>NC_059128.1:93614527-94944027 GCF_020740605.2 Lemur catta
CTGACGTGTTTTCCTGCTATATTTACGCAAAGCACTCCTTTCCAGAACACTCCGGGACTGTCTGCCTAGCACCTGCCCAAGAAATTAAAAAGGAACAAGGCAGAATAATTTGTCCAGGAATAAGAATGTAAAGAAAATGTGCCTCAGTGAATTGTTTCTAGTCTCAAATCCTGACAAAACTGCTCACCCCTCTTCAAACCCTCTACTTGAAAACTCCTACCTGGAATTCCTCCTGTTTCTGGCTTTTGTTTGCTTTCTCTCAGACACAGGAAAGGCTTCCATATTGTCTTTTATTGATGAGAGAATATATGAAAATTAAGATTCATAATTTGACCTAAAGGACAAAGAAATTCCATTTCCATTTAAGAGCTGTTTACATTATTTTAGGGAATATAGGTTGGTGCTTGTAGGAAAATACAGAAAAAGTGTAAAACAGACTTCTTGCCCTGAAGGAGTCTATAAAGAAAGCTACTGAATATATGCACACACAATAATAATAATAGAATAAGATTATGTGGCAGATTGAGAGTAAATGATACAGGAGTACATGGAAAACAGATATCAAGTCTCCTTCTTGGGAGATTTTTTTTTTTTTTTTTTTAGAGACAGGGTCTCACTCTGTTGCCCAGGCTGGAGTGCAGTGGTTCAATCATAGATCACTGCAGCCTCAAACTCTTGGGCTCAAGAGATCCCCCTGCTTCATCTTCCGGAGTAGCTAGATCTACAGGTGCACACCACCACACCTGGCTAACTTTTATTTTTTAGAGAAAAGGTCTTGCTGTATTGCCTAGGCTGCTCTCAAACTCCTGGCCTCAAGTGATCCTCCCACCTTGGCCTCCCAAAATGCTGGGATTACAGGTGTGAGCCACCGTGCCCAGGAAGACTTTTAACCACTTAAAACCAGTAGAAAAGGCTCTCCTAGGCATGCTGTATAATTTTCTCATGGGTACTCCAGCCACAGGCAGTTCACCACTCACCCTCACCTCTCAAATCTTAGAAACAAGAGCTCTGCTGGCTTATAAAGGCTTTGATTTTACTATTTACTCTGGCCACCAAATTTTTTGTTCATTATTATCGCTTTTTTCTGCCAGACTCTCATTAAAAATTCTCTCATCCTACCCATTCCTTGCTTTATGGCATTTAATTTTTTCTTTAATTTTTTGTCTGACCATACCTTTGCTTTTATATCTGAATCTTTGGAAGAAAGAATATAAATAAATAATTACATAAACTCTTAGAGACTATAAAATCAGCTTTCTGTTCCACCAGGGAGGTCTAAAAGGAGCTTTTGATTTCTGGAAAAGCACATGGATGAGAATCGCCACTAACATTCACTTTGTCCATGGGAAGACTCCCCAGTGCTGTTTCTTGTAGTCATTAGAGCACACAGTGACCTGATCTGCTTGAGTTGCCAGACTAGAATTCAGCCAACTTCAGAGCCTCCCTGAAGGGTTAGGAGCCCGGGGCATCTCCAGATCATCCATTTCCCAGACTTCCAAGAAAGATGAATAGTGGGATGGTGTGAAAAAGAGAACTGGGTTTCACCGCTGTGTTAGTATGAACTGCTGAAGGTTGTAATCTCTCCTTTTGCCTTTCTAGTTTTGGTACCTACCCAAGAAATGTAAAATAATACTGATAAACATGGATAATTAAATCTAGATGGAAAAGACTTGAAACCTGAAGAATTATGGATTCCAATTTGTATTACAGCAATAGATGTGTGTTGTGTATTTAAAGGAATATGTAAATGTCATGCAGCAATTTGCAAGTTCCAATGAAAAGCCACTTGCCACATTTGGATACAGAGTTGCAAGGTAAATAAGCAAAATGTACAAATAAGGTAAAAGCCACCATATAATTTCATACATTTTGAGTTTTTGATTTGTCACAAAGCATTATAAAAACAGTAGAGAAAAATCTATAAAGTAAAAAAGGTCACCCATAATCTCACCACCATTTAAAAAAAGACACTTTTATTTTCCATATGTTTTGCTTGTAGGTGTATGTAAGGTTTTTTATTCAAAACTTTATTTTTTATTCAAAAAATTTGCATAAGCATCTTCCTGTGTTGCTAACCTAGTCTTCATGATATCATTTTGTGTTATTCTGGCTGGTTAATGTGACATAATTTGTTCTATTTTTGATCATTTGGGTTTTTCTAATTTTTTTGCTCTCATAACCAGGACTGATAAGAGATTCTTTGTAATGTGGATATTTTCTGACTTGTAGGAAATGAAAACACACACTTTATTGAAAAAAAGAAAGAAAGAAAAAACTGCTTCTTTTAAGCATAGAAATGCCCTAAAAATAGTGTTAAGCTGATTTTTAACTATGCAGTGTTTCCTGCTCCGGCCTGGACTGAACAGCTCTTATTTGATTCCCAGGCTTTTGGTTCTTAAAAAAGAAAGAATACAGAACACTTTTCCAAACTAGTTGGGGTAGGGGCCTTTAAGAAATCTAACTCCACACACGCTGTCTCTGTTTCTCCCCTTCCCTTGTCTCCTCCGCTCCCCAACAACAGCACATGAAATTGAACTCTAAGACATTCGTTCACTGTAGCCGCCCACTCTTTCCTGTACCCCTCGTCTAAACCCAGAGTTGATAAAAGTGAGTGATGGGTGTGTGGGCTTAGAGGCACTGCCCAGGGCCTCGGTTTGGGGAAGACCCTTAATTACTGGATGGTGAATAATGACAGGGGAGAGGAAGCAGCCATGAAAGAAACTTACACAGCAATGCTAAGGAGGCAGCCTAGAGAGTGGCTGAGATCCCAGACTTTGAAATGACAGAATTTGAAAGCCACCTCTGCCACTTACTGGTTATGTGACTTAAAGTAATTTACTTAACTTCTCTGTGATTGTTTCCCCAGCTGCAAAATGGGAATGATAATACTAGTACCTGCATCATAAAGCTCAGGACATGAATACCTAAGATATTGCATGTGAAGTTTTTAGTACAGTGCCTGATACAGCAAACTGTCAACAATGAACAACTCCTGTTGCTGTGTTATTTAAACACACCGAGTCTTGGATCCCCGCAATCAGCCCTTTGAGTCACCCTCCCCAGGACTCAAAGCCAAGGCAGCCCCTCGCCTTTTCCCTCCTCACCTGTTAGGCTGCCGTGTTGTGCTGTCTTCGTCTCCTTCAAGGCTGCGTCTGCTGTGCACTTCAGTGGGATGATTCATCAGGGTGGGTCAGAGCCCGTGGCCAGTTAGCCTCACAGCCCAGTTGGCTTTTCCCCCTGAAATCCCCGAAGCGGGCTTCATCACCCTGCAGGACTAAAATCCCGCATGCTAAACAGGAAGAATAGCCCCTATCCAGGCTGGAGAGGAGGGGCCTGAGTAGACCCCAAGGACCAACTGTCACCAGCTCTCCAGAGAGGCCTCCCCCAGCGGCATCCAGAAGAAAGTACCCAAGTCCTGTGTCTCCCCAGGGCATGGTCAGGGTTTGCCTCTGGGGTTAGGTTTCCTGGGGCTTCTCAATGACACCATGAAAGCCTAGCTCACCTGCTTGTTGATCTTACTCTCAGACACTGGAAGGTTACCTAAGGCACTTGAAAGTCAACTTCAGACAATAATAATATCCTGGTCCTCCTCTGGTGAAATCCTTGGCATCTAAGGTGCTGCGTTGTGCTTCCCTCTTGGGCTGGTGGCTCCTGCCTTTGTATCTCTTGCCTTTAAACCAGGGGCTCAGCAGGAGGAAGCAGGCTGCTCTCAGTCAGAGCAGGTCTTGCATATGCCGGAGGAAGCAGGAGCTCAAGGTTCTTAGCTGTGGCTTTTGCCTGGAGAGGATCTTGGGTGTAGGGCAGGACACAGGGACCCAGCCAGCACCAGGAACAAAAGCCAAGCATCTGCTCCATACTTTTGGGTCTGGTCGGCCAGGGTATCTGACACCAGGGAACATCTTTCCTTTCACACTCTATTGTCCTGAGGCTTCAATTACATTCTTGACCGAGAGCCCAGGAATGGGGATAGCAGGCACTCCAGAAATCCTCAGAGAAGTGACTGCATGAGTGTTCAGCCCGCCTGCCTCCCTAACCGTGGTGCACACTGCTGGTCTTCCAGGTAGGGGGGTCACCGCCACCTCTAACTAGCTGGGTGAGCATTGCTCAGCCTCAGCTCTGGGACTAAAAGGAGGTCAGTTCACCACTCATCAGAGCTGGATTATCCCTCAGGGGGTTGCCCTGAGTGCATCGACAAAAGCAGGGCACCCAAAAGAATGAGAAAAAATGATAGAATTTAATAATGTATATTTCAAGAAAAAGCATTGACAAAGTCATCATTGGAAAAATATGAATTTCCTTATAGTTTAGTGATATTTTATCTTCAATTAAAATGCTCTGGTGCAAAGGGTGTCGTCATAAATGGACTGCCTGTCTCACCCATGCCAGGGCTCACCACCGTGAAGAGCTGAGCCCCTCCACAGGCTTCCCGTCTGTGCCCTTGACTCTCCAAGGACACAACACTTTCACACTGCAGCCATCATCCTCACCACCACTGCTGATCACGTAGGGGAAATGCTGGCCACATTTATACCTTATGTGTTAGGTTTCATGGGCTTTTGTGAATCTGCAGCACTGATAAAACCCAGGTGCAATCCCTCGTTCTTCCCAGTTAGCAACTGGGGGATTTGGGACAAGTTCCTGGGCCTGTCTGAATTTCAGTTTCCTCCTGTGTAGAAGCCTGCCCCTTACGGTTGTGTGAAAGAATAAAAGATAGAGCCGGCGCAGTAGCATGCACATGTAATCCCAGCTACTTGGGAGGCTGAGGCAGGAGGATCGCTTGAGCCCAGGAGTTCGGATCAGCCTGGGCAACATAATGAGACCCCATCTCAAAAAAAAAAAAAAAAGGGGGAAAGAGAATAAAAGATAAAACGTGTCCAGGGCCTGGTACATGGCACGCTCTCAATAAATATTAGGGTTGTTAATGCCCTTTCTTCACTCCTAGTCCATTCTAAGAGGAAGATAGAGTAGGTCCCCTCTCTGAAAAGGAACCACCACCACCATCCAGGGACTCGGTACAGTAACTTTCCCTTTGAAGTAGTCTCATGAGTCTCAGACCTCCATTGCCCCAAACCTTGGAAGGGGAGGGGCTTCTCTGGAGAGAGGTTTGTTCCAAGGTCATTATTTTCTGAAATCAGTGTCTAATTTTTTCTTTTATTTTAGAGTCAGCCATCAGGTAAGCACCAGGTAAGTGTGTCTGAGAAGCCCACTGCCAGGGTTCCTTGGGGAGGAAATGTAGGGCCAGCCCTGAGCCCCCCTAGGTTTCAGCACGTCGTGCATGTCAGGACAGCCCCTTCCCCAGGGCCCTGTGGCTGCGAAACAGTGCGGGAGGGTGAGGAAGGGTGTCAGCTGTGCTGCCTGTGCTGTTCTGAGCACGGGAACCACCTGGGGATCTTGTCCAAGTGCAGACTCTGCTGCGTCTGGGCCGGTTTGAGGCTTTGCATTTCTCCCCAGCTCCAGGTCGTGCTGAAGTTGCTGGCCGCACTTTGAGTAGCAGGGCTCTGAGGCATGGCGTGGTGTGTAACATGGGCATTACTCAGACAGACTGTAGGTGGCATGGTGGTTAGTGGCAAGAAACAGAAAGCAATTCCTTCAGCTCGGGATTCCCAGGCCTAGAGAGGAGCACCCAATGGCCAGGCTCCGGGTAGGGCCTGGAGGGGAGGGTAAGGCCTGGGGGGAGATCCACAAGGCTGGGTACAGTGAGAGAGAGGTAATTCCTCAATTCCTCATCAGGAAATCGGGGCATCTTAGGAAGGGGACATGAGCAGTAGGTATCCAAAGCCCACAAATGCCCACTCCAGTGAGGATTCTACGGAGCCAGAGAGTGAGATCTGGAGGCCCTGATGGCTGTGAGACAGCTCCTGTCTTTGGCCCGTCTCCCCCTGTGGCTGAAGGGAGGAGGGGGTGTGCATAGCAGTGCTGCTGGGGAGGGAGGGGACAGAGAGGAAGGAACATGTGGGCTCTACAATGAAACTGGGGGTCTGAGTCCTCCCAGGGCCACAGCACTTCTTAGGGGGCACTAATGCACAGGCCAGGACGACGGTATGACAAGTGAGGTGCTAGGTGCAAAATGTAAGGCGGTGCCCATTCTGAAGTCAGGCAAGTACTTGTGCATGAATGCCTCCTTCAACTTTGCATGCTGGACACCTCACGTCACCCTGCTCCCAGCCCTGCTAAGGCAGATAATGGTCACACTTTGGTTTCCCTCTTTACTTCTCCGTCTGGGACAGTCACCTTGGCCCTCTGTGCCTCAGTTTTTCCCACAAGCGAATACGATAAGAACAAGTAGTGAGGAAGGAAGTCACTCACCATAAATATCTTCAGAACTTACTTACCTTGGAATGCGCAGCACCTAACCCTGGGCCTGGCACGTAGTAGGTGCTCAGTGTTTGTACAATGAATGAATGAGTCCCGTTACTAAATGGAAAGGACCCTTCAATATTTAACAGCAGTTGCCCTTCTCACAGGGTAGGGGCTATTTTTTAATCATCTTTGCACTTTCTGTGTTCCAGGAACATAACAGAGGTCAATAAAAGTCTGATGAATGTGATGGAGGTGAAACTCATTCCACCTGAAGGTAAAGTTAGTTGTTTGCAAGGTGTCAGATGTGGGACCTTCTTCAAAATATTGTCCCTTACTCTTTTGAAATTTCTCTGTTAATAATTTACCCCTTTGATTTCATTTTTCTTGTCCACTTGTCTTATTTTTAAAATGCCAGTGCCATTAAGGAAAGATTATATTAATAAAAAACAAAACTTTACCTCCTTTGCATATTTGCCCTGGGAATCCTTCAAACCAGAGCGTGACAAACTATGGCCTCTGGGCCCAATGCAGCCCACCACCTGTTCTTGTACAACCTGAGAGCTAAGAATGGTGTTTAAATTTTTAAGTGGTTAGAAAAAAAACACTGAAGAAGAATATTAGTTCATGATATGTGAAAATTATGTAAAACTTAAATTTCAGTGTTTGTAAATAAAGTTTCATTTATGCACAGCCATATCATTCATTTATGTAATGTCTATGGCTGTTTTAGTGCTGTGACAACAGAGTTGAGAAGTTGACAGAGACGTCATAGTCCACAAAGTCTAAAATACTATCTGAATAAATAGATAAATAAGTAAATAAAATACTATCTGGCCCTTTACAGAAAAAGTTTGTTGCCTCTAAAGGGAGGCTGTTTGTACTTCTATATTTATACCAATAGCTTGTTTCAGTATTTTTTACAAAGTCACTAGATATAATCTCATTTCAGTGGGAACACTCATTTTGGGAGATCCATAGATTCCTGGAAAGTTATGTGTAAATAGAAATCTTATTAATAAAATCATATTTTGAATATATTTTATATTTCTATTTAAAAGAATGATTTAGGTTAGAGAAGTGAAAATGTTGGCTCTCTAAGCTTGGGGGGGACGGATTTATTGGAAGCGAGGCCTGTATTATCCTAGAGACACCTCCTCTTTATCTTGTCTCTTCCTTGCTCGTCATAATTCTTGTGGCTCAGGCCCATGGGCACTGGCTCGCTCCATCCTTAATCTCAGAGCCTCAGCTCGCTGGAGGCAGACTGTTTGAGTTATGATCCAAGAACAAGAGAGACTTTTCCCAGGGGTAGAGAAGGCAGTGATTTACTCTGGGTAGTCCCAACACTATGCCTGGGAAATCATCTGTCTGCAGCTAAATGGTTTCCATACCGCAAGGAGTGGGGGAGGGAACAGGCAAGGGTAGGAATTCCAGAATTGGTTTTCCTCCCATTCTCCCACCCCCAGCCCAAGTTTATTGGTAAATGTGTGATTGTCATTCCCCCCCCCACAGCCCTCCGTTGTGCCCCGTGCATATCCCCCCATGGACTCTCTCACCAAACTTCTGGGTTTACAGCTGGTGAACTTCAAGGAAAGCAAACTCGGGCTGAGCTGCCAGCACAAGTATTTCCAAGTCGAGAAAGCTGACGACGTCTGACCTGGTGTGATTTCCGCCTGACCTGGTGTGATTTCCCCTGGCTCTCTGGAATTCTAGATTTTCCTGGATCTGCCAAAAGGGATTTTGTTGTCCTCACCAGTTTGAGCCTTGAAGCTCCATCTTCCCTTCTCACGTTAGTCAGTGTCAAGGTGTCACAGCACAGCGGAGTCTGAGAATTCTCGGGTCAGGCGCAGCATGTGGGCCTTCTGGCTGCACTCTGCGTTGCTGGGGAGCAATTTGAAACCCAACCCCACCTTCGGGATGTGAAATGAGGGGAGTGCACGGAAGGCAACAGGCTTGATCCTGCCTGCCCCGCTAGGGTCAGTCGGTAATGAAGTTTTCAGTCTCCCCATTTTCATAGCATAATGGAGTGTGGGTCATGAAATACCTTTAAACAAAGAACCTCCAACCTTTTCCTGGTGTGAATAAACTTTAAATTTGCCCAAAGTCATGGAATCAAAGATGTTGGAACCAGAAAGGAGACCTACTGTCACAGAGGTGGCACTGAAGACGCGATTGTTGAAGCAAGTTGCCCAAGACCCTGCAGTTCAGGGGCAGCAGGGTTCACATTAGGGCTTTTGCCTCTGTGGGCTCCTTCCTCCACTAAAAAATATTAAAAATTAGATTTTACATCTGCATTGGTAAGAAGACAAATATATTAATATTATATATCAAAACATTTTTTCCCCTCTGGCTTTAAAAGAAACTGAAGCACTTCCGTGGGCCGATGAAGAGTATCGTGGCCCTGGGCACTGTGCCTCCCGCGGCTAATGGACAGGTTGGCCCGGCTCCACCCCTCCCCCTTCCACCTTCCAGGGTACAGTTAACTTCAACAAGCAGAGAGCTGCTGTTTGCTGAAGGAAGTTCACAGTGCAGTGTGTTTCTTCCTTGAAGAAAGCCCAGTAATAAAAGGCAGTGGTGGTTGGGGGTGGGGAATGAGAACCAGAGAAAGCCCAGGACCGGAGTCCAGAGGCCTGGATCTCAGCTGGGACTTTGCCGCCTAACTCCTTAGTTGTCCGTGGAGACATAATTCTGTCTCTCAGGGGTAAGCTGAAGGTCAAGGGAGCCCAGAGGAAGGATCGGAGCAGGTGAAATGAAGCCAGAATCCAGATTCATCTTATTACCTTCTAATGGTGAGAACAGGCCAAAAGGCAAGCAAAAGCCTCGTCCCCAGAGATGGCAAGATCCCCATCGTGGGGAGTGTCCAGTGGCAGCTCCTACCCGGGAAGCTCTGGAGGAGGCGGGTGCATCAGATAGATAATGCCTGTGTGAGGGGATGGGGAAAATGTCATAGTGCATTTATGTCAAAGTGTCACAGTGGGGGGAAGGGGGCTGCAGGCACCTGGCCAGCCTTGCTGTTTGAGGGAGAAGCAGCCAGACAAGGGAAGTGGACTGCGTGACGCAGGCTCCCTGGAGAGCTGCCCTCGGCAGGGTGTGGAGCGAGAGAGGGTGGGCGCTGGGTGGATGGCAGAAGGTTGCAAAGTACATCAGTGACCACTCTCCACGGCTCTCAGATTTGTCTGAGGGACAATTCAGCCTCGTGAAATGTCCGGTTATAGCAATGAAGAAGCTGAACTTTGGGACCAGCTGAAACTGAAATGCAGGCAGACATGCAGGAGCAAGGACTCAGAGACACTGAAAGTGAGGCAGGGACAGGCCAAAACCTCGGGAAGGGCTTTCAGCAACCAGCAGCAGGGCCACCTGGTCAACAGGGCCACCTGGTCAGCAGGCCCCGCCGGCACAGGGATCTGGCCAACTAGCTTTCTTCCAAGGCCTGTGAAAACACGTGAGACCCTCAAAACCAAAAATTTATTGTACCTAAAATACAAAGAGAAAAGTATGAAATTGAAAGTAATACATTTTAATTAAGTGTCTATAGAACATATAATGATGTTAACTTCATTCCTTTTTAAACTTAGTATTTCTAAATTCTCTGTTTGAAAATAACGCTAATGTTTGACTTTCTCAGTCTATAAAATGGCCCGTGCGTGCACGATGACAGCCCGAGAGCACAGCCAGTCATACAGGAAATGAACGACAAAGAAAGACTAATAAAATCCTTTTGATCTTTTCCACTGCAAACATTTATATTTAATGTGAAGTATGGGCCTAGCCCAACATGCTTTATGTGATGTGGAATGTGGACTCCATAATTAAAAGACCCTGGGGCCTGTAATGGTTTTAAACCGGCCCTAGCCACAGGCCCTGGGATTGGGGTTCAGGCTAAATTGAACCAGATTTCTGAGGGATGAGATGAGGGCCCCAGCTGATATCTGTGTGATAACTGGATTAGATGGAACCTCAGAACCTTCCAGTCAGAGTCTGTCTGTAGGCAAGCGCTTTCTACCCCGAAAGGCTGTGCAGATAGATGACCGCTTAGATGGTGGGCGTGATGCTCTCGGGGAGGAACATGCACTTTCAAGTATAACAAGCTGTTACGTTAAGGGCCATGTACTTCTTGAAAGAGAAAGTGAGCGGTTGTCCATTGCTGCCCAGCCCGGGCCAGCTGCTGATGGCATCATTCAGCCGCCATAGGCCTCCCGGCCGCAGCTGGGATATGCTGTCACCCATTCAAGCACCAAAAGTCAACACTGATTGCCAGTTCCCCTTTGAAGAGTGCCTTTCTTTTCTTTAATGATTTCACTCTAACACTCCAGAAAAGGAAGGAGAAAAAAACAATGCTCTCCCGACTCCCCTCTTCTCTCCTCACTTTTTGTCTTTGATCCTGTTCCCAGACTGATGCCAGTACAAGCCCTCCCTGTCACGCCCAGCTGTGTTCTCTCTCTGTACCTCCACCGCCAGGTTTCTTTGACCGGGGGTTCCTTTCTGTGAGGCAACAAAGGTGGCCGGCAGACACCCCTTCAGACGGCTGTCAGGACAGGCTCAGAGCTGTGAGGGGTGGAGAGTAGAGAGCACAGCACGAGGAGGACGCCACCCGCAGTGGCTCTGGGCAAATGACCTCCCTCCCCTGATGGGCCCCGTGAGGAGGCGACTGTAGGGCCCCTGGTGTTCACCTGCCCCTCGCTGGCAGATGGCCTGGGAGACAGTTCAATAGGTGCACGTGCCTTTTTATCATGGGTGTCAGTGGGCAGGAAGGCAGAGACTGGTGCCAGTGGCCTGCCCAGCCTGGGTGTGTGGCAAGGGGGCGTCGGCACACACCCAGAGCAAAGGTAAGGAGTGGCCCCTCTCCCAGAGAGCTGGCCTGGCCCTTCTTCCCCAAGAACAGCACCTCCATCCCCTCTGGCACCTTCCACTGCGCAGAGCACACATGGTCACTCTGGTTGTCACAATGATGAGCTAATAATGAACTAAAATTCATTTAGCACTTTCCTGCTCCCTGAGAACATTTGCATATTTTATTTGGTATTGACAGCGATGCCGGAATCAAGGAAGGACGGGCATCAGAACTCTTCCTAGGCTATAGATGAGGACACAGTTCAGTGCACTGACTTGGCCACCGTTCTGTGGCCAGTGAGTGGACAGGCCAAGCAAGATTCCAGCCTGGTTCTTCTGGCCCTGAGAACCAACAGGGAAGCACCGGCTCTCACTGAGTAGCCCACCAGGCAATGAGTGTGAATTTGAAGGAAGAATACATATTCATGGCCCTAGAACCAGAATGTCTCAGGAAGCTTTCAGGGCTCTTAAAATGCTGATATCATGTAAAGTCGTTGATTTTTAGAGGGAAAGATCATTTTATTTACGGCGAGATACAATGCCACTCATTCATTCATGTATTAAGCAATTCAACAAGAACATATTTCGCACTACTCCATGTCCAATAGACGTAAGTAAATTTGCCAAAAAATCAGTGCACCCAAAAACTCAATCTGCTGAATCATTAATTCACTCAATTTAGCCAATTTGTCAAATGATTAATTCACTAATTTTGCCAAATTTATCCCTTGTAGTTGTGACAGCTTAAATGGTAATGTTTTAACAATTAAAGTGTTGGCCAAACTGAAATCCATAGAAATTAACATTTTCTGCACATGAAACATTACTTTTCTGGGTAAAATTCCAGCCTTTAACTATATGATAAAATTGTTTTAGTTACTTCTGGTTTCTTTACATGCTTTTGAATGTAAGTGTATACTTTCCAACTTGAAACACTTGAAATATTTTTTCATCAGTTTCTCAAAAGGCGTTTAAGCCCTCACTTCATTGCAGCACGTAGGGCAGAGGTCACACGGAAGAGCCGGACCTGGAGCAGCCCTGCCTGGTGTGCGAGCCCAGCTCAGCCACATTCTCACCTGCAGCACCTGGGTCTAGTTACTTACACATACGTGACAGGATCTCAGCCATGTCACTTACAAATGCTGAGGAAAAAACACATCACAATAATAACAAGTATATGTCTGGGTCGTGGGATTGTTAGTAATTTCACTTGCCTTCCTTGTAACTTTTCTATTTGTTTTTAAAGATATCCTTTCAATAATTTTATGTGTTCACTATATAAGCGGAACTACACCAGATGGCTTCATAAATGTTTTAGATAATCCTCATACTAAACCCACAAGCTAGGTAATATTATGACCCATTTTACAAAGAAACTGAGGCTCAGAGGCAGTAAGTAGCTTTCACAAGTCCCACTACTCCTAGTGGGACTGACTTCCTGTCTGTCTGACTTCCTGTCTGTCTGACTCCAAAGCTCATGCTAATTTTTATTTCCTCTGGCTCCACCTAAGTGTCCTTCTCTGTTAAATAGGTGTAATATTTGCATTTCAAAATCTAGTGGGAGGAGGGAATGAAATGATAGGTATGGAAGTCCACTGCAAGTGATAAAGTTCTCTACAAAGAATAATGATAATGAGCAACATGTATGCATAGTGTGTGCGAGGCACTGTGCTGTTCCAGGGGCTTTGTGTATATCACGTTCCTTTAATCATCTCCGTGACCCTGCAGGGCAGAGGCCATTATCCCCATTTTACAGAAAAGGATATCGAGGAATAGAGAAGGCAGGTAGCACGGTAGTAAGTTACACCACCGCTCATTATATTAATTATCCAGATGGGAGACTTTCAATTATAAATGACTCCTGAGTCATCTTCATTCCCAGTCTTCTCCCCCACTTACTCCTCGGGGATACCCTGCAGGGAATGGGAAACACCTTACTAGATGGCAGGTAGTCCACCTGGCTCAGCAGGAGGCGGATGGGGGTGGGAGACAGGGCAGAGATGAGAGGTCAGGCTATATAGATTCATGCCTTCCATGGTGCCCATTGACCTGGCTTGTTGAGGACTGCAGGGGGACAACGAACTCCAAGGACACTGCTGCCACCTGCTGTTCACACATTCTCCATCCAATGGCTTCTCTCCAACCCTTTCATGCATGATCCTCTCAAGATTATTACAGTCTTACCCAGACCAGTTCTACAGCCTGGGTAGAAGAATTCAATTTCCTCAATTTCAAATGCAAGAAGGGTAAACCATCAGCAGAAATAGAAGGGCTTGAATAAGAGAATTGAGGTATACTCCTGGGCCGTGCATCCTTGGGGCAAGGCCCTACTTTGAGTCTGTTTCCTCATTTGTAAAATGAAGACAACAGTAATAATATCAGCTTCATACAATTTTTATTAGATGAAATAAGATTTTTTTTCATCTACAATCAACTTTCCTACCAGAAAAAAAATTAAATATGTTACGAGCAAGCTGGAGTGGTACACAATTGTTCCTAAATATCTAAAATCACCTCTGCTTACATTATCATTTTTAACAAAATATTAATAACTTTTTTCTTAATAAAGCATTTCCCTCTATATTTTGCTACTGATTTTGAGTTTATGAGAGTTAACTCTCAGTCATTTTCTTTGCATTTTATTAAGAATATTTGAAACAGAATATGAAATACTGAAATGATTATCTGTTTTTTTTGTTCATTTGCTTTTTGGTTTTTGAGACAGGGTCTTTCTCTGTTGCCCGAGCTAGAGTGCAGTGGCATCATCAGAGCTCACTGCACCCTCAAACTCAAGGACTCCAGTGTTTCTCCTACCTCAGCCTCCTGAGTAGCTGGGACTACAGGCACATGCCACCACACCTGGCTAATTTTTCTATTTTTTTGTAAAGATGAGGTCTCTCTATTGCCCAGGCTGGTCTTGAACTCCTGACCTCCAGTGATCCTCCTATCTCAGCCTCCCAAAGGGCTAAGTTTACAGGTATGAGCCACCACACCGGGCCTGATTTTGTTGTAATGAAGAAAGTTCTCATAATTAAAATCATCCTTTGCATCTGAGATTGTCAGTGTATTTCCAAGATTCTGGTTCACAAGTATCATCACATCACTTCTCTCAGGCAAATGGGCAATCTAAAACTGAGAAAACTAGAGTGGGCTTTTTCCACTCAAGTTCCCTTGGGAACTGATGCAAATAGCAAAGCTAAGAGGCCTGGCTCCCTCTCAGCAGCTATAAACATCACACCAGATTCTGTTTGCCTGAAAACTCCTTCTGACTGAGTCTAGCTGCCAGTCGTTGGATGATACTCAATTTGCGTGTTGCCAGTCTAATATTCTTGCATTCTTAACTTATGTTGCTGGTTTGGAAGTTCAGCAAAACCGAAACTATCTATCGGTGAGTTCCAGCAAGTCCATGTAAATTGTTTCAGGAGAATGCACTCTACTGTATCCCACAGGCCTGGCTGCGATGGGTTAGAGGGGCCAGGTCTAGCTGCTCTCACCCTCTAAAGGGGAGACCAGACTGCTCTCCTGCCTCCTTAGTATGAACCAAATGAAGATACTATCTGCTACCTGGGTTTCTCTTTTTGGTGTTAAAACTTTTCCCTCTCAAAAGTAGCCCTTGAAAATTGTCTTTCCTTTGTTGAAATAAAAATAGCATTTTTCAAAAGATAGTATTTTACACCTATTAAATTAATAAAATTTTATTAATCACTCAATGCTGGAATGTTTGCAATGAAATCAAGCATGCCTAATTGCATTGTAATTTGTGAAATTCTTTTGGAAAGCAACAGAAATATATTTGCAAGATCCCTAAAGATTTTTCATACCCTTTGAGCTAATAATTCTACATTTGATACTTATCTTTCAGCAAAGGCACAAAGCTATAGTTAAGAAGCTATCGCAACATTATCAATAATACCAAAAGAAAAACCTGGAGACAACCTAAATCCTGATCCAAAGGGATCATGATTAATTAAGCTCAATGGAATATTATTCTGCCATTAGAATGATAACTGTGGAGGCCATACATATAGCACCTAAAACTAAAGCACCTAAAACTCCACACTAATAATGAATTACAAGTTTATCTTACAGGTAACAGAACTAGAGACAAGACAGAATCAGACTTTCTTCCACCTACCCAGGGACAGCTACATAATTGATGCTTCCTTCACTCCCTTAATTTATGTAACATATAGATTTCTTGGGCCTCACAAGAATATAACCACTACCTCATCTGCCCCGCTTCCCCTATGCGTTTTTCCTTCTCTCTGTATGCCTTTAAAATGCTGAAGGTTCCCCTGGTTTTCCCCTTCAGAAAAACAGCCACATCTTGTCCGCAGTTTGTGTTTGTCCCCGAGCGCATCCTCAAAATCTTGGCTTAATAAACCTCCACTGATGGAGATTTTCGCCTCAGTCATTTATTTGGGTCGGCAGGAGGCAGTGTGTTGTAATATTTTGACCATTGTATAGATGAGGGTGCCAGGACTCAGAAAGCAAAGTGAGCTGCCAAAGTTCACTCAGCCAGTAAATGGCAGAGCTGGAACTAAATATTTGAGAAGTGTTTGACCTAAGAGGCAAATTCGCAGTGAGTGTCGGCATATCAACTCTGAGGCACAAGGATTCTGGGAGAAAATACTGCATGACTGTAGGGGAAGAAAGGAATGTTTTGTGAAACATAAACAAGGCAGCGTGCCCCCCTGGACCACATAATGACCTGTTGGAGAGCTTAATAGCCACGCGGTGAAGCCAGAGTGTGGGACAATTGCAGGAAGATGACTCAGGACCTCGGTACCCAGAACAAAGAGGCATCTACGAGAGGGAGACGAGGAGAATGCAGTGCCTGGTGGAGACTCTGGCAGGAAGAAATATGTGTGGACCTACACTTAGATCTTTGGTCCCTTCGTGATCAAGAGAACTGAGAAGAAAACTTTTCAAACTTAGACCCGGGACATAGAAATAAAAAGAATGACTTTTGAGATAGTTTCCAGGTAAAGCTCTTAAAAAATGACTAAGTAACCTCACAGTTGGCGATAACAGCAGCATTCCCAAGCTCTCAGTGGTTCTGGTCATGGCTCTGAGCCCCTGTGCTTGAGCCAGGTGGCGTGGGCTTCTCAAACTAGGATCTGCAAGCTCATCCTCAAGCACTTGTGGACTTCCAAATTTTCTCTTTTCATTTGATGACTATTTAAAATAAGATTAGTGTTTGCAGATTCTGAGTCATCTGGACAGCCACCATAACATGGTTTCAGTGTCTACATCGGCACTGTGTTTTGATAGGACTGGGGCCAAAGCATGCTGTTTGAATTGTCACAGGCTGGAGGAAAAAAGAATAGAAGTAGACTTAATATGTAAACAAGTAGAGGCCAAAGAACATCACAAAACATTGCATGTAGAACACTTTTCTAGTCATTCAAGTAGAAAAGAGCCCATGGGGTTTGGGCATGGCAAATTCAGAACTGCCTGTCAAAAAAATATCCAAACAATGTGGGCAGCAGGTGCCTTGATGTCAGACAGGGATAGAGCCTGGCCCAAGGATGACCTTTTTGTTCTCAAGACCCCTTTATACTCTTAAAAATTATTGAGACTCCCAAAGAGCTTTTGTTTACATGGGTTATATCTATCAATATTTACACGAAGGAAATTAAAGCTGATAAATTTATTTACTAATTCATTCATTTTTAAATGACAATAATAAACCCATTATTAACCTAACATTTTTAATCAAAATATATTTTCCAAAACAGAAAACTTTAGTGAGAAGAGTAGAATTATTTTACATTTTTGCAAATCCATTTAATGTTTGGATAAACAGAAAGCAGCTGGTTTCTCGTGTCTATGTTTTTTTTTTTTGAGACAGAGTCTCACTTTGTTGCCCGGGCTAGAGTGCCGTGGCGTCAGCCTAGCTCACAGCAACCTCAGACTCCTGGGCTTAAGCGATCCTACTGCCTCAGCCTCCCGAGTAGCTGGGACTACAGGCATGTGCCACCATGCCCGGCTAATTTTTTTCTATTTTAGTTGGCCAGATAATTTCTTTCTATTTTTAGTAGAGACGGGGTCTCACTCTTGCTCAGGCTGGTCTTGAACTCCTGACCTCGAGCGATCCACCCGCCTCGGCCTCCCAGAGTGCTAGGATTACAGGCGTGAGCCACCGCGCCCGGCCTCTCGTGTCTATGTATTCAACCTGTTTTGACATGTTGTTTTGGTTGGTATATATGAAGAAAATATAACCTCACACATAGTATAGTTGGAAAAAGGAAGAGTATTTTTAAAGACTTTTCAAATAACTGTAGGTGTTCTGCTTTGATACTGCACCAAATTCAACAAATGGTAGTAGCTGCTTAAACTTTAATTGTGAGGTAGAACCTGGAACCATATCACTGAACTTTTTGTATTCAGTTACATTGAAATCCACTGGTTCATCTTATATTTTAAATGGCTCTTTTGCTCATGTAGGATTTTCTAACATCATGCATTGGTCATTTTGAAAATATTGATTTAATGATTTGTACTTCTAAATGTTAACATATTTCATTATACAATATCAAGAATTATATAATATCAAATTATATTCAATATCAAAAATTATATTCAAAATTACATTCATTAGTATTTTAAGACTAGAAAGCTGTCAAGCTTATGGTAGCAGACATAGGCTTCCCAAAATTCTAATTTTCACTTGAAAACCCAAGGTTTACCACTGGCAATAAGTACTGTCACACAATTTCCTTGAAATGACAGGTTTACTTCATTCATTTTCAAGAAAATATCTGCTAAATTCCCAAGTCAAAAGAATGAGAATTTGTCAGCCGTTCCTTTAGGTAAAAATAGTGTTCCACTTAAAAAGTGGCTAATTCACCTCGCAACTCACAACTGCTTTTCCCTAAGGCAATTATCATCCCTGGATATGCTACAGAAGTACTTTGTGTGGACTTCCCATTATATCATGCTGAATATGTGAAAAGACATGTACTCAACAGCCGAGATTTAATAAAAGTAATTTTTACAGCTCCATTAAAGACATTTGGTTTTTTTTTTTTTAGAGATGGGGTCTTGTTATGTTGCCCAGGCCAGTCTTAAACTCCTGGCCTCAGGTGATCCTCCCATCTCAGCCTCTCAAAGTGCTGGGATTACAGGTGTGAGCCACTACAGCCTGTTCAAGGACATTCTCAAGTGAAATAGGGTTGTTTTTTTTTCTGCAAGTGCTTGTTGATGAAGAGTATAATGGCAACTAGTTTAGTTTGCTGCCATTGCCTTGATTTATGTGAAAGTGACAGCAGTTTTACCCACCATTTGTTTTGAACCATCAATACAAGTGTTAACACCATGAAAAAGGCAAATATTGTCTTAGTATTATTATAATAGTTTTGAACACAGAGATAACTGGGAGCTCTCATGGACCAGATTTGAGAACCATTGAGGGAATATACTTATTAGAATCACTGTAGGTCCAAGGCTTAGTGAAATTACATGTTGGATTATTGATTTTTGCCTAGGGAAGATACAAATGATTTCCACCAGTAGAAATAATAACTCCAAACATTATAATTTATTGACCTGTTCAACATTAACAAGTTTTGTACCTAATCTAGCAACTGTATCCTAACATTCCTCTATTAAATCACTTACAAATACTTAGCTTTGAAGACCCACTTTAAACTAGTCTTTACAGTTCTCTGTTTCTCTTATTAATTAACAAATTGAACAAAATTGTTTGATATATGCTCATTTTATATTTTCATGAGTCATGATATTACCTTTTTTTTCAAAACTGTCCTTTAGCAACCTGAAGTTTTGCCATAAGCATCCATATCACATTCATGTCACTAGTGGCAACTCTTTCAGCAAAACATCTTTAAATGAATTTGAGCTACTTTGGCTTTGTAGGTATCTATGTTTAAAGGGACATATCTCGTGGACCTCTAGGCTTACTAAAATTAATTTTATTTGAATGCTACATTCAAATAAATTTAGTATATTTAAATATATACTAACATGGAATTATGTATAAACTTCTTAAAACAGCCTATAACTGTTATATAGCTGTAAAAGCAAAACATGTTAAATACATACAGAGCTACAAAACCAAAATAATATATACCTGAATGTGGGGCACATGAAGAAAGCCTGACCCAAGAAAACAAGCATGAGCAGAGAATCAGCACTTGACCTGTGGCTGGGACTGGAACAATATGCATGAGCCCACGAACCCTAATGATGCCATTGTCATCAGTGGAAAACTCACAGGGCACTGACGGCCACCAGCTGAGAAATTTTAGGTGTCCCTGGATGAAAAATTTCACTTCTCTGAGCCCTTCTATAGAATAAGAACACATCTACCTACCTCACAGAATTCACAGGGAAAATGGAGGTAAAAGTGTGCAACAGTTTTTGGCAAAAAAAAAAAAAAAAGAAAGGTAAAAAAGCATTTCACGCTTTCATTCTTCCCTCTCCCCTTTCAAGATCTTTTATTTCCTAATTTTGTCCTCAGGGCTGACTCCGGAGCCAAGCTCATCGTTCTATCCTTCTTCACTAACTGTGTGATCTTAAACTGTTCCATTGCTCACTTCAGATTCCTCACTTGTAAATTGGGGGTGACAATAATCCCTGTCTCATACAATTGTTGAGAGGATTATTTAGAACAGTGCCTATAAAGCACGTGCCACACAGAAAGAACAAACAGGTGGTCATTATTAACACAATCCTCGGCACCTAAGAGCTAAATAGGGGTTGGTTATCATCACTCAGATTTTCAGTGACAGCTAAGTGTATAGCCCCTCTTGAAACTATTTTTAGAAGGAGGATAAGAAAGAAAAACTAACATTTATTGAATGTACACTGCATGCCAGGCACTTTTCATACATTATGTAATTTGATCTCCCCAAATCCCTGTGAGGAAGACATTAGTATCCAGGGTGGGACGAGCATGAGGGGAGTGAGGGGCCTAGGGCGCAAAATTAAGGAGATGCGAGCAGGTGTGCACGTGCCACAAATTAAGGAGGCATGCACCTGCGTGCACACACACGCACACACAAATTAAGGAGTCATGGACCTGCGTGCACACACAAATTAAGGAGGCATGCACCTGCATGCACACACACACAAATTAAGGAGGCATGCACCTGCGTACACACACACACAAATTAAGGAGGCACGCACCTGCGTGCACACACACACAAATTAAGGAGGCACGCACTTGCGTGCACACACACACAAATTAAGGAGGCACGCACCTGCGTGCACACACACACAAATTAAGGAGGCACGCACCTGCGTGCACACACACACAAATTAAGGAGGCACGCACCTGCGTGCACACACACACAAATTAAGGAGGCACGCAACTGCGTGCACACACACACAAATTAAGGAGGCACGCACCTCCGTGCACACACACACAAATTAAGGAGGCACGCACCTGCGTGCACACATACGCACAATTCAAGGAGGCACTTGCTCTCAAGGCTGTGCTGAGGAAAATGAGGCTCTGTAACATGGCAACGAGGTGGTTAGCAACAGAGACCAGATTCTCCCCACAGTCTGCCTGCGGAAGCCAAAGCAGACACCCTCAACTGGAGGGGACCCCAGGGCTTCCTTCCTGTGTGCTGTCATTCCCTCACCCACCCCCAGATGGTGCAGACCTCTGAGACTGCCATCCTGTTCTACAAAGTTGCCACCTCTGATTCTCCTAACTCTAATTCAAGTCCCTCACGTACTAAAGTGTTCTAACCTTTCTTTCACAGGAGTGCCCTGATGATATAGCTACATTTTAAACTTCTTGTAACTATTACAGTAAGGGTCTCTTAAGATTTTCTCAGAGAGCCCGCTTCTGATAACATAGTAAGAAAAGCCTCTTAGCACAAAAATGGGAAGTTATGATCTTTCAGAGAGAAGCTAAACCTTTGACCTTATACTATGGAGGATGCTTTTGGGAGTCATTGCTATCATTAGGACAAGTCCTTTAGACCTGCCTTTGGGATTGTTTTCCAACATCCTCTTCACCTAGAGTGCAAAATGGCTCTGGGAATAAGAAAAGCTGCCCCACAATTTAGTTTTTCCCTTTCCTTAAGATGGAAAGTTTGGCTGAGTGAACTATGGATCAGAGCATTGAATCCAGAGTGGAAGCCAGCTTCTCAGAATCTGGGGGGCTCTCTTTGGGAATCCCTGAGGTGGTTGTGTGAATAACCAACCCAAAGGCAGTAAAAAACTTTGATTTTTTTTTTTTTTTTTTTTGAGACAAGGTCTCACTCTGTTGCCTAGACTAGATTGCCATGGCATCACCATAGCTCACTGCAACCTCTAGCTCCTGGGCTCAAGCGATCCTCCTGCCTCAGCCTCCTGAGTAGCTGAGACTACAGGCACGTGCCACCACACCCAGCTAATTTTTCTATTTTTTGTAGAGATGGGGTCTCACTCTTGCTGGTTCTTGCTGATCTCGAACTCCTGACCTCAAGCCATCCTCCCACCTTGGCCTCCCAGAGTGCTAGGATTACAGGCACCAGGCCAAAAAAGACCTTTGAAAGGGACACTTAGAGTCTGTTTAGACAACCTTTCCTGGAGCCTGAGGGTAGACAGAAAGGTGACCTCCCCCCACCTCACCCTGGGAAAGGAGGCTGAACAGAGAAATGAGTTACTGGGAAGGAATGTATAAATAAAAACATGATCTTTGTGATCTTTTCCAACTCTGACATTTAATGATTTCTCTAGGAACACGCTGTGGACTCAATTGCATCCTCCAATATTCATACGTTAAAGCCCTAACACATTAGAATTAGAGTTCTTATAAGAAGAGACCCAGAGAGTGCACACACTCTCACTCTCCCCCACCCCCACCCCCACCCCGACCCTGGGCTCTGTCTGCCTCCCTCTGCCAGGTAAGGAAGTAGGCGTGGTGGCTCTCTACAAGTCGGAAGAGGGCCCACAGAAGCTGACCGTGCTGGCTCCCTGATCTCAGACTTCCAGCCTCCAGAACTGTAAGGAAATAAGTTTTTATTGTTTAAGCCACCCAAGTCTGTGGTATTTTGTTATGACAGCCCAAGATAAATGAATACAAAACACTCGAGACAAGAGTGAACACTTACAATTTGTTCGCTTGGCTTTCAATGACCCAAGCCTTATTTATGCTACTCTCACTAATTTTGCATCTATATCTCTCTAATCCTCACCACCCAAGTAAGTGGGTGATGATTTTGCTGTTTTAGAACTAAAATTGCAACAATGGATTCTTTGGATTACAAAATCACAAGCAGCGTAGTCCAGAGCTGGTGGTCCTGTATGAATCACTGAACCTTTCTGGGCACTAGTATCCCCAGCTGTAAAATGAGGATAGTTCCCACTTCACAGTCTGCTCATGAGGATCTAAACACCTGCCCGAGTACCCAGTGGGAGGTCAGAGCCAGGAGCTGGTTCCTGGAGGCCAGGATCAGGGGAGGCCAGAAAGAGGCAAGGCAGAGAAGTTTCCAGGCTGAGACAGGGCGTAAGGACTAGTGCAACAGGGAACACCACCAGCAAGTGTCTTGATAGGGGAGGGAGAAGCTGGGTGCTGGGCAAGCAGAACAGATGACAGAATGGAACTGAGGTGTCTGAAGCTGCCCTACTGGTCTTCAGGTAAGACACAAATGGGGTGAGGAGGAGTGACTCACACGTCATGTGCTGATGAATGAAATCGTTACCACAGGTATTCACTGTTTTTTCTTAGAGACAAGGTCTTGCTCTGTCACCCAGGCTACAGTGCAGCGGCACCATCAAAGCTCACTGCAACCTCGAACTCCTAGGTGTTCCAGCTGTGGGTAGATCTCAACTATGATGTGCTGGTGCCTTCCTTAGATGTGCATTGGAGGCAATAATTATTAAGCATCAATTTGCTTTCCTTGTTCCTTCCCCTTCTCATAATGTGTAATTGAACAAAAGTAATGGCAGGTTTGGAGCACACTGGCCAGTCTCCCTGTCTGAGAGCCTCAGCCTCCCTCTGAGGTCCACACTCCTCTCCCTCACTGTCCCTCTGCTGAGCTGAGGGTCTCCAGTGCTTGGGTGGCTGACTCTGAGTGTTCCAAAGGGATCCACTCACTTTAACAAGTGGCTTTAACTAGGACATCCAAGTGGTGCCACCAGAATACTTGGGACCAAAGACTCAAATTTGAAATCTTGGAAGTTCTCTCCCAATAAAGCAGCGACCAAGTGCCTTGTTGTAAAAAATAAAAGCAGATACTTTGAGAAGAAAGTGTCTACGCCAGAGAATCTGTTTCAGTTATACCAGAGAATCTGTTCTAACTGAAAAGGGAAAAGGGCAAAAATTCCAAGACATGCCTGTTAGAGACATCTAGTCTGAAGCAGTGGAGCAGAGATTGTTCTGGACTCCATTGACTTTTGCACCCCAGAGTTATTTGGTTTGACTGACTGCCAAATCCCGGAGTTCAAAAGGCAGCCACAAGTGGGGAAAGGGACCAGCATTCTTGGGGTTGGATTCCCAGAATTCTCCAATTTACTGCGAGCCTCTCGTTCTAAGGTCAGCCCCCTCACGGTGGTGGTTTGGTTTTAGAGACAGTCCCTCTCCCTACTATCCTACTACAAAGAACATTAAGGGGATTCTGATGATAAAAAGCATTAATTCTGTTGGCCACCCACGGACTTGAACTTGGCTATGTAAACTTCTCCCAGAAGCCACCTCCACAGTCATGCCTGAGGTTCACAAGGATTGGGCAACCCCCTCATGCTGAAGCCAGCTGTTCTCCTTAGGCCTGTCACAAGATACACAAGAGCTGGCATTTCCTCCTTTTGAAAATGTTTTACTGCATTAAATGTAAACATCACTCTGGTTATTATAACAGCAAGCTTGGTTGCATCTTTGAAACCTTCCACTGTCTTGCCCCATATTCAAACCTGAACCACATACCTTTGGGTTTTTAACCTTCGAATTACTCCTTAGCAACCAACCACTTCCCTCCTTCTCCATTACCACCACCCTGGCCAAGTTACCTTCATGTCTCTGCTCTGTGACTGCAAGAGCCTTCTGACTGCTTTCCCTGCACCATTTCTGCCGTGCCCTCCCCACAATAATCTGTTCTGCGCGCTATCACAGGAAGATGGTTTCAGCACACAAATCTGATTGCGTCACCCCCTCCCCTTGCTTAAAACCTTTTGCTCATAGGCTAAAACCCAAGACCCTTCCTTGGCGCTTCCCTGCCTGCAGCCACATTCACACCCCAGCTCCCCCTTCCCTCCCCTCCACCCACCGATCACAGTTCAAATGGCACTTCCTCGGGGAAGGTTCCCTTGAGAACCCCCAATCTAGGGCAGGTCTCTTTGTTTAAACTTTCATTAATCATGTTTCTGTTCTTAAGAGTAATTATCCTCATTCATAATTACACATTGGTGAGTATCATTATCTGATAAAGATCCATCTTTTCTAATGGTCTCTGGGCTTCCTGAGAGCAGGAGCAAGTCTCACTGTCATATGCCCAAGGCCGTCCTCAGTGTTCAGCCTATACACGGGTTCTCACAGAGCACTTAGGGAATGGTTTTCAGAGAGGTAGAAATTGAGTGAGAAATGGGCCAGGCGCGGTGGCTCACGCCTGTAATCCTAGCACTCTGGGAGGCCGAGGCGGGTGGATTGTTTGAGCTCAGGAGTTCGAGACCAGCCTGAGCAAGAGTGAGACCCCGTCTCTACTAAAAATAGAAAGAAATTATATGGACAGCTAAAAATATATATAGAAAAAATTAGCCGGGCATGGTGGCGCATGCCTGTAGTCCCAGCTACCCGGGAGGCTGAGGCAGTAGGATCACTTAAGCCCAGGAGTCTGAGGTTGCTGTGAGCTAGGCTGACGCCATGGCACTCTAGTCCGGGCAACAGAGTGAGATGATGTCTTAAAAAAAAAAAAAAAGAAGAAGAAGTTGAGTGAGAAATGAAAACTGAGAATCAGCAATTTTTTTTTTTTTTAAAAGGTCAGTACAAAGGCTAAGATCAGGTATTCCCAAAACTTCGAGACAAGGTGACTCATAGAACTCAACACATAATGGATGAGATTATCTGTGCACAGAAACCAGAGGAAAAAGTTGTAGCAGGTTGTCAAAGCCATCTGGGAAGGGCAGAGCAGATTTTGGAACCCAAGGCTGTGGCCAAAAGTCAAAGAGGTAGGGAGAGAAGGGCAGGGAGCAGTGAGGCCCTGGGAAAACACTTGGGTCCAATGCTGTTGCTAGGTTTTAGTTTGTCAGAGAGGCTAATGGACACGATTAAAGGGAACCCAGGATGGGACAGGTCCATTAAGCAATGATACAAGATGATTTGTAAATGCACCAAGGATGGAGTGTTAAGAGTAAGTAGAGCAGTAACCTGACAACCAGTGCTGGAGTCTGTGTGACAAAGTGTATGCCGTCTACAAGAAGGGAAGCCGAGTGTCAGAAGTTTCCACTCTGTATTGGTTGGAAGCAGGTTGGTGCCCAGATGGTTCACAGTTGGCTGATGGCCTGTCCATGCAGACATACACACCCCTATGCTCTGGTTTCAGATCCCATGCAGTCTCTGATCATAGACTGGCTCAAACATAGCCTTTCCTGCTACGGGGAGAGAAAAAACTGACCATCTAGGGTAGGCTGGATAAGGGCTTCTCCAAAACGTCCAGGTCTTAATCCCTGGCACCTCTGAATAAGTTACTTTACTTGGCAAAGGGGATTTTGCAGATGTGATTAAACTAAGGATCTTGAAATGAGGAGATTATCCTGGATTATTCTGATGAGCCAAAGGTAGCAAGAGGGAGGTAGGAGCATCGGAGTCAGACAGAGAGGCTGGAAGATGCTGCTGGCTTTGGAGATTTAAAAAAGGGCCATGGAATGAAGGTGGTCTCTAGCATCGGAAAAAGGCAGAGATAGATTCTTCCCTAGAGTTTTCGGAAGGAATGTAGCCCTGCCCACACCTTGATTTGAGACCAGTGAAACTAATTTCAGACTTCAGACTTCCAGAACTGTAAGCTAATAAATGTGTGTGGTTTGAAGCCACTAAGTTTGTGGTAATTTGTTACGTGGCAACAGGATACTAATACACCAAAGAACACGAATGTCAAGTCAACAGATTAGTACCTAGATCATGCATGAGCTGCTGGAGGGTTTGGTGGCTGGCGCTCAGTCTCTCTGGGCCAGTCACTGCGAGGGGGCTGACGAATCAAGTTTCTGGATCTGCTAAGCCGACAACCAGCGTGGCTGACCTCAACCTTGCTAAGGTCCTTCCACCCTGGGAGGCCTGGCCTGGCCTGGGGAACAGCTGGCTCTTCCTCACAAAGACCACACTGACTGGTCACTGATCACTGGTGACATGTGGGCTGCTGGGTGAGCTCTCAGGAATACAGCATAGACTTTGGTGCCAGGGAGGCCTGAGCACAAATCCCTTTTCCACTCACTAGTCACAAGATCATAAATGAATTACTTCTTCAATCAGAGTTTTCTCCTCTGTACAATGTAGATAACATGTTCTTAGTTCATAGTGTTGCTGTAAGGATGGATAGAAACAAGATATGTCTAACCCCAAACACAGGGTCGGGCCCAGAGTAGGCATCCAGTCAAGGCCGTCTCCTCCTGCACCCCTCCACACGTCTGCCCTGTGCGCACCTCTTTTTATGCTCAACTCTTCAGATACTTCCTCTTAAGTCTTACAAGCCCCATGGTGGTGCCCTCTCTTCTATTAGCCCCCTCGCCACAAGTCAGTGTCCCTAGCAATCATGTTCCCTGATGGCCTGATATCTTAGTTGGGGTTTCCCCAGAAGTAGAACGTGACACAAGGATTCTGGATCAGGTAGTTTGTCTGGGAGATGATCCCAGGACATACCAGTGGGGATGTGAGACAGGGGCAGGAAGGAGACAGTGAAGGATGTGAGATCAGGCAGGTTACCGTGGTGGCTGAAGCTTAATCCCTGGGATTTGGAGGGACTCTGGGAGACAATCATCCCACCCATGGAACAGGGTGCTGGGCATGTTACACCTACTCCTGTAAGTCTTCTTTTGGAAGGGGCAGCAAATATTCCCTGACACTTCCTGCTTGCTGCACTCACGGGCAAGACAGGCTCCAGCTCCAAGAGTCCTCAGGCAGGTGCTGGTGGCTGGAAGGGGCAGCATGGAGATGGGAGGGACAGCTTCTGCCTCTCCTCGGGAGTGTCACTGGCTACAGTATCCTCTAAATGATCTCCCTGGTCACAGCTTCCATTCCAGCCTTGGCTGTTCCTTGACCAACAATGCGCTCAACGTGCCTATTGCATTGTTCCAGCCTAACTGCATCCTCCTCTCGGGCTCCTCCAATTTGAGGATTGATAAAAGGCTTTTTTTTAGATTTTATTGTACATATTTAAGGCAAACAACATGATGTTTTGATATGCATATGGGTAGTGAAATGCTTTGTGATGAGAAGGAAAACCATTTCCCCAGCAAACCAAATGCTGCTTTCTCTGGTCTACACTTTCTATTTTATTTTTAAATGTCCCACATCACTACCTCCATTTGGCGAGTTTTAAGGCTACAGTATACGTATACCAAAGGCTGTTCAGGTTCAAGAAGAACCTTTAAAATCTCTAATTCTTTCTCCCACCCAATCACATAAAAGTTACAATCACCTTGCCAGGCACAGCGGCTCACACCTGTAATCCCAGTGACTCAGGAGGCTGAGGCGGGAGAATCACTTGAGACCAAGAGTTCAAGATCAGCCTGGGCAACAAAGTGAGACCCCCCATCTCAAAAAAAAGTTACAATCCCCTCAGGGTTATCATTACGGCCTTGTTATCACTATCTGAGGATACTGGAGCCTAATTATCAAAAGTCTGGAAAAGGAGAGTCACTATATTGAATGCTTAATTATCACAGCTGGCTAAAGCACCGACAGAGGAGTTCAATAGATGTGCCCAGCCTGGAAGACCCAGTTCTGACACCCTACATGCTGTTCATTAGCAGGAAATGTTTACTGGGGGGCCAGACACAGATACAGAGCACTGTGATGGGTGCTATGAGGCACAGAGAGAGGCTTGAGAAGCTTCCGGAAAGAACCTCCCTTCCCCAAAACAACTCTGAGCCTTTTCCAACTTCCTCTATTAGAAAGTTTTTTTTGTTGTTGTTCGTTTGTTTTGTTTTTTTGGCCTTATCCAGCATTATCTTCTATGATGAACCTCTTGATGTGAGGTTTAGAATTTTTGCACCATATGGCTGAAAGGGGCCTCAGAGTGCATGTTCATTTACAGATGTAGATTCTGAGATTCAGAGGGAAAATGATTAGCCTGAAGTGACCCACCCCTTTGGTGGTAGAGCTGGGCCTGAAATCCTTGCCTCTTGTCCCTACCATCTGCTTAGTTTACAGTTTAAACTGTTGTTTGTTTGATCTACACATTTAGGGGTGGATTCACAAAGGGCTGGGCTCTGAGCTAGCTTGCTAATTCACTACAAAGTGAATTCCACCAGCTGCCCTTCTCCCTCCACCTTGCAGCTGGGGCTCTTTGCTCAGGGGAGCCCACCAGATGCTCTGCAGCTTAAACTTCTATGAACACCCATATTGCTCAGCACTGTCTCTCCTCTGACCACTGTACCAAAAACCTGTAGGCAAATCATTTAAAATGTTCATTTTGGACCCTTCCCCAGACCTACTGAGTCAGAGCCCTTCTCTGGGGCTGGAGCTAAGGAAACTACACTTGGAACAAGCTCTCCATGTGTTTCAGATACACCAAAGTTTGAACCAACAGCCTAAAGGCTAAAGCCTAGAGTCCTCAGGGTGGCTTATAAGGCCTGCGCCACCTGGCTCTGCCTACCTTCTGGCCTCACCTGCATCAGCCAGTGGAGCCACTCCCTGTTCTGTAAATAGGCCTTGTATTGTCCAGCCCTGCATCTTTGCCTCTGCTTCCCAGCCTTGTTTTGTTTTGACCGGTTCCACTGGGTAAATTCCCATTCCCCTTCCAAGGCCTTTCTGAAATATCCCTCATTCTCTGTCACTCTCCTTAATCCCTTCCCCTGGGAAGACTCACCTGCTCTCTCCTCCCTTCCCATGGCTATTAATATCCACCTCTATTATAGCACTTATTGCATTAAATTAGTCCTGAGTCTGTACATTGCTCCTTTGTGCATATTGGGAAAAGGTGTCCCTTCCTCCAGAGGTAAACACCTGGCCTGGCAATAGGAGCACAGGCTGGATTGTGCCCACTCTCCTCCCCCGCCAGGCTCCCTTGTGCAGAGCACAGCTGCTTAACCACCTGCAGGGGCTCTCCACCTGTCTTCCCTGTGGAGCTCCTTGACTGTGAGCTTCTTGACAGCCCACTGCCTTGTTCATCCTTGTATGTCCCCAGCACAGAAGCCAGATGCCGTAGTGACTCTCTGTAAAAGGTTTTACAAGTTGCAGTGAATTGAATGCAGCCTGTGAGCCATAGGCCGGGGTTGCTCCACTCACGTGCATCAAACGCTGTGAATTGCAGAAGGCCCCCAGCAGTGCGGATGGGATGAATAAATTAATCTGTCTGTCCTCCTTGGATTCTGGAGTTTTAATATCTGCACTTGGAAATTGTTCAGAGTTGTGAGACTAGATGTAGGTTACCTCATTCTTTGTTTTTTGAACCAAAAAAAAAAAAAAAATAGAGAATCCTTTCTGACTTTCCCAGGAGGTAAATCTGTCCGGGGCTAATTGTGCTTAAGATCACAGGAGGAACCACCTGACTGAAAGGCCCTCCGTTGGGTCCCTTCTGCTGCACAACTTGCTCATCAGCAAAGTGGGGATGCCCACAGGCCCTGTGGCTAACACAGGAGCACACAGTGACACAGCGACAGAGAAGTGTTTCAGGCCCTGCTGATCTGGAGGGACAGGACGTGGAGGAGTCTGCAGCGTTGGGTCCCAGTTCCCAAGAGCTTAAAATCCCCATGATGACAGTGAGAACGCATTCATGTACGACTTGATTACCTTCTTTTAAAAGGTCATTACGACGTTTCAAGAAAGGGCTATTCACTAACTTTCCATCAATTCCGATCCAACAGGGCTATAGGCTGGCTCTTCGGATGATTGGAACTGAATTCCTATTTTGTCCTTGATCACTGGGGCAGTGACCAATTAAGTTGACACGTTGAGGGAAAGAGATGTAAGGATGAAAACAAACTGTGCAAGTTCGGACTGGAAGATTACTTCACATGTAGCAGGAAGAGAACTAGGGATTTTAGTAATTGACATCTTGTTTTTTATTTTCACTAAAAATAACATTAATGGGGAATAAATTTCTGATCTGTACCCCATTCAGCCAGTCTACTCACTAAAGCTTATATTTTGTCTTTTTACAAGTTAATGCACATTTAATCTTCAAAAAAAATCTTCAATGTAATTATTATTAGCCTTAATTTACAGATGAAGAAACTGAGCTTACCCAAATTCAGACCCTTCAGACAACAAGTCCTGCACTGCTTTGCACATGAGGGACACAAATGTGTATGACAGTTATGCCTTCCATGGTTTGCAGTCTGAGTCAGGAGAGTCAACATGGACAATAGTTAGAAAACAAAAGACAGAGGTGGAGGAGAGAACATGTTGATCAAAGAAGCCTACGTGGAGAAGCCAGGGCTCGAGTAGGGCTGCGGAAGTTGTGCAATAGTCATAATCAGGAACAGGCATGAAAACATTCTGAGGGTGACAGGAGGTTTTTTAAATTGCATTTTTAAAATTAAGTTTCTTATTTTAAGAAAATTATAGATTCACATGTGCTGGTAAATAATACAGAGAGATCCTGTGTAACTCTTGCCCAGTTCCTCCAGTGGTAGCACCTTATGAAACTGTTGTATAATATCACAACTAGGATATTGACATAAATACAATCCATCAATCTAATTCAGGTTTTCCCAGTTTTATATGTACTCATGTATGTGTATTTATTTCTATGAAATTTAATAACAAACAACCTGGATGGAACTGAAGACCATTCTCCTAAGTGAAGTACTGCAAGAATGGAAAAACAAACACCACATGTACTTACTGTTAAATTGGAAAGAATCGATCAGCACTCGTGTGCACAGATGGAAGCGAAACTCAACGGAAATCAAGCAGGTGGGTGGGGGAGGAGGGGATGGGTAAAATCACACCTAACATGTACAATGCACACTATTTAGTGAGGGAAACATTTATAACTTTGACTCAGGCTGTACAAAAGCAATTCATGTGGCCAAAACATTTGTACCCCCATAATATTCTGAAATTTACAAAGACATTTAATAACATGTGGGGGTTTATGTATCGTCCACCACAGTCAAGATAAAGAACAATCCCATCACCACCAGGATCCCTGTGTTGCTCTTTCATAAACACATCCACCTCCCTTCTCTCCTCCCCACACCCCAGTCCCTAACCTCTTTTAGACCACTAATCTCCATTTTCATAATTTTGTCATTTCAAGAATGTTATATAAATGGGCAAAGGATCTGAATAGACACTTCTCCAAAGAAGATGTACAAATAGCAAATAAGCTCAACATTGTTGCCGTCAGGGTAATGCAAAGCAGAACCACAATGAGATACCATTTCATACCTGCTAGGATGGCTATTATCAAAAATACAATGTTGGCAAGGATGTGAAGAAATTGGAATCCTCGTACAATGATGGTGGGAAAGTAAAGCAATACAGCTTCCTTCAAAGACAACCTGGCAGGTTCTCAAAAGATTAAACAATAGAGTTATGGAATGACCCAGCAATTCCACACCTAGGTATACACCCAAGAGAAATGAAAACAGATGTCCACACAAAAATTTGTACACAAATTTCATAGCAGCTGTATTTGTAATAACAAAACCTGGAAATAACCCAAATGTCCATCAACAGGTAAGCATATAAACAAATTGTGGTACATCCATACAGTATGTATAATGCATTACATATTGTGAAAAGGAATGAATTAATGATATATGTATTAGCATGCATTCATTTCAAAATATTTATTCTGAGTGAAAGAAGCCAGATTAAAAAAGAGTCATCCTATAAAAACCACCACACTGGAATATATATAGAGAGAAAATGTAAACTAATCTGTGGTGGCAGAAAACAGATCAATGGTTGCTTGGGGCAGGGGAAGGGGAACAAGTAGAGAGGGAGGAAAGGATTATAAAGGGAAGTGATAAACATATTCATTATCTTGATTGTGGTGATGGTTTCACAGGTGTATACATATATTAAAACTTATCAAATTGTACACTTCAAATATATTTCAATTACATCTCAATAAAACATTTTCTTTTTTTCTTTCTTCTTTTTTTTAATATTTATTTATTTATTTATTTATTTTGGAGACAGAGTCTTACTCTGTTGCCCTGGCTGGTGGCAGTGGCGTGATCATAGCTCACAGCAACCTCAAACTCCTGGGCTCAAGTGATCCTCCTGCCTCAGCCTCCCATGTAGCTGGGAAAACAGGCACGCACCACCACACCCGACTAATTTTTCATTTTTTTGTAGAGATAGGGTCTGACTCTTGCTCAGGTTGGTCTCAAACTCCTGGCCTCAAGTGATGATCCTCTCACCTCAGCCTCCCAGAGTTCCAGGATTACAGGCATGAGCCTGTAAATAAAGTGTTTTTCAAGTGCACCATGAAAGAACATTCTTTTATAAAACACCTATACTCATACCAAATTCCTATTCCTCCATGTTTTCATGGTCTTTATACATAAGTTTGTGTTTTTGCCATTGCAAATCATAATATCTTCTTTTTCATTTAATACCATTTCAATTTTTCTTAAATTAGCCTTCAATATCATTTTTTCAGGTTTTTTTGTTATGCATGAATTTTTACATGAAAGGATAACATACAGACAGAAAAGTACACAAATCATAAGTGTACAACTTGATGAATTTCAAAATTTAAAGATCAAAATTCAAATTTCAAAGATTGTCACAAAGTGAACACACTCATAAGACCTTGTATTGCAAACAAGGGTCTTTTTCTCAAGGATCATATTCTAGGCAAAACAATTCAATGTGCACTGTCACAGACAAACACAGCTGGGTATTAGTTAAAGCCACAAAGACAGGTTTTATTCAGTAAGTTTTATTCACTGCTGACAATGGGCTGAGCTCCATCCTGATTTGTGCAGACGTGATCAGGCGTTTTGGAAGGAGGGAGTTGGGAGAGGGAATGGCAGGGACTTGAGCAGAGTCAGAGTAGTGAAAAATCACAAGAAGCGGGAAGGAAGGGTTGGTCCACATGAAACCCATTTGGGTTTGCTCACTGACACCTGTGGAAGTCAGGCTCCTCCCCTCCCACAGGGGCCGGGAGACAGGGACCCTATCTTCAGGTGCTGGCTGGAACAAGCCATAATTCTTTTGGCAGCCTTGAGTTTTCTCAGGCAGGCACGTCAAGGAGGGCTAGGGTCATCCTAAGGATGTGGCCTTGAGCTGTTAGAAACTGTGTTAGTGTTTGTCTTTATAGGCCTAGTCAACAAGAAGGCTCAGAGGAGCCCGGCTGGAATTTGGTCAAGGAGAGAATTTTTGTCAGGATAACTGTCCCACAGATCTGCGGTCCCCAATCCCCGGGCCGAGGACAAGTAGCAGTCCGTGGCCTGTTAGGAATGGGCCACACAGCAGGAGATGAGCGAGGGTAGATGAGGGAGGCTTCACCTGCGTTTACAACCACTCCCCATAGCTGGCATCACCGCCTGAGCTCTGCCTCCCGTCAGATCAGTGGTGACATTAGATTCTCATAGGAGCGAGACCCCTACTGTAAACTGTGCACGAGAGGGATCTAAGTTGCTCGCTCTTTATGAGAATCTAATGCCTGATGATCTGAGGTGGAGCTGAGGTGGTGATACTAGCGCTGGGGAGTGGCTGCAAATACAGATTATCATTACCAGAGAGGTTTGACTGTACGGAGACCATAATAAATCACTGTTTCCTGTCACCCCCAGATGGGACCATCTAGTTACAGGAAAACAAGCTCAGGGCTCCCACTGATTCTGCATTATGGTGAGTTGTATAATTATTTCATTATCTGTTACAATGTAATAACAATATAAATAAAGTGCACAATAAATGTAATGTGCTTGAATCATCCCGAAAGCATCCCTGCCCCCCACCACCCCACCATCCCCCCACCTCCCACCCCCGAAGACATGGAAAAACTGTCTTCCATGAAACTGGTCCCTGTTGCCAAAAACGTTGTGGACCGCTGCCATAGATTACAGAACTTTCAAAATCATCCTGGGTCCCCTTCCACTAAATGTCAGGACCTCCTCCCAGCCCCCATTATGATAAGCAAAAAAAGTAACCTGCTGCATTTCCAAATATCTCATCCCACAAAAACCACCACACTAGATAATGCCTAATGTGCCTTCCAGCTTTGAAATCCTACAAATAATATCGCTGGCTACTTTGTCTCCATTTGAAGATAAAACCAAAGAAACAGGCTGAAAAGATAGTATAGAAAAGTGTTAAACAGTGGAAGGGAGGATGCAGGAAGTGGTGCACTTTTCTCCTCTATAAATCTCAACATGAACACACACTCCTTGCCTGAATAACTTTGTACAAATTCCTAGAGAGCCAGGCCAGGGAGTGGGCAGACCCTGGAGCAGACCCTGATTCAAGCTCTCATTCTGCCATTTAACCATAAGCAACTTAGCTTCTCCGAGCCTCAGTTTTGTTACTTATAAGAGAGAAAATACCTACTATAAAACGAAAACATGTTCATGAGGCAGCCAGCACACAATAATAGTCTAATAATGGTGAGCTATCCTCCCTACATGTGGAGATGGCCTAGGACTACTTAAGGCCCCCTCCTGACTTGAATTCTATTTTCCAAACCTCTGATGGGTTTCTCTCAAGCTAAAAGACTTATCTTGCAAATGAAAATCTTCCGAAAATTAAACTTTAATGGTAGACTACCAAAAGCACTCTGTAAATCTGTAATCATAATCAAGCAATTGAACTATTTTTCTACAAACAGTTCAATTTTATCCTCATTCCTATGCAGTTTTCGATACACATTTGTTGACGCTTACCGTGTAGCAGGCATTGGGCTTAAACCAGATGAAACTAAGTCTCTGATCTAATGGAATTCCCAAACCTTTGGCAGAGAGATCTCAAAGAACAAATCCAAAAAGTTAAGTTAAATTGTAACATGAGGCTAATGCTGCAGTGGAGGAATACAGGGCACGATGGAGGGAGGAAGAGGGTGTTCTTCCCTTTCTTCTCTCTCTTTCTTTCTGTCTTTCTATTCCCCTCCATGTCTAGTGGTTTACTTTTCTTCTATCTGGTCGCTGTGGCTCCCAGGCCAAAGCCAGCTCAAATGTTGGGGCTCTGAGCTCCTGCCTCAAAGTGACGGTAAAGATATTACTAGCATGTCTTCAGGCTGCTTGGTCAGGTTGCCTCCTAGGCACTTAGCTTACATGGAGAAGATTTATTCTCTGTTACCGTCACAGAAACCAAACTTCAGGTGGCCTCTCTGTATCTGCTTCTAAACTGGAAATCCACCAGGATGTTGGGTTTTGCCCTCTACAGGGCAGAACACACGCCTGTGTTTCTTTTTCATTTCCAATCCAAGGAGAAGTACAGAAGAGTGCATAAAACATATGTACAGTTTAAAGACAAATTATAAAGTGAGCACTTGTAACCACCACTGGCTATGTCTTTTACAATTTTCTCTTTATATTTTTTTCTCTCTCACTGTTGTGTGCTTGGAGTAATAGTGACCCCTACAATGAGAACCTCCAATACTGTCTTGACCTAGTACATCTGTCCACTCTAACTGCAGGTAGTGCTCCAGAGATCTCTGTGAGTTTCAGTGCCAAACCCTCTGGAGCCTACCATACTGTTATCTTGGGGTCTTGGGCTTTGTGAGTAGCCCCAACAGCTTATAATTATTTAGCCCCAGCATCTTCTCACTAGGAATGGTTACCATCATTGCCTTTTCCTCCAATTAAATAACTATTACCTCAAGATGTTTACAGCTTTTCTTTAATAAGGCTTGTCAATTCAAGTCTGTGAACTATCTATTCTACCTGCAAAGAAAGACAGGGTCATTTTACATATGGGGTATATTGCCCTAATGTCTAAGGTCTAAGGCCTACAAGCTTTCAAAAGTCATATATATATATATCCCAAAATATAAAAGAAAATTGCAAAATTGGAATGGATACATGTTTAATTAGGTATCTTCAAAATTAACATATCAACTTCATTATATGTTAAATTAAAATTTTATACATGTTTTACATTTTGTAGCAATTTGAGATTAGGTTTCTTATTACACAAGAATCTGATCATTGACAGACACTGAGAACTCATAGCTTACTGTAAATTACACGGATTACTTTTCGATTAAAATTTTTCAAGTGCAAACTTAAAAAAAACACTTTTTAAAGCATAAAAATATAGTATAGGGTCTGGATATAACTTCATATGTTTGATGTGGTATAGCGCTAGAATTCCAGAAGTAATAGATTTTAAAAGAGCTTTAGGGACATGGAAGGAGCTGAAATGAGACAGGAAGGGAGATGGGAAGAGAATGAAAAGAGCGTTTTGACAGAAAAGGAGACGTCTGCTAAGCGTCTGCTATGTGCCAGGCGCTGTTCCAGAAGTTGAAGATCCAAAACTAAAAGTCTGGACTCCTCAAAGTCAGTTGGTAAGGAATCTGACAAGTTCAATGACACAAAGCGTTGGGTCGTTAAGAAAGTGTGCACACAGTGGGGACAAGATGGTGTGGACGAGAACCAGGAAGGCTCCTCGAAAGAGGTGACACTTGATCTGAGGGAGACAAAAAATAAAAACGGAAGAGGAGAAAGAAAAAAACAAAACAAAAAAAAAAAACAAGAAAAAGACAGGGCAAAGAGAAGAAAGGGGGAGAGGAGGAAGGGCTCGATGCGATCGGCGCTCCGGCCGTCGGGCGTCGGCTGCTAGGGTCTGACCGCGGTCCCCGCCCCTTTCCCTCCCCTGCTTGCCCCTCCCCTCCCTCCAGCGCCGCTGCCCGCCTGGCCTGCGCTAGTTGCGAGGCGCCGGCTCTCCGGAGACGCCATGCACCGGCTCCTGTCAGCCGTGACGGTCCGGGCTGCGACCCCCGGGGGCCAGGCCTGGGGTTGCGGGCGACGCAGGGCCCACCAGCGCGCCGGGCTGCCGCCGCTTGGCCACGGCTGGGTCGGAGGCCTCGGGCTGGGGCTGGGACTGGCTCTTGGGGTGAAGCTGGCGGGAGGGCTGAGGGGCGCGACCCCCGCGCAGCCTCCCGCTGCCGCCGACCCCGAGGCGTCGCCTCAGGCCGAGCCGCAGGAGCAGTCCCTCGCCCCGTGGTCTCCGCAGAGCCCCGCGCCGCCTGCCTCCAGGTGTTTCGCCAGAGCCATCGAGAGCAGCCGCGACCTGCTGCACAGGATCAAGGTGCGGCGACTGGGAAGGGGGGGCGTAGGCGGCCGGGACCCCTCGCCCCGGAATGGGACCCCTCCGTGGTCATCTCCTGGGGCTGAGCGGACCCCACCCTGGGCGTGGGGTGCCGGCGGTCGGCTTCCGAGAAAGACTTCCCGTTTCCCTACCGCCTGGCAGTAGTCAGAGCTCTTGGGGGTTGCCCAAGTTGGGGCGGAGGTCACCGCCCGCCTGGGGACCGTCCCTACCCCTCAGTGTGCGGACTGGGCACACCCCTCGCCGTTAGCAGCAGGACAAGGCCTGAGCGGAGGGGGCGGGGCCAGGCAGAGGGGGCGGGGCGGGCCTGGATCTAGGGGGCGGGGCCTGGGGAAGGCCCCCAGTGAGAGCGCTGGGGTTTTTCAGCCTGTCTTTGAACTGTCCATTCTTTTCCCCTTCGATCTTAGGATGAGGTGGGCGCACCGGGCATAGTGGTTGGAGTTTCTGTAGATGGAAAAGAAGTCTGGTCAGAAGGTGGGCCCAGAAAAGTGTTATTTAGTGGCTTGTTTTGTGCCAATTGGTGAATAAAATACAGATGTTTTACTGGTTGGAGTGAATCCCGTGAAATGCTATTCCATTTACATAAAGTGATATGTATTGTAGAGAAAGCATATCTAATGGAAGAATAAGATTTTTATCACAGCAAGACTTAAAATGTGACGAATAAATTGGAGTCTTAAAGATGGCTTGGTTCTACCCCTACTTTTCTCTTAGGACTGGATTTATTGGTCTGAAAGTTGTTACAGCGTATCCTTGGGTTCCAAGTCGCTCAGTAGATGCATGAAATTGATAATAGTAATGAGCCCTGTGTATAGTGTGTTTTTATGATAAATTTTAATTTATAAATTGGGCACAGTAAGAGATTACTAGCAATAACTAATAATAAAATAGAACAATTACAACAATACTCCAAATGGCGTACAATTTAAAACATGAATTTTTTTATTTCTGGACTTTTCCATTTAATATATTCAGGCAAACTAAACCACAGATATGGATGAGGGGGGATTACAGTAACAATCCATTAACTGCGTATTTGTAAAGAACCCTTATGGATAGATAAAACACCAGAATTTCTTTCTTTCTTTCTTTCTTTTTTTTTTTTTTTTGAGACAGGGTCTCGCTCTATTGCCTGGGTTAGAGTGCAGTGGTGTGATCATAGTTCACTGCAGCCTCATACTCAAGTGATCCTCCCACTTCACCTTCCCAAGTAGCTGGGAACCACAGGCCCCCGACACCATGCCCAGCTAATTTTTTAAAAATTCAGTTAACAATTTATTAAGTCCCCTATTCTGTAAAAGACATTGTATTAAGTAATGGGGATATTCACTATTCCTTGTCCTTAATGAGTTTACAGTCTGTTACTGTTTTTACTAAGCAGAAGTGTCAACTATTTTTTCAAACACATGGCTAGAAGCTTTGGGAAAGAGATTTCTATTCATTTTATGATACTTTATCAAAGTATTATTTTATAACTTATTCATTGTACAAATTGCACACAAATTGGTCTAATTGGTCATCCCAGGCTTTTAGTAATCCTACTTTTAGGAACTTATGTTTCAGACATCATTTAAAGAAAGTAAAACTTTAAGGAGAAGTTGATGAGAGCAGTAGGGTTTTGAATTTAAAGAAAAATAATTCTTCCTCAAAGTATAAGTATAATCTAGTCAATATACCTAATTTATGAAACTCTTATAATCAAAAATTATATAAATTTATGATTTAATGGGTGAGGGCTTTATTTTTGTGAAAATACTTTTCAGCACAGTATACATTTACAGTTAAAAACAGTCATTGTGCTCCTTTTCAGATCTCAGTTCTTTATATATACAGAAAGAATTTTTATACATACAAAGAATTTATACATATGAAAAAAATTATATATACATATAAATTATATATATATGTATATAAATTTTTTATTCTTATGAGACAGGGTCTTGGTCTGTTGCCTGGGCTAGAATGCAGTGGCATCATCATAGCTCACTGCAACCTCAAACTCCTGGATTCAAGTGATCCTCTTGCCTTAGCCTCCCAAGTAGCTGGGACTACAGGTGCATACCCCCACACCCAGCTAATTTTTCTATTTTTTTGTAGAGATGGGGTCTCAATATGTTGCTCAGGCTGATCTCAAACTCTTGGCCTCAAGCTATCTTCCTGCCTCGGCCTCCCAAAGTGCTGGGATTACAGGTGTGAGCCACCACACCTGGCCTTAGTTCTTTATATTTCTTAGTTAGAGTTCCATACTGTTAGCCTGTGTAGAAGATGGAAAGCAAACTTAAAATTTTTTCTAGAAGGAACATTAAATTAGTAGAACATAGTTTTCCTTCTGGTTTGCCAGCCAAATTAAATTGATAATTAGCTACATAGAGTTTGCAGGACATCTTTTCACATTTATTTTTATAGGGTGGCTATTTAAGGAATTCAGTGGAAACTCACTCAAAAATCAAGGATAAATATAATCTGAAGGACATGATGTTTTCTTTAAGAATGTAGAGTAATTTATTTAAAATGTGGAATAATTAAATTGTTTAGATAAGCTAAGAAAAATTAGTATCTGAATCAAATGGAAAATTACTATTGCACACAGGATACAATTTTATTTTAGTAATAAGGTTAAATTGCTAGGCTTACTGGTATCATTGTTGCTAAGACTCTCATTCCTTACATATCCAGTTTTAAGTAACTTATAAAAGTGGAACATAAATGCACAGGATGTTTTACGATAATATTATTTCAGTTTTTGAAGACTGTTTGACCATGAAGCCCATTAATAGTGATGTTTCGCTTTTTTTTCTTCCCCAAAGGTTTAGGTTATGCTGATGTTGAGAACCGCGTACCTTGTAAGCCAGAGACAGTTATGAGAATTGCCAGCATCAGCAAAAGCCTCACCATGGTTGCTCTTGCCAAACTATGGGAGGCAGGGAAACTGGATCTTGATATTCCAGTACAACATTATGTTCCTGAATTCCCGGAAAAGGAATATGAAGGTGAAAAGGTAGTGAAACTCACACCTTGTTTTCCTAATGGCATGTTAAATGGTTTATGCTGGAATTTATATTTAAAATGTTTCATAGGATTCTTTGGTTTGTTTTTAGTTGTAATTAACAGATTTAGAGTTTTTTTTAGTCCAAATGATAATTAGATAGGTATTTTTCTGAAATTTGAGACTAAGAATTTGTACATGACATTTTCCCAGCAGCAGTCCAAAATGGAAAATATTACTGAGGCATTATTCCAGAGCTACTAACTTTTTATTATACAGTTTAATATTAAAATTGAATTTTCATGTTTTTACAATTAGGTTTCTGTCACAACAAGATTACTCATTTCCCATTTAAGTGGAATTCGTCATTATGAAAAGGACATGAAAAAGGTGAAAGAAGAGAAAGCTTATAAAGCCTTGAAGATGATGAAAGGGATGGTGGCATCTGACCAAGAAAAAGAAGGCAAAAGTAACGAAAAGAATGACTTTGCTAAAGCTAAGACAGAGCAGGATAATGAAGCCAAATGCCGGAACTCAAAACCTGGCAAGAAAAAAAATGATTTTGAACAAGGCGAATTATACTTGAAAGAAAAATTTGAAAATTCAATTGAATCCCTACGATTATTTAAAAATGATCCTTTGTTCTTTAAACCTGGTGAGTGTTAATTCCTTCTCTTTTGTTAATTTTCAGGAAATACAAAATGATACCATCTTGCAGCACATTCAGTGAGGTTGATGATTGTGGTGTGACCCAGTGCAGTGCTTGCCCTTTTGTCTGTAGTTCCTAACAAAGCCTAGCATCCAGGGAGATAGTTGTTTAAACTTAGCCTCGTTGTAGGCTACCCTGTCATTTAAAGGATTCTCACTATCAAGATATGCATGGAAAATTATGGAGAAATGTTAGAATAATACTTCTCCAAATAAAACTTTGACCAAAGTGGACATGATAAAGTAGTGCCAATATTTTTAGAATTTAGTTAGAATTTAAATTGCTCAACTTATTTTGTATCTTCATTTCTTAAAGAAATGAGTAATCATCAACTTTATTTCCCCCAAAGCTGATCTATGAAAATAATTATCTTCATTTTTGTATATTTGAATATTGTGCATATTGAAACCACTTTAAGTGCTTTAAATTTACCATAGGTGTATGTATTGTTATTCCATTTTCATTTTAAGAATTGTTTTTACTCTGAATAGATATATAGATGTAACTAATAGGAGCAAAGAATATAATTATACATTTTGTTTTAAAAAATAAAGTTCTTGAGATGGGCGGATTGTTTGAGTTCAGGAGTTCAAGATCAGCCTGAGCAAGAGTGAGATCTCATCTCTACTAAAAATAGAAAAATTAGCTGGGCATCATGGCATGCACCTGTAGTCTCAGCTACTCAGGAGGCTGAAGCAGGAGGATTGCTTGAGCCCAGGAGTTTGAGGTTGCAGTGAGCTACAGTGACGCCACTGCACTCTACCTGGGGCAACAGAGTAAGACTCCGTCTGAAAAAAAAAAAGAAAAGGAAACTGAACTCCCCTCCTCACTCCCCCCTTCATAATAAATAAATAAATAAATAAAGTTCTTATCCATTTTTAGTACAGATCATATAATTTTAAGTTTTCAGAATCTAAAATGATAGAGATATATTTGAAACAATATATAGAAATATGTATTCATATTTAAATATGTATTTTAAACAAGGGTTTTTTAGGTCTACATATATTTTATTAAAATAAGAACTGTGCACCTATTTATGCCTTAAACAATGGGTAGAAAGTATATAGAAAACTTCTACCCAAATTTGGATTTCTTCCCCTTCCTGTTTTGTTGTCAGTTTGAAGGATTTTTATTTTATTTTGTTTTGAGTTAGGATTTATTTGCTTATTTCATTATCAGAGAAAGGGGCAGAGTCATGTGAAATTTTAGGTATACTAATCATCATTTTATTCTTGTGTTAAGGATGTGGAATAAGCTGGGCCTTTGTAAAGTTAACTAAATTTGTTGATATATCATCCATAATCTTTTTCTAAATGCTGAAGTAAAATATTGCAGTTTTAAAGATATGGCAATTTTCAGTGGGAAAAATACTTTACATATTTTTGAATAATAATCAAGCATTTTCTTTTTTTTTCCCCTTGCAATGATGTCTCAAGGTAGTCAGTTTTTGTATTCAACTTTTGGCTATACCTTACTGGCAGCCATAGTAGAAAGAGCTTCAGGATATAAATATTTGGACTATATGCAGAAAATATTCCATGACTTGGATATGCTGACAACTGTACAGGAAGAAAATGAGCCAGTGATTTACAATAGAGCAAGGTAAACAAATACCTTTTGGTGTGTGCAGCTGTATCTCATCTTAACTCTGTGTTTTCAATTAAAAGTCAATTTTTCCTTGTCTCCATTCCAAAATCAACTTGCCACATTAAGAGAGCTTTCCTACATGTTTATTTTTTTATCTCTAAATTGAAGGAAATAAAACATGTTTGTAAAGTTCCTCAAGACCTTCAATGAAAGACAGCAATAATAATTCAAGCACGAGAATAATTAAACCAAACTTGCACCCATCATGAGCATCTGTAATTTGCTCTTTAATCATTCATTTTCTTATGTTTTAGCTAATGTTTTGTTTATGTTTTATTGTCTTTTAATTGTTTTAATATTTATTTAATATTTAGCTGGGTGAGGTGGCTTATGCCTGAAATCCCAGCTACTTGGGAGGCTGAGGTAGGAGGATCACTTGAGGCCAGGAATTGAAGACCAGCCTGGGCAACATAACAAAATCCTGTCTCAAAAGAAAAAAATTTTTTTAATTTTTTTTTAAAAAAGAAAGAATTTCATACTTACAGAAAAGTTACGGAATAATACTAAGAATTCACATGTACTCTTAACCTCGATTTCCCTAATGTTATTTTATTACATTTGCATTATCTATGTGTATGTTATTTTCTTCTGAACCATTTATAAATAAATTGTAGACATGGTACCCCTTTACCCATAGTACTTAAATTTTTATTTTCTAAAAACAAGGACATTCAGGAAATTAACAATGCAATGCATTTATCAAATCTATAGACCTTATTCAAATTTTGTCAGTTGTTCCAATAACGTCCTTGTATAGCAGAAGAAAAGAAAAAATTTTTTCTGATCCCAGGATCCCACATTGCATTTAGTTGTCATATCTCTCAGAAGTCACATGATGTCAGTTTGTCCTATTATTGGTGATAGTATTTTATTCTCTTTTTGATCATGCCTGTCAGGTTTTTCCTGTTACTGTTTTTCTCTTTTTATTAACAACTATATTTTGGGGAGATACTTTGAGACAATGTAAAAATCCTCTTTCTCGTCAAACTTTCTACTACTTTTAGCATCCATTGATGATTCATGACTGAATCAGTTATTACAGTGATAGTTGCCAAATGATGATTTTCTAGTTCCACACTTCATTCTATATTTGTTAGTTGGCATTCTATTATAAGAAAGTGCTTTTTCTTCTCCTTTATTTATTTATGCATTTATTCATACCAGTATGCACTCATAGATTCTTATTTTAGTTAATGAGTTATAATCTGTCACTATCATTATTTAATATCATGCTTTTAAAATATTAAGCAGATGGGGTACAGAGCACTCTGGGAGGCCAAGGTGGGAGGATTGCTTGAGGCCAGGAGTTTGAGACTAGCCTGGGCAACATACTGAGACCCCATCCCTACATAAAATTTTTAAAATTATCTGGGCTTGGTGGCGCATCCCTGTAGTCCTAGCTGCTCTGGAATCTGAGGCAGGAGAATTGCTTGAGCCCAGGATTTCAAGGCTGCAGTGAGCTATGATCGTGCCATGGCACTCCAACACTCCAGCTCTTAGCAACAGAGTAAGTCCCCTTCTCTTAAAAATAAAAATTAGGCATAGATAGATATTAAAATAAAACAATTTGTTATTAGGTTGCTTACCTATATGTATATATTTTTAATAAAATAATTTTATGTTTGATTTTGTGTGTTAATAGTGAATATCAAAATGCTCTTCTGATTTAGATTATGTAGACCTATTAGTAAGGGTAATTAAGATTTTTGGTATATTATAAAAATACTAAGTGCTATTTAACTAAACTAATTGAACATTTAAAAAATATCTGAGTTTAAAGGACTATTTTATAGTTAGGCACTTTTAAATTATAAGGATTAAGATTTAAAACATTTAAGCCATAGTTTCTCTCAGTTATCTTTTACAACTTTTAAATTTAAAATGTCAAGTTAAAGTTACTTATATACATTTGTATTGGGTATTCAAACAAAATCCTAAGCAAATTGCTTAAGGAGATTTTAATATAATTTATGGAGAGGCTTCAGAACACTTTGATAAATTAACTGCATTTTTTTATCCTTAGGAGAGAAAAATGCTATGATTTTACATAATTTCATATTTGACTCATTTACCACTATAATAGAAGAGAGTTTAGTCAGCTTTTTAGCCTTTAAAAAATTTTAAATTTAGTTTATGCTTTGTGTTGTGGAGGGATTTTCTATGATTAGAGTTTTAGCTATTGATTTATATAATCTAAAATAATTCAAGCACAACTATGTGAAAGTGCTAAAAAATGTCAATGTTCAGTTGAGATGAGACAGGATTAAAATATTGTAAACCAAATACATAAGGATTCTTTGAACTGGGCTACTTCAAAAGCATACATGGAAGTATTCAAATTTTTTAATTATTTCATTAGATTTCTAAAATTTGAGCTTATTTTATAGAGAAAATTTTGAGACTCCAGAAAATGAAAGAGTTATTTTACCTTATAAAGCAATCTCGCGTTTCATTATTAGAGGAAAAAGTATTTGAAAAACAAATTCTTGGCAACTTTTCAAAAAAAAACTAATTCAGAAAGAACAAAAGAGAATACTTATGAAAGGGCAGTTATGTCAAATGTTGGGAAATGTGTCAGGAGTTTATAAGCTTGTCTTTCTAAAGAAATTGATGAAATGGTGGCTTGGGGGGGGCAGGTTTTTTTAGCTTTATGTTCCTATCCCCACATTAGTTTTATTCAGTCTTCTGTTGTATTTAGTTAAATTATCATTTTAAATTTACCAGCTTATTTAAAAGGGTTAAATATGCATTGCAAATAAGTCTATGGCCTAACAGAGATTTTGGGGACCCAAAAGAAATTAGGTTAATTTTTTAAATGGCATGTGGTTCTAAACCACTTCAGATCTTTGTTTATTATTTTTAGGTTTAACATTATGTTGTGCTGGAAAGCATAAGAAAAAATGACAAATACCAGAGGTTCTCTAGTAAAAGATTCTCTAGTAAAGATGGCATAGATGCCTGATCATATTTTGATTTAGATCTACGCATTTGAAAATGAATGTCTAGATCTACGTGTAAGGGAAAGAAGTACATCATGTGTACTCATTGAGCCTCTTTTCGAAACTGGAAATTAAGGCTCTATAAATGTACAGACTGCAGATTAGCTATCATTTGCTGTTTTCTTGTTGAGTGACTAATTTGTGACTTGCACCAAAATCAAAATATGGCATATGAGGGTGAGTTAATTTCATTTTATTTCCCATTCTTTGAAAAAAGATAGTGGATTTCCATTTCTAGTGTTAAGGGTCCCTATCAGCTCTGGGATTTGGGTTTTGGTGATTTTTTTTGCTGTTTTTTGTGTTTTAGATTTTTAGTAGTACCCAATGGTTCTAAAGGGGTAGTTGATTCATTTCAATTAGATTAAATGGGCTGCTGAAATAAAACAGGGCACTAAAAGAAGAAGGAAATATTGTTACCTAGGAAAATATTCTGTCCATTTTGTTTGTCTTCATTTTATTTGATACAGTATCTATTTGGGCCTCTAAAACTCAACTCTGATTCTTTTTTGTTAATAATTAGTTTAAAGGAGTTTAAAGGCACTAGCTTTTGAGGGGAATTCAGGGAGTAAAAGGAATCTTTTCAAGGATATGTACAAAAAAACCTTAAAGCAAAACTTAATAAATGCATATGTTTCTATTCAATTGCTTTATGGTACCATTTTACGGTAAATAAAATGTTTCCAGCTTTGTCTTTTAGTATATTGATGTCTTGAGTGTAATCATAAATCTGTTTATAATATCTTGACTAAGCCTTTTTAGAGTTATTGTATTCCCAAGAGTAAATATTTATCTTCTTTATCATTTCTCAGTGCGTGTATGTGTGTGTTTAAAATAGTGCCATCCTGTGTCTGTCACTTGTTTAAAGTATTTCCCCAGAATCCTACCTCATAATACTACTTAAATTTCTTTGGTTAGAATTTTAGCCGCAAGGACACACGTAACTGTAAGGGAGGCAAGGGAATTTTAGTTTTTAGCTAGGTACATGGTTGTCCTGAATAAAATCAGGGTTTTCTTAAATGGAAGAATAGGAATGATTTATTCTGTATAGGCAAATAACTATATTAATTCTGTATAGGAAATAAACTCTGTGACTCTTTAAGCTAACACCCACAGGGGAGTGGCCTGAATGTGCTTGCCACTGAAAGACACTCAGTTTGTTGATTGGGGGAAATCCTTAGTCAATGCCTTAACTTATTACTAGACCTTGGTCACATTTTCCATGTGTTTGGCACAATGTTGGCAACAAAAATCTCTAATTTTATAATTGAATGGGACCAAAACCAAATGAAATGAATGTTTCCTGAAGTTTCCTGTATTATGACACTATAGATATGGCCTTTACCTTCTATTTATTTTCTAGAATGTCTTCCATAATAAAGAATTGTTCCTTATCAAGCTCCTTTTTATGCCTTTAGATCAGCAGTCTCCAACCTTTTTGACACCAGGGGCTGGCTTCATGGAAGACAATCTTTCCATGGATGGGGGTGGGGAGGTGGGGTGGCTGCGAGGCCCAGGGGTTTGTCATCTGGCATCATTCTTTCAGTTATTTAGTTAAAAAGATGTCCCAGTAACTTAGTCAAGAACTTGTGTCTATATTCCATTCTTTTTTTTTTTTTTTTTTTTTTGAGACAGAGTCTCACTCTGTTGCCCAGGCTAGAGTGCCATGGCGTCAGCCTAGCTCACAGCAACCTCAAACTCCTAGGCTCAAGCTATCCTTCTGCCTCAGCCGCCCGAGTAGCTGGGATTACAGGCATGTGCCATCATGCCCGGCTAATTTTTTCTATATATTTTTAGTTGTTCAACTAATTTCTTTCTATTTTTAGTAGAGACGGGGGTCTCGCTCTTGCTCAGGCTGGTCTCGAACTCTGAGCTCAAATGATCCACCCGCCTTGGCCTCCCAGAGTGCTAGGATTACAGGCGTGAGCCACCGCGCCCGGCGATATTCCATTCTTTTATGCAGAAATTTCTTAAGTATTTGAAATAGTAAAGTTTATCATTCTGCTGAACAAAATTATTTTCATGAAAAGCTACTAATTTGTCTGCTGTGAAAAGGAACCAAGAAATTAAAATCTAGAATTTGATTCTCAAAAGAGCATATTAAGATCCCCTGTAGACTTTAGAAAAAAAAAATGTTCTTGCTCTCTTTCCCAGGCTGGAGTGCCATGGTGCAATCATAACATAGCTCACTGCAGCTTCAAACTCCTGGGCTCAAGCAATCCTCCCACCTCAGCTTCCTGAATAAGTAGGACTATAGACGCCTGCCACTAACTAATTTTTTTTTTAGTAGGGATGGGGTCTTCCTATGTTGCCCAGGCAACCACTGGCCTCAAGCAATCCTCCTGGCTTGGCCTCCCAAAGTGTTGGAATTACCAGCGTGAAGCACTGTGCCTGGCCTTTTTTTTTTTTTTTCTTTTTTTGAGGCAAAATCTCACTCTTATCACTGGGCTAGAGTGCAGTGATGTCATTATAGCTCACTGCAACCTCCAGCTCCTGGGCTCAAGTGATCCTTCTGCCTCAGTCTCCAGAGTAGCTGGGACCAAAGGCTCACACTACTGTACCTGGCTAATTTTTCTATTTTTAGTAGAGACTGGATCTCGCTCTTGCTCAGGCTGTTCTCAAACTCCTGAACTCAAGTGATCTTCCTGCTTCAGTCTCCCAGAGTGCTGGGATTACAGGTGTGAGCCACTGAGCCCACCCTTTTTTTTTAAATTTTCAGACTATATACCTGTGGCCACCCCTTTCCTAACTGCCAACCTTACATCACTCAATATTTTGTCTTGGGCTTTTAGGGGACTGCAAGAATCTTGAAAAAGGAGTTATTTTTCAAACCATATGTGCTCATAGCCCCTCCAAAATTATGAATTTGGAAGGGAGGAGGCCCACAAGTTGTTCTGATAAACATCATTTCTGTCCTTCTCCCAAACCAAATTTGAGAATTACTAATGTTAGCAGAAAATCCGATTATAAATATGGAGCAGGGGTTGTGGTACAGATGCAGATTTGTAGTTATCTCTGTAGAAGAGAAGAGCTGGTATAACTGGAACCACTTAATGTTGGAGCGGTACAGGGAATCACAGGATTGAGAAGTAGAAGAGAGAGCTCAAAGAGAAGAATGGCCTGAGAGGAGAGCCAAGAAGTACTGGTTAACAGTGCTACAGGGGATAAATCCGTGGGGGACTATAAACAGGAAATTAGAAGATCCTTGGTAACCCACAAGAGGGCTGCTTAGTAGTGATGGGGAACACAAGCCAGATTTTAAGGGGTTGAAGAATGAATGGAGAGACTGAGTACATGGAAACAGCAGGTATGAACTATTTCATGTCGTTCAGCAGTAAATGAAAAGACTGGTAGCTGGAAGCTGTATGTAGCAAGGATATTTTTTTTCTCCTTAGAGGAAATTTAAACATTTTGTAAAACTAAGGTGAAAGAGTCAAAGTTCTTAGCATGGCAGAGAAGGTCTTTTGTGATCTGTCTTCTGTCCCATGTCTACTCCTCCAGCATTACTTCTTTCCACTTACCCTCTCAAGCTCTCTGCTTCAGCCAGACTAAGCTACTTTGCTCCCCAGTCTGAGCTGCCATTTCAGCAATGCTCACTCTCACTGGTGCTCAGGATTGCTCACATCCATCTTGTTGGTAATTCTACAGCCTGTTACTCAAAGTGTAGTCCAGGACATCACCTGGGAGCAGAATTTTGGGCCCCTCCCTAGACCTGCTAAAGCAGAATCTGCATTTTTTTTTTTTAAGAGACAGAATCTTGCTCTGTCACCCAGGCTAGAGTGCAATGGTGTTATCACAGCTCCCTGCAGCCTTGAACTCCTGGACTCAAATAATCCTCCTGCTGCCTCCTCAGTAGCTGGGGTTATAGGTGCATGCCACCATGCCTCGCTAGTTTTTTAGTTTTCACTTTTTCTAGAGATGGGGTCTTGCTATGTTGCCCAGGCTGGTCTTGAACTCTTGGCCTCAGGCAATCCTCTTGCCTCAGCCTCCCAAAGTGTTGGGATTACAGGCATGAGCCACCATGCCTGGCCAGAATCTGCATTTTAACAAAATTCCTAGATGATTCATATGGTGCTTTGAAATTTAAATATTATCCAACAATACCATTAGCCCCTAGAGAGCAGCCATAGTGTATGGTTTTACTTGTCTCTCCAATGCTGTGCGAGGTGTCTTCATTAAATGGTTAGCCAACAAATGTTTTCATTTATTTAACATGTTTAATGAGCACTGACTGGACGGCAGATACTGTTTTAGGTAGAGAAGTCGTCAGTGAACAGGAAGGTAAGGTTTTGCCCTTCCAAAACTTACATTCTATGGGAAGAGACAGACTAACATGTAAACAAATAAATAAGAATTTCAGATATTGATATGAAGAAAATAAAACAGTGGTGGAATAGAAAGAAAAAGGAAGAGGGTATGGGGGAATCTATTTAAAATACATTATTTTAGGCCATACCAGTTGAGCAGAGACATGAATGATGAAGAAAGCTAGCTTGGGCCAGGCGCGGTGGCTCACGCCTGTAATCCTAGCACTCTGGGAGGCCGAGGTGGGTGGATTGCTCGAGGTCAGGAGTTCAAGACCAGCCTCAGCAAGAGCGAGACCCCGTCTCTACTAAAAATAGAAAGAAATTATCTGGTCAACTAAAAAATATATATAGAAAATATTAGCCGGGCATGGTGGCACATGCCTGTAGTCCCAGTTACTGGGGAGGCTGAGGCAGTAGGATCGCTTAAGCCCAGGAGTTTGAGGTTGCTGTGAGCTAGGCTGACGCCACAGCACTCACTCTAGCCCGGGCAACACAGCGAGACTCTGTCTCAAAAAAATAAAATAAAAATAAATAAATAAATAAAAAAGAAAGTTGGCTTGCCTTCTTGCAAATACAGAAATAAGTCTGGTATGAAAAAAACAAGGTATTGTAAGTGATGAGATCAAAGATGTGAGCAGGAGCTAAATCATACTGGACAGAGAGTCTCAATGCTGTAGACCCACTGCCCCTTAATTTAACAAATATGTCATAATGCCTTCTTTAATATCCTGAAATAAAAGTCAGCTAACATAACCTACACTCAATATTCTACACTCAGTATAAAGAAGAAAAAGGAATGTACTTTTTAATAAATAATAGATATTGCATTATGTTTAAGTTTACTTATGACAACATTATAAGACATAAAGTCAGATGTGACTTAATACATAAATGCATTGTAAATGTGTAAATGCAAACTGATACACGTGGATTTATTGGTGTTTCAACTCATGCCCTTGGTGGCCAACTCTGGGTAAAGTTTTGAGCAAAATAAAGTGCAGTCTTTCTTTTATTTTCACAGTGGTTACGTTTGAAGAAAAATTCATGGTAGAGTAAAAATGTGCAAAAAAAGTTTGTCTTTATAATACAGAGAGGGTTCTAGCTCAGCTATTTATAAACAGATTTTTTTCATACATGAATATCTGTTAGAATAGTTAAAGGTCTTGCAGGATATGGGAGAATGCATCATTGTGTGGGACTTTGCCATACATCACAAGACGTTTAGACATTTAGGACCCTTGGGCCCATATCCGCTAAATGTCAGTAACAGCCCTCTAATAATTGTGATAACTAAAAAAGCCTCCAAAAAATTCCCTTAGGGAGTTGACACTACTTCGGTGAGGACCCGGTACCGATTATGCTATAGGCCTTAGTAAGAACTGTGACTTTTATTCCCCTTGCAGTGGTAACCATTGGAGGGTTTCAAATGGATGGGAGAATGGGGAGACGTAATCTCTGGCTTCTGAGTGGAGAATGGACTTTAAGAGAGAAAATAATCTAGGAATTATAGCTGGTAGAGCAAGGTTTTAGAAGGAAAACAAGGCAATCAAAGATGCAAGTAGTGGAATGATTTGTTAAAATAGGAAAATTTCGTAAGTGGAGAAAAGAAAGTGCATGATGATGTAAATACATTTTGAGATAAAGATGTGAATTTATAGCTCACTTTGGATGGCCTCAGTCTTCTCAGTGAAACAAAGGATATGATTATCTGCTCCCTGGGCCTAACTGAGGTAGAGGATTGAGAGGGGAAAGGGGTTGGGAGTAGCTATTATGAAGAATGTCCCAGGAATAACCAGAAGAATAAAATAACAGCAGTAAAGACTCACAGCGAGAGTATGAAGTGATGTCATTCACTTACACTCTTTGTTATATGGATTTCTACAGATAAAGAACCCAGGAAAAAGTACCTAGGTTTGTTCAGGGTTGGTGGATTGGTGTAGTGTGAGGTCAGAAGAGTGAGGAACCCAAAGAGTGAGGAGACCGCAGCTGAAACAGTTGAGATGGCTGATGGTGTACAGTTCAGGCTAGAAGAGAAAGAGCAGATAAAATCAGTGGGAACTAAAAGACCCGAGAAAATAGGGAAGAAGCAAGGAAAATAGATGGAGATGACAGGGAGGGCAGAGAGCAGGTTCAGTTGGAGTGCTAGAAAGATTAGAAGTCATTGTCATAGGAAGAAATTTCTGAGCCTGAGATTTCTAGAGAAAACAGTTTAATGTGATGGTGAGATTCAGGCGTGACAGTGCTTATGAATAGCCAAGGTAAATGACCATTATAGGTGAGGCAGTCAGCAAACTGAAAACTAAGAGCACCACTTTATTATGAATCTTGAGAGAAAGACTCCTCATGAGTTAAGTTTCACTTGTTGTTTAATTATTTTGTGATTTAATTTCATTAACTCTTCAGATTAAAATAGAAACCTCATGCGGTAAGGCACTTTGTCTCTCTCTCTCTCTTTTTTAAAAACACTTTATCCTAGCATCAAAACAGTACCTGGCCCAGCCTGGGCAACATATCAAGACCCCCATCTCCATAAAAAATTTAAAAATTAGCTGGGCATGGTGGTGCCCACCTGTTGTCCCAGCAACTCAGGAGGCTGAAGTGGGAGGATCGCTTGAGTCCAGGAGTTTGAAGTTGCAGTGAGCTATGATCATGCCATGGCACTCCAGCCTGGGTGACAGAGCAAGACTCTATCTCTAAAAATAAAAATAAACAAAATAGTACCTGGCACATACTAAGTGCTCCATCAATAATTGTTGAATGCATGAACAAATAATATTGTAATTATCATTTAAGTACCTCCAGAAATATGAAAAGTGCTTTATATGTATATTCCTAACTCTGCAAAGTAAGCATTTTTATCCCATTTTACAAATTTGGATGCTGAAGCAGAGAGGCAGTATAGAATAGGGATGCCAGATTACCTGGGTTTAAATCCAACTCTGCCACTTACAAGCTGTGTTTCCTTGGACAAGTTGTTTATACTCTGTGCCTCAGTTTCCTCATCTGTAAAATAGGGGTTTATAATAGTGCCTACCTCCTAACATTGTTATAAGAATAAATTATTTCATATTTACATAGTTGGTGCCTGGAACATGGTAAAAACTATTTATGTTTGTTTATTTATTATTTATTTATTTTGAGGGGGTATCTTGCTCTATCACCCAGGTTGCAGTACAGTGGCATCATCACAGTTCACTGCAGCTTCAAGCTCCTGGGCTCAAACAGTCCTCCTGCCTCAGCCTCCAAAAGTGCTGGGATTATAGGCATGAGCCACCAAGCCTCTGTGTGTTTTGGTTTTTTTTTTTGAGACAGACTCTCACTTTGTTGCCCGGGCTAGAGTGAGTGCCGTGGTGTCAGCCTAGCTCACAGCAACCTCAAACTCCCGGGCTTAAGCGATCCTACTGCCTCAGCCTCCCGAGTAGCTGGGACTACAGGCATGCGCCACCATGCCCGGCTAACTTTTTCTATATATATTTTTAGTTGTCCAGATAATTAATTTCTATTTTTAGTAGAGACGGGGTCTCGCTCAGGCTGGTCTCGAACTCCTGACCTCGAGTGATCCACCTGCCTCGGCCTCCCAGAGGGCTAGGATTACAGGCGTGAGCCACTGCGTCCGGCCTGTGTGTGTTTTTTAATCAAATAAAATAAGCATAGCTAGTAAGAGTGAGATTTGGTATTCAAACTGAGGTTTGCTAACTTCACCCTCTTTCTCTACACCAAGAAAATACTACATCACATCATTATACATGATACTTATATGGTATTGTTATCTAAGAAATTTAATCTTTGGCCGGGCGCGGTGGCTCACGCCTGTAATCCTAGCTCTGGGAGGCCGAGGCGGGTGGATCGCTCGAGGTCAGGAGTTCGAGACCAGCCTGAGCAAGAGTGAGACCCCGTCTCTACTAAAAATAGAAAGAAATTATCTGGCCAACTAAAAAATATATATACAAAAAAAAAAAAAAATTAGCCGGGCATGGTGGCTCATGCCTGTAGTCCCAGCTACTAGGGAGGCTGAGGCAGTAGGATCGCTTAAGCCCAGGAGTCTGAGGTTGCTGTGAGCTAGGCTGATGCCACGGCACTCGCTCTAGCCCGGGCAACAAAATGACACTCTGTCTCAAAAAAAAAAAAAAGAGGCAGTAGGATCGCTTAAGCCCAGGAGTCTGAGGTTGCTGTGAGCTAGGCTGATGCCACGGCACTCACTCTAGCCCGGGCAACAAAGTGACACTCTGTCTCAAAAAAAAAAAAAAAAAAAAAAAAAAAAAGAAATTTAATCTTCTTATAAATATTAACTTCATTCCTAAACATCCCAGTGTGCACACTTTGGGTTATAAAATTCACTTGTGGCACATGTTTCAACATTAAGCCCAAAGACTAGGCATATCTATGAAATGATAGGTGTTTCTCCATACACATAGGGCAAATATATCATGTGTAATATTAATGCATTTTTGCCAATATTAAAAGTTTAATATACTCAGCAGGTGCAAGGTACCTTACTCAGTTATCTGTGTGTCATTAGGATCTGAATTATACTGAAAATTAGTCTTTAGTATATAGTTTCTGAGAATATATGATCACTACATTGAAATACAATCTGTCTCATACACACAATTTCCTATCATCGTGTGTAAAGTCAAAAAGGACTATGAAAATTTTAATTCCCATTCTTATTTCATTTTAGATTTTATGTTTACAATAAAAAGAGACGTCTTGTCAACACACCTTACGTGGATAACTCCTATAAATGGGCTGGTGGTGGATTTCTGTCTACAGTGGGTGACCTTCTGAAATTTGGGAATGCAATGCTGTATGGTTACCAAGTTGGGCTGTTTAAGGACTCAAATGAAAATCTTTTACCTGGATACCTCAAACCAGAAACCATGGTTATGATTTGGACACCAGTCCCTAACACAGAGATGTCTTGGGATAAAGAGGGTAAATATGCAATGGCATGGGGTGTTGTGGAAAAGAAGCAAACATATGGTTCTTGTAGGAAGCAACGGCATTATGTCTCACATACCGGAGGTGCAGTGGGTGCCAGTAGTGTCCTGCTGGTTCTTCCTGAAGAACTGGATACAGAGGCTGTAAATAACAAGGTTCCTCCAAGAGGAGTAATTGTTTCTATCATATGTAATATGCAATCTGTTGGTCTCAATAGCACTGCTTTAAAAATTGCCCTTGAATTTGATAAAGACAGATCAGACTGATAACAACACAGGTGCAAAATGAGCTATTTTGGCTTTTTGAAACATTGAAGTTCCAAAATACATGAGATTTTTAAGAACAAATTTGTAATAGGGGATAATTGAATGCAGAGAATTATGTACCTCTAATTGCTTAATTTTATAACTATCTTTTATTGTAGAATTAATTCTTTATACTCAGGGAAGTATCCATGTTGTTTTTACTTTTTGCAAAAAGTGTTAACTCTTGAAATAAAATATTCTGATAAAAATATGTAGTTTCTGAATGTGTAATATAGAGAAAATCTCATTCAACAGGAGCCTCCAGATATTATCCTTTTAATATGACAGCAGAATCAAGACTATGAGAAATGGTATGTTAGTTATCTATTGTATCTTAAAAGAACAAACATTTATCATCTCACGGTTTCTGAGGCTCAGGAATTCAGGAGTAATATAGCTGGGTGGGTCTGGCGCAGTCTCTAATGAGATTGCAGACAAGCTGTTATAGTCATCTAAATGATTCCCTGAGGCTGGAGGAAATGCTTCCCAGATGCTTACTTGCATGACTGGTGTCAAGTCAGTCCTTTGGCTGGGGGGTGGCAAGAGACCTCAGTTTGTCACCACATAGACCTCTCTATGGGGCTGTTTGAGTATCTTAATGTTACGGCAGTTGGCTTTCCCCAAAGCAAGTGATGAGAGAGAGGAAGACAGAGCCAGGCCGAAGTCACTCTGTTATAAGCTAGACTCAAGTCACATACTATCACATCTGCCATGTTCTGTGGGTCACATGGGACCTGACCAAGATTGGAGGGATTACACAGATTGTGAATATCATCAGGATGTGGGGATCATTGGGGGTCAACTTAGAAGTTGCCTATCACAGTCTGACCTCCGGTCCCCAATGATTTATGTCCTTCTCACATACAAAAATACACTTACCTCCTCCCAAGTCCTCCTGAAGCTTCATCCCATTATAGCATCAGCTCAAAGCTCAGTATCTTAGCATCTAAATCAGGTCCAAAAGTGAATGAGGCTCCTTGGGATTAGTTTCTTAAATACAGTAACTCAAGTACAGTTCCTCTTGACCTTAAGATCTGTGAACTTTAGACAAGTTATTTGCCCTCTTATGTGCAACATACAATGACACAACAGATATAGGATAATTGCTGTTATACCCTCCTGTTCAAAAAGTGGAGAAATGGAAGACATGCAGGAGTCCATGGCAAATCTGAAATTCAGTCAGACATAGGTTGGCAGCTCCTTGATTAGTACTCAATGCTTGGAAATAATTCTTGTCTCCAGGCTATGTTCTCTGGGCTCTTGGTTCTACCCTCTGAGAGTCTTTTTTTCATGAAAGGAAACCATGTGTTTCCAGCTGGGTGGCTTTTCTCAGCCTGTTTTCTGCTTGTAGAAGTTTGGGGGTCCAAGATCCAAAGGCCTCTTTGTACTGTCTCTGTCCTTTCAGTGTAGGTTAGCAGTGTTCTGCCAATATTTTTTTTAATGTTATGGGTATCCTGTGAATCTTACTGGAATTTATGCCATAGACAAAAGCCACACCCAAAAATCTCTTAAAATAAGCACCTCTCTAACTGCTGAGACAATTGTAGAAAATACTTAAGCTAATAATCTGTTAATAATATACTCTATTGTTTAAATAATTCTCTGAGGCACCATCTTGGTTCATTTGAAGACCTAAGAAAGGATTTTATAGCCACACCCTCAATGTTTTCCTGGAAGTGCCCCAGCCTTTATCTTTGCTTTGAACCATTTCTTAATTTTAGCATCATTTGCCATCTGGAGAGTCAGGAATTTCTTAAAACCATCAATTATCCATTCTTTTTTGTTTAATAATCCTTCCTTTAGCTTATCTCTCTCATGCATGTTAGTATAAGCATCAAGAAGAATCCAGAAGGCACATCCAACAGTGTGTGGGGAAATCCCCTCAGCAAGATTACCCAGTTTATTATGTACATTTTCTACTTCCTAAGTTATTGCAAGTGACAGTGTTGCTAAACTTTGTGCCACTACAAAACAAGAATCCCTTTTCCTCCCATCTCCAATCAAATTTCCCTTCCTTTTTCTTTTCTTTTCTTCTTTTTTTTTTTTTTCCGGTAGAGACAAGGTCTCATTCTATTGCCCAGGCTGGGGTGCAGTGGTGTGATCATAGCTCACTGCAACCTCAAACTCCTGGGCTCAAGCGATCCTCCCCACTCAGCCTCCTGAGTAGCTGGGACTGCAAGCATAAGCCACCACACCTGGCTAGATTTTTCTTACTTTCCCTAAGTCCACGCTTGCAGCCTCCTCAAAGGCCATCATACTTCTAAACAGTTTATTCAAGGCTCTTCGGGTTTTCATTAACACATTCTTCAAAGTCCTCTCAACTTCCACCTACTGCTCTGTTCCAAGTATGCACACACACATACACACACAAATATATATAATGCAGATATAAATTACAGTTCACATGCCATAAAACTCACCCATTAAAGTATATAATTCAGTGGTTTTTAGTATATTCACAAGATTACGCACCTATTACCACTATTCAATTCAAGAACATTTTCACCTAGAAAAGAAACCACCTTATACCCATTGGCATTCGCTCCCAATTCCTCCCTCCTTCCAGCCTCTACTTTGTCTTTGGATTTGCCTATTATGGATATTTCATATAAATGGTATCATACAATATGTGGACTTTTGTGTCTTGAGCTTTTTCATTTAGCATAGTGTGTATTTATTATCTATTGCTGCATAACAAATTACCCCAAAACTTATTATCTCACAGTTCCTGTGTTTCAGAAGTTTGGGAACACCTTAGCTGGGTGGTTCTGGCTCAGGGTTTCTCATGAGGTTGCAGACAAGATGTCAGCAGGGACTTCAGTCACCTGAAGGCTTGACTGATTCCAAGATGGCTCACCCATGTGGCTATAGGCAAGAGGCCTCTGTTACTTGCTGGCTTTTGGCAAGAGGTCTCAGTTTCTCACCACATGGGCCTCTCTATAGGTCTGCTTGACTGTGCTATGGCTTCCCTCAAAGCAAGTGATTAAAGAGAGAACCAGGCAAAAGCCACAATGTCTTTTATAATCTAGCCTCAGAAGTAATATGCCACCACTTATGATGAATTTTGTCAGTCACGGAGACCCACCCTGATTCAATGTGGCAGAGGACTATGCAAAGGTATGGAGACTGGCTTCACACGTGGCTTATTGTAGTTTTAACATTTTGGGGAATTTTGTTGTAACAGCCATAGATCATGTATACTGGAGATTACCAGTGTGCCACTAAATTCAGGAAAATTCAAAAAGACATCAAAGTGTTTATACACTCTAATAAAAGAAGGGTTTTCTATAGTTCTGAGTCCTAAGTCTGTTTCTTCACTTTCCACTTTAATCTATAGAAGTAAATAGATGAATATCTCTGTTTGGTTAAAGTATAAAGAGAGCAGCTCTCTAAAACAGATCCATTTCATCTCCTTATTTCTCTCTGGCTCTCCTGATCTGTAGGTCTTATATTCATGGTTGCCAGATTTTTCAACCCATGCACTCTGATAAACATAAAAGTGTCATGCCTTTCATGAATGTTATTTTAAATTTTAAATAGGTGTTAAATTATTGTGACTAAAAGCAAAAATCAAATTGTTGGTAATTTTAAAAAATGTTTTTGATATTAAAAGATGGGTGCATCCTTTTAGTTTAATCACGTGATATCAATGTAGCTTTTGAACCTTTGCACAGAGACCACAGAGTGAAGACCCACTGCCTGGAGCCCTGGAAGAGGTGGCATTTAAACAGGGAGAGAGAGATGAGGGAAGAACATGATCTGGGCCCCAGGGAGAACTACAGTAGGGCTGAACTACAGGTACAGGAGGATCCACAAAGTGTGAAGAGCCCTGTGAATTTAATGACTGTATTTTATGAACAGGCGCTTGCTTCAGAATAGTTATTTTTAATCTTTTTTAGGATTCTTGCTGAAGCTCTGAGAAGAGCTGTGAACCTTCTCGGAAAATGAGCCAATGTGCAAATATCAAGGGGGCACAGACTCCCAGTTAAGAATTCCTGTTTAGATATTTTTGCATGATAACTTTCTATTATTTTCTCACCTAATACTGTTAGAAACAGTATTAATAAATTCCCACATCGCTCAAAATGCTATCTCTGTTGTGGCTGATCCTTAATATAATATTAGGGGGAAGAAAAGAGAATTTGACACAGTCTGTTGTGTTTTTGTTATTTTCTATGAAATTTACAACATGTCAAGGTGGTCATTGGCTACAAATGATTTGCTTTACTTTTCTTGTTTTAAATTGATCTCTTGTTTTGTGAAACTAACACCAACAACAGAAAAACCCACACCTAGAAAAATACATGACAGATAACTATATTCCCAATATCTAGAATTTAAAATATTAACATTTGGTCAGATTTTCTTCATTAAAAAATAAATACAACACCAGCCTGAGCAAGAGTGAGACCCTGTCTCTACTAAAAATAGAAAGAAATTAGCTGGCCAACTAAAAATATATATAGAAAAAATTAGCCGGGCATGGTGGTGCGTGCTTGTAGTCCCAGCTACTTGGGAGGCTGAGGCAGAAGAATAGCTTGAGCCCAGGAGTTTGAGGTTGCTGTGAGCTAGGCTGATGCCACAGCACTCACTCTAGCCCGGGCAACAGAGTGAGACTCTGTCTCAAAAATAAATAAATAGATAAATAAAAATAAAAGTAAATAAATACAACAGATAAAGCTTAAGACTCCTTTAACTACCACCCGAAGTCCCACTCCATTTGCCCAGCAAGCAAATGCTATCAGTAGTTGGTGTATATACTCCCAGTTCATTGTTTAATACTTTCATAGCAGTATAATGTATCCATATCTAACACATAGTATCAATTTGTACTATTTACATTTATACAAATAGTATCCTAGTATACATGTGTTCTGTGTTCCTTTAAATTGAACATTGTTTTTATGATCTGGTCAACTTGATACATATAAATCCAGTTTATTGTAACTTTTATAAAATATTATGTTTATCACTACATCACATTGCACACTATCCATTCTCTTATTGGTGGGTGTTTTTTACTATTATAGGCAATGCTGTAAGGAACATATTTTTCTTGGGTTGAACCATATGAAATTGCTGTTTTTATAGGTCAAAGTACTTGAATATGGACAATTTTATATAGTTGAGCCTAATTATCTCATTTGTATACCAACAGTTTAACATCTGACTTTTGATTTTTGACTATACAATGGATGAAAATGGTATCTGATATTGTTTTTATTTGCACTTACCTATTGTTAATGAAATTAAGCATATTTTCATGTGTTCATCAGCCATTTGGATTTCCTCTAATATAAGTTTCTCACTTAGAATCTGTGCTCATCAGACCAGAGAACATAAAGCATTTCTTGAAGAATTGATTGTGGACATGTTCATGGATTAGGGAATAAATAAACTTAGTAAGTATTGGAGTTCTCCCAAAGTGTAGCAAATTTAATGGCCACAATTTTCCCCCATTCCATTATGCATGTAAATTTGCAATGTGATTTTGTTGTTCTTTCCATCCAAAGGTGGAGCTGTTTCTCCACTCCCTTGAATCTCAGTTTGCAATGTGCCTTGCTTTTTAACCCATAGAATGTGGTGGAAATGATACTGCATAAGCCCCAACATTTAGGGTTTAAGAGGCTTTCAACTTCCATCTTTCACCCTCTGAGAACACTATCCCAAGACTGCTATGTAAGGAAGCCAGACTAGCTTACTGGAAGATGGGAGGCCACATGGAGCAGACTTGAGATGCCCCAGCCGACAGCTAGCACGAGCTGCCAGACGTGACTGAAGCCATCTTGGACCTTCCAATCCAGTTGAGCCTCTAGCTAAAGGCAGCTGCATGAGCGAACCTAGGTGAGACTAGCAGAATAACCAACCAACCCATATTATCATGAAAAATAATAAATCATTATTTTACGCCACTATATTTGAGGGTGGCTTGTTTGGCAGCAATAGTTAATGTAACTATGCTCCAGCATAGTAGTAAGGTGGGTAAATAATTTTAGGGAAAAAAATAGAACTTGAAAGGACTTAATTTTGAATAGACCATGAACCTTTTTTTCGTAAACACACACACACATACAAACTATTAACAGTGCACTTACTATGTGAAAGGCATTGGGCTAAGCACTGTCTATATGTTGTCTCATTTTATCTTCATTCAACACAACTCTATTAAGTAGGAAATATTATCCTTGTTTTTCCCAAGGTCACAAGCTATTATCTAGAACTTGTTTCAAACCCACATATATCTGGCTTTAAAGCCTGTTTTAATCATTATCCTACCTTCTCATAAAAAAAGCATCTCTAAAAATTTACCTATCCAATAAAATTCACACTTAGTGGCATGCAATTTTATTGATGCAGTGTTTGGGGAAAAAAATTTAAGTCACATAAAATGAACGAAAATAAATATATATTGGAATTTTAATTTGTATATCTGGCTGTAAATAAAGAAAATTATATAACTTTCAAATTGATACAAAGATAAGACAAAGGTGATACAGTAGAGTCATGCTCTTACATTCCCCCTCTGTTCTAAATATATAACATGATATATAAAACATGAAATGAGAAAATTAAGAACTTCACAGACACAAAACACTCAATAGGGCTGAAGCTGAGGGTGCTGAGCTCTAGGTTCGGTAGCAGCTCCAATTTCTGTTCCTACCGAATAATTGAGACTAAAATTGCTTCCCTAAGAAAAACTTAAAATGAAGGCTTTTAACTAAATCTGACAGGACCATTCTCCCTAAGTTCTTTCTAAGGTGAGGTCTTGCTAGGCATGAAAATAATAGCAGACCTGGTACAGCAGGGAGGAAGTGAGTCAGAATACGCAGAGCAGAAATAAGCAGAAAACTTGCCATTCTGGCATCCCCTTTGAAATAAGATTCAAAGGCTATTTGAGTGTGAATCAATAGCAAACACCATGACTTGATATAATTCTCTTCTGCCCAGAGCTGTGAAAATGTAGCTATAAGATCCTAAAAGGGTACAAGGTAAGATCATTATTCTATAAAAGTTACCCTTTTTCTTTGTGAAATGTAATAATGAACTTGAATCCTTTCAGACAGACTGAAGGTTTTTTTCCCATTGAAAAGTACAACACTTTGGGAAGCCAAAGCAGGTAGAACACTTGAGGCCAGGATTTTGAGACTGCAGTGAGCTATGATCATGCCACTGTACTCCAGCTAGTTTAAAATATATATATATATTTTTTAATTACAAAGACATAATTTCCAGAATGTATGGGGTAGAACTTTACAACTTTGTATTCTGTGGTAGGCAGAATGACTTTCTAAAGATGTACACAGCATAATCCCTAGCACCTATGAATATGTTATCTTACGTAACAAAAGGGATCCATTTTGGACTTCTGACCTCCAGAACTACAAATGTGTGCTATTTTAAGCCACTAAATTTGTGATAACTAGTTACAGCAGCAATAGGATACTATATCCCAACTATTATTAGCCATACTTCTAATATGGAGATTTCTTTTTTAAAGAAAAAGCAAATGAGAAGGAATTCTAGGAACACAGCTTATTCTGGCTTCCTTCCATTCCCAAACTCCTTGGTAATCGGGTATAAAAATTAGAGTAACATTGATATATACTTGACAACCATCAAAATGGCAAAAAATTTAGAGATTAACACTTATTAACGGAAGAGACGGAGAAGGGGAAGAATATTTTCGTATGTTGCTGGTGGAAAACAATCTGGCATCATCTGTTAAAATTAAAAACACCATTCCAAGCAGTAATCCCACTTCTGGAAGTCCATCCCACAGAAATAAAAGGATGATTATTAAAGACATATTTAAATATATTTATGGCAGCATTGATTATAGTGGGAAAAACAGAAACTAAGTATCCATCAATAGGATAATGATGAATAAATGATGGTACTTCCATACCATGGACTATTATGCACCATTAAAAAAAATTAGAGGGCCAGGCGTGGTGGTGGCTCACGCCTGTAGTCTCAGCACCTTGGGAGGCTGAGGTGGAAGAATTGCTTGAGCTCAGGACTTCAAGATCAGCCTGGGTAACATAGTGAGACCCTGTCTCTACAAAAAATAAAAATAAATAAATAAAAAGAATTAGAGAATGAAGTTGGACCCCTGCCTCATACAATATGCAAAAATTAATTAAAAATGGATTAAGAACTAAAACTATAAAACTCTTAGAAGAAGAAAACAGGCATAAATTTTCATTACCTTGGATTAGGCAATGGTTTCTTAGATATGACACAAAAAATATAAGCAACAAAGGAAAAAATAGATACATTAGACTTCATAAAAACTAAATGTTTGTGTTTGAAAGGACAAAAGGTGAAATGACAATCCATAGGGTGGAAGAAAATATTTGCAAGTAAATATATAAGGGACTGCTGTCTAGAATATATAAAGAACTTTCACAACTCAACAATAAAAAGATAAACAACCCAATTAAAAAAATGGGCAAAGGATCTGAATAGACATTTCTCCAAAGAAGATATACAAATGGCCAGCAAGCACATGAAAAGATGCTCAACATCGTTAATCATTAGGGAAATACAAATCAAATCCACAGTGAGGTTTGTAGTTTTGATATGATTTGCAACCATACTCTAGGATGGCTATGATCAAAAAGACAGACAATACCAAGTGTTGGACAGGATGTAGAGAAATACGAACCCTTGTGCATTGCTGGTAGGAATGTAAAATAGTACAACAGGCAATTCCTCAAAAAGTTAAACATAGAATACTCTAGCAATTCCACTCTTTGGTATATACTGAAGAGAATTTAAAATGTATGTCCACACAAAATGTTCTTATCAGCATTATTCATAGTAGCTGAAAGGTAAAAACAATCGAAATGTCTATCAAACAAAATGTTGTTGTATATTCCTTTTTGTGTGTGTGTGTTTTTTGTTGTTTGTTGTTTTTTTTTTTTTTTTGCACTCCAGGCTGGAGTGCAGTAGCTTGATCTATCATAGCTCATTGCAACCTCAAACTCCTGGGCTTAAGCAATCCTCCCACCTCAGCCTCCCAAGCAGCTGAAACTATAGGTGTGTGTCACCACCATGCCTAGATAATTTTTTAAAAATTTGGTTTTGGTCTCCAGTTTCTGGCCTCAAGTGATCCTCCCACCTCAGCCTCCCAAAGTGCTGCAATTACAGGTTTGAGCCACTGCACCCAGCCTGTATTCTTACAACAGAATAGCATTCAATCATGAAAAGGAATGAAGTACTGATCCATGCTATACAGCATAGATACCCTTTGAAAACACTATTCTAAGTGAAAGATACAGAAGGCCACACATTGTATGATTCCATTTATCTGAAATATCCAGAAGAGGCAAATCCATGGGGACAGAAAGTAGCTTAGTGATTGCCAATGGCTGGGAGGAAGGAAGAATGAAGAGTCAATAATAATGTGTATGGAGTTTCTTTTTGGGGTGATGAAAATCATCTGGAAGTGGTAATGGTTGCATAACCTTGGAAATATATTAAAAACTACTGACTTTTACATTTTTATAAAAGGTTGGATATTCTGGTATCTGAATTAAATCTCAAAAAAAAAAAAAAAAGAGAGAAAACTTTGTCAGACGACTTACAGGGGCAACCAGACACAAAACCATTTGTCACCTAATCAGGTCAGAAGCCAAGAATTTAATTTTACTTTTACCTATCTTTATGTAAATGTTTTTCCATTTATGTGAGGTTTCCTTCATTTTTTACATTAAAAAAGTCAACATAATATTCAGTAAATAATAATGTGCATTGCTGACTCTGAAGTTTGGGTAAGTCTTAGTGTCCTATTTACCATTTTTCAAACCCAGTAATACTGTCTAAATGAAGTAAAACTTAATACATTGTTGGAGTTCTCAATGTCAAGAATCTCTGTAACTTAATCCTTGCATGTGTTCTTTGAGTACAATACTTTCTTTTAATATTATTTACAGGGGAATTTCCAGGGGCTTGCCCTCTACATTAGTTCTTATAGGTTTTATTCCTTCTATTAAAAAGCTATGATCCCTGCTGGCTCTCCTTATAGCCAAGGTCCCTAAACTGTACAAGCTGAGGTGCCCTGGAGTGCCTCAGGAAAAACACTAATACTAGACATCTTTTGGACACCATGTATTAATATAAACTGGTAGTTCAGTTTTAACATTAAGAGGCACTGCATTCCTTTTGATAACATCATGTCTTTATGAAGCTAGGTTTGGGGCCATTGCAATAACAAAAAGCACTATGCAAAAATCAATGTGTAAGAAATGAGGACAATGGTGTCCAATCTGACCCCAATTTTGAGAAATTGTGCAGAGCCCCAATGGCATATACATTCCATTAGTAACTGTAGTGATTTAAGAATGAGATAAAAATTATCACATTACTTTTGCTCTTATCATTTTCTAAATTTATTAGAACCTAACTACTTAATTTTGTTTTGCCAAGAGACAAGGTGAAGAAATTACTAAGACTCTAAAGATGCCTTTAACCAAGTCTGAGAACCTCTGAGTCATCAACTTCCCTACATATTATATATACCCCAAACTTCCCATCATACTTCAGTTCTTGGGCAACATTTCTGATACAAGCTGCAGAATATTAAAAGATCAGTCACTCAGATTGGGGGTGTGTATGTAGGAACACCTGTTGATAGGAAATGCCTTTCTTAAGTACCTACCTTAAGGTAACAAATCAAAAGGAAGCAGAATAGAAATTGGACTATCTTCCTAGTCCAATGAGGAGTCATACAGTGGCTAGAAAGAGGAAAGATACACTCCCCTTCCCAGCTCCCCAGGGTCACTTTATAAACTGTGAAAACGATGATGAGGCACCAAAGCCACTCAACACATATCTGTAGTCAGGAGTGTGCACGTACATGTCTGGACCAGAGAATTCAACACCATCTACTATGCTCAACCAGGACTTATGGGGGTAACTCACACTACTCCTGATTTCTCCTCTCAAATTTTCGAGCCCAAAAAGGAGCTTCCAATAACTCAAGACACCAGCAGGTAGCATTACTGTCCTAAAAATACAGTAGGATAGTAGGGCTATATAAATCTAAGGCATTTCACAGTGATTGTTACTGCATTAAATATGTACTTCTATAAATGTTTCCATAGGTATGACAGCAAAACTACATTTCCAATTAACAAATAATGGACCTTACATTTGTAATCATTTAGTCTCATTCATAGCAGTTTGGAAAAGAACTGGAAATCAAATATTTAGGGTTTCTGCTCTTGCAATGAAACACAAACTAATTCTCATTAGTTTTAAAAATGTTTAAACCAAATTCACACACACACACACACAGTACATATAAATGTATGGCATTCTCACACATAACTTTAAAAAGAAAAAAGGAAAAAGGATCTCCCCATAATCAAAACTTTATTGAAAAACTGACACCAAAATAGGAGATCACTGTTATATACCTTACAAAATCAAATGTAATTATTTTGGTAGATTAACTAGAATTACTGAACTTATGATAAGGCTTTCTGTGAGATAACACAAATTCAGGAAGTTGTGTAGATCATTAGTGTTGCTTTCTTCTAAATGAACACCCTGGAAAGGAATCACAAGAGTATATTAAGCAGAAGACCATTCCATCTTTGGTACAATTTTATTGACAAAAAGTATTTTTTAAATAAAAAACTTTTAGAAATAGTCATACACATATTTATCCTTTTATACCAGAAATTTGCTAAAATAAATGTTATGTCTGAGTTTATTCTGATATAACTGTCACTCCTGTTTCTCAAATGCTATGAAGTCTATTTAAGACCACCAGCTTGAATTCAACGGTTAAAACTGTTTTATGCAAGCTGTCAGTAGATGCACTCTTAATTTTTATGAAGTATTCTGAATAATTCTCCCAAGAAAATAATTTTGATTAGAGTTCTTTTCAGATCTATTTGGAAAACTGGTACAGATGCACCCTTTGGGCCATCTGTCAGCATATGGGCAAAAATTTCCCAAATCATGACATAAGAGTTTCAGAAATCTTACAAGTACAGTTTAGGAGCAATACCACTCTTAAATATCATATGCTGACTTTTTATATCTCACTAGGTCACACCAAATAGATCTTGGTTTTGCTACAAATCCACTTATAACTCTTCCAGTAAGAACATGGAATTCACAGCTCCCCAAAATATTACAAGCAAATTTCAAATATCATTATGGAATTATAAATCCACAAGTATCAGTATGGCAAACTGTATAATTTTTTTTTCTTATTGCACTAAAGTGAAAGAGGAATTAAAATTTAATTTATATATTAATCATTAAGTAGTTGCTCATAAAAATAAAACCTCTGTCATTTTAACTTATACCTCAGTCATCTGTTGCTTAGCTGGCAATGATAAAAAAACTGTCTTAAGTCACGTGTACCAAATATACGTGAAACAAAATTTTATAGGAGAAAATTTAAAATTCTATAGTATTAAAAATCCCCATGTCCTACTAACTATATGTAGTCATTCTTTTGCTTCCATTCTGATTTATTTTTAATTTATTCCAAGTTAAGCAAACTAAGTGAATGAATACAAAAGAATTGGCTGTTTCAAACTAAGAAAATAATAGTTGTTAAAAGTATAAATTTATCCATAGAGCTCAGCACTCTTTACTGAAAGAGCACACAATGAAAGGTAAAAATAATTTTGGTAATAATGAATTTAAAATTTCTTTAAACTTGTTAGTAAAGATGGGAGACATTTACATAAAATCTCATCCCTGGTTAGAAAATGCTAATTGCTATACCTTCTGTGAGTCTGGCCTTTCCTCCTGTAGGCTGGCACAACACTGTTGAACAACCTACACAAAGAACCACTGTCTGAGCATGGCTGAAAACTGTGGTAATCTTGTAGCAACCTAAAAAAAAGGGGAGGGCAATGTTAAAAGTGAAAAGCAGAAGAAAACATAGCACCTGTTCAACATATTTCTAATAATGTGTAAAAAATTAAGAACTTAAGTGTTGTGCAACAGCAAGCCACATATGTAACACAAACTTTTCTAGCAGCTACATAAAAAAGATTTTTTTAAAGGTACAATATTTTATTGAACTTAATATTTCCAAAATATTATCATTTCAACATGTAATCAATATGGTTTTTTCGTGTGCGTTAACATTTTCAAAATCCACCGTGTATTTTAAACTTAAAGAACATCTCCATTTTGATTATCCACATTTCAAGAGCTTGTGCCACTTATGGCTAATGGCCACCACATTGCGCAGCACAGCTTTAGATTGAAGAACCAACAGACTTTTCATTGTGTCATGAAATAGAAAACTCATCATCTGAACAACTTAAAGACTTAGTAAGTCAAACAGCATATTCCCCTTGGATGCTCATTTCACTTACCCTCCCCCAATGTTTCTAAAATGATTTGAGTCCACTTATTACTCATGTCCCTTATGACATTTCCAATTCTGTATGCCCACTTCCACTCAACAGAATCCTAATGTGCCTAAACATACACACCACGTTAGCAATCCCTACAGAAATTTTCCTTACAAAGGAATTAATACCTGAAATCTTACCTGGACATTTTACATCCATAAAATAAGAGTTTGGACTCTGAACTAGCCGTTTCTTTTTATGTTTTTTCTTTTCTTCTTCCAAGGATGGATGTAGTAAATCTCTAGCCAACTGAACAAAAAAGCAAATTGTTACTACTAGAGTTAAATCACAACGCTGGCAGATCTAACCATGCGTGAAATATACATGCAAAAACAGGTATAATGGTCCTACCCGGCAGAGGCAACACTTCAGATGTTAAAAAGTTATTTTTTAAAGCCTGTTAATAACTTTCACCTATACTTTTTATAATGCTTGCGTTCTCCAAGTCCCTATAAAAGGGCTTTATGACGATCAGGAAGCATATGGTATGGCTAACCCCTTCCTTTACTCAGCTGAAAAACAGTCTTCAATAAAAACAAAACTGTGGCGCTGCGCTAAGAACGTGACCCGGACCCTGGACTCGCTGAGAGTAGAAATTGCTGAAGCGGACCAGAGAACGCCAACGCTGGGGTGATTTCTGCTCCCAGGGTTCAACATCTGATCTGACATGAACTCTGAGCGGCTGAGGCGTGACCATCCTTGATGGAATTAATATACAAGGCAACAACGAAGACAGTTTTTATAAAAGGAAACAAGCAGGACCCCAAAGATCACAGCCTCGCGGACGCCCACTAAAAACCAAGAGGACTAGAACACGTTACCCAGGGAGCTGTTCCCCCGCCAGCCGCCGACTCCAGACCGCAGCCCACGCCCATGCAGGGCCCGCCACGCCGCGCTGCCCGGGCAAGTCCCTACATGCCCACACTCGGGAAGAAGCTGCGCGATCCCGGCCGCCTCGCCACGTTCGGCGGGGAGCTACACAGGCCTGGGGAGCCGTCGGGCCCATCCGCCCCCTGTCCCCCTCGACTGACAGACAAGCCCGAAACAAACCCGGAGGCCGAAGCAAACAACTCACAGGCATCTTGATGCTTTCGCGAACCCAGCTGGTCCAGACCTCTCAGACGACACTCCTGGCGAGCGGCACGCGATCTGGCGCTCGGCATCAACTTCCGGGATAGAGGAGGCTGGGAGGAGCGGAGCGGAGAGGCGGGGCGGGCCTGTCCGCTCTAGGCGCTGCTCTCGGTGGTGGGGCCGCTCCAGCGGGTTCTAAAGTCAGGGGTGAAGGTCGGCGGGTGGAACCTTGCGGCTCCCGGGCTGGGGCCGCCGGCGTTGCGCTGGGCCAGCGGCGCCCGGGGCCAGGCTCCGGCGGTTGTGTGGCCGGCTGGGAGCCGCCTCGGGCCTTCCCTGCCCGCCTTCCCGGAACCGGGCGGGCCGCTCACCCCACGGCCCCGGCTACCGAGCCCGTCCGCTCTCGGTTCGCTGTGCGGGTGGGCACGCGGGACGATGCGACTATTCCCTGTTCTTTTGTGTATTAAAAAAATACAATGTTATTGACCATTAATATGTGCCAGCGAGGCTCGCATTCTTGTAGATCCCCCTTCCAAGGTGCAGGTTTCGAAGTTCTCTGCGTGGTGAGGCTGTGCCTTACGTTGGCTTTGTTCTGAAAAAATGTTTAAAGAGCACCGATTCGCTGCTGTGCTTAGCTCAACCAGAGGCCCCTTCCTGCCCTCCCCGTACTTTCCAGAGTCAACAAATGGGCCTGAAAAAGTGGCGGATGCCACCCATAGCTAGAGGTGAAATATTTTGATAAGGACAAACTTGAAGGACCGGTGTGAGCATGTGTGACCGAAAGCTGAGAAAGCAGGGAGACCCTTGACCAGGAAATTGTACTAACTAGATGTTCTTAATCATCTTTTATTTCTCTTTACAAAAACAATACATGTATAATATACATCTAGGAAAATGCAGAAAGATAGAAGAAAATTTAAATTACTATCCAGAAATAAACATTGCTAACTTTTGGCTTATGTCCTTCTAAACATTTTTGACTCACTTGCATGTAGGTTTATTTTGGGGTTTGGTTTTATGTAACTGGGATCATCTTTTACATAATCTTTTTTAGACTTGATTTTCCCCTCCCACTTACTATATAATTAATGAGCATCACTCCATGTTACTACGTATTTTTCTACATTATGATAGCTAATGAGCACACAGCATTTCTCCTATGACTATATATCCTCATTTTAACCATATACTAAATTGGACATTAGGTTTGGGTTTTTAAATATTTTATATTTAAAATAATAATAAGATATTGATAAATATTATTTTCATGCAGATAGGGATATAGGATACTACAATTGTATAGGCAGAATAATGGACCCTAAAGACATCAATGACCTAATCCCCAGGACCTGTAATTACTTGGCAAGTGAAATCTAGGAAGATTATCTTGGATTATCTTGGTAGGCTCAATGTAATCACAAGGGTCTTTAAAAGTGGAAGAGGAAGACAGAAAAGAGAGAAGGAGTTGTGACGATGGAAGAAGGGACTGAGGTGCTATGTTGCTGGCTTTAAAGGTGGAAGGAGAGACCATGAGCCAAGGAGTGTGGGCAGCTCCTGAAGCTGGAAAAGGCAAGGAAATCGACTCTGCCCTGGAGCCTCCAGAAAGGAACACAGCCCTGCCAACGCCTCAGTTGTAGCCCGGTGAGACCTGGGTCAGACTTCTGAAATACAGAGCTGTAAGGTAATAAATTTGTGTTGTTGCAAGCCATTAATTTCATGCTAATTTGTTACAGCAACAATAGAAAACTAATACAGTAGTGAAGCCCATGTATCCACCACACAACTCTGTCAAATCTTAATTCAGTACTCCCTCTTGATTTTTCACTATTAACACCACAATAAACATTCTTGTGCATAAGTTTTTGGGTGCATTCTTGATTGTTTCCTTAGGATCAATTAGTAGAGGAGGATTGCTGAGTCACAAGTTATGCACATTTTAAGGTATAAATTGCCAAATTACCCTCCAGAAAAGTGAAACCAATTTACATTCCAGACGTAAATGTATAAAAATGTTCCTTTCTTTGGACTCTTTAAAATACTGGATATTATGTTTTTCCTGTCTCATTTAAAGAAGAACTATTATTTTGAAGTAGTATTTTGTCATATTTTACTGTTGTTTTAATTAATATTTTTCATATGTTTATTGGCCATTAGCACTTTTCCATTGGGATGGTCATCTGTTTCTTTATCCTCCTATATTAAGGATGGATATTAACCATTAATCATATATATTACAAATATTATTCCCAACTTGTTTCTTATTAATTTCATTTTTGATGATTTTTTAATCATACAGAATTTTTAATACGATAATTCACTTGCATACATATACATATTTCAAATCTGTTGCTTTCTTTTTGCTACTGTGCTTAGACAGGCCTTGGTCATCTTAGGATCAACAAAATGTGCTCTCTTCTAATTCTTTTGTTGTGATATTTATTCTTTAACTTTTTAATTAGCCTGGAATTTATTTCAGCACTTAATGTGTAGTAGATCTCAGAATTCCTAATGATAAGGCCTAGGTAGCTTCAGTTCTTTAACCAAAGCACAGTACAGCGTCAAAACCTCTGAGGCATTCAGGCAGCAGGAGAAGTAAACTCTACTTATAACTCTGATTCGTCCTCCAAAGCTCAATTTCTCCTAAAATGTCCTACGGCCCCTGCACTGATGGCAGATGAAAGGGCACACAGGTACTGCCTTGGCAGCCTCCTGTCAGGGGTCCTGCACATGGAGCTCCCACCTGGCTGTTCAAAGAACTATGAGATACCAGTGGAAATTTTATTTACTTCTATTCTACGCTTCTAGAACGCTGCAGCTGTTCTATCCAGCCAGGTCTGAGAAGGTGCCCTGAAATCTTACATTCGGCACCTGGTTCCCTTCACCTTAGAAGTGTGTAGCCATCTGTACTTCCGTCTCCCTTTACCAGCTTCAGACACTGGGAAGACTCACAGGTGTTCAGACAGGTTAAGCCAGGAACCCAACTAGTGCTAAATTTCAGGCCCCCCAGAGCTATTCTAAATAAATCAGATCCCTACCTTTCTCCTGGGCTGAAGTTCTTTCCCAGAAAGATGATCAGGAGGTTTAGTTTAGTTTGTTTTTAGGAAATTCAGAGTGTGAGTTGGGGGCCCTAAAGATAACTTTTCATACCTCTGCCTTTCTAAGTATTTTTCCGAGAAGCTTAAAGAAATCTGCATTATCAGCAAACTCTAACAAGGCTGCCTTCTTTTTCTCTTCCTTCTGTTGTCCACCTGTTGGCAGGTATCAAAGTGCTTGTGGCTCACACTCAACACACTGCTGATATCAGAAGCAACTTCAGAACCTCCACATCTCTCCTGCATAACAGTTCTCCAACAGGATCACAGCCATTGTCCCCAAAGTGCCCACTGTAATGGTTGCAATCCATTGGTTATTCATGAGGATGCTGACAGGCTGACACTCTCAGGTGAGCTCCCATCAATGACAGGTAAGACCCAGAAGCAAACTCTGGTGTGATTTTCTTTTCTTAGCTTTTTTTTTTTTTTTTTTTTTTGACAGAGTCTTGCTCTGTCACCCAAGCTAGAGTGCAGTGGCACAATCATAGCTCACTGCAGCCTCAGAGTCCTGGGCTAAAGTGATCTTCCTGCCTCAGCCTCCCAAGTAGCTAGAACTACAGGTGTGGGCCACCATGCCTGGCTAATTTTTGTATCTTTTGTAGAGACAGGGTCTTGCTCTTGCTCAGGCTGGTCTTGAACTCCTGGCCTCAAGCAATCATCCTGCCTCAGCCTCTCGGAGTTGATTTTCTTTATTTTCCGTACCAACTTAGTTCCTAGCTGGGGCTGAGCCCCCATTGGGCTGGGCTGGCAGAACATTCCACTTTATTGTTGGGGACCGTGCTGGGTTTTCTGCATGTGTCCCCCTCCAGATCTGCTCTCCATCCTTCACCCTGCTCTGAGGCTGGCTTTGGTGGGCTGTATCGACTGGGTTCCCTTGTCCTCTGGTTTCTAGGTGGGTTGGGCCAAGGGGGGACATCAGCAGGAAATCAGAGGGCCAGAGAAGAGCCAGGTTGGGGTACTTACTGCCCTGGAGCTATCCTTGACGGGCCATTTGCTCTCCAGTGCTGCTTCTCTAAAGGCAACAGTTGCTTCAGGTGTCCCTGTCCAACAGTTCTCATGGGGTTCCTGTCACCACTTCCTCCCCTTTTGGCCCTTCTACCTGAGGAGTGGTGACTCACAATCCTTTGTTGATTTCCTGCCTCAACCTGGTAAATATGACTCTCTTCAGTCATCTCTTTTAAGTGGATCATCTGTGATCTGCCAGGACCCTAACATGAGTATCCCCTGGAAGGATGTGCTCCCCTTTTAGCCTGGAAGGGTTTGCAGTTGGGGTCCATCTGCTCGTCAGTCATCAATCAAACTAGACCACTGCAGAAATGTCCCTGCCTATGGGACCTTCAGGTATGACAGGCTGTGGCTCCTCCTGTTCTGTTCCTGAAATGGATCTGGGAATCTTCAGGGAGATGGCCCTATAATCCTAGCTGTGTAGACACTTTGTGGACCAGCAGTGTTGGTATCAACTACAATGTTTAGGAAATAAAGACTCTCAAGCCCCACCCTGGATCCACTGAGTTAGAATCTGCATTTTCACAATGGTGATTCACATGCACATCCCTGTGTGAGAAGCACTGGCGCGGATACACCATGCTGCCATTCTTTCTAGAGTCTTCCCACCTCCCTAGTGAGGCTGTAAGGAAGCCAGCGCCCAGATTCCTGCTACTCCAGGGTAACAAATCAAGGATATTTCTCTAGATTGGAGCAGGAAAGCACCCCTCGTCCCCTGCTTCTCCAAGACATTTTGTTCATTCTAGGAAAGCTCATTTTCTCTTACCATATTTAGGAACCCTTTAAGTCAATAAGACTCAAACATGGTTGCACATTAGAATCAGCAAAGGAGCAGCCCAGGTCAATTAAATCAGAGTATTTGGGGGTGGGACCCAGGCAGCAGTACTTTTTAAAACTCCCCAGGTGATTCCATGAGCAGCCAGGGTTGAGAACCACTGCTGTAAATTCTTTGGAGGGCTTAGAATTTGCAAAAGCAAAGCCCAGAAATAATTACAGGCTCCTACTGCTTAAAGGAAGAAAGAAGGGGAAACACTGGGAGAAAAAAAATCAATTAATCTTTCAAAATATCCAAGCTTGGTAGCCAGGTGAGATCTCCCAGCACCTGTCCTGCCTGCCTCAATGATCAGGTCTGTGGCCTTCTCATTTCCCCTGCTCCTGCTTCCTGCAAACATTCTCACTATCTGCCTGAGGCTACAGAGAAGAAAGTGAGTTACTTAGAAGTAAGGTGTTTTCTCAAACTTCATTGTAACCCCATGGCTCATAGCAAAGATATTTTATAAAGATGCTGAGGCCAGCATAAATTTATGCAAATGTAATCTCTCCCTTTTCTGAACCCTTATTGCTTACATTAATCACTTCCCAATAACCACTGCTGTCTTGTGTAGCTTTTTTTTTTTTTAATGCTCTTGTATTGCTATTTCTCTTCCTGTGTCTATGTCTTCTCTAAAAGTCCATAAGCTTCTTGAAGATCAAGATTTGGTCTCATCTCCCCAGTGCCTAGCGCAGTGCACAATCGGTACTCCAGTTGGTTGAGTGCCATCTTCAACACAACTGACATGATGTTTGTGCTTTGAGGACTAACCCTTCCAGTTATCCAGAATCCTTCCTTCCAGATATAAGGTTACTCAATCCTTCTGGATGCATGACTTTGATTATTCCTGTGTCTCGACTTTGTGTGATGAATAGACCAAAAGGCCACTGAATTCTGGCTAAGCCTCAGTTAATTTGTTTCTAAAATTAGGAAAATAATTCAAAGTTATTGTGGAGTTTATGAGACACTGCAGCGAGCTCTGCTGCTTCTTTCCTTGGAGGTGTGTACAAGCGAAATAAATGAAAAACATTCTGTTTTTTTCATGAGATAAAATCTGGTTAAAAGGCTAATAGGTTAAAGGGCTCAAAGTATTAAGAAGAATAGTACTCGATTTATTCACATTAAAAATTTGTTCAACTATTTATGGAATGTCTGCTAGATACAAAGCAGCGGGCAGTGTAAATCCTGTTTCCAAGAACTTAATTCTAATAGCTGCTTAACCTCTCTAAATTGTTTCTCCATCTGCAAAATGAAAATATTTAGACCTCTTTCATAAGGTTATATGAAGATAAATGAGATAGTGCACAGTATACTGCAAGTGCTCAGTAAACGCCAGCTGTAATTCCTAGTGCTTGTTGACAATAAGGAAATCATTTGGCTCTGGCAGTCTTGGGCTGATGGTGATTTCCCTCATAACAACTTGTAAAATGCATGTCTTTACAGTAGTTCTGCCTTAAGGAAGGTTATGAATATGTTCCATTTGCAGAAAATACTTGCTGGAGTCTTTTACTTTTGACTCAAAAGCTGAGAGGTTGTTCTTTCACTGTCCAATAGGTGGCACAAGGAGCCACTTGTGTAGGACAAGCACTGGCCAGCAGAGATCTTCGTCTTCCTGGTTCCAGGAGGCCCTTGTCTTGGAGATGTCTTCTAGCCTGTCACACAGCCACTCCACAAGTAGCCATGCGTGACGGGCTCCTTAAATATACAGACCATGGTGATTCTGAGTTTTCCTCAAGCAAATATATGTGGCCTAGAAGGCAGTTGAGAGTGAGTCTAGTGTTCCCTTAATATTTTCGCCTAAATATTCGACTTATCTGAAACTAGTTAAATTAAACTACTTAAATTCCAAATTGCCCTACATGAAAGTTAAATACCATTGGCTCTAAACGTATTTTTTGTAGAGACACATAGCCCAACAGTCTAGTAGAAGGCCTGTTATCATTATTAGCAGTGCCAACTCTGTAGTTATTGGGCAGCACAGACTCGCAAGCAGTGGAGCACTGGTCAGTGGGCTGGGGGTGGGCAGGAGAATGGGCTTTGTGTGCTGATCAGCAGTGTTTGCTAATTTCTGTAGTGGAAATATTCCTACCGTGGCCAATTTTAAGCTACTAAGGTAAAGTCACTTTACAGATATTTGGGAGGAAATGAGCACAATCTCTTGATCAGGTAATGCCTAAGTCTCATTTTTGGAATATTTCCATCATAATCAGAAATGCTAATAAAATATCCATATTGATGCTTTGGGGCTTCCTTTTCTCTATCCTCTGATCAAAAAGTAGGGAGCAGGAATGAAAAATAGTAGGAAGAATGGACCACTAGACTAATCTATAAACTGGACCATTGGCCTTGAATAAAGAAGAATTGACCTACTTGATAACTTCAGCAGCCTGAGTGCAACACATTACATAGATTAAGAGCTCTGTAAGACATTGCTTTCTGACTTGTTAATAACGTGGTAATATATTAAATAGAGAATTTCAGATTAGGAAGGGACAATCCACTCTAAGTTTAGATAGCTCTAATTATTCCTTATATTGTGTCAAAAATCTGCTTGCTTTTTGACTTAAATTCACCTATTGAGTTTCTGGCCTAGGGAGGGAACAGAGAAATACATATCACTCATTTTCCGAACAACAGCCCTAGAGCTAATTGAGGATGGTGTTTCATCTCCTCTAAGGCTTTATTTCTCCAGGATGAGTAGCACTGGCTCCTACAAACAGTATTTGCAGTTTCTCATCACCCTTATTACATTTCTCTAGGCATGCTCCAATCTCCCCATATTCCTCTTAAAATAGGCCCAGTGATGGAACACACTTCCAGCTCAGAATAACAAGGAATTATGACTTGTCCTGTTCTGATTATCATATGTGTATCCATACAGCCCAGTATCACAAAGGGTGATTTCTTTATCAATGCAATGGTATCTCACTAGTGATTTACATAAATTTATAGCTGACTAAAATCCTAAGTCTTTTTAAAACTGTTATTAGACCTCATATCCCTCATGCTGTAATTGTATTTTAAGACATCTAAGCCCAGTGAATATACTAAAAACCATTGAATTGTACATTTTAAATTGGTGAATTGTAACTCAATAAAGCTGTTAGAAAAAATCTAAGTGCAGGAAAGAAAGACAGGTGTATTTTATTAAATACCTACTAAATTTTGCCAGGCACATTATCTCATACAATGCTTTCAACAATCCTTTTGGGTTCTAGAGAAATTAAGAAACTTGTCCAAGTGGAGGTGCAAGGATTTGAACCCACGCCTGCTAAGATGCCCATGCTCCTGTCACTCTCATTCCACGGTACCACGCTGCCTCTTTGTCACCCTGCTGCATGCTAGGCATTGTGATTGGTGCCCAGTTGAAGTCAGTGGGAGGAGGTCTGCTAGGCAGACAGAGCTTTGGGACCATGTGGACCCTCAGAGTAGTAACAGGTGATATGGTGGTTTAGGGAGTGTCAAGGGTAGAAAGGTATAGCAGGCGGCAAAAGGTAGGTATCCCCTAAGTAAGCAAATACGGTTATAGGCAGCAGTAAAATTGGAGGTGGTGGAGTGGTGGGGAGATGGTGGGAAGAGGAGTGTGAGTGGCTCAGACTGGCCGCGTGGGGCAGGTAGGACAAGGGGCAGGTGCAAGGTCTCAGCTTGGTCTGTGTTTCAGTGTGTTACCCTGGGAGAACAGGTATAAGCAAATTAGAGTACTGATTTGGAAGGGACCAGGGACCTGGCTGGGTGATGAAGGCAGGGGCTGAAGTCTGGAGAATCAAGGACTCAGGTCCTACAGTAGGGTATTAGAACTTAGACTTAATCTCAGGATAAAGGCAGAAGCCCAGAAGCCAGAACCAGGGCGTTTGATCAAAGCAGGGCAAGTCACAGGGTAACCTAACTGTGTCCCCTGAACTACTAAAACAGGGTTCCTTAGAGCCCTTAGCTAGACACAGGATTTGCTCCTGAACCTGGGGCAGGGCCAAAACTTCAAATGAGTGTCAGATGCCCCAGCAATGGGACTAACCAATTATTAAAGGAATTAGTGAGACCAGTGCCTATCCTGTTTTGTAGCCGCAGGTACACTACCCCTGTAGAAATATTCAGTGTTAGAAAAAATTCTGGGTGTGCCATCTGTAATGCCACCTACTTCCCTACTACACAAGAAAGTGACTAAGGAGAACATTGTTTCAGGAAGAACCATGAATCTGTTGCATTTAATCTTATGATCAGCAAAAATTGCCTGCGTGCATGTGTGATTTTGACAGGCGGGTGTGATGAGACTACCAGGGTGGGCATGAACAGGCAGCCCCTTTCTGTGCAGTCAGAACCCCTGGCTTAGCGTCTCTCTCTCTCTGCCAGCCCAGTGACTTAGCCAGGACTGCTTGGGTTTCAAGTAACAGAGACATCTCGCACTTGCCTGAGCTAAAATGGAACGCATACTGGACACGGGCCAGGGCAGGAAGGGCAGCCGGGCCTCACAGGGTGGGAACAAAGCCCTGAGAGGCCACTGGGAACAGAGACAGCTATGCTCTTGCCACCTCCCTTTTTCTCTTGGGGTGACCTGGTTTCTCATCTCTCTTTCTCCCTGACGCTGTTTCGGTGTCCTCTCTCCACGGCCGGTTTTCTCTGCCTCCCAGGGTACATAGTGAAAATGGCCACGCCAGCCCCCTGTTATAGGCTGTCCTAGTTCCAGGGCCAACTGTGACTGACCAGAGGCCTGTGTCCCAATTTCAGGTGCCCTGGAGAGAGAATATGGTGTCTCGCTTGGGTTGGGATTGTCTGCCCCAATCATCTGTGGCCAGAGCAGCAGAAGCACTTGGGGTGATAGTGGGGCCCACCCCTGGGGCAGGGGTCAGGGAAAGCTCCTGAGAAAGGAGGCACAGATCGAACAGAAGCCCCTCAAGGTGTCTAACAAGGTGTCCAAACAGTCATCTCTGCTGCCTCTGGCAAGACAGCCGGTGGCTCTAAGTCCTCCCCTTCGGGCTGTCTCACTGTTGCTCTGCCTTCTCTCTGAAACACCGAACATTAATTGGATATAGTTTGTTAACTGAAAACACTTTCTCCATAAACTTCTGCAAATTGGTGATGAATGTTTGTAACAAAGCCATTTTTTTTCATGTTTTAACAGTCAAATCTGGGGACCACATGTTGAAGAGGGAGACCATTTAAACTAAAGACTTACCACGTATATTGGGACTAAGTCAGTTTACAAGGATCTACGTGTGCCTAACAATGTATTTTGCAACCAAAACAATTACTATGCATAACATACAAGTAGTTTATTTGCAAAGTGTCTTTTTAAACAGCCCTCACGGTATGTCTGAATGAAAACATTCTTATTCACCCTTCTTCAAGCGGCCAAACAATGAAATCTGAAATTAGAGGTAAGAAGCAGAAAATCTGGAGATTCTGACCTAAGAGGGTTCCTGCTTCTGACTTATAAGATGGCATTAAGGGAACTATGGGGCAAGTTGTTAAATGCAAGGGCTCTACTCTTAGGCTCTGAGAGCAACTAAGACTCCTTCCCCTACAATCTCTGATGGTGATGGTGGTGATGATGATGATGATACCACCTGAACACTTACTTTGTGCCAGGCACCATGCTAAGCATGTCACATGGATCATTTCATTTAATCTTGACAACATCCCTATGAGGCAGATAGTATGATTATCCCCATTTTACAAATAAGGGAACAAAGGCACAGAGATAGTTAAGTGCCATTCCCAAGATCTCATGGATGGTCACTTGCAGAACTAAGATATAAACCTACGTCTGGCTGAAGCTGAAGACCTTTGATCTTAACCAGTATACTGTACTTAGCTCTTCCACCAAGAATGTTTCATAATTTTTGAAAATGAAGCTCCCTAGTGGGCATTAGGCCTTCCTGTCATTTTCACAACTCTTTAGGTCTTTTTATTTCCGATGCATTTGAACAAGTATTTTTTTGTGTCTCCTATGAGGACGGCACTGATCTTGAGGGCAATGTAAAAATGACTAAGATCCTCTCGGGGTTTTCAAGAAGCTCAAGGTCATCTGATATTAAGGAAGAGGCTGTGCAAGCGTCATTATAACATGACACTGAATATGATGAGTCACCCTAGAAACACAAGGCTCCAGGGGATCGATGGAGGGAGTGGTCATGTCCACTAAGTATGTAAAAGTTATGATGTGCTGTGCATGGATGCTGTTAGGTGAATCGTGTGGGAGAGACAGAAATCCATGTTGGTCAGAGTGATCGACGATTCCCAGGTGTGATTGTCTGCAGGACCAGCATGACTTCTGGTAACTCGTGTAGCCATGTCTTTAAGTGAACCATGGAAGGAAACCCCCATGAGTAAGACACGAGACTTTACAGGAAGGAATGGATCCTAGATGGCCTGATCCCTGTTGCATGTTCTCAGTAAACGGTGCCCTTGCAGCAGATACTGCTGTTGTGAGCTGCCAGCCAGCAAACTAAGGCAGGGATGACAGGGAGAACTGCAGGGGAGAGCTTCAGAAAGAGCTCTTCCCGCAATCTGACACTTTAGATCTCAAGGATCTCTCCAGAACAGTCCCAGGAACAAATGGAGACAAGACACCTTGTGCTTTGTACTCTGATTGCAGAAAGCAGCCTATCATCTGCCACCAGCTGGACCCCGTGAATCTTGGTGCTGCCTGCCACCCAGACATCTGAGACTGCACTGATTACGCGCTCTGCCCTCCACTCCCGTTACCAAGCCCTGCTTTCTGTTCAGGTAACGTGAGTCCAGGTGCGCCTTCCTGCACCCCTAAAGTCTGCTGCAGTCTGCGATCAGGGCTCAGAGGCTTAACCATGGCAGTGGAAAGCGGGATGCACTCCAAACTTAGCTAACTTGGGATAAAATCGCTCTAAAACTCCTTTTCATTTATATACAACTTTACATTACAAAGCCTGTCACAATCATCATTAATTAAACCTGCCACTCCTTGCCCTCGGAGCTAGGGCTGAATTAGTCTGCTCATTTTACAGCTGACAAAACAGAAAGGCTTAGGGATTTGCTGAAGTGAAGTGGGGTTCAAGGAAGCCTGACCGGATTTCCTTTCTAGTTCATTTTTGTTTGCCTGGAGGAAAGAGTCCCTCAAAGTGCTCAGCTCTTAACCCCAAGCAGTTTAAGGAAGTCAGCCGGGAAGAGGAGCTTGGCAGAGCAGCGGCGGCGGCAGTCTAGGGCAGAGCATCAGCGTGGGGTTTGGATTATTTGCAAACAGCCTTGTCATATTTTTCTGGTTATTGGTGGATATTAAACACAACGCATGCATGCACACACGCACACGCACACACACAGGAGTTTCTACTGTCCAGTCAGGGAGCAGGAGCAGGACCTTGGGACATAGTTGGAAGGTCGCTTGGCAGCAATGCTGTGTTTCACCTGGTTGCCCACCCATTACCCGCACTTCAACCCCCTTTATATTACCAGATCCTTTATATTAGAATCTTAAACAAACTCAAAATCAAAACTATTCCAAGAGCAGCCCAGTCCCACATTTTGTGGGGCCTGGGGCAAGAGTGAAAATGAAAACCCACATGACATAAGTCTAAATATTTAAGAATTATAGCCAAAGCCAAAACACTAGTTTTTTACCTTGACAGATATACTTTTATAAATGACACCGGAAAATCAGTTTGAATTTAGAATATTGCAGCTCCTCAGAGCTCCACACCAAAACACGGTGCTTCAGGGAGGGCAGTCCTAGCCCAGAGCAATGCCTCTCCTTCCCACCCCCGGGCCCAGCCCACATCGTGAAGGGCCTCACGCAGGCAGGATGTGCACCCCACCCCACATGCCCAAGTTCCGGCCATAGCTCCACCTCTTTGTGGTTGCCACTTGGGCCTATGGTGCCACACCAAGTGTACAGTCTATCCTCAGAAGAATAGGGAGAAGAGGCCCACACCAATCCTAGAAGCAAGGCAGGGAATTCTGGGGTCTGGAATACAGCCTAAAAGGGGGGCATGGCCCTGGTGAGCAAATCCACTTAGCCATGGACTCCTTGCCCGGTGGGGAGGACTGAGCAGAAGAGGACAGGGTAGGGCTCTCTGAACAGTAGGCCCCAGGGGAGGGGCCCCTCTTGCCAAGACCTAATAGCAAATCATGTCTGCCCAAATCATAGATAAGCCAAAGTAGGCACAATCTCCAGTAGGTATAAGAGCAGGAAACAAATGAACTCTCTAATTGAATTACTGGTGAGGTTGGGCTCCCATTAAAAAAAAAAAAAACATATCAAAACTCTAGAGGGTGATCCTAGGGTGGGTGCCGTTGCTGCTGCCTCCCCAGAGTGGACCAAATGGGAGGAAGAAGAGAAACACGACTCCCTGACCACTGGGCATTGCTCTTTGTGGGGGTCTTTGTGTCATCCAAGATTGTAAGGAGCTTGTAGGACAAAATGGATCCTTTGTCCACATTATTTTCCTCAGAATTAGGGGTCATGATCCCAGTCCTGGTTTGAGATGCAAAGAAGTTAAATTATGAGCATCCTTAATGTTAACCCATATCTCAATTTTGTTGAAATTAATGATTTACAACATTTAATGTTATGAGAAATATGTCCACATGTAAAAAGTATTTTTATCACCAAATTCTCAAGGCAAAAGATACAAATAGGGAAATATGTACAATGTTTATTTTGATGCTAATTTGTTGTTGTGCACTTTTCTTTTCTTTTTTTCTTTTTCTTTTTCTTTTTTTTTTTTGAGACAGGGTCTTTCTCTGTCATCCAGGGTGGAGTGCGGTGGCATCATCATAACTCACTGCAACTTCAAACTCCTGAGCTCAAGTGAACCTCCTGGCTCAGTCTCCAGAGTGGCTGGGACTACGGGTGCTCCACCATGCCTGGCTAAGTTGTTGTGTATTTCAGTGCTAACAGCATTGAATTATGGAGTCTTGGCCAGGCGTGGTGGCTCACACCTGTAATCCTAGCACCCTGGGAGGCTGAGGCAGGTGGATTGTTTGAGCTCAGGAGTTTGAGACCAGCCTGAGCAAGAACGAGACCCCGTCTATACTGAAAATAGAAAGAAATTATATGGACAGCTAAAAATATATATAGAAAAATTAGCCGGGCATGGTGGCACATGCCTGTAGTCCCAGCTACTCGGGAGGCTGAGGCAGAAGGATTGCTTGAGCCCAGGAGTTTGAGGTTGCTGTGAGTGAGGCTGATGCCACAGCACTCTAGCCCGGGCAACAGAGTGAGACTCTGTCTCAAAAAAAAAAAAAAAAAAAAAGAATTATGGATTCTTGGTTCACAAAAGGTCTAATCCAATCTTTTCCAACAGCATTATTTCTAATAAATGAAGGACACATTCTTTAATGATCTTTGGAGGTTGACCCTTTAAATTTTTTTGTTTTTAATGTGGAGGTAAAAATTCAGCCTGAATCAGAATTAAAAAGTTGGTTCACATCCTCAGGTTGTGGTCACTTCTAGGGTGTGGACAGGTAGGTCCTGCCTCCTCCCCCACAGATCCACTATCTGTTCAGATAGAGCCACTCCACAAAGCCAGGGAAAATTTGTGTGTCCCTACTGACCCCATTTCTGGTTGTCATTTGAAGACAGCTTGGCCTGTCTACTACTGTGTTGCAGCATGCACAAGTATTTAACTTCCTGAAAGCATCTCTGAACGACCTCCCGTAACACAGTTTGGGTTCCCATGTCATTGTGATTCATCCTCCTTGCCCATCCAGTTAAGAAGAATTGTGTGTCAATTGTAAGTGACTCAGTGCTGGTCAGCAGGACCTTGCTGGGAGGGTCCTGCCCTGCCCTCTGATGAGAAGCATGGCTCCTGGGTGATGCTGATGACTGCTAGTAAAACCTGATGTCATTTTACCAGGTGTTGTAACCTTCCATTTATCCAGAATAGTTAGTGAACGAGATGGTCTAACACACTGGGTAATCTGCTTAATTATAGACTACCAGTTTTGAAAGAAATATAAACTAGTTTTGAAAGAACCATAAACTAACACAACACATCACCAGCATATCACCCAAGTACTGTAATTACTTATGGGCGTGCCCCACCCCTCCTGTAAGGCCATAGGCTTCTTAAGGGATGATCTGTGTCTGTTTCATCTTTATTCTCCTTATAGTACCTAGGAAGTTGCCTTATATATTGTAGGTGCTAAAAAAGTTCTTATTCAATGAATGAAAATATATAATACAAACTATAATTTACCAGCATGACCTAGTTTTTCTTTGATGACTCAGAAGTCCCTCCAGGATCGCACAGTTCTTCAGGGTTGTTACTATGTGTTATCTCAGGGGATGTTTAAGTACAGGTCAAGGGCTTTAAAGGGAAATTCTGCAGTGACTGGAAGATAGGACTTGATATCCACCAACTCATTCCAATTCTATGTGCATGTGTTTAAAAGTCAAACATAAAAATGACTGCATTTATTATTACCTAATGTCACATCACAGTGCAATTGTTTATGAAACCAGAAGACTACAAATGAAGAGTGGTTAATAACTTCTGTTTATAAGCCTTAACCAGAATTCATGGTCCCTGACCATGATAGATCAAGAAATCTATCTTTGAGATTTTCTGAAAAGAAAGGATAACATTAGTGCTGTTAGTGTATTATTAGCATTATTTAATTTTATTAAAGCCCGATCATTAGATTATAATTTACTAATTAATGCAAACACATTTGTCACTATGTGGATAATGTATGCCAAGCCCTGTGATAGTCATTAGAGATATAATGTGAATATAATTTATGCCCTCAAGAAATTTAAATAATTCATCTCTAAAAACATTTCATTGTGCAGATCATTTTACAGCACTTTAAATGTCAGTGCAGGAAATTAGCCTGGGTGTGACGTGACCCTCTTGCCTGTCCTATAACTCACTCAAAACACAGAACAATACAAAGAAAAGATGTCAATGTTAGCTTAATTACTTGACATTAGTCTTTTTCTCAAAAACACGGCATACAGAATGTTCATTTAAGAATCTAGTTTTTTGCACTTTCAGAATTCTGGGTAAATATGCTTCTGCATGTAAGGTGATTTTCATTTCCGTTTAGTACAATGTCTGCGGGTCACCCAGGACTCAAGGGTGAAGCAGCTGCCCCAGTTGTGAGGAAACAGCCATCACAGTGCCCCACCCCCTTGGGTGATCGTTCCTTGGGTGTGACAGTGAAAGCGGCAGCAGCAGGGAGTCCTGCCCTGGGACTCAGAAGCAACTGGGGAGGCAGGGACAGGTGTTCTTGGTCCAGTTTGTCAGGAACTCTGATAATGGATGCCGTGTCCCTTCCTGGCAGCTTCTTGTAAACATGCTGATTTTCAACTTGACAGTAGGATTTTGCAATTTAGTATCTTTTCTATCTAGAACTAAGGGCTTAGATTAAATCAGAGTTTCTCAACATTCTGCAGAACACAGATCCCATAAGATGCTCCATCAAAAAGGAGTACGGGGAAAGCTGTGTGCCTCAACCTGTCAGGGGAAGTCACAACACACCCCAGCATCTTAAAGGTCTGAGAAGCTGTACTGTCAAAACAATATGATGATGGCATCCCTCAAAAGGCTTCCACCATAGAACGCTTTCTTCTAGTATCACCTGCTAGCACCCACTGATTCACTCAGTGTTCCGAGGTACACACTTTGAGAAATGCTGGAATAAACACTCTCTAAAGTCATTGGTTTATCGCATCTTAAACCAGAATATAGTCTTAGAAGTCAAAGGCCTATTGAGGTTAGGCATTCTGTCAGGGACCTCACAGTTAGTCAGTGGCAGACTAGGTCCCTTGCATTTGTCAATTTCTTGCATTCTGTATTCTAATAACCCTGACGAATAAAATTTTACTATGAGGAGAGCTAGAGAAAGCATCAGTAGGTGAAATTTACAGATAATCCCTAAGCTCCAGAGTTTGCACTTTTGGTGAAGCAAAAGTTCAACCAATAGGTTGAAGTTACTTCTGATTAAGCAAAATTGTTTTCAAATACTATATTTTCTAACGATGTCTACCTGGAGGCTAGTGGCAGTTTTGCTGAATAGAAAGTTATCCACAACTCAAGAAGCCAATGAGAAGAGGAGAGGGAGAACACACTGCACTGTGTCCAGAGCCCAGGTAATTTGCTCCTGGTGATGAAGAGTAAATTACCTTTTTTTGATACTGAGCTCAAGGAGATCCTTTCATTTTTATTTTTTAAACATGACTCATAAATTCCTCTGCTGTCAGGAATAGGAAAAGAGAACTGATACTAGCTATGCTCACATGAAAGCCCAGGATCCTAGATAGTGTCTCCTTTGCAGCAGCTTGAAAAAGTCTCACACATCTCTTTCACGTGGTCTTTGCCTCAAATAAAACGAACAAAAATAATTTGAGGCTTCAATTTATTTTCATGCAGTTTGCTTGTAACGAATTCGTTAAGTTGGTGCCTAAGTAAATAACACTTTTCTCCCAGCAGGAATTGGCTATTCACAGTCCCAACTATAGTATAGCCTAGCCCCAAAGTAATTAAAGAAGCAAACGAGTTGCATTCTTTTTCTACAAAACTACTCTTGAGTAGCAGATGGCAAACACAAATGTTTTGCTCTAGAGACATATGGAAACCTCTCTGTTTCATAAAAGCCTCAATAAATATTAAACCCCGAATGATATCATTCATTGGAGAAATAAAATGTTGTGATAATCCCCCAAACAGGCCTAATTAGGCCATATAGCCACTTGAGTTTCAGAAAGTAATAAGTGGGAAATTACTATATGATTGGGATGTCATTAACAGTTTTTCTTAATCTGAATATTCATCCTGGCCCAGAGGAATCACCTATTCAGTTTTATTTCTTCAGCATTCTATTAGGTTATCACCATCACTTACAATTGCAATCTTAAAAATGAGTAATCAAAGAGTTCTGCTTGATTTCATATTAACTCTTCAGTGCTGTCTGAATAGTGAGAACAAGGAATTTCACAAGAGATATGGTGTTTTATTGTAAGTGCTGGAGCAATTCAACATGCTCTTTCATTAACTGTTCATAAGCCCTTGCTGCTGTTAAATTAGAAAAAAAAAGTAGGAGCCAGGAGTGGTGGCACGTGCCTTTCATCCCAGCTACTCAGGAGGCTGAGGTAGGAGGATCACTTGAGCCCAGGAGTTCAAGACTGCCGTGGGCTGTGATCACGCCTGTGAGTAGTCACTGCACTCCAGCCCCTGGGCAACACAGAGTGACCCTGCCTCTAGAAGAAAAATTATTTAAAAAAAAGTCAGTTTAAGGTTATTCAGGAAATGATTATCCACATTAAGAAGGAATTGCAGGCATGAATCTGATTGGATTTGGCTCAAAATACAATAGTTTGACAACCCAATAAATCTTTGGCAACCCAATAAATCATTGTTGCCATCTCCGAAAGGACTGAAACTTTGCACTCCTTGGAAAGAGAGAAGTACCGATAACTGAGTCATAAGGGTGAACTGAATGCTGTTTAGAACAGGGAACTAGGTGTCTTGGGCTCCTTTCCCAGCACCACACCCTTCATGGCCTCCATGGGACCCGCAAGGCCTCTGAGGCTGCTCATAAATCCCCTCGATTCACCAGACTGTGTGGGTGGCTCGGGAGACCAATGTCTATAAGACCAGAACCCTCAGATCTCAGGACATCTGTTATGGAACCCTGGATTCAGGAACCAAAAGGATTTTACAGATGGAAAGGGGTTATCTACTCCAGCCCCCCTCATTTTACAGATGAGGAATTGAGGCACAAAAAAGTCATGCTTGTTTAAGGTCACAGTTAAGTTAGTGGCAGAGCTGGAAATAAAACCCAGGTCGCCTGGTGCTTAGTCCAGTGCTTTTCACATTACAAAGTCCCAGGACAGGTTTGTCAGAACCTGATAGAAAAATTAGAAAGTTTGAGGCTACAAAGTGTTTAACTTGAGCTTTAACCTTAACTGATTGCTGAAGTGGGGCAGAAAAGGGACCAGGTGTGCAAGAGGCTGTGTTATTTATTTATTTATTTATTTATTTATTTATTTATTTATTTATTTTGAGAGACAAGCTTGCTCTGTCACCCAGGCTACAGTGCTGTGGCGTCAGCCTAGCTCACAGCAACCTCAAACTCCTGGGCTCAAGTGATTCTTCTGCCTCAGCCTCCCGAATAGCTGGGACTACAGGCACACACCGCCACACCCAGCTAATTTTTTTATTTTTTGTAGAGGTGGGATCTTGCTATGTTGCTCAGGCTGGTCTCAAACTCCTGGCCTCAAGTAATCCTCCCGGCCAGTCTTTTCTTTTTCTAGCAGAACCCTGTGTTTTGGGTGAGACTGACCCCATATCGCCTTCCAGGGGTTTATGCCAGTTAACTGAGGCCACTCTTGGGCCCTGGATTGGTTCAGGGAAGGGCAGCCAAAGCCCAAGGGCATTTATTTGAACTCTTAGAGAAGAGGATTCTCTGCCTTCTGCTCTGTTTGAGCAGAAGGAGCCCCAGGAATTTCAGGAAGACATTTTGCAACCACGATGGGGCCCGCCTGTTGGAATAAGTGCTACTTTGAGGAAGCAATGCTAAGAGACCAAGAGAGAGAAACCAGCTCCCAGGCCTGTCATTTGAGCTGCTGGGTTAAGCCTCACCTGTCACTAGACCTATATCTGATTCTTTTAGTATGTGATTAAATAAGTATTTTTTATTTAAATAAATGTTATTACTCAGTCGTTTAGTATTCTGTTATTTACTACCATAAGCATCCCAGTACCTCTTCTGATGCAATTGTGAGTTTCAGCACATCTTGACTTTGCTATTGGATGCTATTTGGGACCATTGTAAAGTTGGCCTCAAAAGACTTCCTTTAATAACTCAAGTTTGCAAGAAGCTCTGCCCAAAATGCATAGTGCTTACTGTAAAACCCTACAAAATAGCAATGCCTAGGTTAATAAAATGAATGAATTTTACTAACATTTTATGGTCAGAAACTTTATTGTCAGAGAAAGAAATAATACAGGAGATACTGGACTGGATTCCTTCCAAGCCACTGTTTAGTGTAGTAAAATATTGAGCCCTACTCCCCATGTATGCAAAGCTGCACCTCCCCTTTCTATGGGCTAGACCCACCCAGAAATGGAGCCACCCAGAATAGTTGCAACTTGGGTGATTTCTTCTTTATTCTAGGTGATTAGGTATCTACCCCTGGCCCCAAGAAAAGAGTTTTGCCTTTATCTGAGCATTGGCCTTGACCCTTGTCCATTTCTAGGGGCCTAGGCCAAAGATAGCCTCTCATTTAGTCGTGTTTATTAACCCAGGGTTGACGGATGTGCAATGTCCTCCCATCCTTTCTACACCATGCTGACTTTGTAGTAAGAAGCTGGGTTTGTAGAGACCTGTTAGTCAAGCAGAAATTGTACTTTCCTGTATAAATAGCATTTTTTTGGTATCATCATCTCATTTTTATTTAACTTTTGCATCCAGTGGTGATATGCAAAATACATAACAGTTTGGCATGAGCATTTGACCAATCAGATTGGAAGCCTGACCAATCAGAATGGATGCTCAAATAATAAAAATGGACACCCAACCAATCAGAATGAGTGCCTCACCAATCTGAATTAAAGCCAACCAATCAGAATGGGCACTTGACTCATCAGAATAAATGCAGTATATGTACCAGCCAAATATCTACCTCACATTTACCATTGAACTTTTTACTTGTGGGCTCTCCCCTAAATTAGCTGGGAGCAAACTGAGGGCAGGGACCACATGACAGATTTCTTTGTATCCTCCAGGTGGCCTTGCTGAGCTGGTTTCATAGTGTGCACTTAATGAATGTTTGAATGGACATTATTCACCCAGTGATTGCTCAGGAAATATCAGTGAGTGGAAAGAGTACAGTTTGTACCTCTCTGATGATGATAATTATGGAATTATACACTGAAATATCACTAAACAAATAGCATGTTTTTGGGTGACACACAGGTGATAAGAGAAACTGGTGTTTTTAAGGGCTTATCATTCAATGTGATCTTGACAAGCTACACATACTGATTTCTTAAACAAAACAATGACAGTATCCTTACAGAATGAATGACATATAAATACAGGGTAGATTACAATTAGAAAGGTATTGGTGGCCGGGTGCGGTGGCTCATGCCTGTAATCCTAGCACTCTGGGAGGCCGAGGCGGGTGGATTGCTCGAGGTCAGGAGTTCAAGACCAGCTTGAGCAAGAGCGAGACCCCGTCTCTACTAAAAATAGAAAGAAATTATCTGGACAACTAAAAAATATATATAGAAAAAATTAGCCGGGCATGGTGGTGCATGCCTGTAGTCCCAGCTACTCGGGAGGCTGAGGCAGTAGGATCGTTTAAGCCCAGGAGTTTGAGGTTGCTGTGAGCTAGGCTGACGCCACGGCACTCACTCTAGCCCAGGCAACAAAGCAAGACTCTGTCTCAAAAAAAAAAAAAAAAAGTATTGGTGAGGCCACAAATACCTATGTCTTATAGCAAATGATAAACTATAGGTGTCCCAGATGTTTTCAAATTAGCTAAACTTCTGGCATGACGGATCTTCATTCATTCATTTCAAGAACTTAATTGAGTGCCTACTATGTGTAAAGTATCATGCTAAGCATGCTGGGGATGCAGCAAGAGATTAGCAGTGTCTCTTTCCTCAAAGAGCTCAAGTTTTAAGGGAGAAGACAAAGAAGTACACAAACTATTCAATAGCAGAGAGAAAAGTAATTCAACAGCTGAGTCATCAGTCAGTGAAGATAATGACCATAAAGGACATCTTTGTAGCCCACCAGGACAGCTGTGTTCAACAGATGGCAGAGGGCCAGAACCCAAGAGTGGTTGGGCAGAAACGTCAACATTGATGGGTGCAGACTGATGGCCAGAGGCTGCTTTGCCTTTAATTTTTCAGGGCCATGTAAGGTCCTGGCTTCTTGTAGGGTACTATTAAGGGGAAGAAAAGTTCCAATAATGACTGATACCAGTTTTTCCAGCTCTTGCTAAGTAGAGGTCTCAGCCAAATTTAATTTCATTTAAGCAATTTAAGCAAATTCTTCTTTCCTTCCTTCCTTCGTTTCTTCCTTTCTGCTTGAGACAGGGTCTTGCTCTGTTGCCTGGGCTAGAGTACAGTGCCATCATTACAGCTCACTGCAACCTAAAACTCCTGGACTTACATGATTAGTTGGGGCTACAGGCAAGCACCACAGTGCCTGGCTAATTTTTCTATTTTTTTTTTATGAAGAGGAGGTCTTGCTATGTTGCTCAGGCTGGTCTTGAACTCTTGGTCTCAAGCATTCCTTCTGCCTCAGTCTCCCAAAGTGCTGGGATTACAGGTGTGAGCCACTGCCCTTGGCTGAAAGATGACATTTCTTGTTTTCCAGTGTCACAGAGCAATTTAAACCAGTTTAAAAATTCCTAAATTATTTTGAAAATTTGCATAGAGAACACACAGACCCTCAAGATTATGTTTGTAGATTCTTGGGGTTGGAGGGAGGTCTTTGACCTGTGGGAAGTGAATGATGCCCTTGGAATTGTGCAACATGACAGTCTTGCTTGCTACCACAAGGAAAGCCAGCCTGAGGACAAAGTAAACATAGAGGAGAGCAGGAACAAGAGAACACGGGAAAATGAACTGAAGCTTTAATGAAAACCAGCCTAAAGCTCACACAGACTTCATACCAGACAGACCTTCTTTCAGCATCATCACCCACCATATTAGAAAGTTTGCAGGAAAGGACTCAGATTGACCCAGCCTGGGTCATATGCCCACTTCTGTGTCTGGAGGAGTAAACTACCATGATTCACAGCCACCAGTCGGGGAAGAACAGCTTCCCAAAAGCAGGAAGAAATAGTGTTAGCCTGACAAAATCTGCAGAGGGTAAATATCTTGGACGCTTAGATATCTATAGTCAAGCTGTCATGTACAAATGTTAACCCTAGCGAAGGCATCAATAAACATTCTCTAAATTAAATTGAATATGCTGGTCTGCCTAGTGCTCTGCAGTGATGTGGCATTTCCAGGGTGGGTTTGGGCAACTGACAAAAATACTGATGCGGTTTACTCAGAGCACTGTTAACAGGGATATTTAGAAAGGAGTCTACTGATACCACTTCAAGAAAGAAGGAACAATGGCAACCAGTACCCATGGTACCCCCAGCTCTATAAATATACTGAATGTCCAGTCCTTTGAGCAAAATGCCTTGATTGAATAGTACTCAGTTACTTCTACCAGAATCTGCTCTCTAAATAACATATTGTTGTACAAAATATGAAAATAACGCCTAAAAGAAAAAAATCTGATTCTTCTTGTAGTGTCAGTATATCAAAATGCTTGAGTGATTCAAGAGTGGTGCACAAACTCACCAGCTAGAAAGTCCCAATATTATATGTACTAGGTAGTAGAGAAAAACTGGGGAAGTGAAAATAGGACAAAAAAATTTTTTTAATTCCCATCAATTAACAAAATTCCCCTAAGGAAATTTAGGGACTTTAAAATTCCTAACTCTAGGCCGGGCGCGGTGGCTCACGCCTGTAATCCTAGCTCTGGGAGGCCGAGGCGGGTGGATCGCTCGAGGTCAGGAGTTCGAGACCAGCCTGAGCAACAGTGAGACCCCCGTCTCTACTAAAAATAGAAAGAAATTATCTGGCCAACTAAAAATATATATACAAAAAAAAAATTAGCCGGGCATGGTGGCTCATGCTGTAGTCCCAGCTACTCGGGAGGCTGAGGCAGTAGGATCGCTTAAGCCCAGGAGTCTGAGGTTGCTGTGAGCTAGGCTGATGCCACGGCACTCACTCTAGCCCGGGCAACAAAGTGAGACTCTGTCTCAAAAAAAAAAAAAAAAAAATTCCTAACTCTAGTTTTTCTTTTGAATTTACATTCTTTACCATATCAACATACTCTTTATTCATACAGAAGGAGAATGACAATAGTTATATGCAGATGGTAGGACTGAAAGTTATTTTAATAAGAAAATATTTTTAAAAAGAAAGAAGATTCCACTGGTCTTTGAAGGTTTTTTCCCCCTTCTCTTCCAAGAATGAGGACAAAGGTATAGAACTGAGATGTCCACATGTGTTCAGACCCTGGCTGAAGCCCAGTACAGAAGCTTGCCCAAGGGCTGGTGTGGGCAAGGAGGCTCAGCCTGTGCTGAGGGCAGAATCTCTCTGCATTAGGAGGCAGACACTGTGATTTTGACCTCGTTAGAGCTTTGTTCCCATCAAGTGGGCTCTAGGAATTAGACATTCAGTAAGCAGCAGCAGCAGCAGCAGCAGCCCTCTGGGTACTGTATGATCAATAAGTGTTGAGTTAATGATGATGCATTTCATCTTCCATCCACATAGAAAGTGAAGGTCAATCCTAGGGCCAACTAAGTCTTCTGCCACAATAGGACTGAGAATGGAATATCAGTGGCATTGTATTATAATAATACATGAATTCACAAGGCACCCAAGATGTGTCTTAGAAAAGCCTGCTGTCTTGTTCAACTAACTGTACAAGTTTTTTCTTATTCCACTAATGGTTGAGTCCACTGGTTCCCTTAATAATCTCGAATCTTCCAGAAGGTGTTTCCTTATATCTAAGGTAAATACCTGGGCCAGTGGTGCTCAAATATTTTGGTCTCAAGACCCCTTTATTCTCTTAAAAATTGAGGACCCCAAAGAGCTTTTGTTCGTGTGGGTTTTATCTGTCAGTATTTGACATATTAGAAATTAAAACTGCAAAGGGAGAAGGGATGAGAGACAGAGAGCCCTGGCAGGATGGAGCTCCCGGTCCCACACCTTAGCACTGCGTTTTCACATTACATGAGCCAGTGAACACCCCTTTCATGAGAGCTTATCTGGTTGGGTTTCTGCCACTAGCGAACGAGAGGACTGAAAAATACATCCACACAATAAAGAATTGTATAAGACAATATATAACAAAGGATTAAGTTGAGTAGAGCAGAATGCTGTTGTCCCCCTTCCTTTGTCACCCGTAAGTGACAGCCTACTGAAAAACAATGAATATAACTATCACCACTAACCTTATGGATTTCAAAGTGCTTTCATATTTGGAATCTCATTCAAGTTTCACTACCACCCTATGACGTAGCTTGTTTTAGATCCATTTTATAGATGAGAAAACTGAAAGGTACAGAGCCTGCGTGACAGCGGTTAAGCGGCTGAGCCAAGACTAAATCCAAATTTTATTCTAAGTTCCCCTGGCCATAGTTCCCGCCTCATATGATGCTTGCAATTTTATGGGGCACAGACCTGTAACAAAAGCCTTCCCAGATTTTTTTATCTATTCTGCGGGGAGAGGATCAGTGTAGCGGATGCGCTAAATACCCGTCGTCTTTGGCCCTGGTCTGTGTGCCGTGAAGAAAGGGGCACGAGAGGGGTTCAAGTCAGCACCGTGGTCACTCTTTTCCAGCTCTGTGACCGAGGGGCTGCGGGAGGGGGCTTAGAGGTGGCGCGGGCAGGCACTGAGAAGCTGGGTGATACACCCTGCAGACGACCCGCAGGCTGCGCCACAGCGGCGCCAAGGAAAGAAAGCGTCCCCGCTCCGACCTGGCGGAAGAGATGCGGGACTACGGGACTCTTGATTCTGAGGTCCTTGATTTGAAAGGAGCCCGCACACAAAGAAACGACGAAGTTAAGTTCCGGAAGCGCAACGAGCAGAGTTCGAAACAGGCCCTCCCTTTCCAGCTTGGGTGGAAACGCCTCATCCACCCCGTCATCCCGCCGAGAGCGGCTCTTTTATCCACTGGGGCTGCCTGGACGGTCCGCGCCGGGCACGCCCGTGTCTCCCCGGAGGGACTACAAGTCCCATGAAACCCCGGGGCGCGGGCGGTGATGACGAACACCCCGCGGATTGGCTGCACAGGGCGGGGCACGCAGGCCTCCTCTCGGAGGATGGGCGGGGCAGGGGGCGGGGCGAGTGGCGGCGGCTTGGCGGGCACGCCCCCTCGCCCGCGGCCCCCTCCCCGCCTCTCTCCGCTGCCTGCTCTCGCTCCCCGGTCAGAGGGCCGGAGCGAGAAGATGGCGAAGACGTACGATTATCTGTTCAAGCTGCTGCTGATCGGCGACTCGGGGGTGGGCAAGACCTGCCTCCTGTTCCGTTTCTCAGAGGACGCCTTCAACACCACCTTCATCTCAACCATCGGTGAGGGAGGGGCCGCGGCCCGGGACAGGGGGTGGAATTGGGGGGCGGGTACGAGGGAACCGGGGGCAGGGCGGGGGCGTTGGGAGCCGGGGAGAGGAGACCCCGGGACTGCGGGGCGGCTGGGGCCGTGGGCGAGGGCGAAGGCGTGAGGGAGAGGGGCGGGCGGGGACGTGAGGCTGGGGCAAAGGGGGAACTTGGGGGCAAAGGAACGGGAAGGGGAGCGGAGGAACAAGGACTAGGGGTATTGGAAATCGAGAGGGTTCGGGGGCCGACAGGGAGGGGTCTAGAGGGACAGAGTGAGGGGGACACAGGAAATCTCATGGAGAGAGAAGAGGCTAGTGGATATGAGATGGGATTAAAAGGCAGGAAAGAGGAAGGAAACGTGAAGGGGGAAACGAAGGGTTGGGGGAATGAGAGGGACATGAAGTAAAGGGACAGAGGACACAAGGGACGAGAGAGGCGATCGGAAGGGAATTGAGGGGAATGAGTGATCAGGAGGTAAGGAATGAGGGGACACTGGCCACAGGAGGTCTGGACAGAGATGCCGTAGCAGGGGCAGAAGAAAATTGCAGGTGGGAGAAGAGTTCAGAGGACCAGAGGGCGGAACGAGGATACTTGGTGGAGAAAGTAAAGAGCTGGGTGTGAGATAAAAAGGGAAAGAGGAAGCAGCATATATAGTAAAGAGAGGTGGAGCGGAGAAGACAGAGAAGCTGGAAAAGGGAGAGGAAATGGAAAGTAGTGGGGTGAAGGACTTGCTCCAGTAACTGGGAGCACTGGTTACCATTTCTTCGTTACTTCCTCTGGGTCAAATGCAGAAGAAAGCAAAAAGTGACTAATAATGGAATTATGTCTATGTATTGTTAATTTGTTCCATGAGTGTTAATGTATGTGAAGAGAGTTGGTGACTTTTGGGAATGATGTGGTCAGGAAAATATAGTTTACCCCTTTACTACCTTGAGAAGCAACACTTCTCAATATTTTAAGTTTTGGGGCTTGAACGTTTAATAACTTAGTCAAGGAACTAATCTTACATCCTTTCTGCATCCCTGTATATTTTGCTTTGGTTCTAATTACTACTTGTTAAATGAATCACAACATGTGATATACCTCCCAATTACTTCCAATTGATTCAAGAGTTTTTTCTAATCTGGGCTGGGAGCTGTCCTTCCTATGTTTGTACTCGAAGACATTGTGTTCAGGTAACAAGATCTCTAACGTACCATAAACTGAAGAGCCAAAGCTGATTTTAAGGTACCTTATAAGTGACCTTAACATCATTTCCCTTGTTAAATAGTTGCAGTTAATTAAGTACCTTAAGAATCTCAGCTTTTGGTTGTCTGGGTGATGTTTCTGGCTGCTAATAGTAGCTTATGTAGCGATCTTTCAAATGGTTCTTAACAGCAGATTTTACCATGACTTTCTGGGTTGGGAAATAATAGGGAGCTAGTGCTTTGGTACCAAGTGTGTTTAAATGTTTCTGTGTTTTAAGGATAATTTATCTTTTTGTAACAAAAGAATACTTGAGTATAGAGCACTCTTTAAGTATTAGAAAAGGTTATGGTTTGTTTGTTCATTCTGGCCTCTTTCATACAGATTGGATGATCTAAAACCTCCTGGGTGTTATGTCTGGGCTTAGGGAAGTTTGAGTTGCAAGTTCTTGGCAGTCTGTCTTGAGTGGGACTTTTTCTTTTCTGAGGAAGCAGATTTTAAATGTCATCTCTCAAGTATATTCGTAAAAGATTTGGTGGGAGCTGGTACAGCAACTAAAGGGCATTAATTTTTGACACTGGTACTAACTTCAAAACCTCTACTAACTCTTCTTCATTGTTGACTGCATACTGATGTGCATATGGTAAAAGATGATGTCTAACAAGTTCAGTGGGTGGCCTTCTGTCCATTCTATATGTGACCCTCCCAGAAGTATCTCCTGTCTTGAAAGTGAGTGAATCTCGCTCTTGCTGTCTCTCTTAAGCTCCTTGAATGACTTTTGCTTGTTTGTACTTTTTTATTAGTTTTCTCTTTTTCCCTTAATTTTTGTCCCACATTTCATGTAAGGGTTTCTGCTTCCTTTAAAATAGTAGCTCTTGGCCGGGCGCGGTGGCTCACGCCTGTAATCCTAGCACTCTGGGAGGCCGAGGCAGGAGGATCGCTCAAGGTCAGGAGTTTGAGACCAGCCTGAGCAAGAGCGAGACCCTGTCTCTACTAAAAAATAGAAAGAAATTATCTGGACAACTAAAAATATATAGAAAAAATTAGCCGAGCATGGTGGCGCATGCCTGTAGTCCCAGCTACTCTGGAGGCTGAGGCAGAAGGATTGCTTAAGCCCAGGAGTTTGAGGTTGCTATGAGCTAGGCTGATGCCACGGCACTCTAGCCAGGGCAAAAAGAGCTAGACTCTGTCTCCAAAAAAATAATAATAATAATAAAATAGTAGCTCTTAAAAATTACTTTTCATTCTGAGGGATTAGAATCTTTCTTGAGTTGATCTTTAAAAAATGATTGAAATGAGGTTCTTTGGAGGGTAGCAGCTATTAAGGCATGAAAACCAGTGTCCTGAAACAGTTTAGAATAGGTGGTAGACATTAAAGGGGGGTGAATCTCATGTGAAATCTTAGTCTGTATATTTTCTGTGTGGTGTCTGTGGTAAAAAGAGGCTGTCAACTGTGTCTTCAGTTGATGTGGAGGAGGGGAAATCCCATGCCTCTTATTTAGCCCCAGAGCTCCAACAGGAAGTGGTAGCACACTGCCCTCAAACAGCAGAAGAATTTATGTACCTGAAACCTTATGCTTTGCAGTTGAAATTAAGCTGGGGAAATAAAATGAGTGTTAAGACCATTCTAGCGAAAAGTTCCACAGACTCTTTACTGACGACAAACGTAGACTTGGGTGTCCACATCTCTAACAGCCACTCCCCCTAAGCCCCTCACCCCATCCTCAGGTGATCTGAAATTGTTGAGGTGACAGTTGGTGGTCCGTATTCTCCCCAGTCAAAATTGTTTCTTGAAGTACCTAGGTGTGTAAGTTCCTGGGCTTTTCTGACTGGGTTTTGACAAGGTCTGCCACAGCATAGCTGATGAAACTTGATAAGCTCTGCTTCACAGAAAAGATCTTAATGCTTGGGGTTTGTGTATGTGTGTGTGTTTTGGTAGATATGTATGCGTGTCAGTTTCTTCCCATGAAGATACATTTTAAGTCTTAATTTTGCTTTGTCAAGGTTTTAGTAGTTTTTAAAAATGTGAATCTCCCATCTTTACACACTGTTTTGATAGGGATTCTGTCATCATGAAAGGAAGGAGACAATTAGTCGTTTTGATTCCAGATATAGTTGTCTCACAGATACTTTGTTCTTCTCACTTCTCTAAGGTCTTGTTATCTTCTCTGATGTCCTGGTTCCCCTCATTTACTTTCTGTACTTTGGGGTGATGGAAGGTAGATTTTCTTTCATCTGACTTACTGGGGATTTTCCAGCATATCAGTCAGATAATATTTGTTAACTGTGGAGTAAAGGTGTTTTATCCATTTGAAATTATTGGCCCAGTGCATAGGACCAACTAGTCTTTCAGTTCAAATGTTTGAAAATTGAAAATTTTTTTAGTGGCTCCAAAAAAATCCTTATATAATCATAATTTTTTTTTTCTTTGTTTGTTTTTTTTGTTTTTGAGGCAGGGTCCCACTCTGTTGCCTGGGCTAGAGTACAGTGGTGTCATCATAGCTCACTGCAGTTTCAAACTCCTGGGCTCAGATGATCTTCCTGCCACAGCCTCCATAGTAGCTAGGACTACAGGTGCATGCTACCATGCCTGGCTAATTTTTCTATTTTTTGTGTAGACGAGGTCTTGCTCTGTTGCTCAGGCTGGTCTCAAACTCCTGGCCTCAAGCAGTCCTCCCACCTTGGCTTCCCAAAGTGCTAGGATTACAGGCATGAGCTACCATGCCCAGCCCATATTCATAATTAACATTTAATTAAATGCTATAAAATGTAACAAATGTAATAAAATGTAACAACTAGGAATGGTAACACAGTTATCTATATATTATATTCCTATGGGATATAGATGCATTTCAATATTGACACAAGAGCGATATCATGAAATGGCCCTGTACTGAACAAATGCTGGTAGAACAAAAAGAGACAACCTAGCTGTGACTTCTAACAGGACAATCTGAGCTTCTTCCCTTTGCCATCTCTCCCCTGCCCTGCCCCCTCTTCCTGTTAGGTATTTCCTGAGTGGTTTCATTATTTAGTATAGTCATAGTTTAACAGCACAAAGAGTCTTAGAAATCATCTACTTTATTCCCTGTGCCAATTTTATAAATGAGAAAATGAAGGTTTAGCTGACATCCTCAAAATCACACAGCTGATTATAGCAGATCCTCTAGTGAAATCCCAAATCCAAGTCTGTGTCAGTTTTCACAATTGAGCTCCTGCTATTTCTGATTGATATGATCATCTCAATAAATTCAAGTCACCACCTTTTCCAGGAAGGAATTAAATTTTGCACATATGTCTTTATGTGAGGAAAGTTAAGATGTTTTCACTTTGGTTAGCCAAGTCTGTTCAGAGAAATAGTAAATGTTAATACAATGACTCAGAGTCCTATTGGAGTTTATGCTGAGATAACTCAGCACAGAGCTGTCCTTTGCCCTTTCTTTCTGTGTCTGTAGTTTCAGGTTAGGATATCAAAGTACATACATCCTGTCATTAAAATTTCTTCTTTGTGCAAGATAACTAATGAAATCATATTAACAGTGGCATGTTGGTAATTGTCGCGGCTTAGTCTCATCAGAGCACTTTTAGATGTTTTATCCTGTAGCATCGCACATTTTTCTTAGTTTTGCTTTCGTTAAAATCAGGAGTTAGCACACTATAACCCATGGACTAGCTGTGGCTTGCAGCCTGTTTTTGTGCAGTTCACAGGCTAAGAATGGTTTTCACATTTTTTTAAAAGCTTATTAAAAAATAAAACAACAAAGAATATGCAACAGAGACCATATGTGTCTCGCAAAACGTAAAAATATTTGCTAACCGGTCCTTTGTAGAAAAAGTTTGCTGACCCTTGCTTAAAATTAAAAACTGTTTTTGGTTGGTAGTATTTCAAGGCTTTTATCAAGACTTACTGACTGAAAAACAAACTTTGTCATATTTACATTTTTATCCAGGATGATATCAACATTTGGCAGAGCATAATCCAGATATGTAGAGCAAGTTAATTTTCATTTTCTTAGTTGTTTTCCTTGGTTTCAACTTCTCAAACAAAAATATGCAAGGAACATGCAAGTTCAAATTGAACATTTTGTACATAAAGCTTTATTTTAATGTCGTTGTGTTCTTTCAAAGCTGTTGGTAGACTTCCCATCTAAGCGATAGCTTAGATAACAAGACTAGTTTATAAAAAGTAGAATTAAATACTTGCTTATAAAGGGTTAAAGTCATCTCCTCAGAAAGTGTCCTAGTGAATAAAAAAGCCTTTCTACAGATTAAGGATGGGTGTGGGGAAACTGAGTCTTGGTTACAAATATGGATCTGTCTTAAGAATAAGTGTACTTTAATGAAGAGCTTCACCAGCTGTTCTGCAGGCAGCAAGTCAGGGAGGAGGTTCTCTTGGCAACAGCAGCAAGATTGTTTGGATCCACTGAGAAAGCTGGAGAGAAATAGGTTTGGATATTGTTTTACAGGGAAATAAGTCTAGTCTTTGAAGAAAAGGAAAAATTTACCAGTTGATTTTTGAATTGAATCAGATAACTGAATCTCTGAAAAGAACCATTGAGCCCTAAAGTGGAAGACCAGGGAGCTGCTGGCATGGCCTGAGGGTGGCTCTAGCGTAGGTCTGTCTGCCTGCCTGTGCTCAGCCCTCTTCTGGGGATCAGCTCTCCTGTGTGTTAGAATTGTTACTTGGGAAAATTTTGCAGGAAAGAGTTTTCATAGCAGGATGAGAAGAGGGTTGGAGTGGGAATGGGGAAATAGATTTTAGGTGGCTAGTAATGTTGTAGAATATGATATCACTGAGCTTCTGAAATTAAAGTAGCCATGGAATCATAAAAAGGGAAATTCAATATAAGATTATAGACTGTTACTGCCTAGATCAGGATTGCAAACTCACATGGGTCAGGTCGGAACCATGAGTAGGGGGAGTGGGCCTAGAATGGGAGGCGGTAGGCAGTAGGCAGTAGGCAGTAGGCAGTAGGCAGTAGGCGAACCAGACAGTATATTTATTTCCTAAGAGAATGGCTGCTTTTCAGCTGCAGCTTTACTGTTGCCATGCTGGAAAATCATCATATAATTCAATATTTGCTGAAAAACTCTTGTAAAAATCCAAAATTATGGGCAATTCATAAAAAACAAAACAAACAAAAACAGTGTGAGGGCCATTACAGTAAGGGCCAAATAGATGTCTGTGGGCTAGATGAGGCTTGTAAGCCATCAGTTTGCAAAGCAGGCATGATGGTCAAGGATGTATGGTGGTTACGGTTCTGTAAAATGGATCCTTTATCAGAGCTGGGGTTTGCCCAAAAAAGTCTTAAATTATTTTCATTTTCCAAGCAGATGAAGTGGACTGGTTCATGTTTGGCGTTAGGGATATAGCATGTTGAATTAAGAGAAATGGGCATCTGCTGCTCCTTAGCTTTGTGGTCTTTGGTGAATCAGATATCCTAGGACCTTAGTTCCTTTAGCTATAACAGAGTGTAATGATACTGAACCTGCCTTTGAGGGTTGCTGTTAGTTCCCTAAGGCAGGAATCAAGTCTTATTCACCTTTTAAATCTCCAAGTCCTATGTTAAATGACTACTCAACCAGATGAAATAGGTGGATGAATTGTGAAAACACTATATGAGCTGTAAAGCATTGCATGAATTTGTTATTATCTTTCATATTATTATAGAATTATATGATATCTGAGTTAAGATTAAAAGTGTTTAATTTGAGTTCTTAACACAAAAAATGGTACTTCCCCTAGGACAAAACACTGTATATCTTTCTATAATCAGTTTTAAAAGGTTGTTTTAGAATATCAAAGATATTTCACTCATCTTTCAGTCTCCATAATAAGCTGTTTTAACACCCTGCTTCCAACCCCCTACTAATATAAATACCAAATAGAAAATGAGTGAAATCACTGGGTTTGCATTAGAAGAGCCATTTCAGCTTTGTCTCTGCCCGTTAGCTTCAGACAATGCAACAGATGCCTGTTAACAGTTTCAGGCCCATTTTTAATTAGCAGATGGAGCTGTATTTGTGTCTGTGTTCTGCCCGGCACTCGTTTGAGTGACAGGGTAGTGAGTGGATTGGAACTGAACTGGGCATTTGGGTTGAATAAAGCCAAATTCTATTTTTTAAAAGATGTATGTAAACATTTTTATATAGACCACTTGTGTAACTCACTGGAACAGCATGTGTCTAGAGGAAAACTAATGTTTATGGTTATGTTTTCTCCCCTTACTACAGAAAAAATTACCACTTTATAGTTTAAAGGACGGTTTTACTTTAGTCTTGAAACTGTCACAAAGTGGCTTTCTTTAAAGAACCAATATTTTGGCATGATATGTTGAGGAATACACAAAGCTGGGATGAAAAATGCCCTTACTGACGATTGGTAGTGGCTACCTGGAATGCTGTGTTCTGTAGAGTTCTGAGGTCCTATCTGAGCTCAGCAAGACTGAGAGCTGTGATGGATTCCTAATGTCTGCCATGGACAACGCCGGGGGAAGAGGGAGGGTGGCAACTTCCTATACATACGCTATTTTCTAAAATGAATAGGTAGTTATTTGCTGTCTAATATGTTATGGCTAAATTTCAGTATTAATGATATTATTAGTGAATAATTATTGAATATATTATGTCTGTTGATATGTCCTTTTCTTATGTTCAGTTTTGTGTTTTGGGGTTTTTCTTAATTCAAGTTGAATTGATAAGAACCTGAAAGCCCCCCACCTCCTACCTACTCAGCCTCCCTTCTCACTCCTCCCATACACACATACAAAATGAAAAAAAAAGAAAAAAGAAAAAAAGAACCTGAAAGGAAGTAGATATTGGATTGTCTTTCTCAGGACTTCCTTTGGGAAGCCAAATAAAGTGGTGGAAGCAGTTTGGAAACAGTTCTCCACAGCAGCCCTGTTAGGTCTGAAGTATTTTCTAACTGTTCTACCTGTAGCATTTAGTCTCAGTTTAATTAGGTGTTTTGATAATCTACCTGTTCCTGAACTTTTGGCTATTTTCCAGGGAGCTCTCATCTTCCTTAGCCCAGAATTTTAATTCTTGGCTCCTTGGCTAAATGCTGAAGCTCTGCATATCATTATGTTCATCAAATTTAGGCTTGCTATCACTAAGGTAGTTTGGACAACAGTGGTACTTGTAGTCTCGTGACAGCACTGCAGGATTTCAAAGCACTCTGTAAAAGCTGGGTTAGGTATGAATCCCACCTCATCATGATAAAACCAACCACAGAGCTATTAAGCAATGTGCAGTATTGCACAGCCTTGTGCTGGCAAAGCTGGGCCTGGCATAGCTTCCCACATCACATTATAATTTTGCATATTTTGGCAAAGAACTTGGCAGTAATTATTATAATAAATCGTAGATATTTTCCTGATGTATAAAGTAGAACAAACTCTGAAGATGTATAATCAAGTTCTGATGTGAAATACAGGGCGATCTATTTAAAAGTTGAATTGTAAGTTTGTTTTTTATGCAATGTTTCCTTATCTGGAATAGGTATTGCAAAATACTCTATAATCTCCTCATACACACATACACACAAATACACAAAATCCATTACGAGGAAAAAGAGTTTGAATTGTGAGATGTCGATGACTAACCCTACTGTAATTTGTTTATTGCTTATGAATTTGTATGGGATAGCTATCTATGGTTTTCAACAAGGAATTTTTTTGCTTTTTCTCTTCTAAAGATCTCTGAATAAAATCTTCATACAGCATGGAAAACAATTCTTTATTGAGAGTTAACTATTCCATTTTTGGCATGACTCAGACCACTTTCTCATTTCACTGCCCATTAGCACCTCACTCATACCAAGATTTGGGGAGAGAGGATTGAATTGGGAAGAAAGGATTGGGTTGGGAAGAAAAGAATGAAAACAATAACATCCCCCCACCCCGGTCAGTTTCTTTGGCTACTTGTTCAGTCTCTTGCTTTTATTAGCAGTTGCAGTGAACTGAGTTAGAATGAGCTGAAATAACTGCATAAAATAGTTTGAGAATTAATAGTGACCTTTGACTGCTATTACTCTCTTATATTATTTAGAACTTCAGATAATAAGAAATTGGTGCTTGTCTCAGTCACAGCCAGAAATGAACAGTGATGCACAGACCGTGGTGCTGTCCACAGACAAAATCATTTGAGTTATTGTATTTCCTATTTTATCAATGCACATAGTTTTGAAACTATGAAAAATTTGGGGGAAAGGTGAAATAATTTCTTTAACATACACAAAACTTCTTTATAATTAAGTTTAAAAACATGCATATGTAATATTATCAGAGGTATGTCTCTATCTTGGCCCTTCAGCCTTCAATTGATAAACACCATTATATTTTCAACTTATGTTGTGAGCTCATTATATGATTTATCACATTTTTTGTTAAAACCGTCTTTTAATTATTGTAAAATAAAGTACGTAACGTACTGTGAAAACAGTTGTTGCATGTTTCCAATCACTCATGGCACAAGCCCTGCTCAGAGACAGAAGACTGGCCTGTTTTCTCATGAAAGGCGAGTGCAGGCTTCGATGGTCTTCAGACTCTCTTCTGGCTGCAGTGTTCTGTGAGTCTATGAAATCAGTGTCTATAAAAAAAAAGGGTTTGTCTTTTTTGTTCTGTTAATGATTGTGGGCTAGGGTTCTTTGCACTGGTGGACACTAGTATTTTGATGACATGGAGACAGAAGGAAAAAGTAGTAGCATTAGTTAATTCAAGTAAGCCTGTGTTAATCTTGTAAACTGATTAAAATTTTTGTTGTACTAAAGAGACTGTCTAATGTTTTTGAATACTGTCCTTAAAATTGCTTTGGTTTGAGTAATAAAGCTAAATGTCACCAGAAAAATAATTACTTGAAAGTTGTGAAAATATTTCTTTGAGAAGAGATGTATAAAGCATTTTCAAATATTCTCATTTTCTTCCCACAAAACATGGTGAAGTAGGTGAAAAATAATTTAAAGTAATAGGAAGCCTTTTGCTGGTGCTAAATTTCCATTTGACAGATGATAGGCCTGAGGCCCAGAGGCACCACAATTGCCTGAGGTCACATGGAACCTGACATTGAACATCATTTTCTGATTTCAAGTCTTTTTTCTCTTACACCTCATCTGCCTTCAATTCTTTTGCCATGAAAAGACACTGATGGTTTAGCATACAGTCTAGACATAGTCATCAATTTGGGCCATCATATTTCTGGCCCTTGATTAGCCATTAGCTTTTGGGTTAAAAAGGAGTGTAGCTGGGGGTGGGGTGAGATTTGAACTCGTTCTCCAAGAACCCCTTGGGTTGGGTGAGGGAACTGTAGTGATTAGTCAGTCAGCTACTCATGCCAAACATTGACATTATCATTTTCACTAAATTCACTCATTCAGTCAATAACATTTTTTTAGTCTGCAAAATTTTGAGAGGGGAAACAGTTGAGTATCCAGGCAATTTTAAAACAATGATGAAAAGGGCTACAAACGGATAAACATAAAATGTTACGAAAAATGCAGAGGAGAGGGTGGGGAAAGCTTCTAGGAGGGAACTGTATCTCAGCTCAAATCAGAACCCAAGGGGGAATCAGTTGGGTAGAATGAAACAGTAAGGAGGGAGGGCTCTCCAGGCAAAGCGCTCCTGCAGATGGGAGAGACAGCACAGCCCTCTCCGGGACCTCGGACATCCTGTTTGGCTGAAGCCTCAGGTGAAGGGGATGTGACAAGAAGTGAAGTTCAAGGGTAATTAGAGAGCATACTGTGAAGGGCGTCTAAACCTTGTTCAAGAGTCTGGACTTTATTCTGGGAGCAGTAGGGAGCCACTGAAGGATCTTAAATGGGGAGACCAAGGTTAGAAACAACATCAGGCCAGGTGCAGTGGCTCAAGTTTGTAATCCTAGCACTTTGGGAGGCTGAGGTGGGAGGATTGCTTGAGGTCAGGAGCTGGAGCCTAGCCTGAGCTAGAGCAAGACCCCATCTCTACCAAAAAATAGAAAGAATCAGCCAGGCATGGTGGCATGTGTCTATATCTGTAGTCCCAGCTACTTGGGAGGCTGAGGCAGGAGGATCACTTGAGCCCAGGACTTTGAGGTTACAGTGAGCTATGATCATGCCACTGCCTTCATGCCCAGGCAATAATGTACAAAGTGAACCCCTATCTCTAAAAACAAACAAACAAAACCCCCCCTCAAAGTAAGACAACATCAATTGCCCTTCCCTGCACTTACACTTTTGCAAAGTACTTTCACTTACATTACTTTACGTAAACTCCTCAATAATCATAAGGTGAAAAGAGATTATCTAAAGCTCGAGAAGGTGATTGATTTAATTAACCAAGTAAGCAGGTAGAGGAGCCAAGATATGAGCCCCCCACTTCAGTTCTGGACAGCACTCTGTCCACAACAACTTGCTCCTCTCAGAATAGATGCTGGAGTTTTCCACAGGACTCAGTGTGTTGGGCACTTAGCCATAGGACCAGTCCCTTTCAATGGTCTGTAAGAACTGTTTAAACTGACCAACAAATCCTTGAGAAGTGTATTGAGTGGGAAGATGAAATCAACCTCTCCTTGGACAAGCCCCAGTAATAGCTAATGCAAACATGCATCGAATTGCCTGTTGGCCCCGGGAGGTCAGTGGACTTGTGGTTTCGGGTTGTCTCCTGGCCTCTAACCCAGTCCCTTAGGAAGCAATCAAATATGTGCACGGCAGAACAGGGGCAGGAGGGAACGGAGTTTAATTAAAAATCTGCCTCTTTTGTGAGAAGGAAACTAATTATATCAGAAATCTCAGCATTGTCTCTCCATATGGGGCTGTTGGTTTGTTATGATTTTATGTTTTTGGCCTTAGATATAATGTGCTAGGAACAGCTACCTTAATTGTGAGCTTCCTTCCTTTGGCAAGTTAAGTTTAAACTTCATGCTATCCTGTTTTTTTTTTTTTTTTTTTTTGAGGGTGAAATTATATCTACTGGAGCTTTTGTTTGTGAAAACCCTGTTTAGCAGAGTTTTCCTTGGAGACACAGTGGCATTGTAGACTAGACTAACACCTGATTTGTTTGTTAACTCTAAGTCTCCATAATGCCACTGCGAGCCAGAAAGCAGAGAAGCCCGAGAAGCAAAACCCGATGTAACAAAATCCACTTGCTGAAACTCATGAACTTGCCTCATAGGGAAGTCTCTGGGCCCTCACTTAGCCTTTGTATTCTTGATATATATGGTGGTCGCTTGTTTCTCTCTGCCTCTGAAAGATTAGAAGCAAGGCTGAGGGCCTCCTAGAGGCAGGCTACCAGCATCTGAGAGGAACTAGTGGTAGTGTGGTACTGTGGAAATGACATTCATTGTATGACCTCAGGCAAGTCAACAGTAAACTTCCTGGGCATCTGTTTCTTCGTGTGTAAAAAGGGAATGTTGTACTTAGATACACTCTAAAGTCCCTTTTAAAACTCTGACCCCAAGTTATAACCAGTGGACTCACTGAGAAAATGGAAAAAGTAGACATAAGAACTCAAAATAATGGTGTAGATAAAAGAACTTGGCTTTTCAGACAGAAACTCTAAAGTTCAAATCCTGATTCTCCTACTATTTGAGAGCCTTGGGCAAATTATTTAACCATTTCCTTTATTGTTAAAAGAAGGATAGTAACTCCCTTGCAGGATTTTTTTTTTAGTTTTGAGAATTAAATGCATTATTATGTGTATAATATGTTCAGCACATGGGAAGCACCAACAAAAGGTGTGTTGTGTGCATGAATGCAATGAGTCCCCGTGTCACTGAGGGTAGGTCCAGACAGCTATAGAACATTGGTAATCCTTGGGGTCTTCATTGTTATAGCACTTGCTTTTTTTTTAATTTTTCTTTTTCTTTTCTTTCTTTCTTTCTTTCTTTCTTTCTTTCTTTCTTTCTTTCTTTCTTTTCTTTTCTTTTCTTTTCTTTTCTTTTCTTTTCGTTTTCTTTTGTTTTGTTTTGTTTTCTTTTCTTTTCTTTTCTTTCTTTTCTTTCTTTCTTTCTTTTCTTTTTTTTTTTTTGAGACAGGGTCTCCCCTAAGCGAGACCCAGGCCTAGAGTACAGCGGCATCATCATAGCTCACAGCAGCCTCAAACTCCTGGGCTTAAGTGATCCTTCTGCTTCAGCCTCCCAAGTAGCTGGGACTACAGGTGCATGCCACTGGCTGGGCCTGGCTAATTTTTCTATTTTTTGTAGAGATGGGGTCTCGCTTTTGCTCAGGCTAGTCTGGAACTCCTGACCTCAAGCAGTCCTCCCACCTCAGCCTCCCAGAGTGCTAGGATTGTAAGTGTAAGCCACCACTCAGCCAGCACTTGCTTTTAGTAAGAGCTAATATTTATTGAGTGCTTACTGTATACCAAGTACTGTTCTAAGCATTAACATTATTGATGGACTGACCCATTTACTTCTCACAGCAGGATCTTGTGTTCTGTTATTATCCCCATTTTCCAAATGAGGTAATGGAGGCACAGAATGGTTAAATAACTTCTCAATGTCATTTAGCTAGTAAATTGGGAACCAGACTCGATTTGAACCTGGGAAGTATGGTTCCACAGTCTGTGTTCTTAACCACTGTGTTTTTTTCTGCCTCAACAGTGACTCAGAATTTTTTTTTTTTTTTAAATTTCATTATCTTCAGGGAGACGGTATGGTCTAGGGTGAACTATAGGCTGCTCCTTACTGACCTCACCAAGTCCTTTAGCTAGCTTGGTCTCAGATTCTCTTCTCTGCAGAGGATTGTTGTGAGGCAGTTTAATGCAGAAATGTAGTAAAGCATTTAGCACAGGGCCTAGCACACAGTGAGGCTCAGTAAATGGTGAGGGTTGACATATTATACAGGTAACTTAAGAGGGACCTGTTAGAATGAGTTTCATAAAAAATATGAATGGGAACATTTTGGTTACTTAATGGGATATGCTTCAGTTTTCTAGAAAATTAGTTCTTAAGAAAGTTTAGGACTACATGTGTTTTATAAAGCTAGAATTAAAAATATTTATCTTTAAATAGGTGATTGTCCCTTATATCAGCTGGAGTAAAGAGGTAAGAAGGCGTTGAAAAGCAGCCCTTGACCTCAGGTGCAGCATGTCAGTGTAACATAAGAAGCAAGTTCTTCTTGGCCTTCCAACTTCTGCATACTCTTGGGGCATCTTGAATTCCGACTTTGGGTGAAAACATAAACAAAAAACAGTGTAGAATGCCCTGTCTAGAAGGGACAAATGTTTCAATTTAAATATTCTAGCTCAATGCCCTCTATTAGGGCCCTGAATTTTAAGTGCAGTGAGTTTCTGAGTGAAGTCTCCTGAATTTTAATGAGTTTGTCTGCATACATGAATTTGAACAATACATTAAATCTTGAAACACCATAGCTGATTTTAATGGAGTAAATTACCCAACTTGAAAGTTAGTTAATAGGTTTTTCTTTACCTATCAAGATGATGGTACTTTAATCTCAAAAAAGTCATTAATCGTACTTTTACAATATCAATATATGCTATTAATTTCTTTTCAATCACTAAACTGTCTCACCAAGAAAATTAGGAAAATTAATGTGTCAGTGTGAGCATAAAACATGATTTTTTTCCCCTTTAACACTTTTTCCTCTTGTGATATTTAATACACAGTGATTACACATACCTGGTAGGCATAAAGCCCAAATTGGATTTGGTTTCGTATGGTACTTGCTTTGGACCAGGAAGGTGAGGTGAGAGCTTAAAAGTGTTTTTAAACATAACAGAAATATATATGCAAGGATGATACAAAAGTTGGTAGGGACAAGGTCATGAAGGGCCTCCAGGGCAGTGTATGTACAAAGGATAAGGTTTTCTTCTGACTGTAGTTGAAAGGGTTACCTGCAGGCAAGTGACACATTTGATTTATAATTTTTAAAAAGCTGCAGTGGTTTTAAGAGAGTTCATTTTGGAGTTTAATGGCATTGAAAAACGATGCCATGGGACTCGCTGGTCCAGTCCGCTCCCTAAAAGTTTGATATATCCAGAAAAGCATGTTGTTAAAAATGTTCAGGTAGAGAGAGTTTTCCTTTCTAATGAAGCATAAAGATTTGTGATGGCGAGTTCAGTTAATGGGCAGTACCAAGCAATGACATGTGCCGAAATGGTAGAAAGAACAGGACCTGTCACACCCGAGTGGAACCTCCTAAAGGACAGGAACTGTGACTTGTCTCTTCAGAGTGCATTTATCTGATGCTCAGGCACACAGCTCTTTGTGGAATAAATTAACTAACACCATGTATTTCCTTCTGAGGAGCGGATCTTGGGCTCCTGCAATAGTGATATCTCATCCACTAACACTTATATAAGCTTCAAAAGATGTGTCATTATCACCTATTATTGCCTATGGTCTTGTTCTGGATGTGAGAGCAATAAAATCAACCTGTTTATTTTTTTACCCAGGGTATTTATTTCTAGTAATAAATGCCTGCTCACTTCATTTATGCCTGTGCATAGATGCACTGTTCCTGGCATGTAGAAGGCCCTCAGTAAATGTTTGTTGAGTGATTATACACTTGACAGCTGATGGCAATCTTTTTAAGTCCCAACTGTTCATATCTCACTGAAATCACAGCAAATGACTTCCCTCTCCTCTCATTTTACTGAAAAGATCCCCTGCCCCCTAACAAGTCCTTCCTCAATATCCTTTCTTACAATCTCTAATTTCTGGATATTTTCACCTTCCCTCATCTTCTTTGCCCTTCTCTCCGAGGAGCAAGTGCTAACCTGTTGGTTGATGTTCTTGGTGTAATAGCTTCCCATTCTCCTGGGAGCCAGCACTAGCAATCATTCATTCCCCTCCTCTCCTATGTCTTCTGACTTCTCTATCTCATTCTCTACTGGCCCTTTCTGCTCTGCTTTCAACCTTGTTGAAATCATCCCCATTCTAATAAGGAGATCCTGTAAACTCACTACTTCAAGTCACCCATCTCCCCATCTCCATTCCTTGGTTGTTTAACTTCTTGAAAGAGAAAAGTCTTGTCACCTACACTTTTCTACCATCTCCTCACTCATTAACCCCTCGAAATCCTGCTGCACCCCCTTCAAAACTGCACTCAGGTCATCTTGGCCTCCTCACTGAACAACAGTCCAGTGGCCCTTTCTCAGTCTTCATCCTCCTTAGTCTCCCTGCAGCATTTGGCACTGTTTATTATCTGCTCCTTGAAACTCGTTCTTCATCAGCTTCCAGGAATTGTCTGCTCCAATATACTTCCTACTCTTCTAATTGTGCCTTCTGTTTCCATTGGTAGTCTCATTTTGCCTTTTAATGAAAGTCATTTCCTGGTGTCTGTTCTTTGTTTTCCATTTTTTCCCTTTTGGAAATTGCACACTTTAATACAATTTGTAATTACACCCATCTGTGTGATTATTGCATTAATGCCTGTCTCTCCTGCCAGATTGTAAACTCCATGAGTGCAGGTACCAGATCTGTTGTGGTTCTTCACTGTGTCCCTCACCCCTAGAACAGTGCTTGGCATGTAGTAAGCGATCAGAAATCCCCAAGTGGTGACGGAGGTAAGCTTGTCCCCTTCTACGTATGACTCCCCAACTTTCTATCTCATTATATCCCCAGCCTTTCTGACTCCTCCATCCCACCCTACAGTGAATTCATTCCTCTTACCTGGCACCTTTCATGAATTTTCATGTATCTGTTAACACTGCCATAATTTTTTTTTTCAGTTATCTAGGCTCAAAACTTGGAAGTCATCTTTGACTCTCTCCTTTTCCTCAATCCCTACATACACTTTGTTGCCAAGTCCTTTTTATTCTTTCTTCTACCACTCCAGTCTAGGCCCTCAACACCTCTCACCTGGACTTGGCAATATCTTTCTAAGTGGCTTAAGCATTTCCAGTCTCAGCGGGCAGCATCTCCCCTCCCCCATTCCATCCTACACAGTTTGAGCAAATTAGTTTTAGAGCATAGCTCTGATTATCGTATTAATCCCTTACCCCTCCTCTTCAAAGTTTTATTTTTTACTTTGCCCAGTTGAATACATCATCCTCAGCCTATTGCTCCAAACTCCCCCCAGTGAGGCTGCAGCTCTGTCTCCTTCTGTTCCTTACAGGAGTCCTAAACTCTAACCTAGGGACCCTGAAACCTGTGATGAGCCGGCTGTAGCCACCTTTTCAACTGATCAGTGTGAGGTTACTAGTGGCCCTTACATGAGAAAAAAAGTGCCATTTTGAAGTCTCTAATGTGCTTCCTACATTTTTGGAATTAAAATGCTCCTTATAAAATGCTGATTATAATGGGCATTATTTATCTCACTAGCATTTGCAAAGTAAAAAACTATCATAACAGAATTCTTGCTGTTTTGTTTCTCTGAGGGAAAAACAGGCTATTTCCAGTTCAGTTTTCTCCCTAAGAAAATTTTATGGAATACACAGTTCCTAGCTTTCAATTTCTTTCATTCTCCCTACCACCACCTATTTCCCCCACCCCCTGGCAGTTTTACCAGTTCACAAAATTAAAAAGTCTAGGAATCACTGCTGTACCCAGAATGACGGGGTGGGGCCCGGGGGGGGGGGTTCCCAGGAACATACTTCATTTCTGCCTTTTGACATCCCACCTGTCTTTCCTGATGCTTATATGTCACTTTCTTTATGAGACTGTATCATAGCCTTTCACCCCCTCACCTCCCCCACCTCCCCGCTCCAAGATGCTTTCTCTTTCCTCAGGGGTACTTTGTACCCTATAGTACATATACTTTTAATGACTTTCATTAAAAGGCAAAATGAGACTACGAATGGAAACAGAAGGCACAATTAGAAGAGTAGGAGGTATATTGAATTTGGGTTTTTGCATGGCACTTACCATGTTTTTCCTATGTTATAAGTAAAACTGTCTTCTTTCTCTACTTCCCCAAGTCCCCACTCCCATGATAAATTTCTTTAGGACAGAAACTTGTTTTATCTTTGTGTTCTTTGCATTGCCAAACACTGTATACTTGGTACATAATTGATGCTTGAGAAAACTGTCATTAAACTGAAGTTTCAGGATGATACTGATGACATAATTTGATGAAGTAAAACTCTCATCTTTTGGGGGAAGGGAATTTTTAAAGGTACAAGCTTAGGCATTTTTTTTCCTGATGATTCTGAAATTAGACTTACAGTTGCTTACTGAAACATGTTAGGAATGATTGCCCATTTATCTTTTAAAGATAAATTAATCTTAGACTGCAACTCTAGGCATCTTAGAGTGGGATTCAGGCCTGCTGTGGTTGTGGTAGTGAAGTTGAGAAATTATATGTTACACATGGCATTCTTCTGTGAAACCTTTGTTAAAAAGTTGATTTTGATTTAATTTTCACCAAAGAGGCCCTGAAAATCTCCTTTCCCCCCCAGGTAATAGGCTACCATTTCTTTGCCTCTGGGCCTCTCTAGAGCTGTCAGTGCCCTGTGAACATTGGCCTGATCTAGACAATGAGGCTTTCTCTGTGTCTTGGAGAAAGCCATCTTTGTGCTGCGTACCGGCCATCACTTTTATTCTTCATTAAAAAAACGTTTTCTTAATGAATTCTATTTCACTCCTGCTATGTCTACCTGTACTCTTTCCCCCCAAACCTTTTGTTACTGAGTTTGAATTGTGTAAAATTAAACTTGGGTGGGAGTTGGCTAGTGGCTCAGCTGGGCCTCCTGGTACATGGACGAGGCAACCTTCAGTGCTGGCCGAGTACCTTCTACCTCCAGGTTCCCGACCTTCTGTGGAGCATTTTTCAATTTGTTCCCTACAAAGTACTGAGATCATTTTGGACTTGAGGAGTGTGGCAGGGTTTCTGACATGGAAGACCCTGAAAGGAGTGGGAAGAGTGTGCTACTGCCTCTTCCATCTTGTCTTTTCTACTGAAAAGGGGGTGGTGGGGGGTGGGAGTGGTGGTGAGTGGTGAAGGCAGTGGTGGTGGTTACTGTAGGCAGCTCTTGGCCTTCTTCTAGGCTGCAGGCGGGTTTTGTTATGAGTGACTGGTATGCAAATAGAAGATGAGAAATTGAATTGTCTCTTGAAGAGATGAAGGCTCAACATCACACCACAGGCATTTTCTAGCAGCGTGCCTCACAATACTAGGTGGTGTGGTTCTAATTAGCTTTGAAGAGCCAGGGCTCAACTCCACCTGAGAAAACCTCTTTTGCCAAAAAGATACCACTACACAAAGGGACCCATCAGAGCCCTTGGAATATCAAAAGATAAAAAGCAGAAAAAGAGTTCGGAGGAGGATTCAGTGGTTTGGCATGTGTGTCTTATCTGCAGAAGCCCAAATAAAAGTGAAAGATCAACTCTGCTTTTATTAGCTTAAGTATTTTGTGTTAAAATCTCTTTTGGCTTCCATGGCCTAACTTTTCTTTTTTGACAAGGGAACAAATAATAGAATATCCTTTGTAGATTAGAAGTACAGAAATTACTGAGCTTATGGGGAAATGCTTCACAGATGTTCCTGAAACCACAGCCATATTGAGTGAATTATTGTCCCTTTCCATGTTAGGAGGTTAGGAGATTATTGTCTCACCCATTACTGGGATGTTATAACTGTGTTCCACTCCAGACTGTATATACTCTCCATAGCTCTCATTGATAGGCTCATTTAACGTATTATTTCCTTAACTGTGATGGTCATTTGAATAGGGAAGAATGTTTAAGCAAGACTTTAGAGAGAGCCTCAGTTTGAAATTTCCTTTATAAACCTCCTTGGTGCTGTATTTAGCAAATACTTTAAATGTATCTAATATCTTGTTAAAAGTGAGTGTGGTAGAGTTCAGAATTAACTTCCAGTTAAATCCAGTCATGGTTTTGGTGAGTTTTTTTGCCAAGTTCCACATTTTTGTTAGTACTATCACATGTTGGCTGACCAGTACATCTGATATCTATTGTATCTGCAGGGGAAATGTCCCTCGTTGATCATTCAGCATCTTTCAGAGCTCTGTCTTCCTGCACGATGCATTTCAGTCCTTCCTTCTGAGTTGGTTTAGAAGCATCATTGGTGCACAGCAAGCAGAGCATGCTGAACTAGTTCACAGCAAAAAACAACAACGAAAACTTGATATCCAGGTTGTTCTTGGATAGGTCTCCATGTTTATCATTTTTAAACATCTGGGGTTGTAAGATAAAGTTGTTAAGGGAGGGATTTCACCAGCACGTTTTCTGTTTCAGTTGATGTTCATCTGTGACTCACATTCTAGTCTAAGCCCATTTTTTTTGTACTAGAAAATGTCACTTTCGATAAGGGAGGAGAAATTTTGACTGGGGATCAGAAGGTCAAGATATAATACTGATAATTTGGCATCACTTTTGATTCAAGGAAAAAAATACGGAATCCTTACAAAGAAAAGTGATGTATATATGAGTAAGGGAAAAGAAATGTTACTGCTGAGCTTTAATGTGGGAAGTGGGCGGGTTAAGGAAATTGTCATAAAATTTTCATACGTGGTGGAGAGATAGCCTCTGGACTTCCCCAAATATTTCCCTCTTCCCTAAAACAACAATAGTGAGTTGCTCGTGATTATTGTATGAATAGAAAGACAGTAGAACTCTTAAACTTGATCTTGAAAGGCCTGTCTTCATATATAATCATTCACAGATGTCTATATGTGATTATATATTCCCATAGTGAGGGAATGATAAATGTAAATGAGAACCATGATATAATTTTGCCTTGCTTGCTTGCACATTTGCAGAATATAATTAAAAGCACATGTCACTGTCAGTAGTTAACTATGAGATTTGTGTTAGGTTTTTATAAGAATTTGGCAAAAACCTAAAGCATATCCTCCCATGTCTAAGTCCTCTCTCTCCATTCTCTTCCTCCCTTTCTTCCCTCCTTCCCCTGTTTCCTTTTCTTTCCTCCCTTCTCTTTGGAATCAAAAGGAAACTCTCTAAGTTCTGACTATTCTCTTTTCAAAACTAGAGACAATTTGAACTTGTACACAGATTAAGTTGATTTTCCTATTTCTGCTTCCCTGCTGGGACCTAAAATTGTAACCAAGTTATACTAGATAATTCCTTTCTTCTTCCTTCAAATAAAATCCAGTTAGGGTAAATGTCTTCTAGGCACTATTTGACTGCCAAGAACAGGTAGATATGTGTGGAGGAGGTAGGGGAAAGGGAGGCAGAGGTTAGGTTAAGGGGGGAGCAATCATAATGTAGCTTAGGTCAGTTGATGGGTGCTAGGTAAATCATGGTCCTCTGTATAGTGCCAGATGCTCAGAAAATCTACTGTGCTACATAATTTCTTGTTCAAATCTGTTTAGTTACTCTACTTATGCCTAAAACTGGAATATGTGCCTCTTTTAAATTCAGTAAGGCTGTGCATTTATGACTATAGATGATGCAGCTTTCATTTTTAAAAATAATGCTAAAAGCTGAAGTTGTAAATTTAAGTTGTAATATGGACACTAAAAAAAAATCCCCACAAACCCACAACAAAACAATCTTTCTTCTGGTTTTGGGAAATTCTTACATGAGTTCTTTCCAACTACTTTTGTTTATATGAGTGTTGAAACTTAAAATGAGTAAAGTTCATCTTCCAAATAATTTTCTATATTTTTCATTTATTCCCATCTGTCTGTCTGCTCTCAAGAACAAAACAAAAGTGGCTTCTCTCTACCAACTTTGTAAAATGTAGAAATCTCCAGATTTAAAAATTCAAATTGATCATTCCTTTCAAGGGGCTATAGTGTAAGAGGTAAAGGGTCAAAGCAGTTATCCAAGAGCTTACTTTCAGTTTGAAAAAGAGTTTACCAGTGGTGTTGAATTCCTTGCAAATGGGTGTGCTCAGTTTCTAATACTTGACGAAGCTTTTGCTCTGACAGTGGATGAACCAGACCCAGGGCGTATTCTTTTGCCTCCAATATCGTCAGCAGTTCATTTCTCTTTTCTTATGTAACTCTTGAGATACGAGTTTCTGCGTCTGAGAATTCATATTTCTTGTCTTTTACTCCTAACTTACAAACTACAAAGAAGCAAGAAAAAATATTTTCTATGGAATACACATGTAGCATTTTTGTTGTTTATTAAGGTCTTTAAAATTGACTAGGCTATCTAGAGCTCTCCTGTCCTCATACCTCCCACCTCATCATGGAGTCTGCGATCTCCACAGGATTCTGTGCTCCTTTCCTGTTCCAGACACAAGAGATACCTACTGTTGCTATTTGTGACCAAATGCCATGTTTGTCCCAAACCACCAGCTGGGGCCCTGGGAATCTGTAAGCTGAAGACATCACTCTTGATAATTCATTCCTGGGGCCCTTGTTCCCTCATACCTATCCCTCCGCTACTCTGCGATTTGGCCTTTGCCTTCCTCCTGCTAATCATAGTCTCACTGTGAGGTGTGAGTACTTTCATATTAGATCTTACTCATTGATGCATTGATTTTATTTTAAAATTCACTTGTATACTTCCATTCTGCTGATTAAAACGTTTTAAAAGTTGTCTTGGAATTTTTTACTTAACTCTTTGGTTTTCAAAGATATTAAGTGAAAAACTGCCTTCTGATCAATATCAAGTTTGTAGAGAGTAGGAAGTAGTTTTCATGCTTATGTAAATATTTAACTGATCTAATACTGTATCTTTGTCATATTATGTTTCTTTGTAGTCTTTTAAGGAATTGAGAGTCCCTATGTAATATACTTTGCTACTTATAAAATGGACTATCAAAAGGAAAGTTATTTCTAGTTTATTTTGAAAAATGACCTAGGTCCTCATAATTTTCATTTTTATTTATTTTATCCAGTCTCATAATAGTCAATTCAATTTTATTTTCACCACCCTTTATTTTTTATGGAAAGTTGAAGTGGAAATTGGCAGAAGATACAGAGGAAAGAGGAACCATATTATATTTGCCCTTAAAAATTTACCCTATCGACCAGCCTGAGCAAGAACAAGACCCCATCTCTACTAAAAATAGAAAGAAATTATCTGGACAACTAAAAATATGTACAGAAAAAAAAATTAGCCAGGCATGGTGGCACATGCCTGTAGTCCCAGCTACTCAGGAGGCTGAGGCAGAAGGATTGCTTAAGCCCAGCAGTTTGAGGTTACAGTGAGCTAGGCTGACGCCACGGCACTCTAGCCTGGGCAACAGAGTGAGACTCTGTCTCAAAAAAAAAAAAAAAAAATTTACCCTATCCAAGAGGCCATACGGAAGTCAGCATCTTAGCACCATGTGATATGTTTCTCTTTTCTATAACATTTTCATATATGTAATCTACTCTTTCTCCTCTCTTTTAATGTCCATATAAATGTTTCAGTCCAACTTTTAAATATTGAGTGCCACTGGTTTAAGAGTTTTAACCTGTAAAGTATTCTTCCTTCTTTACTCATAAGATGGTATCAATGCAGTTGTCTCTGCTGCTACCACAATGGGGGACTTTTCCCTGAGAGAAGTTGGGCTCTGACTAGTTGCACATGGGTTGATTACATCTACATTTCTCTTAGTTCCATTGAATCTGATTTTCTCTCATTTCCTTTTTTCTTGAGACAGAGTCTCATTGTGTTGCCCCAAGTGGAGTGCATTGATGTCATCTTAGCTCACTGGAACCTCAAACTCCTGGGCTCACGTGATCCTCCTGCCTCAGCTTCCCAAGTAACTAGGACTACAGGCATGTGCCATGATACCCAGCTATTTTTTCCATTTTTAGTAAAGACAGGGTCTTGCTCTTACTCAGGCTGGTCTCAAACTCCTGAGCTCAAGAGATCCTCCTGCCCCAGCCTCCCAGAGTGCTAGGATTACAGGAATGAGCCACTGCGCCCAGTCCTTCATTTCCTTTTATTATCTGAGCTCATGGTAGTTCCTTTCATCTTTAAAAAGAATAATCAGGCATCTCATCAGAGAAGACATACATAATCAGTCAGATAAAAGGAATATAGATGTACTTCCAAGATACTGATGAAGAGATGGTACCTATATATGGAGGCCCATTGGTTTGAGGAATAAGTCATATAATGGGGTTGACGTTTTTCTATATGATGATTTTCTTGTTGTGTAGAAGATGTAAAAATAAAAGTCCTTTACATTTAAAAAAAATTGAATAAAGTATGGGGCTTTTCCATTGGAATGTTCTAATCTTTTCCAATATTTATTCCAGTAGCAATGGATACATTTAAGAGAAATGTTTATTTCACTATGTACCATGTTTTTGGGTCAATGAGAATGCCTTAACTAAGATTATTGTTTATTGGTACTCTGTGTAATAATTCCAGATCCTTGACCAAGTTTGGAGAGTCATTTATGGCTATTCAAAACTAATGAAAGACCAACGGACTAATGATTTTTAATACCTCTGAGTGATTTCCCAAAGCTTGAGAAGAGTTTCATTCAGTGAAGATGCTCAGTGTGCAAATAAGTGGTTTCCCCAATTTATAATTCAAGTGTCGCCTTTAGTGATATTTGATTCCCTTTAATTCACCTTATTTTTTTAATTTGAGGAAAATTTAAAAATCTAAACAAGTTAAAATAAAATTTCATAAAGACAAATATTCAGGAAAGGGAAAGGTAGCTTGCTATATTTGTGCAACTTAGTATCTGTATCAGATATGTGTACCAAAAGCAGATTCTCACTTTGAAATTCTTCCTAGTGGCAAGATTCTTTCTCCTAGATTGACAGTACAGCATTCACATAGTAATAACTGCTATGAAAATAAACACTTAGGGATATAGAGCTAAAGCTTAGGTTCTAAACTAAAGGAAGCTGCTGTTTTCTGAAATAATTTGTCTTTCTTATTTAAAAGGACCAATTCCATTTTTCCTCTTTTCCTTCCTTCCTATTACTCTATGTATGTTGTGCATTTGGTTATCTATTCTTTATTTTTATGAACATATCCCTTATGTTGGAAAAGAAATATGCCACTGAGAGATGAGGGTTTAAAGTATTGTAGTCAAGTTCATTATCGTAGCCCTGTCACTTTTTAAAGTGCATGATTATAAGTAAGTTACTTATCTGGACCTCTGTTTCCTCTTATGTAAAATGGGGATAATAGCCCCCTTGCAGGCTTGTTTGTTATGACAACAGTGATAAGGTATACTAAGTACCTAGCACAGTGCCTGGCACTAAGTGGGCTCTTGAGGAGTGATAGCTATTTTTATTAATGAAAGCCTAGCCCATTAGAGCTGTCAGCATCATTATCTGTTATGGAGGGGTGTGTCAGGAGAGTATCTAGAGAGATATTATTTGACTCCATTATACAGGGTTTTCTAATCTGATGGTCATTTTGTTTGGCTACACTTTGTTCTTTGTATAGTTTGTGCTTTAGCCATTCTGGATTGATTTAAAGTGGAGTCCTTAATTTTGCAAACAATTATTCCCTCCTTTAAAGGGAATGGTCCCATTTGAAATAGGGTCAATTACCAAATTGTTGAACTCTTCTACTCTTTTGTTGTGGGCCTTTCTCTCTTTTGCTTCTTGGCCTTAAGATGATAGATCAAAGCATCTCAGGTGATAGAGGAAGCAGAACTCCTGGCAATGTCATGCTCAAAATATTGAGCACATTGTCCAAGCAGTATTTCCATTATTGGAATTCTCCTTTTCTCTCTTAAGTCTTGGCTCTCTGTTCTTTTCTATGCTACTTTACCCACAAAATAGGGGACGAAAACCCCACTTTTAATGGCCTCTTAAATTTAACAAATTTAAGAGGCCAAATTTTAGTTAATGTGCTATATGCAAGGCACTGAAGTTGTCATTTTTCTTTCTCTCTCATTAAAAAGTGAAGCTAGAGTGGCCTTTCCTTACCAGCAATGGATTTGAAAGAAAGAGCATGTGACCTTTGCTTGACTTCCTGAATGTTTTTTAGGCCAATGTTTTTCAATGTAGGTTTTAACCCATTATTGGGTCATGAGGTCAATTTAGTGTGTCCAGACCAACTTTTTTTTTTTTAATGGAGGGTAAGAGAATAGACCGGAACAGAAGAGAACGAAAAAGAGAGTACAAAATCCACTGCATGTACAGGAGTAATGAGGAATAAGGGTCAAATGCTGTTTTATGAAACTTTTGTTTCAGTTATGTAAGTATGTATATATGTGAAGTGTGTTGTTATATAAAAAGTATTTCTTAACTGTGGATCAAAAAAGCTAGAAAGCCACTGCTGTGGGGTCAGTTTGCCTCTGAAGACTTGTCTCATTTTTTAAAAAACCAATTCTATGGAGGCTGTATTTGATCAGACAAATCCCCTTTTTTCCATGAAAGAAAACTGGGCCTTTTAACTGTTGAGCCATTATTGATGGAGGGGCTTTGGCTGCTGGCTTGGCTGGCTGTGTTTTTGTTAGGGTCTTTTGGGTAATGAGCCTATTGTCTCTTTTCTTTTTTGGTTTCCTGCTTTCTGCTCTTTCTGTGTGGACCCTGGAAGCCATTCTAGTTGTTGGAGCAATGGCAGAAGTTCCCACACAGCATAGCGACATCTGCAGTACGTGGTTTTGTGATTGTTGTCCAAGTGTTAAGAAAATTATGGTTTCTGAAGAAAGTAAAACTTTCTAACCAACATGACCTATCCAGTTCTTTTCTCCCCTGGTGGTAGCACTTACATTAGCCTTCCTAATACAATTACAGAATTAGCATTTATTTCATTGTGTTGGATTTTTTTTTATTTCAGCATATTATGGGGGTACAAAAGTTTAGGTTACGTATATTGCACTTGTCCCCCTTACCCCCCGAATCAGAGCTTCAAGCATGTCCATCCCCTAGACAGTGCGCATTGCACTCCGTACATAATGTGCTGGATTTTTAAAAGCCATCCATACCTCTAAGCTTGTCTCAATTAATATGTGATTTTAAGGACTCAAATTGAGACAATGGTACAAGAACTTTTTATTCAATTCCATTTCTCTGGATGAGACTGCATTGTTGTCTTTTCTTCATTGTAAACTGAAGGCATCTACTTTATTTTTGTCTGTTCAACCCCTCTTATTTTGTAAGTTAATTGTGTAACACAGGCTGATGAAATTTCAGAGTATCAAGCATTATAGATAATATCTGCTAAGTTTTCAGAGATTAAAATAAAAGTCACCTATAAAACAATCAGAAATCTATCATTAGACTTTTCATTAACAACACTGTGTGTTAGAAGACCATGGAAAAATGCATTCAGAATCTCAAGAAAAACATTATATTCAGTACAGAATTTTGTACCTAGGCAGTTTTTTAATGACTTGAGGAAATTTCTTGTCATAGAATATTAAATTAAGCATGCAATGTTACAGATAACATATACAGCATGAAGAAAACTGTGGGTGATCATATATATGTATACCTAGAAGTCGTTGTACTGATTAAGCAGTAGCTATGTTGGAGTGGTGGAACTATGGGTGATTCTTTTCTTCTCAGTATTTTTTTCTCTTACATTTTCCAATTCTCTACAAAGTATATACTCAGAAAAAATTTTTTAAAACTTCAGGTCTGTATTTCTTCATGGTCATCAGTCTACTTGTTTCAGAATCATGTAAGATAAATAGAATTATTGAAGCTCTATCCTAGGCCCATTGAGTTAGAAACTTTGGATGTGGGGTTGGGATCCCACACTTTAAATTAACACCCTTGGCTGGGCACAGTGGCTCAAGCCTGTAATCCCAGCACTTTGGGAGGCCAAGGCAGGAGGATAACTTGAGGCCAGGAGTTCGAGAGACTAGCCTGGGAAGCATAGTGAGACCCACATCTATACAAAAATAAATAAACAAATAAACAAATAAATTAGGTGGGTGTGGTGGTATGCCTATGGTGCGGACTACTTGGGAGGCTGAGGCAGGAGCTTCACTTGAGGCCGGGAGTTTGAGGTTGCAGTGAGCTATGATGGTGCCACTGCACTCTAGCCTGGGTGATAGAGCGAAACCCCATCTCTACAAATAAATAAGTAAATAAAATAAATTAGCATCCTTCAGTAGTACTTAAGTATTGTAAAGTTTAAGAACCACTGACTGAGATAAAAAGTTGAGAATTATAATCATAATGCATTGATTTGGCAGATTAGAGAGGATTTTCATTGTTTTCTTTTTTTTTTTTTTTTTTTGAGACAGCATCTCACTCTGTTGCCTGGACTAGAATGCCATGGCGTCAGCCTAGCTCACAGCAACCTCAAACTCTGGGCTCAAGTGATCCTCCTGCCTCAGCCTCCCAAGTAGCTGGGACTACAGGCGTGTGCCACCATGCCCGGCTAATTTTTTTTTTCTATATATATTTTTAGCTGTCCATATAATTTCTTTCTATTTTTAGTAGAGACAGGGTCTTGCTCTTGCTCAGGCTGGTCTCGAACTCCTGAGCTCAAATGATCCGCCTGCCTCAGCCTCCCAGAGTGCTAGGATTACAGGCGTGAGCCACCATGCCCGGCCTTCATTGTTTTCTTGATGAAGACATCTGCTTTATCCATTTTGAGTACTGTAGGGTTTTTTAATTTTTCTTAAATATTCTAATGGTTTTTTTGTGTGTTTCATTTTTTGTTTATCACCTAAAGTTATCCAAATATGTAACTTCATTTGCCAGTCATGAAGTTGCATTCCAGGCCAGGCTCGGTGGCTCACACCTGTACCCTAGCACTTTGGGAAGCTGAGGTGGGAGGATCGCTTAAGGCCAGGTGTTCAAGACCAGCCTGAGCAACGTAGCAATACCCTGTTACTACAAAAAATAGAAAAATTGGCCAGGTGTGCAGTGTATGCCTGTAGTCCTAGTAACTCGGGAGGCTGAGGCAGGTGGATCTCCTGAGCCCAGGAATTAGAGGTTGCAGTGAGCAATGATGGTGCCACTGCATTCTAGCCCAGGCAACAGAGTGAGACTCTGTTGCAAAAAAAAAAAAAAAAAAAAAAGGAGAAGATGCATTCCAGTAGGATCAGTTTGGAGATATGTGAACCTGAGTATTTTCCAAAGTAATTAAGCAATGTCAAGAAGCATTTATCGAGTGCCTATTACTCACTTGGCAAACAGGAATGAAGTTCCAAACAACATGCTGTAATTAAAAGATGAGGCTCCTTCTTTTAAAGGGCTTATCTTTCATTCATCCCTTTAAACATTCATCTCAGGCACTTAGTAAGCTGTGTACAGTGCTAGGTTCTCTGCTCAAGTGTAGTTGGGAAGTTAAAACTTACATGAAACAACAAAAATAATTAAATGCCATCGCCAATGATATTTATTCTAAATTATGTAGGGGTTTAGGGTAGAGAGTGAGCAGAGTTGGCTGGGATAGCTGGAGGACAGAGGAGGTAGAATTTCTGAGTATTGAACCACTCTCAAAATTCATGTGGAAAGGACAGAGAATATTCCAGACAATGGGGGAATTGTGAAAAATGCTTAGAAGCTGGGGATACCACAGAGTAGAACATGAAGAAGGCATTTCTGAGATTTCATGCTGAGGAACTGTGAAAAATAGGGTTGGATATGTCGGGTGGGGCCATGTATTTTAAGGTGGGTAATACTAGAGTTACATGACTAAAAAGGTACCCCACATTCTGATGTGCTTACAGTCTACTTTGGGAGAAAGGAGGGATTATAAATAACTAATGAGGCTATACTGTGAGTATTGTGATAGAAGCTATTACTGTGATGGAAATATTATAAGCAGAAAGCAGCTGGGTATGGTGGCACATGCTTGAAGTCTCAGCTACTTAAGAGGCTGAGGTGTGAGGATCACCTGAGCCCAGGAGTTCCGGACTGCGATGAACTCTGATGGTGCCACTGCAGTCCAGCTGGGGTGACAGAGCGACACCCTGTCTTAAAAAAAATAAAATAAAATAAAATAAAAAGGATATAAGCAAAAAGTTTGGAGTCACCATGTCCATGGTTACCCTTGAGCTATATTAGCACTGCTCTGGCTTAGGGCTTGGCAACATTGCTGACTCAGTGACAGACTTCCTTTTTAGAAGGCCTGGCTCCTGACTTGCCAGCATATGACACTCCCAGTTCACCAGGTCATCCTGTCCCAAACTGCCCAGTTGATTGTGCATCTGTAAGACAGTCCTGGCCAGGGTTACTTTCCACTTCTAGCTGGAGATCCCACCACATTCCTAGACAAGTTCCTGAATGGACTTCTTCAGGACCAGGGCTTGGTTGGGGTCTGTACATGTGCTTGCCCTCCACCCTAGACTCACAAATTAATAGTGAAATTGCTTTTCTCAAAGCAATTATTGAAAATATAATTATTGCTCTGATTTCACTTTTTTTTGAGACAGAGTCTCACTTTGTCACCCTGGGTAGAGTGCAGTGGTGTCTTCATAGCTCACTGCAACCTCAAACCCCTGGGGTCAAGCCATCTTCCTGCCTCAGCCTTCCGAGTAGCTCAGACTACAGGCACGCACCACCACACCCGGCTAATTTTTTGTTTTCAGTAGAGACATGGTCTCAATCTTGCTCAGGCTGGTCTTGAACTACTGACCTCAAGTGATCCTCCTGCCTTGGCCTCCCAGAGTGCTAGGATTACAGGCATTAACCACTGCGCCTAGCTTCTGATATCACTTTTGATTCTCCATTTATTTCACTTTTGTCTGCTTATGTTATTTACCTACTTGATGTTTGTGGAGGTGTGTATTGGTCAGTTTTTGCTGTTATAAAACCCCAAAATCACAGTTGCTTATAATAGTCACTCATTTGATTTTTGCAGCTGAGAGTTAACTGTAGTCCTTGGCCAGTTTCCCCTCAGATATAATCCTTCTTCACCTGCCCAGGATCCTGGTTTGGCTGGCTTTAGACTGGGTTTACCTGATCAGAGACTCTGGCAGGAGATTACATAAGAGGAGAAGGGGAGAAACCAGGGTATTTCTCCTTCTTCCTTTTTGCCTCAGGTGGCTTTTCCAGCAGAGACTGTTTCTATGTGGCTCCAGCTCCCACTGGACAGGAGGGTTCTTATAAGGTGACTCTAGCTAGGCCTCCAGCTCCTGTAACACCATCTCCTCCTTTTGTCTCTCCAGCTTAAGAATGGTAGTGGCTTCCTGCCGTTCTTAAACCTTTTATCACCCCCAATTTGGCTTGCAGCAACTTCATGGCTTATGTAGCCAATTCCCTCTATTAAATTCTTTCTGTTAGCTGGGTGTAGTGTCTCATGCCTATAATCCTAGCACTCTGGGAGGCCGAGGCAGGAGGATCACTTGAGGTCAGGAGTTCAAGATCAGCCTAAGCAAGATGAAGACCCTGTCTCTACTAAAAGTAGAAAAAATTAGCCAGGTATGGTGGCTTGTGCTTGTACTCCCAGCTACTCAGGAGGCTGAGGCAGGAGGATCGCTTGAGCCCAGTGGGGTTGCAGTGACGTATGGTGACACTATTACACTCTAGCCAGGGCAACAGATCAAGACTCTGCCTTTAAAAAGAAGAATTCCTTCTGTTGTAAATATAGTCATGTGCCACATACTATTTTGGTCAACGATGTACCATATATATGGTGGTGGTCCCATAAAATTATAATGGAGTTGAAAAATCGCTGTCACCTAGTAGTGTTGTTACTGTTGTAATATCATACTGCAGTTACTTTATTTTTTTAATGAATTTAATGTAGCCTAAATGTACAGTGTGTAGAGTCTACAGCAGTGTATAGTAAGCTCCTAAACCTTCCCATTCACTTACCACTCACTCACTCACCCAGAGCAACTTTTAGTCCTGCAAGCTCCATTCATTGTTAGTGTTCTTTATAAGTATGTCACTTTTTATCTTTTATATTGTACTTTTTCCATGTTTAGGTATGTTTAGATACACAAATACTTAACATTGTGTTATAATTGCCTACAATATTCCATACAGTATATGCTGTACAAGTTTATAGCCTAGGTGCAATAGGGTATATACCGTATGGTAGCCTATATCATCCAGGTTTGTGTAAATATATTCTGTGATGTTCACACAAAGATGAAATCACCTAATGATGCATTTCTTATAACATTTCCTGTCTTTAAGTGATGCATGATTGTACTTGAAGCGATTTCTTTTTCCTGATTAGAACGTGACACATCGTTCAAAAAAAATGAGTTTCTCTTTTGTTTTTTATGTTGTTTTCTCTATAGTGAAGCCTGAGAAATAGGTTTAAAACAACCCATCTTAGCCCACAAAATGTCTCCTAATGAAGCGGTGGGGTATAGTGGTCAGAGTATTGGATTTGGAATCCCTGTGTCCATGTTAGGATACTAGCCCTCTCACTATGGCACTGTGGCTTTGGGTGAGTCATTCATTCTCTCTTAGTAGAGGTACTTATAACTCCCATTATACCTATATATTTGAGGTTGTCTGTGATGATCAAAACAAGGAAATGTACTATAAACTATCAGGCTTTATTCAGGTGATATAGGGAGCCTCAATAATGTTACAGAATGGTCTACCACCTGGTCATCCTTTTTTTTTTTTTTTTTTTTTTTTTTGAGACAGAGTCTCGCTCTGTTGCCCGGGCTAGAGTGAGTGCCGTGGCATCAGCCTAGCTCACAGTAACCTCAGACTCCTGGGCTTAAGTGATCCTACTGCCTCAGCCTCCCGAGTAGCTGGGACTACAGGCATGAGCCACCATGCCCGGCTAATTTTTTGTATATATATTTTTAGTTGGCCAGATAATTTCTTTCTATCTTTAGTAGAGACGGGGGTCTCACTCTTGCTCAGGCTGGTCTCGAACTCCTGACCTTGAGCAATCCACCCGCCTCGGCCTCCCAGAGCTAGGATTACAGGCGTGAGCCACCGCGCCCGGCCTGGTCATCCTGTAATTTAATTTAATTTTTTGAGCATTTGTAGTTGTTTCCAACATAGTTTCTTCCTCATTATAAACTCAAAATTGGAAGATGCAACTATAATTAGATAGAAAAAGGTTATAGAAAGCATTCATTTCATGTTGAAAGATATTTACATGCATTTAAAATGTATCTTTCATACGACCAAGTACGTTTGACCACTGATAATACCCCAGGTATCCCAAACTTTTTTGGTTCCTGGGGCAGCATGAGTGTCACAGTTCCTGTTACATAGGCCAACATGGGATATATTTCAGGTATATGATCAGAAAATGACCTGTTGCCCCATCTCCTAAACATCCCTTATTTTGAGTCTTGCCCTGAGAAAGATACTCAGTCTGATTCAAAACAGACCTATATGGATGGAGTCTCTTTTAGTTTGAAAGATGCCAGGATGATGAGATCTATTTCAGATTAATCTAGAAATAAGAATTTCTTAATAAAGTGGCTGTGCTGCTAGGCGTGGTGACATATACCTGTAGTCCTAGCTACTCGGCTGGCTGAGGCAGGTAGATCATTTGAGCCCAGGAGTTTGAGGTTGCAGTGAGCTATGATGAGGCCACTGTACTCCAGCCTGGGAGATAGAGACCTTGTCTCTTTAAAAAAAAAGAAAATACATACATACATATATATATATATATATGTATATATATATACATATACATACATACACACACACACATATATAATCTTTAACAAAATTCACAAGTATGGAGTAGGATTTTCACATTATAAAGTTTTAATGACTCCTAGCCTAGAAGTTCCTTGAGGCCCGTAACTTTTCATCTTTGTACTCCTCAGTACTAACAATAGTGTCAGGTTCATGGAGGTGCTTGTTAATCCTTGTCAAACTAAATATTGAAATTTGCTCTTTCATTAGTCAATTTAATTTCTATTAAGTATGACTTACATTTGACTAAGCTAAACCTTATTGTATCTATCACATATGGTTGGGCACACTATCCATACTTGTTATGTAGCTAAAATGAGGCAGCCTCAGTCAGTTTTCTGTTCTATAATTTGAGAAATGGATTATACTCACACACAGGCTGAGGAACTGGTCGTAAAGTCTGAGAAGGGGCCAAATCTGCCACTTCTCTACTTCAGTTTCATAATCTCCAAGCATGGACTTCAGCCTTCAACTTGGAGGCCTGCAAAAGTATATTTATTGCTATCCAAAATAGATTAAATATCCATTTTTCTGAATGTGCCCATTTTTTTCTGCTTTCTTCTCTCACTCAGAAATTCATGCAAAGAGCTACAGGCCAATGGTTATGATCTCTTCTGTTCCCAGTGACATTTTCCTTTACACTCCTCATTCTGCTGTCAGACCATTTGAGGTTAAAAATACATAGTCATTGTATTTCATGTTTCTTAACTTCTTTGTGTCACATTTGTGTGCATTTCCTGACCTGATGATGAGAGTGGCCTGAGAGCACTAACATTGTGACCACCACATTTGGAAATCCTGCCCCAGGCTTGCCTGAGGACATCCTTGAAATTGTGGTGTGTCTGTAATGTGATCATGTGAGTGAATAGTTCTGTTTTTGTTCTTCGTATTAGTCTCCAACTACTGACCTCAAAGGATGTTAGTAACTTAGGGTTACAGTTAGGGTGCTGCAAAAGTACGTCTAGATCAGTCCAAAACTGGTAAATGAATTTAACATTGTAAAGCACCAACTTTTCAATTGCAGAGGTAAATTTTTCAACTTGATGTTCAATTTTGTTTTGTTTAGTTTGTATTTTTCTCAACTGTGTTTATATAGGGAGACATTCTGGCTCTATCCATGCCCTGCACACCCAAGAACCCAGAATTCTCCATTTTCTGCACCCCTGAATTTACTTTAAAATAATCTATGTATACCTATTTTGTTTTGTTTTTAACTCCATTGCAATATGAGCCCTTATAAGTAGAAAGATAAGTTACAAATGTAACAAAGCAAATTATTCCTCAATGCCACTTTTGCCCTTTGTCTGTGTGGGAATTCACCACGATCTTCAGCTGAGCAGCTTTTAAAATCCAGTGAGTTCACTTTATTAAAGCTTGCACTGTTGCCCTCTCCTGTTTTACAGCTGATTAGATTAATTGAATATGGTTAATAAATTATTGTATGGCAAACTCAGAATTATCTGCGTTAATTAGGGATGAGATAGCATGGAAAAATGAAATCTGCAGATCATGCCTTTCCTACTGGGTTTGTTTCTACAGATGCTACAAAATGCATCATGTGAAAGCAAGTTCACATTTCACTATTCCTTTCTTTGTTTCCCACACATCCTTTTGCAGGTGACAGCAGATAAACTAGAACTGTAGCATTAGGGAAAGAGGAACAAATTTTTCCGGGCTATTTGGTACCAGTCCCCATTTAACACCAGCTCTTTCAGATGGAGTGTGTGAATTGGTTCTCTGGTGTGCCTTTTTTGTTTTTTGCCTTTTTCTCATAGAAACAACATTATACTCAATGTTAAGATTTTACAAGGGAAGGCCCCAAAGGCTTCCTTAATCCAGAATTTGAAGGTGACTTGTAGTAAATACTATTTACACTGTTGCATGTGTAATATTTTCTTCAAAAGTGCTTAATGCAAAGATAAGAATAAATGAAAATTTTAGTATGTAATTTTGAAATTCATCTCACCATTAACGTACTTACCCTAACATAATTACTTTATAGTTTTACATGTTGCTTTCCATATGCACATATATTGCTACATAGTTGCAGACATAGTACATTTTATATTTTGCTACTTTTATAACATTATAGCATAAATATTTTCCAAGTTTCTGTATAATCTTGATAGTGATCAAGGATCATTTTTAATAGCTTCAAAATATTCCTTCATGGCAAATAAAACACAAAGTGTTCCATGGCTACTGCAGCACTGGGGAGTAAGGGGTTGGGGAGAGTGGGGGAGAAGCTGTGTTCCAGGAAGTGTGCCTGTACTTGCCTAAGAAAAGACATAGCTCTTGGTTGCTCACTGCTTGATATTCTGTTGTGGAAATAAGGGCCATTGCTTTCCAGGCTCGAGGTCAGGCTAGAGACTTCCAAATGTGTCTTTTGTATCTTACATGCCTGTGAGTTGGGCCGACTGCCTGATGTTGACCTGTTTAAAAAGCATGTTCTGTAACTTTGAAAAACTTGTTTGAGGAAGACAGGTGCTCATAGACATTCAATGATCCTTAATGTACTTCTCCTGAGTTTGAAAAGAACTGTCCATTTTGAAAGAAGTGGGTAAAGGGAAACATAAAAATAATTCTCCTATCCAAGATTGTGAACAAGTCAGTGGAAACTACAGTTTCTTGCTCTAATGCCTGAAGCCTCTTCCTTAGTTATTGGGAGGGAACAGGGAAGAGGAGGGCCTTCAATGGGATGTTCTACTTTGAATCTGGTTTTATAAAAACAAGCTGAGAAAATATAATTTGAAATAAATTTGATAAAATATAATTTAAAATAAATTTTTAGTCAATTTTAGAAAATTATATGCGGTACTACTGGATGATTCTCTGGACCATTAAAATATTAGGGTGGCTTTTTTAAAACAGTTGATTATGAATGTCCTTTAGGTTTTTCTTTCTCTTCCCTGCCATCCCCTCTTTCCTAAACATTGGGATCTGGAAGTAAGGAGAATAATGATTGAATGTGAAGTCTGCTGCAGCGTATTTTGACAATCCACTTATTTATGCTTTGAAAATAATTATTACTCATTCTTTGTGTATTTAAAGTTTAAAGTGGCAATTAGCTGGGGACAAGGAGACAAAAGAAAATATGACATGTTCTAGCTCCTTCATTGGTCCAGACTATGTCCTTAAATCTGAAACGTAGGTTAGAGATTATCTTGGATTTACCAATCCAGTTGTAGTACTGTATTCTGTTTTAAAAGCCAAGCCAAGGATGTTGTAGAGGACAGAATCCTTTAGCACCCTCTAAAGTTAGAAAAATGTTTTAATTAGTTTAAGGTGAATGGCTACATATATAGATATGTATAATTGTCTTGTGGAAGTATGTACTATGTGCATGAAGGTTATAGAGTATTGCCAACTTTAAACTTTTGTATCCTACAGGATTGTGCTCACAGATCCAGGGAATGTAATCATTGGTAGTTTTTCATTTTTGATTGGGAAAAATTATATGCTGTTTGTGCCATTTTTGTTGATTTTTGTCTCATCCTTTTACTTGCATATACTCCATGTGTTTTAACCCTACTCTTTAGAAATAGCTTATTTTAATTATCAGTCCATCAGACTGGCTGCAGTGAGTTTTAAGTGCTGCTTAATTTTACTATACTTTCATAGCATTGGTGTTGGTTTTGATCAAGAAAAGGCTCTTGCTAACTAGATTCAGAGCACTGGGAGTTTGCAGTAATGTTTGTTTATTTTATAATTTCTGATCACTTTCCTTTTATCTAGAGAAAAGCAGTGGGAGAAGAGGATGGGAGGAGGGATAAGTGGGCCTTCAGGAGAGAGAATATGACTTTAGATTCTTCCCTTCTGCCTCCAGTGATTTGGTACATATCTCCCCTCCACCCCAAAATTGTTGATTGTATTAACTTGGGTGGAGAAAATTACTATTAAATAAATTTTACATTTTGTAACAATATAAGCTGAAATCTTTCAAAACAAAGTAACTTGGGAATTTTCCTGGAATATAATAAAATTGTAGCTAAAGTTTATTTTAACCCTAGTTGTTATCTGATATATTACATGGATAATAATTTTAAAAATTTTTCCTGTTTTAAGAACTCGAAGAGAAAAAAGATATTATTGTTTTTAGTTGTACCATGTAGTGTTATTACTTAGTTCTATTACTTTATAATTTTGTTTTCTTTTTAGCTTTCACGTACTTCTAAATGAGTGGAAAATATGATATGTGGTGAATATTGGGAAGATCCAAAGGATCAGTTTCACTGCCATTTTGGTGCAGCATCATTGGAATGTAGTTGTAATTTTTTCCAGTGATACTTCCAATGATTTGGCATTATGTTTTTCCCATAGCAATTGTGCTTAAAATCAGGGATTTTCTTCTTTAAAATCTTCATTTTTTTGAATGACTAAAGAGCATTCCCTTCGCTCTTAAATGAAACAGACCTGATTCTGAGTTGTCAAAGTTCAAACAAGGAAATTTTAGGTTTTAAAAAGTGATAGTGATTCATACTAGAGGGGTTTTCCTGCTACAAGGGTACATTTTCTTGGACACAATGCATGGAACAGAGGAGATGCAACTGGTTTTGTTTTGGAACAGTTTGGTTCTTGAGATGATCATGAATTAATAATGGGGAAAGAAATGGAAATCTCAAAGGTGTTCTGAACTTTTATTCTTCAAGAAATGTTAGTTCATGGGCCAGGCTCCGAGGCTCGGGCCTATAATCCCATCACTTTGGGAAGCCAAGGCAGGAGAATTGCTTGAGGCCAGGAGTTCGAGACCAGCCTGGGCAACAGACCCCCGTTTCTACAAAAAATAAAAAAGTTAGCTGGGCGTGGTGGCACACACCTGTAGCCCCAGCTACTTCGGAGGGTGAGGTGGGAGGATCCCTGGAGCCAGGAGTTCAGTGTTACAGTGAGCCATGTTACAGTGTACTCCAGCCTAGGCAACAGAGGGAGACCATGTCTCCAAAAAGAAAAAAAAGCAAGAATTAAAAAAAATTAAAAAAAGTTAGTTCACAAATTAGGCCCTTTATGAGAAGAGATTTTGTTGAAAGTAAAACATCTGTTCAGTGAGAATCTCTAAGATCCACATTTTGACATCGTCAGGCTCATTGCTACTTCCAGATTGAGTAACACTTAAAACACATTTCCTTTTCAAAGTGCAAGATTTGCAAAGGAGACTTGTCATGCATTCATTTGGCCAGTCTCAAATGTTAAGCTGAATGCTGGGTAATCTCTGCTAGCTCCTTAATCAGATTTAAAATTCTCAGTGTTTCCTAGTTGTTTCTACATACTTGATCTGAGTTTTAGCTGTGTTATTACAATTTATTTGCTGTTTCTGTCTTTCTTGACTTTTGGTAGCTCTAGCTCTTAGAAACCTTTTACTTGTGATTCAACATATAGTTACATTTTAGTAGATATCATTTGATATATAATTATTTTGCCCTTTTATTTCCAACGATATTTTAAGGGTTAATTAATTAGATCATTATATTTTAATCTCATAGATTAAAGCACTTTGAGACTCTCAAATATAGACATTACGTATAACTATTCTTCACTGTGCTATTTTTTATCTGTCATACATGTTTATGGCTTAAAGAAAAATTAATAAGTTCTTCCTAATTTCTTGAATTAGTTTATGAGTTTGTTATCTTTTGTTGGCATGATTAGATTTTTTTTTTTTTTTTTTTTTTGAGACAGAGTCTCACTTTGTTGCCCGGGCTAGAGTGAGTGCCATGGCGTCAGCCTAGCTCACAGCAACCTCAAACTCCTGGGCTTAAGCGATCCTACTGCCTCAGCCTCCCAAGTAGCTGGGACTACACGCATGCACCACCATGCCCGGCTAATTTTTTTCTATATATATTTTTTTTAGTTAGCCAGATAATTTCTTTCTATTTTTAGTAGAGACGGGGTCTCGCTCAGGCTGGTCTCGAACTCCTGACCTTGAGCGATCCACCCACCTCGGCCTCCCAGAGAGCTAGGATTACAGGCGTGAGCCACTGCGCCCGGCCGGCATGATTAGATTTTATGGATCCACCTGTCATATGAAAAATGCCAAGAATTGAATTTAATTCAGTAACAAGTAGAACATTGAAAAACAGTGTAAAGCCATACAGCTTTTTCAGCAGGAAGTGGTAATGTTGATTTATACATAAATGGCATTTTATTTACCACTTCCTATTCATAGAAGAACCAACGAAATCTGAAAATTCTAGTCTGTCTTTTTAGTATATCAGGTGTCTTTTTTAAGGGCAAGTTATATTTGCCCTAAAAACACCATTTATTAGTCCCCCTTTAAAAAAGATTCCCCTTAGTCCTCTGTTGGATTTAACAAAGCTAACATAAATGTGTTTGGCTGCCAGTGATCATTTCACACTGTTGTTAAAATGTCTTCTAAACTTAAATTTTTTTGTGTGAGACAGGGTCTCATTCTATTGCCTAGGCTAGAATGCAGTGGCATCATTGCAGCTCACTGCAACCTCAAATTCCAGGGCTCAAGTGATCCTCCTGCCTCAGCCTCCCGAGTAGCTGGGACTACAAGCGTGTGTCACTACACCCAGCTAATTTTTTAGTTTTTGTAGAGATGAGATCTTACTGTGTTGCTCAGGCTGGTCTCTAACTCCTGGCCTCAAGTAATCCTCCCACCTTGACCTCCCAAAGTGCTGAAATTATAGGCATGAGCCATCATCCCCAGCCTAAACTTGCTTTTAATGTGTTTTTTCTCCTACACTTTAGATTTTCTAATTTTCAAACAAGAAAATAGATTGTAAATTTTAATACAAATAAACAAAAAGTTAAATAGTTCTAGATATATCCAGCAAAATTTGTACTTGGGTGAAAATAGCTTTCTACATGTAATCTGTACTTATAAAAGAACAATGCCTTGAACTCCTCTCTTTTTATCTAAATGACATTCTTAATTTTATTTCTTTTACACATACAAGAGCTTTTTTTTTTGAAAAATATTTTAAGGCTTCAGTTTATGACTCATTTTTTCCTATTTCAGTGATCCATTTTTCTAATTAGAGATTTCAGCTAATTATCCTAAATCAGCTACTCTAAAATTTCATTAATCTCCATGCTTAAAAGTCCACCAAAAAAAGCATAAGCAAAATGTGGTTGTCAAAGAAAATTTCAAAGCTGGCAAGATCCATCCAATGAAGAACTGTATCTTCATTGTTGTTAATAAAAATCTTGAGTAAGGAAGTGAATGTAGCATTTCTTTAAAGTGGACTTCAATATTTGGGAAACTTTTTTTCTATTTCTGGAAGGTCTCTGAAATGTAAATAGACAAACCACATAACCCATATTCAGATAGCCTGGGATCACAGATGTTTCCAAATGTACTTTTGAAACAAAATTTTTTTCCTCTTTAATTGTAAAAGCACAGTGTTAAACTTCTGCTTCTTAAAGTGGGTCAAAGGGGATAGATAACCCGTGTAGAAAAATGTGCAGTGTTGTGAGTACACCCAGTATTGAAACCCTGCATTGCTAGCATTCATTGAAAGGCTGAATGGTTCTCATGACTGCAGCCAAACTGGCCTTTTGAAAGAACTTTAGTGGGAACCAGGTGTAGAAAACCTCCGTTGCAGGTCCCTGATGTTTCTCTACCGTGATTTTACTGGGCCAGGTAGCAGACTTCCCCAAGTGACCTAAGAGAATACCCGAGATAGAAGAGAGAGCCATGTGTATTCTAAGCTACAGCACCCACAGGCCAAAATGCATCAAGTCACAGCTTACGTTGGAGGTCAGGGGAACTCGCTGGCCCTAGAGAGAAATTCCCAAAGGCCAGGAAAAGTACTCTTTCCCACACTCCAGCAATGGCATCCTTTCACCCATTCACAAACCCACTGGCAAACTCCTTATTTTCTCGAAACAGAAGAAGTTATGTTATTAACTCATGTTGACTGACTAATTTGACTTTAAATATAAAGGAGTCAATCTGTTCCTTCTCAATGTTAAATTATGTCTCATTTGTGAAATGAAAGGTAGCCCAATACTACTTATTCCAGGCTTCTTTTCCCTGTTAAGTCTGTTAACTGTGGCCTCCAGCCAGGTTCAAAGTTTCCTTCTCTCTGTTCTGCTGGCCAAGTCCTTCCCTCCAGCTGCCTCCAACTATAACGCTGGTTTCTAAGAAATACCTAATAGCAGTACTCTGGGTAAGTGCTCACTCCGGAGTCCTCACTAGTGCCTCACTGCCAGGTATCTGTCAGCTCTTGTGCCCTCTGGGTCACCCTGGACAATGCAGAGACCTCAAGTACCACTTTGCCTTCTCAGAAGTGCAGGGCAGAGCCTGCCCTCCTGTGCCTCCCACCCCAAGGGGTGGGTGGTGGCTGTCCTCTTTCTTCTCTCATTGGATGGAAAATCGGAACTTCCTCGTTCCTCCTGCCAGAGTGCCACTCCCAACATAGTGACCCAAATGTGTATTCTTCAGTTTTCCTTGGCCCAAATCAAAGCTTTTTTTCCTCAAGGAGGGGCAAGGAAATGTCCCTGAACCTCCTGCTTGAAATCAGAGTAGCCAGCATTCCTTGCCACCCCAGTTCCCTGCTCTGTCCCTTACTTTCTGAGCTTGATCCAATCTGAACTTGATCCAGTATTATTAATAGTTATCTGGAAAACTGACGTGTGGAAGTGCACATTCATTAATGGTAGCAGAAAAATCAAACCAAATTTTAGAGATGAAAGATACCTTAGAAGATTTATTCAGGGAAAAGCAGGCACTACCATCCTTGTTCAGTATAAAGAAGGCCTGTGAGCCTCCTTGGTGACCAGGTATGGGATGGGTCACGAAAGACTCACTGGCCCTCTTTGTATTGTATGAACAAGGGCGGTAGTTGAAGCCCCCTGTGAATCTCTCTTCCTCCATTTCTCTCCAGAGGTAACAGTTACCCTTAATTTGTTAATAATCATTTCCATGTATGTTTTATACTTTAATTATATACATATAAGTGATAAATACTGTTGTTTTGGCATTTTTTATATTTTTTTCAGAAATAGTTTGTATATTTCTGCAACTTGTTCTTTTTCCTTAGTATTATGTTTTTTTAGCTTCATCCATGTTGATACATGAGGCTCTTGCTCACTGCCCCAAAGTGTTCATTCCCTTGTACACCAGGGCATTCTCCTATTGGTAGACATTTCAGTTGTTGCCACTGTTTTATACGATGATCCTTAAGGAGCAGGCTTCCTCAGCGAGATGTGGACATTCTTGTATGTGTCTCTTTAGGAAGGCCTGATCTTTAAATGCCAAAATTTTATTTGATTCCCCTTTTTGTATTGGTCTTCGTGAATCTGGATAAACTGCTGTATCTCTCTGGGCCTCAGTTTTCTTAGCCAAAAAGGGAGGATTGGACCAATGATCTTTAGAGTATTTCCCAAGTCTATAATTGTATGATTCTCTTTCATACTTATTTCCCTGCCTCCTCACAGTGCATAATATATATCAGTTATGAGCAACCATTTATCATATGAATCAATTTGGAAAAAATCTATTAGAGAGAGAAAGAAAGTATGTGTATTTAAATTCAAAATGAAAATGGCTTTGAGTCCCTTGGGAATTTTTTTACAATTTAGAGTTCCTATCTTATTGACTAGATAAATATTAATGAGGAAACTGGGACTACTTTAAAACCATCAAAAAATTAATGCTGGGGCCTATTTGAGCAACATGGAATCTCATCTCCTGAACTGAGATGTGGGTTGTGTGGCCAGCTAGGTAGACCGCACACCTCCCGGTGGGTCATGGATCACTCATGAGTTGGGATGGCTCGGGGTTGCCATTTTGAACATGAATTATTGTATTATGTGCTGCCAAAAAATGATGCTCTCTAAAAGGCTATTGAAATATGACAGGCTTTTTGACCCTAAATCTAATACCCTTCAGAAGCTGTGTTTTTTGAGATTGTATAGTCTCTTTAAATTAAAAAAAAAAGAAAGAAAGAAAGAAAGAAAAGTTGCTCCCTTTTGCCAGGATGAGCTGTGGTTCTTGCCGCTGTCAGTATGACAGCCTACTCCTTCTTTTTAGTCTTCAGTCATCTGGGGCCAAAGGGTCTTTAGAATTGTGGGCTCAGGACTCTCCTGGCAACTACAATCAGTTTAGCACAGAGATGGTGTAGTAGTTACTTAGGTTGCTTATTGCCCTTTTTTTTTTCCTGGTTATTGGCTGAACACTAGACAAAATTACCTTCAGAAAAGTACTACAACTTATCATTAAATGTAATAACATTCATGACAGCGTAGTAGTGACAGCTGTTATAATTTGTTGATTTCATATAGCTGTGAATATAAAATTTTATTAATTAGATTTGAGTGTTATTGTAGAGGATACTATGATCCCAACAGCCTTTCTACCCTCTCTACTATTTTTAGCAGGCCTGTGGATTGGAGGAGTGACCCATCTCCAGGGACGGGCCTTGATTAATCTAAATTTAGGGATAGATTTAGATTAATCCAATCTTGGTAGCTCCCCATGGCAGTGATTGGTGCAGGAACTCAGCGTTAGACTGCCAGAACATGACAATCGCGTAGTTACAAGTCCAGAAATGAGATGTGAAGGAAAAGTCATTGGAGGCTTTGGGGAAACACTTTCTCACTTTAAGAGAGAGCCAGAGAAAGATGATCTCTTTCCTTCTCAGTATTGCTGTTGTGGTCAGGAACTGCTATCAGTCAGAGGATAAAATTGATACTCCCAGGAGGGTAGAGCCAAGGGAGGTGCGGAGAAAGGAGCCAGAACACTAGACTGAGCCATCTCTGAACCCAGCTCACCGCTGGGCTTGTTGTATGAGTCAACAAATTACCTTCAACTATAATAGTTTGATTTGGGGTTTCTGTTGTTTGCAGCTGAAAGCATCCTAATTGATATAATTATATTATCATTTTACAGCTAATTATTCTTTTAATCCCCAGACTAGCCTCAGGAAATTATCTTTACTTTAAATTTTAAAGTGAATGTTAATCCACTATATATTTCTTGTCAAATATATTGTCAAATTAATTGTAATGTATCTTCATTTTCTTACTTGAATAAGATTTCTCAGCATCCTAACTATTGTTAGTATAGTATATTAAGAAAACTGAGCTTCCAAGGTTTTTTAAGCCATATTCATACTTAGTAGCATTTGACCTTTACTTAAATTGTGTAAGAGTATTTAACCTTTAATTTACTATCTACCATATACATGTTCCTGTGCACAACCTAACCGGCAAAGAGAGGATGGGGTCCTTGCTTGATTTGAGAGCAGTTACAGAGCAATACGTTAATAAAACCAAATAATACTGGATTAAATCACTGTGCAAAAGCCAAGCCTTGAGGCATAAATGGACTTGGCTGAGTAGAGAGCTGAGGAGAGAGAGAACTGCATGGGTAGAGTGGGCTCCTCAGAGAGGGCTGCAGTGAGGTGGTCATGCAGAAGTGAAGGAGGGGGAGGTATGGGGCCTACCGAGAGAAACAAAAGGCCTAAGTTGGAGAAACTCTGAGGGTTGCACTGTCAGGAGAAAAGTGCATCCGGTGGGAAGGGCTGTATCACCAGGTTGAGGAAGTTGGATCCATGGCTTCTTAAATAGTGCAGTGACATGACCTCAGGGATTGTTGAAAGTTATTCTAGAAGTGGCACGTAGGGGTATTAGACTAGGGAGAGATGTTAGCATAGTATCCTGGGAAGCTATTATAAATAATCCATGCATGAAGTGACAAGAGCTGTAGGATAATAGAATCTGAGTGTGTAATCTCTTAGGTTTACATGGAATTTCAGAGTTCCCAAAGCGCTCACACACATTATATAATTTATCTAATTAGATCCTCTCAGCCTTTTTTATGGATGAGGATATAGAGGTTCAGAGCAGTTAATCAACGTGTCTATAAAGTTGTTAATGACAGAACCTAACCTATGATTCAGTGCTTTTCAATAATAATATTAATGATTTTTTCACATTTTTAGGAAAATTCTTACTTTTTAGAAATGTTACCTATTTTAGATCCCTGCTTGCTTTTTTTTTTTTTTTCTGTGTTGTGCTAATTTGACTGGGCTTCACAGCACTTGTCTATCCATTGGCCCTTGACAGCAACATAAGCAAAAGCTAAATACCATAGTTCACAACTCTTAAAACATTGAAAAAAAGATGGTTAAGTAACACCATCTTTTAGAACTTCCTAAAATAACTGAAAGGTAATTATTTCTGACAAATACAAAAAACCTAAAAGGCTAGGTTAGTGGAAAGTTTTCAAAGCATTTTAACTGAATGGAGAGTGAGACATTAAGGGACCCTCAAAATGGCTTTGTTGAATGAAGGTGATAAAGGACCTTGAAAAAACAGGAGTTACCATCTTAATAAACCAGAATGAGGAAAGTATTAATCTGAACAGACATTTTTATATACATTGTCTTTTATTTAAAATGTGAATGAACTATTAAATGATGAAATATTGGACATTAGCCTTTTGAGTAAGTGATTCTTCAGATATACAGTAGACACTTTGAAAGTCATGATTTTTTTCCCTTGTTTATTGTGGTAAAAAATACATAATGTAAAATTTCCATCTTAACCAATTTTAAAGTACAGTTCAGTACTGTTAAGTATATTCACATTGTTGTGCAACTGATCTCCAGAACAATTTTATCCTGTAAGTCTGGAACTCACCCATTAAACAACAACTCCCCTTTACGCCTCTTTCCAGCCCCTGGTAACTACTTTCTGTTTCTATGGATTTGGAAAGTCATGAATTTTTTCAAAATGTTAATCTCAAGAAACATTTACTAAATACCTACCAGGTGTTGGACATTGTTCTTGCTGCCAGGACAGAAAGAGATAAAGGATAGAGGAAGATTCCTAGAGAGTCTTTGTTACTTTGTGTTTAGAAAAACATAAATCACAGTAAAAATCAATGTCTATTAAGTCTTAAATGAGCGATGGCCACAGTAAATTGTGTGGGACGCAGTAATAATCATGCTGTGTTGCTAAGTTTTGCTTCCAACATTGCAGACCCTGCAATGCTGAGGGAGGTGCCATAGAGGAGAAAATGAGAGTCAGATAACCTGGGGATATTGGGTGTCAGATTGTATTTGTTAACAATCCATGGTTATTGGTGAGAGGAAAGAATGATTAAGAAGCTGTTCTGCTAGATTAGCTTGGGTGTGATTGTTGTCTATTTCAAGATTCACAAGACTCCCTGGGGGAAAAGTACCACATAGAGAAGGGAAAAATCCAATTGGTTATGCCTACGCATACATAAAGCTGGAGCTGTGAAGCAGCATTTTGGGGTGCTTTCAATGTTTATATGAAAGCACATTGTAGTAACATAGCAGTTGAAGTCCCTCTCCCCAAAATAACTGCAATTAATGTTTAAGTCAACTTAGAGGATACATAATTTACATGTTTTCTTGAAGTGTCTTGGAAACCACTTACAGGGGTTTTTTTTTGTACAGCATGCAAACAAATAGAAAAATATAAAATGACTGAGTAGCCAGATGATGAGAGTTTAGCAAATTGCACTTGAGTTGTATTCACTCACTGGTCTCCTCAGAAAGCTTATTCCTGGTATGTGATAGAGCATACTGATATTTGTCAAGGGCTTTGTGGTTCTTTGTGGTTGAAATTGATAAATAATAAGTTTTGAGCTACCATAGTAGGTAAAGGAGAGCTTGAACTTGTGAAGTACCAGAGCCCTAAACAACTTTCACGTGCTACCAGTCAGGCCCTGTTAAGTGCTTCCTCACTTCACTTCAGATTAGAATCACCTGGGAAACTTTTAAAATTACTAGTGCCCAGGTCCCACCCTTGACCAGTTAAGTCAAAGTCTCAGAATTTTGGGATGAGTATTTTTTTAAAGTTCCCCGGGTGTCTTAGTCCATTTTCTTCTGAATACCTGAGACTGGTAATTGATAATGAACAGAAATTTATTTAGCAAATGGTTCTGGAGGTTGGGAAGTCCTCGGACTCAAGGACATGGCACTGGCATCTGGTGATTCTAGGTGCATTATCCCGTGGCGGAAGAGCTTAAGGACAAGCGAGCACATGCAAGAGAGAAAGCATGAGGGATAACTAACCCACTCCTGCCAGGAGGACAATTCATTCTTGGGGGCTCTGCCCTCAGGACCCAATCACCTCGTAAAGGTCCCACCTCTTATTACTGTCACAATGGCAATTAAATTTCAACATGAGTTTTGGAAGAGACATTCAAATCATAGTACTGGGTAGTTCCTAAGTGCAGCCAGGGCTAAAATGCATTCTGGCTATTTCAGGTCTAGCCAGTTATATGTGGGGAACATTTATTAAAATGTATATAAAACACTTGCTAACCATATAAAGCAGATATGCCAGCTTTCCCTCCCCTGCCATCAAATAGGCAGGGTTTAGGGGTTGGGTTTTTTCTTTCTTTCTTTTTTTCTTTTTCCTCAGTCGAAAATTCTGAAGAAACAAGTGGAGGGAGATGGAAGAAGATATTTTAAAGAGGTCCCAGGGAAGGATGAGGGGGTGAGGGGTGGGAAGCATTGTTTATATGTATTAATATTTCAGAAAGTAGAAAATATGGCATGTTCTCAATCTATCTAAATTATGTAACTTTGCAGGATGTGATCCATTTGTGTCAGAAGAATGAGGCATATAATACGTTGCATTTAACATGTGTGGGAATTCTTTGCTGAGTAATTAGCATTCCTTTCTTCAGCTTGTATTCAGAGGAAACATACCATTCACACCCTCTCTGTGTTCACATTTTCCAGTGCGTTGGAGAGCTTTTTTTCAATAGAAATCTTTGTCCTCTTCCTAATAAGACTTGGATTATATTTGAATAAATTACATTTGAAGAAATTTAGCATGTCTTTCTTGTTTTTCTGGCAGGAATTGATTTTAAAATCAGAACAATAGAACTAGATGGAAAGAAAATTAAGCTTCAGATATGGTAAGTAAAAAAAAAACACACACACAGAGTTTCTACTTTAATTGGGAGTTGAAAGTGGGAATTAAAATGTGAATTGTGATAAGTTAGAGGCATCCTATGATAGCTAAAACGTCTTTTCTTTGTCAGAGCCAAGGGGAAATGGGTAAGTATTGAGCATCCTTCAAAGGTATCTCCACCAAGGTTGGGAAGATGAGGGATGGTACTAACTCTTGGAGCCAGAAGAGAGATGACAGCTCATTCCTCCAAAACTCTAATTTTGGGGAAGAGGAAACTAAATTCTAAAGAGTGCAAATTACTTCTTCATCGCAGTTGTTTCAGCTTTGAAATGAGGTAAGGCAAAGTGGTCAAGCAGTAGGATCCCAGAGCAGGAAGTACAAATGTAGGTTCTGGCAATGATGCCTCTAAATTGAGGACTTTGGGCCAGTTACTTCCCTTCTCAGGGTCTACTTTTCCTCATTTGTAAATTGGTTGTGTTGACAACATTGGAGTTTCCCTCCAGCTCTGATATTTTATAGTTTATTTGCATATTTCTTGTTGAATGGAAAAATGAAAACTATTGGACTAGGAAACAAGGGAGAAAAAAGTCATGTCTTAATTTGGGCCGCTCTGTGAGATATTAAAAAAAAACACCATTTTTCTCTTACATAGTCAGCACAACACTTCTGACGACAGATGTGGGGGCTTCCCCCCACTACCCACACCAAAAATTCTCCAGCACACACCAACTGGGTGTCCTATGGTTTAACTCAATTCTGACACTGCCTACCTGGAGATAGCGTCAGATCCCACAGGTTGAGGGCTGGGTCCCCCAAAACTATCTCTACTTCAGATGCCAATCTCAAGTACAGGATGAGTATTCCTTATCCAAAATGCTGGGGAACAGGAGAGTTTGGGGTTTTAGATTTTTACAGATTTTGGAATATTTGCATATACACAATGAGATATCTTGGGGATGCAACCCAGGTCTAAACATGAAATTCATTTATGTTTCATAGACACCTAATACAAATAGCCTGAAGGTAATTTTATAAAATAGTTTTAGTAAAATATTTTTAATATTTTTCATAAACTGTGTCATATGCCTGAATTCTGACTGCAACCCATCACAGTCAGGTGTGGAATTTTCCACTTGTGTGTCACGTTGGCACTCAAAAAGTTGTAGATTTTGGACTTCAGATTTTTGGATTGGGGATGTTCAACCTGTAGTAGGTTGTAACCTATACGTGACCAACCAGCTATAAATAAGGGTTCCCATGACCCCCTTTCTTGGGTTCCATTAATTTGTTAGAGCATCTCATAGAACTCTGGGAAACACTTTACTTATGTTTACTTATTCATTATAAAGGATATTACAATGGATACAGATGAACAGTCAGATGGAAGAGATGCACAGGGCAAGCCATGTGGGAAGGGGTGCAGACCTTCCATGTGGGAGGGGCGCCCCACACTCCAAGCACCTCCATGCTATCTGGAAGCTTTCTGAGCCTAGTCCTTTTGGGCTTTGTTTTGTTTTGGTTTTTCGAGACAGGGTCTTACTCTGTCATCCTGGCTAGAGTGCAATGGGGTCATCATAGCTCACTGCAGCCTCAAACTCCTGAGCTCAAGTGATCCTCCTGCCTCAGCCTGGAGTAGCTGGGACTACAGGCGTGCACCACCATACCCCACTAATTTCTACTAATTTTTCTATTTTTAGTGAGATGGGGTTGTGCTCTTGCTCAGGCTGGTCTGGAACTTTTGGCCTCAAGCAATCCTGCCTCGGCCTCCCAGCATGCTAGGATTACAGGCATGAACCACTTCATCTAACCCCTTTGGGGGTTTTATAGAGGCTTTATTATGTTGGCATGATAGATTATATTATTAGCCATTGGTAATCAACTCAACCTTCAGCTCCTCTCCCTTACTCAGAGATTAGGTGGTCAAACTGAAGTTTCAACCCTCTAATCACTTGGTTGGTTCTCCTGGCAACCAGTGTCCCATCCTGATACTAATCAGGAGCCTCAGGCACCAGATATCTTGTTAGCATACAAAAAGAAACTTATCACTTTGGACATTCCAAGTATTTTAGGAGCTGTGTGCCAAGAACTAGAGACAGAGACCAAATGTATATTTCTTATTATGTTACACTGTCACAGCAACTATAACAAAAATACCATAGACTGGGTGTCTTAAACAATAAACGTTTCTCACAGTTCTGGAAGCTAGGAAGTCAAGATCAAGATGCCAGCAGATCCAATGTCTAGTGAGGGCTTCCTTCCTGGCTTGTAGACAGCTGTCTCACATGTGTCCTCATGTGACCCGGAGACAGATCACCTCTCTGGTGTCTTTTATAAAGGCACTAATCCCATTCATGAGGGCCCTCATGACCTAATTAGCTCCCAAAAGCTCCTTGTCCAAATACCATCACATTGAAGATTAGGCTTCAAGATAGGAATTTTGAAGGAACACAAACTGTCAGTCTGTAGCATGTCTCTCCCAACTTTCATTTTGAAATATGTAAGGCAAAGATCTTATGATAACCCAACTCTGTCTGGTAAATTCCTAAAGAATTTGTTAAACTACGATGGATAAATATGGTTCTTCCAAAATTGCTAGGTTGAATATTTTTGACTTGAACTCAGCAGTTCTTCTTAGATTTTTTTTAACCTCCTAGAAGTGGCTTAATTTCTTTCAGTACAGTGGCTTGCTTGGAGCCATGTAGATCTGGAACCTTGAGGAAGGTTTTTGGTGATGTTTGCTGATCTAATATGTAAAGATGACAGCAGTAAACAAAGCTTAGAGGCCGGAGCACGGTGGCTCACGCCTGTAATCCTAGCACTCTTGGGAGGCTGAGGTGGGTGGATCATTTGACCTCAGGAGTTCGAGACCAGCCTGAGCAAGAGCGAGACCCCATCTCTACTAAAAATAAATAGAAAGAAATTAGCCGGACAACTTAAAAATATATAGAAAAAATTAGCCAGGCATGGTGACACATGCCTGTAGTCCCAGCTACTCGGGAGGCTGAGGCAGGAGGATTGCTTAAGCCCAAGAGTTTGAGGTTGCTGTGAGCTAGGCTGACGCCACTGCAGTCTAGCCCGGGCAACAGAGTGTGAGACTCTGTCTCAAAAAACAAAAACAAACAAACAAACAAAAAAACAAAGCTTAGAATTTGGAGCAGCATAAACTAAGAAGGAGGCAGGGATAAGTAGTAAAGTAATATAATATCAGCCTTTTCCTTAGGATCTTTGTCTTCTTTGAATCTCAGGATTGGGATAGAATGAGAATATTACGTTGAAATCCCCCAGCCCTTCCTAGGAGGAAACTAGGACTTAGAGTGCTTACGTCCATCTGAGGGCATATATCTGGGTTAGTGATAAAGCCAGGACAACTACCCAAATCCTCTGGAACATGGTGGTCAGCTTCAAAGGGTTCCCAGTATACTTCACTGGAGAATACTGTGAAGGTTAACACGGGCCACCCTTTTCATCTGTTGGCATTTAGGAAGAAGCCAAATATTTTAAAGATTATTAAAAAACATTTTATTAATACGAGGGAAACAAAGAGAATTTTTGACTCTGTGCTAACAGTCTTGATCATAGCAATAAGGAGGGTTTCTAGGAACCTGTAGGTGATCATAGCTCATTAGAACTTAATGTAGTTCATGGCCCTGTCTATTCATCATTACTCTTAGCAGCAAAATTGTCTCCATTCAGTCCTCACAGCCCACATTTAGTGTGGTAGGATTTCTCCTCCATCCTCACTGCAAAGCTGGTTCTAGATTACTGGTGTGTCTGAGTCAAGAAAATATGGTTAGTTTGCCCAAAGGTGCTTAGTTTCCATGTTCCCCATGATTCATTTGCTGTGCACCAAACAAGTACCCCATATGTCTAATCCTGATCAGTGAGAGAATCACAGAATAAGATGGCTTTGTGTGAGGCCTGGCCATGCACTGGGCAGCTGAGACCTAGGATGATTGTCTCCTTCAAGAGTATGAGCTGTTTAGGGGCAGAGCTGGGGATACAGCCCCTCTGAACCTGTTCCCTTGTCTGCAGAACGAGAACAATGGTAACACCACCCATCCTCCCAACACATATACACACACGTACTGAGCTGTGGTGGGCATCATGTGAGTGCAGTGTGAAAGTGTTTTGTAAGATATACATAAATGATAAGGTATTTATTGTTTTTAATTTATTGTATTTCCCTTGGGCCTTCATCTTTTGTTAGGATTTAGTATGTACTAGATTTCTAATATTTTTCCATAAATGCCTCTTTCCCTCCTGCAATTAAATTGTACAATTTGGTTTGTCATAGTAGCGCAGAGAGTGAGTTAATTCTGGCTGTGTGTTGCAAAGTTAAGAACATTGATTTTCCCAAATATCAAGGAAATTCAACTTCCTTTATAGGATTGTTTCTATAAGTGTAATTAGAAACTTTTGTATACAATGTTATGCCATCAGCTAAAAAGCAATATATGAAAGTTTATGTAATTTTGAGGTGTTGTTCATATTTAAAAGTCTTTGGAAACATTGTCAAGAATTATGCGTTGAACTCCAGGTTCCCATGAAATCATGGGCTCCATAACTGAAGAAGTTCTTGAGGAGATCCATTTTATTGTGCTCTGCTGAGCAGAATGTACACAGTAGCAAGTCCAGCTCAACCGCTTGCTTTGTACGGAAATCAGACGTTCAGTCAAGAAAGCAAAATGCCTTAATCACTAAGCACTCATCAAAAGGATCATAGCTTACCTCTGGGAGTCCAAGAATTTAGAACTATTCTCTATTCTCTCCCACATATGGTTGACTAATACAACACGCCAGTTTCTAGCAGGGCTCATGTATTTTCCCCTTGCTGCTTTTATCGTTAAGATCCAAGTTTTTCACCCAAGTCATTGTGAGCTCCTGACAGGCTCCCGTGGCCACCACCGCCTCCAGCTCTCAGGTGTGCACTGGGCTCCCTTTGTGTCTTGTTCTCCTTCCCTGCAACCCCTGCGCTGTGAGCAGACCAGAATTATATCTCCTCTCACTGAAGGTCTCTCCTCGGTGATGCTGGTGATGACGGTTAAAACCACTCTCCTTTGTTTCAAATTTTAGGGACACAGCGGGTCAAGAAAGATTCCGAACAATCACGACAGCATACTATAGAGGAGCCATGGTGAGTGTGTTTGAGGGTTTTGTAACTCTTCAAGTGGAAATAAAACATGCATATTTATTTGCCAAGATTATAGGATTCAAGCTGGAGTCTAGTACAATGGGGGAAAATACATTTTTTGAGGTGAAAACAAAACATTTACAGGGGTTTTTGGTTATGTTTTGTTTCTAATAGCTGTATGCTTTGCCATTGGTCTTCATAATAATAATCAGGTAATTAGCTTTAAATGTTCTAGAACTGCTCTGTACATTTAGGTGATTGTATATTCTTATGATTTTTCCTTTATTAATACCTTACAGCAGTCTTAGCAAACCACAAGCCCTGTGACTAAGTAGTCGTTTCTTGCACTCTCTTCCTTCGGCCCCCCCCTGCCATCAGCGTCCCTTAGCTCCCACCACTTCCGCAACATCCACTGCTTGTGCTCATCTCTCTGGAGTCTCCTTGACCAGTATTCTGCCGCTGGCTAGAAAGTAGCCGAATGGTCTGTGACACTTCGAGGCTTAGAACCTAGTGAATCTTGACTCTATCAAGTCCTTGTTTGCTACTTCTGGCCTTATCCTGGTTATCGTAACTTCATTACTTGGTTATTTTCCATCCTAAGAGGCTTCATCTATTCAATGCATTTATATTGCTTGTTGGCTCTGGGCAGGTCCTGTGTGGTGCTGGGAGTACAGTGGTGAATAAGGCAGCCTGGAAGCAGAGCTGTGCTGAACCATGCCGGAAACGCCAGGCCCACACCAGGGCTGTATCTCTGGCCTTTAGGCCTAAGCCAAGCACAGGTTGGAGCCTTGGGTTATGATGAAACCCAGTATGCTCAGAGAGTCTTTGAAGGTTGAACAATTGAGATTATGAAGCCTAACCTGGTATATTGTAGGGTACCAGCTGCCATCATACCCAACTCATTGCTTAAAAGACTTGTACTGCTGGGAGTGGTGCTAGGGTGGCAGAGCTGAAGGGGTGATAGCTGTCCTTTGCCTCCAGGAAGATATAACTCATCCCCACAAAACAATTAAGGATTTTTTAAAGGTATACCACTAACTATTTTATTTGTACAGGTTCACCACACTCCACCCTACAATACTTTTAAGATTGTGAAAGATCATTCATTTTAATAAAGATAGTTGCCAGCTGCTATTTCCTTAGATTGGAATCAAAGGAAAGGGACTTACTGTATGTGCCAGGAAGACATTTGTTTGTTTGTTTCCCCCAGGAAAGATTTTAGGGATAAAAAGAACATTATAACAGGGATGACTTGGAATTGTTTACAGGTAATTCTGAGTAGCGGCATCTTAGACACACAAGCCTTTCTATTGACCAGTTCTTTTATATTCTGGGAGTGCTGTGTTGGCACCATTTGCACGTTCATTTTCACTAGATGGTGCGCAGGAACACTTGGAATGTGGGATTAAATGTTTCAGTTGCACTTAGATGTCTAGCTCCGGTTCGTGGTATGAAGAAAAAGGGCATTGGAATGTGTTATTTAATTTAGAGTTGAGGATTGTCTGTTTTATCTACTACTAGTCTTTCTTCACATTAGTTCAGATAATTAGAAATTGTTGCCATTCTATATAGCATTGTCTTTTCCATTTTGAAGCTAGAGATTTTTGTCTCTTCTGTTCTGCTATATACACTGCCAGTGTCTGACACATAGTAGATGCTCAGTAAGTACTTGCTGAAAGGGTGAATCAGTGGAAAATTTCAGACCTAGAAACAGTCTTAGATAAATCTTCAGGAAATCCTGCTCTGCTTGAGTCCTGGATCTCTCAGGTCATCTATTCCAGTGGGGTGTGGGGCCATCCTGTTCCCGTTGGAGTGTACCATTTTCACCAAGTGGTGTTATGGCAGGTTTAGTTTGATTGGTTCAGGCATGCACCATGTCGACAAGCACTGTACTGGAGTCTCCACTGTGGCACAATTTTTTGGTCTATTTCAGAACTTCAGCAACAGTCACAGGCACAGCAGTAATCCTAATGAACAATCAGGCTTTGGGGAAAAAAAGGACTTTATCATTACATTATCAGCCTTTCTGATAGACCAACACCATCTTCTGAATTCTTAGGAAGCTATTCTTATTGTGGGTACACACTAGATACATAAGTGTTTTCTAAAATTCTCTTTTTTATCATTACTAATATTTTAATTGATACATAATTGTACATATTTATGAGGTACAGTGTAATATTTTGATGTGTATACAGTGTGTAATGATCAAATCAGAGTATTAGCATAACCATCACCTCAAACATTTCTCATTTTTTTGTGTTAAGAACATTCAAAATTCTTTCTTCTAGCTATTTGAAAATATACAATACATTGTTGTTAACTACAGTCATCCTAGAGTACTATAGAACACTAGACCTTACTCCTTCTATCTAGCTGTACTTTTGTATCCATTAACCAGCCTCTGGCTAGCCCTATCTCACCCCTCCCCCTTCCAGCCTCTAGTAACCACCATTCTACTCTCTGCTTCTATGAGATCCACTTTTTTAGCTTCTACATGAGTGAGAACATGTGGTATTTATCTTTCTGTGCCAGGCTTATTTCACTTAACATAATGTCCTCCAAGCTCATCCATATTGCCACATATGACAGAATTTTGTTCCTAAAAAATTGCTAAATAGCAGATATATAAAGTTTTAACTGATATACTTGTATTTCCAACTGATTCATAATATCACTTAGCTTACAAACATAAGCAGTAGTCAGATGATTTCTACTACTGAAACCAAAAAAAGATATAAATTAATAATAGCTGTCATTTACTGAATCTAAATTATGTCTTGTGTTCTAGGTTACATAGTTTAAAAATAATATCTCAGTAGATCTTCGAAATGAGCCAGCATAGAAGAGGTATTGTCCTCAGTTTACAAATGAGGAAATGGAAATTAAGAGGAATAAAATAATGTCCCCAGGGTATTTCAGTTAATACATGTTGGAGCCCAAGCTAGACCTGTACTCTTAACACCACACTGTGTTCACACTTTCTGTGCTAACCAAATGAAGTGAAATTTAATGATGACGTGGCATGTAAGTGATCAAGGTTGTTCATACAACCCAAAGGATGGTAGCACTATGGCAGTTATTTGGTCAGTTTTAATAATATAGGCAGCCAAACACTTTGAATCAAGAATTATTCAGGCCGGGCGTGGTGGCTCATGCCTGTAATCCTAGCACTGTGGGAGGCCGAGGCGGGTGGATCGCTCGAGGTCAGGAGTTCGAGACCAACCTGAGCAAGAGCGAGACCCCATCTCTACTAAAAAATAGAAAGAAATGATCTGGCCAGCTAAAAATATATATAGAAAAAAAAATTAGCTGAGCATGGTGGCACATGTCTGTAGTCCCAGCTACTCGGGCGGGAGGCTGAGGCAGAAGGATCGCTTGAGCCCAGGAGTTTGAGGTTGCTGTGAGCTAGGCTGATGCTGCGGCACTCACTCTAGCCCGGGCAACAGAGCAACACTCGGTCTCAAAATAAATAAATAAATAAATAAAATTAAAAAAAAAAAAAAAAAAAGAATTGTTCAGAATTCACCTTGATTTTTTTTATTGTGGTAAAGTATACATAACATATAATTTGCCAGTGTAACCATTTTTAGGTTGTATAGTTCTCCATTTTGATTTTTTAAAAATAAAATTATTTATAATGAGACAATTATAAAATCTCCTTTAGAATGTGCACTCAAAGTAAAGCATTTGCATTTGAGGCAGGGAGGAGGGAGGATAGAGGAGAATATTGTTTGTTATTTAAACAATAAGATATTTTTTTCTGGTTGCAAAAAGGATACAGATAGTATAAACATGTTCGAAAATCCCAGGAAATCACCCAAAATCCCACCAGTCTGAGAGAGATACGTTCTGTTAATATTTTATTTCCTGAATTCTTTTGTCTGATATATGTGTGTTTTATATGTTTTATATTTATTTACATTTATATTTTACATTTACTTACAAAGTTGGAAGCCACACCTTGAAGGACTTTGCCTGCCATACTAAGGAATTTTTAATTTAATTTTGAGGGCATTGGAGAGATACTAAAGGATTTTGAGCAATGAAGTGATAGCATTGGTGCCTCTATGGAAAGTGGATTAGAAGAGGTTAAGACAATATTTGATATCATAACAAAGTGACTATGATCAATAATAAGTTAGGGTATACCTTAAAATAACTAAAAGAGTAGAATTAGAATATCCTAACACAAAGAAATGATAAATGCCCAAGGTTATGGATAACCCCTCTCCCCAAAAAAGATGTTATGCTTATTTGAAAAAGTAAATAAATAAAAGGTAAATCATTTCACAGCACTCATCTGCTCAAAAAGTAAATAAATAAGAGTTTAAGAATGAAAGCAGAGAAACCAATTAAAGGCTATGACAGTAATCTAGGTAAAGAATAATTGATGAAAATCTGAATAAGGCCATGTGTGTGTTGGGGGAAGGGCCAGATTGTGGAAATACTGAGGTTGTTGGGGCTACAGGATTTAGTGAGCAGTTGTCTGTGGAGGGGAAGATAAGGTTGTATTGTTATTCACCAAAATGATCATAGAAGGAAAAATAGAAGATTCAGAGGAGACAAGACAATCTCATGTTTTGCTTAGTTGAGTGTGCAGTGACTACAGGGGATATCTGGCAGCCAATGTCCAGACAGAGGTCTCCAAGGCACATCTGGCCTCTGCCTACCTATTTGGCCTCATCTCATGCCCTTCTCCCATTAGGTCTGTGCGCCCTTGCCATGCAAACTTGCTTTCACTGAGTCCAGTGGGCTCTGGACCTTCAGTGTCAGCAAGATATTCATAATGTTTCTGCTATTTGCCAGGCACCGTGGTCTTCCCCTCTTTACTCCAGCCCCCACCCCTTTGGCTAGTTTGTCTACTCAGCCCTCAGATGTTGGCTTTAATGTCATTTTCTCAGGGAAGCCTTCCCTGACCACTTCAGCCTCTCAGCCAGATTAGATTACATCCCTAGGATATGTGCTCAGAACTCCCTGTGCTTCCTCATAGCAGTTGTCAAAATTTTAATTAATTGTATAGTTATTAGTTCATTGTCTATTTTCTCTGCTAGCCATCCACAAGAGGAAGGGACCTTGTCTAGCTTGTTCACTGCTGGTGGCACTAGTGTAGTATCAAGCACACAGTAGGTACTCACTAAATATTCGTTGAATTGATGGACAGGTGAGTGAGTACAGAAGTGTGGTCTGGGGATATAGATTCTGGAATAGTTAGCATACAGATATTAGTTGAAACATTTGGAAGGTAAATCTTTGAGAAATCCCAGATATGTAGTCTTAAAAAATATGACAACAATGCCTTTCATTAAACCAGTATGACAAATGCATTATATTTTAAGTGTCTGTGATTTACTTGAAGAGTGACATTTTGATCAGCCTATATAAAAAATAATTTTAAAGCAGTGTGGTCTCAATCTTAGTAGAGGAACAAGAAGCAAGACAGTTTCTACTTGGAATAAGCAAGTGTACAATGGAAGTGATTACCTCTTACTGTCAACGTTATCTCTGTTTTAACTTAAACACTCTTTCAGCCCCAATTGGTGCCGATTGTTATCATGTTAGGTCAGGTAGAAAGGGTGTATCACCTTTACAACAATCACTAATTCATTAAAGGTTAACAGTGAAAATGTTATCCGAGTTTTTATTTATTTACATGGTGAGACAATGGAAGAATTTATCTATTGATTTTTGTTTCTCTGTACTCTTCAAATTTATTATAAACTCCTTTTTGAAGACTAAAAAGGACAATAGGTTTCTAGAGGGCAGCAGTACACTGACTTTATATACTACAACTGTAAATATATACGGTACTAAATAAAGATCTTTTTTTCCTCTTACAGGGAATTATGCTGGTCTATGACATCACAAATGAAAAGTCCTTTGACAATATTAAAAACTGGATAAGAAACATCGAAGAGGTATGCACGGAAAGCCAAGGCTGCTACTCGGGCAGAGTCCCGCTGGGCCTGTGAAGGGCTCCTCTGTCTCTGAGGGCAGCTGGGCTGTGGCAGCAGGCTTGGGCGGCTACGCCCTGGCTCTGAGGAGCCCCACAAAGGCCTGGGGCTCTGTTGCTGCCGGCCTGACTACTGTGTGGGGCGCGGGAGGCGGCGGGGAGAGGAGGAGCAATTTCACAGAATGTTAAACTCAGGCCAGATCTGGGAAATAATCTCATCCAAATCCCCATTTTACACACCAGGGAACTAAGGCCAGAAAGAAGTGACTTGCCTGTGCTCATACAGCCTTTAAAAAAGAGAGCCAGGATTAAAACACGTGATTCGCAGGCTCTAGCTATTCCACCATGCTGTTTGCCTAGCAAAAATATATTTTTACTCTGGCAACTTTCTGCCCTTCTGACATTTTCTCCATCTTAGACATCTGAAATTTGTTTTAATTCCAGGATAATTGCTATTAAATTTTTTTTTTATGTCTTTGACATTTCAGACAGAAATCTGACTCTGGAATAATTTTGTACACATATATATTAACCCACATGAATTTATTTTTTAAATAGTTCAGAATCCAGCATACTTTCTCCATTGGGTCACTAAGTACCAAGTTTTTTTCCTTCTTTGAACCAAACAAACATTTGGAAGTTTTGTCGTTAGATAACCGTAAGTTTTATTTCTGTTTGTTCACGTGCAGAAAATGACATGAGAATGACTGTGGCCCCTCTGGGGAAAAAGGTTTGCACAGGCTCCGCGAAGGCTCTTATGCTGTGACTTTGCCCCTCCTCCCGTCTTCAAACTTTCTCTGGATCAAGCCCTGTGTGGAATGAAAGATTATTTGCCTAATTATTAAATTCACAGATGTGTTTCTGACAGATTAGGATTTGTCTATTGAATAACTCATTTTTCTCAGGCTGTTCTGATAGCATATTATTTTCTCCCTGCAGCATGCCTCTTCAGATGTTGAAAGAATGATCCTGGGTAACAAATGTGATATGAATGACAAAAGACAAGTGTCAAAAGAAAGAGGGGAGAAGGTAAATTTGAATTGAATGGATAAAGGTTGGAATTTGCTCACATTAAACATTTATTTTCTTAGTATTTAACTATCAATTTAGGTTTTAAACATATCTCTGCTTAAATCCTTTAAAATTGGATATCAGCAACAAAGAGGTAATCTATACTTGAATGGTGGGAATTAGTATTCCAGATCCAGCTCCTTATACTGTGTGGTCATGACTCATTCCTAAAGAATTTGCTAATGTTTTCTGGGAGATACAAATTGGTCCTTTCTAGGATTCCTGCAGCTTAGACTTCAGGTTGTTTCTTTCAGATTTGTGTGAAAATGCTCAGTTTTAAAGTTAAAGTAATTCATTTTCTTTCAAAAGGTTATAGGATAGGTGAAGTTTCAACAGTAATCATTTTTTAGATTTAGGTCATAATGGATAAGCTATGGGAATCATTTAGAGGTATTTCTCTCTTTTATGTCCAGTAATGAAAAAGATTTATGTTGTGTACCTTATTACTTCTGTGGCATTTTCTAAATTGACTTTACTTTTTAAATCTTGGAATTTTGCTTTAGCCTTTTTTTTTTTTTTTAATGATATATGCAGAATGTATCTTGTTTTTCAATCTGACTGCAAACTTGTAAATGAACTAGAAACTCTTCTGGGGGTAGATGGAAATATGGAAGAGTTCACAGTTTGTCTCAGTAGAAATCAAAGCAAGGTGCACTTCAGTATTTAAGCTTTTGTTCTATTATGGACCAATTTATTAAAAGCAATTAAGGCCGGGCGCGGTGGCTCACGCCTGTAATCCTAGCACTCTGGGAGGCCGAGGCGGTTGGATCGCTCGAGGTCAGGAGTTCGAGACTGGCCTGAGCAAGAGTGAGACCCCGTCTCTACCAAAAATAGAAAGAAATGATTTGGACAGCTAAAAATCTATATAGAAAAAATTAGCCGGGCATGGTGGCACATACCTGTCGTCCCAGCTACTCGGGAGGCTGAGGCAGGAGGATCGCTTAAGCCCAGGAGTCTGAGGTTGCTGTGAGCTAGGCTGACGCCACGGCACTCACTCTAGCCTGGGCGACAAAGCGAGACTCTGTCTCAAAAAAAAAAAAAAAAAAAAAGCAATTAAAAGTAGTAGAGTAACCGTTGGAGAATTGTACTTTTGGAGCAGATAAAAGGGGCAAATTAATCCCAAGTTAATTGTAGGGGTGGGAATTTATCTCATAGTTTTTCTTGTAAGTATATTAGAGAACTTGAAGTATAATAGAAAAAAAAAGAAGTATTTAAATTGTATTTTAAATGGAAGTTGTGCCATTTTTCTCATAAGTTGAATTAGTAAATTCCAAAAACAACAGAAGAAAGCAAAAAAATTTGAGAACCACAGGAGTTCTAAAATAAATACTACCTTTGAAAAATCTAAAAAATAGAAATGCTTTCTATGTTCAAGCAACTTTCACTGAATTTCAATGTCTCTGTTTGCCTTTCAGCTAGCAATTGACTATGGAATTAAATTCTTGGAGACAAGTGCAAAATCCAGTACAAATGTAGAAGAGGTAAGAAGGAAACATTTGGTGACTTGTTATGTGGTGGCACCAGTGCGTAGGTGCCTGTGTTCAAGCACCTCTCAAAGCCTTGGTGTTTTCTGATCTAGCGAAATCTGCTTTTTGTTGACCCACCTCCACTTTGTGCACTTTGTGCACTTTGTGCTTCTGACTTTTTTGTGGACTCTGATTGTTGAATTTCTAGCATCCAGCCTCCACATGGGTTATATTAGATTGCTCAATTAAGATTCGCTGAACAGAAGATTAGAAGTTCAGTTTAAGTTCAGTTTTGCCCTTTGTTTGGGAAGCTAGAAATACTGACTAGCAGACCAGGCAGTGTTCTCTGCTCATCTGTCATCATTCACGTCATCCTATCGTAGCCTGTAGCGGAAGAGTTAAATTCCTTTTGTGTCTGTAGTCTCTCAAGAGAGAGTTGAACTGTTATTGAACAGATTCCCTTAGTGTACACATTTGAAGTAGATTACACACAATACATGGTACTACAGTGGCATTTAGTAGAAATAAGAAAGTGTGTTTATCAGAGAGTAGCTTTAATAAATTTTCATTAAGTAAGCTGTTAATGAAAACCAAATCATCTAAAATCTTCTAAGAATAGGTCTTCATCATAAGAGCAGAATTGCTGATGATGTTTTCTTTTTAAAACAACATATTTTAAACTGACCATAAAAACAATACATGTAATATTCACTTAATAAATGCTGGTGGTCTCATTAACATTTAATTTCTTAAGCTACTCACTGTTCATCATAGCATAATGGCTAAAAATTGAGATTTTTTTTTTTTTTTTTTTGAGACAGAGTCTCACTCTGTTGCCCGGGCTAGAGTGAGTGCCGTGGCATCAGCCCAGCTCACAGCAACCTGAAACTCCTGGGCTTAAGCGATCCTTCTGCCTCAGCCTCCCGAGTAGCTGGGACTACAGGCATGTGACACCATGCCCAGCTAATTTTTTCCATATATATTTTTGGTTGGCCAGATAATTTCTTTCTATTTTTAGTAGAGACGGGATCTCACTCTTGCTCAGGCTGGTCTCGAACTCCTGACCTCGAACGATCCACTGACCTCGGCCTCCCACAGTGCTAGGATTACAGGCGTGAGCCACCACGCCCGGCCTAAAAATTGAGATTGAAATGACTTTATTAGCCAGTGGACACGGATCAGAACTTTTTGTTTTAAATAACTAATAGTCATTCTTTCAGGTTGGCTAATGGGAGTTAGGAAACAGGAAGTCTCTACTGATTTATTTACACAAACTTACTTAAGCAGAAAAACACTTCTCTCTGCTTGCCACAAAAGGATTTCACTCCATCAGAAAGAGGGGAGCCTTACTTAAGTCAGCTTGAATGGTGGAGGCAGGAGAAAAGCTCGCTCACTGGGGTGGCCCACATAGGATTGCTTCCACAGAATGAACCCTGACTTAATGGAACAGGCTCAGTCTCCATTAGTACCTGCACCCTGATCATAGCTGTGGCTTAGAGAGAGCATTGATTAGGGAGGTATACAGCTGGGAGTTGCTGAGCTGCTTGCTCTAGCCAGGCATCATACAAATGTTAGCAATTTTTCCAGAGCTTTCAATTAGTGTGGTTAGCCTCATGAAAACTGAGATGGGCTTATTTAGAAACTTAGACTCATAGGTGGCCAGTGTGACAGTGAGACGCTGACAATGAGTAATAATAGTAGCTACCATATTGTTTCTATTTGATTGGATTGGAAATAATCCCTTTCCTAAACAGTTTTTGGGGATCAAGAGTAGTTGGGAACAAAGAGGCTGACATAACAGTGGGTTTAACAGGGAGACAACTGAAGAAGCTTTAATGGTTCTTGGCTTTGTAGAAACAAAACTAAATGGGTTTAAAAAATATTTGGTTTGAGTCAAAAGACACTATGGATAAAGTATCACTGAGATTAATCAGATTTGTCCTGCTTCCACTGGACTGATTTCCATGGAGGGGAATTTCCTGAGCTGTAGGAACTGTTGGGATACTGGAGTGTGAAGACATGGAAGATATACGTACTCAAGTGTAAGAGTGAGAGCAATTTGAAAGAGGAGATCAGAAATAAAAAGTAGATGCTTTTGTGAAGACAAATTTTAGAGCTACAGGATAATACATAATCATTCATTCACTCATTGAACAAACATTCAGCATTTCCTAGACCAGACACTGTGCCCTGCTCTGGGGATGTGGCTGGCTTAGACAGACCCTCTTCCCTGTTCTTGGTGTACTGAGGAAGCTACTCATAACTCAACATGTGTCATATTAAGAACTTGTATCAGATATTACATGAAGGAAATATCTGATGCATGACAGTTTGATAACTTTGGAAAACGTTTATGATATAATTGAAAAAGCATGTAACATTCAGGTGCATATTATGATTATAATTGTTATTTTCTGAATTTAAAACTTTAGAGTAATATATTTATGGTGAAATAATGAAAATTCTATATTTCTATTTTAAAATATATTGTGACTATATAATAATGAAAATTTTTGTTTTACCTGTAGGCATTTTTTACACTTGCACGAGATATAATGACAAAACTCAACAGAAAAATGGTTTGTATCACTAACAATTTTTATTTCCATTATGCTTTTTTTATTTTGTATTTGATGAAAATGATAGACTTGATTAAAATATATTCACATTAAAATCATTTTTTTCCTGACTCAGATATTGATTTGGTTGAATGCTGGTTCTTATTTCTGTTTGTTAAGGATTCTTATTTCTGAACTACAGCTGTTTCAGTTCTTTCATCTGTCTCTTTAAGTGGTCTTTAACTGAATGTTGATCAGAATAATGAAAATAATAATGGCACAAATTAGATTTTTGCCATAAAATTATCTAGTTCAGTTTTCATGTGACAGATATTTATATCTATATAATTGTGATACTGAAGTTGCTAAAATTTGCTTAAATTTGAAACTATCTTAAGTGATGAATCATTAGGACAACCTTGGAAGTTTGTTTTAACCTGAATCCTGAATATAACCGTATACCTTATGTTACCAACTCAACTCTTCTTACCTCTAACACGGTTGCCTATACCAGTATCTTGACATTGTTTCCGTCATTACCTTTGAAACTTTATACTTCATTGGTTATAATTTCTTTGAACTAGAAATAGGAACTTCCTATCTAATGTATTATTAACATAAAAAGTGCTATCCTAAGGACATTTTTCTCTTTTTAATTTACCATTTCCAAAGAAAAAGACAACACTGGTGCTTAACTATTTTCTTTCCTAGTAAAATACTCTAGTGAAATGCACATTTCACTAGAATACATATTTCACACAGTTTGGTTTGCTATTTTCATTTTTTAGATAATTGGGATCAAACCGTGAAACGTTTATTTCCTTGGTAACTTTATATTCTATTTTTTTAGAACGACAGCAATTCAGCAGGAGCAGGTGGACCAGTGAAAATAACAGAAAACCGATCAAAGAAGACCAGTTTCTTCCGTTGTTCGTTACTTTGATGAACTCTTTCTGAGAGACTGCAGCACACCTAGAGGGCCCTTTCCTGCTTCTCTGAAAGCACAGGTCACCCAGCCTCAGAATCACACCGCCGGCTGCTGCTGAGAGCACCACTCAACTTAGACCTCTCAACACAGAGTGCCACGTGGATTCCAGCCTCACGGAACAGGCTCCTTTTTTCAAACATGGAAGCAATGAAGTGGAGACACTTGCAGGACCTAACTTGTTTTTTCTTTGTCTTATTGCCTTTTGCAGAAGCTGCTATCTTTCTTTTTCACTTTGCACATCAGTGTTAGCCTTCCCTATTTACAGCACAATCTTAGACGTATGTTTGCACACTTTTGTGTCATGAAATTTGAGACAGATTTGTACATTTGGGGATGTTTAAAAGAGAGCAGAACATTTAGAGCAGAGGTTAATAAACTAAAATTAAAAGATATTTGGTTTGGTTCATGTAGCCAAATGTTACTGCATTGGAAGCATTTATTTAAATGCTTCGATTTGTGATTTTCTTAAATAAGAATCATTAAATGCATTTTAAAATTTTATAAAAATGCCCATCTATTCGTCAGAGGCTACAATGTCTTTATTTCTTCAGATCGTTAAGAGTTTTGCCTCATTCCTGACCTTTTTGTGAGAGAGTCTGGGTGGCTGAATGAATCACACTATAAATTGATTACCTCTGCCTAATCTATAGAAACTGTATTTGGAAATTACCGTAATCTCACTTTTCCTGGGGTTTGTATTTGCTATTCTTTCTCTCGTTTGATTTATTGTAATTATTCACTTATCTAAAACTAATAACATATTTGAGTGTTGTTGTATTTCTATTTGTGAACTTCTTAAGCTGCAATTTTACATAGGCAGAAAGATGTACCATTTAGGGCTTTATTTCAGCATATAACTATGGCTCTGTCACATAGGGTATGTAATGTATTTTTTCTAAGGTTCACCCCTTAGCTTGCTGGTTTAGTTGTAATACCCAATTCTTACCATAATCCCTGTCTGCAAAAGTTAACAAAAGTTAGATTTAGATTTTAGCTCGCAGAAAGCTTACCTATAGGGAGATTAACTTTTTGATATAAACTGAATAGAGATAGCTCTTGGTATTGGTGAAAATAATGATTTTTGGTTCTGTTTTTATTTGAATGAGTTATTTTTTTAATGAAGGTAATTAGACCTAGTGCAGCCTCTAGGAAAAGTCTCACCTTTTCATTAGAGAAAATATGATCACGGTTTCAGTTTTATAACACCTGTTGTTGAGTATGTAGAACCAAGTTCCATCTGTTTAGGTTCATTGTTATAGAACTTAGTCTAGTCATTTGGGCTAAAGCCCACCAAAAGCTTAGTTGCCTTTCTCACCAAACACTGGTACTGGTATACCTTTTGTAGATGAAACCATCACATAAGAAAAAAAGGTATTTAGTGTTAACTTATGTGCCAAATTCAGATCACTATGTCATTGCTGTTATTCTAGCCTTCAATGCCATAACACAGAAGGCAATAATACAGAGGTGATTATGGAAATGAATTCTGTTAATTATTCTTCCTGTTATGCCTAACTTGCTTCACAACGGCTACTGTTGTGCTTAATAGTTAAGAACAGGAGATGGAAGTCTAAATGGATTGCTTGTTACCTAGCACAGAGAATTCTGCTTAATATTAAGATATGTCCTTAAAATGCTTGGACCAGTCAACCTTTACTACTTGTTTGAAAACTTGGGAACAATTTAGTAACTGCAAATGTGCCAGAGCTATTTTTAATGGGTACATCAAACTTACTGTTGACAAATTTTAGCCTCCTTAATAATTTTTATAGTTACCTATAGGCTTAAAAGTCAGCCATTGCTTTTCCAGTATAATCAGTAGTTCCATGATTGAAACTTGATTGTAAATCTACTGTCTTCAAGTTAAATACATTCTCAAAAAGAAAAAATAATTTCTTAGAAACATCTTGTTTTCACTAATTTTCTGAAAAAAATTCCAAGCAGTTAAGCTTTCTGGATGGTAACAAAGTACTTTCTAAAAGGCAAGTGCTATGACACCATGTATGAATGTAATTCTCTTAGTAATTTACCTCTGACTATTTGGTGTCTTAACACTTTGGTTTATATCTCAGGGGTTGTCTGCAAACCAAAACTGACATATTCTGTGGTTAGCTTTTTATATTTTTTTTTTAACAGAATGCTTTTTGTTTGTTCAATTTCCTCTCTTCTTTTGTCTTATATGGGCTAACAACTAGTCTCCATGAACTTCCCTTTGAAAGAGCCTGTAAAAAAGTTAGATGAGTCTAAAAGTGCTCTTTGAAGTAGCAGCAAATTGGGAGTGTATGCTCTGTTATATAAAATAAATTGTCCTTGCTATTTTCTTACATTTAGCTTTGCTAAATTGTATATAAATCGAGCTAAGACCATAGGAAATTCACTTTCTGCATGGTAAAATGACCCAATAAATATTCCACTTTGCTTAATAATGTACATATAGTGCATTATTTTTTCTATTTGTAGATGAATTTAGTGACAGATAATTGTCTGTTCCCTGCTGAAACTGAGGAAATCTAGTTTTTTGTGAACATTTTTGTGGTCTTACGGATAAGGTACATGAAGATTTTTGCAGCAGTATTAGTGGTTCAGTGGCTGCACTTTATTATCAATGTGCTAAGTTTTGACAATGATTGGATTAGACCTTTTCAAGTAGATGCTGAGGGTTTCAGTGAAAATGTAGCTGTAACTAAGTAGCATGTAAGTCAGTTGATTGTAAAATGTTTCACTGGGAACTTATTTTAGCTATATTTTACTTCAGACAGATTATGATAAAATAATCCACCTGTGCATCAGTTAGGAGGTGCTGCAGGGTTTCTTACTACTTACATAAACATTTTGTGCAGTCTTTGTTATAAATTTTCAGAAGACTATACTCTTTACTTTGAAGGACTATTTTTTAATTATACCTCATTTAGCTAACTATAATAGTATTCTAATACCTGGTAGAAAAACAGTGAGCCAGCCTTTAAGCATCCAACAAAATTTAGATTATATGTTTTGTTTTGAACTGAAGGCATCTTTGAAAAAGATAGGAGATACCTTAGTTTAGAGTAGAACATACATGTCATATCCAGTAGAGTAAAAAGAGTATTATCTCCTTGTCTCCATTAATAAATTTAGCTGTGCAATATAGATACATTTTTGCAGAAGTTTCTAAGTAAGAGATTATAACTCCATTTTACAGGTTCTGAATGCTGAGAGTCTGTATTAAGGCTTATAAAGTTTTTCCTGTGATAAGTAAGTGATACATGTAAGCAGACATTCTTTGCAAATTCATGACTTAAATTCTTTTACAAATTTAGTTCTTAATCTTTAAAGAAGAGCTTCTAAGCTTAAAATTTTAAAACTGAATTTCAGTATGTTTGGTTTACTTATCTCAAATTTTAAGCACTCATTCCTGTAATCAGGGTTTTTAGAATTTATTTTTTAAACAGAAAAGACATTACTTTTTCATTTTTGTTACATCCAAAGGGTGGAGGGCCTGGGGTGGGCAGAAAGGAATGTTTAAAAATGAAATCCCTTGATGTATATATAGAGGGACCTGGAAGGACAGGATATGCTAATAAAACTTCAAATTCTAGCACAATTTTAGAGTAGAATCAATCTTTCTTTTAGACTAATAAAATTAATGTCATGTTCACTATGAAAAAATCTAAATGACTGAAATGTACAGAAATGAAAATTAGCAAACAATTAGCAAACAATTATTTTATCCCTAAAAACTTATTTTAGGAATATTTTCAGACTTAACTTAATTTCTTGAAATGCATGTGCCATATGCAATTGCATTTCTTGTTGCCAAGAACTAATAGAACATCTTATTTCATTTTCTTACCTTTTTAAAAAATGTGAATCATAGTTCATGCCTATGGCCTTACAGATGGGTTTTATTTTGTTTGTTTGCAGCTGACACTGCAGTTCCTTTAATGCAAAATACCATAAACTATTTGACAAAAATCATGTCCCTAATGGAGAATATCTAGTTTTTCCATAGAATTATCCTACTGTATATGTTTAAACATATTTTATTTTTGCTCCAATGGCTTAATGTGAAAAGCTCCTGCAGATAAAGTTGACCTGTCATGTGTTTAATCTTGTTTAAGCCAGTTCATTAACTGTGTACTGATACTGATGCTGTGTTTTTTTAAAAAAAAAAAAAATGGATTTTATTCCAGGTGAACTTTTTTTATTTACAATAATGTTCGTCTAAAATAAAAACTATGTAATGAAAATACTCATGACTCTCTGAAATGGATTGAACCTTTGAACCTCGCCAGTCATTGCAGTTCCCCAGACACATCGTGCTTTTCCATTCCTTTGCTTATGTTGCTCCCTCTGCTGCCTTCCTACCTCTTTGCCTGGCTAGCTTCCACTTACCTTTCAAGACTTACAGTAAGGCTTTCTCTGGGAAGATTTTAGCCACCAACCATCCCTGGTTAGAAGCCTCCAGTGTATGCCCAAAGTGTTGCTTACCGCACTGGATTCGAGTCATCTGTTTACTTTCTTTCCCTACTAGGTAGACTCCAAGCACCTGAAGGGTGGGAAACACATCTTTAGTTTTTGTATCCACCATACCCAATAAGGGGTCTGGCACATAGTAGGTATTTAATAAATGTTGAAAGGATCGGTCAACTTCGGTAGTCATAAAAATTAACATGCCACTGAAGAAAGCTATGTGTAATTTATAAGTTTTGTTCTTGATTTACTTTTTAATTTAAAGAAAGATTTGAAGTATTATAAATCCATAAATGCCTCAGTAATTGCAGCAATGAGAAGCTTCATTATCTGGCCTTTATTCTGGTCCTTACCTTATACTATTATTTTTTTAATACCATTATTAAATACAGAAGAATTTCCATTTGCTAAGATCAATCACCCAGAACACCGTTGAGGTATTGATAAATTGAGTAAACCCTCTTTGCCCCTTCCTGTTTCCTACCCTCAAGATTTAGGTTTTCCAATATTAGTTCCAGGGATATATGAGAATGCCCCATAGCAAGTAAAATAAATAAATATGTATATTTACATATACATATTCTAAGGTAAAAGTAGTTGGACGATGACATGAAAGGAAAGTAGCAACTGCTGTGTATAAGAATAGCAACTGCTTAATATCTATATGAACTAAGTCTTTGTTCCTTAGGAGTAAATATTGTAATAAATTTTAGAGAAAATAAATATTTCATATAGGTAGCTACAGGGGTCAATAAATTATCAAAAATAACAATATCTCAACTGAGGCAGTTGGATCTAGTACAAAGAGGCCTGAGCTACAAATCAAGACTTCCAGGTTGCAAGTTGGTTCTGCTGCTAATTAATGGGGCATTTTCTAGGTTTGTTTTCTTATCTGTTTGGTTTTTTTTTTTTTAATTATATTGGATGATCCCTGAATCCTTTCCTAGCTCTGAAATTCTATGAAACACTAGTAATAACTCTACTGCAGATCATCTGATATTCTACCATCATTGTAATTTGTCTCTCTGACGTCTAAATGAAGCTATTTCTTTTTATGGTTTGTAAATTTGAATACAAATTAAATCATCTTCTTGGCATTATGACCATGGATACTTAGAAGAAACTAGGTAGCTAAGTAATATTTATCTGATTTCTTATGACCCATTTTCCCTCGTTTTTCTATCTTAAGATTTCTTTCTCTTGCATTGCCTTTTTTAAAAAAATTCAGTAGTGAGTATTGTTTGCAAGCTGAAGCTGAATTAATTCTGAGTATGTAGTTATTTCTAAGTGATACTTCCTTAAGACTCTCATACTGTACCATCAACAAAACAGTGCTTAATAAAACCTGGGTCTTCAGGTTGACTCCTCCAGGGCAAGTAGCTTCACTCTCTCCTGGAGGATCCCAGCAGGATCAAACTACATCACTTGTTACCAAGGAAACCAGGTTGGGTATTCTGATGGATCCCTCAATCTCATGTCTTCCTCCAGATGGTGCCCTGTCTCCTCTCCTCCAAGCCTACATTTCTCCTCTTTTCTCTTTTTCTCACTACATGTTCATTCGAGAACACTTGGTGGACTGGCTTTTGCTCCTGTGTCTGTTAGGGTCACTAATGGCTAAATCCAGCAGACATATTTCACTAGTAGCTTATTTAACCTCTCAATAGCCCTTCTTTCTGGAATGTCTTTCCCCTTGACTTCCACGACACCACATTCCTCTAGTTTTCTTGGTGCCCTCCTAGCTGTTCCTTTTCAGTTTCCTTTGAGTTTCTCTTCTCATACCTTAAAGTGCTGGTGTTTTGGCAAAGGTCTGTCCTTGCTTTACTGACTCTCTAGTGATTCCACCCACTATCAAGGCTTCAAGTGTTCAGAAGAGTCTCAGTTCTAGGTTTGCAATCCAGGTCCATGCTGATCCTGAATATCCATCCATTTGCCGACTGAACAACTCCATTTGGAGTGTTCTCAAGCTTCTCGATCTCAGAGCATCCAAAATGGTGCCCCTTATCACGTCTCCTTTCCCATACTCTCTCTTCCTCCTGTCTCCACAGCAACCACTTGAGCCAAAAACCTCTAGAAGTCATCATCCTTGACGTATCCCTCTCGTTCCCTGTAGTTCAGTAGTCACTAAATCTGTTTGCAGTTCCTGAATCTCTCTTCAGTTTGTCTGCTTCCCTCCAGATTCCTGCTAATCCCCTGATTCGAGCCTGTGTCATCTCATGCTGCAGTAATGCCAAGGGCCTCCTGTCTGGAATCCCATTTTTCATATCTCTACAAAGCAAATCTGATTATGTCACTGGTTAAAATGCATGACTTTGGGTAAACTCTAAAATCCATACAACTGCTTGTAAGGCCCTTTGTGACCTGGCCCCTGTTAGCCTTTCCAGTCTTTTCTCCTGTTCCTCTCCTCACACACTCAGGCCATCCTGAATTACCTCTGCCCCTCAGAGATGCCTTTTCTTTCACTTTGAGGACTTTCCACTCATCCTTCCATCTCTGCCCTACTGCCTAGCTTTGCTAACTCCTAAACTGAGACCTGAAGAATGAATAGGTGCTACTTTCTTTAGCAAAACCTCACAAGTTTGGATTGGGTACCCTTCCCCCTTCTTGTGTATTCCCACAGCACCCTGTCTGCCTTCCCCGTGGGAATGTAAGCTCCGTGGAGACAGGAGCACATCTGCTTCACTGGTATATTCCCAATGCCCAACATTGCACCTAATGCTTATATTTTGAATGAATGAATAAATGATTGAATAAATATAAATCTATCAACACTCCAGAACACAAACAAAGCTCAAGTACATTCATTGAACAATATCCACAGGGGTTACCTGTCCCCATCCCCCAATCACCTTTTAGCCAACATCATTTAGTACCTTGTTGTTTTTATGTCTTTGGGGTAAACTAATAGTTCATAAAAACTTCAGGAGTCAATAGCACCATTACTTAGCCTCGAATTCCTCACTTGTAAACAGGATTGTTGAAAGCAGTGTAAAAGTGCTTTGCAACAGCAATGCATTATAGCAATGTAAAATGCTATTATTATTCAGTGAAAGCTTGAAGTAAGTTTTTCCCCAGTAAATAACCATGAATGCTAAGGTGACTATTTTACTGGAGATTTTGCCAGTTTTCTAGTTGCTTTCCCCTCTTCTATTTGAACAGACATCAGTTAAAAGATGTCTTCATAGATAGAGGGGCAGACTCATTACATTTCATATGCCTTCCCATTTTTCAGCTGGACTTGGAAACCAAAATTGAACAGAAATATGATCAAAATATCATGAACGCAAATTCCCCCAACTTGTAGTTCCACATGTTGAGGGTGGGGTAAGGATGTTGTTATACATAATTTATGTATAACATTATGAATATTTATTATTCATTACCTTGCCTACTTCCAAAGTGTATGTGGCAGCTTTAACCAAAACACATAGATCTCAGTTAAAATAGGAGTAATCAAGTCATTAAAAGAGGGTAAAAGAAGTCCTATTGTGAAGTCAGGGCAGTAATTATAACTTTAAAAAAAATCAGAAGAGTAATTGCTATAACTGAGTATTAAATTTAGCTTCAAGCTTCCTGAGAGTCAAAGTGATGCCTAAATATAATGTTAGCTCTCAATCTGAGGATATGAATTTGTTGGGAGACACAAAACTTTTTTCTAGTCCTGAACTCAAAAAGCAAAGCCTGGATCTATTAGGGATATTGAGCAATGATAATGAAGCAATTATTATTAAGCATTCAGGCAATTTCTTGAATATTTCATACTTTACACCAAGGACACAGTATATTATGCTTCTGTGAAGGCATTTCTGCATGAAGCTGAAGTAATGTAATTGCATTTGACAACTTTGATTCAGGATAAAACCGAAAGAATCTACCTAACATTAAATCACTCTAACACTCTGAACTTTTGTCTCAACCTGAGTCTTGATAGGTGCTGGGTAAGATATTCAAAATACCGTCACTGATGTCCGAAGAAGCATTCTGTGGGAGTAAGTGGAAAGGATCTATCACTGTTTTAAATGGGCAAAGGTGCTGTTTTTCTGTAAGAACAAAATACTTGCCATTGTGTTATTTGAAGGCCCATTTTCAGAGGTGAAATGCAAAACATCTCCCTTCAGGTCCCAACTTTTGTCCACTGGTGTTTGTCTTTTCAATGTGGATTGCCAAGAGTTTTATCCATGATGGATATTAAAGAATGAGTAGGGGTGGCTAACACTTATTATAGCACTTACCTGTGCCAGGCACACTCCTCAAAATAACCCAGGAGTTAAGTATTATTATTATTATTTATTCTCATTCAACACAGAGAAAAATCTATCTTAAATGTAAATGGTCAGGGAGCTTAATCTTCCAGTTTTAATTTTTAAACCTCTCAGAAATTGTTAAGTTAATATAAAATAGTAGATGTTTGTAAGTTCCACTTTTTAAATTATTTCATTCATTGAACAGATACTTAGTGAGCTGCCTCCAGGCGCTGAGGAAACAACAAAGCACAAAGCAAAGCCCTGTCCTCCAGTTTACATTTTAATGGGGAAGACAAATGAGCAAGTTATTAATAAATGGGCTGCCAGAGGATGAGCGGGGCGATGTTGCGATTGCTACAGGGCGGTCAGAGAGTGCCTTCAAAAACGTTTTTTAAGATTTGGGAGAAAAAATTAAAACCAGCTGGCCAAAACATCCCTGAGAAGGACAGCTTCCCCCACCACCATCTCATCATTTTACCACTTCTGGGTAATGCCTGGGTCCCTGCTGCATCAGCCCAGATTTTACACGTTGATGGAGCACGAAGTTCCCTCAACTATGCAAATAGAAAAAATGTGCCTTTTTTGTTGTTGTTGTTGTTTTTTGGGGGGGGAGAGGATGGAGGGAATACAGACCGGGAAAATGTGCTTTTTAAAAGTCTCTTTTATTTAAAAAGGAATCCTGCCTCCGTCCTGCGCTGTTTTTCTTGAGTTGACCTGGAATTGTTCTTGTTCTCGGCGTATGTGGCTTCAAGGTAGGATGGGGACCTCCCCTCTTCTCAGCCACCGCGCGGCTGGCATTGGTGACCGATAAATGTGTACCTGTGATGGTGGGGGCTACGGCTTGGGCCCTAAAGTCGCCAGGGACCCCCGCCTAGGGATCAGGACCGGCGGCACAGCGCAGTCGGACCCTGACGTCCGAGGGACCAGCAGTTAGGTCCGCGCTCCATGCCCCGCCCCTCGCCGCGGCCCCGCCCCGCCCCGCCCCATGCAACGCCCCGCCCACTCCCCGCCCCTCGGCCCCGCCCCGCCCGCGCCGGGAGCACCTCGCGTCCTCTGCAGGCCCCGGGGCAGGCTTCCGCGGTCGCCATGACGGCGGCCGTGTTCTTCGGCTGCGCCTTCATTGCCTTCGGGCCTGCGCTCGCCCTCTACATCTTCACCATCGCCACCGAGTCGTTGCGCATCATCTTCCTCATCGCCGGGTGAGGCGGCTGCGCCGGGAAACCCGGACGCCGGGGCTCCCCTCCCCCGCCTGGGGTACCCGCGATCCCCCGGGTGCCCCCCCAAACGGCTCAACCTTGTTGGGTGTTAGGACGGGGAGGTGTGAGGGGGGAAGCGGAGGTCGGCTCCCCAAGGCTCCTCGCCCTCCTGGGAAGGAGCTCACCCTGTGGGTCGGAGCCCCGCGGCTTGGCTCCTGGGACCTTTTGCCTAGGGTCCGTGGGTGGGTTTTAGTGAACCGTGGAGCCGCCGAAGTTGTATGAAAAAATTATGGATTAGTTCATATATGCATCCTTCATTTTTCTGGAGAGAGAGTGCCTAATTTCTCTCAGATTCTCAAAGGCATATGTAATCCAAAAAGGGTTAAGAGCCATTACAGTCTAGGATAGTAGTTTTCTCACTCTGTGCCAATTAGAATTACCTGGGGGCCAGGTGCTTTAAAAGATGCTGATGCCCACCTCCCACCCCAGATCAATTTAACCAGAATGTCTAGGAGACATTCGGGCTCAGTGTTTTTTTCTTTTTTTAAAGCTCCTTTTAGATGATTCAGGTGTGCAGCGAAGGGTGGACACCTGTGAAAACACTGAAGCACCTGAGTGTGCAGCTCCACCTGGGAGCTTGATAAATACCGAACTCTGGTGGCCAGTGTGGTCATGATCCCTGTTTTCACCTGTCTGGCAGCTCTTTCTGAGTGGGGCATGCCACGTCTCCTCTCCCCCCATGAGTCTGTCTTGGCACCGTACTAGGCCTGTGATTCCGGCTTTTTTGAGCTGCTTCATCTCCCACAGCTGTATTGAAAATGCTGTATCACATTCATTTTTAAAACAATAGAGATTTCAGATAAAGGTCTGTAAAGCTTGCTGTAATCATGAGAGTCTACAGAAGTGTTGTAAGACCCTGGTCTGGAAAACTGATCTAGATCAGAGCAGAGGTTTTCAACCTTTTGGCTTTATACCAATCACTCTATTAACTAGAGATGTACACATTTTCCTGGAAAAGACTCATCTTTGCAGATATCTGACCCTTAAGTCCATAATCTCTGGTAGGTTTTAAGGATATGAAAATTGCAATAGTCACAGGTTGTATGTTTTATTGTTTTGGCACATTGATGGGTAAAGCATTGATTAGGAAGAGTAGCAAATAACCAAGTTTCCAGCTAGACAGTCCTTGGCAGGTAGTCTTCAGGTGCACTTGCAAATAGCAGGGTCACTGAAAAGGTAATTGTTGGAAAATATCACATTCTTCTTGGACTCCATGTTTGTCTTACCAGAGAAAGTGTACAACTGATCCAGAGCATCATTTTATGAGGACTTTTTTTTCCTTATTAAAAAGTTAGGAAATCTGTTCGTTCTCAAGCAGTTTTTTTTTCACTTTTAAATCATTATTAATCTTGTATTTGTGTTCACTTCTAACTTTTTTCTCCCCAATTTTTCAGAGCTTTCTTCTGGTTGGTGTCTCTACTGTTTTCATCCCTTGTTTGGTTTGTGGCAAGAGCCATTGCTGACAACAGAGATGGACCAATACAGAAATATCTGCTGATCTTTGGAGTGTTGGTCTCAGTCTTTATCCAAGAACTGTTCCGGTTTGCATATTATAAACTTTTAAAGTAAGTTAAATGGTTGCATTACCTTTTTTTTCCCAGTTAGATTTGAGATATGATTTGGTCATTTGAAACCTAACTATAGTATGGTATTTAGGGTCCATACCTTCCTACGTAGTTCTAAGCAAAGACATTGGTACATTTCCAGCCTGAAAGTATTGAGTATTCTTTTAACTTGTGGACATTTCCCTCCCTTCCTCCCTCCCTTACTTCCTTCAAAAAATATTTTTGAGAATTTATTCAATGCCAGACACTATCCTAGGCACTGGGGATACATCAGTGATTAAAAGAGTCTCTGGCCTCATGTGGGAGGAGACAGACAACAAATGAATGAACAAGAATGAATTAACACCATATATTAGAAGATAAGTGCCACAGAGAAAAATAAGCTAGGGAAATAGTCATTGAAACAACAACAGAAACCATTCTAGCTTAGAATTTATATGTGCTTCTCTTTGCCACCACCTAAGACCAATAATTTTTATGGCGATCATGCCTTCCATTATTTTGACTGTAGTAGGGGAACACAGGAGGAGTTCATTTCATATTTCCTGTAGTTTCCAATCTATAATTAAAAAAATACATTAAAGAAAAGCCTTAGGTTCCCTTTTTGACCGGAAAATAGGTCTTCTGTAGGCCTCATGAGGACCTCACATGAAACCACTGATTTGAAACACAGTTTGAACCATGTTTTCTTTCAGGTAGTCATTATGTTCCTTTCAAGGCTAAACATTCCTCTTTTCTTCACTTGGACCTCAGAAGGCATGGTTATGGCTTCCAAACCTTTCCAAAAGAAAGTCTGTATTTCTTATCAGTGGACATGCCCCTTTTTGTCAGTGCCTGGTTCCTGCCTGTGCTCAGGGTCTAGCACAGTGTTCTGCAGTGTGGTCTAAGCAGTGCCCCTGGCTGGGCGCTGTACCCTTAATAACTTAGTTTTGGATTACGCTGGGTTTGCCTGTGAGCAACATCGTTGGCTCATGTTCATTTTGCATTTTCATGTGATGGTTCTAATTTTGAAAAAAATGTAATTTCTAGTACAGAATTTCACAGTTAAGCCCATGGGTTTACTAACCCCTTGGGAGTTGTATGTTCTGAAACCTGACTTAAGCAGAGTGACTAAGTGGATATCTGCTGCTCTTCACTACCTTGTTTCTTCCTGGTTTCCACTTAAAATGGCAACCTTTTCTTGGCACTAACTCTGGCTCCAAAGGGACTGTAAGCTGAATATCAGTCTGCATTTTTAATGAGGGCAGGAAGGGAGTAGAGCCACGTGAGGAAGGAATTACGGCTGTCAGTCTGTAGGCTTTCATAATAGGAAGTTCAGAGAAGCCTCTGGCTTCCGGGAGAAGCCATGTTTACTCTTCTGACAGGACCTTTGGAAATTCGCAGGACAAACCCGTATTAACAGGTGCCTTTGTTTGCATTTGCAGAATGCATCTTTGCCAAGCCTTCAGAATATTCAAAATTTTCCCTGCAAATTTTAGAAATGTTGGATGTTACATAGTTGTGTTAAAACAAGTGAGAATTATTATAATGATTATTTATGACTAACATTTATATAGATACATTTAAATTGCTCTCTAATGCTATACTACATTAAAATATAGGGGCTTTGGTTTAATCAATATTTTGTTTAGGCTTGGCACAGTGGCATATGCCTGTAATCCTAGCACTTTGGGAGGCCAAAGTGGGAGGATCACTTGAGGCCGGGAGTTTGAGACCAGCCTGGGCAACACAGCGAGACCCTATCTCTACAAAAAATAAAAAGGTATCCGGGCGTGATGGTGCTACCTGTACTCCTAGCTGCTTGAGAGGCTGAGGCAAGAGGATGGCTTGAGCCCATGAGTTCAAGGTTACAGTGAGCTATGATCACACCATTGTATACCAGCCTGAGTGACAGAGTGAGACCCTCTCTCTTAAAAAAAAAAAAAAAATTATTTAACTATTTCCACTGCCAAAGCAGATTTTGAACTTTTAAGTTTAAAGTACTGCCTTCACCAAATTTTTCCTACCCGAATTTGGTGCCAAGATTAAAATGTGGAGAGAGGGTTTGCACCGGTTTTTATAAGTACATAGAATTTGAATCAAAATATCTATTGTTGCAATCTAATAATAAATTTATTTCATGAGTCAGGACTTAGGAACAGTCACTTCGTCTTGAATGAATGAATGAATAGTAACTTTCAGCCTGGCAGTCTTGCATAGTGAGAAATTGGCATGTGGCCACAAGTGGTAGCCCTTTCTACAGTAATTTTTTTTTTTAAGAATTGAGTTAGGTTGCCTAAAACATAACTGTATGCTGCCTAAAACAGTTCAGGCAACTCTGCATTGCTCAAAACTCCTGTATGTTGCCTAAAACAAACATCAGAGTTTTTCCTGTTTGGATTGAAACTTTTGTAATTCAATTTAAGTTTTGTCTTATAATGCTGATACCATAAATATTTCGTAATTTTAGAAAACCATTTATAGAAAAATATGTTAAGATAACCATTGCTACAATTTTTAGGTGGCATATCTTTTTTAAAATTCCTAAAATGGTTATTAAATATATTTAATTTGTATGCATATTCTTGCATACTCTCCCTCTCTTATACAACCATGCAAAAAAGAATAGAACGAATAAGAAAGATAGTGTGATTTGTGGGTAGTTTTTCAAAGTTTATATTTGAAAAGTTGTTTATTTTCTTTTTTTGTTCTCAGAAACACAATAGTAAATGCAAACAAAGAATTTTCCACTTCAGTAAAACAGAAGTGAACATGAAAACTGATACTGTTTTGTACTTTCTCACTTCCTAATGTTAACACTGAGAACTGTTTGTGTTCGTTTCCTCTCACAAACTCCTATAACATGAATGAGGAAGTTTATTAAACTTTTGAATTTATATACTTAATATATTTGTGATAGCAGTATTTTGGTATACCAAATAACTAAAAATCTTTTATTTATTACTGAGCAATTTATATAAAACAAATCCTCCAGAATTTATTGATTCTACTGTATTGTTATGTTGATGGAGATTATTACTACTTTACGTGTTTCATAAGCTTTAATTAGCCTTTAACATCACTGTGACAGGTAAGTTTATTTTACTGAGGAAAATTGGGCATTTTAGTTGGTTACTGCTCCAGAGAAAAAAGGGTCACTTACATTTCTGGCTCATGTCCTCACTACCAAACAATGCTTCCAAATGGAGGCCATCGAAATGGCAAATTGTTTTTTTTTTTTTTTTTTGAGTCTAGAAAAGCAAAGGACCTCTTTCATTAGTCTTATTACTATTTTGGTTGAATTCTGCATTGCCTTAATTGAATGTAATCAGTGGTATTTATGTTTATATAATAATAAGCCAACTATAATGAATATGCATACCCTGAAATTTAAAATAACACAATCCCCAGAAAATACATATGTCCTGGTTAATTTGTCTATTGTTAGAGTTAACCTAAATCTTTTGTTTTAACACTTGTTGAAAAATCATTCTAAAGTGTTTTGTTTCCTTTATTGCCTTAATAAATGTACTTTATAGTAAATATAATTTAAGTATCTTTTGAGTCAGGATCTTACATTGTTGCAGAGTTTTCTACCTAAAGGATTAGTAATAGTGTCGGTAGTAGAACTGCCCAGCCACACGTCCAATTTCTAACACATCTGCATGGGGGGTGGGGACTCATGATCAGCTTGTGAGCTGGCCATATCAGAAGCCTCACTCTGAAGATCATTTCTTATTGAGCAATATACTATCCTTTCATTCAAGTATTCATTTATCTCCTCGTCTGAGGGTAGCATTTTATCCCTGAAGCCTAATTGGGGATATAAAACAAATATGTAAAATATTTTAGAATCAAAAGATCATATGATTGAGTGCCCATATGAGAGTTCAGACCATCAGTATCGTAGGATTTAAGGTTAGGGAGAAATTAGTGATTACCAACCATTGGTAGAGGCAGCTTCTTTAACAAATTTCTGCCTGAACTGGATTTTGAAGGATGAGTACAATTTAGGTTCTGTAGAGTAGAGGTACAAGGGAGAGTGGCAGAATAAGTTTAGCCCTGGTGGAAGATACAACAAAGTGGGAATGAAAATACAGTACTTTGGGAAGAGAAAAAAAATTCAGAGTGAGAGATCTCATAGGATATCAAATTAAATATTTACTGAGCTCAGAAAGTACTCAGAAGTATTGCTTTTTTTCTCATTAAACCCAATTCATGATGGCTTGTTTACTTATTTTCTTTTATGTGGAAGTCAGATAAAAGACAAAAGTTAATTGGAAATTTTGGTTGATTTTAGTTCATTAAAAATTTTTGCTGGGTTTTGTTTAAATGAATTCTAAATTTAGAGTAGACTATTATCTGATCCAAAGGCTCAGATGTCTGGATTTGAAGTATCTTGTGTGCTTTCTGGATATACTGCTTTTCTTTTCTTTTGTTTTTTTAATTATATGTGTATTCTTATTTTAGAAAAGCCAGTGAGGGTTTGAAGAGTGTAAGCCCAGGTGAGACAGCACCCTCTATGCAATTACTGGCCTATGGTAAGTTAGAACTGTGTGGTGTCATAAAAAAAAAATCTGCTTTGGCATTAAAGTCATTTTTATCTTTTGTATCTTTTTAAATTTCAAATAGTATTTTATTACTGCTTCGGTCTATTGGTGTATATTATTTATTTTTCCAGTTTTCTGGGTTCCTTATGTAAAGGAAAGTGATTACAGGTGACCCTTACCTGTATGTTCATTAAATATTAACCAGGTTTGAAAGTTAGGTTTTTAACATGTATATACTCTAGTTAACTAAGATTTTCTAAGTGATGTAACTATTACTTTGTCTGGATGTTTAGCATGACTTTGGCTATTCTAGAAGGATTCTTCATATTAATGCAGTTAATACCTCTGCATGTTATTCTTTCAGAATTATGTTTATAGATTGGATCCAGGTCCCCCAGTTTGGCCCAGGAATACATAGTCCCCCTTAAGCTCAATTCCAGTTCTAAGCCAAACAACTCTGTAGACTGTTATAAACTAAAGCCAGATCTTCAGCATCGTGTGCTCCTCTGTTGCACCTGTTTCTTCTGTGCCTTTCCCGATCTTCTTTTTCTCTCCTTTTTTTATTTCTCTGCTGCATTCTGCTGTTCATTGCCTTTGCTCTTCCCCTTTCTCCCTCCACTCATGCAGCCAAGCATGTGCCTTTCCGGAGTCAGCTGCTCTTTAACAACCGCATATGCACCCTTTCCCCGCCAACAAAATAGTCTTATTAATTAATACCTAGTCCTTGGAAATTTGATTTGCAGAGAAATCATAGCAGGAAAAGGGTTTAACAGTGTTTTTCTCCCTCTTTAGTTTCTGGCTTGGGCTTTGGAATCATGAGTGGAGTATTTTCCTTTGTGAATACCCTGTCTGACTCCCTGGGGCCAGGTACAGTGGGCATTCATGGCGATTCTCCTCAGTTCTTCCTCAATTCAGGTATGTTTCATAGCTGTGACTCTTCAAGCTTCTGGTCTAAATGACCATTCTTATTGAAATTTACTGACTTAGGAATTCTAGTGAATAGAAGTTTATCTTAATGCCTTTTAAAGACATAATATTCTTAGGCACTACAAAGCAAAAACATTTAGGAAAATAAAAATTTTGGCTAGAGTGTTTTAGAATTTTAGAGTAGAATTTAGCTTACATTAAATTTTATTTTGCAATACTAACAATGTTGCCGTATAGTTGAAATATTAGAAGTAAATTTTTAAAGGCTGTATGTTTGCTCTTTTTGGTTTTTATGATTTCATATTTATCTTCAGTAAAACCCTAATCTGTAATTTGTTGTTGTGGCACTTTTTGGGGATAGGCAGTATAATTTAATCTTGAAATTGAGAGGAAAAACAGGATAATAGATGAGTTAATCTTTTTATCCAAAGATTTATCTAAAAGGACCAACTCATTTCAAATTGCTGTTTCATCCACCAGCAAAAAATTGTGATGCAATGATCACAAATTTGAGAGTTTGTAATGTACATAATTAACACAAAATTCCTAAATTCCACAAGAATATTCTTTAAACAGTAGGGAGAAAACACCCACCATTTTTAGTCATTTCCACAACAGTTATGCCATTGAAATAAGTGATCCCACAAGCACATTCTTTTAATTACATCATTATTTATTTAACATCCATGCTAAAGGTCTTCAAGGAGCTTACCCTTTAGTAGGAGGAATAAGATTTAAAAAGGAGGAGTTCCAGTAACAGTTTAAGGTAATAATGGAAAAGATATATATAAAGAGGTCTGACCAGTTTTTAAAAAATTACTGCAGTAGTTCAGAGACATCCTGCATGTTGTAGTGATCCCAAGTGGATCCCGCAGTGGACACTCATTCACTCTTCTCAGTACACCCTTTGTTTCCATTTCAGTTCAGGCCTTGACATCTCCAGTCTAGATCACCACCAGCAGTCCCCAGCCGGTTAGTCTTTCTTTGACACACTTTCCATGCTAATTCATCCTGTATGCAAGCCACCAAACTAATCTTCCCTATTTCAAAAATGTTTTGACTTTCCAAGGTCTACAGTTTAAAGTCAAGGCCCTTTAAATCTGGCTACAAGTTAGAGGACAGGAAAGTGTGTTAATGAATCATACTTATTTAATGATGCCTCCAACAAATTATCCATGCAAATTATCTTCCTTTTAAACATTTCATAATTAGAATATTCCTGGCAAATTGTTAAGGATTGATTATACTGAGTATTAGGTTTTAAAAACAAATGTAATATTCATAGTTAAAGTCTGTTAGAGTTCAATATATATTAGTAAAACATAGTGATAAGGGGGTGTTAGTGCTACAGTTTTCTGTATTTTCTTATACAGTCTCTTACGCAGCTCTCTTATGCTGCCACAGAAGCAGTTTTCTTTGATCCTCAAGTTTTGCCGAATTCTTTCACTAGGTGGTGCTAATTGCCTTCAGTGACCTAGTCTGTTTTCATAAGATCCTTAAAATGATTCTTTTGGAAGAAAGTGAGAGATTTGCTTGATTATATTTGTAATTTCTATGAATTCAAGGAAAAATTCAGTATTCAATAAGACAGCTTAGTGTCTTTGTCCAAGTTAGGATGGCAGACTGGCCATGCTGTGAAAGTGTACCTAAAGAATGGAAGAACAGTTATTATTTTATCATGTGCAAGTTTCTTAATTGTTATAACATCATTCTTTGAAGCATAACTTTGAGTTATAAATTTAAGAAATTTTTATTACATTTAAAGATAATACTCCCAAATTTATGTGTTGTATTTATGTTATATATTGTTTGTAACTGCTGTTATTACCATTCATTTAGACATGAGCTCATTTTTCTCAGTTAAATCTATACCTTAATATGTTTAACGTATTCCATTACAAATGCCTAAACAGTAATCAGAATAAATAAGGAATGTAGGGTCACTAATTACAGGTTGAGCATTCCTAATGCAAAAATCCCAAATCTTCCAAAATCCAAAACTTTGAGCACCAACGTGATGATGGGTCGCAGTCAAAGATTTGTTTCATGAACAAAACTATGAAAAGTATTGTATAAAATTTACCTTCAAACTATGTGTACCAGGTGTATATGAAACAATTTATTTCATGTTTAGGCATGCGTCCCATCACCAAAATAGTTCATCATGTACATGCAAATATTCCAAAATTCTAAAAAGTCCAAAATTCAAAACACTCTGGTTCCAAGCATTTCAGATAAGGGATACTCAACCTGTAGTGTATGTGTTAGTTGTATTAGTAAAATAAATATTATATGATGCCTGTATGTACATAAGTTTCTATGTTATAGACAAGCATAATCTATAAGTAATGTGTATGAATAAGTTAATTATTTTTTTCCCTGCAGGCCTGGAGGTAAGAGAGACATTGTTCACTGGGCAAAGAAAGTATTCTACTTCCATCTAACCCTCAATTTCCTGATCTTTCAGGCAGGGCAAAAATAATGCCTAGCTCAGAGTTGTTAAGAATTAAATGAAATTAATTTAGAAAATATATATTTAAGCACTTCATAAACTCTGAAATGGCCTAAGAATATTATTGAGGTAGAGAATTTGGTTCTTGAGAAAACAGAATTTAGAGAGAGGGTAGCTTCTCTAATATTATGTGGAACCTGGGTTTATTACTCTGAATTACCTCCCTTATGCGTTAGAAGAAAAAATGTCTTGAACTAGTACTCAGTAAAAAAAGGGACAGCGGATATTTTATTCTTAAAATATCATTCGATTTCATTTCTATTATATTTGCTAGGCAGTATGCTTATCTAGATAAGCGTTGTATTAGTAAGATTTTAAACTTACTAATAAGATTGTAAACTTTTTAGCCACTGAACATTTCACTAGGTGAAATCAGTACAGGTCAGACCACATGTGGAGTGCTGTGTTCAGTTCTGAGCATTATGATTTAACAAGAATGCTGAACTAAAATTCATATAGAAAAAACATCGTCAGTATAGTGAAAGATCTAGAAGCCGTGTCCTATGGGATATGATTAAAGAAAGTGAAATATTGAGCTTGAAGAAAAATAAGAGAAATATGAAAGATTCCATTTTTGTCCCAATTTATCATTTCCTGTAATAGAATTATAGATTTACACGCTTGCATGGCCTCATGGTGGCCAGAATGTACTTTCCTGCCCCTTGACTTTGAGCTTGGTCATGTGACTTGGAATTGGCCAATTAGTGGATATGATAAGTCAAAGGCTTAAAAAGCACTTGTATGGTTGGACCTGCCTTCTTGGACTCTGGTCGTGTGTAATGGGGAGAATGTGCCCTGGATATTTAATGCCCCTTTAGCCTGGACCCCTGAATGAACACTCAGAGAGCAGACCAGAGCCCAACCCAGCAGCCTGCAGCAGAGCCCCCCAGCTGAGCCCGGCCCTGATCAGCCAATACACAGTCAGCCTTTAGACCTGTAAGCACGGGAATAAATCCTTGTTATTGTAACCCAGTGAGGTTTTTTCTCATTCATTCACTTTTTTATTCACAGTATTTCAAGAATAATTTCTACAGTGTGCCAGTTTGTTAAAGATTTGGACTTTTAAATGAAAGCTCTTTGTAAGCAAGACTGTCTCAATACCTACATTACCAGATTCCAACCAAAGCAGTGGAGAAAATATGTCTTAATGATACAGAAAAAACAATTGACAATAGAGCTTAATCTACACTTCTTATCCTTTTCTAGATTCATTAGAATCTTAATTTTTTATAATAAATTATCACAACTAACTGCCTGTTTATGACACAGTGACACTCTATGTGCTGTTTATGTCATCAATTTTGTCATCATATATATTTGTTTCATTATTTTCTTTATATCAACAGTGTAATAGCCTTTCCTTCAAGCTGCTGAAATAACAGAATAGAAAATTGTACTTTTTGGAATGTCCTTTCATTAAACCTTGGCTCTGGTAGCCTGTGACACATTATAAAGTGTGCATATCCCGGGCTTTTCCCTGTGTAAACAGGCAGCTCAGTATATTGCCTCACACTCTCTGGCTGAAAGAATGATATGGGCTGTGGTTCTAAGACGTGATGACTCTTCTAGATGTGTTCCAGGCCACCATGAGTCACTGATGTCTTTTTCCTCACATGGATGTGTGGCTAGCCTCTGCTGACTCCCTTTTGGCTCAGGCAGTTGAATGAATACCTTCTATGTCTCCATTTTCTGTAGACCTTGTTTCTTCATGGGTAAAATGATCCTTATTTTCTTCATCCACTGCTACCTTTAAGTTTTGGTGTTTTTGGGGTGGGGAGGGGAGTAGGCATTGTTTCTTTTCCTTCAGTGAATTTCAGAGATTTTTTTCTCATGGCCATAATGAACAGGATCTACCTTGTAAAGATGATTTGCATTGGACAAAAAGCACATTTTTTGAACATCATCATCTAGTATGGTATCACTCTTCATTCAGCTCCATAGCAATCTATTTTTTGTCTATTACATCCAATATTTACAGTTTGAAAGGAAAGAAAAACCACACTGTTTTCAGCTTTACTGCTCAGTGTAGCCTTCCTCAGCAACCTCAGCATGATCTCATGCAGCTCCGTGGCTGTGTTGGGAAGATGTGCTGGGAATCCCAGCATTTACCAACCTTCTCCATGCCCGCTCCTCACCGAGGATGCTCTCCATTACTGGGACCACCTGTATCAGTTCACTCTTCTACCTCACCACAACTCTGCTAGAGAGAGTCAGAATGTTTGTGTCAGGGCCCCTGCCTTGCACAACTTCTAGGGGGATCGTTCATATTGTAGAATGTTTCACTGGTGTACTATGCAGTTTTCTAGCACTATTCCCAGAACCAGCATTACATGCATAAATGTTTGGAAATCTTGGGTCTTTTGAGGAATTAAACAACCCTGTGGTTTACTTTAATGGCTAGATATATGGGATTTTATCACCTTTTTTATTATTCTAAAGTCCTCATGAAAGACTTATACTTGAATATTTTTCTTGAGATCAGAGTTCTTTGTTTCAGGTGCTAAACTGCTTTTTCATCTCTACTGGGACTTTCTACTTATGTTCAGTGGAACAACACTTTGAAATACTGCTGACTTCTTATCAGAAATTCTGGAATATAGAAGACGGTGGAATGAAATCTTTAAAGTAGTACACCCCTGCAGTCTTCCTCATCTTAGTTGATGCAATTCCGTCCTTCCAGTTGCTGTGGTTATTTCATAGAGTAATTCTTGATTCTTCCCTTTTTCTCATAACATCCAACAAACTGCAAATCGTGTCTCCAATTTCCATTTAAATCTTCATCCAAGGTCTTATGGGCTTGGTTTTGCTTTATAACAGCATCAGGAATAGATGGTTTGAGAGCTCATTTGAAGAAAACATTTTTTAAAAAGGTAAATCTGATGGTGCTGAGAATATTCTAGGCCACGACAAATATAGAAATTAATTTCATGAAGTTACTGAAGCATAATAGAAAGTGATAGAATCCTGAGAGCCCACATCCACTGCCTGCTGCCTGAAGGTAGGTCCCTACTAGGGAGTTGGACTCCAGGCTCCTGTGAGCACTGCCTTGGACCCCACAATCCCAGCAGTAGCTCCAGCCGATGAGTTTTGACAGGGTTTGTCATGCAGTGTTTTTGTGACAATAGCTGGCTAATACAGGGAATTTCAAATATTTTTTAATGTACCACATATGGAAAAAAAGTTGTTTCTTCAAAGAGCCTTCCTAGGATCAACAAGCAGGAGTTAGAGCAGGCTTTCTCAACTTCAGCACTGTTGACATTTGGGGCCAGATCATTCTTCGTTGGGGAGCTGACTTTTATAGGTGGTTAACAGCATCCCTGGCTTCTGTCCATTAGATTTCAGAAGCATACTCACCCCCCAGTTGTGGTAACCAAAAATGTCTACAGACATTGACAAATACCCTCCTGTAGGCAAAATCACCCCAGTTGAGGATCACTGAGTTAAAGAAAGGCAGATTTGGGACTCTCTCACAGTGGCCATTTGATACGAAGTAAACTCCTAAACTGGAAGTATTTGCAGTGGACCCTGTGGGATTGGTTTTTTTCATTCTGTAGGGGACTGGCTCAGACAGCTGCTAACGGGCCTCCCAAGGCTGACTCTCCATGCTGATGAGCTAATGTGAGAACAGTGTTTCATCATTCTCCAGCATTTGCTGGGAAGACTTTAAACATAAAATCATATCCTTGGGAGTCCACTGAGCTCATAAACATGCTTCAGGAACATTCTTATAACTATGAAATGATAAATACTATTTAAACACTTGCAGTCATTTGAGTTGCTTTTAGGACAGCTCCTTTTTGATCTTGTTAGTATTAATATTAAGGAACAATACTATACCTTTCTTACCACCATGTAATATGAAATGGTTTCAAAATATATATTTTTTAATCATGGCGAATGTTATTTGCTTACTAAGAGAGGAGTGTGTGTGTGTGTGTGTGTGTATAAAAACAATACACCAGGCCACCAAATTATATTTTTTAAAGCAAAAATTTTCAGTTAAATCCCCATTAGGGAAAGACATTTTAAAGCTTTAATTTAGTTCTGGGGCCTTACTCCTACTTGTGCTAGGTGTTTGGGAATCCTCAAGAATATGCAGCCAGGAGGGGCTGAGGAGAGTCTCCTACTTCATGGAATCCAGACACCTTAGACCTTTCTATTGCTCCCATCCTGCCGCTGGGCTGAGCCTTGGCTTTGGGAAGTCTTCTGTCTGTGGCTGCCACCACCCAGCGGTGACTCTAGATTCTTTCTGACCTAGTTAGGGATACATTGACCTTAGCAAGGGAAGCCAGATGACAGCAATTTCCATGCTGGCAGGAATGCAGTATTGCTATCTTAGGCCATTGTCTTTGCAAGGACAGAAAAGTAGTTATCAGGAATGAGGGAGAGGAACAAGTGTGAAAATGAAAGTACTTAGGAATCTGTGTGCTAGAGAATTTGAGGTATATTCAGAAGGGGTGAAAGAGCCAAATAGTAAATGTTGCCTCTTAAAGATAACACTAAAACATTTTGCTTAGAAATACATTACATTGAAATGTTCTCTACCAAGAGAATTTGACTTCGAAAATTATTAGAAGAGGAAGTCCTTTATCAAACTAGATAGCTACATTTGGCACAAACAGATATACAGTACTTGTTAGAATTGTTCAGCTTTCTGATATTCCAAAACACTAGAAATTATGGAAGCTCCTTTTATTAATCTGGGTTATAAACTAATATTCTTTTTTAAATTTTTGAGATAGAGTCTTGCTCTGTTGCCCAGGCTGGAGTGCAGCCTGATCATAGCTCACTGCAGCATCGAACTCCAGGGCTCAATCATCCTCCCGACTCAGCCTCTCGAGTAGCTGGGACTACCGGCCTGTGCCACCATGCCTAGCCAATGTTTTTACTTTTTGTAGAGACAAAGTTCTCACTGTGTTGTTTAGCTGGTCTTGAACTCCTGGTGTCAAGCAATATTCCTGCCTTGGCTTCCTGAAGTGCTGGGATTATAGACGTGAGCCACCGCACCCAGGCTAATTTTGATACTCTTATGGTTAACTTAGGGAAGGTGAATATTAGAACAAAGCAAATTTTAGGGTTAGATTCATTGAAAGACTTCTAGGATTTTATATTTAGGAACATGAACTGAGAAAGGTTTAGCAATTAAAAGGTACTCTAGAGATACTATGAGCAAATCTTCAATTCTAGTTGGAATTAATTCCATTTACTAATGAAAAGTATCAAAATTATATGTATATAGCTGTAGCTACATATATGTGACAGAATAATGTGGATATCCAGGTCTCAGTTTCTATTGGATCTCTTACCAATTGCAGAGGGACTAAAGAATAAATCTCAGTATTCTAACGTAGCACATTGTGATGGTAAAGGCCTGTGATGATCATCAAAGCCATCCAGAAACTAGTGTGGCTGTATATGTAGCAGTCAAGTAGGAATGTAGTATAGTATTTTTATAAACGTCCAAGGGATCCCTTTAGATATTGTGATAATAAAATGGAAAACTGGGAGGATGGGGTGAGTTTCCATGAGACTATGCTATGCATTGTGATAGTCACAGTGCCCAGGACAGCACCTGGCCCATAGTGGGCACTGAATAAATACTTGTTATGTGGACTGATGGAAGAGGAGGAAGAAAATAAATATAAGAGTAATACAAAGTCAAAGGAAGAAATAATCTATAAAAATGAAGAAGAATACATTTTTAAACATAGCCAAGTACCCTGGAAACTTGGATAAATGTGGAAATTGCTAGCTGCTTTGTCTCACTTTCCCACCTGATAGTCCAACTAAGGACCCTGGCTTATTCATCTTTGAATCTGTAGACCATGGAACATAGTAGCTACCATGCATTAACAAGCTGTGGTTTGCCAAGCACTGTTTTTCCTGTAACAATCCTATGAGGCATTATCCTCATTTTAGAAATAAAGGAAATGGAAGCTCAGAGATTAAATAACTTGTCCAAAGCCACATATGGAGTGGAGCTGGGATTCTAACTCAGAATTGTCTGATTCCAAAGACAATATACATAATCTTCAAGCCAGACTATCTAGGTGCTCAGTAAATGTGTGTTGAGTGTTTAAAAAAAAAAAAAAAAGACATAGACATCAGGAAAGAATTCACTGAGGAGGTGACATTTGAGCTGGATCTTAAATAAAAGTAAGATTTGAATGTGGTAAAATAGGGAGGGGTGGTGATGAGGGGTAGAATATTCAGCCAAAAGGGATAATCTGTTAAAAAAAAGAAGTATAGACAGAGTAAAGAAGAATTCTGCTTTTCTGCCACAAGGATGCATTTGAAGATTAGTAGAGTATATGATGTCAAGGTAATTTGGGTCTAGATTGTAGAGGTCCTTGAATGCTTCTGAGATGTATGGAGCTGACTCTGGAGGCAAAGTCAACCCATCAAAGACTTCTTAGCAGGAAGGACCTAGAAATATGGACCTAAAAGAAAGGTCAGGACTAATGATGTCTTAAGGATGCTTACCTGGAGCTCACAGAATAATGCTCCTGGACAAGAATAGACTGAAAATTCCATTAGTAAGAGCTGAACTCTAGGACTTGAGCATAATTGGCTCATCTCAATATTCATGGTAATGCAGAGAGAAGGACAAACATAAGCTGCCAAACAGATGGCACATTAATGGTGACATTGCTTTTTCTTGACATTTGCTTGTCATGTAGGTTATAGAAAACCTTTAGAGTATAGACTTTTTTTTCTTTTTTTTGGAGACAGAGTCTCTTTTGCTCTGGGTAGAGTGCAGTGGTGTCATCCTAGCTCACTGCAACCTTGAATGCCTGGGCTTAAGCAATCCTCCTACCTTAATCTCCTGAGTAGCTGAGACTACAGGGCATGCCACCATACCTGGCTAGTTTTTCATTAGGGACAAGGTCTCACTGTGTTGCTCAGGCTGATCTCAAACACCTGGGCTAAAGTGATCCTTCCACTTCAGCCTCCCAAAGTGCTAGGATTACGGGCAGGAGCCACTGTGCCCGGCCCATTTTTTTAATTAAAAAAAAAAAATTGTTTCTACCTACACAGGAGGCTGAGGTGGGAGGACTGCTTGAGCCTAGGAGTTTGAGGTTACAATGAGCTGTGATTAGACCAGTGCACTCCAGCCTGAGCAACAGTGAGACTGTCTCAGAAAAAAAAAAAAATGCATTTGTGCCTGTTTTTGCCTTGATCTTTTCTGACATAGAGAAACTTTAAAACTTAACTGGGTACAGTGGCCCATGCCTGTAATCCTAGCACTTTGGGAAGCCGAGGTGGGAGGATCACTTGAGGCCAGGAGTTCAAGACCAGCCTGGGCAACAGCAAGACCCTGTCTTTACAAAAAATTAAAAAATTAGCTAGGCGTGGTGGCCTGCACCTGTAGACTCAACCACGTGGGAGTATCGCTTGAGCCCAGGAGTTGGAGGCTGCAGTGAGCTTATGATCGCGTCACTACGCTTTAGCCTGGGCAACAGAGAGCCTGCCTCAAAAAAAAAAAAAAAAAAAGAAGAAGAAGAAGAAGAACTTTGGGCATCTTCAGTGGTCTCAACTCCCCACCATCACTAGGCATCTATCTACAGGAGAGCTTCCCTTTCCAGGATCATCACTGGAGTTAAAATATGTCAGTTTAGTCTGCCATAGCCTTAAGGTTTTAAAAACTATTCCTCTTCTACTTTAGTAATACTTACTATCATTTACTGAAATGATGACTCTGTTATACCAGCTGTAACAACTTACTTTCCTCTAACTACAACAGTTACGTCTTTTTTGCTATTAAAAAGTGAGAATATGTATTTTTCACAGTATGAAGAGGTTTTTTCCACTTAATGTTATATTGAGATTATTTGTAATATATATCATATAGTATTCCTTCGTGTGAATACACCATGATACATTTATCCATTCTGGTATATTATTACAGACAATGCCAATATAAATATTCTTGTATATACCTTCTTGTGCAGATGTGTAAAATGTCTCTGGAGTAGTGGTTCTGAAACTTGACTATGCATCTGAATCCCTGGAGAGCTGTTTAAACATGGACTGCTGGGGGTCCCACCCCCATTGTTCCTGATTCAGGAGGTGTGGGGTCTCAATAGTTTACATTTCTAACAAGTTCCCAGGTGCTGCTGATCTATTAATTGGAGAACTAATTGCTTCAGAGAATAGACCTGGCTGTGGAATTGCTAGAGTGAAATAGAGAATGCAAATTTTCTACTTTAATTGTTAATGCTGGGTTGTCTTCCTACCAGCAGTATGAAAGAGTGTTGTCAGGCTTGAATTTTTGCCAGTCTGGTGGGTGTTAATGGCATCTTACTATGTGGCTGAAAGGGGGAAATCTACATGCTTTTTTTCTTTTTCCACTTTAAAACTTGCAGAATATATGGGGCTTGCCCACTTTAAATAAAGAATGTTATCCAGCACACAGAATACACACACAACACACAGTTTGTTGGTGCTGATCAAATTCTGTGCCAGTTGCTTAGGAAGAATCTTGGGTAATTATTGTGATTTTTAGTATTTTATTTTTCCCTTGGCCTTTTTAAAAAAAAAGATGTGTGGAGAAATTCCACTTTAGTGAGGAGGCTTAAACAGAAGTCACTCCTTTATTAATAATTGAAGTCTCTCTAATTAGTGTGGAAGGCTAATTGGGAAACAGCTGGTTAGACATTGCAATAATTTTATTGCATTCCTCAGGGAAACTACTTGAAAGCCAGATCCAAGCTGACTTTTTGTTGAACAGGTTCACATTCTAGATGAGAAGCTGCTGCAGAGCAGATCCCCTGCTCAGAAATGTTGCTTTTCGAGTTCCCATCAGAGCAAACGCGTGTCCAGGTCCTGTTTCTGTCAGGCAGTGGTTAAACTCTGACTGCAGCACAGTGGACCTCAGAGTCCCGGGGCAGTGGCAGGGTGCTCAGTGGCTTTGGTGTCTGTTGTCTGTGTGAATGAGCACTAATGGTTGGCTGTCTTTCAGCTTTCATGACGCTGGTTATCATATTGCTGCACGTCTTCTGGGGCATTGTATTTTTTGATGGCTGTGAGAAGAAAAACTGGTACATCCTTCTTATAGTTCTCCTGACCCATCTGCTTGTGTCAGCCCAGGTGAGTGTTGCCTCCATGCTCAGACTGTTTTTTGGAACTCAAGTCTGTATATCTAAATGGTAGATTCTACTGTAGATCAACGGTACCCAACCCTTTTGGCACCAGGGACCGGTTTCATGGAAGACAGGTTTTCCATGGGTTGGGGGGAGGGGCAGCAGGGCTCAGGCAGTGATGCCAGTGATGGGGAGTGGCTGTAAATACAGATGAAGCTTTGCTCTTGCCTGCCACTCACCTCCTGCTGTGCAGCCTCCTGCGGTGCAGCCGGGTTCCTCCATGGCCTAGGGGTTGGGGATTGCAGCTCTAAATGAAATACATGCTCACGAGAAAATTAGGAAATTCAGAAAAGTCGTTTAAGTGAATGAATGAATGAATGATCTAAGTCTTACAGCAGAAAGACAACCACTATTAATTTTTTGGTGGGTCTCATTAAAGATTTTTTTCATGTATCTTTCTTTTAAATGGGTATAGTCAAACCTGAAACAGCCCTGCATTATGCTTATGTTATGGAGCACATCTGAAGCAATTTCCAATTTATTGCAAATCCTTTAAGATATACATCTAATAGCTTTATATCATTACATAAAAATTATCACTTGTTTGATCACTTCCATTTCTTTGGTTATTGTAATACTGTCTCGAACATCTTTGTACATGAAATGTTTTCCAAACGTCGTTTAGATTCCAAGGCATGGAATTATGAAGTCAAATGATGTGAATGTTTTTTTAAGCACTTGACGCAAATTGCTAAAATTCTCTCCATAAGAGTTGTATCAATTTTACTCATTCTGATCAATAACAAAAGGCCCATTTCCCGCCCTCCTCACTGACACCATGACAATGCCAGTTTTCAAAATAAAGTTTAAAAACTTGATATATTTTTAAAGTACTATTTAATGCTTCGGTCCTGCTTTTATTGTAATCTGTCATATATTTACATGAGAATTACTCCTCCACTGCCTTGTCCAGACCCTCGTCATCTCTCACCTGATGCTGAAAAGGCTCCTTCTGACGGTGTGCCGCCTCATGCTTCTCTCCTCGCCAGCCATTGAGAGTTTATATCAGATTTTCTTACACTGGGCCCCCTGCCCCCGGATCCATCTAAAGTGCCATCTTACTGGCCTCCTCCCCAAAACCTTTCAGTGGTGCAGGGTACTGAAGTTACTCTTAATATAGGATGCAGCTATGTAAAGCCAAATCTTTGTGGAAAAAAGACTAGAAAAGGGATGGATTAAAATATTAACAGCATTTATCTCTGAATGTTGGGATTTGTGGATTCTTCTTCACAGTTTTTGTCATTTCCAAATGTTCTATGACATAGTGCTTTTATAATCAGAAATCAAACATCCTTCTTATGGATTTAATTGGCCACTCATTCATTCAATAAATATTATATCAAGTGCCTTCTATGGTCCAGGCACTGTTCTAGGTGAACAAAACAAAGATCCCTGCCTTTATAATCTAGTGGGTAGAGGCAGGCAATAAATAATAGACATAATAAATAAATTATATGGTATCTTAGGAAGTGATTGGTGCTGTGGAAAAAAGGAAAACTAGAGCAGGAGACTGGGACCCAGCGTGGGGGGGTTCAGGGGTCACACAGGTGGTCAGAGTAGGCGTCATTGTGAAGGTGACATCTGAGCAGAGAAGTGAAGTGTGGGGGTGAGGAAGTTGGCCACGTGGCTGTCTGGAGAAAGAGCATCTGGACTGAACAGCCAGCGCCAAGGACCTGGGAGCAAAGTCTGTGCTTGGTGTGTGCGTGGAGATGGGTGGCCAGAGCGGCATGAGCAGGGGGGAGCTGAGTAGGACATACTGACAGAGGGTTGACGGTGGGAGGGAAGTAGCTAGAAGTAAGGGCCACATCTAGGTAATGTAGGACTTTGGCTTTTACTCTTGGTGAAATGAGGAGTCATAGGAGGGCGCTGAGGAGCAGGACATGATCTGACTCATGTTTTAGGAGGATCTGCTGCGTTGAGATGAGACTGTGGCGGAGGAAGAGATTACAGTCCTCCAGGAAGGATGATGATAACTTGGGTGAAATAGCAGTGGAGAGGATGAGAAATGGTCAGATTCAGGACATATTTTTGAAAGTAGAGCCAGCAATATTTCTTGACAGACTGAGGCATGTGAGAGAAAGAAGCAGGACCAAGGATGTCTCCAAGGTTTTTGACATGGACCATTGAAAGGACAGAGTTGCCATCAGCTGAGATGGGGAAGCTTGTGAGGGAAGGTCTGGAGTTCCCTTCTGAGCACATTACTGTGGAGGTACCTGTTGGGCATCCATGCGGCGATGTCAGGTAAGCAGTTGGATGAAAAAGTCGAGTCTGGGAGAGACATCCAGGCTAGAAGAGATGACTGCAAAGAGTGGGTGTACGCAGACGAGAGGCCTGAGGACTGAGCCCTGGGACACTTCAACATTGGCTTGGGGAAAAGAGAAGGAGCAGCCAGTGAGGCAGGAAGAAATCCAGGGAATCAGAGAGCCAGGTATCCTGGAAGCCAGGTGTGTTAAGGAGGAGAGCAATCGGCTGTAGAGATGCCTGTAAAATTCAGACTTTGTTTGACGTAGCCTCTTATTGATCTTACTGCTGCAAAACTTACCTCCTGCCGCTCTCCGCAATTCACAGCACCATAATCTGAGCTGAACCAGTGTCCCCAACAGGCATGCCTTTGTCCCTGCTGTCTATCTGCAGTGATTCGTCTCCCCCACTCATTCCACGGGACACCTGCCTGGGAAGGTTGCACATTCCAGACACAGCACCATCCCTGGACCTTACTCATAGTTCTAACGCTTATCCTAGGCTAGCATATTTTATTTAATATGGTTTTTACATCTCTCTAACTGGAGTTTGATCCCTAAGGATGGGACCTTATCTTGTCGGTCTTTGTATCCTCAGTCCTTGGCACGTAGTCAACTATATTGAATAGTTGATATTATTCTCTTTAATGATTAAAAAAAAAACCCAGAAAACTTGAAAGATTATATACCAAAATGTTAACAGTAGTTGTTGCTCAATGGCAGATTTCAGAGAATGATTAATTGTTTTATTAAAATACATACAGAAAAATATACAAGTATACATGAGTATACATCTTGATGGATTTTCACTGTGAACACACCTGTGTAACTAGCACCCAGATGAAAATCAGCATGTTATCAGCCCCCAGGAGCCTCCTTGTGCCTCCGTCACTGCCACACTAAGGGTGACCATGATTCTGACTCATAACACGACAGCTTGGTTCTGCCATTTTCATTTTATGTAAATGAAAATGTACAACATTGCTGTTTTGCCTGGCTCCTTTGCTCAACCTGTCTGTGGGATTCATCTTTCTGTAACTCTGACGCACCCATTCACTGCTGTGTAGTAGTCTACTGTGTGACTGCACCATAACTTATTCATCCTGCAGCAGAGAGGCATTTATGGCGTTTCTAGCTGTAACTAGTTAACTACTGCTGTGAGAATTCTAGTGCATAGCTCTTGGTGAACATGTGTGCACATTTCTTTTGGATGTACGCCTAGGAGTAGAATTGCTGGGTCGTGGGGTGCTTGTGTCGTCTGTTCTTACCACTCAATTTTTCAGAGTGGTCGTATCAACTTACGCTCCCATCATTCATTTATGAGTTGCAGTTCCTCCACCTCCTCACCAGCCCTTGGTGTGGCATTCTCTACTATTAGCTATCCTGCTGGGTATGGATGTAGTGGTATCATAAATACATAAATCAATATGTCATTAAAATTTTAATTTGCATTTCCCTAATTAATGACATTGAGCACATCCTCATATGTTTATTAACCATTTGGATAATTCTTCTGTGAAGTGACTGTTCAAATTTTGTGACCATTTATTGGGTTTATGTGTCTTTTTCTTTTTGATTTCTTTATATTTTCTATAGGAGAATAGTTTGTCAGATATGTGCATTGCAAATAACTTCTATGATGTGGTTTGTCTTGACATTCTCTTAAAGTTGTCTTTTGATGAACAAAAGTTCTTCATTTTAATGTAGTCTAATCAGTTTCTCTTTATGGGTTCACTTTTTGTGTTCTGTTTAGTAAATATGAACCTAGCTAAGTCTCAAGTTTTAAATTTTGTTTTATTTCTCTCATTTGTGCATATTCTAATTTTCTACAACAATCATGTATTGTTTTTGCAATTATTTATTTATTTATTTTGAGACAGAGTCTCGCTATGTTGCCCGGGCTAGAGTGAGTGCCGTGGCGTCAGCCTAGCTCACAGCAACCTCAAATTCCTGGGCTTAAGCGATCCTACTGTCTCAGCCTCCCCAGTAGCTGGGACTACAGGCATGTGCCACCATGCCCGGCTAATTTTTTTCTGTATATATATTTTAGTTGGCCAGATAATTTCTTCCTATTTTTTTTTTAGTAGAGACGGGGTCTCGCTCTTACTGAGGCTGGTCTCAAACTCCTGACCTCGAGCAATCCACCCGCCTCTGCCTCCCAGAGTGCTAGGATTACAGGCGTGAGCCACTGCACCTGGCCTATTGTTTTTGTAATTATTTAAAAGAGAAAAAAATGTTTTTTAAAGAAATAAGCTAACAAAAGAGCTTAGCATTCTGTAAAATAAATTAAAATTCAGTGGATTTAAGGTATAGAAGAATCCAGAAAATGCTGAATGCCAGCTGTGCCCACAGAGGCGTCTTGAGAAAAGCACACTTTCTGCATAAGGTACTGCTACAAAATCCACCCATTTCCCTGGCCAGAGCTTAAAGGTCAGGATCAGTGCCTTAGCCGGGCACGTGTGGGTAGGGGAAGGTGAGGACAGTGAGGGGCCTTGGAGACACTCCGCCCAAGTCCCCTGACAAGCAAAGGTGAAATCCTCTCCTTCGTTAGGTGTAGATGCCGGGGCTGGGTGGGAACCCATCTGCCCGCTTACGCCAGCCCTGCAGAGGAGGTGTCCCCCTGTCAAAGGCCAGTCCCTCCACTTGGGCTCTGGACTAGTCCATTCCCTCCTGCTTGAGGACTTCACTTCTTTGGTTATGCCCTCTGTCCATGTCACCCGTCTTTCTGCCCTTCATCAGCAGACAGACGTATCTCAAATAAAACTCTTCACTACTGTCGTTTCCTCTTCCTGCCACCCTCTTTCTGTTTCCTGTCACAGCAAACCTCAAAGAGTAACCTCCACAAATCCTGTCTCACTTCCTCACCCCCTGCAACACCCCCCCACTTCTGGTCCAGCCTTGCTCCTGCTCAGCCTTGCTCCTGCTCAGCCTTGCTCCTAAAAGTGCACTTGCCCTTCTCAGCAGCCTGGTTTCGGGGTTGGGAGGAAACTGCACTTGTCAAGCTCAAAGAGGACCTTCATTTTCCAGATCCGATGGACATTGTTCTTTTTCCATCTTGACAGCCTTTAATAAGGGTTGAGCACCCCTCTTTGAAACATTGTCCTCTTGACGTCGCATCCTGCTGTCCTGATTTTCTCTTACCTCACTGTTTGCTCCCTTCTCAGATCCCTTTGCTGGCTCTTATTCTCCTGATAATTTATAAATATTGGGACTCCTCAGGGCTTGGTCTTGAATTCTCTCTTCAGTTCTCTCTACAGTAGCTCTCTGGGTAATTGTCTGTATGGCCATGGCTTTAAGTACTGTCTCCACGCTGTGCTCCCACTTTCATTTTTCTAGCCCAGGCCTTTCCTCTGAGCCCATACGCCTATATCCTACTGCCTGTTTGCCATCTGCCTTGGGAAAGCTCATGGGCATGTTACTGTTAACACGTCCTCTTTGGACTTGATTCCCACCCATCACTCCAAGCTTGGTCTTTCCCCAGGTCTTCCAAGCTGGGTTTTCCTCAAGCCCTTCTCTCATTAAATGGCACCACCATTTACCTAACGCCAGAAATAAGAGAGTCGTTTTTGGCTTCTCCCTTTCCCTCATGTTCAGCCTAACAGTGAGTCCTGTCAGTTCATGTTATCCACTGTCTCCATCTCCACCTCGGCCACTACCCTGGGCTAAGTCACCATCCTGTACTCTCCTCATCCAGCACAATGTCTTCCTAATAGTCTCCCTACTTTCAACATAACCTCCTTTGATCCATTCTCTGCAGTTTACAAAATCTAAATCAGGTCATTCAGGTCCCCTACCTAGAACCCTTGTATGACCCTGCATTGCACTGAAAATGAAATCCACGCCCCTTACCAACATGTGGCCTTCCTCTCTGACCTCATCTCCCGTGCTGCCCCCTCCACCCCTACACATCATCAGTATCGACTCTTCTCGGGTTCTCAGCTGCACCGAGCTCCTTGCCCTCCTTTGGTTCCTCTCGCTGGTCAGCACAGGGCTGGCTCCCTCCTATATGTCTCAGTTTAAATGCCACTTTCTTGAGGCCTTCCTTGACTACCCTAAGGAGATCACCTTGTTTTTACTGTCTAGCATCATCACAATTCTAATTATGTTGTCTTAGCATTCATCACAATTTGTAATTAATTTGTTTCTTCATTACCTGCTTCTCTTACAAGTACATAGCTCTACAGGGATAGGGACTTTGGTCTTCACTATTGCATAACATAGTACCTCTTGGCATTCCGTCAGTGTTGTTTTTTTTTTAAGAGTAGTATTTAATAGATTTATAGAAAAGTTGTGAAGACAGTAAGGAATTCTCACACACCCTACACCCAGTTTCCTCTATCACCAACATCAGATCTTAGTGTGGTACATTTGTCACAATTAATGAAATGATATGGATGTGTTATTCCCAGAAGCCATCAGTGTTTTTTTAAATGAATAAACTTTTGGAACCCATAGCAGTTGGGCAGCTGAAAAAGAGATGCTATTCCCTCATGTTCCCTTGAATACTAAGGACTCATACTAAAGTAATTTTGGACTTGTCTTACTCTCTTGCAAATTCTAAGAACCAGTTAACACAGAAATGAATATAAACCCAGCCCAGGTTATACAGCTTGTATCTCCTATAGGATATTCCATTAGGTTCTGCCTAATGACTACATTCTAGAGTTGCCATTTCAATACAGCAAAGCACAGGACCTACTGCCCAGTGTCTGTCATGTAGCTTAGTTCTCCATGCCTTTGTGGATCCCTAACACATGGGGTACATTACATGGTGAAACACACCCCAGCTGTTGAAATTATTCCATATTTTCCTGTACCTTTTATTATTCCACATGTTTAATAAACTTGCTGTTATTACCAGGCTGATTTCTTTTTCCTTTGCAGACCTTCATAAGTCCTCACTATGGAATCAATCTGGTGTCAGCATACATAATCATGGTATTCATGGGCATCTGGGCATTCTTTGTTGCTGGAGGCAGCTGCCGAACCCTGAAACTCTGCCTGCTCTGCCAAGACAAGGACTTTCTTCTTTATAGCCACCGCTCCAGATAACCTCCAGGAACCAGCACCTCCCAAGCTGCAGGCTGTATCTTTAGAGGAAGCACAACTGTGCCTTTTTCTAAAAATCTCTCTTTCCAGTGGAATTGAGAAAACACAAAACTCTCTAGATCCGAGTCCCCTTCATGTGGCTTTCAAGCAGCAGCGCTCGAAAGGGATGCATCAGAGCTGTGCGTCCTGGCTGCATGTTAGACTCGCCTCGGGAATGCTGATTCTGGGCTTCCCCCTCCAGATGTAACTGGCCAGGGCATTTGGTAAGCTTCGCAAGCTGCTCAGGTGATTCTGATGTGCATCCAGGCTGAGAACCATTGTCCATATGGGAACTTCCCGAGAACACCATACGTGAATGAGAATCTGGTGTTTAACTGTCTCCTAATGCAGCTTGTGCTGAGCAAGTCAGTACCTGAATGTAGGATCCTGGTTAGCCTTTGCCTTTTAAGTTCTTAGGTCACAAAAGGCTAAAGGGCTCTCACCTCTGTAAACCGTTTCATGTACTTCACTAGTACTGTCTTAGAACATGGTAGGCTCTGCTTCCAAATGCAATAATAAATGACACTGGCTTACTCTGATAATTTAGCCAAAGTAAGATATTGATTAATGAAGTTTTCCCATTCTAGGTTTTGGTTTTTTAGTATAGATTCCATTTCGTTAACTAAAAACAATTATTTTCCAACTTCCTTGGAAAAGTATTCTAAAATGCAGGATTTTTGTGCAACATCTGTATTTGCCCTGTTGAAAGCTTTTCATGGGCTCTACCCCAAGGCCCTTGGCCACAGTGTTCAGCATGTGAGTGCTAGCTGCTGGGCTCATTGAGGTGAAGCTCATTGTTTTATCTCTGAGCAGCTGTGTAGGGAGCTGAGCCATGTGCCCCGGGACAGGCTTCACTGGAGCTGGTGGAAGTGTAACCAAAAGCACAAGGAAAGCAAACCAAAAGGGTATTGTTGACACTTTTCATTTGCTCCTGTGATACTAAACAGCACTTTTACCCAATATATCTTAAACTGCCAAATCTCATGCTATTACATAATCCATATAATCTTTAAGTCTCATAAACATCCCTGGGCTTTGGTAGCATTCCCTTTATAAGAATACCCAAGATATTCATTCAGCTTCTAAACAACGCTTTTGATTTCCATTATAAAGAAGAAATGCCATTGAATTGTGCCTTTACTAACTAGAAGTTGTTCCCAGTTGATGTCGTTGGGGAGCTGGTAGTGTGAAATAGAAACTATCTATACATTAAAGTGATACTTCAGTGAATCCCACATGTGCAGTTTGAATAAAAGAGATAGCAGCAGTGGGGGGCCCACAGTGGCAGGACAAATGGTTTTGACAGTGGTGTGGTGGGGAAGAACAGTGGACATGCTTAAGACAGATGTGGCCAGTGTTTACGGCTAGGTGCACATCATTCCAGAGACCAAAGCCTTACACACAACTAGTCCTTTATCAATATCAGTGCACCCTCCCCATGTTTAAAATACTAGAATATCTCAATCTAGAGATTCAAGAGGATTAGGGCTCCTGGTAAGGCTATAAACAGTCTGATAAGCAATTGTGGTTATTCCCCTAAAGGTTATGTCAGCACTATTACCAGTGCTTCCGCTGACGTCTGCAGCTTCCCAGCTTTCTCCCTTTAACTGGAAGAGTCAAGGACATAGAGACTGAACAGTGAGATTTACTGTGCAGAGTTGAGGGGAATAAGATATTCATGGAACTGGGATTTACTGTTATTGAAACGTGATGTTCTTTGATGAATACAATAAGAAAAATAGACAGTTGCTTATTACTATTGACTTACAAGTCTCTTAAATGGGTATGCGGATCAAATACTTGCTGATCTGTAGAGTGTGAAAAACCTGGAATTATTACATTAATACTACTCGAGCTTTGTGGGTATTTTCTGCACACTAATAGTTTCATATTAAGAAGCTGGATATTGTAAAATCTCATTTATAGGAACTTAGATGAGAAGAAAATTTTCTTTGATGGTGAGACTGTTGTCTTAGTTGAGGAAATTGTCTGATGTTCCTTCATTACCTGTGATCGGGGGACCTTTATAACCCTGATTTCTCTTAGAATGTGAGCCTTGCCAAAGTTGGCTTCTGCAAGGAAGCCCAGGGGGAGGGTGTAGTCTTCCTCTGTTGCTGTGTATAGATGCAAAAAAAAAAAAAAAGTTTCATTTGTTATCTGTAATGAGCTTTCTGAGCACTGACGACATTGGGGAGGACGAGGCGAGGCGGTGTTGCTGTTGTGTGCTGTCCTCCACGGAGGACTTCCTGTTTGGTAGATACAGTTAGAGTTGACCTTGGAATTGTGAATATTGTTGCAGTGCTTGAATATGTTGCCATGTGAATGATATTGATTTTGTTCTCTAATACAAACTATTTATTTTTAACTCATTTGAATCAGTAGTTGTAACTGGAGAAGTTTTGTTACCTCTATCCTGGCCTGCCTGCCTGGCAGGATAGTAGCAGCAGCCTCTTTTGGTAGAGCCTCTTAATGAAAACATGGCTGAAAGGAATTAATGGTGATATCTGCAGACTGCATAGAAAATGGCTTTTGTTCCCGGTGTTAATATTTTTACTCTCAAGCACATTTCAGTGTTCGCTGAGAGTGACAGATCACCCCAGAATGCTAATTGCTCATATCCATAGAGAGGATGCAATATAAGCAGTTGTGACAGCAGCTTCCTCCTACCTGGCATTCTTCCCGCTCACCTCAGCCCAGCCCCCAAACGGGCATTAGCAGTCAGTGTGGGCCCGGGTGCCTGGCTGGCCCACCAGCCAGGGTGGCAGCCTGTCGTGGGCATCAGTGGCCTGCTTCCTGGAAAGAGCTCCTTGAGGGTGTGGGCTTTTTGTTAGCTAAGTTTTTTCTGGGCCCCACTATTCCAGGTAGGCAAGATAGATGTTACACAAAACAATTTTGAAGTGCTTTGCTTAGAGCATTTTGTTTATGATTGCAATGTTTACGTTTCTTATTTAATAAGAGACTTTATTTCATTCTATTAAATGTTAGTATTTGGAAGAGGTGGATACTGTCTCTAAAATATGTAACATTTTATATAAGTTATACTGTTACATATACTTGCAATATCAGACCTTGCATTCAGTACACAGTGCAATAGACTCTTTCCAGACCTGTATTTTTCCGTGAACAATAAAAAGATTGTTTGGCACACTGCTCATTTCCCATGTTTCCTCTTCTTTGGAATAGTGTATCCTTCAGTATCTGTCACTGCAGTTTTTGTCTCATAAAACATTCTCTTATTTATGACTGATCTGTTCTTAGACTTTTTTCAAAGAAAAATACTTTATCTGATTTTAAATTCATAAGGCCTATTTCATATCTGTGTATTCAGAAACAATTTGATGCAGAGAAGTTCCTTGAGGTGTCTGAAACCAAGCAGAGGGCTGGGCTTGGTAGCCCATGCCTGTAATCCTAGCATTTTGAGAGGCCAAGGTGGAAGGTTCACTTGAGCCCAAGAGTTTGAGACTAGCCCAGGCAACATAGTGAGACCCCATCTCTATAAAAAAATAAGAAAAATTAGCTGGGCATGGTGGCTCATGCTTGTAGTCCCAGCTAATCCGGAGGCTGAGGCAGGAGGATTGCTTGAGCCCAGGAGCTAGAGGCTGCAGTGAGCTGTGATGACACCACTGCACTCCAGCCTGGGCGACAGATCAAGACCCCTGTCTCCAAAAAAAAAAAAGGGAAAAAAAAAAAAAACCGTGCAGAGGAGAATCCTCAAAGATCCTGGAACCTCACTTTGAACATCTGCTAAGTAATTATCAAACAGTGAATTTATAAAACATCACATGATGGTAGCTGAAGATTGGAGTCAGGTGAAGTCAATTTAGTTTCTACTTGGTAACTCTGAGAAGCCTATAGAGTCCTTTTGGTTTTCTTCCCTGAGCTTGACCTTCACCATCAGGCAGGATATGCAGGGACTTATTATGAAGTGAAACTCAAAACCATTTGATGCTGTTCACTCTGGTTTGAAATGAGGCTGTTCCAGGCTCACGCAGATTGTATTATTGGATAAAGTACCCTCAGGGACTAAGGGCTCTCTGCTCCTAATTTGTAAGCCAGTGGGAGAGCTGCACATTCCTCGGGCATCAGCCCAGATTCTTACACAATTTCATTGGCGCTTCCACATAAAATTGTGGTTCTAATTTAATTGTTGTTTATTTGGCATTTAATTGGAACAGAGATTTCCCTGTGACCAGCCTCAACACATGAGAAACCTCCAGTGGAAAGAAGTACATATTTTACTTTCACCTCATTGAAAATGCTGAACAGAAGGAACCACTTGACTGGTTTATGGTCCCAGTCTCAATAGAAGAACTGGGGGATTAGACACATTCTAAGGTGACCATGACAGATTATGATCCCCAAGCACGTCCTGACTTTAAGGACCAGTGATTTGTAGGTCATACTTGCCGCTTAAGTGTGGATGACTGTAAATTCTGCTTCTACCTAGTAGTAAAACTATACATTTTTTAGTGCCAATGCAAAATCAGAGGTGGAGTTGATAGTGCTCACTCAGGGCTTACCATGCACAGAACACTGCTTAGACACTTCAAAAGGATGGAAAAGACAAGACGATGAGGATCTTTGTTCTGGGGGAGCATATAATCTAACTGTACAGATTAAAACATAAGTATTATTCTAAGGCAACTGCAAAATGTACTATAAATTATGAAATAATAAAGAATAGCTTGAATATATAAGATGCTTAAAATTTAAGGGTGGATGAAGGGCATCTGGGTGGTGGGTACAGATCAAAAAGAAAAGGTGATGGCTGAGGACTGAACCCTGGGACATTCCAACTGAGAAGTTGGAAAGGGAAGGAGGAGGAGTCAGGAAGGAAGGAAAACCAGGGGCGTGTGGGGGCCTGAGAGCCAGGGAAAGGATGTCAAATGCTGGGAGAGAGAATTGTTCATTGCATATGGAGAGAGAGAACTTGCTGGTGACCTTAATAAAAGCAATGTCAATGTAGAGGTAAGGGTGAACACCTAAGTGGAGTGGCCCATAAAGAATGGGAGATTGGGAAGGAGGCATAGCTTATAGAGCATGGATGATTATAGAGGAATGGGATGATAGTCTGAGCAGGATGTAGGGGGCAAGAGAGGATGTTTTTCTTTTTTCTTTTCCTTATGATGAAGACTGTAAGCTCATGTTTGTATGAAAATGGGAATGACTCTGTAGAAGGAAAAATTGATGCAGGAGAGAGGGGAATAGTTGTCAAAGCAAAGTCCTGAGGAGGGACTAGAGAGGGAAATTGTTAGCATTAAATGCTTGTATTAGATTAATAAAAATGTATAAAATCAATGACCTATGCTTCCACTTAAGAAACTAAACAAAGAGCAAACTAAAGCTAAAGGTGAAAAAAAGGAAATAATAAAAGAGGAGAAATCAAAGACATAGCAATGGAGAAACAATGGAGAAAATGAAACAAAAATCTGGTTCTTGGAGAAAATCAGTAAAATTGATAAAGCTGTGGCCAGAATGGTAAGGAAAAAAGAGAGAAGGCACAAGTGTCAGCAATGACAGGAAACATTACTATCATTCCTATGCTATTAAATAAATAAGGGAATATTGTGGACAACTTAATGCCAATCAATTTAAAAACTAAGATGAAATGGACAAATTCCTTAAGAACAAAGCTCACTCGATAAGAAAATCTGAATATCCCTATATCTTTTCAGACTTTGTCTTTTCTTCCTTCTTAACATGCCTTGTAATAATTTGTTGAAAGCTGGACGTCACCTGTTGGGTAATAGGAACAGAACTTAAAAAGCTTTTAGTATAACTTTTATGTTAATCTGGGTAGGAGTTGGACTGTGTTTAATGTCTGCTGAAGCCGTAAGTAAAGTTAAATGTCAGGTTTTTAGTGGGCCTGCATCCCCCTCCCCCACCTTCAGGCTGAGTATCTCTTAGCTCCGCCTACCCCTTAGATGAGACAGGAAGGCTAGAAGGGGCTGGAGAGGAAGAAATGTCCTTCCTCCAGGTAGGATAATGCTCTGATAAACTCTCTTTCCTTGGAGAGTAGGCCTTTGTGATGGAAACACTCTGAATGTATTTTACAGTGATGATGCCCTTTCTCACTCTTAACGCTAGTGCACACTCAGACTCCAGCAATGTGTCAACACTAGCACGTAAGTGTCCCTGCCAGGTTATGGCTCCACCAGCTTCTGTTCCAGCTAGCAAATCTCAGCTGTGCCTCTCTGGTTTCACCTGTCTGTCTAGGTTTCAGGGTGGTGGTTTGCCTTGAGACCTCAGTTCTCTAATGGGTTCCAAAAAAGTTGTTGATATTCAGTTTGTTTTGCTGCTTCTTGTGAGGATGGGAGTGAGAACTTCCAAGCTGTTTGTTGGAGCTAACTAGAAATCTCCTATATCTATTAAAGAAATGGAATTTGTAGTTTTTATAAGGAAAACTCCTGGAAGGATTCACTGGAGAATTCTACGAAACATTAAAGAAAGAAAAAGAATACCAATTTTATAGGAACTCTTCCAGAAAGTAGAAGTGATGGCACACTTTCCAATTCTTTCTATGAGTCAGCATTACCTTGATAACAAAACCAGACAGATATTACCAGAAAAAACAACAAAAAAAGACCAATATTCATCATAAACATAGATGCAAAAATCCTCAACAATATTTTAGCAAATTTAGTAATATGTAAAAAAGCACTATATAGTTGTCCCCCTTAATCTACGGATTTGCTTTCCAAGGTTTCAGTTACCCTCAGTCGACTGCAGTCCCAATTTTATCTCACATCAAAGAAAGGTGAGTATAGTGCAACAAGATATTTTGAGAGAGAGACCACATTTGCATAACTTCTATTACTGTATATTGTCATAATTGTTCTAGTATTATTGTTATTTATCTTCCACTGCACCTAATTTATAAATTTAACTTTATCATAGGTATGTATAGGAAAAACATAGTGTATATGGGATTTGGTACTATCCATGGTTTGAGACATCTACTGGGGGTTTTCATGTGACCAACTGGAGTTTATCTTAGTAATGCAAAATTGATATCAATCAGTTCACCATATTAACAGACTAAAACAAACATGATCATATCAATAGATACAGAAAAAGCTTTTGAAGAAAATTAACATCCATTCCTGATAAAAACCCCTCAGCAAAACTAACAATAGTGTAGAATATAAAGGAATTTCTCTAACCTCAAAAGGGAGCATCTATATAAAACCCTACAGTAAAGGTCATATTTAATGATGAAAGACTTTAGCTTTCCCCACGAAGACTGGAAACAAGGCAAGGATGTCTACTCTCACCACTTTTATCCAGCAATGTACTGGAGGTCCTAGCCAGTGCAAAAAGGCAAACAAAAAAAAGTCATACAGATGGAAAGGAAGAAAAAAACTCTGCTGGTGATATGATCATCTGTGTAGAGAATACTAAGAAAAGGCTACTAAAACTAATTAGTGAATTTAGCACGGCCACAGGATACAAGGTCAACCTACAGAAATGAATCATATTTCTGTATGCTGGCAGCAAACAGTTGGAAATTGGAATTGATTGGCTTGCTAGAACCAGTTTGCTTCTAAAACTGTCTATAGCCAAGGGCTGTGTTAAAAGATTTTCTAATCACAAAAAAATACAATAAATAAATGAACTATTATAAAAATGTGATAAAATAGATATTCATATTACAAACACAAAATCATTAGAGTCAACAAACATAAAATTAGATTTTAGTAAATGTAATCAGAACAAACACAGGAAAAAGAATTACAAACATGTACATGTGTATAGGCAATTAATATAGAATCACTATACTCAACTTTTTAAAAATTGATGTATAATAGATATAAATGTTTTGGGTTTACATGTGTTAATTTTTTTTTTTTTTTTTTTTTTTTTCTGGAGACCGAGTCTCACTTTGTCACCTGGGCTAGAGTGCAAGTAGCGTCATCATAGCTCACAGCAATCTCAAACTCCTGGGCTCAAGCGATCCTCCTGCCTCAGCCTCCTGAGTAGCTGGGACTACAGGCATGCACTACCATGCTCAGCTAATTTTTGTATTTTTTGTAGAGACAGGGTGTCCACTCTTGTTCAGGCTGGTCTTGAACTCCTGACCTAAAGTGATCCTCCCATCTTGGCCTCCCAGAGTTGCTTTAGTTCTTTTTACTTTCCTGTGGCCCCAGGAACTGTCTCATCTTCATATTTGAGTTCTGGGATATTGCTGGTGATAATATCAATGTTGTATATTTGTTTTGATCTTCTGCGTGGGAAGTAAAGTCATTTTGGAACCTAAAGTCCTCACACTCATAACTTTTTGTTGTTCTGTAATTGAACAAAATGTGAATGAACTGGTGATTCCCCATATTAAGTGCCTATACAGACACTATGAAAGAATACTTAGTAAATCAATATGTAAATTTTTAAAATAATTTATCAAAATGATAAATAAACTTGTGTCCTATATATTAATTTACCTAATCTAGATTGTATTGATGACAATGCTACTCTCAGATTATAAAGCAGATGTAAAATGTTTCTGTGTTTATTCTATTAATATTAGGTACAAATATATATCATAAATCTACAATACTGGATATGAATAGAGAGTTCCAGAACAGGCTTATGTCTATGGAATTGAGTATATAATAAAATTGGAGCTGGGCACGGTGGCTCACGCCTATAATCCTAGCACTTTGGGAGGCCAAGGCGAGAGGATTGCTTGAGGTCAGGAGTTAGAGACCAGCCTGGGCAACATAATGAGACTTTGTCTCTATAAAAATACTTTTTCAGACTTAGCTGGGCGTGGTGGCACACACCTTTAGTCACAGCTACTTGGGAGGCTGTGGCAGGAGGATCCCTTGGGCCCAGGAGTTTGAGGCTGCTGTGAGCCATGATTGGGCCACTGCACTCCAGCCTGGGTGACACAGCAAGACCTTGTCTCTAAAAAAATAAGTAAAAAAATAAAATTGGCATTTTAAATCAATGGAAAAAGGATCAGCGGTTTAATAAATGTGCCTGTTTAGTTATTTGATTATATTTGGGGGGAAAAAAGTAAAGCTAGGTCCTTACCTCACTTTTACTTATGTAGACTTATTAAATCTTTAAATGAACAAAAATAAAACCATGAAAGAATTTTTAAAAATTAGAATAGTTTTATAATATTAAGGTGGAGAGAGTCTTTCTTAGCATTACACTGAGGCTACAAACTACAAAGGGTAAAAATGACTATGTAAAATTTGAATATTTGACTATGTAAAATTTAAAAATGTACAGCAAAAGACACTCTATACAAAGAAGACTAGGAGAAATATTTTTGACATATAGAGGATTGTCACTTATCCTCTTTGCATTTATATATATATTTAATTTATATTTTAAGTATAGAAGCTTTATATATATATTTTTTATTTTCATATAAAATGCTTCTATAATTAAAAAAAAGGTGAAAGAAACAGTTAAAAAGTCACCAAAGGACATAAACAGATAATTCACTGAAAAAATGCAAATAGTACACATAAGACAAAATGCTAAATCACTAATAATAAAAGAAAAGCAAAACAATTTTGGACTGTCAGATTGTCAAAGGTAAAAAAAGATTGATAAAGCAGACTGTTGAGTATATGGTAGAAATAACATATTGTGAAAAAGCAAATTAGTACAACCATTTTGGGTGGTAATTCAGAAAAATTGACTATATACAATTTTGAGATGTGCATATTTTGAATGAGAATTCCTTTTCTAGGAATTTATCCTATAGAAATAAATCCAAGTACACAAAGATAGTCTTGTAATAGTCTTGTAACAGTAAGGAATTTGCAACAAGTATCTATCAATAGAGCACCACATCAAAGATCAGAGCATTGTATAGCCATTAAAAGAATGAGGATACCCAGAATACATTAGGAAAAAAAGCAAGGTGTAGACCATTCATCCATTCAACAAATGTTTCTTATGCCAGAGATTGTGCTAGATACTGAAAATATGAGAGTGAAAACAGGCATGATAGTAGCCCTTATAAAGCATGTAATATCTAATCCCATTATTCTATTTTATTAAAAACTTAAAAATGAATATAAAAATATGTGTGTATATACATAAAGTCTTGAAAGATAAAACTAAATAGTGATAAAACACTATTTTGGGAGTTAGGATTATGAGGGACTTTCTGCTTTATACCTAACCTAATTATTTGTACTTTAAAAAAAATGGGCATATATTATTTAATCAGGCAAAACCACAATCCAAGCACTTCCATAATTTATCATTGTCCTTGATAGAAAGTGTATATTGTTCAAGGTCTTTTAAATCTGATGCTAACCACTTTTTTCTGCCTCCCACCATTCCCTTCCTAGAAACTCTCAAACACATCCCCATTTTGGGAGGCTGAATCGGGAGGACTGCTTGAGGCTAAGAGTTCAAGACTAGCATGGGCAACATAGCAAGACCCTCAGTCTAAAAAAAAAAAATTAGCCAGGCATGATGGCACATGCCTGTAGTCCTGCCTACTCAGGAGGCTGAGGCAGGAGGATCATTTGAGCCCAGGAGTTCGAGGCTGCAGTAAGCTAGGATTGCGCCACTGCATTCCAGCCTACATGACAGAGGTCTCACAAAAAAAAAAAAAAAAACTTCACATCCCTGAGGCTTCCTCTACTTAGATGTGCTGTGGACTCTCATACCTCCACCTTTTTCTTCTTGCTTTTAGCTCCAACTGGAAAACATTCTATTCCTTCTTCAAGATCATGTTCAAATGTCACCTCCTTCGTGGAGTCTTTCCTGACTAGATTCAGAAAAGCAAATAGATTTCTCCACTCTGATCCCTTACACTCTTTTTAAAACTAAGGACTAATTTGCATACAATAAAATTCACAAATTTGAAGTTTTCAGTTGGATTAATTCTGACAAATGCATACACCTGTGTGACCACTGCTGCAAGTCAGGATAGAGGACATTTGCTTCCCCAGCGGTTCCTTGTGTTCCCTTCCAGTCCACCTACACCCTCCTCCAGCTGCTGGTTCCCACATCTATCAGATAGATTCAGTTTAGCTTGTTTCTGAACTTCATGTATATGGAATAACACCAAATGTACTCTTGTGTCTGGCTTCTTTCACACAACATAATTTTCTGAGATATCATCCATGTTTTGTGTATATCAATAATTTTTAACTTTTTATTGCTGAATAGTATTCCATTGTTTGGATATACCGTAATTTAGCCATTCTTCTGTTGATACCACATAGCATGCCGTACATATAGTCTTCTTATATTATGGTTAGTGGTTTCTGTTTGTTTCCCTGCACGTGACTGTGAGCTCACTGAACACAGGGACTCTGTCTACATTAGGCTTGAATCCTCAGCACTTCCCTGTGCTTAGCAGATGGTACTTGTTCATTGGATCTTTGCTTTTGAATGAGTAGATATGAGGAAGAAAGTCAGTTGGAAATTACTTTGAATCTGGAGATTAATCCAGTTTCATCCAGTGGTTGGGAAGGAGCGATGAGCTTCTGAGCTTGTTGGTGGCTGCGTGGTTCTCCGTGGACAGAATATATCATATTCAGGAAAACTGTTCAAGTGGTTATGTCTTGGGTAACTGAGGAGAGACACTAAGATGCATGAGATCTGTTGTTGGATATCTAGGTAGCTTAGGAAACTAGTTTCAGCAGATGAACTACCTGGCTATGTTACCGCCCTCACCAGAAAAGTCTTTGCTTCTTCCAAGAAGGCCAGTTGACCATGTATGTCATCACCAACACAGAGCATGACAGGTCTCGGCCTTGCCCTTGAACCCACGTGCCCTGTTTTTATTGTCTTCATTGTAAGTAATTAAAGGTTAATATTTGACACACGTGAACGCAAGCAGAAATAATGACTTTGACTTACAATATTGAGCGGTCATAGCTGCCGTGGGAGTAGAGATCATGTTGTTTCCTGGGCTCCCGCCCAAGGGCGAGTCCAAGGGAAGCATTATAAAGCCAGCCCTGGCGGGTATCTCTCTCTAGATGGACCAGGAGGAGATGAGCTCTCAGGCAAAATGCCAGGATGGGACCCAGTGTCATTTGGCTGTGTGTGAACATGAGGGGTGGGTGTCTTTTTATGAAAACAGATTTATTAAGGTATAATTGATATATATGGTACATATTTAAAGTATAAAATTTGAATGGTTTTGACATATGTGAAGAAACCATCACCAGAATCCAGATAATGAACAAAAGCCCGGTATGGTGGTGCGTAACTGTAGTCCCAGCTACTAGGGAGGCTGAGGCAGGAGGACCCCTTGAGGCCAGTAGTTTGAGGCTGCCGTGTGCTGTGATTGCTCCTGTGAATAGCCACTGCACTTCAGCCTGGGCAACTGAGCAGGACCTTAGCTCTAAAAAAATAAAAATAAAAAATAAATATTTAAAAAATGATAATGAACATATCCGTCACCTCAACCATTTCTTTTAAACCTTTATAATCCCTCTATTACCCACCCCACCTCCTCCCCAGGCAACCACTGATCTGCTTTCTGTCACTGTAGTTTGCATTTTTTAGAATTTTTCATATTAAATGGAATATAGTCATGCACCACATAACAACATTTCAGTCAACCATGGACCATATATTAACATATGTGACTTTGGTCCCATAAAATTATAACAGGGCTGAAAAATTCCTATCACCTAGTAGTGCTATAGCCATGGTAATGTCAGAGTGTAAGGCATTACTCACGTGTTTGAGGTGGTGCTGGTGTAAACAAACCTGTGTGGCCAGTCAAATAAAAATATAGCACATGCAATTAGGTACAGAACATAATACATGATAATGATAATAAATGACTGTTACTGGTTTATGTATTTACTAAACTTTTTATTATTTTTTGAGTGTGCTTCTTCTACTTATATGTAAAAGGTTAACTGTAAGACAGCCTCAGGCAGGTCCTTCAGGAGGTATTCCAGAAGAAGGCATTGTTATCATAGGAGATGACAGCTCCATGCCTGTCACTACTCCTGAAGACCTTCCAGTGGGACAAGATATGGAGGTGGAAGGCACTGATGTTGATGCTGATCCTGTGTAGGCCTACGCTAATGTGTGTGTTTCCATCTCAGTTTTCAACAAAAAAGTTTAAAAAGTAAAAACAAATTTTTAAAAAAGCTTATAGAATAAGGATATAAAGATAGAAAATATTTTTGTACATCTGTACAATGTGTGTGTGTGTGTGTGTGTTTTGAGATAGGATCTTGCTCTGTTGCCCAGGCTGGAGTTCAGTGGCCTGATCATAGCTCACTGCAGCTTTGAACTCCTGGGCTCAAGTGATCCCCCCGCCTTAGCCTCACGAGTGGCTGGGACTATAGGTGTGCACCACCACACCTGGCTAATTTTTAAAATTTTCTTGTACACATGGGGTGTCAATATGTTGCCCAGGCTTGTCTCAAACTCTTGGCTTCAAGCATTCCCCCCACCTTGGCTTCCCAAAGTGCTGGGATTATACCTGTGAGCCACTGCACCTGGCCCAATGTGTGTTTTAAGCTAAGTATTATTACAAAAGAGTCAAAAAGTTTTGAAAATATTTCAAAGTTCATAAAGTAAAAAAGTTACAGTAAGCTAAGGCTAATTTATTAGTGAAGAAAGCAAATTTTTAAATAAATTTAATGTAGCCTAAATGTATAGTGTTTATAAAGTCTATAGTAGTGTACAGTAATGTCCTAGCCTCCACATTCACTCACCTCTCACTCACTGCCTCACCCAGAACAACTTCCAGTCCTACCCAGAGCAACTCCAGCCTGGGCAACAGAGCAAGACCCTATCTCAAAACACACACACACACACACACACACACACACACACACACCATTTATACCATTTTTCACTGTACCTTTTCTATGTTTAGATATACAAATACTTACCATTGTGTCACAATTGCCTACAGGATTCAGTACAGTAACATGCTGTACATGTTTGTAGCCTAGACATAATAGCATATAGCCTCGGTGTAGAGTAGGCTATACCATCTAGGTTTGTGTAAGTACACCCTGTGATGTTTGCACAATGACAAATTCGCCTAACCACGCATTTCTTAGAATGTATCCCAGTTGTCTAGTCGTTAAGGGATGCATGACTCTGTGTGTGTGTGTGTGTGTGTGTGTGTGCACGTGTGTGTTCACCATATATAAACACATGATACAGAGAGACACACCATAGTGTCTGTGTGTATTCATTCCTTCTTTCCAGTTCAGCCTTAGGAAAAAGCTCAATGAAAGTGTCCTTGGGAACTTGGTTTGCTAAATTAAGAGGTGAGAATAGCATCTCAGGAGCTGAGCAGACTCCTCTGCCCAGTTGCAGTTGGCAGTCGCTGGTCAGATTTTTCCTGAGCAGGGGCCAAGGGTTCATGTTACCAAGAGGATTGGAAGCAGGAAGTTGTTGGCTTTCTGGAAATCATTAGCCTGTGTGGTTTTATGAGGATACTACGTGATTGGGATAAGCACGGTCAAGTCTATTACAAAAAGGTGTTTCCGTGTCACTGGAGCTGCGCAGGGTGGCCCTAGCGCTGTCACTCAAGATCCCCGCGCTGCGGGAGCGTGGCTTGATCCTCCGAAGACAGGGGCACGGCGGCGCCTTTCCCGGGGCTGTGCTAACGGGCGAAGGTGCCCGAAGCAGTCAAGAGTGCGCAGCGACAGCCACGGCTGAATCCCTGCTTGACCTGCAGTCATGATGAGACGCTGACCTAGTCGCAATCATTTTTTATGGCGAACCATTCAGTGCAGCAGCGTACAGTACTTAGGCCCGTACCTCTGCCCCGTCACTCCACGGTGCAGGGGCGCGGCTGGGGCCCGGGAACTGACCCCTCCCATGTCCCTTCACCGTCTCCCTCACCCCGACCCCCAGCTCCCGTCCCAGCGTTGCCTGGGCCTCACGCCTCCCCCCACACCCTGAGACAGCTGCATCCACGAGCCGGGCCGTCCCCAGTGTGTTCGGCGATGCCGAGGTGCCCCACTGCCGCAGGCGGCCCGGAGCTCTCGTGTCCCCCCCACGAGCGGGCCTCGGGACTTCTCCCGACGCCTGGGAGGAAGGCCACCTGTACAATGTGGAGGGCGGACAGGGCTAACGATTCAAGCCACTCGTGTTTCAGCTGCGCACGGCTTTGGCGCCCTCGGGCTGGCGGGCTGCAGAAGAGAAGCGCCATGCCGGGTGCAGGATCCCTGGGGCTCGGAGGAGACGGGGCCGGTGCATGTGCACGGGGTTAGCACCTGGCCCGGCCTGAGCGAGGTCCTCCTGCAGTTACCCAGGCTCCACGTGCCTGCAGCCCGCGCTCCAGCGAAAGCCTGAGAGGGACCCGAGTGTGGCCGAGGGCGTGGCCCGGGCAGGGAGGACCCAGTCGGAAAGTCTGCTGTCCTGCTCATTTTGGTTGATTTTCCTTCCGTCCTCTGGTTTCCCTCCCTCCCTGCTTATCCCCCTCCCTGGTTCCCCCATCCCTCACCCACTGGCCACGTGTGGCTGTTGAGCACTTGAATGTGGTTAAAATGAGAAACTGTTTTGTTTTGATAAATTTAAATTTAAAAACTGATAATTGATGCAGTTCTTTGGAAAGCTTAAGTGTGTTTGGAGCAACTTGGGTATTTGAATCTTCTTCAACTGTAAATTTATGAAATCTAAATACAGATCAAATATTTACAAGGAAAATTTCGCATCTGAATCGAGATGTGCTATAAATGTAAAAGTCATACCAGATTGCTAAGGTTTACTACAAATAAATTAAAATATCTCTTATTAAAATACTGAGTACATATTGAAATTATAGTATTTTATTTGGGTTCTATAAAATAAATTAAAATTAATGTCACTAGTTTCTTTTACCTTTTCCTTTTAGTGTGGCTACTAGAAAGTTTAAATCCCATGTGTATTGCATTGTATTTTATTCCGTTTCTCTGAGCCTGTGGCCTCTAGATTGTCAATGTAGCTGGATCTAGATGAGGTCATGGCCAAGCTGAAGGAGGACTGGAGTTCCCTGTACCCACCTGGAGCTCTCAGCACTCTGCCTCCCCAGCCATCCATGCTGGGGATGTGAAGTTCAGGATATTAACCCAACATGACAGAGTGAGGCAAGAGTTCTCAATCAACCAAAGTTTTTGAGTCAGAGCTTGAGGGCACGTCTGGGAAAAACACAAGTTACAGAAATGCCTGTGGTCTGTGCTCTCCGAAGAGGTTTTCAGGAGTCTCAGTACTTACACGTTTCTTTAAAGGGGAGAAGACACGTAGGAAGAGAGGGATAGGCTGTGAGGCTGATGGTTACATTTTCGTGAGACTTGAGTTAGTGCCCAGGAAATCTACATCATACACAAGGTAAGGTGAACATTCAAAGGAAAGAGAGTAGAGGAAGAATCAAGTATGCAGACTTCTCAGAGCCGGTGGAGGAATAGATTGATCTCATCCTGTCCTTGTTCTGCATCTTGGAAGATAAGCTTGTAATTGACATGGCCAGTGTGAACTCTAACAGCCTTCAGCTTTAGGAGGTAGACTTAAGTTGCAGAACTGAAGTTACAATTGACATGTCCTTGTTTAATGGTAGGGCAATGTGACAAGACTGTGTTTCTAAATAAATAAATAAGTGCATAGATGAATGAATGAATGAATGAATGGGAAGAATTTACTTATGAGCAATTTGCAAAGACAGCCATCTGGAGATGAAGGAGGCCTTTGCCTTTCTGTGGGAGTCTGGCTAACGTATAATGCGTTGACACAGATAGAGAAGGTATAGCTAACCAACTGGGAAAAGGATGACAGTGTTGGGTGTCTCAGTCTCCAGGCTTAACTTTCCCTTTGGCATAAGGAGTTTGGGGGTCCTGAGATTTTTATTTTCCTTTACAAGGGAATAGGAAGAAAGGCTGTGGTGAGAGAAGGGAGCTGTTCACTGCCTGCTCTGGGAAGTGCTCCTGCAGTGGGATGGGAGCAAGTCCAGGGAACGGGCGCTTCATGGGAACTCTGTCTTGCCCCCTACTTGTCCTTATGCCTGCACGTGTCCATGATACCTGAAAGGATGTCAAAGAGGAGAACTGAAGAATCCTTGTGTTCTAATGGAAGAGACCATCAGGGCCGGGAGGGTTTTGCAGTGTTTCTATTCCAAAGCAGGCCCAGCTGTTATGTCACCTACTGGAGCCAAAGTACCCTTGAAATGTTCACCTGTGTTGGTCCTAGGGCAATTACGATGAAAATTGGATGCTTTTCTATATAACTCAAACAAGCAATGAGGGTACTTACTGGTAACTGTTACAGGACTGCCTCCTTTTGCCAACCAGAATGTGAAATCTGGATGTAGACAAAAGATTATATGAAGGGTGATAGCATGTTTTGCAAAAAGCATCCAAAATAAGGTAACAGACAAGCAAAAGGCTGTCCACCTACTTGGAACAATATTCTCAAGAGTAAAAAGAGACATAGGACCTGTTCCCTATATTGGTGTCCCTTTGTTTAGGAACATCTCCCTCTTTTCCACCCTTCTGTTCAAATCTGACTTATCCTTCAAGGACCAGCACACATCCCACCTCCTCCCTGAGCCTTTCCCTGATTCCTCTAGACGTCCCAGCTCCACTACCTAAGCACACTGCCTGCGCCACAGGCCTCCAGCCTTGGCAAAGTGATCACGTCCCTCAGTGCATTTCCCTTTGGAGCCAGGTCCTAAGACCTGGATGCAAATCACATTATTATTTGTTCTGATCAGTTACCTATCATCACAACAGGGGGCTGCAAAGTGCTTTGCAAGCAGTAATGCTTTAACTTCACCTCCAAAAAGATCAGTTGGACATGAAAAACATTTTATTTATAATTTCTTGTATTTACAGTGTGTGTCTTCATTACAATCATTCTTCCAATAAATACAGAAGTGCTGAACAGACCATCACAACAGTGGCCTTCGGTCCCTGTAGCACAGGGACTGAGGGGTGCTAAAGACGCCAGCACCTCCCAAGGGCCGGTCAGGAGGCCTTCAAAGAGGTGAGTGAAGGGGAGAGGAATTTGGAGTCTGAGACTGAAACGGGATTAAAAGAGTCAACACAGGCTCACGCCTGTAATCCTAGCACTCTGAGAGGCCAAGGGGGGTGGATCGTTTGAGCTCAGGAGCTCGAGACCAGCCTGAGCAAGAGCGAGACCCCCGTCTCTACTAAAAAAATAGAAATTAGCTGGACAACTAAAAATATATATATAAAAAATTAGCCGGGCATGGTGGCACATGCCTGTAGTCCCAGCTACTCGGGGGGCTGAGGCAGGAGGATTGCTTGAGCCCAGGAGTTTGAGGTTGCTGTGAGCTAGGCTGACGCCACGGCACTCTAGCCGGGGCAACAGAGTGAGACTCTGTCGCAAAAAAAAAAAAAAAAAACAGAGTCAACACAGCGCATCTAAAGAAACACATCCAGGTTTTTATAATTTTGACCAGATGACACCAAAGGAGCAGAACAAGGAGACTCGTGAGAGGCCAGGGCAAGACTAGAGGAGCTGGGCCTTCCCCGCGGCCTCGTGCCTTGGCTGTGTGCTCTCCGCCTGCCCTCTGCGGCAGAGTTAGGGTGCGTGCGAGGCAGCCCACCGCACGCGCCACAGAACTGGCTTCCCTGAGAGGCGCTGGTGTCAGTGGAATGAGTGAGGCTCTGAAGGAAGGTTCCCGATTCCAAGGCTGGATCCTCTAGAGTCCCACAGAGATTTAGCACAGAGGTTGACAGTGTGGGTTTTGGCGCATCCTTTCCGCCTCCCTGGCTTGGTCTCGTCTCAGCCTCGGCAGGCTGAAAGCCTGGGCTGTGCTGAGCAGGAGGAGGGAAGGGGAGATGCCACTGTTTTCATGAACAGCCCTTGTGCCAGGTACAATGATCTCTCTGTGCTCTCACAAAACTCATCCGTAAAAGGTACGCAGAGGTTTTTGAATGACAATCCTACTGCTTTGGAGTGGTTTATGTTGGTCTCTGATTGATAATTTTGGACCAAGGCCAAGAAACCACATAAGTCGTGAGGGTTGCATTTGTTGTCATTTGATGACACATCAGACATGCCAATGGCAAAGCCGGCAAAGCCACCCCATGCTGCAAGGCCACCAGAGGTCTCGTGCATGTGCGCGCGCGCGCACACACACACACACACACACACACACACACACACACACACACACAAGCCCCCATTAGGTCACTTGTAACCTTGCCTGGCAAAACTGTCCACCAAGACATAGGGCTTGCCACCATTATGAAAATTTGTGATGGTGGGGAAGAGAAAATTCTTACAGTGGGAGGGAAGAGTAGAAGGAAAAAATATAAAAAGAAACATAGGCTTCAGGAGGACATTCCATGCTGTCACAATGAGATCGTGAGCCAGAAGGTTCCCCGTGACCTGCAAGGTGCTAGCAATTAGAGGTTGGTGGTGGAGCTCCTCGCTCATGGAACTAACTGATCCCCGTGGGGCTTTCACATCGGCAGGAGAAAAATGAAGACGTGAAGCCTTCTCAGACACTATCTGTGTGACCTGCCGGGGAGAACATGGAGCGTGTTAGTGACGTCGTGTTATTATTTGTCCCTGGATGCCACGATGATGCCAGCCCCTGCACAGATGACCTCCTGTTTTATAGCTTGAAAATATATTTTAACTAATCCATGATTTGACATGCTTAAAGGGAGAGGAGTAGATACATCTTGACTCCAGGTCGGCAAAAGGGACACTTGCAGAAGTGGCAGAAATGAAATTTGGCCAAAAGAGATGAAACTCTGCAGTCATTTTGCTTCTGCCTGTTTCTTCCAGACTCAAAAGCAGATTGGGCCATCTCAGAACTCACGTCTACTGTAGGAGAGGGGCAGAGAGAGAACAAGACCACATTTTATAGGAACAATCTAATTATTTATAAAATCTGTAGAGCCCCACAGACAGGACGCTGGGTTTGGGCTTAATACTCTGTCACTCTGTCCTCCTCACAGTATGACTAGATAAATACTACGTGATTCCAATTCTGATCCCAAATTGAGACTTTCCCCGATCACATACGTCTTCTCATTCTTTCTCTTCCCCTCCCACTCCCTCCTTCTCACCCCCACCAAGAAAAGGAACTTGAAACTGCCTTTCCCTAAGGCCTGTTCAGCGTCCCTGCCCCCGGGGGGCCGGACTGTGGAAGTGCCCCTAACATATTACAAAGTGTATCTCTTGTTTTCTTTCTCTCCCTACAACCTGACCCCTCCTGTCTCAATTCTTTCCCCTGAGTTGTGAGGTCTGACTAAAGGTTTTGTCAGAGCAGAAGGAAATCAGGGGGTGACAACCCCTCCCCTGAGGAAAGAAATTGAGTTTCAAAAGCAAAACCTAAGCAGAGAGTTCACGTTCTGTTCTGAAAGCTTGGAGAATAAGCTGAATTTCCAGGATACTCAAAAACACGCTTGAGTGAAGTCCTAGATGAAAGTGTTTTCCAACCAACAACAGCAGGTGGCTTGGTTTGTGACCCCAGAATCCAGACCACTGAACAATCTCGCATAAATCCAGCACTTGGTCTGAGAGCTCGTCTTATCCGTGGATTGCACCAGGGGTGGCCGAGGTCCCAGGGTGAGGGGACACCCAGCCAGAGGATCCCTGAGGGACTGGGGTGTTTGCAGGTTGAGCTCCAGAGAACACCTTGAGGTGTTGCAAGTGTCCAGAGAGCCAAAGTATGTAGTGTCCAAAGCAAGGTCCTTCCCTGGACGTGCCTGGGAGTTCCAGGGACCTCAGGCGTGGTCCTCAGTCTCCTTTCTGATGGCTGGTTTGTAAATGACTCCTTTGTTGTCACCTTTTTTGATACTAGAAGAAGAACACACAAATCTTGTTAGTCAAAGATGGGGGTGGGGGGGAGAGAGAGAGCGCGAGCGAGCCCAGAGAGCCACCTGGCTCAGCTGTGGAATGAGGCAACTTTTAGAAGTCAGACTCCTCTCTTCGGGACCTTTCCCCAGTTCTGTCGGTCTTGGGAGGGAATGCTGCCAAATAAAGCATTAGCGAAAATGGCACATGTTCACTTTCCACCTGTTCTTTCTAACCTCTGATGATGCTAGACCTGCATTTTGAAGGAGGCCTTATTATCACACCCCTCCCCCACTTCAAACCTTTGATTCTGTAACAGGGTTCCTGGCAACCTTTTTATTTGTCATACCAGAAAAATACATTAGGTTTTAGGGAAAGCCAAACATGACAATAAAAACATGCTCAAAGGGCATTAATAGCTAATGTGAGTGAGAGATCAGGTTTTCCTTCATCTTTCTTTTTGGATTCATAGAAGAAAACCCAGATGTAGAGATCTTAGTAAGAAGATAGCCTTCCTGCTTGTGTTTAGGCACCAGCTCCGAATCAAGAGACTCATCTGAGGTCATATAGTAGCCGCGGCTGGCCCCCACCCCTCCAAGTCTGAGCACAGTGACCCTTGAACAAGCAGCGCCTCGTGCAAAGGAGGCTGGGGCTGGGGTGTTTTGGGAACTGCACTCCTAGAGTCAGTGTTGGTGCTGGTGACAGGGCTTCTTCATTCTGCGAGGCTGCCTTCCCAGACAGACCAATCGTCATGGACAAAGAAGCCGCCCATTCCCACTTGGAACCCAAACCAGCTCACCTCTTCTTCCTTCTGAAAAGCCAAATGGACACTGCCAGGATAATACAGATGCCAAGAACGCCAGCCAGGGCCACCGAGAGGACGATGCCTGGTGAAGAGGCAGTGGGCACACGTTACACTCCCCCCTTGCCCTCATCGCATCCCACACATAGGGGTAAAATCACATCCCAGCTACATAATCATCCACAGAAAGGTATAATTTCCCCATCTCTGCTCTTAGATTCTGATCCCTGGCTTAGTGGAACTGGCTGGAGCAGTTAGAGGGGGCCATTTGCAAGTTGTAGTGGTTTTCCAGCAGGGCTCTCAAACTTGCACAAGGATCATCTGAAGAGCTTGTTCAAAATGTAGATTTTTTTTTTTGAGCTCAACTCTCAGCAATTCGGATTCATTCTCTTTGGTGTGGGGCCCAGATATCTGCATTTCACCACACACGTCCAGCTGATGCTGATGCACGTGGTCCATGAACCACACTTTGATAAAGCCTGAGCTACAGAATGAAAACTTATTCCATCTGTGCTCGCTGGATTTAAGGCCCATTGGGGTGTCTCCATCAGTTCCATCACACAGTCCTAAGCAGTCCCAAACAACCAGTAGCCCAGTGCCAAGGTCACATGGCCACTCACCTGACCTCCACACTGGGCTCTGGCATGTTTTCAGGCAGTGGCCTCCCCCCATAATCAACAAGGTCTTAGATAGGCTCTTGGAATATGCACATGCTGTAGAGTGATTAGGTCTTTCCTTAGAGGAACGTTTGATTGGCAGTTCATCTTTGAATCAGAGAGCGACTTGAGGGTAAGACCCACAGCCAGGAGGGGACCAGGAGCCAGAGCGACAGCACAGAGAAGCAGAAAGGATGGGCTGGCAGGATCACAGGCCCAGATCACACCCAGAATCACAGTGATCCCCCAGCTGCAGCATGCACAGCCAGCCAGCTGGCCACATACCCAGACTCAGTCCTGTGTCGGTAAGGATTTCCACTTAAAAGGGAGGAGGAAAAGATTGAAAATTAATCTGGAGTCAAACCGTGCTGGATTTGACCAGCGTGTTGAGAGACGCTCTACCTTTTGTTTGGTGGGTGGTACGGGGCTTACTCAGACCTTCCGGGGGTGTTCAGAAGGTCTAGTTCAGGTGACTGCCTGATGGAATGTAGGGGCTTGCCACCTGGGGAATTCATACTGTGGTCCCCACTTCCCATGCTCCTTCGTCACCGCAGTCTCTTTGCTGGGGCAAGACTGCAGAGTTTAATACAAAGTGGCCAATGAGGGAAGGTGAGGAAGGGTAAGCATCAGAGACTACTTGGGCAGGCCATTGTGCACTTCGCTGCGACCTGCTCCTCTTCCTCAGCCGGAGCCTGCCACCAGACTTGACCCCACCCCGTCCAATCTGTCATCATGGTTTGGCTCTATTTTTGGTTTGGTCCTACTAGACAAACTCCTCCACCATCCCAGCCTCCCTTCTCAGCTACATGGAACCAGAAGATTATGGCTCCTCCCAGCAAGTTACTGTTGGGGATAAGTGGGCTGAATTAGGAGAGCTCAGTAGGGCTGACTGGTGCCCAGCTATCTAGGGTGAAATCCCTCAGTTGGCCTACATGGCATCTCCCCGGGGGAAGCTCATGCGTAAATCCGTCTTCTTGAGTGACCAGAGGAGCCCAGTCACGGAGTCTCTCCTGAGTCCCCCTGAACCTGCTCCTTCCAGGTTCTTACAACTATTCCCCATTCCCTCAGTCAGGTTCTCTGTCTAAAGAAAGTCTCTGTTTACACATACCCTTTTGTCTGCTGGTTTTCTGATCTCAGTTGAAACTTCTAGCATGTGTGTGTCCGTGTGTGTGTGTGTGTGTGTGTGTGTGTGTGTGTGTGTGTGTTGGAGGGTAACTGTTCTAACTCATGTTGAAAGCCAGAGCTGTACAGAGATTGGCCACCCACCTTGACACACAGACGAGCCTGTGCCCACAGAGCCCCACTGTGGTGACTGAGACCCTGGGAGGGCTGTGGCCAAGTGTCAGACACCAGCAGGGGGCCAGGGACTCACCTTGTGGCACTCAGCACCCTGGAAACCAGACCTGAGGCTGCAGGGTGAGGTTTTGCTCACCCCCCTTCTCCTGCCCTGTGGTCTGAGTCTGGCTGATTCCCCAGGAGCTATCAGCTGTGTCCTTCCCCTACCGTCCTCTTCTGCACTGAGCCTGCAAAGCCTCCCTGGTCCAAGGCTGGCCCCTGGGGATTCCTGGTCTGGCTTCCCCAGATGGCCCCAGGCTGCTGTGATGGGGAGCAGAGCAGGCATGGAGAAGAGCTGTCCCCAAGGACAGGGCGGCCTGTTCTCCCTGCTCTGCCAGCCACCACCAGTAGCTCATGGCCTCCCAAGTGGCAGAGAAGATGGCTCCTCTGGCCAGATTCCCTGCCCCAGGCCTCTTCTCGTAACCTGAACACAAGGACCCGCCTGTAGCTCGGGAGGTGCTTGGGACAGGAGCCTCCGGCTGGGGACAGCTTCAGGTGTCTGCACAGCACATGCTGTGTTCCCTGCTCAGCCTGTGGCCTCCGCACCGTGTAACTTGGTGTTAGGGTTTATGGATTGTTTTTTAAAGGTACCTAGAGACTTGGTCCCTGGGATCTTAAAAAAACAAACAAATTAAAACCTAGTCATGGTTTCTCTTCCAAGCCTTTTGATGAAATGCACTTCTGTTCTTTGTTCCTAAAGCTGCAGATGCTTGTGGCACCAAACCAGGTCTTGCCACATGAAGACTATTCCTAGTGAGCCTGGCCACTCGGCGAAGCCGTGCAAACCAGGCAGTCTGTAAAGTCGTCTCTTTCACAGTCGCCTCAAGCATCCTGAGAGCCACACAGGCCCCCAGACGGCTGAGCAGCCCCAGTCCAGGGCTGGAGGAGGGGCCCTTCATGCCGTGGCCACAGGGGGCTGAGCAGAGTCTGCAGAGAGCAAGGCCCCCAAGGTGGGACCTTTCTCAAGAGCACAGGACCCACTCGGTGGCTTCTCTGGAGGGAGAGTCTGGATTCGCCCACGTACCGTGCAGTGCTCCTGAGCTACAGGCCCTGCAAACAAAGCATCATGTAACCCATTTCTGTCCCCTGGACTCTTCGCTCCCAGATAACCCCTTTTTGGGGCCTAAATTGCCTCTCCTTGGAAACCATGAAGTGAGACCAAATAGCCACGAAGACAAGGAAAGCCCCAGAGGCAGGGACAGATGCTTTTCAGCCAAGACTTTGATGCAGTAAAAATGAAGCAGCTCGACCGAGCAAGCCAAGATCACAAGCCACTAAGGAAGAGGCGTGGTGGCAAGGGAGCTGCTTAGTAGTTCTACCACCTCACGAAGCCCAGGGCAGGAAGATGCTGTCGGCATGCTGTCCCAGCCAGTCGCGACAGCACCAGCCACCACAGAAGCAGGGCTTCTCCGCAGAGATGTGCTGGGGTCCCATTGGAGGCAGATGCCTGTGCATCTGCTAACTAAAGGGAGAGGGAAAACCGGCGAGACTTCCAGGGCACAGGGAGAAAGAACTGTCAGGGCGCGCAGGGAACGAGAGCCCGAGAGAGAAGCCAAAGGCTGTTTCCCTGCAGAGCCCCGGCTGGGTGAGCGAACAGGCATCAAAGATGGTGCGGGGCCAGAGAGATTCATTTTCAGATTAAACAAAGAAATGGCTTGTTTCTGAATGGAGAACAAGACAGGCAGTTCCCACGGAAGAACAACAGGACAGAGGGGAGAAACGGAGACAGGCTGGTTGACAGCGGTGGTCCACGAGAGCCGCTGAATGAGAACTCAACGGAGGGGGCTCCCGAGCAGGCTGGCAAGAGGGGCACTCCGCGCAGACACGGGGAGCTGCCTGCTCTCCACGCCACGCGCAGGCGCGAGTCAGGGCGAACAGAGACAGGGCAGTGTCACACACAGAAGGAAATCGCACAGACACGGAAGAACTTGACTGTCGCACGCCTCGCCCAGGAAGGCACAGACACCTGGAGAAGGTGGGCAGGCCGCCTGCCACAAGGGCCTTGCTACCTGTTCTGGCTGGCCCACGCGCTGCGTCTTCCGCTGGCATCTTGCTGGACCCAGGGAGGCTGGTTAACGGCTTTTGAGGTCTTCTTCTGAAGCCTCAAGTGTAAACACAGAAAAGTCCAGCAGGAGGAACAAGCACCTCATTTACACACCTTGGGGTTCCTGGAACAACAGTCTAGTATTTTCTAACTCTATTTGCAATTCTGATTGTGGAACACAATCCTTTTCCTTTCAAAGTACTATTTTAAAGTACGGACTGTTTTCGTAGATGGCATGTTACACAGTGATAACATATATACGCATGTAGGTCCGGAGCAGTCTCTAGTCTTGTAAAGGAGGCCAGGAGAGTTTAGGTTTATCAGTGGTTTGATAGTTTAAATATATAAAATTATCTGGGCATGGTGGCTCAAGCCTGTAATCCCAATACTTTGGGAGTCTGAGGCAGAAGGATCACTTGAAGCCAGGAGTTCGAGACCAGCCTGGGCAATATAGCAAGATCCCATCTCTACAAAAAATTAAAAAATCAGCTGTGCATGGCACACACCTGTAGTCCTAGCTACTTGGGAGACTAAGGTGGGAGGATCACTTGAGCCCAGGAGTTCAAGGTTGCAGTGAGCTATGATCTTGCCACTGCACTCCACTCTGGGCAACAGAGCAAGACCCTGTCTCAAACTAACTAACTAACTAAATAAATAAATAAATAAGTGAAATCCAGTTCAGCATGGTAAAAACTCCCATCATTATACTTAATAAAAGTCATAGAGTCAAGTAACTGCAATGCTATTATTCTCTTTGGATGAGGCTTTGGTAAGAAAAGCAAGGAAGATGCCCTCAGTAGCTACAGGACATAACTATCTTTAGAGGACATATTTAACTGGGGAGTTTTCCTCATTAACACTATGCAACCTAATAAAGAAATAATTTCTACAAAGAAATATGCCAAAAAGATACCACCAGATTAGACGAGGGAACTAGTTTTGTACAACCATGATAGGGACTGAGGGCTTTGCCACCAGATTGCAGGAATGCAGGCCCAGGGTGGAAAGCCACATGATCCTGAGGGCCCTAAACCCTGCAGCAGCAGGAGTGGGCTACAATGCCAGCACTGGGCGCTTAGTACTCCAAGTGGCCCAGGCTGTCTGTGCTGAAGGAATGGGTGGCGGGACGGGGGCCTTTTATCCCCATCAAGCCAGAGCAACAGAAAGCACAATAGTATCTCTCCGTGCCTTCCAAACTTGACAGCTAAGTTCTGGTCTTTAAATTTTCTTAAGCAAATGGGTTGATTTTAACACTGTCAGCAAATTGAGAACAGAGAAAAATAAGACTTAATAAGACTAAAATTTGACAACTGTCCAGGCTTACATGTAAATCCTTCTGCAGAGAAGATGCCGGTTGGGGGGAGATGGGAGACCAGTCGGGGACGTTCTTGCCACAGGCTCATAATGAGCACAGAAATGAGTAGGATGTCAATCACCCCTGTCCTTAAGGAGCTGGTAGCGTGTGTGTAATATGTGTGTATTTTTCTTTTTCTTTCTTTGCTTTTGCTGGGGGAGAAATTGCTCTGTGGCGTGCTGAGTGCCATCACAGAGGTGAAGGGTGGTGCTGCAGACAGTAAGTCACCTCCGGGGGATGGGGAGGACTTCCAGGAGGATATGGTTAGAGTTGGGTCTTGAAAGAATTTTCCAGGTGGAGGAGAGTGAGGAGCATCCCAGACATAGGGACTAGTGTGTACACTTGAAAGGACCTGCCGCCTTAGGGAGGCCCTACGGTCTGGGGGGGCTATGGTTGAGAGGGCGGGTTTGGGGCTGTGGGAAAATGATGTGGGTCCTTCGCCCGTGGTGGGTCCAGCCCTCTGCCCGGCCCCATTTCCTGCTGTCTTTCCTGAACACGGTCTGCCCTGTGCCAGGGGCTGTGGTTAGGAGCAGGATGACACCCGCGGTGGGGTTTTCTGTCCCCCAGAGCACATAACTCAGGCTGTGCTCAGGAAACATGTGGCATGTTGAAGGGACTGGGACTCCACTTCTAAGCACCTTTGACATTGCCCCTGACTGTTTGGTCCCCTGATCCGGGTCTGGGGACTCCTCTGGTTACTCACTTGGATACTTTAGAAGAATTGATGATACTCTTCCATCTAATAGCTTTTATTTATAAATAGAAACTTTAAGAAACACAAGGTCAATAACTATAACACACATATTCTAGTCCCCAAAGGTTAGATAATTAGCCATCTTAGCTGTGTAAGATTTCCCTCTCTCTGTCGCTCCCTCCCTCTCCCCTTCTAAGGTTTTCTACAACTGCCCAGGCCACTAGGGTCAAGCAGGTTCCAATCGTGCTGTCCACAGACCTGCCGTCCCCCTGGCCACCCCGTGCTCTCGTCCGAGTGCGCCTCAGCTGGCTCTGGGCTCTGCAGCAGGTGACAAGCAGTTGCTCAGAGCAAGCCCACTAAAGACACGATTATAGAAACTTCTTGGCTTCCTTTTGTCCGTCAAGTTGCCCTTTCCCCGATATGTTGAAAATCGTACTCGGTAATGTTAATATTTGGGTTTGATGGGCTCTTGCTTTATCACTCATCACCAACACTGGACACCGTGTTGGTGTCACTGGCTAGGAGCAGGTCGACGCCAAGGAACCAAGAATTGGGCCAGAGCCCTAAGCCTTCGCCCCTGCAACGTACACCTGCCTCTGCCGTGTTCCCCGCCCCCGCTCAGAGCACCTGACTTCCTGTGAAACCTCCACTGGTCCAAGATCCCACCTTGAGGACAATGAGTCCTGTTTCCTCCTTCAGCTCAAATCCTCCTTCTGTGCCACTGGGAAGAGGCACTTTTAAAGAGCTGAACAAAGTGCCTGGCATGATTTTCACCTTCCCATAAAGAGTGGACATTTCAACCAAGGACAACAAGAAGCAGAACATACAAGAGAGGAAAAACTTGTAGGAAAGGGAGGGAGAAGAAGAAGGATGAGGGATTTTGAGGAAAGTCACAACTTCAGAGGCATCCGGACCCCGGATAAAGGAATTTGTATGCTTCTCCTAAGGGCACGTAGTTTTCTCTCATGCCACTTCTCTTAGCTTCACCAATGATATAAAAAAGAACATATACCCAGATCGTGGGGGAAGATAGGGAACAAGGTTTCTCTTGGGTTTGTACGTGTCTACCTCAATAACTTCAACTTTATTGTTTCGGGGTAACCATCACCAGATTGAAAGTTTCATGCCATAAAAGAATAAAGACCAGAGCACCTATGTGATAGAAAAACTCTGGAATCCTATGATATGAATGAAAAAAAATCAGTTCTGGGCCTAGGAACGTCATTGTATCACCCCCGGGGCAACTTTGCCTCTCCTCCCCTGGAGACATTTTTGGCCGTCACCACCGGGGAGAGCAGCTGGCAGCTTGTGGGTAGAGACCAAGGATGCTGCCAATGCCACAGTGCACAGGACAGCCCCCCACAGTAAGAATTATCCTGCTCAAGATGTCAGTAGTGCCAAGGTTGAGAAACTCTGCCCCAAGGCTAGGTCACATCACCGATTACAAACCCCTTAAGGATAGACACAAGGTCCTGCACTCCTTTTCTAAGCAGAGTCTAGGAAAATAGCAGGGTCAAGTTAAACGATTCAGTCCCAGCTGTCTCAATTTGGTTCAACCTCAGGTCCTCCCCCAAAGTCTACCCACATTCTCTCCTAGAGGATTTCCTTAACATTACTTTTCTACTGGCAGAATTTTCCGACTCCATAGTTCTTATTAACTTGCAGAGAAAACCCGGAATAAGCCAAACCATAATTACAAACATGCCTCAGTGGAAGAGTCTACAAATAAGTGAGCCCAAATTGCTCAAGGCTCACACTGACAAACAGTCTCACACTGTAAACCCAAAACAGCATCTGACAGTCTGGGGCCTGCTCCCAGCTGGTGTGGGAGGCCCTTGTGAATGCAGGCCCTGGGCAAGGGAGGTTCGGGGCTTCACCCCTTTGGGGCTCCCTCCTCATTGCTCATAGGGAAGCAGACTTGTTTGCTGCCTGTGTTTTGGGGAAGTAAGAAGGAGGGGAGAATTCTGGCCAAGTTTCTATAATCAGCCTCCAAATGAACAGGTTTGCCTTGAACTGCCATAGAGCCTCACTCCCAGGAGCAAGCTGGGCCCGGCCTGGGTGAGGCAGCAGCCCTGGGCACGCCATGCAGGAGGGGCAGTTGGCAAAGCTGCATTTGGGCTTTGATCTTGGTTTCCTAGCTGAGAGTTGGTCTACCGGCTTCTGCCTAGAGGCCCCTCCAGCCCCCACAACCAGACTTGAGGAAGCTACGGAAGCTCTCCACTGCACCCGCCTGCACTGCCTGCTACGGAAGCAGCTACTTAGACCCGAGCCGGTCTAAGAAGATGGCTAATTATTCCCAACACCACAGTCCATCGTTACAAGTGGGGGTTACTTTTGATGTCAGACTCAAGATCCTGCACGGTTTCTTCTGATCGTCTGTAATTGCCCTCAAACACTGTCCCTGTAATGTAAAGTCAGGATTGGCAGTTGTTAGTGAACTCTTAGAATCATAACATTTGAGCGCTGAGAGGAGGTTAGGTCACCTAGTCCACCCCGGCATTTCACGGCTCAGGAAACCCAGGCCAAAGAAGGGGCATGATTTGTCCACATGATACAGCCAGGAGAAAACAAAGCAAGGCCTTGAACTTGGAGGTCTCCTGACTACAGGGAGAGTATTTGTCCACCTGTTCCCAGGGATGTGGCACAGACTAGCTCAGAGAACGGAGCTGATAATGAAGTCCTTGAAGCACATGCAAAATTCTACCTGATCTACGTGGACAAATTCCCTTATCTCCTGGCAGAGTTTTTATGGTTTTTATTTTAAGAGTTGAAGTAGTTCTGTTTAACCCTTGAATACTGTATTCTCCATTTAGAAGGATGAAAAGAGAGAACGTTGTATCTAGAATAGATACAAAGGGATAACTCTGTGCATCTGGTCATTTCCTAGAAAAGAAGTTGACAGTCACCATCATATAGAGTCTCAATTTTTAGGAAGGCTAATGGTCACCGTTTCAGTTTTCAGATGGAGAAACTGAGGAAAAGAGGGAAATTACCTTAACTAGTGGTATCTGGAGAGGAGAACACCAAAGACAAATTCTTGGGCAGTTCTTAATTAAGTGACCGAGAAGGACATAATTCTGAGTGTATGTACGGGTCAATTCAGAAAGGCACATTTCTAAAATTTTCTGGAAAGGGCCTTGAAACATAATCTTCACATGCTCCACTAAGCTTAGTAGGTGATAGTTATAATCTCATAAGAAAGGAATAAAAAAGTGCACCAGGTGAGAACAGGAGAGTGGATTCTCTGACAAGTGGGTTAACAGGTTATCTTTCTATGTGAACTCCTGGCCGGTTTGGTACACAAGTGATATTAGGGCATGAAATGGAACTTCCACAGATCTGCTGTGCTTCTGAACACCCAAGATTCCCGCATTGAGAACCAATCAAGAACCTACCATGAGAAAATGAAGTTAGAGGTTGGAAGAAGGGCGTGGGCCCCAAGAATGCTCCCTCACCCTTTCCTTTACTCCTAGCGTCTGGCAGTGCTGATTCAGGCATCGGTGCAAGTGAGGACAACTGCAGGTGTCCTGGGGCTTGTGGTTACAGGTTTCAAAGGAAGAACCAAGAACTCACAGCATTAGGAATAAACCAAACTACGAAGCTTTGCTCTATTTGGAACAAACGTGCCTGTGCTTATGCAAGCTCCAAGGGGATTCAACAAAAAGGCAGGGAACAAGGGAGCTTTCTTCCCTAATGGGCCCTGCTACCTTAGGCCATGAGCCACCGTGGCCACAGACATGGCCTATGCCTGCTGTTCTACAACTAACAAAGGAACGTCCCTGGCTGGGCCTAAGGTTGGGTAGCTACAGCCTTTGATGCCAAGAAAGCCTTGGGTGAGAAGTTAGAAGTCTGTTCTCATGAAAAGGTCCGTATTGTGTGTCTCAGGAGAGGGGATCATTGTCCAGAGCAGAGAAGTCCCCAAGAACATCCTCTTTTTCCCACCTGTGGGAGACTCCAGGCATAATGAGGGCTCTGGTCCCTGTGCTTGGAAGCCCCGGCTTGTGCTTCTCCACAAAGGCTCAGGGAAGTGGAGAGCAGCGAGGGGAGCCCTGAGTAACCCCCACACCTCGCTCCATGAGGCTGCCTGGGTCCCATGGCAGCCAGGTTCTTAACCTAGGGCAGCCGTGGCAGAGCTGGACTTCACCCAGAAGGGCCCAGTGTCTTGGCACCGCACTCCCCACGAACACTACGTCCCCTTACCTTGTTGGAAGGAGATGTACACCAACCTCTCATCGAACTTCTGCACCTGCCGGAAGTTCTTGACCATTTCTCTGGGGGCAGGGTCGTCCATGCGTGTGCAGTACAGAGCTGTCTCCAGAGCCAGCAGCTGAGGGAAGAGCAGAAACACCCCCCGAGGGCAGAGTGATGCTCCTTGCCTGGCCTCCCTGGGGAAGAGAGGCCAGCTCTCGCCTCTGGCACCTGGGAGAAACCTCTGGAACCAGCCCCTGTGGTGCTGGGTGGGAGACATTAGAGAGCAGCGGAAAAGCCAGAGAACTGCTCCCCTCCCCAGGTGTGGGTCACTGGGTGCGGGGCAGGGCTGGGTCTGTCTTCCCAGGCCCCGAGGGTGGTGCTGCCACATCCTGATTACACCTGGAATCTGCCCTGCACGGAGGGAAGCCCCTCATGGCGACTGTCTTCCTCTCATGAACCTGAATTGGAACCCAACTCTAAACCAGAGGAGCCTGGGACTTGTTCTGATGGTCATATCAGAAGGAATAAAAGCAGGGAGGTAGGAGTTTCACAGGTCATCTGACTATGGGCTCCATGACACTTTCATGCAACCACATGGATTGTATAACCCGTTTCCAAGGTAGCTTCTGGGTTAGGATGTCGCTGCCTCCCCACACACTGTATCTTGATTCACCACGTCCTCATTCTTGTCTGCCTACCTGCTGCCGTTTATCTACGGGACTCAGACCAGAAGCTCATAGTAAGGAGGAGGAGCAACAGTGAGGTCTGTCCGGGGTTCATGACGCTGGGTGGGGTGTGGGAACCAGTGCACAGCGCTGGCCCCGGCCCCATCTCATGGGGAGTCATTTTTCTTCTCATGTATTTAGGCTGTGGAGTAGAGGGCCGAGTGGTGACTTGGAAGTCAGATGACCCGACTTTGGATCTCAGCTTTGCCATTAACCAGAGGGTGATCCCATAAGCTTTTACCCCTCACTTCCCTCCCGTGTGAAACGAGAAGCTTAGAGATGGTTGCTAAGCATTTCGTTCCCTAGTTTGCTCTAGACCATGAGCTTCTTGAGGGCAGGGACCCTCACACACTCATCGCTGCAATCCCAGCTCCCCAAGTTGTTAAATGATTTAACCTAATGCTACCTTTGTTCAGCCCCTCCAAGGAACCAGGCTTTTTCCTGCCTGGGGAGGGAATATCATCTAGCCACTGAGGGATATATTAGCAAATGCAGCTTTACAGCTCTGTTTTAAAGACCTGGGAGACACGTATTCATTTTCCTAGGTTGACTTGATAGCTCCTCTCTTAAAGCTGAGCTTGGAATTTCTGCAGTGCTTTCCGGAATATTTGGAGAGGTTTCGAATAGCTGCCAATGAAACTCTAGGTGAGGAAATCAAGTCATTGATTATGATATGGGTTATGGCGGGGACCAAAGTGCCACCTGGAGTCTGGCTGAGTCGGGCACGATAGTTACCTGCTCCTGGGAAATGTGCACAGGGTTTCGGAAAACCGTCCAGATCACAGTGGGGTTGCAAGGAGGTGTGGTCAGGGACCCCCTGTAGCGGTAGTACTCGGCAGGCCTCTCGGGAAGCAGTTCTTCAACGTTGAAGCCTGGGATGAGCACTTCTTGGCCTGGGGAGACATGTTGGGGGTGGGTGATGGTATCAGCCTCACTCCCTAGGGCAGAAGTGCCTTTGAACATAATGACTGAGCCTAGAAACTTGAACTAACCCCTCTCAGAGCCATTCTACCCAACCTGCTGCCCTTAACCTGATGAACACAAACCACACCCACCACTGGCATTTGTTTTTCTTAAAGTTACACAGGGCTGACTGCATCCTTCTCCAGCAGACAGTGAATTAGCATCCGAGGACCCCTCACCTTTGTACTTTACATGTTGAAGGTGACTGAAGATCTTGTCATAGGATGGATTGAAGGAGCCCATCTGCAACAGAGACCAGGCAGGTTGAACCGGGACAGAAGTGTGTAGGCTGAGCTGGGACTGACACTTGCCATCGGAGGGCAAGGCTAGGGGTGTGCAGCCACCACTGCCGAGGTCCTGCCTGAAGGAGTTGCCTTACTAGGACAATGACGGTGGATCACTAGGCCGTTGGGACTTAGTGTAATGGTCCTGGCCTTGCATGTCAGGATGTCCCATTTTCAGCTTAAGGCATCGGGCTTGAACGTCCCGGTACAGGGTACGGTGTGCGCTCCTGATGACCTAGATGGCAGTCTGAAGGCCGCAGCTAGCAGTTCGTCTCAGCCAGAACTTAAGGGAGCTCTGAGTTCACAGGAGCCAAGTCAGACAAGTTAGTATGTTGGGAAATGAGGTACATGCTGCCTCTTTAGGGAAAAAAAAAATACAAACCAATCAAAAGACATTCCCTTTTCCTGGGATTAAAGGAAGAATTCATCCCAGGGTCAATATATAGGCTGGAGCTTGGATACGAGGAGTCGTATCAGGCGTTCAGGCATCTGAGGGGGCAGCATGACCCCCTTCCCCCACAGGTCTTCTCCAACTGGGCCATTCCCTGGCTTATGCAACAAGGCTGGGGACTGGGGGCTCGTTTTTACAACGTCACAAAGGACATGAGCCATGTCTGCTGCCCAGCCATAGAAAGTGCTGCCTCTAGGCCAAGAGAGAAGCAGCACTATGGGGAGAAGCCCTTGCTCCGGAGACAAGACCTTGCCCATATGGGAGCAGCTTGTTATCAACAGATGTGCGTGGAACAAATGTCAAATCCCAGCCTCATCCCTGCTTCACATTTCCTGTAACAACCTTTGGAACATCTCTTACCTCAATGAGAACCGCGAGCACAGCGAGGCCTTCTGACTTGTTGCTGGCAGCGCTGGCGTTGGGATACAGGTCCGAATTGTAATGGACGATGTGCAGCTGCAGGGGGAGAGGAGATGCCTGTCAGAGGATGAGCACCTCGTGGAACGCTTTCACCTCTGCAAGAGACTTCAGTCCAACTGGGAGGACAGACCCCCATCCCCTCCACGCCCATGAGCTAGACCAGGTCTCTCAGCTCCTCCACTCCTGGCATCTCCAGTTCTCCCTTTTCCCTTGGTCCTCTCTAGACTGCAAACTCCGCCAAGGCACACGGTGTCTATCCGATTCACTCACTGCGGCCCAGTGTCTCCTGGGGTGCCAGGAAGGTACCAGCTGCACAAGAGATATGAGTAAATGAATGAATTTTTACACTAGCCATGAAAAAGCTTGGGTACCTTGGAGTACTTCTCCATGCTGATTTTTCCTACTTACTCTGGAGCCTGGGGCCAAATGGTTTCATGTGGCTTCCCCCGCCTCAGCCCCACCCCTCTGCGCTTGATCTGGAAGCAGTGGGGGAGGGGCATGAAACCTCCAGCTCTAACTTGATCATAACTGTATTCGGCACAGGACATGCATTTATCCCTCAGTTGCAGAAAAATCACAGCATGGCTTTCTTAAAGGTTTTATCAGCCATATTTTAAGAGACCACGAAACAAGAATGTTACTCCATGAATATAGACTTTCATCTTTACAAAATAAAATTCTAAACTCATTTTTTTCAAAGAAGAAATTACTTTTCAATATTAAGGTAGGAGAAAGAAGTTTTTGAGAAATCTTGGGTCTAAAAGCCTATCTATGCATTAAGACCATTGTTATGACAAATCCTGACAATGTTTAACCTAATTTTTAGGGCTAAACCCCCCTAGGTCCTAGGTCCTTATTTCTTTTTACTGCTGACCTTTGAGCTTGTGGTCTGTGTGAGCACTTTCTTATTGTGTTCAGATTTAATCAAGAGGAAGTGAAGCCTAAACCAGGGAATTCCTGGGTTAGGGATTCCTTGGCTGAGGGGATTAAGATAGAGTCTTCTTATACAGACTCCATCCAGAAGAACTGCTACACTTTCAAGTACCCTCCATAGAGAGTCTGCCCCTTTATGGTCACCCTGGTGTCTTTGCTCTAGTATTGGCATTTATAGTCCATCTTAACCAGACCCTGGATTTGATGATGTGACTTAATAGCAAACACTGTAACTAGAAATATTTTTAAATGCATAAACCCTTCCAACCCATACCCTACTTTATTCCCCACGGGGGAAGAAGCCTCAACATTGCAATTAGCCTGGAAGAAATTGCAGTTCTTGAGCTTCAGGGAAGGGCCTGCTCTGAAATAGTGAACCTCCGGTAGTGCCATCCTGTTTGGCCAAATCCCATCCCCTGCACGCTTGCAGCTAGACCTGTAATTAGTCGGAGACATCAAGCAGTTCGGCGGTTATGCACAGAGGAGATTGGTCATGTCATTATTTACGTGGGCTCCCCTGGCTGATCAGTCAGCAGCGCTCATCTCCTTGTACAGTTTCCCTGTAAACTTTCAGAGCCACAGTTCCATGCCGTGGGAGCTCAGAAATGGAACACCTCAATACCCTCCCCGCCCCACCCCATGCCCAACTTGTACAGGAACAACACTATGCCCCCCTCTCATTTTCTTTTGGCATTTTGGGTTGGCACCTCAGGGTGATATAATTCAATGCTGGGCGAACATCCTGAGCTGTCCTCAGTGAGGCTCTGATTGCCATGATGCCCTGCACATTACGATGCCAGTCATCCCTTGACTTGTGGCCAGGTAGAAGAGTGGCCCTGGACCCATGTCCCCATGCTCCAAAACACAACCCATGCCAAGAGAAAGGAAAGATGGGAATGGGAAAGACACATGCAGACAGCATGACATTTAAAGAAACACTAAAGTTAGGGAAAGCAATGAGCCCAGTATGAGTCAGCAGTAACGAGATCTTTATCTGCGCAGATAGGAGGGTGATGTCTAGAAAAGGGGTGTCCTACTTGCCACCCTGGGAGCACTGCCTTCTCAGCAGGGCTGCTCAGGAAAAGACAGAGAGACCAACTCAGCATGTTCAGGAGAAGAAAGGAACCAGGACGCTGCAGATGAGCTGCTGGCTGGCTGGAGTGGCTGCAGCCTTCTGTGCTGGGGACAGGGCCAGAGGTGCCAGGGACAGGGCCAGAGATAGGGAGGAGAGCTAGGAGGCAGCTCAAGCTGGCTCTGATCTTATCTGTGCTCTTGTCAGGTGGCAGAGGGGACAGACAGGCACAGCCAGGCAGCCTCTGCCAGACTGGCCACCTCACTCACCTCGGCGGCGAAGTGCTTCCCACTGACAGTGTGTTCGGAGCCGTGGGGGTCATTCTGGTCCCCCCAGTGCAGGTGTAGCTGCGTGGCAGTGTAGCGGGACGGGAGGCCCTGGATGTGCATGTCCGGGGGCAGGTTCAGCTTCACTGCAGGGAGTGGAGAGGTGGCTTTCAGAGCCCTGGCCAGCTGAGTGCTGCCACAGAGCAGTTAGGTAGGCAACCCCTGCTGCGGCCCAGATCGGGGACAGGTGGATGCAGCTGGTGCAGAGCAGAGAGAGGCAGCCTGAAGGTCAGAAACTTGGGCTCTTTCCCTGAGAATATGCCCATTTCCCACAGCAACTCCAGTGGCACCAGCCCTTCTTGGTTCCACTGGGAAAATGATGCCAGGAACACTAACACTGGACCAAGGGATGGATTTTCATTTACATTTCTGTGATCAAACCTTTAGTGAAGTACCTTCCAAACTTTAGAATTATACAGCAACAATCACAATAATAATTGCTGTTTATGAAGCATTTACTATATGCCAGACCCCGACACGCATAATCCGGAGTCTTCACAGTACCTATCAATAACTCCATTTTCCAGGTAGAAGCTCAGGGAAGTTAAAGTTCTTACTAGAGTCTCATGGCTCATAAGTCTTCAAGCCAGGATTCAAATCCGGGTCTGTCTGACTCCAAAGCCTGGGCGCCCCCACCCCCACTGAACTGCGTGGTCCCTTGAGTAGTTCATGATGGCCCAGATTCCACTCCAGCAGCGAAGCCAACGGGCCATGGGGCTCAGGCCTGTCTCCTCCCCAATCCCAAGAGATGTGCTGCCTCTGAGTCAAGCTGCCCTGGCAGGGCCACCCCCAGGGCCTCTAGCATCCCCTGGAGAGAGTGGTCCAGCCTCCCTCAAAGGCACCTGGGTGCCATGGTAGAGCCACCTCCCTGCCAGGTGGAAGGGGCAGGCCGGGGAGCCAAGGGACGCTCAGACCTACCCCTCAGGCCTCCAAGGTCTCGCCCTCACCTGAGTGGCCATTGTTGGTCAGGAGAAACTGCTGGCTGGAAGACACATTGTAGCCTTGGAACTCCAGGGGTGTGAGGCTGGCATCGTACTGGAGGATGTCACCATGCAGGTCTATGGGGGACTGCAGCAGGCCCCCGCAGGACGGGTACTTCTTGGACCAGCTCTTCTCCCCATCGGGACCTAGAAGGAGAGATTCAAGGTCAAGATTTAGTCAGGGTTTTTCCTTACCTTCTAATTCTGTGTTCACCATAATTATTCCTTTTCTCCTCTTTTCTTAATCCCCAGAGGTAAATGTTCAAGGCCCAGAGATCTCGGCCTACAGAATCAGGTCCAGCAAACACCTCAAGACCCCCTGCTCATAAGTGATGTGGGGGAAGAAGGACTAGAGCAGCCCCTGCCAGAGAGTGAAGCCTGCCAGGCCCTGCTTCATTTTGTGCCTCATTCATGGTTGACACAGCACACGTCTTCTCCACGTGAGGACCTGTTGCCTTTGAGCAATTTAGCATCTGCTTATTGAGCACCTGTTATGAGCCAGGAATTGCTCTGGCTCTTGGAGCTGCCAGGTTGAACGTGGCAGAGCCCCTGCTCGCCTGGGCTGGCAGTTTAGCGGGGAAGAATTCCACAAATCTGCTGGGCTGCCTCAGGTTGGAAACACTAGTGTCTGACCGATCACAGCTCCAAGTGGGTCTTTGAGGCTGGTGGGTTGACAAGTACGATCCTTCTGATGGGAACCTCCTGAGGACATTGTCTCTTGACACCCAAATCCAGGGGAAGTACAGAACCCAGCCCGATAGGGAGACTTGAAAAATGTCAGATAATTACAGGCCTGGAATGACAGAGCGAAGTGTAGGGTGTAAGCTGGGGCAAAGTATGACAATACTAGAAACTAATTATTACAACATAATTGACAAACCGTCAGTGAGGAGCAACAGATTTTTTAAAAAGAATCCTCCAGGGCTCAAGCTTCTTGCTAACTACCAGCTAGCAGTCCCTCCTCTGGAAATGAAAATCAACAGCCAATGTTCAGATAAACTTTCCTACTCCCACAGGGAAAAGTCTTTAAAGAATGTAAATCTATGTTTAAAAGATTAGCTCCCACAGTAATTAAACAGATTTTCAGGCTGAGGTTTCTCCAGAAAAGCAAATAATTGGCATGTCACGGCTCGTTAGGGTGGAAGCAGGGTGCTCCATGGGTTCTGAGTTGAGAATCCAGCTGTGCATCTGGGGTCCACTCACAAGGGTTTCGACACAAGGAAGGGTGTTGACTGGATCGAGGGGGAAGGAACAGCACCTCTTCCGGGAGCCTGTCCACACACAGCAGCGCTGTTTCACAAGAGCGTCAGTGTGCACAGCGGCCCCGCAGAATCCCGAGCCTCTGCACCTTGTTCTTTCCTAGGGGACCCCAGCTGAGTGTGGAGAGGATCAGAAGTAAGACTTGGTACCCACGCCCAATTAAAATGCTACCAGGAGTCGGTCGCAGGCTTAGCTCCTCCGGGTCTGGACACACACAGCAAAACCTTACTAGTTTTTCAGGCTGTCAACCTTTGGATGTGCCTTTTCAGAAACGTTAGAGCATGAAAAGATTTTGGAATCTCCAGTCCAACCTTTCAGTGGACACCAGTTTTCCCACTTGTGCGTGCCAGAGCCTCCACCCAGCTGCACTGTTTTTATTTTCAAGGCCTCAAAGACCCGGACCCAAAGCAACGAGCTGCACCAACGTGGCGACTGGGAAGCGGGGGCTGGAGGACGCCAAAGCAGGCACCCCAGGGGCCAACGGGAGTAGGACTGTGAGTCAGCCTGCAGCAAAACCAAATTCTTTAGGGGCAGCAGGGGCACAGTGAAGCAATCGTGAGGCCTCAAGTCAACCCCAAGGGTTAGGAAAAGCACAGCACAGAGCAGCAAGACTTCCCGAGCGAGGCCGCCAGGCTTTTCCGCGCTCACGCACTGCCTGCACCCACAGCCAGCGGGGTGGGCGCTCCCGGCCAGGCAGCAATGGGAAAACTCAGGGAGTAAACAGATGTAGCAACGAGATTTCTCCTTACATGACTAAGCGGATGGGGTTAGAAGGAATTTCTTTTCCCAGAGCAGAAGTTCAAAAAGTTTTCATCAAGAGGGCACTTCCCGTGATAACTAAGCACGAGCTCCTTGAAGACAGGGTGCCTCTCATTTGCACCTCTGTGAACCCACGTTGTGAGTAGGGTCACATGCATAACAGGTATTTAGAAAACATTTCCCAAAGAATAGAAGACCCAAAAGAACAGAGGGCTTGGGAAAAAAGGTTATCAGGAGGAATTTTCCTTTTTGATTTTGCCCTAGATATTCTTTATTGGAAGTTAGGGCCAAACTAGGTATTGTGGGACAGGAAAGACTAAGAATACTTCAGGCAATAGAGTCAGTGTTGGCAAAACTTTTCTTGGAAAAAGCAGCAGCTATGTTGGAACGGGAGAGTCCAGAGGACAGGTTCTAGCATCAGCTGTCCCACCACCTCCGTGAGTGACCAGAGCAGGTTGTGTGCCCTGCAGGAGCCTCTAGTGCCTTTCATACAAATGGGAGAGTCGGGCACTATGTTCTGGAATGTTCCTTCTGGCTCCTAAGCTCTGGAATGCAGTAAGAATACTAGGACTAAGCACCTTCACCCGCTGTATCAGCTGAGTTGGAACGAGTCGGAGAGGTTACTCATGCCTGGCAGCTTCTGGGCCTGTATTGTGGTGCCCGGTGGGAAGCAGCTGTGGGAGTGAGGACACAGGGCACTGGTGCTCCCGGGGCTGGCTGGGGAGTGGTCAGCCGTCTGCAGCAGGAACCACACAGGGGAGCTCGTCCTTGGGGACTAGTCACAGACTCTTCAGGCAGCAGGGTCTAAAAAACCCTTTTCTCCTCCTCCTCCTGCTGCTTCGTCATCGTCATCATCACCATCTTTACTGTATAACTCTATGGGGTAAGTAAGGCCAGGATTGCCCCATTTTATACATGAAAAATTGAGATTAAGTGATTTGCCCAAAGTTCGACTTTGGCTAAGTAACAGTTCCCTTGCTTGGGTCATGGGACCTGTGTCCTTCTGTTTCAGTATTTATCTAAGAGATTTTGCACACCTGTTTCTCCCTCCCCTACAATCTCCCTGAAGACAAGGACTATGTGGTGCTCTCTCCCCTGCACGTCCCACAGCGCCTGGCCCGAGCAGGCCCTCACACGTCTGCGGGGCTGGCCTCTCAACACCTGTTTCGTGCTTGTTCCTTCCCAGGGAAGTGAGCACCTTAATCTCCTCCTATGCTTTTTTTCCCCTCAAAAAAGAGGAGGAACATGGGATCCCTTGCTCAGGTGCGAAACGTACCCTCCTAGCTTTCTAGTTCACCTGTGCGAGGTGGGTTCTGCTCAGGACCACCTGTTGAAGAAGAAACCTGGTTTCCGCCCTGCAGCCTGGAGATGGTCTGCCAAGGACGTGGCTTCGTAGAAGCTCACAGGGTCCTCCCCCTGCATGTGATGGCTGGTGTCCCCTTCTTGCACAGCTGGGGACACTGTGTGAGCAGCCTTCTATCTTTGTAATATGTGAAAGATAGAGGTGCCACAGGGGTGGGCACCAGGACAACCAATGTCAGGGGTGATAGTGATGGGCTCTTTTCTGTTCCCGCAGCCTCCGTCCAGGTGGAGTGTGGCTTGTGGCCACATGGCACTGGCCTGATCCTGGCTGCTATACCCGCTGCAATTTTCAACTCCTTCCCAGCTTTCACACTCACGCCAAGTGCTCTGCTGCCAGAAAACCCCGGCTGGGAGTGACTTTTCTCAAAGAAACATTTACTTCCAGCTACTGCACGAATTTGCCTTTGCTCTTTGCCTCTTTAGGTGGCTGGATTCCTCCCCTGCTCGTGACGGAGATCATGTGTCTCTCACGGTTTGTTTTTCCAAACGAAATCAAGGCATTATTTCTTTCCAGTCCATGAATTTTCTTGCTCTAGGCAAAACAGAAGCGGGCAGAATTCCTGTTTTGAAATGTAACAAGAGATTGTTGTTGTCAAGCTCAAAATGCCTCGCGTGATTTCTGATTGGGAGTGATGAGGACCGGGGTGCAGGACCTGCATTTTCCAAGTGCCAGAATTTTTTTACGAAAAATTACAAACGTATGCCACAGTAGAGAGAGGAGCAAAATGACCCCCACGTCACTCAGTTCTGACAGTTTATGATTCACAGCCAGTCCTGCTTCATATAGCCCATGCCCACTCTCCCCCATCTACCTGGAACACCTGGAAACAAATCCAGATACGTTCCATCTGTACACATTTCAGTATGTACCTCTAAAACATAAGGACTCTTAAAACCACCATACAATTATCACACCTAAAAAGTTAACAATTAATACCTTAATATTATCAAATCCAGTTAGAATTCCATTTTTTCCAAATATGTCATAACTTTTTAATGGTTCGTTTGTAAGATTCAGGATTCAAATAAGGTCCACATACTATAATTAGTTGGTATGTGTGGCCTAGGTTACAGTTTGATGGTGGGATGCCTCATCAGAGAACTGGGCCCCATTCCTCCAGGCTCAAAATCTCACAGCCAGGGCTGGGCGCGGTGGCTCACACCTGTAATCCTTGCATTCTGGGAGGCCGAGGCAGGAGGATCACTTGAGGTCAGGAGTTTGAGACCAGCCTGAGCAAGAGCAAGACCCCGTCTCTACTAAAAATAGAAAGAAATTAGCCAGACAACTAAAAATATATAGAAAAAATTAGCCAGGCATGGTGGCACATGCCTGTAGTCCCAGCTACTCAGGAGGCTGAGGCAAGAAGGATCACTTGAGCCCAGGAGTTTGAGGTTGCTGTGAGCTAGGCTGACACCACGGCACTCTAGCCCTGGCAACAGAGTGAGACTCTGTCTCAAAAAAAAAAAAAAAAAAAAAAAAAAATCTCACAGCCAGGCCAGCTCCGCCCATCCTTTGCCCTCAGTGGCTCATGGAGTCCCAAGTTCCCATCACCACCACCACCTCCACCCTGGGTTAGGCCCTTGACATGTCACACCGCCAAGACTCCCCGCAGGCAATCAGCCTCAGCCTTTCTTGTCACACTGCCAGGCTGACTCTCCTGTTGTAACCAGATCAATCTCCCAGTAGCCTGGCTTGGTTGGCGCCACCCCACCACCTACCCGTACACTCCCTTTCTCCCTGACATGCCCTGCCCCACCCCAACAAGACAAAGCAGAACCCAGGGGTTTTTCATGGCCTCAAAATGCCCCAATCTGCTAAGGTCTTGAAAGGCCCTCACACCCCTCCCCTGCCCGCGCATGGTCAGGCGGGCTCCCCCATCCTCAGAACAGGCTATGCCCACCCACCTTCATGAATGTCCTTATGTTTAAAAGCTGCTTAAATGCTTTCTTCTTTCCTCTGCACCTTTCCAAATCTCGTTGGCTCTTCAAAGTCCAGCCCAAGTCCTGCCAAAACTATTCCAATGCTTTCTCCTCCCTGGTCGAACTCCTTGGCCAGCCCACTCGGGGTTTGCACAACAGCACAGTGACCTGAATCATCCTTTTCCTGTCTCACCTGTGACTATTATTGCCAGACTAGCACATAAGCCTATTCCAGACTAGAACTCTGTCTACAAGTTTTGAAGACCTCTTGATGACTAGAAACTTTTTTTTTTTTTGCTTTAAATATTCTTTGGGGAAGGGGACACCACACTTCTATGCAACGAAGAGAAACATTTTTACAGTCCAGTGGTCTTTTATTTTTTTTACACCAATTATGCTATGAATTCCTGGGAACATGCTCCTTTCCACTGGTTCTCACACAGGGTGCTTCTCCGGGCGGAGCAGGCTGGCGCTCCGCTGAACCCAGGCACCTTTCTCTGCAGGTTCCTTCTTTTTCTGGTCATTTTCCATCACGAGTTTCAGGAAGCCATCTCAGCTCTCGGAGAACTTAATGTGCTCAGTATGCACATTAATCCTCTTGGCGAGAATCTTGCCCTTGTTTGTTTACAACAAGCCAACAGCATGCTGGGTAACAGTGTAGACTCTTCTAGTGTTGCCATGGTGACATCTGTAGGACATGCCTTTTTGAACAATGCCCATTCCCTTGATGTCCACAATATCACCTTTCTTGTAGATTTGCATGTATGTGACCAAAGGAACAACCCCATGTTTTCTAAAAGGCCCAGAGAACGTATAGTGGGTGTCTCTCCCCCTTCCCTTCGTGCTCATCATTTTGGCGAATTACTGGAAGATGGCAGCTCCGGCCAAAAAGTGACTAGAACTTTTTGTCACAGCCCTCTCTTATGTTTGAACACATTAGTGGCACTTAGTAAATACTTAAGCAATTGATTTAGGGGGTTTTCTTAAGCTCATCTCAAAACTTTAGCCATAAAAGGATGAGAAAAGATGGTTATGGGAAGATGAGGGTAATGAGAAGGGTTTTGTTTTTTAATGGAGAGACTTGAGCTAACTTCTGTACAGATGGCAAAAGAGAGTAGAGAAGGGAGGTTGGATACAGAGGACAGAGGAGCCCATCAATGGAGTGTGGCCCTGGGAAGACAGTGGGGAGGAGGTTGGGACCAGCCAGCAGAGGTCAAAATCAATTCTGGGCTGAAGGAGGCACTCAAAGTTTGGCCGAGTGGTACAGACCAGAGCACTGCAGCCTGCCTAGAAATAAAATCCATGTAGTGAAAAACCCAGTCAGAACCCCTGGAACTCCCCAGGTCTGCCAAGGTGAGCAGAGAGAAGAATTAGCTATGGGAAGGTAGGCAGCCTCGTTGCTCACATTCTGAGATGTATGCAGCCGAAGTTCACCACCGAGCCTAAAAAAGCTGATGTGATTTCTGAAAATGCACTTACATTTGGCTATTTTTTTTAATTTTCAGAATATTATGGGGGCACAAACATTTTGGTTACATATATCGCCTTTGCACCACCCAGGCCGGAGCTATAAGTGTGGATGTGGAGAGATAGGAACACTCTTACATTGCTGGGGGCTATTTTCCTAAGGCTCATTATGTCTTATTTTAAAATTTAATTACAGAAAATTTCAAAACAGGTACAAAGGCAAAGAGTATAGACCCTGTGTACCCATCTTTTCACGACTAGTCTAGTTTCGTCTATGCCCCATCCCATCTATTCCCCTCCTGTGGGTTACTTAGGAGAAAATCTATCGATGCTTAGATATCACTAAAGATAAGGACTCTTTAAAAATAGCCAGAATATCATTTTCAAGTCTAAAGACTGTTGACAATAATTCCTTAATGTCATCGAATATCCAACGAGTGTTCAAACTTCCCTAATTATCTCATAAATCTATTTTAACAGTTTGTTTGAATCAGTGTCCAAATAAGGTCCGTGTATTGTCACAGGTTGAAGTGGCATTTAAGTTTCTTTTTATCTAAATGTTCCCCTTTTATCTCTCTCCAAAATGGGTGTATTTAGCCAGGACATACATGTGTACAGACTCATTCTTGCCTGGGGCAAATAATTTATGGAAATAAATGAAGGATAATTTTATTTATTGAATAACCTGTTTGCAGACATGGTATAGGACTAAGTAAAAAAATTTATAGGTTAAGTACTTATATTTATATGCCTGGTCCATACATTATAGCATGTAACAGTAAGAGCATGTAGAGTTCTTTAGAAGACAAGAGATGTGTAATTACTAGTACAGTGTGATTACTGTTTCTCTGACTATGCTCTTATGTGCTCAAGGATAATAAAAATTTTAATGAAATAAATATTATTTGTGATGTGGACAGGACCTAACAGAGCCTAGACCACCATCAACAACAAAAGTGTGTATTCATTGTTATCCAATTTTTGAGGTTGGTCTTTTGGGGCCTTTTTAAGTCAGTCCCTCAGATCTACTCTCTGCCCCATGACATTTCGTGGTGGTCACACTCGGAGGTGGACTCCCCCTCGGTGTCTGTGTGGGTCTGCTCCCTCAGCAGCTGCCCGGGGAGCCTGTCCTGGGCCAATGTCCCTTTGGTCTGGCTACCAAAACGCAGTCGGATCAAAACTCGCCCCAACGGATAAAACTGTAATGGCAAGGTTTACACATTTTAGATGGTGACACCCCTGTTTTTCAACCAACAGTCAAAATTTCAGTACAATAAAAGCTTTTGGTGAGTCCCTCAAAGTTTTCTTTGTAAAGAGGTCTTACTATAGTAAGAATGTACCAAGTCCTGGCATGTATATGTATATGAAAATTATCAAAGATTGTGTACCAAATTTGAATACACATTTACTAAGATGCATCATATTTGCAAGAACAATGAGTATTCACATATTGAATGAAGGAGGAAAAATCTCTAAATGTTCCCCTTCTTGGAGTGCTATTTAATTTTGAAGAGAATTCATTCATTTCTTCCACAAATAGGCCTAGTGTGTGTCAGGCACTGTACTAGGTACTGAAGATGCAATGGAGAACAAAACAGATCCAGTCTCTGTCCTTGTGAGAGACTGAGCATAAATAGCAAGTAAGTAAACCAATATGCAAATAAAATACTTGCAGTCTGCCATCAGTGTCATGAAGGAATTAAACATGGGCTGTGATGGGGATCACTGTTGAGGGGGTGGGACAGGCAGGTTTCCTGGAGGAGGTACCATTAAAGTTGAGACTTAAAGAATCGGTGGAACCAACCATGAGCAAAACCCGAGCAATGGCATTCCAGACAGAGGGCCCTGCAAGTGCAGAGGCCCTGCTGCCGCAGGAAGCTGGTGTGTTCTAGGTACGTGTGATTGAATCTGGCAACCACCTGGCTTCCTCTCACCAGGCCTGGGCCCTCCTCTCTGCCAAGGCTGAGTGGGAATCATTCCACACCGGCTCATGTGCCTCCCTCCATCTGTTAGGAAGGTCTTCCTGACACAGGGGTGGGCCCCACCCTCTCTGGGGTCATCCATCAGTCCCGGTCCTGTGGCTACAGCCACAGAGAACATAGCTAAGCCACAGGACCCCTTGTGCCCTCTCTACATTCATCTTGAAACTACACATCCTCAGAAGGGTGTTTGGATGTAGAAGCTGCATTTTTAAAAACATTTGTAGCTCCTACACTTCACTTCTGAAGTTGATTAAAAGATATATGGCTTCTAGGCCAGGCATGGTGGCTCACACCTGTAATCCTAGCACTCTGGGAGGCCGAGGCAGGCGGATTGTTTGAGCTCAGGAGTTCGAGACCAGCCTGAGCAAGAGCGAGACCCCGTCTCTACTAAAAATAGAAAGAAATTATATGAACAGCTAAATATATAGAGAGAGAAAAAAATTAGCCAGGCATGGTGGCACATGCCTGTAGTCCCAGCTACTCGGGAGGCTGAGGCAGGAGGATGGCTTGAGCCCAGGGGTTTGAGGTTGCTGTGAGCTAGGCTGACACCACGGCACTCTAGCCCGGGCAACAGAGTGAGACTCTGGAGTTTCCAGGGTGTCTGCTGTGGCCGGGTTCTGATCCACCATGCAGAAGGCCGCAATCTGCTGGACCCTGCCTGCCTTCCTCCACGGCCCGTGGAGAGGCATAGCCACAAAGCCCAGGATCCTGCCCAGAAGGAAAGGAGGTGACCAGGGGTGTGGGTTAATAATTGATGGTGAGGTCTTATGATTTTATTATTTCCAAACAGGGGGTAAGGAATCAAACTGGCGTTGAAGCGTTTCCTTTGGTAATGTTATCAATGAATCAGAGGTGGGCGTGGGATGGGGAGTGAGGGCTAGACAGTTAGGGTTACTTATTATTTATAAAGCTTGAAGTTGCCATAGAAGGCCCACTCTTTTTCCTTGGATTTTATATTGTAGATCAACATAAACAGATAAGTTTTCTAAAGATGCTTTAATCCATACTTTATATCAAACTTTTCTCTTTATTATTTCAATTTTTGTTTGGGTCAGCTTGAGAAGGAGGGTTGAGAGGTGGGCTTGGTAAAATCCCTGAAGACCCTTCTTTGGCATCATTTCTGGTCCAGCTGTGGTTGTGGGGGCCGGTAGTGCAGGCTGGAGCTGAGGAGGGGGGAGCTGTAAGGCTGGGGCTGCCCCCGCAAGTCCTTCCCCTCCACCCTGCCAGTAATACCTCTCCAATATTGCTGGGTGGGGGCTCAGGGTGGAGCAGAAGGGCTCCACAGTTATTTACACACTGGTGTCAAGGCCTCTCTCAGCTTCTTTCTGGAGGGAAGGTTTTATAGGGAGAAGGGTGGGGTTTCCAGGCTACCGAAGGTAAAAGGGTAACAATCTGTTTGCTTTTGTTCCTTCATCTCTGCCACCCTCTTAGATTGTCATGACCTGTTGCCGTAGAGCGTGTTTATTGTGGAAAAGCTCCGCCCACATCTCTGGACTTCTCTGTGCCTGTTCCCATCACTCCGTTTTATTCTAGCAATGCTGAGATGCTCGCATTCTGCAGACACACCAAGCTGCTTCACACCTCCCTGAAACACCCTCTCACCCCTCAAGGCAGGACAAAGTGTTTCCCTCTCCTCTGAGCTCCCACAGAAACCTCTGCATTTCTCTTTCCTTGCAGCACCTGTACTTATCAAACTAATATTTTATGTCTTTCTACCCCAATAGTCCAGTTGGTTCTCAAAGTGTGGTCCTAGACGGGCGTCATTGTCATCATCACCTAGGAACTTGTTAGAAATGCAGATTCTCGTGTCTCACCCCAGACCTACTGGACCAGACACTCTGGGCACGGCACCCAGCATCGTTGTTGAACAAGCTCACCAGGAGATGCTGCTGCCCGCTGAGACTTGAGAACCACTGCACCAGACTGTCAGCTTGCTCTATTCATGTCTCCCTGGCTCCTACTGCACAGCCTGGCACACTGAAGTGTTCAACAAATGGTTCTAGAACTAAGCAACACCACCATCTAAGCCCAACCACTAACAAGTTAAACAAGCTGCTGAAGTGCTAAGAGCCTAACCCCTATAATGAAAACTAGCTGGGCCTGAGTCACCTGTCCGTGCTCAATACATGTTATTTTCGTTGATCTTCTTGGACTCCTTGACAAAAGAATAGAGCTAGATGTGAAAATGCTAAGCTCATAGCAAAGCCTTGTAGCCACAGGGCTTGCCAGACGGCCTGCTCTATCCTTCTTAAAAACAGTTTTCAAAATAGGGAGCTCCGGGCTCAAGCAAGGAGCGGTAACTGTCTCTGAACAGAAGGACTGTAGACCGCCATCTTTTTAAACCATTGTTATATGTGTGGCATTTACATAATTAAATATGGTGTTGAGGTCATTTTTATTCAGGGTTGACCACCAGAAACACAACTTGCTTTTCTAACCCTGTTTTCATGGCTCATGTCATTTACTTAATCAATTTTTAATTGTGGTAAAATATATGTTAACTTTTTCATCATCCTAGATCTGCACTGCTGGTGGGAATAGTTTGATGGTTCCTCAAAGAGTTAAACATAGAATTACCATATGATCCAGCAATTCTACTCCTAGGTATATACCCAAAAGAAAAGCAGGAACTCAGAGAGATACTTGTAGACCTGCGTTCATGGCAGCATTATTCATAATAGCCAACAGGTGGAAATAACCCAAGTGTCCATCAACAGATGAATGAACAAAATGTGGTATAGACATACAGTGGAATGTTATTCAGCTGTAAAAAGGCTCATCTCATCTTAATGCGTAATTTCCTTTCCAAGAATCTACCCCACCAGATGCTTGAGGAGAGCTGGGCTAGGTCTTTATATTTTCACAAACCCCACCATAGAACCAAACTTACTGCAGATGCTCGGTAAACACTCATTGGCTTTCTGTAGTTTACTTGGTCTAGATTGAGAACAGTGGTTGTCAAACTTGAGTGTGCATCAGAATCTCCTAGAGCAGCGGTCCCCAACATTTTTGGCACTAGGCACCAGTTTCATGGAAGACAATTTTTCCACGAATGGCAGGGTTGGAGGGAGGAGGCAGAGCTCAGGCAGTGATGCATGGCCCTGTTTTCCTAACAGGCCATGGATTGGTACCGGGCCACAGCCCAGGGGGTCAGGGACCACAGTCCTAGAGGGCTTGTTTAAAAACACTGATTTCTAGCGCCTACCCTCAGAGTTTCTAATTCAGTATTTTTGGGATAGAGTCCCAGAATAAGCTTTCTTTTTTTTTTTTTTTGAGACAGGGTCTCATTCTGTTGCCCAGGCTAGAGTGCGGTGGCATTATCATAGCTCACTGCAGCCTCAAACCCCCTGGGCTCAACTGATCCTCCTGCCTCAGCCTCCCAAGTAGCTGGGACTACAGGCTCATGCCACCATGCCTGGATAATTTCTCTATTTCTTATAGAGATGGGAGTTTCACTCTGTTGTTCAGGCTGGTCTTGAACTCCTGACCTCAAAACTATCCTCCCACCTTGGCCTCCCAGAGTGCTGGGTTTACCGACATGAGCCACTGCGCCCAGCCAGTCTGCATTTCTAATAAGTTCCCAGTGATGCTGATGCTGCTGGTCTGGGAACCACACTTTGAGAACCACACTGGTCTAGAGCAGCATTTCTCACCAGGGCTACACACTGCAATCTCTGACAGCTTCTAACTCTGCCCTGGCCCCTGCGATCTTTTAATTGGTCTTGAGTAGAGACTAATTAAAAGCCACCCAGGTGATTCTAATGTGCAAAGTGGAGAAGAGCTGGGGCTTTTTTCTCTCTGGGCGTCAGGGCAAGGTTGCTTTCTTTTTTTCAATTTTTATTGTGGTAAAATACATATATGGTAAAATCTACTGTTAGGGACATTTAGCATAGTCACAATGTTGTGCAACTCTCACCACTATTTAGTTCCACATTTGCATCATCCCAGAAGGAAACTCCACACCTATTAAGTCACTTCTCATTCTCCCTCCCCGCAACCCCTGGCAACCACTAATCTACTTTCTGTCTCTATGGATCTGTCCCTTCTGGACATTTCATAAACAGAGTCATATACTATGGCGTCTTTTGTGGCTGTCTTCTTCCAGTTAGCATGTGCTCAAGGTTCACCCATGTTGGAGCGTGGATCAGAACTTCATTCTTTTGTAAGACCGAATAATATCCCATTCCATGGGTATACCACAATTTGGTTATCCATTCATAAGATTGCATTTTATTGTAGCTTAAATATTTGACTCTGGTTAAATTGCTAGGAATTCTCTTGTGTATAATAGTTGTTGACTGAAATATAACATTGGTGTTTCTCCTGTCTGGTTTTTAGAATATCAGCTGTGAATAGAGCTGGGAGGCAGCCGGCAGGAAAGAAAGAGGAACAAAATACAGCCTGGTTTCCAGGAAACGTGGGCCTGGGGTCAACGAGGCTATTATTTGTCACAAGCTCCGGAGTAAAAGGGGAAAACTTCAAATGATCCTGACCATAAAGGCATGTTCCACACAGGGTGGTGTAGTGACATTCCCCAGCGCTCAAAGGAAACCACTGGGAGAATGAACACTGTGGGCAGAGGCTGCTTTGGTGACAGGCTCCCTCCCTGGCAGAGAGCGACTTAGAAATGTCACAGGTGCTTTTCATTGTTGGTTCACCTGTCTGCCCCCACCCCTCCCTGCTGACAAAGCTGCTGGCTCCTCCTCCCCACTGCCTTCTCAGCGCCTGTCTCTGTTAAGGCCTGAGGCTGTTGGGTGAGAAGCCATGACTTGATTGGGTGTGTAGACGGGAGGTCAGGGGAAAATCTGGGTATCTAAATTGGATGTGACCTTGAGCTATCAGCTGTGGACTTTCAGTGTCTATCTGCTCAGGTGAGTACCTCCCCTGATTCAATTGCTATTGTAGCCTTTGACCCTGCTGGCACCACCCCTCTGCCCCAATTCTGACACCTCTGTTTCTGGGGACACTGCTTTCTCTGCTTTCTCCTCCCACTTCCCTGCCCTTTCTCAGCTGTCTGTGGATACCTACTCCTAAATGCCAGCTGTCCCCGTGGTCTTGTCCTTGGCCCTTTCTCCTCTTATATGCCATCCCCTGGGACAATGCTGTCCCCTCCTATGGCTTCAACACCAGCTCTGGCCCCTGCCCAGGTTTCCTCTAAGCTCCAGACCACTTGCCTACTGGACACCCCCACTGGATGGGACCCCAAAATCAGACACGACTGGAAGGGGAGTCAGGCAAATAATTTTTTAATATAACCAAACTCACCAACTTTTCCTCCCCCGCCCCCATCTAGAGGCCCTCCCAAGCTCTATCTCAGCCAGTGGCACCACTCACCACACCAGAAACCTGGGACTCACAGTCCACTCTTTCCTCTCCTCTCCTCCAGCCCCCACAACCAGGCATCTGAGACCTAACAATTTTACCCTTTTAGGTGACTTTTTAAAAAAACTTGTTTATTTCAAAAAAATTTTAAATGTACAGAAAATTTATAAGAACACACAATGAATTCCCATACACTCTTCACCTAGAATGTTGTTAACATTTTGCCACATTTGTGCTCTCCCCATATATGTTATTGTTATTATTTCTAAACCATTGGAGAGAAAGTTATAAACATCATACTCTGTCATACTTAAATACTTCAATGCGTACCTCCTGAGAACAAAGACACTTTCTTATATAACCACAATATATTAATAATTATCAAAGTCAGAAAATTTAACAATATAATACTGTTATCTAATACATAATCAATATTCAAATTTATACACCCAGTCTCAAAAGATCTTCCCAAAGATTGCTTATTAATTATAAAGGGGGAAATGGTAACATTAAAATGAAGAAACTTAACAGATATCATCGTAACCACGTGGTCCAAGTTTTGACCCCTAACAGGACAACCGACACGTGTGCCTCCTGACCTAACGCACCGCGAAGGACGCAACATGACTTCTGGGGTATTCGTGCCAAAATGTACAACCTGATTCTCATCTTGAGAAACCCTCAGACAAACCCAAATTGAGGGACACTCTATGTGCTATAAGGCTACAAGGTCTACATGCTTCAGAAATGTCAAGTGCATGAAAGGTCTAAAGAGACGCCACAAAGAAGTGCAGCAGGTTATCTAGATTGAATCCTGGATCAGAAAAAAATGCCATCAAGGGTAGACTGAAGTTTGTCTCAAACTTGGCACAGCCCTTGTCCAGACCCACAGCTCGTCACTGTACCCCTCACTGGCCTTGTATCTCCACACTCACCCTTCAGCTCTCTCCTCCCCATGCCTGGTGCACACCACATCCAAACAGTTCCTTGTGGAAAGTTCTTCAGTGGCTCCTCGGGCCTCCAGTGTAAATCTTGAGCTCTGTAGGGCAGCACACTCGACCCTCATGATCCCACCCACGGCTCCAGGCTTTGCTTTCCCCACTGTCAAAACCTGTGGAGGGTTGGGGATTTTATCCCATAAGCTAACAAGTTAGTCTGCCACAGTTTCATGGATACTAGCAGAAGACACAAGATTCCTGGGTCAGGGACAAAGGATAGTCTAATACTCATAACAGTAGCCAGAGTAACATCGGTACGAGTTTCCCAAGCCCCAGTCCCGCAGGATGATGTGATGAGGGCCAGATGAAGCCAGCACATGCAAACTGAGCACAGCATCATGGCTGAGGAACTCAAGGTTTAGAAAACCTCAGTCTTTTAAAGGGGGTGGCTAGCAAACCTGCCCACGATTTGCCCCTGAAGGAGACGTTATCTTTATTATATTGACAGCAAACAAATCTGCTCTTTGCCCTAGAGGCAGATATTATCACTATCATCCAAGACTGTTTGCTACATAAACAGCCTTGAAAAGCAAGTCTAGAGCAAAAGCTATCAGTGCCGCTGCTCACAGATGTGCTGCAACGGGAGAGGCCCGTGGTGAGCTGTCTCCAACACCACACTGCAAACGCTAGGCTGCTGCCACCTGATTCTCTAACTGCACCACATACGGTCACCGGCTTTTTGGGGCCCCTGTCACCTGCAATGGGATGCCATCCTCGCCCCTAAAACACACACCACCCATGCACACAAACACTCTAGTTGCCCTGCTAGCTCCTTTTTCTTTCAAGAGTTAGCTCCTCAGGCAGGGCTTTACTGACAGCCACCCTTGCCCCCAAATTGAGGTTATTGGTCCCCTCTGCGTTCCACGATGCCAGCACACATTGTCTGCTCTATGTAGTGACCTGTCTGCATGTCACCTGCGGTAGAATCAGATGTAAAAATGATGAAGCTGGAAAGCTAGCGTGGGGCCAGGGGCAAGGAGATTCACGAGCATTCTCCACGTTCTGGGGGAGGCCGTCCCGGTGCTGTGGGAGGCAGCACGCTGCTGAGCCTTCTTAGCTCCGCGATGCAAGGCAGGCAGCCCGGAAGCGCAGCCCTCGCCATGGCGGTCTGAACGCCGGCACTTCCAGCTGGGCTGCTGGACGCTCCGTTTAATGATCCAGTGGCACAAACTGAATGCATCCTTAGCAGGTCTGTGCTCTTGCAAAGAACATTGTTTTTCTAAATGTGAATTTGGGCTGTCCTAGGCGGGATTGTTGCTGCCCCACATGTGATGTTATTTTAGACTAAGCCAGTGCTTTTCAGCTGGGGCGATTTTGCCCCTCAGAGGACATGTGGTAATGTCTGGAGACATTTCTGGTTGTCACAACTGCAGGGATGCTACTGCATCTCGTGGGTAGAAGTAGGGAACATTCAACAGTGCACAGGACAGCCCCCTACAACAGAGAATTATCTGCCCCAAATGGCAGCAGTGCAGAGGCTGAGAAGCCCTGGGCATTTGTGATTGCCCCACCGGGTCATGTGGAAGGAAGGACCAGATCACACTCACAGAGGAAGTTTTTCTTGAAGGAATTGGATGCTGTCAAGGTCTGTTGTCCTGGGGCAGAGAAAAGGAGTGGGGGCCTGGCCTCGGGGAAGGGGGAACGTAGTCAGGCGGGACTGCAGTCCACCAGAGCGGGGCAGGGCCTGCGACGTGATGGCACCATCTCCTGCCACTGGGGCAGGCAGGGTAGGATCATCCCCTCAGGAGTGAACTGATAACAAATGTATCTGTTTTGGATTTTCCTTTTAGGTTGTAATTGCCTTGTTCAGGTCCCAGGAGTTTACCAATGCCTAGTAAGTTTGTTTTTTCTTTCTTTCTTTTTTTTTTTTTTTTACGCTACCATTTAATGAGCACTTTCTATATGCCAGGCATCATTCTACATCAGGGGTTGGCTAACTTGTTCTGCAAAAAACCAAACAGTAACTATTTCAGGCCTCTCGGGCCAGACAGTCTCTGTCACTACCACCCAACTCTGCTGTTGTAGTGCAAAAGCAGCCACAGAGAATCTGCAAACAAATGTGCATAGCTGTGTTCCAGTGAAATTTTATTTATAAAAGCAGGTAGTGGGCCACGTTCGGCACCTAGGCCATAGTTTGCCAAGTCCCATTCTATGTGTTTAACATGTACTAGTCACTTCAATCTGCCTAACAACCCTGTGACACAGGTACTGCACTCTCATTTAGTAGATGAGGTAACTGAGGCGTATGCCTCATAACTGGCTAACATGCCCAAAGTCACGCTGCCAGTAAGCGGCAAGGCTGAGCTCTGAATCACGATGGTTCACACTCTCCATGACAGCAGCCTCTCTGCTCTCAGAGAGCCCAGAGCTGGGCGGTGGCATTGCCAGGAGGTGGCAAGAGGTGACCAGCACATAAGCTCTGCACATGGCCCAGAACTGCAGGCGAGAAGCAGCAATGAAGGAACTTGTGATTTTGTAAACACTCCCTGGGGATTCTGGGAGTAACCAAAAGAGGGGCTCCAATAAAAGACAGGAACTTTCTGCGGCTCCCCAGGTGGAGCCCGAACTAAAGTGAAGGCTGCGTGGCCCCTGAACTTTGACCTGACGTTGACCCAATATTTCACTTAATAGCTTTCACAATGAAGAAGTCCTTTCTTATTTCTAACCTATAGCACTCTTGCTGTTATTTAAAGTCTTCTCCTATAGTTAAAAAGATTGATTTTTGGTGGTTCTTCTCATATTTGAAGACCTTCATCCAGGCTACTTCTGCCTCTTTTCCAGAGAGGGCTTTGGAAGCACCTGCCCAAGCTGCCAATCACAGCACTGCCACCTACCAGCTGTGTGACCTTAGGCACATTTCTTAGATTCTCTGGGCTTCACTTATAAAATGGAAGTAGCAATACCTATCCCCAGGGCTGCTGTGAGGATTCAATGTCATAGCACAAGAGCAGTGCCCAGACCCTGGTCTAGACTCTTGTGCATGTTGCTTCTCAGGCCCTCCTTGCTGAATAGTCGCAACTCTTCCTTCTTTTCTTAGGGGCTGGTTTCCAATCTTTTAGAGCAAGTTCTCCCTTTCACTTCACTGAACACAAATCTAGGGTTCCCTGTGTGTCTCTTTTTACTTCTAGTAAGATATGCAAAGGTGATATGGCATTTTGTTTCAGACTGCTTTCACCTCTGAAACCCTACAGTCCCAGATCAAGTGTCCCTGGTGCCTTCCTTGACTCCCAGAGATTTAAAAAAAAAAAAAAGATAAGCCATTTTTTCCCCATTCATCAATGAACGTTTCCCAAGCACCTGTCCCCAGTGTTCATCTGTCTGCCTGTGCAGCCCCTGGGGAAAGGCCCCCCTTCTAGATAACTCTTCTTGGCGATAGAAATGGCTCCATGTTCGCCGCTTGTCCCCTCTGGAGGCCCTAGTACACTGCTCCACATGCAGCAGCCTTGAGCTTAAAAATCACCATCGATGGGAAAAATTCTGCAGTGATAATCTGCCAAGTTAGCCTTCACTGGAAAGCAAACAGTTGGCTATTAACCCGAGAAGTACCCATGCTTAATGGGGCAGTTATGTGGAAGGAAACATTTAATTCCTGCAGTTCTCAATTTTTTCCCAGGCCCTACCAAGTTTTCTGACTTTGCACACTCAGTCCTACTCAGTGATGGGGCATTCCCTACTTCCCGCTTGCTGATGGACAAGTTAAGCCTCATACCAAAAGGTTTATCAAGAGCAGGAGACTCTTAGGGAACTGCCGTCAGGAAACAGAGGAGCTGCTTTAAGACTTCACCTCAGCACAGCTCCAAGCCGTGAGCTGCAAATGCACATATGTGCGACTCAGAAACCAGCTGAGAGGCCCACTCAGGTTAACCAGGTGGGAGATGGAAGTGAGCGTGTGTGGGTAGAAATGCATCTAAGAACACAGATACACGGATGAATACGGACGTGGGCATGCAAGGGTTCCTCCTCAGTCAGTCTTTGCACCCTGGGCTCTCACGCGGTGTTTGCTCATAGATCACTACGTCCTGTCCCTGCAGTCCAGGCCCATTCGCCTCGATACACTTTCTTGGCATGCTTCTGCACTTACATACATTCTCTCCTCTGTGTCTCCTTTGCAACGTGCTGCTTTCCGAATCCAATCCCCACACTCAGCTGTCTGTCCTCTTCCTAAGAGGTATTATTCCTAAGTGGATTCACTCAGGCTTGTTCCTAGAGGAGCCCTGATATCCTCCCAGCCATGTGTTGCCAACAGCAACGATGACTGAATTCTATTTTTTTTTTTTCCTAATAACCACACTGGTCTTTGATCCACATTTCCCACAAGCGTGCCCTGACAACCGAGTCAAATACTTATTTATGTCAACAAGTAATAAGTTTATTATGTTTTCTTTAACCACTAAGCCGGTTATCCTGAGGAGGGGAAGAAAAGCGAGTTAATTTGGCACAATTTGTTTCTGGCAAATCTACCTTATTTACATTTTTTAAAAATCCCTACATTTCCTCAAAGGTATGATGTGTGGTGCAGGGCACACAACGCTTGGCATAAAATAAGCATCCGCCAGATGACCTGGAAAGAGCATCCGGTGGGAAGCAGGCGATCCAAGTTCTCGCTCTGCTCTCAAGCTCTTTTGGGGCCACTTGACAACTCTGAGTTTTCCTGGCCTCATTTATACATGGGGGCAGGGCTTGGCTACATCAGCATCCCCTCCCCCTCCCTCACCAGGACCCGCTAGGCAACAGTAGCAGTCTGGGTGCCTATGTGAACACCCTGTGAAGCCCCGTGCAGACGGACACTCATCCACAATCAGGCTGCACCGGGCAGTTACAATGTCAGGTGTCTGCATTTCTGGCCAAATTGTATCAACAGGTCAGGATCCCTGTTGGGATCCTCCCTTGAGTCAGATTCCCCTCCACTTCCCTCACATCCCTCTGCTCTTTCTTCCTTCTGTGTTTTCCACTCAATCCACTGTCCACTCTGCAGCCAGGAAGCTCCTTCTAAAATGCTAATCTGAACATGTCAGTTTCCTACTTAGAATGCTCCAGCTGTTCCCTCCCGCCTCCAGAATGGGGTCCCGACTCCTTACTGGTTGGCCCGTTCCTCATGGTCTGGCCCCCAGCCCCTTCCCTCCTCACTGAAGTCCTCAGCAATCCCCAGAACACACCGGCTTCCTAGCTGATCGTTGCAAAGGTTGTCCCTTTGTCCCAGATGCCCTTTCATACCCTGCCCTTTCCCTCACTAGCTCTTCAGTGTCCTTCAGGTCTCAGCTTGGACATCACCTCCTCCTTGAAGCCTCCTTCAATCCTTGTCCCAAAACACTGGGTGAGGTCTCTCCTCTGTCTGGTAAGGTCCTGCTTACTTGTTTTCTCCTGTATTCTCAGTCCCATAATGGCAGGGACCATGCCTTGTTCATCATTTTCTTGGCACTATTCTTGCCATTAGTCCAATATTTGGCACTTAATAAATATCTGTGGAATGAATGTGAACCAATTATCTCAGGCAAATTGAAAGCTTTGGTTTTTGCATCTGCCTTTGATTAACAAGTGGGAAAATTTTAACTATTTCATTATTGCATTAATTGGTTAAAAGCAAAACTATTTAAACTATAGCATTCATGGTGAGGGCGGGGGCAGAAAAACAAAGTGGTGAACACATACGGTTCCACTGTTCTAGATAAAAATTCCAGAAAGCTGTTTGTTACAACATTTTGGCTTAGGATCAGGAAAAAAGTATCCACACATTAGAAGGGCAACACCAAAGGGATCCTTTAGATTTGTAGGTCATGAAAGAACAGACATTGACTCAAGTTGGAAGCATCAATTTGCTTCTGAGCTTCCTGGTAGCCAAAGCCAAAAGGGAAAATAGTCACTTGCATGATTGCCTCAGGCCTGCTGCAAAACTTTTTTCCACAACCTTGAGAGTCACCTTTTCTCCTTTCTCCATTTCTCATGCAGTTCCCAGAAGATGGAATACCAAGGAGGGGCCACCTTGGCGCCACTTGCCAATGTCACCATGGCCTTCCATAAATAAATCTCACTCTCATCATGACTGAGATTTTTGCTGATCCACATGTCCTGGAAGGAGGGGACAGCGTGAACCATCTTGCCCTGAATCTGCATCTTTAGGAGAGCTGGATGGGTTTCATTCATTTCACCCAGAAGTCATTGCAGCTGATCTAGTCACAAGTTCATGATTGCAAAATCATCTGAAGAGAAGGACTAAATGAACCATTTTATTTAGTTATACCAGTTCTGAGTCAACATTATAGACACAAGGAAGTGGTAGCTAGTATTTGTTCCTTCCTGGCTGGCATAAATCAAATGCCTGTCAAGTTATTGAAAAGCTTGCTTCTTAAAGGAATACTGTCTAAACTAAAAAATAGCGCCTCAATTACTTTGTTGTTTCTAAATACTTGTAACACTGACCCAACACCACCAGAAAAGTACATGTGAACTGTACACTGACTGAAGTCAGGAAGAGCTATAGTTCAAGATCTAATATAAATATGATCCCCTGTCGTTCCTGTATGCTGTGTCAGACAGGGTGCATCACCCTTCGCCTGCAGCTACCCCTGCAGAGGAAACAGGACTTTCTCCCTCTGTGACGGTGAGATCCTGCTGAAACATTCTCTGATTCATTCTCTTCTTCGTGGAAAACCACTTTCTAGCTCCTGCCTGGAGCCACCATCACACACCTGCTTTGAATTCAGCCTTTTTACTCTAAAGCTTTCCTTTGAGGCGGGTTCACAGGGAAGCCCACTGGCTCCTCCCTGTGCTCGGATGGGCTTCCAAGGGCTCCCGTAGGCTCTTGGAGGGGCTGTGCCTGCCCTCCGCAATTCCCAGGGCTGGAGACCAGCAGGAAGCAGGAGGGTCAAGTTTGAGCACAGATGAAAGCCTGTGGGCCCAGGGTGATAGCTCTACAGCTTCTGCTGGGCCCTTGCCTGCCAGCCAGCCGCACCCTGCCATTTCGGGCTCTACCTTGCCTGGGGCAGGGGGCCTGCACCGGGCTAGGCTTATGTACTCAGAGCTCTACTGGCCCAGCCCCAAGCATCTCCTCAGCCTCAGGCCTCCACTGCTGAACCCTAAATCAATGCTCAGCATCCATGGGCTGGACAGGGAAACAGAGGACATGCCTGCTCTCCAGGAGACTTCAGCTGCATGGCTGAGGTGACCATGGTTATGGAACCAGATAACTGGTCTTTAGATGCCAGGAAAGCACCAAGGAGATTAGATCCGACATCACCTGGTCTGAAGGACAAGGCTAGAAAGAACCTTCTGGCCTGTGACCCCCCTGGGACAAGAGCTTGGAGCCTTTGTGTTTTTTGTTTAATCCTTTTTTTTTTTTTTTTTTTTTTTCACAAAAAGGAAATACCCTTTGTTTATTCAGAATATGAAAGGAATATTTCCTGGCTGTAAAAACTCACAATTCAGAAAAGTGTGAAGAAGCAGAACCTAACAGTAACAGAACTCTCACGGGTTTGGTAGAGTTCACAAGGCATTTCCCACCATGTATTAGCTACTTTAATCTGCACTGCAGCTCTGTGAGATGAAGGGAAAGAAATGATGAGCTTTGCAAGTGATCATCACATGCCAGGCCCTGTGTTAGCCTCTTTAGCCTATTTGATCCTTACCACAACCCTGTGCAGCAGAGCAGTGGTTCTCAAACTTGAGTGTGCAACACGGTCACCTTGAAGATTTATTAAAACAGACTGCTGGGCCCACCCCCAGAGCTTCTGATGAGTAGGTAAGCCTGGGATGGAGCCAGGAATTTGCATTTCTAATAGTCACACGTGGAGTCCCAGGTGATGCTGCTGCTGCTGGTTCAGGGACCGCACTTTGAGAACCACTGAAGCAGATGCTGTTACTTCCATTCTGTAGCTGAGGAACTGAGGCTCAGAGAGGTTAAATTACTTTCCTAAGGCCAGCCAGCCAGAAAGTGGCCCAACAGATATTTCCACAGAGGTATGCACCCTTTTTACTTACGCCTCCTGGTTTTCTGCAGCCACTATGCCGGTCTTTAGGAACTAATGCTAGCCGCCTTATCTTTTTACTCAGCTGTGAACACTACTATGTAGGCATTTTGGCAGCTACAGGCCAAGATCCCCCAGGACACACACAAAGCCCAATTCTGCAACTCAGGAAAGATGAGAAATAATTATGAGTGGGAGGCCCACACCACATCCAGACAGACCCTGGATGGCACAACTTCAATTGGAAGTTACTGGAACTATAACTCATTTAATAAATGAGAGGTCAGGTGGCCGCCAGCCTCAAGGGAAATCCTGGGCTCACAGGGATAGGCAGTCAGTGTCCTGGTACGAAAAACATGCCTGGCCTTTTCTGGCTCCCCTAAGAGCACTTCTTGCCTCCTATGCACTCTCAGGATGGTAGCTGGGAAGAGGGAGAAGATGCTGGTGTGTTCTGAGTTGGCCAAACCGCTCTACCTTTGATAGACAGGACAGCTCCTTAACTAAACCAGCCCTTCCGTTGCACGTGCTCCCTAATGCCATTTCAAATTCTCCCTTTAGCTCTAACTACAGCTGCTTTTTATACTGCAATTCAGGTGTGAGGTCACACAGGGTCCTTATCGCTGCTAAATAGAAAGTAAAGAGTTTGTCTCCTAGCCTCCTCCCATGCGTTCCATTTCTAGTTCTTAGTGCTTGGGAAGGGGTTGGAAAGGAAAAGTTCAGTTTATAGCAACTAAATATTCCAGCAGATGCAGAACAGAAGGCAGGTGGAGGTGGGGGCCTGGGGGACTCGAAGGACGTGAGAATGAGGTTTGCCCAGTGGAGGATCGGTCCTAATTTCCAAAGGAAATTCTTTAAAAGCTGGACAGTCTGGGAGAGGAGCAAGGAGCACATGTGAGGAATGCACAGCAGTGCCTGGGTCACACGTGAGTCCCCAGAGCCGAGGGCTGTCCAGCCATGGCAGAGAAGCTGGTCAGGAGGACCTTCGAGTGGCCATGGCCACATCCAGCCACCCATCACTGTAGGCCAAGCCACCACCTTTCCAGAGCTCCCTGAAGCGGGACGGAGGGGCTGATCTTGTGGATGCTCTATGTGGCTGTGGCTCAGGGACAGGTGGGGTTCGTGCACCCTCCGGGAGGGGGGCTTGATGTCCATGTTTCCCTGCCATCCCATCTCCTTTAAGATTTGTCTTGCTTGTCCCAGAGCTTGAGAAAACAGTGGTGTTTGTCGGTTTCTGAACTAGCTCCCATCCAAGGAGCACCACACCAACATCTGCTGTCATCAGGGACGGAGCACTGTGCCCATTCCCTGCTCACATGATGTGTTCTTGGGTCTAGTTCCAATACAGTCATTCTTTTTGGTTGCTGTGTTATTCTGAACACACTGGGGGTTTTTTTTGTTTTGTTTTTTTCTTGGGGAGGGCTAAAAAAACCCAAACTGTTAGGGTAAGGATGACTCTCCCAGATAGCTAGAATTTTTTAACTCTTTTATTGAACATAATATATATACAGAAAAATGTGTGTACCATAAGCAAACAACCTGATGAATGGTCACAAACTGAACAAAGACCTAAATATGCCCAGCACCCCCCTCATCGTGCCTCCTTCTGGTCACTTCCACCCCCCCCCAAGGGTACCTGCTGTGCTACCTTTTAGCAGCATAGATTCGCCTTAGCAGGCTGGCGTCTCCCCCTAGCTCACAGGACTGATTGGGACTGATTTCCAGCAGGGAGGGCCCACGTCACATCATCCCCATCCTCTCTCATGAAGGAGCCTCAGTGGTTCTAAGCATGGCAGATATGCAGCTGTTGCTTCAGCCACCCAGGAGGAGCACAGGGGGGCAGGGCCACCCCCATCTTAGCTGTCAGATGGTCCTCCTCTCCCCAGGGGGCCACCCCTGAGGTCAGCCTGGTGACTCAGCAATGGAGGCGGAGGGTAGAGCTCCCTTTCCTTGCACTTCTAGAAGTCCTACCATGTGCGCCAGACAGTGGGAGGCCCCTGGAGCTGGATGACTCAGCAGTGTCTACGTGCAGAGAAGCTAGTTCCGTACCCCAGGAAAACCAGCGTGTGGCATTTGGTTGGACTTGCCCCATTCAGTGCAGCCCTTACTTTTTGGAAACCGTCTCCCCCCAGCACCTGTGCCAGGCCCTCTGTTTACCTGTGCGACTCTGAGCAAAGGTGCCGCCTGCCAGCCTGGACCTGTCTGCCCCCTTAGCTGTCCTCCCTCTGTCCTCCCCCACTCGTCCCCTCTGAGGGCTGACTCCACATCATGTGTGCCCATTTCACTAATAAAAAACCAGACTTGCCTCTGTGCTGACCCACGCATGTCCACGCACCTTTAGACTCTGCTTCCTCAGCAAAGAGCTGTTCTAAAGGCGCAGGGAGGAGGGACACAGGGCCTGCCAGAGCCAGCGGTCAGGAAGAAATGCTTCTTGACCGGTCAGTACAGCTGCACACGGAAGCCCTCCCTCGGGGAACACCATGTCGTGGCCAAGTGGCCGTTAAGATTATCCTCCCACACCTTGACGAGACGTCTTTGTGTTCCCTGTAACCATCTCATTCTGCCCAGGGCAGGCTGTAACAGAGGCAGAGAGCCCTGCAGAGACTCGATTTGTGCTCCCACTACACCCGACAGGCCAGCAGAAGAGGTGGGCCAAGTTTCCTCGGACTCTGGGGCCAAGCAGGTCTTGGGAACCATGTGGTCCGTGGTGCTCTGACAGAGTGTGCAGAAGAATCGCTTGGGGAGTGCATCAAAAATACAGGATTTCATGGCCCCCTCCCACCTCCAGGTGTAGGCTGAGGCCCAGAAATCTGTACTTTCGGAAAGCATTCCAGGTGACTCTGATGTGGGTGACCCCACGCCATAGTTTGAGGAACACTGATCTAGACAACCCCTCCCCCAGGCTGCAGATGGGGAAAGTGAGACCCACAGGGCTCGAACAGCTTACTGGGGGTCAGTCAGAATGAGGCCCTGGACCCAAGTGCCAGCTTCTGTCCATGCCTCCCACCCCCCACGCAAGGAGCCTGCCCACGAGCCGCAGCCCAGACTGTGGATTCTTCCTTCATTGGGTCTCTTGCCCTGGCCTCCCTCCCACTGCCATCACCGTGAACTGGACGTGAAGTCACAGAACGGGGCTCCCACAAAAGCCAGCACCTTCCTGCCTCCTCCCATCCCCTGCCACCGTGTGGCTCTTCCTGAAGCACAGATTTACTCCCTGTGCTTTACGCCCTGACCTGAGAGCCCATGACTCCCTGTAAACCCTTCTCCACATGCTGCCCTCAAATACCACCTGGTTCTTTCCGGCCTCCATGCATGTGATGTCATTATCACCTTGGCCAGCAGCAGCTCCTGCCTCCTCTCTGAATCTCCCCCATCTCCCAAGGCCCAGGTGAATGCCCTCCTCCTCCAGGAGGCCTTCCCTGACCATCTGGCCCTGGCGCTCTCACCCTCCTCTGAGCAAGCAGAGCACTGAGCCACTTGTTTATTATCAGTGGTTATTCCCTGTTCTGCTTTGAATTGCAGGCCTTAAGTAATTCCCAGCTGCAGACCACACCTACCCTTCTAATTATCCTCCTCCTTAGCAATGTGCCATGCACGTAAATCCATAAGGGGTGTTAGCAATAATGGAGCCAGGCAGTGCCAGAGCTGAGGGGACCTTGGCCTGTAGGTAGCTGGTTGGTCAGTTCAGTGACTTTTCTATGTCTCCATGTCCAGTGAACATCCAAAGCCTAACCTTTGCAAGTCAAGGTCACATCTGTCTCTGGGCTGTGCTTCCACTGCAGTAACTACCTTCCCTGCCTGTCACCGCCACACATCCCATGGCTTTACTTTGGCCACGCCCCCGCTTATTTCAAATGCCTCCTGTGCCAGTAAAGTCAATTCCATTCTCCTGCTTGCCGGAACAATTTATCTTGTGCATCTTCTGTGACTGTGCCTCCATCAAGACATTATTAACATTCCTATACTTGCCAGAGGACCCAGGCACCTGGCTTTCCATTCCCATTCCAGCCAATGACCAGATTTCCAACTCATTGCAACCAAGCCCACTTCGAGCTGCTTTCCTTGCAGGTCACCAGGGCTGGCTGACATGCTCTTGACACAGTTCCACAGAAACCCGTGCATCAGGCACACTTGATGCTCTCCGTTTAGGACAAGCAGCCCTCTTTCACTAAGGATTGAACATCACCTCTTCACCACTTGTTTACAAATATGGCAACAGGAAGTTAATTCCAGACACACTGACGGCTTACGTTCTGGGGCCTGAGCCAAACTTTCAGAAAGGAGCCCTTTATTCTTTGTTCATTGTAGGACAGATGTCTTGAGAGGGAGAAAAGCTCTCCCCTACCAGGGCCCTTGCAGCCTGGAGGTACCTGGAGCTTTGGTAGAAATCCTTGCAGGAATCTGGAAGCCTCATGACTCGCAGTCCAAGTGCACGGGGCAGGCTCACCTGCTTGGAGAGAGCACTATGCAACCCTACTCGAACTGTCGTTTCGAGATGCCTTTGTACTCTTTGCCCAACAATACCAGAACTTCTCTTCTGACCCCCAAAATAACCTCCACAGAGCATGAAGTTTTGGGGTTTCTCATTAAATACAACCATCTCCTTTAAAAAAGAGAAGTATTTAAAATCTCTACTTACCAAAATAGGTCCACTTGGATCCTGCAAAGAACAAAACACAGTAAATAAGTACAACTGGACGGAATGAGTTAGGGAAAACACTACCGATTTTATTTTGAAATGGGTGAGACTGAAAAGAAGGTGGATGCATAGAAATTGAAACTTTTTCTGAGTCTGTGTCAGAACAACAGCTTCTCAGAGCGCCTGGGCTCCAACAGTGGCACAGGCGGCCAATGCAAGCGGCAGCCGGGGATCCGGAAGGCGGCTTCGTGAGTAGATGCCTCCCGGACCCCTTGGAGAAGTCAAACTTCATTATCTGAATAGGTCGTAATTCCATGTGGCTCAAAAACCAAAAGTCGTCAAAGGCCAAGTGCAGCGAAAGCTGTTCCTCCCCCTGCCGTCTCCCTGCTTCCGTTGCACAGCTAGTTTAGTCCCGGCCTGGGAGTCTGTTTGCAGTATGGCTACACACGTGTGTTCGTGTCACCTCCCCTCTTCCCCACACAAATGTTGGTGTACTGGAAACACTCCTGCTTTTTCCCACTTAGCGACATAGCCTGGAGAACAGTTCACATTGGTACACAAAGAGGACAAGGCAAACCTCAATAAGGAAAAAGTTTTCCCTCAAGGAAGCTGCCACCCTCATCCGAGTTAGGATCCCAGGGGTGGTGGGAAAGTGTAGTAGAAATTCCGCCAGGAATATAACGAAGGTCACCTACCACTTCCCACTCCACACCCTTCACGCACAAGGGTCCTTCCTTCCTACATCAAAAGGGTCTTTTGCAAAAGTCATTGCAGAGCTGTGCTGTTGGGACCATGCCCGCCCACCTTCCTCTTCACCTCTGCATGGTGACTTAGGGCCTGCGTGGAGACACCTCCCCTGTGTCTTGGGGGACACATCCAATGAGGGGCCTGTGCAACTGAATCCCTCCTTCCCAGCTTCTCCCGGTGCCTCTGTGGTTGTCGGTCCATGAGGGTACAGCTAGAAAAGGGAGATTCTCACATCCCCTTTGTCTCTTGGGAATCGGTTTGCAGTAAAACTTAAATGACAAGCAATCTGGTCACTTAGCGCAACTGGGTATTTCCTACTCAAGCCGGTGGTGATTGTAAAAACTAAACATGGACTTTGCTTTTTTGTTGTTGTTAAGCTGGTTTAATCTCATGTTTTTCATTGTTCTGTTTCATTTCTTTGCCTCGGTGTTTTTAATTAATTTGGGTTTTATGTTCAAATGTAATTGGTAATTTTTATCAAATTATACTTGCACGTGGTTTAAAGAGTCAGATGTTTCTACAAGGCTTTTAGACACAAATATCAGCCCCCTGGCACTCCCTAACCACTTACTGCTCCCTAGGGCAACCCTCTGGAGTCTTTTTAAGTGATTCTTTTGGTATTATCTCTGTATCGATATAAAACACATGTGCTGTTCCTTCTTGACTTTTTAGGTTGAGGCATTATCTATTGACACCCCACTCTGGAAGGGAAGGATTGGGGTTTCTTTCACCCACCCACAGCCCACCTCCTTTTATAGGTGAGGAAATGAAAGTGAAGGTGAAGTGACCCGTACAATATCACGTGCCTGCTAAGAAGAGCCTCTCCATGTTTATGACTAATTTACCATTGTTTCCACGAATTTAGGGAAGCTTTGAGTCTCATTCTCAATCTTTGGAGCAGTGGGGTGGGGGAATCCAGACGCCCTAGAGTACCTGACGAGTACTGGACCTTCTCCCCATAAAAGTGTCCACAAGCTTAGACACACAGAGTGTCATGTACAATTAATTTCAGAAGGTCCAGAGACCCCCTGAAATCTGCTATGGGCCCTACAGGAGTTAATAGTCCCCAGGATTAACCTCCTCTGAATTAGCAATTGGATGAAGACATTCCGAGCCATGGGGAAGCCAATCTTGTATAAGCGAACCCAAGCATCCTACTTGGCCCCTTTACTGAAACAATGGTGAAAAGAAATAAAGTATCGCCTTAGAACCAAGTTATAGAAGATATCAAACTTCTTTTCTGGACATTTCCTTTCAGTGTTTTGTGTAAGGGATTCACTATTAAAATACAATGATGGATTTCAGAGACATAAGAAGCCACATATTGCCACTTAGCAGGGCAGAGCACTTAGAGGCCCAGGGTATAAAATTCCACAAGTAAAGGGAGAGTTCACCCTCACTTTTCCCCTGGGGAGGTACAGGCCGCTCCCGTGATCCTGGAGGCCACAGAAATGCATCTGCTGCGGCTGAGCATTATTGCCCTGGCCAGGGGTTTTCACTGCACCTGCTCCCACTCGAATCCCAGCCTCACTGCCTTACACCCTCTGCTGTCCTCTCCACAACTTGCTAAGCTAGGTTTCCCCCACTGCCTCTCTCATCCTCAGATGAGGCACTGGCATCCTACACTGGAAAGCTCAAAGGCAAATGTCATGGAGTGGACATCTGTGACTGTCAGCCCGCAGGTGGTGACACAGGACTGGGGCCTGGTTGAAAAGCCGCAGCATCCAGAGCAACATGTCCTGCCCTCCTCTCTCTGAGCCAGCCGGCTCGGTGCCCCGGACTCGGTGCCTTGGGTATGGGTGGCAGTGTCTGGAGGGGCTCAGGAGCTGGAGGGCTGGGGAGAAGCAGCATTGCAAAGTGAAGATGAGGATGGTGAGTCAAGGGAGTTCGTTGGAGGGAAGATCATGACCCACGTTGGGGCACTGTCAGCTCAGATCTGACCTCAGGAAGACTCTCTAAAGGGTGTGTCTGTGTGGACGTGTGCGCGTGCTCACACAAGTGTTTGCTTTATTCCGGAATGGCGCCTCCTGGTTCCCCGCCGCTAGCTGTGAGAGCAGAAGTCTTAACAGGATTAAATTGACCCCAAAGGCAAGCCGGGCGGCCTCAGTGGCTCCCTGACGGAGCAGACCATCACTGGAGGGGAACAGTTCCCTTCCCAGATAAGCTCATCTGTTCCCTCTGGGAGACTTGGGATGCTCAGCCTGACACCTGTTAGAACCTGCAGACCCAGCTGGCACCGGGCAGGGAGGGAATGCCCTGAGGAAACGGTATTTTTACAACGATCCAGGTCGGAGGTTCCTGACCCTGCCTGCTTCCTGTCCTGGGTGCTAGAACCTTCCCTGACTGACCATCATCTGGGCAGCCCGAGACTGCCCAGCTCTCCACACCAGGTTCAGGCAGAGCAGGCTCCATAGAACTCACTGCAATACCCTCTAACACCCGCGGCAACCAAGAGTCCCAAGGTTTTTTCTCCAGAAGACACTTGACCTCACCTCATTATGCTTCCTCCCTCCCCAGCCGCAGACATGTTTCTTGAACATCCTCCAGTGCCAACTTCTAGAGGTTTAAATGCTCCAGGCAGAGGACAGACCACACTTTGACTTCATTATCCAGCTTAACCCCTCTCTACCCCCAACCTTGGGTTAATACTGGCATTCTACTCCTCAGTGATTTTTGCTTTGACCTTGTCCCCCTGAGGCAGCTAAAATGCCAGAAAACCTGTATAAGAAATAACAGAATAAAAACCATGTTCTTAGAATCTAGGGGTAGGCAGGCCGGCTACCTAAGGCGGGAAGAAAGTGGAGTTTTTACTGTAAGCTTCCCCCACCCCAACTTGGAGAATTGGGAGCAGATATAAGGAGGAGGGAGGGGGAGGGAGAGGGAGGGGGAGGGAGAGGGAGGGGGAGAGGAAGGGGGAGGAAGAGGGAGGGAGAGGGAGGGGGAGGGAGGGGGAGGAAGAGGGGGAGGGAGAGGGAGGGAGAGGGAGGGGGAGGGAGGGGGAGGGGGAGAGGGAGGGGGAGGGAGAGGGAGGGGGAGGGGGAGGGCCGGGAGGGCAGGGAGGACAGAGGCAGAGGAGGGAGGGAGGAGAAGAGGGGAAGCAGGGAGGAGGGGAGCTGCCCCACAGTGAGGGAAGGACCCAGCCTTAGGAAAGAGGGCCAACAAACAGCCATTTATCTCTTTTGCCTTGGAGTGCTTGGGACCAAAGAGATTTCTAGTGAAAATTCCATCTCAGCACAGCTTTCTTGAGAGGGGAATACACGGTAGAGTTTGCAGTTTAAGAATTAATTTCCACTTTTATGTGCCTCTGTTCTCCTACCTACTTTGTTTCCCCCCACCAGCTGGGGGAGATAGTATCAAGCACATCATGCCAGCCAGTAGATTGGGATTTAATTAAGAGCACTCCACAGCACCTGGCAGCCTGGCTCCCTGCCCTTCCCCACGGGCACGATGACCTCCAGGAGAGGAGACGGCTCAGAGCTGTTATGCTGCTGAGTGGGAGCCGTTTCCCACCAGCACTGCTAGCCAGGGAGAATCAATTTTCAGCCATTATAACCACTTTTGGTCTTTCTATAAATGTTTCAACCCAACCTGAGTCCAAGAACTGTAGCACCCACAAATGCCTCTACAACCTAGGGCAAACTCTGCCAAGGGCAGCAGCTTCAATCAGTTACTCAGGCAGTTTTCACAGAAGTCAACACCTACTACTCCCCCAGAAAAGTGCTCACCCAGCTGTTTGAGAGGCAGACAAAAGCTTGGCACCCTTATCTCATTCCAAAAGATAAAGTGACCAGACTTGGCTGCACATGGTGACTCAATAGCCTGACCCCAGCCCACAGTTCAGGTCCCCACCACCACCTCCTCCTGCCACCCCACTCAGCACCCTCAGCCTCCAGCCCTTCGAGGTTAAGTGTCCTGATTACAATCAGAAATAAGGTACGCGTGTGCGCGTGCGTGTGTACATGCACACACATACATTCAGCATAGTAGAGCCTCCTGGAGAAAAACAATGATTAAGGATGAGGTGCATCATCCCTTTGACTTGGAGGTAAAACAAATAATGTCTCCTCCGAAGAACTGCACCTACCACTGCCTGTGGGTTCTGCACTGGGCGGCAGCAAACCCTTCCCTGTGCTTACACCACTCAGCATGCCACAATCACTTCTCTACTATCTGCACCTGGATCGGGGGCGCAACATTTTAAATCTTGGTCTCCTTTCTCCTCGATGGTTAGCAAGTTCCCAAGCCACGTCTCCAGAGCTCGGGGTGCTCAGAGAACACGCATTTTAACACCATATCTGAGCTAAGGCCCATTAGAAAGAAAAGACAACGCGCTTCCCGCTCCAACTGCAGCAGGTCGTGCATTCCAAATGAAAATGAAGCATCCTTTCTTTAAGAAAACCAAGAAAATCCGTGCTCTTTGGCACTATGCCTTCCCTGCTCCCTCCAGTAATGTTTTTACTTTATCATCAAAGCGCCCCGCAAGAAATCCTTCTGTCCAGGTGCGCCTGAGCGCTCGGGTTGTTAAGAAAGAAGCAGGCAGAAACTTTACCATTCAGCGGGGCTGTGCTGGAAGGCTGCTCCTTTAAGATCAGCAGCAGGAGCACGGTCGCCGCGTGCAGGCTGCCCCGGGGCATCTCGGTGTCCGTGGGCTCCTCACTGCCTGTCGCTGTTCCGCCGCTCACTGGCACCGCGTGCGCTCAGCCCAGGTGCCCGGGGAGCAAGTCGGCTCTTCGGACTCCAGGCTCCCCCCGGGCTGCTTTTATGGAGCGACTCAGCCCCAAACACGTGATGTCATCATGCAGGGGGAAGAACGCCCTGCCTACCGGAGGGCTGGAGCCCCGGTTCCAAGGTGAGTTGCAGCCATGCTCTGTGGGCCCCGGCGCTCCTAAGAGCCGCTGACCTGGGAACCCACTTTTTGGTGGGAGCTGCCGGCAGGTGTGGGGGACATCCGCCTGCCTTGGCCCCATTCCAAGGGTGTGTCTGGAGATCCCTTCAGTGGCCATGGCCTTAGTCCTTCCCTGACCCTACTCACAAGCCCCCAAGCACAATGCCATACAGCAAAAGCCTCCTTCAGGGACCCAGTCCTGGGTCTGCCCCAATAGGCATGGGTTAGAGGTTGCATTCAAACTGAGAATATCTGGGAATCATACAGTGCATCCTGATTAGGTTCTTACCTTTGGAGTTTGGACGCAAAGAAATTAATTGAGAATAGGAAAACAGCACAGTGGGGTGCCTGTGAACAGCTTATTAGGGTTTCCCCTAGTAATGTAAGTAGACAACGATCATGCTAGCTCATAACGTCAATCCATCTGCACTAGGAAGCTGGGGGAGAGGATCCCTCCCCTGGGGTGGTAGCCGAAGAAAGAGACTTAACGTTATGTACTGAGCACTAACATGTAGCAGGCACTTTTTCAAGGCTCAGAACACAATACCCAGAGTATGGCACCTGGGCATGCTGAGTACTTTGAACTGATGGACATTGGAAAGGCCTCAGAACAAAGGACTATGGCCTTCCCCGTCCTCCTGTCTCCTGCTCCCACTCCTCCCCCTAAGACAGTCGAAGAAACCAGAATTCCTCTTCCTGAAGGCGGGTCTTAGAAACTAGAATCCTTCTTCTCCAAAGAAAGCCGTAAAACCTAGAAAGGTCACTCTCTCCCTTGGCCCTTAAAGACCCTCTCTCCAGAGGGGTCCTGCCTCCTATCTGGGCAGAAGGACTGCTACACAGAGGCCAAGAGGAATCTGAACAGACCTTCCTGGGCCTCGCATCCCTCCATCTATTACCATTAAATCCCACCCTTTTGTCCAAACACATTTCTGCATGGCTGTCCAATCTTCATGAACCTCAACACAAAAATAGACAGTATTCCCTGGGTCTCTGGGTCTTCATTTCTGAAGGCTCCTGTGTCGCATAAAACTTTAGGTAAATTCATTATGTTTTTCTCTTGTTAACTTGTCTTTTGTTATTTGTCAGCTGTGACCCTTATGATGGGTGGGGAAAGGGATGCCACTCTTCCGCCACCCTGCACACTGTAGTAGGCATTGTGCATCTTGGTCTCAATCGGTGTCTAGGCTCTGTCTCCCGTACATATTATCATCACCTGTTGCTCATTTCTGTCCCCTTTTCTCACTTACCTGTTCTTTGAAATATGTGCATACATACATCTAGTTATATACATGCGGTTCTGACCTCCTTTATTTTGAGCTCGTATGCAGTTCTTATGTCAAAGGTCGTATTAACCTGCTGCCCTCAATGCTCCCTAAATCATCCTGCTGTTGCTGCCACGTGCTAGGTCATTTGTACTTCAGGCTTCCTCGGGCCCTCTGAGAGTCTCTGCACTGCCCCAGGGGCTGGGCTCGGTTTCCTTCCCCTCTGTGACTCTACCCCCTGCTGCCTACACACATTGCTCAGACCACGTGGGCTGCTGAAGGGGGCCTACCCCAGCCCTGCTACATGGCTCCTGAGTCTGTGACCTGGCCCATCACGCCCTCTTCTCTTGGCCACAGCAGCCAGACCAGCCCTCATTGATCTCACATCTGTGCTGACCCTCTGCCTAAGCAGACTCTCAGGCTGGCCTTAGTGACCAATGAGGCCACTTGTCCTCAGTGGTTTTGGAGGGTTTGAAGGGATAGAGCAGCTTCTCTGCTGAGAGCCACCAGGAAGCAGGTGCCCCCCATGTTTCAAGGAGTGTTACTGTTCTGTCTCTACCGGCTCAGCTATTGTGTTGCTTAATAAAGGACTTTGAAGCCTTGTTAAGGAAGTTATTATAAAGGCAATCTTGTTACAAGCACTTCCAAACCACAGTAGGCTTAAGAATGACCTTTTCTGCCAGTTAAAGAGCCTTGAGTGGGCTCTGGAGTGGTGAAGGAGTGTTCCTCTTGTTCTGACTTGTCATCAAGGGCAGTCTGTTTAGAAGACGAAATGGACTAGAGGAACACAAGCTTGGGGACAAACCACTACAGGTTCAAAGAAGCAGATACTGAGCCCATGGAGGTGAAATTACTTCCCCACATCTCACAGCTAGTTAAAGGGAGACTGGGCCATGCACACACATTTGGTTACCCCCACTCCAGGTGTTTTCCCACTATGTCTGTCTAAACATTTAGTTCAATTTCTTCTTGAACATGCTCCTCTAAGTGTTCTCCATGGATCCCTAGAGATGGGAAGGCTAAACAGGGGAAGAGGGCTGGACTTAATAGACCAGTAAGGCTAGAATGTGAACTGGTTTCATAGAAGGAAAGAAGAGGGCCGAGATGTTTACTGCATGTCTGTATCAGAAACCTGATTAATTAGTAAAGAATGGATAGCAATTAAAAGGAAATTGAGAACATAAACTGAGAACCAATTGCCTTAAGTGCTCGAGTGAATTTATTATTATTATTATCATTGTTAGGGGATCAGAGTAGAAAAAAGCCAACAGAAATGAGTGGAATGACCAAAAGTATTCAAGCTGAATGTCAAGGGTCCCCAACAAACAACACAGACCTAATGAGCTTAAGCTCCCAACTCTGGAAATCCTCTCCTTGCTGCTGCCTGGGGCTCGTGTGGATCAACATGTAAGGGCTTGCTTTGCCATCACCCGGCAGGGCTATCGTTATCCAATAAATAACCCATTGCTCAATGAGTTAGGGCGGAAAGTGGGCCTTCTGCACTCAAAATGTGGCAACTGGCCACCAAATGACACACCCAGACAGAGGCTCCAGGGAAAAGGCCCCTTTAGAATGTTACCATCTGAATAGACATGAGGGTGAGGCTGCTGAGTCAAAGGGCAGGAAAGAACTGGGATTTGGTATCAGGAAGTCTGAGCTGAAGTGCCTGCCCTGCCACTTACTCACTGGATGACCTTGGCAATGGCACAAGCTTCCCTCCTCTGTAAAGAGAAAGTGGTGATCCCAGCCCCTGGATCTCAACAGAAATGATATATGGCTGGAAGGAGATGAGGCATGTGGAAACTCTTTTTGTTCATTCATCCATTCATTTTCTGTGTGCCAGGCACTGTGCTAGGCTCTTAGTGCACAAACATAAAACAAATAATCTCATGAATAACTATATAATTACAATTGTAATAAGTGCAATGGAAATTTGATGTATAACCAGAAGGGGCCCATTCTTGACCTGGCGCAGCGAGGGAAGACATCATCGGTATAAGTATGACATTCTGTGACTTCATAAAACCTTGGGAATGCACAGCTCATACCAGGCTCTTCTTTCCCAAACCTGGTGGTATTTGTCCTGACATAGCTAATCCTTAGACTTTCAGGCATAAAGGTTAAGTAAGGTATAGAGAATTTTATTTCTTAAGATAAGAATTAACTCTTCAAATACTGTCACTCAGTTGGGAATGCCCCTTTATATGGAGCTAAAGAAAGGACTGCTGGGAGAAAACTAACATTTATTGAGCACCTGCTGTTTGCCTGGTGCTGTGCTTTGCACTTGATTCTCATGACAACTTGTAGGGATAGTGTTAAGTTTGCCATTTTATGGATGAGGAGGCTGAGGCTTGGAGAAGTTAAATCTTTTCCTAGCACAAGTTCATGAGGAGCCCAGACAATTCTCTGTCTCCAAGACCCAGGCAGGCTCCTTCCACGGCTGTTCTACAAATGCTTCAGATGGGGACGTTTTATTACTGGATCCCTCTGAGATGTGGATTTTCCAGTTTTCTAGATGCTATGATCCTTTATTTGTTGATCAGAGGCACACCGTGCCAATTCTGGCAATTTGATAATGCTCAGCAGCAGACATGGCTGTGTTCTCCTCGCCAAGCCCCTTGGGGTTACTGAGGGACCCTGCACTCTGATCAATGCAGAGAGCATCTGCCACAAGGAGACCTCCGAGCTTTGATGCAACACAGTTCCTGAGCAGAGGAGGAGAATGTGAGGCCTACCCCCTAGGTCCTTGTAATATTAACGAGCTCTGCTTTGACCAAGGAAAGGGGAGAAGAGGGAGGGCAGGGGAGGAAGGAAGGAAAAGGCCAAGCCGTATCCTTTGACTAGGCAGTAGCTGAGGCATCCTCTAGGCTAAGACATGCATGGGCCAGTGGATCCGGGTATAAATGTCCAGTCTTTGAAAATATAGTCAGTTTTGTAATTTGATTCATATCTGCTTCTTCCCCTTCACAGCAATGGCATGGAGTCATAACCTCTGCGTGAACCCTAGCTACCCTGCTTAGTTTCAGGCAAGATCAGTTAGAGGACAGTGTGGCCTGGAGGAAAGAATGCCAGACTCCCAGCTCTGCCAGGAACCAGCCCTGAGACCTCACTTAGCAAACCTCTTGCCTGTGCACGCCCCCATTTTCTGATCTGGAAGTCAGAATGAGAATGTCTGACCCCACACAGGGCTGTGTGCGGGATGAGGCCACATATGTGAAAGTGCTTTTGGGGGGAAAAAATCCCCAGCACTTGACCTACATAAGATGTAACCCCTAAGAGTGGGCTTGAAACAAAAGAAAGGAAGTATGTTTGATCTCAGCCTTGGTTTACTAATCTGAGAAAACGGGCTGGTTGTGGTGGCTCATGCTTGTAATCCTAGCACTCTGGGAAGCCAAGGCAAGAGGATTGCTTGAGCCTGGGAGTTCGAGATCAGCCTGAGCAATAGTGAGACCCTGTCTCTAAAAGGAAACTTAAAAATTAGCTGGCCATGGTGGTGCACATTTGTAGACCCAGCTATTCTGGAGGCTGAGGCAGGAGGATCGCTTGAGCCCAGGAGTTGGAAGCTGCAGTGAGCTATGATGATGCCACTGCACTCTAGCCTGGCCAAGAGCATATCTCAAAAAAACAAAAACAAAACAAAAGGTGAAGTAAACATTGGTGCGATAGTTTTACCTCTTTCCCCTTTCCAGGTAAATTATTAGGAACACCGTGGGTACCTGACACCAGGACACTTAGGAGATATAATCAGACTATAGTAGCTTAAGGTCTCTCACAGCCATCTCTCTTTTCACACCCGCTGGTTAGATCTACTCACCTTTAACCTCAAAGGTTTGGTCCATATCCTGTTCTTGTTCTCAGTCTGAAGCACTGTCCTCTCTCACTCCTGTCTTTGCACTCACAGGCCACATTCCAACAAGCTCACTAGTGCCAACACCAAGTGAATAGTCCTGATACCAAACCTGACAACTTCTGCCCAGTCAGGTAGGCAAATGCTATGGGGGAAAGAGTTTTGGCATTGTGTGAACCTGGGTTTTGAAACTCAACTCCACCACTCATTGCCCTGTGTGACTTTGGGCAAATCACTTAACCTCTCTGAGTCTCAGTTTCTTCCTGGTTAAAGGGATGAGGGCCATAGAGTAAGTCTACTCCCAAAGGGAGGTGAGCAGGAAGAAATCTAATAAGCTGGGCATGTGACAATCTTAGCACGGTGGCACATAATGAGCTCTGTGTAAACAGTAGTCTTCTGTGAAGGGTCCTGACTGGCTGGGAGTGCTATTTTCCCTCAAAGTTCCAAGCCTGGTTTGGGAAACCCCACCAACCTCCATGAACCATCAGGAAGAAAGAGTGTAGATTTCCAGATAACACTTTCCCCCATAATTCCACACATTGGTCTCTCAAAGAATGTAACTTTGGTCACAACAAACCTAGTCTTACTACTGAAGTAAGATGATGCCTTCTAGACAAAGTAGGCATAGAACCACTTTGCCACAGGAAATGCCTGGTCCGCGGAATTTTGGAGGTAGGGGGTATTCCTGAGCTCAGAGATGCCACATACTATTGGAATAGGCTGGTAATTTCCTCTTGCTTGGACGCTTTAGTTCTCTACAATTTCAGGAATTTATGAGCTGACCCCTCATTGTAGGTGTTTTCAAAGAAAACTGGCAAGCAAGCCCCAGTGGCTTGCCTTTCAGCTTGCATTTGACTCCACTGGGTACAGGGTGCTAGGAGCATGCAGCGTGATCTTCCACTTCTCTCCCAGCTGGAGTCTGTCGGGCTCTGGTGCCTGACAAAGAGCTCAGTGCGCTGGGAACCGGGTACAGCTGACACTGCTGGCTTTGTGGTGTGGACAGATGAAGGCCAGCGAGCTTCCTGACAGGCCAATTGAGTTGAGTTGCCTCTCTGGCCAGAGGCCAGCCCTGGCAGGGACCCAACTTCCTTGCAAACCCTTAGAAAGGGCCCAGGTGTGTCCAGTGGCCAGCAGCGCAGGTAGGCAGCCAAGGCGACTCAGCCAGCGAACTGGAGGCACTTCCGCAAGGAGATGCCGCATGATAAGCCCTCTGAGACGAGTAAAGAAATCTAAGCTATGGAGTCACTTCTTTATGCCCACCTGACTTGAAATAAGGTTTGGGCCTCACTTTGCAGTGATTACAACTGGACTATTTATGCGTACATCTCAGTTTTTTAACACAGACATGTAAAACTTGTTTTTGGTATTGCATAGCTCTGTTTACTATCTAGGATTTTATAAGTGGTAGAAATGATGGCAAGATACACTCAGAGTTCTTAAAGAATGTTCAAAGAATCAGAAAATTCAAACCACCCCAGAGACTTGGGCTCTCTTCCAATTTTGTTTTCTCTGGGGGCAATGGGGTAAGGGAAATACCATTTTATGGTATTTATGGTCACTCCATTTTTATTACAGGGACTGTGCCACTTAATCCCAGTGAAAATTTGTAAAATTCTTTTGAAATGTTTTAGGAAGAACTTCATAGTACATAATGACAAAGTTTATCGATGCTTGTAACTATGGGATTGTTTGTTTCCCGTGGGGACATAAGATCTGTCTGTGATAAGGAAGCTTCCTGGGTTCATTTTGCCTCTGAGAGAAAAAAAACAAGTTAACACAGGCCCAGTTTATAGGAAAGAAATCAATTCAGAGAGAGCAAATGAGAGAAATCCCATCATAACAGTCTTACATACCTAGCTGTCAGCAGAAGGGAATGCTAAGAACATGGGAAGAGGCCGGAGAAGAGTTATGGAAGGAGCAGTGCTACCTTGTAGCTCTCGTCTAGAAAAAAATGGGAGATGTGGAGAAATGAGAGATGAGTTCGTGGCCTCCACCAGGGGAGGAGCAACATGATGATTTTGTGCAGATTCAATGCCCAGAGTCTGATGCTGGGCAGAGCATGCCTGGCCAACACTGGAAACAGAACTTTAAACATTGAACTGGGATAGGGAAATAGCACAGCCAAATGATTCTTATAAACAAAGTTATTTAGAGGACAATTTAAAAAAAAATGGTCCAATCCAATCCATGGCAATAAGTCTTCATTCTTGAATGTTCCATTCTTCTTATCTATGTCAACAAAAAAAAATTTACCTGGTCACTATGGAGAAAATATACCATATTGTGTTTACTATTTTTTTTTTTTTTTTTTGAGACAGAGTCTCACTTTGTTGCCCTGGCTAGAGTGAGTGCCGTGGCATCAGCCTAGCTCACAGCAACCTCAAACTCCTGGGCTTAAGCGATCCTACTGCCTCAGCCTCCCGAGTAGCTGGGACTACAGGCATGTGCCACCATGCCCGGGTAATTTTTTCTATATATATTTTAGTTGGCCAGCTAATTTCTTTCTATTTTTAGTAGAGACGGGGTCTCACTCTTGCTCAGGCTGGTCTCGAACTCCTGACCTTGAGCGATCCACCTGCCTCGGCCTCCCAGAGTGCTAGGATTACAGGCGTGAGCCACCGCGCCCGACAGTGTTTACTATTTTTTAAAAAAACTAATGTTGGATTATAAATATTTTCCCACATTTCTGCATAGTCTTAATTATTTTAATATTGACAAAATCTTGAGACAAGTTTCAAGAAGTCATGAAGCCTGGGAGACTAGTGATTTAAAATAGGGAGTCAAGTTTCTTGAGTGACTTCCTCAGGAAGGTCAGGGAACTTCTAGAAGAGCAGCAAAGATGCATATTTATCTGAAGGATCCATATACATATGATGGCAGGTAGACTGTTGTTAAGCCCGTGGTTGGATGGCTTGACCGGGACAAGAAGAGGAAGTGAGTGCACCTGTCATGCTGGCCACGTGGGGACGTATGGCCTCCAGCGTGGGTACAAGCCCACAGCCAAGGGCAGAGGCAGCCACGGTGCCTGTCACCGAGTCTTCATTCTAAGTCCACATGCTGAACAGCGTTTCATCAGTAGTCTCTGTAAAGAAGCTTCTGGACCTCAGAACTCCTAACAGAGCTCAAGACATGACCAAGACCAAGGACACTCCATTGAGGAAAAAGGTTGGCGGAGTCGTCAGACCTGGACATTTAATTCCTGTCTCACTTCCAGGCAGCTGCTAACCACCCTCCTCCCACTCACTCCCCGGCTCTCCCTTCACTCTCTTCTTCTCTATCGCATGGACTCCTCTCCCTGTAACATTTTTCATCCTTCATTCTGAAGAATCAATGGGCCATGGTCTTCCAGTTCCACGTGGTAAGTGCTGTCCTGGGGGATCTAAGCTAGAGGTCAGAGGAGGAATGGACTCAGACCTCATGGAGGGATTGGCAAGAGCATTAGGATGTTAACAAGGAAGATAGTGTCCTGAGAAACAAGGTGACATTTTCACTTGTTCCACTTCTTTACTGTTTGGATTTTTTAAGTGGCAAATATGTTGCAAACTAAAACAACTACACAAATGAAAATTTTTAGAAAGCGAAAGAGGCGAATGTTTTCGAAGAGAAAGAAAAGCAGTTGCTAGTGCCGACAGAAGCAGCAGAAAGATCACACAGCACACGTGCAAAGACAAGATCTTGGACAACAGGTTCTGCAAACCTCAGGGCAAACAGAAACTAGAGGAAGCTGGGAAAAAGAACACTGAGGGGGGAGAAACAGTGACTGAGAAGAGTCCTTTAAAGACGTTAGCAGAGAGGACAAGGAGAGAGGGCAAGCACAGAGGAGCTCCTGATATTTGGAAAACAAGGCAAATAAGGACATTCAGGAGAAAGGCCATTTCTGAATCCAGGAGGAAACTTTCCGACGGAGGGCAGCTGGCAACTAAGAGGAACAAGGGCAGAGGGGGCAGAGTGGTTAGATGACATCGAAGAGAAAATGATTTGGATTTTTGAAAACTCTTTATTATGGGAAACTTCCAAACACTATGGGAAATTTCCGAAAGAGAATATAGTTATAATGAACCCCTACATACCCATCACCCCTTCCCCAAATTATTTTGTGACAAATTCAAGATATCACATTATTTCGGTGGTTCTCAAACTGTAGTGAGCATCAGAATCCCCTGGAGAGCTTGTTAAAACGCAGATTGCTGGGCCCACCCCCAGAGTCTGATTCAGCAGGTCTGGAGTGCAGCTAAGAATTTGCATTTCTAGCAAGTTCCCATGTGATGATGCTGATGCTGCTGATCTGGGGGCCACACTTTGAGAACCATGGTAGTAGTTCATCTGCACATATTTCTCTTATAAAAGGAATACCCCGTTTAAACACAATCACAATGTGACCACCACATGCAAAAATCAACAATAATGCTTTAATGTCATGTTTTCCCAGTCGTCCTCTAAGTAGTTTTGTTACCCATTTGTTTGAACTGGGATCCAGGCAAGGTCCATGCATTGCAATTGGTTCATATGTCTCTTTAGGTTCTTTTCACCAATAGATAGAGTTTGAATTAGCAGCATGAGAAATAGAGCAGTAGTTTAGAGAGGTGTGCAGATGTGTATCACGGAAAGAGCACAGACATTAGGTTGGGATGCCAGCCTTACCATTTGCTAGCTGAGAGAGTTATCTCAGTACTCTGAGCCTCACTTTCCACATTTGTAAAATGAAGATGGTAAGCCTATTCATGGAATACTTTGACAAGTATATGAAAATTAGGCCTATGCAATAGTAGCTAACATATCAGGGCGAACGGATCAAGCTCCGTGACCTCGGGCAAGTAGTTTTCTAAGCTTCAGTTTCCTAATTAATAAAAACAGAGATAGTAATAGTACCTATTTTATAGGGTTGTGAATGAACTAATGGGTGTACACATCTTAAGCACCGTATCTAACACGTGTAATAAGCACTGAACTTTTTTATTCTTATGAAAATGGTAATTATTACTAGGAGCACAACGAATGTCACTTTTCTCTTCCTGAGTAGGAATATCTTCTTAGAATCTTGATTTTCAAAATGATGGATTGAAGAGATCCCAAGCTATGAATGTGATTTTATGTGTTTCTCGTCTTACTTATTTCTCAGTTCAGATAATGGCACCATCCTCCTCCGACTTCACCAAGTTAGAAACTTTGGGGCCAACCTGGACTCCACCCCACATTCAGTGTACCATCCATTATAAATGTTTCCACCTTTAGGGAGCTTCGGGGAATCCATCCCCAAACAGAATGAAAGAACAACCATGCCTAGCACTTGGTAGGGCCTTAATCAGCATTGATCCTTTGTATTTCCATGGCTTCTGCTCTACTGCTGACCACCAGCATCTCTCACGTGGTCTGCCCACCACCTCTTCCCTGGGCTCTCCCACCCTAGCCCCTCATTCTTTGTCCGGCCTGCCAGAGTGACACACTTTGTGCCTATTTCTCCCTCCTCTCACCCCTCTTCTTCCTGTTCTGACTTCAAGGGCAGTGAGTGGAGTTATGGCTCACCCATCCTCCATCTGCATAAGGACTTGCTCTTGTCTCCTTTTATTTTTCCCCTCCCTCCCATAGGCCATCACTCTAATGTTTTTGATATTATGTTCTTGGATATGTAGGTGAACTTACAAAATACTTTATTTTGTGTGGTCTGTGTTTTTAAACACACATTTGGATAAGTAAACCTCATCTACTCATTCATTCCCCTAGCAAATGCCCCCACTCCCTGCTACCAGCACTAAAGTGAAATGAGTATCTTTGTTCCTGTTCCTTCAGGACCTGAACAAGAGTTTCTCTGAAGCATGTGCCCAGGAGTAGAATTGCTGAGTCACAACATCATACATATTTACTTTCAGAGAGTAAATTCCGAGATCTGCAGAACTCTCCCTACAACCACTTCGTCCAAACCCCCTGCACTAAGAGACTTGGCCAAACTCTAGCATGGCTTCCAGCCTCTTAAAGCCTGTCCCTAGGATGACCCCATCCCCCCCCTTAAAATGCCTGCCTGAAAGCTCAGTGCTGCTGGATTGAGATCCCAAGCTATGAATGTGAGCCCCTCTTAGAGCAGTTACTTTAGAGAGCTTGCAATTATAAATATTATCTTTGACCTTTGATATGTAAATCTACCACCCAAAAGAGTTTTCTCAAGGACCGGAGAGCCCTTTCCTTGAAATGCAAATTTTCAGAGAGCTATCTCTCCCTTCCTAGTCCCTCTGGGAGGAAAAGGGACTGTGTTGGGTACCTGCTTTAGGGGAAGTGTGTTTCTTCTCCAGATAAGCGCCAGTTAACAAGTTCAGGTGGCCTAGTCACAGGGACCAACCCCCTTTAATACCCCGCAGTGCCTTTCCCTTAGCCTTTAAATAATCTCCAGCCTTTTGTTTCCGGTATTGAGTTCAGTTCCCACTGTACTCTTTTTCCCTGTTGCAGTCTTCTCTGAATAAAACCTGCCCTGGCTGCCTTTGCTTAGTGTCTGGCTTGGTTTATCTGTGACAAGCCCTAGAATAGCTCTGCCTTTTTGTTTCCCTACAACCTTGCCAGACTTTGATATTATTCAATCTCCTAATTTTGCCAATCTCATGGGTCAAAAGAGATATTTTGCTATTGTTTTAATTTTCATGTATCTAATTACTAGTGAGGTTGAGCAAAACTAGTGGATTTTCTTTGATGAGTCACATACCCTTGCCCATTTTCCTGTTGTAGTCTCTGTCTCTGTCTTGCTGGTTTTGGAAGTCTCAAATATTTTTTCTCAGTCTATCACCTACCAGTTCATTTTGATAACACTATCCATCATTATCATTAATTTTGACATAGTCAGGCCGGGCGCGGTGGCTCACCCCTGTAATCCTAGCCCTCTGGGAGGCCGAGGCGGGTGGATCGCTCGAGGTCAGGAGTTCGAGACCAGCCTGAGCGAGACCCCATCTCTACTAAAAATAGAAATAAAAATTATCTGGACAGCTAAAAATATGTATAGAAAAAATTAGCCGGGCATGGTGGCACATGCCTGTAGTCCCAGCTACTCGGGAGGCTGAGGCAGTAGGATTGCTTAAGCCCAGGAGTTTGAGGTTGCTGTGAGCTAGGCTGACGCCACGGCACTCACTCTAGCCTGGGCAACAAAGTGAGACTCTGTCTCAAAAAAAAAAAAAAAAAAAAAAAAAATTTTGACATAGTCAAATTCATCCATTTGGGGGAGAATATAGTCATACTTTTTAGATTTTGTTTTTTTTTAAAAAAAAATTCTTCCTCACTTTTAAGGTCATAAATATTCTGATATGTTTGTAGGGGTATGTTTCACATTTATATCTTTAATTCATATGACATTCACCTTTGTTTATGATTTGGGGATCCAACTTAATCTTCCTCTGCATAGTAAGCCAGTCTTCCCTACATTGTCTACTGAGCAACCCGTCCTTCCCCCAGTGACTCGTTTTCCATACATCAGGTGCACACACCCAAACACATAAACTCACACATATGCATTGCTGAGCACTCCCTCTCCCTTGCTCTGTGTGCTTCCATGGTGTTTTATTATGTAGTAAGCATTGCAGTACATCAGGAGCAAGTCATTCCTCTTAGCTCTGTTTTCAAAACTGACTCAGCTAGTTGTGGACTTTGGTTTTTTCCTTCCATATAAATTTTGACTATGCTTTTTCGTTCTCTCAAAAACTTCTATTGGGTATATATTGAAAGTGCCTTGAATTTTTAGATTAATTTTGCGAGAATCGGTATCTTTACATGTTAAGATGTCTTGTCTACCAACATGGCATATCCCTCTGCTTATTCAAATCTTATGTTAGATCCTGTAGTAGTTTGACATTTTTCTCCAAAAATTTATTTTGAATTCTTTGTTAAGGTGATTTTTAGGTACTTCGTAGTTTTGTTGCTTTTGTGAAAGTTCTGATGTTTTCTATCAGGTTTTCTGGTTGAACATTGCCAATGTAGAAGAAAACTACAGGTCTTGTAAGTAGATCTTGTTCCCGACATCCTTGCTGAACATGAGTATTAGTTTTAAAAATTTTTCTATTAAATCCGTGAAATTTTCTATGTAGATGATCGTATCACCTATAAATAATGACAATTTTTCTACTTCCTTTTAAATCCATATATCTATTACTTCTTTTTCTTATCATATTGGCCAAGACCAATACTATACCAGAACTGTGTTGAGTAGTGGCAGTTCTTAGAAGGAAGGTGGCTCTATCTGCACTGGTCATTTTCTTCCTGTCCCCAGGGATTAAGCCCACCCTGGTGTAACCACGAGCAAGTTCCATCTGCTGCTGATGCAGGACTGGTGATTCTGTTCTGTCTTGCAGTGGGGTTGGTGTAGACCATAATCTGCTCATGGAAATATGCGGAAGAAAAAGAACCCAGGATAAAAGCTTCCCCACCTTTGGCGCTTTCCCTCATCCCTGTGGTCTGCAGTCACATAAACACACACCCTGGGACCCAACCGTTTGCTGTCCCTCTAGAGGCACTCCCAGCACTGGGTTGAGAGAGAGAGCCAGTACTTCCTGTTGGGTTGTCATTTTGTCAGAAGCCAGAATGACATCTCTAAAATAGCTACGATCATGAGAATGTTGTAATCAAAGGCTATAGCAGTTCCCCATGTCAGTTCTTTAATACAGCCTTCAAAGTTCTGGCAAGCTGGCCTCACCTCCTCGTCTCCTTCCCACATCATGCCCACACTCAAACTACCCTGGGTGATCTTTTCCTGAGCATGCCGTGCACTTTAAACATCTGCTGACCATATAGTTCCCTCTCCATGGAATCTCTCTCCCCTTCTTCACCTTGAGAAATCCTACTCATTCTTCAAAGCTCAGAACAAAAGTTGTCATCTTTGTGAAGTCTTCTCGAGCTCATTCCATTGGTGTAAATAATTCCTTCCTCAGTGCTCCCCAGCACACTTATCTGTCAGATTTGCCTTATAGTTTGTTGCCAGAAGAGCAAATGACTGTGTTTTTTCCATATCTCTATCTCTAGTTCCATTTTTAACACAGAGTAGATGCTCAATAAATGTTTATTCATCAAATTAAATGATAGACATCACAAATTGTAGGAAAAAGAAGTCACTAGTAAGGGTGAAGTAATACTTTTGGCTAATCTTGGTTCCAGTAGGATTCAGTGTAAATTTGCAGAGGTGGTGTTATCTTCAGTAATAGTCAGCAACATGCAAATAGGAAGGGTCAGGCATGTGGTGGCTCACTCCTGTAATCCTAGCATTCTGGGAGGCTGAGGCAGGAGGATCACTTGAGGCCAGGAGTTTGAGACCAGCCTGAGCAAGAGTGAGACCTGTCTCTACAAAGAATAGAAAAATTCACCAAGCGTGGTGGAGCATGCCTGTAGTCACAGCTGCTCAGGAGGCTAAGGCAAGAGGATCACCTGAGCCCAGGAGTTTGAGGTTGCAGTGAGCTATGATGATGCCACTGCATTCCAGCCTGGGTAACAGAGCGAGACCCTATCTCAAAAAAAAAAAGTAGGAATGAGAACAAATGCTGTAAACTCCTTGTCACTCTCATCTGATTAGGTCCTTCCAGCATTATAGTAACAGATGTTCAACCTGTGCAGTGTTTATTTGAAACAAAATGTGTCTGCAAAGTCTAACATATAGGGGCAATCATGAAAGTTAGCATGTGGCTAGACATTCCTGGGTGTCTGCTCCTGAATAATTCTGCTAGTTATACCCTTAGTGGGTGTCCTTACACGCAGCCCATAAAATGTACCTATTTACAGGTGAAAATTATGAAAACAAACGGAAATTTATTTTGAAATTCTTACCTTTGCTTTTGACAGGAATTTCCACAAAGTGGGATTACTAACATCCCTGTGGATAGATTACCCATGTTGTGGAGGAGACATGAAAAAGGTAGATGAACAAACTGAAGTAGGATGAATAATATTTATATTTTCTTTGAATGTTATACAGCAATTTCTTCCATATATTTATTCTTTTGCATCCCTGGGCCGTAGATCAATGAGGTATTATTGTCATTTTGGTGAAAACTGAGATAAGGAGAAATTCAATTAATTCTCTTCAGTAGGGTTTTGTAGCACTGGCACTCAGTTTCTTCTGTCTGTACCTCTCCGTATCCACATGCTTGGGTAACACCTTCCAGACTGACTCCAGGCTTGGCCATGTGTCTTGATTTGGCCAATGGAGCAAGAGCAAATGTGACACGAGAAAAGATTGTAAAGTGCTTGCATATTGGAGCTTGAGCTCTCTTGCTGCTCCTTCGTACCCTGAGACCACTGTGCTTAGAACAGCAAATGAAGCCTGGGTTAGCCTGCTGGAGGATGAGTGATCACATGCAGCAGAGACAAGCCATCCCCCAACCAGCCTGTCAATCTCCAGGTATGTGAGGGAGGCCAGCCAGCCACAGCTGAGCCACCTACAGACCTCAGAGATCTGCCACACCAACCAAGATGAGAAGAACTGCCCAAATGACTCACAAAATGATGAAAAATAATAGATGTTGTTATTTCAAACCACTAAGCTTTGGGGTAGTTTGTTATACCCCAAAACCTAACTGGTGCTCTACAGGTCCTGGTCCCCAGACTTATGTTCAATTTGTCCAATTGCTGCTACTCCTTTTTTTGTTTTCAGAGACAGGGTCTTGCTCTGTCACCTGGGCCGGAATATAGTGCTGCAACCATAGCTCACTGAAGCCTTGAACTTCTGGGCTCAAGTGATCCTCCTGCTTCAGCCTCCTGAGAAGATGGGACTACGGTAGGTCGCCACCATGCCCGGTTAACTTTTTTTTATTTTTGGTAAGACATGGTCTTGCTGTGTTACCCAGGCTGGTCTGGAACTCCTGGCCTCGAGCAATCCTTTCACCGCGCCTCTCAAAGTGCTGGGATCACTGGTGTTGAACCATCTTGCAGAACTTGCTACCCCTTTTCTATTCAAAGGTCAGGTTTGGATATGAAAAACTTAAGGATATTATTTTGAGTCCTGGATATGATTAAGCCTCTTCTTGAATTTTTCAAGGGCAAAAGCCATGACTTGATTTTTCCAGCTGGTGTAGTACATTGCGTTATTCATAAAATATGCTTAGAGAAGGGTATTACTTTTCTGAAAAGGAATTAAACTTTAGTTGTCCTTACAAGGATGGAAGGAACAGCTCCCTATTGTGTGTATAACTCTCAAAATTTGTATAGGGCATAGATATTTCTAGTTACAAATAAGGTCTTAGACTAACAAACTTTCCTAAGAGGTAGAATAGAGAGGTTGGAAAAAGCAGGGACCATGTCTTTCTTATGATTTTTGTCCCCATGGCCCCAACCAGAGTCTTGCAGAGCAGCTGGGCTGCACAACTTCAAGAAGCATCTTTCACATTGAGGTCTATGTGAATAGTGCCCCCCCACTCCGGAGTCGTGCAGTGCACAACTTACACAGCTATACAGGAGGCCCCTGCCTGGCACATAGTAAATGTTTAAGAATGAATGACCACATGTGCACGCACACACGCATTTGTGGTATTCAGCAGAGTTTTAACTGCAAAGAAAAACCAAATTAGAATGAATATCCCTGTTCAGCAGGCTCCCAGAGCACACACCTCTTTGCTTTTGGTGTGACAAAGTAAGAAAATACCTAAATAAATTGTATAGATCAACTATAGACTCAGAGAAGAAACTTTTCACCAAATTCCACAGGTTAAAAACAACAAAAAATAAAAACTCATTTTGGTTAATGGTGACACCTAGTGGTATATCAAAACTGTGGGTTTTCCTTGGAATAAACTTTTATTTTACACATGAGTATGGAGGAGTCCTTGGGCCCGTGGACCCTGCTTCCTTCACAGATAAGGTAGTTAAGGCCTGCGGGCCTGCCGGGGTCAGCAGGGGGGCTGGTGCTCCAGAAAGAAGCCCTCCAGAGACCATTCCTGTGCTGCTGTCGCCGAAGACTTCAGAATAAGGCCAGAGGTGATGGGAAAGTCCCAGCCAGTGGCCCAGGGGTCACTTATCCCTTAAGACAATTGTTCCTAGCTGTCTATGCTTTTCTGCTTGCATCTCACTCTCTCTCCTCCTCCTTCCCTTCCTTCTTTTCTGTTCTGCTTTTACGTAACTCTCATTTTTCCCCTCCCACCTTGGCATTCTCCTCTTTCTAAGCTCCTCGATGCCCCCCAAAGACGCTGCAAACCCCAGAGCTACACTATTAAGTACAGTTACCATTATTCCACAGGACTTTTAAAATTCAAATTAATGAAAACAAAATGAAATTAAAAGTTCAGTTCCTCAGTCTCACTAGTCCCATTTCCATTGCTGGATAGCACTCGTGGCTGCCATATTGGACAGCACAGGCGTGATCGTCTCCATCTTTGCAGAGAATCCTGTTGGGAAGCAGCAGCCCAGAGCTTTGTTCACCTACCTCTGCTCATCTCTTTTCCTCCTCAGCACCTCTTCTCCAAGCCACAGTTCTTGAGACAGTCTGCTTTCTGCTCCTCCTCCATCCTCCCTGCCCACTCCGGTTTATTGGGTGGCTTTGTGTTTTCTGTATAACATTCTGCAAACTCGTTAAGGTGACCTTGCCACAGTGAACACAAAAATACATATTCATATTGGACAGTTTATTCAGGACAGTCGATGATTCACACCGTCTTGTTTTCCACGCATTGTAACACATCAAAATATTTTTAAACTCAACACATCAACACATCATTTAAAACAATTATACCCCAGGCCTTTTTTTTTTCTTTTTTAATCCATAGGTTTTTAAAATTTTTTTTTTACCTTGCCTTGAGTAAACTAGCTTTAAAATTGAATAGTGCATCTTTTTTAAAAAATGCTTTAAAATATCTATTTTATGCATAGAATAGCTCTGAAATGATATACAGGAAACTGGGAATAGATTGGTGTTTGACTGGGATGGACATTTACTTTTTGTTGAGTATCCTTTTACAGTATTTGAATTTGTACCAGCTATGTGTGTGTGTGTGTGCACACGTGTGTGTGTGTGCACACGTGTACCTATGTGTGTATATATGAAACCATTAAAATTAAATTGAATTACAAGTTACTTTTTTTTTTTTTTTTTTTTTGAGACAGAGTGTCGCTTTGTTGCCCTGGCCAGAGTGAGTGCCGTGGCATCAGCCTAGCTCACAGCAACCTCACACTCCTGGGCTTAAGCGATCCTACTGCCTCAGCCTCCTGAGTAGCTAGGACTACAGACATGCGCCACCATGCCCGGCTAATTTTTTTTTTTTCTATATATATTTTAGTTTGCCAGATAATTTCTTTCTATTTTTAGTAGAGACAGGGTCTCGCTGTTGCTCAGGCTGGTCTCGAACTCTTGACCTCGAGCGATCCACCCGCCTCGGCCTCCCAGAGTGCTAGGATTGCAGGCGTGAGCCACCGCGCCTGGCCTATAAGTTACTTTTGAAATTAAAAGTAATACCTGAAAATAAATATCACAGCCCTGAAAGGATGAAATGAAAAATGTTCCAGAAGAATGAGCTCTCAGAAAGGAGGTCATTTCTGAATGCGCCTGCCTGGTTTGGGGGGTGGTGTGTCTGATGCAAGGAAGTGTGGTGCTGTATTGACTTCAGGTGTATGTACAATGACAGTTTTCTAAGAATCAGAATGTCCTGACAGTAGTCGTCGCCACCTCCTGACTATTGATAGAGATTCACGTTAGATAGGGAGCCTTGCTTTGAGCCTATCCTGTCGGTGCCCACCTCAAAAGGGACCTCGGAAAACACTAAAAGCTGAGTGGACCCTCCCTTCCTGGGATCCACCGAGTCACCTTTCTTTCAACCAGGGCTTGAGGAACAAACTGAAAGTAACCCCTTCTCTTCCTTTTTCTTGGCTGCCCCAGGCTACTCACAGCTGCATGTTCTCTTTAGCACCACTGGATCTTCAAGGAAGAGAAGAGAATGGAGCTTGAGTTCCTGCCTGACTTCAAAGCTGGTTTCGGCCCAAATGCGCTTAAAACCTTGGATTTATGTAGCATTTACAGTAAAGGCTCGTGTTTCTTTAAAAAGGGATTTAGGGGCCAGGATAGAATCATCATCATACTTACAAGGTAATTGCTAGTTACACTTCCAATTTGAGAAAAGGGGAAACTGAGGCAGGGCACAGTAAATTTGGTGTGAGCTGGGATTCACAGTCAGCGCCCTTGACTTCCTATAAGGCTACATGGCATCAAAACCATATAATCATATGCCCAGACTGAACTGTAGCATCTCTGTGTGGATTCATCTAAATAAAGCACCGCCTGGACCACGCCACCCAGGGGAGTTAGTGTGTGGTTCTTTCCCACTGAGGGCTTCTGCGGTGCCAGCCTGGCCTTGGGCAGAACCAGGGACCCTCCTAAAACAACAAAGGTTTACAGTTAGGCTCCCTGGGATGTGCAGTAGTCAGTTTCTAATAAAAGGATCTCTGGTCTCTCTGTTGGGAGGATGAATGACAGTCCATCCCTCAATTGGTTTAAAAAAAAAAAAAAAAAAGACATCTATCTCCAAAATACTCCCCACTCCTAAATGCCAAAGTTCAAATTCTATTTAAACCTAGATAATGTTCTTTTTTAAATGAATGAATAAAAGAGTAAAAAATCTACCATCTTTTAGAAGCATTGGCCTAGAAATTGAGTTCCCAGCAGGGAGCATCGGTTCCCACTCAAGGTTTAACTGTGTAAGCCCCAGATGGTGAGGCTGGGCAGGATTTTGTAGTTGGGGACTTACTAAACACCATCTATTTTCTAAACTAATTTTTTAGTCGATGTGGAATTTTGTGTTTTAGGAAGGCAATTTGAAGGGCACCAAATAAAGCGAAGAGGAACATAAGTGAGAAAAAGGGGAGGCAGCTATCACAGGACAGCGGAAGGAACGGTTTCTGCCTCTGCCTGAGTGTAGCTGGGTATTAATTAGATGCTATTGTTACTTGCATCAGAGACCGAAAAAATGTCAGTTTTGCACCACAGACAAAATGCATGGAAGAAAAAGGGGCAAGGGGCCACAGATAGAGTAGGAGAATATTAAATTTTAAAAGTACAATTTGTGAAAAAGGTTTGCTTCCAAGAAAAAAGAAAAGTAGCATAATTTTAGAAGAAACTGTTCTGGAACAACTGCTGTTTTCCCTCTTTTAATCCATTTGTACTGCCATAACAAAATACCACAGACTGAGTAATTTATAGGAAATAGACATTTATTTCTCACAGTTCTAGAGGCTGGGAAGTCCAAGGTCAAGGCACCAGCAGTTTCCTTTTCTGGTGGGGGTCCAGTCTCTGCTTCCAAGACGGCACCTTGCACGCTGCATCTGCTGCAGGAGAGGAGCACTATTCTCACGTAGTGGGAGGCAAAAGGGGTGAACTCCCTCCATCAGGCCCTTTTATAGATGCACCTAATCCCATTTGTCACGACAAAACCCTCATAGCCTAATCACCTCTTAAACACCCCACCTCTTTATTAATACTGTCACACTGGCAGCACCTGAATTTTGGAGGGGACACATTCAAGCCATAGCAATCCCCAAATTTTATCCCCAGTATGTGAGGCTATATTCAGTTAAAGAAAACATGTCCTAAGAATGATGTATACACGCAGGTCCCAAGAAAGGTCACTGATCTAAGGGAGTGTGTGATTTTCCCGAGGAGAAAATGACTGATGACCGCAGAGGATTCAGAGAGCATGGAATAAAATAATTAGCTCAGGCCTTTATCAAAAAGTCCCAAAACAATACATGTTGAGATGGATGTGGAGACACAGGAACACTCATACACTGCTGGTGGGACTGTAAACTAGTGCAACCCCTGTGGAAAGCATTAAGGAGATACCTTAAACAGATTCAAGTAGACCTACCATTTGATCCAGCAATCCCATTATTGGGCATCTACCCAGAAGAACAAAAGTCATTCTATAAAAAAGACACCTGCACCCGAATGTTTATAGCAGCACAATTCACAATTGCAAAGATGTGGAAACAACCCAAATGCCCATTAATCCACGAATGGATTAGTAAAATGTGGTATATGTATGCCATGGAGTATTACTCAGCTATAAGAAATAATGGTGATATGGCATCTCTTTGGTTCTCCTGGATAGAGTTGGAACCCATTCTATTAAGCAAAGTATCCCAAGAATGGAAAAATAAGCACCACATGTACTCACCAGCAAATTGGTTTCCCTGATCATCACCTAAGTGCACATTTGGGAATAACTCCAATTGGGTATTGGACAGAGGTGGGGGTGGGGAGAGGGGATGGGTGTATACCTACATGATGAGTGTGATGCACACTGTCTGGGGAATGGACACACTTGAAGCTCAGACTCGGGGGGATGGGGGGGCATGGGCAATATATATAACCCGAACTTTTGTACCCCCATAATAAGCTGAAATTTAAAAAAGGATAAATAAAAAAAGAACATAAGCTAGGTGAAAACAGTCTGAGAGGCAGGCTGCAGAAAAGGGTGATATCTGCATGTGCAAGAATAAAGGGAAAAGGAAAAGGAAGGCCTGAGACTCTGTCATCCCACTCTGCCTGTTTATAGTGAGTGGCAAGGTGTGCTGAGTGGGGATACTTAAGAGCCTGTGGTTGCTCTGGGTCCCGTCCTGCCCTGTCAAAAAAAAAGGTACTTGACCTTGGGTGAGCTACATAACCTCTAGGAACTTCAAGGTTGTATCTGTAAAATGGCAGCATAAGTTGATGTGCATATAGTGCCTGGCATGCAATGAGGTCTCAGTACCTCACACCAGTTCGGGTTTGAATTCTCATCATGCTCTTTGGGAGATATACACTCGTGCCATGTTTGCACGTTTCATGTCTCCTCACCAGCCCTGACATTTAAGCCCATAAAAGACAGACCCTGACTTAGACACAGCAGCGTTGGGGCTCCCAGCAGGAGTTTCCCTTCTGGCACATCCCTTTGGCCCCCAGTGGCAAACCTCAGCATGGCTTCAATTTCTAAACATCTGGTTGCTTGAAGGGGAAAGGTAAATAAGTCCTGGGAGCCTCAGTCGATTTTCAAGTGTTGCCTGCATTGCTGCATCTATGTTGCACTCCGGATATAAAGTGGTAGATTTCTTAATATGGATTTTCCTTCCCAGGAAGCCTTTAAAGATGATATAGGTGTCTACTTATCTGCGTGCCTTTTGCCAGGAGATAAGAGAATGATCTATGGGGTTTTATTTTTAAGCATAACATAATCCTTCGCAGTGGTGAATTCACTTAGTAAATACAATGATTTTTGAACATTGTGTTCCAGGCGAATACAAATGCTCAGGTCAGACAAAGAAAAGCATAACATAGTTCCTGCCTTTGAAGAGTTTATGGTCCCAAAGGGGCTAAAATTAGCACACAAGTAATTTCCATCAAGGCATAATGTCGTAAGGACCACAGACCAGGTAGGAGAAAGGTGGATCGGGGTCTTGGAGGAAGGGTAGCATTTTCTCTAGGAGACTTTTATTACATCAGCAACATTCTAGTAAAAATAACACCCTAATAAGTAGTGATTTTCCTTTCTTTGTGTTCCCTTACACATACTCATCCGTGCATTTATGTGATTTTTATAGTGTAGGCACAATAAATGTTATGTTCTCCTGAGCACTGTTCTAAGCGTTTCCTTTTGCTAAATAGTTTTCATCATCATAATTTCCATTTGAGTATAATTTCCTGCAGAGTCCCCTATTGTGAGATAGTTGGGCTATTTCTAGTCTTTTTACAGTTAAAAATTATGATGGAAGAGGTATCTCTATACATGTAGCTTTTCTCTTCTTTCGTAACATTTTCTTTAGCTCAGCTCTGCAAAGTAGGACTGATGAGAGCCAAAGGAAAGGCGGTGTTACCCTTTGAGAAAACCCCTAGCCTTGGTTCCAGAGATCTGCTAAGTCCAGGGCATTGTTCCTGCCCCACAGTGCTGTAGGCCTTCCAGAGAGTCATTTTTGCTTCTTGCATTTTCCCAGCCAGAGCTGTCTGTGCTGCTGAGCACAAGCTGTCAAAGGGCACTTTTCCCTTTCTCAGGATGAGGATATTGAGTGTCTGGCTCCAAGTTCTCATGTGTTTGGGGCTGCTTCGTCCAGCCGGATCTGCAGACAAGACATGCCTTTCAGATATCTGTGGCTCAAACCACAAGTCTCCTATGTCCACCCGTGTGAGGAGCAACTGTTCTTCCAGGGCAGGCAAAGGAGAGACAAAAGCCCTTATCCAGTGAGTATAAGCACAACAGCCTTCCCACGAGCCAGGTCTTGATGGGAAAGGCTGTGTGTACCTAGGGGTCCAGGGATGGGGGTAGAGGGTTGGCCAGACTTTGTTTCCCTCAAGACGTTCTTGGCTTCTGCACTTGTTAGGGGTCTTGCAGAGGATGCACAGCTGATTCCCAGGGGCCACTGATGGTCTATCCACAGAGTGCTCTGCCCAACCCACAAGGCCAATGTCATTCTCTCCAAAACCTCTCATAACGGGAGTTTGGGAAATGCTGAGGGTTTCATCTCTGGGTGCTGTGTGTAGACAAGCACAGCTCTGTCTCCATGGGAGGATGGTGTGAAATCACGTCTGTGGCAGTCCTTTGCAAACAACAAAGAGCTACACAAGTATAAGGGATGATAACTGTGATTTCTAGCACCACTCATGTCCCTTCCAGCTTCCTTGGCGCTGGGAGACTATCCGTAGGTAGCGTGTTTTGATATTTCAGCAGATTGCCTGGCTCATCAGCGTGGTTTTCCAGCCCTTCCTTTCGTTTCAGACTAGACTGCGATTAAATCACATCAAAGTGGATAGATGCCCCAGCTGGGGTCTGGCATGGGATATGACAGTGATGTCATTTGGATTCTAGGCTTGTCCTCACACTTACCTGGTGCACACCCCTAAGGGAATTTTGGCAGCTCCAAAAAGGAGAAAAACAATTGCTTTTGATCCTGGACTGTAGGTTTCTCTCATACTGTGGGAGAGCAATTATTAACTTGTCTTAACTTGACATTTAAAAACATCTTCGTGTCTGTTTTTTTATTAACTATATCCCACCAGACAGTGCAAGATAAATGGAGGAAAAAGTAAAAGCTTTGAACATTATTGTAGGGACTAGCTGGAGGAAAATAGAAAAAGAACAGTTATATCAACATATAATCATTGCTTCCCTCCACTAGATACTGCACACATTTTCATCTTATCCTCATAATAACATAGGGGCCCCATTATCGCCACTTAAAAAACAAATGCACCTGGTATGGAAATAATCAATATTTTACCTGATTTTTAAAATTAAACACTAAGATTTAGGTCCAGGTTTATTTATGCAGTGGCTTTGGGGACTCCTCTCTTCCCACCAAAACGGGAGCTCTGGTAAACATGTTGGTTTCCTGATTCTTGTATTTTCTCCGAATATTTCCCATCTGTTCTTCTGGCAGGCCCACCCCTAACGTTCGCAGGGGCTGGGGCAAGAGTGTCAGTGGGAGCTCTCTGGTCTACAGATCATGCTGTTCTCCCACGGCTCTGTCCTTACTACCAAGGGCCTTGCCTGCATGTGTGCAGACAACTCTGCCCAGGCATCCCCATGTGCTTCCACCAGCTCTCCCTTGGCCACCTTTGGGCCTCTGGGTGTGCACATCAGATGCACTGCTGTCCTTTGGGAGGATGGATTTGGGGAAGAGTTCATCAAAGGCCCTGGAAGACGGATTGGGGTCATTTCAGCAGAGAATTCCAGAACTCCAGGTACCCAGACCCTGGTCTGGAAGGTGTTCCTTGTCCTTGGTACCCATTGGCTGCTTGTCCTCACTCTGTGTCTCTATGACGACAGCCAGAGAAAGGCCTGAGCAGAGGGTCTTGGAAAGCAGAGTACAGAACAAGAGGACAAGGACCTCAACTGCCCTGATCTAAGGGCGATGCTGTCTTTGTATTTAGCACTGCCTGCCAGTGCCGGCCCTCCTCAGCTACCCTGGGTCCAGAGACAACCGTGGGCCCAATGAGAGACCCCAAGGTGGAATTCAGAGGAACTAGATGCCCTCTCCACCTAAAAATTCTGCCTCTGATGCTAAAATCTGGTCTGTTCTGTGTCTTTGTTTTTTTGGTTGTTTGTTTTTTAGAGATAGTGTCTCTCTCTGTCACGCAGGCTGCATTGCAGTGACACTGTCTTAGTTCACTGCGATCCTCCTGCCTCAGCCTCCTGAGAAGCTGGGACTACAGGTGAGTGCCACCAGGCCCAGCTAATTTAAAAAAAATTTTATAGAGATGGAGTCTTGCTACGTTGCCCAGACTGGTCTCTAACTCCTGGCCTCAGGTGATCCTCCTGCCTTGGCCCGTCTCCCACAAAGTGCTGGGATTACAGGCCTGAGCCACCACACTCAGCTCTGTTGGGGGGGGGGGTTGTTTTGTTTTGTTTTGTTTTTAAGTTTTCTTTAAGACTGAAATGCCCCAGTTCTCACTTCCCATTAACAAGGCAGCGTTCAATTGGAAAATCTCAAAGCAACTGGGAACAATTTCACAAACAGACAAATCAGAGACCAGAGCAGCTCTCCGAGTTCAGAGATTGGAGAGAGGGACAGAGGACCTAAGGCTAGATGTCCCTGTTGTCCTATCCTCTGATGATGAAGCCTCACTCCCTGGGAAAGGCAAAACAGCAACTGGGGTGTGCAGGTGCGTGGCAGGCTCTGGATCTGGAATATCTAAGACCTGAATGAACAAATCAGATCTTGGGTTTATAGGGACCAGAATTTCCAAGAGAAAATAAGTCCTTACACTTTCAAGTGAACCAACATGCAGACATGGAGCTAGAGTTTTCTAAACTGAGCAGCCTCACCCCTCACAGCCTCCAAGCAGTAAGCCAAATCTGTCAGTAGGAAAATGAGGATGGAGGTTCAAAAAGAGGATGGGAACTCACTTAAACTGACCACAGGCAATCACGTTTGATACTAGATATGCAGTTTCTAAGAAGTCCGTGCCTCTATGCTAAATAAGAGGAAAGCACTTAACTCCGGGCTTCTCAATGTTTTATACTGAAGTAGCTCTAAGGACAGAACCCAGTGGCTTTGCGTCCAGAAGCCCACGGCCATTGCTCAAAGCTACTTGGAAAAAATGCAAAATTTCTTCCAGGTTTTATGTTTTGTTTTCAAAATGTGCACAATTAGGCATTTACTTCTGTTAAAATCTCCCTGTATTTAGTAGAAGGCTCGAAGGTTGGTAAGCCCTTTGGGTCATCAGATATGAGGCTTCTACTTTTAAAGGCAGGTCGAAAGCAAGTAAGCGATCCAAGTCCAACTGTATCTGACCTGATGTTGTGACCGATTAATAATCTAAAAGGCTGGCTTCAGCCAAAACACATGGGGACAGTGATGGCTGATATCTGATGTTAAGGTTTCTGTTTCTGAGCTGTTACTCTCTTATGTTTGCCTCAAGCCTCAGCCAGGTCTTGTTTGAGAAGTAGCTAGAATCGGAGAGAGGCCTGAGTCTACCCTTGGGAAAAAGTGGACCGGGGGGAGCAGCCTGGAGAAGAAGTCCCAGGTAGCCAGTGGTGACCAGTGGAGAGACAGGAAGCCATCACCTGACAAATAAGCTAAACATCACCTGGAAAACAGAAACTGTCCCCAGGACCCTGACAAGTACTGGAGAGGGAGACAGAACTACTTACTGCAGCCAGGTCAGACAAGTGTGGAGTATATCAAGGCTGTCACTTGCATATGTGACAACTTTGCAAACCACAATAAAGGGGCTCTTCTGAGCAATGAATTACAAAATGCACCACTTTCTCCAGTACTGTACCAGTTACTAGGCTGGTTTCAGCCCCCACTTGTCCCCTTGCTTAGGTGCCTTTGTGCATTGCACAACCTGAATTTACAGAACGGTAAATGTGTGTTAAAGAGAAATTGGAGACCTTGTAAACATTTGGACTGCAAAAATAATGTTTCCCCTGAATCTTCCAGTGACATTGGTGCTTTAGATCGGGAGTCAGCAGGGTATATGTCCTGCAGACTAAATCCAGCTCAGCACTTGTCTTTGTAAATAAAGTTTTATTGGAACACAGCCACTGTCATTCACTTAGATATTATCATGGCTGTTTTTGTGCTATGATGGCAAAGTTGACTAGTTGCTGCAGACAACATACAGCCTTCAAGGCCTAAAATATTTACTATCTGGTTCTTTCCAGTAAAAGTTTGCCAAACCCTGCTCTAGAGAGAGACATCGTGTTTTTCCTGTGGCTTTTGCACCCCTGTTGGCACACTGCTGCACACTTCTAGAGAATAACTGTAGCCCAGTGTCAATAAAGGAAACACAGAACCCATTGCTGCAGGTTTTACCTCTCCCAAAGAAAGAATTGATGACTAGAGAATGTAAAGTGTTTACTTTAGTGGGTTTTGCTAAAAACCATTGACTTCTGGTCTTTTCTCCCTCACTCCCTGTGCCTCCTCCACACCCAAATGTGACACAGCCCTTTGCAGTGTCCTCCACGTGCCCCTTTCATCCTGCTCCCGTCACCAGCCAGTGTCAGGCCTTAGCACAGCTCATTCCTGGACTATTTCCAGAGCCTCCTAGCTAGTTTCCCTGCCTCCAATGTTGTTCCTCTCCCCTCTCTCCCTCCCACAATTGCCAAATTATTAATAATCTTCCTCAAACAGTGCTGTCACTCCCTTCCTTCAGTAACTGCCCCACTCCCTGCCCTCAGCAGGAATTTCAATCCTGCCAGGCATCAGAATGACCTGTTAAAATTCAGATGCCCAGGCCCCACACTCCTTCCCCCGCTCCATAGACTCTAATTCCATAGAATGGGACTGCGACTCCAGCCAATGTGTTTTTAAAAGCTTGGACATAGATGATTTTGAGGCACAGCCAAGGATGAAAACTATTGGCCTATGGGATATGGCTCAAACTTCCTAACCTGGCTTCAACCCATGCCTCCAAACCTACTCCCAGGACTGTTTCCAATTAAGGATTAACCCCCACCCACCAGTTAAAGTGTGTGGGGCTGAAACAGCTTCCGCAGGGGGCTTCTCCCAGAGCCCCCACCAAGCACACAGAGCCAGCAAAGTGGATGACCACAGAGAAGATCAGTTCAAGGACAGGACAGATGAACGGACAAGAAAAACGCCTGGACGCTGCTTCCATTCCTGAGTCTATCGTACCAGGAGAAAGGTGTTCACAGACCTAAGATTTAGTAGACAAAGGAATCATGCAAAGATTGAAAACCTTCCACTGAAGTCACTTAACAACTCTGAGGCTCAGTTTCCTCCAGTATAAAATGAGAATAATCACAATCTGTGCTCAGGAGGACGTTGTCAAGCTTACATGGGATAATGAGAATGAAAAGTTTTGTGCTATAAAGTGCTTTGCAAAAATGTAAGGGAGCATTGTGGTGTAATTTTGAGAGTTGCTCATCACTATTTAAAAATAAGTTTAATGAGGTGTGATTTGTATAACATAAAATTCACCCATTGTAAGTGTATCCATTTTTTTTGTAAATTAATAGAATTGTGTAACCATCACCAGAATCCAGTTTTAGAACATTTCCACCACCCTGAAGAGACACCTCCTGCCCGTTTGCAGTTGAGCCCCATTCCCACGCCCAGCAGAGCCCCCACTGATTTGCTGCCTGTATCTTCAGACTTGCCCTTTCTGGACATTTCACGTATATGGGGTCATACACTATGAAGTCTTCCACATTCAGTTTACTTTGTACAACATTTTATATGTTGCCTTTTCCTTTTCCACTCTGCACTTCCCAACTCACCAAAGGATTTTATTCTAAAAGTTCATTTCTTGAGTTGATCGTTGACTCTCAATTAGTTTCCAATAGAAATAATGTTACAAGTCATGGTTAAGTTCCCAGGCCAACTCTCAAAGCCCATTTAACCTTGACAGAGCTGAACTAGAGTGTACATACTTCCGGCCTGAATTCTGGGTCCTAGCAGGAGCAGACCACAGGTTACACAAGGGACAAGATAGGAACAGCATTGCCTTCTTCTTCCCAAAGTACAGGATGCCCCTAGAAACATTTCTGAGATGGGAAAATCTTCCTCTTGCCCCTCTCTCTAGATCAAAGTGTGATTCTTGGATTACCTGCATTAGAATTCATTCATTCCTTCAACAGAAATGTATTGAGAGCTGCAAGGGGCCAAGCATCTATTCTCAGCCCCTGTCCCACATTGGGAATTGAATCTCTGAGGGTAGGCCCCAGGGATCTATCATTTTTAAGAAGCTCTCCAAGAGATTAGGATGCACAATAATGTCAGTGTCCTGTGCCACACTGTTCCCCTGAATTTAGGATGCCCCAAGCCACCCAGACTAAGACCAGCCAAAGTCTCTATTACCTACCTATGTCCCCTCCGGCCAACAAAATTCCCCTTTCCTCAGTGTAGCTTCTGTCTGCATGATAATAAAAGGAATATCTAGCATCCTGTACTGTCCCTGAACATCTCTGCATTTTCCTAATTTTCTTGTTTAATATTTTAAAATTGAAAAGAGGGAGAATACAAACAGCAAAATAGGCAAAGCTGGATCTTATTACTCCCTGTGTTTCCCCATCAGGGCCCTATTATAACTGCACTTAACAGCTCATTCATGGTCTCTCTCCCTCTTGCAGGACCACAAGCTCCCTGAAGGCAGCTGCCTTTGTCTGCAATGTTCCCAGTGCCTTGCATGGTGGCTGGCCCATGGCAGGTGCTCAGTAAGCATCTGTTGAAAGTTGTAAAAGATAACAGTAATCTTATCGAACAGATACCTGGGGGTTATAGTCCCATATCATTGCCAATATTTGCAGGGGTAGTTAAATTTCTCAGAGAATGCCTTTAAGCCCTTAATGGATGCCTGATAATTCTCCATGGTTTCTGACAGAGAAATTAAGAGAAAATAGGAGTCCAAGCCATTTGAAGGAAGGCTTGATGTGGGACCCTGAGGCCATTGCAGGGCAGGCTGGCCCTGGGGACAAGCCCTCAACAGCCTCCTGCTTCACTGCCCCTTCCTGGTTCTGCGTCAGAGCCCTGGGTCTGACCTGACCAGGCCCACGGAGGCGCCGGCACCGACCGATGCTTCCTCACGCAGATGCAGCGCTGTGCCCTGGCGTGGGGTCTGGCTTCCCTGCTGTCTGTGCAGAGGAGGCAGAAACACCATGCAAAACATGGGTGAGTTACAGCCCCATGGGTGAACTTGGACCAATGAGAGAAAGAAGATGATAGAGATCCCAGAGGTAAATTCTTTTTTCCCTCAAATCCCAAAAGGCCACAGTGGTTCCATGTGGCCTCTCTGGAGACATCCCACATGACCAAAGAATGATTCGTGTTTCTTGTAAAGGTTTAGTCAGCTTAGTAGCATCATTATGAAATTACTTTCCTGACTGTATGGGTTGAATTGTGCCCTGAGAAAGATACGTTGAAGTCCTAACCCTAAATAGAATGTGATCTTATTAGGAAATAGGGTCATTGTAGGTGTAATTAAAGATGATGCCATACTACAGTAGGGTAGGCCCTTAATCCAATATGATTTATGTCCTTATAAGAAGAGGAGGCTGGGCACGGTGGCTCACAACTGTAATCCCAGCACTTTGGGAAGGTGAGGCGGGAGGATCGCTTGAGGCCAGAAATTTGAGGCTGCAATGAGCCATGATCGGGCCACTGCACTCTGGCCCAGGCAATAGAAGACGACTCTGTCTCTAAAAAAAATTAAAAAAGAAAGAAAGAAAAGAAGAAGAGGGGAAGAGAGACACAAGGGGAGAACACCATGTGACAACAGAGGCAGCGATTGGTGTTATGTTGCCACAAGCCAAAGAATGTCTGGGGTTACCAGAAACTGCAAGAGACAAGGAAGGATCCTCCCCTAGAAGCTTCCAAGGAAGCATGGCCCTGCCGATGCCTTGATTTTGTACTTCTAGCCTCTGGAACTGTGGAGGAATAAATTTCTCTTGTTTTAAGCTGTCCAGTTTGTGGTACTTTGTTATGGTCTAGGAAATGAATACATTGCCTCACTTCCATTGTCCCTCAGTCTCGCTGTGCCCTGGGATCGTGTCCCTCCATAAAGTGTCAGCATATAAGCTTTGCCCTCGGCTCTGTTTTCCAAGGCAGTTAAAAAGATTTTATACACACACACACACACACACACACACACACACACACACACACACGTGTGTGTTTACATACTATGTATATGTATGTGTGTGTATATATATGTATATATGAGTCAAAGCCCCACAGTAAACTTTGATCAATGACAGATAATTTTATATATGTGTGTATGTGTGTATATATATAAATATATGCCTGTAAAAGCATACATTATTTTTGAAATGACACAGAAGAAACTGGTAAAAATGGTTGCTTCTAGGGAGGAGAAGTGGGTGGCTGGGAGATAAGGACAGAAGAGAGAATTTTCTGTTTTCCTTTTCGTACCTATGTTGAATCATGTGGGTTTATTAGTTTTTTGAAAGGTAAACTTAAAATATTTCAAAGATAGTGGCCAAGGAGAGTGCAGAGGGATGTGTGTAGATTTGGCCTGATGATCAAATAACAAATGAGGGGTGTGGATGTTCCAGAAGATTCCAGCATATTCTGCACCAAAGGCTAGTCAAGATGAATTACATTTCAGGAAATAAACACGGGCAGGTGTCTCCGTCTGTCATGGAGATAACACTTAAGCACCCCTGGGACAGAGGAGGACTCCCCAGAGAGAAGAAAAGGGAGGAGAAAATACTGACTGGAGCAAGCTTAAAACTGAAACAGCCAAGAAACACACTCAAGTGGCTAGACTTTCTTGGAATTGACTATTGTGTTGTTATTGTTTATATTTAACCAAGAGTCAAAATGGCAGCTCTAGGTTGTGCTTAAATTAGAGAAAAATAAAATCAGATGTTTTGGGTATATCCAAAGTTGTAGCCTAGAAAATAGTATACTCACATATGTGTTATTTGCGTTGTCCTCTCAAACACCCTTAAAGGTTGCTATCAGCCCCACTTTACAGATGGGAAAACCAAGACTTAGAAAAGTTCAGTGATTTAATCAAGATTATACAGCCTCTAAGTGGTAGAGCTAGAATTTGAATCTAGGCGCATCTAAACTCCAAAGCTGATGCTCTCTTCAGGACTCCAAATTCCCTTTGCATGAAGTTTATTCCAGCATTTCTAAGAAAAGTTCACATATCTGTCAACTAAGAGGCTGGCTGGCTCTTAAGGACCAAATCATGGTCTTGGACTGGGGGTAGGAGAGAGAAAAACAGAGGAGGAATGAGAGAAATGGAAAGAAGTGAACAACCACTCCCACCCATCTCTGTTTCCCTTCTTGGAGAAGGGCCTCTTGTCTGAATGGTTCCCTCCCCTTTCAACACAATTTGATCTAAGCGTGTCTCCCATTCTACCCTAACTCCTGGCAACCTGATTTCAAATGGCTTGAGTTGACAGGACAGCACACGGTTCATGCAACAGGATATCTGTTCTTGCCAGAGTGTTCTCCAAGTACAATGATCATCTAGGCATTCCTTGATGGTATTTTTCCCTAAAGGCAAATGAGGGATGAGGTCTCAGTTACTCCTGAATAGGACTAAGAGTCAGGGAGTCACAGATGAAGTTTCCCCACACCAAGGTATTAATGATAATTTACTAAATGAATGAGTGAATGGAGGATGGATAGATGGATGAAGGATGAATGGTGGATGAATGGATAAATAGAGGGATGATGGATGGATGATGGGTAAACAGATGGATGGTCTCCTCAGTAGCTGTGTTCATTCTTCACTATCCTCTAATTTACGGTGACTCACGTCATTTCCTTATGGCTCAGCCTTCTGTGCTTGGAGTCACTCAGAGAAGCATCCAGAACTCAACTAAAAAGCAGGTCTCCTCTCTGTTCTCTCAGCTTGCCTTTATAAAATTCAAAGGATTCTGCTCCAGACCAGTTCTGTGTGATTAAAGAGCAACAATAGTCCTGTGGCACAAACTTTTAGATTGTTTATACAAAAATAAAAAGGGATAACTGAGGCTATGGAACTGGAAATCATTTGACCTAATTATGGTTCATAATAGGAGAGTTTTGTGTTACTAAACACTTCCTTTCCTTGGCCTCCAGAGGTACTGAGTTTATCTTCTGTTTTTGATGTTTTGGCCTGCTATCCAGCCTTCCAGGATAGTTAGTTCATCTTCCTTCAGTCTTTTTCTACACTTTCCATTTCAGTTGAAATAAACCACTTGGTCTGATTTTCTATCTTTGTGTTCTGTTGGTTAGTGAGAGAGGGGTTTTAAAATCTCAAACAATAATTGTGGGTTTGTGTATAACTCCTCACAGTTCTATCAGGTTTTGCTTCATGTATTTTGAGGCTCTGTTATGAGGTGTACAAATGATTAGGATTATTATGCCATCTCGATGAGTTGCCCCCTTTGTCATTATGACATTACCCTCCTTATCCCTAGTACTATTCTTTGCTCTGAAGTCTACTTTGTCTGGTGTTAATGGAAGCACTTCAGTTTTGTTGTGACTAACGTCAGCATGGCATATCTTTCCATCCTTTCACTTTTAACTGTTTGTATTTTTATATTTAAAGTGGGGTTTTTTTGTAGACAATATATAGTTGAACATTGCTTCTTTTTATCCAATATGATAATCTCTGCTCTGTTTTGGATATTTAGCCCATTTACATTTATTGTGATTATTGCAATGGCTGGCTTTAAATCTACCATCTTCCTATATGTTTTCTATTTTTTCCCATCTATTTTTTACTCATTTTCCCCTCTTGTTCAGTTTTTTTATTAATTGGGTATTTTCTGTGATTCTATTTTTTTTCCTCTGTTGACTTATTAACAATAACTCTTTGTTGTGCTGTCTTAGTGGTTGCTTCAGGGTTTATCATATGCATCTTTAACTTATTATTGTTTACCTTCAAATGATATTATAACACTTCATATACAAGACTCTTAACAGTCTACTTTTATTTCTGCCCTCCTAGCTTTTGTACTATTGTTAGTGTACATTTACCTCTACATAATTATTATGATTATAATTTTTGCTTTAAACAATCAATGATCTTTTAAAGAGAGTTAGCTATGGAAAAAAAAGTCTTTAAATTATCTATATAGTTGTCATTTCTGGTGCCCTTTATCCTTCATGTAGATCCAGGCTTCCATCTGGTATCATTTTTCTTCTGCTTGTAAGACTTCCAGTAACATTTCTTGTATAGTAAGTCTGCTGGTGAGGAATTCTTTCAGCTTGTGTATATTTGAAAAAGTATTTCACTTTCATTTTTGAAAGATCATTTCTTTGAGCATAGAATTCTAGTTTGGCAGGGCTTTGTTTCTGTTTTGTTTTCTCGTTAGTACATTAAAGATATCATTCCACTGTCTTCTAGCTTGCTTTGCTTCTGATGAGAAATCTTCTGTCATCCTTATCTTTGTTTCTCTGTAAGTAATGTGTCTTTTTTCTCGGCTGCTTTTGATTTTCTCTTAGTTCACTGGCTAATTTTTTTTCTGTTTTTAGTAGAAACAGGGTCTCACTCTTGCTCAGGCTGGTCTTGAACTCCTGACTTCAAGCGATCTTCCCACCTTGGCCTCCCAGAGTGCTAGGATTACAGACATGAGCCACTGCACCCGGCCTGATTTTCTCTTTATCATTGACGTTAAGCAATTTGCTTATGATGTGTCTTGGGGTTGTTTTCTTCATGTTTCCATGTTTGAGTCTGTTAACTTTCTTGGATCAACGGGTTTATAGCTTTCATCAAATTTAAAAGATTTTTGGCTATTATTTCTTCTAATACTATTTTTGGCCCACTAGCCCCCTGTTTCCAGAACTCCAATCTTCAATTACATATACTGTATTAGGACACTTGAAGTTATCCTGCAGTTCACTGATGCTCTGTTCATTTTCTTTTTTTTAGATTTTTTTCTAAGTTTCACTTTGGATGATTTCTATTACTATGTCTTCAAGTTATTCTTCTCTTCTGCAATGTATAATCTGCTATTAATCCTATCTAGTGCATTTTTCATTTCAGACATTGTAATTTTCATCTATAGCAGCTCGATTTGGATCTTTCATGTTTCTACTTGTCATGTTCAATCTTTCCTCCAGCTTCTTAAAACATGAAATATGTCATAATGCCTTTTAAACTATGTTGTATATAAATTCTATCATTTGGATTATTTCTGGGTCAGTTTTGTCTAATTGATTTTTCTCCCCATTCTGGATTATATTTTCCTGCTTTTTTGCATGCCTGGTACTTTTTGTTTGGATGGCAAATATTGTCAATTTTACTTTATTGAATATTAAGTATTTTTGTATTCATATAAATATTCTTGAGCTTTGTTCTGGGATGGAGTTATGTGGAAAGAGTTTGATTATTTTAGGTCTTGCTTCTAAACTTTGTTCGGTTGGATCAGAGTGGCATTTAATTTAGGGTTAATTTTTCCCCTACTACCAAAGCAAGGTGCTCCCTGGTTCTCTAATCAATGCCTCCTGAAATATGAGGTTTTCCACTCTGGCTGTTGGGAACAGGCATTATTATAGCTGTCTGTGAGCTCTGATTACTATTTCCTCAAATCCTTTTGGGTGGTTCTTTCTCTGGTTATTAGGATATTAGTTTCCTATTGCTGCTATAACAAATGACCGCAAACTTAGTGGCTTAAAACAGCACCACAAACTTATTATCCTCAGCTGTCAGCTCCTCAAGTCTGCCTCAGTCAGAGGCAGCAGCCTTGCCCGAGGTCAGGCCCTCTCCAGGACAGCCCCCAGCCAGGCCTGAGCAAGGCAGGGGCATAAAGACCCAGCCATTCTGGTCCAACACAAGACACTGTGACGGGCATACTGTCCTCAGCCCCCAGCTTCCTATTGTAGCCGAGGCTTCCTCAGGCCAGAAGCACAGTTCTACTTCTGCTGCCCAATCCTGCTTTCTCCCCCTTTCTTTCACAGGTGTTGCTTCTGAATAAACATCTTGCACCCCAAACTTTGGCTGAGCATCTGCTTTGGAAAACCTGGCCTGAGATGGTTTTCAAGCAAGTCACCACTGTGAGCAACTCACTGGAGCTTAATCCTGCAGGGAAACTCTAGGCAGTAGCGTAGAGCAATGGCTCAGAGTTATCCTCCCTGAGGAGCAAGGGAGCTGGGGTATTTGTCCGCCAGCTCCCATAGGTCATTGCTGGGGGCTGTTGGGGGATGGGGAGGGTTAAATCCCAGCCCTTTGGGCCTGCTCTGCATGGCAACAGAGCATGCTCCAGCAGAGAGCCCTCAGACAGTGCTGTGTGGGTGCTGGTGGTGCGGAGCCAGGCTGTGTGCAGGGAAATGCTGAGTGTTAGGAGGATATAGATGGACGAGACACTGACAGGGACTGCTACACTCACAGAAAGGAAATATTAAACAGCAATGAAAATAAATGGACTATTTGTATCAATGTGGATAAATCTCATCAAAACAATATAGAGTGAAATAAGCAGGTTGCAGAGGGATAAGTAGAATATAGTGTAAATTATAGAAACATTTAAAACCTGCAAAACAATGCTGGGTGCAGTAGCTCATGCCTATTGGCTGAAGTGGGAGGATCTCCTGAGGCCAGGAATTTGAGACCAGCCTGGGCAACATAACAAGAACCCAACTCTACAAAAAATTAAAAATAAAACATGCAAAACAAGAATAAATATTTTTGAGGGAGAGATATATATAGTAATAGTAGAAAAATATGATAAACAGTAAATTCAGGAGAGTCATACCACCAACAAAGAGGGAGGGATAGAATGAATTAGCAGTGTACACAGGCCTCAGGTATGTTTTAAATGTGTTATTTTTTATGCTGGGTAGAAGGCTCACATGTGACCATTACATTGTAGTCTAAATTTTTTGTATGCCTGAAATTTTTCAAAATAAAAAGTGGCAATAAACAAATCAAAATCTTATTAAAAGAACCCAAATGGTCTGAACGAAATGGGCACTAGCCATTGTGAAGAAAACGACTTGGTTTATTTTGTTTTTCACTAAAAGTAGCATGAAGGATTTTTTTACATTTAAAAACTCATTCATGAAAAGAACACAGGAAAATGTATCAAAAGCTACCACTGGAGAGTTGAAATACTTTCAGCTTCACACCTTTATTATTTAAATTGTTTTAACACGAGCAGAAATTTTATAATAATAAAAAAGCAACTATATGCACCAACTTAACACCACTATCACCACTATTTTCATTTTCATAAATTCCTTTCCAGACCTTGCTTACATGCGCACACACTGTGCTTAGTTGTAATCATATCACACGTGTATTTTATACTCTGCTTTTTACATTTAATCATATGGTGTGCCCATAAATGTTTCTCCATATTTATATAGTCTAAATAAACACCATTTTAATGGCTACATAATGTTTTGTCATGTTGACACATAGTATTTCACCAACAACTTCCTTATTTGGGACATTTATGTTGCTTCTAAATTTTAGATATTGAAATAACTTTATGATAAATGTACTTGTGGAGGTTTTTGTTTATGTTAAATATAGCCTTAGCAGAAATCCCAGGGGTGCAATTACTAAGTCAGAGGGCGTGACCATCCGTGTGGCCTTTGCCGTATAACACATAGAGCTTTCCCTTTGATGATGGCTGTTTAGTTAAAGCCCCAGGGCCTCCCAAATGCCTGGGAATCTTCATTTTAGAAATAATCTATTTTTGGCTTGTTTTTATTTTACAAGGTTGTCAGGCAAGCAGAGAAGACCACTGGGAGCAGATGAGCAAATCCCAGTTTGCCCAAAGAAATGCCTATTTTCTAAGAGTCATGAAGAATTTAGGAGGAAGGCAGACCCAATGTCTAATGCTGACTTCACTACTGGTGAGTTGTGTGGCCTTGGGAAAGACTCAGTTTCCTCACCTCTGACGGGAAGCTGTGACTGTAGCTGCTCACTGGCTTGCTCTGAGGAGGAAGTGAGAAATGCATGGCAAGTGCCGGCTGCAGCAGTTGGCACTCAGTAAGTGCTCAGGGGGTTGGAGCTGATCCTAAGCTCAGCAAAAGTACTCTTCCCACAGACCTGCATGGGGGTGGAGCTCAGCCCTGCTGAGGGAAAGGGTAAGAAAGCTAAACCCACGCAGCTTCCAGAGACAAAGCACATTCCTGGGTGAAGGACTTGGGGTGTTGCCTTCCAACTATTTCTTAATGGCTCTAACGCTGTTGAGAATTAAATAATTAAAGGAAGGGGAAGGAGAGAAAGAGTAGAAACAATCTTCTCTGGAACCGCCAGCCTGTATTATCTGCTTTAGCACAAAAATGAGAGCAAACTGATATTTATTGAGCAACTATTATGTCCCAGGTGCTTCACATTCATTTTCTCCCCAGACCTCCCTGCAGGGGTGAGGGGAGACTGCAAACATACCTCCATCCCCGTCTTCACTCTACCACACTCCCCTCTGCCCAGTGACGTTCCTCTGCACAGCATCCACAGGGCTCCTTCACTTCCTTGGGGCCTCTCTTCAAATGTCATCTGCTCATAGGGGCCTTCTCTGATCTCCCCCTGTCCCGTCTAAAACAGCCTCCCCCCATTGTTCTCTACCCTCAGGCCCTGCTTTCTGTCCTACTGAAATGTGTTATGTATGTATCTGTGTCTCTCTTGTGTGTCTACCTTATCCACCACTACTGGAGGGCAACACAGAGGGGCCAGCCACGCAGAGGGGCTCAGTACACATCTGTGGAGAAATGTGAGGTCCAGACTGGTCAGCCATGAGAGTGTGGCAAGGGAGAGGTCAGTCAGGACAGCTGCTGGAGGAGCTGGGCCATGAGCAGGACCCCTGCCAGTTGCGGTTTGTCCTCTGTTTTGGGGCCTTGCTCCATATAACCCAGTCCCCTTGTCACTCATGTTGCCATCAGACATCCCATCTGAGAACCTACAGTGAGTCCAGAAGAGAACAGGGTACCAAGCTAAGAAGTCCTGCAATAACTGAGCCCCCCACCTCAGAAGGCATTGCATCGGCCGGGCACAGAGGCTCACGCCTGTAATCCTAGCACTCTGGGAGGCCGAGGCGGGAGGATCACTTGAGGTCAGGAGTTCGAGACCAGCCTGAGCAAGAGCGAGACCCCATCTCTACTAAAAATAGAAAGAAATTAGCTGGACAACTAAAAATATATGTAGAAAAAAAAAAGAAGGCATTGCATGAACTCTGCTGCCATTACCAATATGCCCCCAGGCCATCACATGCCCCCGCAGGCTGAGGGCTCCTTCCAATGCCTCAGGTGCTCTCCATGAGAGGAGTGTTGAGCAACACACTTCTGGGGAGAACTGTCCTTTATAGACCAGTGCACAGCTGTCTGTCCTGGACCTGACAGTATGGCTTTGCAGGCCCAACTCATGGCCTTGCTCTAGATCTGGGCCTTGCTCTTTCCTCGGGAGCGGGAACTTGAAGTCGTCCAGGTCTCCTGTGTCTGAATGCTAGCCCTGCCACCTGCTAGCTGGAGAACTGCACTCAGCCTCCTTCCTCATATGGAAAGTGGGGAACGATTATTGTCCTGGGAAGAAATCACTTCATTAAAGCGCCAGACACAAAGTAGGCACTGGTGGTAGCTGTAATTGGTAACTTGTCACCAGGTCACACAGGAAGTGAGATTGGGTCCAGGTCTCCTGCTTTCAAAGCCCTCGTTCTTTCCACCACGTCATATGCAAATGGCCACGGTCTGTGTGACACAAAATACTAGAGAAATACATTTATGGTGATTCCAGTAAAGGATTCTTGGGCTTTTTGTATCATGTTCCCAGGGTTCTGTAATCAAGAAATCCATTTCTCCAGTCACTTCTGAAAGTTTCTGCTCTTTTTCCGGACCTTACAAAGGAAGATGTCGCAAAATGCAGAAGGATTTCCTCCAGATCAGAGCAGTGAGCCAGGGATAGACACCCTGATGCCCTCACCTGGAACTCTCTCCCTCCTTCTTGGATGACAACGAACTTCTCGGAATTGCAGGACATCCTCCCAAGATGAAGCAAGTTTTTGGAAAAGTGAAACCTGATTTTAGAGCCTCAGGGGTATTCACTACACCTGGTCAAACCTGCTTGGTTAACAGATAAGGAAACTGAGGCCCAGGCAGTCACACTGGTTATGACTGCTCCCGCACGGCATTCGTGTCTGAGACAAAATTACTAACCGCCCTTGTGTTTCTGGTAAACAGTGTTTGAGGTTTAGCTCCACATGAGCGATCGTATATGAGCACATCTCTGGCTGTGCAGTTTAATAACCACCTTTCTAAAGTAATCTCTGCCTGCAATGTGCGGTGGCTGGAGCAGTTCAATTTCAGCACCGAATGTGAAATAACCGTGGGCCCCGCAGACGCACAGAGGACTGAATTAGGAGAACGTTGTTCCATTTGTCAACACGGAAGGAAACGTCATGTATTTCTTCTTTCTGGCGCCAGACTTAACACAGGGCCGGCTTCTGTCAAACAATTCCTCTTTGCAATGGTCGCTAGATGAGGCTGTAGCCCACCACACTAGATCATTTGCAGCATGGTAAAGCAGAGTAGGAACACTAGCAGAGGAAGACCAGGCTTTAAGAACTGGCTCTGCCCACTGTAGGTTATACCTTGTTGTTCTAAGCCTCAGTTTTTCTTGTCCAGAAAATAGGTGCAGTAATATTTACCACATTCAGTCCTACAGCTTTAAATACAGTCTATAGACTGATCCCTCCCAAATGCGAATCTCACCCCAGTCCCTCTCCTGAGCTCTCGATTCATGCATACCACTGTCTACTGGACCCCTCCTCTTGAGACCTGGCCCCAGTCTCAGAGCTGCCACTTCTTGTGTGACCTGGGGCAAGTTACTAAATATAGCTACCACTGGTGCCTACCATGGGCCAGGCACATTATAAAAATGATTTCTTTCCAGCACAAGAATCATTCCCCATTTTACCGTAATCGACATGCCCCCAAAAGGACCTTTCTATTTCCTGCCCCCTAAACCTGTGCCTCCCCTCATCTGCCACTGCTCTGAACACCATCAGTTTCCACCCACCTGCTCAGGCCACACACCCAGGAGTTCTAGTTCCTCTTCTCTCCTGCTGCACACTTTTAATCCATCAGCTAGTCCTGCAGCTTCTCCTGCAAAATGCATCCACAGCCTGACCCTTTCCCACCACACACGCTATTTCCACATAATTCCTGGCACCTTTTTTGCCAGGAACCTATGGACCCCTTTATCAGAATAATGTTTTTAAATACATAAAATAAAACACATAGGATTACAAAGGAAACCAATCACATTGCAATGTGTATAGTTATTAAAATATTTTAAAGAATAGATTTATATAATATTAATGTATGTGCTTTATTATTACCACATTGGAAAAAAGATCCGGTGGCAAGTCTAACAACTATTATAATTCCAGAGTCGTGATGAATATCTCCGGATGCCTGCAGGGACTGGATGTAATGTGATATTAAAAACATCTGTGATTTCTAGTGGTGATAAAATCCCAGGCATTGCGCATGTCATTGTGGTTTGTTGCCTACATTTATCATTGAAGGGAATGCTAAAATCTAGCTAGGGGGTGAATGAAAATAAAGACACACACACATACACTCCCCCACTTAGCAGTCTGTGAACTCCCTGAGTTCTGGTTGGGAACACTTGATGGAGTCACACCGTGGGCGTCCCGGGCCTGGGTTTTTGCAGCAGCCTCCTGACGCGCCTCCAGGTGTCCAGCCTGGCCCCTCAGTGCATTCTCTGTGCAACAGTGCCACCAACTTCTTCCCTATGTGCATGCTACTATATTGCTGTCCTGCTTTGAAGCCTCCAACAACTTCTTATCACCGTAAATAAAACACAAAGTCCTCACCACAGCCAACGAGGAGTCGTATGATCCGAGCCCTGGCTACCCCCATCCCCGTCTTCTCTCTACCACCCTCTCCTCTGCCCAGTGACGTTCCTCTCCACAGCATCCACATGGCTCCTTCACTTCCTCGGGGCCTCTCTTCAAATGTCACCTGCTCATAGGGGCCTTCTCTGATCTCCCCCTGCCCCGTCTAAAACAGCCTCCCCGCATCGTTCTCTACCCTCAGGCCCTGCTTTCTGTCCTACTGGAATGTATTATGTATGTATCTGTGTCTCTCTTGTGTGTCTACCTTATTCACCACTACTAGAGGGCAACACAGAGGGGCCAGCCACACAGAGGGGCTCGGTACACATCTGTGGAGAAATGTGAGGTCCAGACTGGTCAGCCATGAGAGTGTGGCAAGGGAGAGGTCAGTCAGGACAGCTGCTGGAGGAGCTGGGCCATGAGCATGACCCCTGCCAGTTGCGGTTTGTCCTCTGTTTTGGGGTCTTGCTCCATATAACCCAGTCCTCTTGTCACTCATGTTGCCATCAGACATCCCATCTGAGAACCTACAGTGAGTCCAGAAGAGAATAGGGTACCAAGCTAAGAAGTCCTGCAATAACTGAGCCCACCACCTCAGAAGGCATTGCATGGGCCGGGCACAGAGGCTCACACCTGTAATCCTAGCACTCTGGGAGGCCGAGGCGGGAGGATCACTTGAGGTCAGGAGTTCGAGACCAGCCTGAGCAAGAGCGAGACCCCATCTCTACTAAAAATAGAAAGAAATTAGCTGGACAACTAAAAATATATGTAGAAAAAAAAAAGAAGGCATTGCATGAACTCTGCTGCCATTACCAATATGCCCCCAGGCCATCACACTCCTCCCCCAGGCTGAGGGCTCCTTCCAATGCCTCAGGTGCTCTCCATGGGAGGAGTATTGAGAACACACTCTGGGGAGAACTGTCCTTTATAGACCAGTGCACAGTTGTCCCTCCTGGACCTGACAGTATGGCTTTGCAGGCTCAACTCATGGCCTTGCTCTAGATCTGGGCTCTGCTCTTTCCTTGTCTGACCCACCTGGTCTCTCCACTTCAGTAGAACTCCCACTATGGCATCCTCCCGGCAACGAGCATGCTGCCCACACCTCAGATCTCCTGGGGAGCTGCCTGAAGAGCCAGCCTTCTGGTCCCAGGAGAAAGCAGCCCTCCCCTTCACGCCCTCCCACTTCTTGAAACAAACACGAGCAAACAAAACAAAAGCTTAAGTCCCAGCCTGATTCACCCAGGTTTGGTTCCCAATTTTTGAAATCCCCTTCCCAGGGCTCTTGAGAACCAGGGCTGGGTGGGGCTGGCCCCGGGCCATGAGGCATGTCACCAAGGGGGAGCTAAAGTCGGGATGTGGGGTAAAGATGAGGTCTTCCAATGAAGCAGAGCTGAGAGGCAGATGCCAGGCCAGAGCAATAGGCCTGCTCCAGCTCAGCCACTTTAGCTCGTGCAGGGCAAGAGAACAAACGGAGGCCACAGACCATATGCCTCAGTGTTTAAAAGTTATAAATCACGCTAATGTAGCATGAAATAAAATATGTTCTGTCCTACTTTGGCAAATATACCTTCATAACAAGATGGAATGCCAGCTTCAGACTTACAGTGTTCACGCTCCTCCAAGTTCCAAGTCTGAACACGGCAGCAGGGGAGAGCCCTCAACCTGGGGGTCTCCCCTCCTCCATTTTCCTTTCATTCCCAGCCCTGCCCTACAACATGAGGGGCCTCTGGGGAATGAAGGCCCCTGACACCGCAGCCCCGACACAAATATCTGCTTTGCCCCCTTCGGCCAAGAGTACGCATAGCAACAGTGCAGTCTTGTCTTGGCTGGGGAGATGGAAGGAGAAGCCACACAGGCCCTGAAATGAACTTGGGGACCCTTGGGCAGGGACTTTGGGAGTTTCTGGTACCCCAAGGATGGTCTGGGGAGGCACAGCCATTTGGCCCCATGAACTTCTCACCCGGTGGGGAAAGGTAGGGCCAGAACAGGCCCTATAAAGAGAAAGGCCTAGCAAGTGGTCCTGGCATTGGGGTTGAAGGGCAGTACCTCCCCAGACCCCCATCCCTGAGCAGGCAGATCTGGAAGGGTCTTGGAGAGTGGAGACTAGGGGGCTTGCCCAAGGCACTGCGAAACGGATGTAGGAACCTTTTTAGAGAGTGCTAAGCACAGCTGTCAAAGCCTCAGAGGCAGATCCAGCTCATTTTTGGCTATTTCTAAAAATCTTCCTTCAAAAAAAGATCTCACTCTCATTGAGTATCTGAAAAAGTATTCTCTGCGGCAGGGCGTGGTGGCTCACGCCTGTAATCCTAGCACTTGGGAGGCTGAGGCGGGCGGATCATTTGAGCTCAGGACTTAGAGACCAGCCTGAGCAAGAGCGAGACCCCGTCTCTACTAAAAAAAAATGGAAAGAAATTAGCTGGATAACTAAAAATATATAGGAAAAAATTAGCTGGGCATGGTGGCACATGCCTATAGTCCCAGCTACTCAAGAGGGTGAGGCAGTAGGATTGCTTAAGCCTAGAAGTTTGAGGTTGCTGTGAGCTAGGCTGATGCCATGGCACTCTAGCCCGGGCAACACAGGGAGACTCTGTCTCAAAAAAAAAAGTATTCTCTGTAAGTAGCTTCAGAACATTGTGATGTAAAAACTCTAATGTGTTGGTCAAAAATAAGCTTTGTTGCTTGATGGTTTCACCATTCATAAAATATTCTAGCCATCAATTTAAAAATAACAACAAAGTATTTAAAACTCTTTCAATAAACACAAATAAGAACAACGAAGCTTCAGTTGTTATTGTTGTTGTTTTAACCTTGATTTTGAATTGTGAGCAGCTTAAGGAAGGGATATCAAGGCACATGAGAATAAAAAGACAAAGTGATTCAAAAATAAATGAAGTGGCATAGATACAGGAAGAAGCAGAGATGTCTGCACAAACGAGATAAAGGATCATAAAAAGACCTACCCACCTACACAGATGAATATTCTCACACTGGTGCCTTTTGAGACACTGTTGATAAAGATTTTGAGACCATGTTGCATTTTTACAACCACAGGCACCAACAGCGATATCATCTCCAACCACTTTCCCTGTGAGCTGTATGGACTTGTTATGTGACAGACTCCCAGTTTCTCAACCCTTTCTAGAATTGTCTGGGCATGAACCTCCAGCCTCAGATCATGGTTCATCTTATTTGATGGTCACATAGAAGCATTAAGCAAGTGGTTAGAATCAGGCATCTGAATCACCAGGACTCCTTTTTTGTCCCTGTATCAATCTGTCAATGATAATAACTGATTTTTAGATAGGATTGGAATCTTTCGAAATGTGACATCCATATTGTCTCTAATGGTCCTTTTATTGGCCTATAGCTAAGGGCAGGTGCCCATGCCCAGAAACGGATAAGGAAAGTAAGGAGGAGAAAGGTGACACTGCTTGCCTGGGGTCTGAGTGCAAGTTACTTACTGGCACTCAGAGTCTGAATAAGAACCAGGGAGAGCCCAGCTGTCCTGCCTCCTGGTGCCGTGTGTGCCCTCCTCGCCCTCCCTCTCACCCTCCCCCACCTGCTGTCCCTGGAGAAGGGCAGGGTATCCGGGCCCCTGACCACCTCCTGACTCAGGCAGCTGATGCACACGACCAACGGGGAGTCATTCTGGGCCGTTCTGATGAGGGGTGTGGGTGTAGCCAGCTGTATGTGGCAGGGGAGGACCCAAGAGGGCGGCTCGGGGAGGTCCTGTTTCTGAGAAGCAGAGAAAAAACAGGGTCCAATGGTGCCAGGAAATTAAATGCATGGCATCCAGGTAGGCCGAATATGGAAACAAAATAATAGCCATGGCTTGGGAAATCACCATCCTCACCATGTCTGAAGACACTGGCCTGGATTAAAAGGGAGGGAGAGAGGGAAGGAGCAAACCAAAGAGGCCCCACTGCTCCTGTCAGCCAGGTTTGCCTCTGAGGAGAGGCGCCAGCGCTGCTGTCCTCAGCTGCGGCTAACTATGACGCCTAGATGAGCCACAAGACTCTCATGAGGGTAATAAATACATGCTGGTTGAGAGAATGGCTGTGTGGATGGGCAGCGGCATGGCTGGAAGCAATGGAGGGAATAAATGCAGGAATCAGTGCTCTGTCATCATTGTTTCCACAGGTAGAGGGTCCTGGTTGCATTTGCGTCTCTTATTCTGGAACTGTTTTTCAGTTTGGGATATAGGATTCTGTCTTTAACCAAATTTATTATTATTATTTCTTAATTGAAGGGAGCATTTCATGAGAGTAGCCAAACTCTAGTGAAGAACACTTCCCTGTTGGAAGAGGTCACCTGACCCTCATGTCCTCTCTTCTAACCTCCCTACCCACCCAGCCCAGGAAGAGCACCAACTGCTTCCCTAGAAGACCCCTGAGGTCATCTCTGCAGAAATTGTGTTACCGAGCAGGTTGGCCTGACTTTGCTGTGCTGCAAACATTGGGATGGGGAACCTACCACCCAAAAACCACAGCTAAACCTTTGCTTGTTTTTTTTTTTTTTTTTTTTTTAATTTTTATTTATTTATTTTTTTATTTCAGCTCATCATGGGGGTACATAAGTTCAGGTCATATACATTGTCCCTGTCCCGCCCATCCCCCCGAGTCAGAGTCCCAAGCGCGTCCGCTCCCACTCTCCAGACAGTGCGCCTGGCACTCACCATGTATTCATACCTCGATCCCCTCCCCCCCCACCTCCCCGGGTCTGCACTCTCAAGCATGACCATTCCCCAGAGGGTGCGCAATGCACTCGTCATGTAGGCATACACCCATCCCCTCCCCCCACCCCCCCATCCCAGTCTGATATCCAATTGGTATCCTTCCCTGATGTACATTTAGGTGATGATCAGGGAAACCAGTTTTCTGGTGAGTACATGTGATGCTTGTTTTTCCATTCTTTGGATACTTCACTTAGTATAATGGGTTCCAGCTCTCTCCAGGAGAACCAAAGAGATGTCGTATCATCGTTATTTCTTATAGCTGAGTAGTACTCCATGGTATACATATACCACAGTTTACTAATCCATTCGTGGATTGATGGGCACTTGGGTTGTTTCCACATCTTTGCGATTGTGAATTGTGCTGCTATAAACATTCGGGTACAGGTGTCTTTGTTAAAGAATGACTTTTGTTCTTCTGGGTATATGCCCAATAATGGAATTGCTGGATCAAATGGTAGGTCTACTTGAATCTGTTTAAGGTATCTCCATATTGCTTTCCATAGGGGTTGCACTAGTTTGCATTCCCACCAGCAGTGTATGAGTGTTCCTGTCTCTCCGCATCCACGCCAACACGTGTTGTTTTGGGATTTTTTGATAAAGGCCATTCTCACCGGAGTTAAGTGGTATCTCATTGTGGTTTTGATTTGCATTTCCCTGATGATTAGGGATGTTGAGCATTTTTTGATTCGTTTTTTGGCCATTCTTATGTCTTCTTTTGAAAAATTTCTATTCATGTCCTTTGCCCATTTTTTGATAGGATTGTTTGATTTTTTCTTGCTGATTTTCCTGAGTTCTAAATAGATTCTTGTTATCAGTCTTTTATCTGATGTGTAGTATGCGAAAATTTTTTCCCATTCTGTAGGTTGTCTGTTTATTTTCGTGACTGTTTCTTTGGCTGTGCAGAAGCTTTTTAATTTAATCAGGTCCCATTCGTTTATTTTTGTTGTTGCTGCAATTGCCTTAGGGGTTTTCTTCATAAATTCTTTGCCTAGACCAACGTCTGTGAGAGTCTTTCCTACATTTTCTTCTAGAATTCTAATCGTTTCCCATTTAAGGTTTAAATCTGTTATCCACCGTGATTTGATTTTTGTGAGAGGTGAAATCTGTGGGTCCTGTTTCAGTCTTCTACATGTGGCTATCCAGTTTTCCCAGCACCATTTATTGAATAGGGACTCTTGTCCCCAGAGTATGTTTTTGTCTATTTTGTCAAAGATTAGATGATTATATGAGGATGGTTTTATATTTGGGTTTTCTGTTCTGTTCCACTGGTCTGTGTCCCTGCCCTTGTGCCAATACCAAGCAGTTTTAAGCACCACAGCTTTGTAGTATAGTTTGAAGTCTGGCAAATCAATACCTCCCATTTTGTTTTTATTGCTTAAGATTGCTTTTGCTATACGGGGTCTTCTCTGTTTCCATACAAAGTGTATAATTATTTTTTCTAAATCTGTGAAAAATGATGTTGGTAATTTAATAGGAATTGCATTGAATCTATAGATTACTTTGGGTAGTATAGACATTTTAACGATGTTAATTCTTCCAATCCATGAGCATGGTATGGATTTCCACTTATTTACGTGTTCTGCAATTTCCTTCCTTAGCGTTTCATAGTTCTCTTTATAGAGGTCCTTTACCTCTTTAGTTAAATATATTCCTAGATATTTTATTTTCTTTGTTGCTATTTTGAAAGGTATTGAGTCCTTAATTTGGTTCTCCGATTGAATGGTATTGGCATATATGAATGCCTCTGATTTGTGTGTATTGACTTTGTAACCTGAGACATTACTGAATTCGTTAATTAATTCCAGGAGTCTCTTGGTTGAGTCCTTGGGGTTTTCCAGATACAACATCATATCATCAGCGAAGAGTGAGAGTTTGATCTCTTCTGTCCCTATTTGGACACCTTTGATTCTGCTCTCTTGTCTGATAGCTCTCGCAAGGACTTCCAATACAATGTTGAAAAGTAATGGGGACAGTGGGCAGCCTTGTCTGGTTCCAGTTCTGAGTGGGAATGCTTTCAATTTTTCCCCATTCAGTATGACTTTGCTTGTTTTTATCCAGTCTTTGACAAGAATTTACAAAAATATTAACCTGTGCCTTGACTGTGATGGGCCTTTGTTGTGTAATTGGAAGAGCACTTTCGTCCATGCAGCAGAGAAAATAGAGCATTGGTCTTGGAGCCAGAACACCTGGGCTTTGTTTGTTCTCAAACGAGACATTTAATCACTTTGGATCTGAGTTTCCTTATTTGCAAAATGATATGATGCTCTGCCTCTCACAGGATGTGGTAGGAATCAAATGCAAATTATTTGATGCATCTGAGCATTCTTTACAAATATAAACCACTTGTGATAATATTTATCGAGCATCTGCTTGGTCCAGGCATTGTTTGAAGAGCTTTACATGAATCAACTCATTTTGATCTTCATGACAACACTATGAGGTGGGTACTGGTATGACCCTCCTTTTTAGATGAGGAGACCAAGATGCCCACCCAAGACCACCCAGCCAGGGAGTCTGGCTGCAGAGCCTGCCTTGCACCCACTATACACACTCTTTTGGGTCTGACCATAACTTAGGCAAGCCTGTCAGTGTTGAGCGGATGGTTGGGTGGTATTGGCACTGACATCCCAACCAAACGCTGCTTTCAAAACTTGTACAACTTCCACCATTATTGCTTGTATTTGTCTGAAGCCCTTGATAGAAATTTTTCTATGCATTGGGGTTGTCACAGAAAACGAAACTGAGGTTTAAGGAGGTTAAAAGTCTTAGACCAACATCACCCAGCCAGAAAGCAGCATGGGTGGGATTTGAACCCTCGTCCCCAGAATCCACACATCTGCCTTCAAACCAGGCCACCTCTCCTTGTCTGAGCATCTGCTCAGCTGCTGTGCCCAGGCATCTTGGATGCTGAGACAAAATGCCGAATGCATTTTTCTCCTGCCACTGGGGGTTCTACATGATTAAAAAGCAATTGTTTAAAGGGACAGGTATGACAAGGCAAAGAGATCATTTTTGGAGGCTGGGGTACTGTCTGAGAAAGAAGACACAAACAGGACTCCACGGGGGGCCTGGGGTGGGGGCAGTGCAGTGGTCAGAGGGCAGCACAGGACACCAGAGACAAGCTCACCCGACTACACCTGGCCAGCCAGGCAAGGAGAAGGGGTTTGAAATGAATGTGTTGACCCCACCTATGACCCTGCCACGTGGCTCTTTTACCCAAGGTAGCTCATCCCTGGGGCATGCGGTGTGTGTGGTTCCCCAGTGGGATCTGGTCTCTGGGCTCACCTTGGTATGTCTGCAAGTTCCATGCCCTCTGCTCTGGGAGGCTAGAAACACACTTCTCTTTGAATGGGTGGGTAGGCCCACCCCACATCGTGCTATTTAAAAATTAGAGTGGGTAAAAATGGCCAGCAGGACTCACAAAGCCCAATGTTTTCCATCCTGGGCCAAAAACCCAGGGGGTAATTTCCAAAAGCTCTTTTAGTTGCCCAAACATGCTGTCCACCTCACACTCTCTAAAGACATTCTCCAGAATAGCCCCAGACAGGAGCCCAGAGCGTTGTGAGCAACTTGGGAGCTCAACTGAGTCACAGCTTTACTTTTTTTAGGTCAAGACTATTCATCTAAATAAGGCACAAGAGAAGCTGGTATTTTAAGGCGTTGTGACAAGATGAAAATAGCTGGTTGGTTCCCTCCTCCCCACTTTTCTACCACCAACACCAGGGATCCGTAATTCAAAGTGTGGTTAAGGGAATACCCACCGAGGAGGCTCCTGTTAGCTTTGGACCAACAAGTGAGGACAGGCTTCTGGCCACTGGGCTCTGGCTTGGCCCAGCAGACCCCAAGTGTCTGAGACGTGGAAGACGACATGTGTAGGGCCTGGATCACCAGCTGTGTGAGGGCACCAGCTGGCCAAACTGGAAGGGGTGCCGTGAGATGTGGCCTAGGAGAAGCCCTGTGTCTGGCTGATGGGCAAACATGGCTGCCTTTTCTGGAGCATGTCCCCATGTCCCCAGCAGGAATTCACATCAGAGACTCACTGCAGGTTCAAGGTCAGGTTCAAAAGCACAAGCACCCTGAACAGAAGGCCAAACTGGAGATGAAGAGTGACCCCCCAGTCAAGTTCCAACAAGCTGTGGGTTCCGTGAGGACAGTACTGTAAGGTTTTTGGATAGCCGGTGCCAGAGAAAGAAAGACGAGCAGAGTTGAAAGGGCTAAGTAAAGAGGCTTTATTGGAGTGCTCCCAGGAGAAGTTCTTGGTTCTGGGAGAGAGAAGGGAGAGGAGAGAGGGGAGAGGGGAGAGGGGAGAGAGGAGAGAGAGAGAGAACCGAACCAAGAAGTCACATCGCCCAGAAGTTTGAGTGGGTTTATATAGGTTTTAGAGATGGGGGTGGGGGGTTCTTTGGCGGGAAGATTTTGTTGGGTGAAGAGTGAAGAATTTCTTTGTTATAGTGTTAGGGCAGGTATTGAGAAATAGGAGGGGCCAGTGCTATGTGTGGACTCCAGGACCGGAGACCCTTATCAGGGTAACCATCCAGGTGTGGCTATTCTTTAACTTAGCTGGGCCTTGCAGGCATTGTTCTCGGCAGGTCTTGCGGGCTTCTTCTTTTTCCATTAGGGAGGGGAGGGGTGTCTGCCACCAGCCTTACAAGTACCACGTGTGTCTCGTCCACTGCTCTTCCCAACTTCTACAACAGAGCCTGGTTCTTAGTAGGTGTTCAGTGACTATTTAGGGACTTAGTGGATTCAGTTTTTCGTCTTGTGGCTACTGAAATCAGTATGCTGGCTGGGAAATACCAGATGTTTCAGTCCCAGTTCTGCTGAGTAACTTTAGTCCACAGTTTCTTTATCTGTGAAGTGAATGTAAGGCCCTCCTACCTTTCTCCAAGGTTACTGCAATGACTACGGGAAATACTTTGAAAACTGAAAGCACTCGATAAACTCCAGGGACAATGACTCGATGATGGGGAGCCTCTCTCTCTCAGCTCTGCTGTGCCCGTTTGAAAGCAGTTAGAACCTGCAAGTGTGTAGATGTCAATTCTCTCGATCATGAAAGATGATATCTTGAAATTGGAAGGAATTTCATGTCACCTGCATTCGGTTATGGCACTGAAATGTGGCCACCCCATGAGGGTAATGTTGGGTCACCATCCACTGGAGGGACATTAACTGTCATATCTAAGAGGCTAATTGTGAGTTCAATATTCACGTCTCAGCGGTTAACAGTGAAGAAGTGGAAATGCTTCACCTCTCCTATGCACATTAAAATTGAACTGACCACTATAGTATCCTCTTTAAAAATAAATTCTTTGAGTCTTTTGAATTGTAATGGAGGGCCTGGCAAATCAGTGAGCACAAACAGCAGCCGCTAGTCAATGAGAGCCGCTCCCACGGGCAGGCACTGGGCCAGGTGTTTGATCCACATAATGTCATTTGCTCCTTTCTTCATCGCTATGAGGTCAGTGTTATTCTCATTTTACACATGAAGAAACTGAAGGCCAGAGGCACTAAGTAACTTACCCAAGATCACCAACAGACCCCTGGGTTTCTCTAGCAGCAAAAAAAATGAAAAGGCAAAGAGAGTTATGTTTGGAACCAATAGAATGACAGGAAGACCATGTTTTGTTGCAAACTATTTCTTTCCCCCTTTCCACTTTAATGTGTGTGACAGGCCCTCTAGGAACTTATCATCCAGAACTGCTCAACCTGATAGAGTCTGGTTGCACCTGAATCAGAGAGCAGTGAAATGAACCCAGGTGTGCCCCACTGTGGGGGTAAATTGGAATGACAACAAGGTGGTTAAATGGATCATTTGGAGCAATCACATGGGACAGTAGCTCTCCAAACCACTGCAGTCCTTTTCAACGCAGTCACCCTGGGAGACTCACTGACTCCGTCTGTGGGCCTCAGCCTTGGCACATTGGAATCACCTGGGGAGCTCTAAAATACTGCTATCCATCCAGTCCTACCCGCCCAGGGATCCTGACCCAATCAGGCTGGGCCAGAGCATGAGGATTTTTCGAATCTCACCAGGTGATTCTAACATGCAGAGGGTCCAGACTCACTCCTTGGAGCCTTTTGAGAACGCTTCTTGAAGAAATGCCTTCAATGTCTGTGACACTTTCCCTTGAATCTTTTCAACGATAAGAAATCTTCCTTTAAAGATGGATTGGAGTTTTGAAAAGCAGCTAAAAGTCATTCGGACTGAATCTGCTGATTAAGAGATACTGTCCTTTGTCCAAAATAAGGTGAGATGCCTGAAAACATGCGCCTGGACTCCTTGCCTGGCTCTGAGGGGGTTTCAGTGGGGTAATTCTCTGAGCACCTGCTGTGCCCCAGGGGCTGTGCTGGGGCTGGAGCCATCCAGGAACTCACAGCTGGTGCTCAGGGTGAGCACCCAGACTGGACCAGGACCCAGACTGCCTTGAATTCCCTGCTGCTGGGGCTTCCTCAGGCTGGCATCCACTGGAGGGACTTTGCCAAACGCCCTGTGCCTCTACCACCACATGGAGTCCTGGCCTCGGGACATTCCTGTGGCCAAGATGCTCTGGCCAGCATCTCACCAGGCTGCGTTGGATCCCAAGCTGCAGCCTGGGGTTGTGGGTGAGTGACTGCCCATCCCCTCTTCCATGCCCACCCACAAATGCCACAGGCCCTGCCTACCCTGCTTTACCTCTTGATGGAAGGGTCGCAGAAGAAGTAGGTTAGAGAAAGAATCAAAGTGTGAGAGAAGAATGAAGTTCTGGGGCAGACAAGAGAGAGGGAGCCTGTGACTTAGCCTTTCTCAGGAATACTGTGCTCTGACACTAACCTCATGGTGTAACCTTAGCAAGTGTCTAAACAGGTCTAGACCTCAGTTTCCCCAATTGTAAATAAAGGAGATTAAAATGAGTAAGCTTCAAAGTCCTTCCCAGCTTTAAAATGCTGTGATTAGATGCTATAGACCCGAATTTTAAAAACCAAGACTAGTTGTTAGGGCTGGGTGCGGTGGCTTACACCTGTAATCCTAGCAGGAGAATTACTTGAGCTCAGGAGTTCGAGACCAGCCTAAGCAAGGGCGAGACCTTGTCTCTACTAAAAATAGAAAAATTAGCTGGGTGTTGTTGTGTGCGCCTGTAGTCCCAGCTACTCGGGAGGCTGAGGCAGAAGGATGGCTTGAGCCCAGGAGTTTGAGGTGCTGTGAGCTAGGCTGATGCCACAGCACTCTAATTCAGGGCAACAGAGTGAGACTATCTCAAAAAAAGAAAAAAACTCTAGATGTTAAAATGAATTAATTACAACTTTGGCTCCTGCTGCCCCAGGGGGAACAGCAATGGATGGGCACAAAAGCAGAGTGGCCACATCGAGTGTGACAGCCAGAGACAGGTCCTTATGGCCTGTGCTGTGTTCCAGATGTGTCCACATGAGACCTTTCCAGAAAAGACTGGGGGCATTCCCATGATGCCAGAGTGAAAGAAATGGCTTTCTTTGCTGCCTATTCTGTACTTACTGTCACATCTGGGTGGTTGTGGAGGTAAGAAGAAATCATTCTGGGGGCACAGCAGGACTTTTGCAGGTACTACCTCTCAGCTGATTGTTTCAAGACTTGCTCAGATTTCTGTAAGCCAGAGGACGCAGTGGAGCTGATAACGTGGGCCTCGTGGGACAGGACAGCTTTGTGTTGAGCATGGAGCCAGTCAATCAGCCCTGAGTTGCAGTCTTGGTCTTGCCACTTACTAGCTGTGTAATTCTAGTCAACTTATTTCACCTCTCTGAGCCTTTGTTTTATCCCTGAAAAAGGATAAAGGTGGGGACAAAAATCCACCTTGCAGAGTGTAGGGCAGATGAGATACAACAGTGCACATAAAGCACAGGGCACAGAGTAAGCAATTGATACACCAGTAGCCGGAAAATCGCCACAAGCTCCAGGTGTTCTGCCTCCTAGACAATTTAAGAATCACCTGCACTGTTTATTGCGGTATCTACCTAGCATGCCTCCTTGCAGGTGGAACCAGGCATTTACCTGGGAAAAGAAAGCTCTCCAGGAAGCAAAGACAACTGCTCAAGGAAGCAGAGAGGGATCCTAGGAGCCAAGGCTCCTGGGTCTAGCTCCTGCTTTTCCTGCCACCCTTTTGACAAAGCAGGGGGATTAAATTATAGCCACTCCCAAAACGTGCTAGCAAGAACATAATACAGCTTTACACAAAGCTTCATTGTAATTCGGAAGCCCAAATTATTCAGATGTGGGCTAGGGAACAGCCCAGTGTGGAAGGGCCTGGCTGGAGGGAGCCCACATGCTCTTCTGGAAGCCTCTGGCTGACAGGACAGCACGTCAGGATGACAAGTCTCTGTCTAACCCCAGGCTAAATGCATAATGTGCTTATTATACATTTAAGTATATTGTTGATGTTTTGAACTGGCAGCTTCAACAACATTTCAGTATATAACTATCATTAAGGAGAGTTTTTAAAAATAAGATCCTTTGTACTTGTAGTGGGGGAGTTGGTGAGGGACAGGGATATCAACATGCTGCTGTAATCTGACCCTTTTAGCTTTAGAATGATGTCACTTAAAGTGGGCCTAAATACAGTCAGGAAACAGGCAGCCCCATCGCATAGCTGCTTATGTTTGAGGGGCTCTGAAGGTCTCGCCTGTCCTGCAGTCCCTTCCTCACCACCTTGCCCCAGGCCTAGGGTTGCCCCCATTAGTTACTCTTTGGGGTCACAGTCCCAAAGGGAGAGAAGAGAAGAGACAGCAGAAATTAGCCTTGTTAGCTCACTTGACATTGGAATCACCTGGGAGTTTTAAAAAATACTGATGCCTGGTCTTATCCATTAGAGATTCTGATATAATTGGCCTGGGTGCAGCCTGGGCCTCGGGAGTTTTGAAAAGCTCCCTCACAATTCTGTGCAGCCAAGGCTGAGAATCACTGCCCCCATCCCCTCTCCCACACTCACCCCTCCCCTCCCTCTGCCCTCCCACTGCACCCCTGGTCAGTTCAGCAAGCCCTGGGGCTGAGCAGACGCAAATAATGCCATTGCAAGGCAGGTATTGGGATCGCCACTTCACAGAGGAAGAAGCTAAGATCCAGAGAGGTTAAATGAGTTTGCAGAAGGTCACACAAGTAATTAATGGCAGACTAGAGCGCTCTGACGTCCAACTGCTCCCTGGTTCATCAGGCTGCCTTGATGACTTGGGAGCAGTAACTCGTCAGCAGATTTAGTTAATGGTAATAATGGCCCCTTAGATTTTTATGGAGGTGTCAGGGTTCACAAAGCACTGTCATATACATTAATTTATTTTATGATATTAAGGATTATTCCTCCATTTTAAAGATGTATAAACTGAAGCCCAGAAATATTAACTTCCTCATGGTCACACAGGTTTGAGCTCAAACTTCTTACTCCTAATTCCAAAGAAGGGAGCACAGAAAAACCGAGAGGCTGGGGGTGGGGGAGGCGAATTTTTTGGATATAGGGAAGGTTGGGAAGTTTCAGAGCAAGGCATGCTCTCAGATTCACCAAAGGTGGGAACCCAAGGGACTTCGACATCCAAGAGGTACAGAGAGAGAAAATGTGGTAAAATGTTAACAGCTGACGAATCTCACTGAAGAGGGTATACAGGTGTTTGTTGTATTATCTTTGCAACCTTTCTGTATATTTTGAAATTTTTTTAATTAAGAAAAAGAAAAAAGAAGAAGTGAAAGTAGTTTTAGCAACAGCCAAGTAATATGCAAGGTGAGCTGTGAAGAACCAGAGAAAATAGTTTTATTCTGAAACTTGGCTATTGTTTCTAAAAGCACAAAAGTTCCTAATTGATTTGCCTGTGTTACTGCAGAGAAATGGGGACATATGCTATGCCATGTAAGCATAGGTGCATGTCAACTGTCACTGGGTGAAGCTGCTCAAAGAAAAATCATTCTTTTAATTGAAAATGCAAACTAAAAATAGTAACTTGTGTTGACCCGGGCAATATTCTTCTAAAAACTTAGCAGATTTACTCAGACTTCACAATTACTTAGCAGACCTTATAATTTAATAGAAATGAAAAAAAAAATATATATATATACACACCATATTATTCTATTGAAATAGCTATACATAGAATATACCTCCTTTTAATTGTTAGTTATATAAAATACCATGGAAATTTTTGTTCAGGGATGTTACACACCCTATAATTTTAAAAACAAGTGTTAGAAATGGAAACTTTTTAAATACAAGTCATTGTAATAGTCTTTATCATGAAGAGATAATATGCAAAAAAGTTAAAATAAGACACATCCTATTATGTTACTCTCCTTCTGGAAGGTTCTCAGAGTGCCCCATTAAGTCAACAGAAACCCACGCTCCTAACATGGGCACGCACAGCCCTCACAGCTGGCTGCAACCCACTTGCCAGATCATTTTCCTCCCGTGCCCCAGGCACTGTACGGGCCAGCCAGGCCAGAACTCCTGACTCTTCCCTGAACTGGCCCTGTCCTTTCATGCCAGGGTCTTTGCAAACATTCTTCTCTGGCTGGAAGGCTCTTCCGCTCTCTCCAGCAGATGCTTTCCTTCTTCAAGCCCCAGCCCAACCTCTGCCCCACCCCCATCCCCACCCCACCCCTGCCAAACATGGGTGGCCCTGCCCACTTCTTGTTGATAAATGTCTCTCGTGTAGCACCTGCCTCCTTGTATTTTAAGGACATAACATGATAGTGGGATTTTCCTCTTCCAGAATTGCCTGAGAGGGCCCATAACTAGAAATGTTTACCATTTTTAGAGCCCAGCTGTGGGCCCAGCTACCTCTGTGCAAACTTTAGGAAAGGGACAGCGTCATTGCCACAGAACCAGCACCTCATTTTCCCCGCCGAACCCCACTACTCCACCTCCAAGCTCTGCAAGATGCCTTGGGGTGGGATTGATGATAACCTTTGTGGGGAGCACAGTTTATGTAAAGTAAGTTTCAAAGTTGTGTTTATTTTATACAAATGGATTTTCTCCTGATGCCATAATACTTACTTTAGACTCTGAATTTTCCCTCCTTGTATCTACGCACTGTGATATATGATTAAAAAGCAAGTAAAATGCTTACAGCCTGTCAGTAAGTTTGAAATTATGTCAAAATAAAACATTGCCATAAAAAATAATTATAAAGTCTATAGTAACATTAATGTTTGTAAATGGGTGATCAGACATGGGCGCCTTTTATTAATGCCTTTGAAGCCATTTAGCAATCAGATCACCTTTTCAGAAACTTAATTGTATATGGGAAAAGACATTTTCTTAATGGAAACTAATATCTAGTTCTATTTTTTAACAGCCTTATTGATATATAATTCACTCACTTAAAGTATATAATTCAAGGTTTTTGGTATTATTTTTTAATTGTTAATTGTTAATACGTATAACATAAAATTTCTCATTTTAACCATTTTTAAGTGAACAGTGCAGTAACCTAATCACATTCAAAATCCTTGCTGTCACTATTTTTTTAATTAGGAAAAGAATTGATTTTCCAATGCTTAATTGCTTTTAATTATCAGAGAGAAGACGAAATCTTTGTGTTTTAATGGAAATTTAGTTTATGTGATAGATAAGGAATGAATTAGGAGAGGTTTGAGAACAAATTTAAAGTATTCAGACATCTTGCTAACCAGGCCAATGTCTTATGACTTAAATATATATATATATATCAATTGTTTATAATTCCTATTTAATATGAAAATGTGTGTTTTGAAAATGTTTTCTCCTTTTAGGGACAAATGCATTTTTAAAAGGAGAAAAATCCCTCTTTTGGCTGCAAGAAAGAGTCAGCTGTGTGAGCAGGTGTATCCATATGGTAACATGCTGATATGATAGAAATGGATTAATTTTACCTCTCAGGGAAAAAAATCTGTCCACACTCGACATACACATTCACATTCAGAAGTAAATACAAATGTAATTTCATTTTTATAAAGGTCCTCAATATATTAACCCAAAGAAGCAGCTAAGCAGTGGGAATTTGAGTCACGGTGGGCCCAAGGGAGGACCCAACACGGACACAACACAGTTCAGCAGCAAAAGATCAGAAAATAGCTCTGTAAAGAGCAAGGAAAACCATCCCTCGGAACCTCTCAATACCCCAGCTCATGCTTGTCAGTTAGAATTATGCCAGGTGCCTAAACTGGTGACCAGCAAAGGGAGTAGCCACAGTGACTGGCTCAAACCAACCATGACCCACTGCCAGAGCTGGGAGTGGGGCTGGCCCTCTCTGAAGCACAGGAAAGGCAGATGGGAACAAAATAGGGTTCTAATATGCACAAGGAAAAAGAGGCAATGGGGAACAACTGGTGGGTGGGCAACCAACTGTGTCTGCTACCTAGGGTTAAAAATAAAACCTACCCCACAGTCTTGATGCAAAGATTAAATGAGATAATATGTGTGCAAACCATTTGTAAACATTAAAACATTGGACACATGATAAGTATTGAAAATACCAAGTGTTAAGGAAGCACAAAAGAGGGAGTAATTTTTGCTTGTCTGTTTTTATACACTAAATCTGATTATTAGCACAGAATCAGCACTTCCCTTTCTTCTCCCTTTCTTTCTCCTTTCTTCCTTTCCTTGCTTCTTGCCTTCCTCTCTCCCTCTCTGCCTTTCTCCCTCCTTCCCTCCTTCTTTCCCTTCCTTTCGATCTTCCACAAACAGTACCAGGAACTATGCTAAGTAACTGGAATGAAGAAATATTAATTGCATACATGTCTCCTAGTTGCACCCAGTCTGCTGGGAAACATTTAGGATGTGTCCTATGATGCAAGTGCTACAATGTGGGAAAGAAAACATATCAGAGAGCACAGAGCCAACTCTTCCAGAGCAGTAATGTTAGAACAGAGTTGCCAGAAAAAGTACATCTTGCTTAAATTTGAACTTTTATTTTACAATGGCTCATATTTAAATTCAAATGTAGCATGGAACACACTAAAATAATTGCTTGATGCTTATCTAAAATACAAATTTAACTGGATGTCCTGTGTTTTGTTGTTGTTGTTATCAAACCTGGCAACTCTATGAGCAGAAGGATGTAGAAGAATTGAACTGATTGAACATCAGTTGCTCTGACCAGTTAGGAAGGCTACCACGGCTGGGTGGGGTGTGGAGTGGAGTAGAATGGAGGGATGGGATTGGGTTGTTGACTGAGTTAGGGAGGAATGGAATTTAATTTGACTGGTGAAATAAAATACAGTGGATTTGGCAGAGTTAAGAGATGGGTGCTGGACCCAACTTCTGCTATTAGTCAACATTTATTGAGCACTTGATACATGCCAGGCACTGTGTCAAGCACTGGACATGCAATATCTCCTCACGTCCCCTCAGAGCAGGGACCGAGGTGAGGCAAGTGAGGTGCCAAAGATGCAAAATGCAAGGAGACACTCACTCTCAGGGTCATACAAGCGTGCCCTCTTCCTAGCCCTGCACCCCTGCAACAACCCACAGCCCCATTTCACAGATCAGGAAACCAAGGCTTAGCAGTGTGTTGAGTCACTAAATTAATTAGCAGTGGAGCCAGGATGCAAGCCCAGAAGTCTGTACTGCCTCTCTCACAGCGAGTGGTGGAGCCAAGAGATAAACCAGTCTCCTTTCCAGCCCATGTTCACACACATGACTTCACTTATGAGGAATGGAATTCATATGACATTTTTAATTCAGGGCGAGCATAGTCTCTATATGTGGGGCAGAGTGGACAGTAGTAACGTGCTTGTGGGGCAGGGTGGGAGGTGGGACCTGTTCAGATCCTTGACCTCAGTCCAACAGTTTGCAACCCTGGCTATACATTCAAATGCCTGGGAAGCTTTCAAAAATCCCAGGCCCCACTGAAGATCTCTGGGAGTGGGGCCCAGACTTCAATATTTTTAAACCTCCCCAGGTTGAAACCTCCAAGGCTGAAAATCACGCCCTTAGAATCATGAATGCCTAACCGATTGAATTAGCAGACATAAACGCCAACTCTGGAGAGAGTTTGTTTCTGCCTTCCCAACCGTCCCCCCCCCAACCTCCCTAAAAGCCTGAGAGTTTTTAGGGACCCAAATGAGCTAGGCAAAGGTATGCGGTGTGGAAGGGAGGCTGGCGACCTTCAGCCTTCCTGCTTTCCCGTAAACAGTGAGGGCAAGAAGATAGCAAGATGGGTGTTTGGATCCCAAACACGCTTGTTTTAGTGTAGGCAAGACTGTGACATTTTTTTAATCCTGAATTTTGGAGTGGGGCCCAGGAGAGGAAGAGTGGAAATATTACTAACTCTATTATCTTGCCCGTCTGAGGATACCCTTTGCTGCGAGTTCTCTCTCTTGCCTCTTTTTCCTCAAAGTTGCCTTGTTTATATACCCAGGACCAGAGGGAAGAGCTGTTGTTGCACACAATCCTGTAGATGTCATGACAAGGAGGAAGCAGGCACAGGATGCAGGCACAGGGAGAAGTGGTCTTCCATGTGCCCGGGCTCAGCCAGGGACAATCCAAGTGGCCTTAACAGATCACTTAACCTACCCAAGCCTCAGTTTTTTTCATCTACAAAATGAGGATAACCATTCCTCGTCTGCCTACCTCCTAGACTTGGTCTAAGCAGATTAAATGAGATACTAGATGCAAGTTATGCTTGGAAAATGTTGAGACTTCATACAAGTATATACGTTGCTGTTAATTTTTATGGTTCAAATCAGTATTTTATATGTCAACTCTGGACTCTCACAGAAGGGTATAGCTATTTCTGTGGATATCTGAAGGACTTTTAAAAATCTTTGATATTATTTCACACCCTATCTTTATAAAGCATGTTAGTTATGAAACCCATATTAATTTATCACTATCTACCTGACATAGATATCAAAAGTTTGCTACTTGAGGAAGGTTCTACAAATCATTCTAGCTTAACATTTCCAGTGACTTAGAACCATGCTATTCAGGTGTTTCCAAGGACAAGAAACAACAGCATGGCCTGGGAGATTTTTAGAAAGGCAGAATCTCAGGCTCCACTCCAGACCATTGAATCAGAATCTGCATTTTAAAAAGATTCCTAAGTGATTTTATGCACTTTTTTGTTTGAGAAGCCTTGTACTAATCACTAAACCTACAGAGTTTTAGAAAAGCTAAGGAGAAAGAAATAATTCCTGTGCATGTTATAGTTTAAGAAGCACTCACTTAGAAATTTCTAGACCCTGTTTGGGAGTGCAAGCACCCCCAATATTATATGGTGACTCCTGCGATTAGGGAAGAGATGAGAAGGAGAAACTAAAGGCAGCTAAATGTTGAATGAAAGACACAGTACATGCCATTACCTGTAAGAGAGACTTTATCGTCCCATTTTATGGATGAAGAAACTGAGGTTGATAAAGGGTAAGTAACTTGACCAAGGACATACATCTGGTTAGTAAAGGAACTGGGATTCTAGTTCGTATCTGAGTAGCTATTTTTTAAGGCTGAACCCATTTTACCACTCTGCCTCTCAGAGTGGAAGACCTATTTAATAAATGCTCTTTTAGGCTCAAGAGTCTGGCTGAAGTGTAAGTCTTCATATTATAACACTTTTCTCATTGTCGATTTCCTCCAATTTCATTTTTCTTGGGTTTTAATCAGAAATCACCTTTTTAAAGATGTAATTTACATAACCCTAAAAGTCACCCTTTTAAAGTGTACAATTCAGTAGTTTTTTTAGTATATTCACAGAGTTGTGCAATGATTACCACACTTTAATTTTCATCACCCAATAAAGAAAACCCACATCCATTAGCAGTCACTTCCCGTTCCCCCGACCCTAAGCCTCTGGAAACCACTAATCTACTTTCTGCCTCTATGGAGCTGCCTATTCCGGACATTCATATAAATGGAATCATATGATATATGGTCTTTGGCGACTGGCTTCTTTCCCTTAGCATAATGTTTGTAAGGTTCATCCATGTTGTAGCAGGTATCAGTACTTCATTCCTTTTTATTGCCCGACAATATCCCATTATATGGATACAGCACATTTTGTTTAAATATTCACCGGTTGATGGACATTTAGAGTGTGCTGCTGAATATCTGAGTGTAAGTTTTTGTGTGGACATATGTTTTCACTTCTCTTGGGTATATGCCTAGGAGTGGAATTGGGTCATATGGTAACTCTGTGTTTAACTTTTTGAGGAACTGCCAGACTGTTTTCAGAGAATATTTTCACAGATGGATCACTACCATATTGGATTTAAACAAGCACAGGATTTAGTCAAAGAGACTCAGGGAGCCAAGAAACTGAATAGACAAGAAATAGACGTGATTCAGTGAACTTTAACCCAAACTATATCTGACTATATAGATGCCGAAGAGTAGGCAAAACACGAATTTGACCAGAACCCAGGAAAGCAATTGTCCAGGGGCCTGTGACTAGTGATGACATAGCACAGGACCTTGGAGACCTGGGCTCCAGTCCCTACTCATCACTAAATTATTGAGTGACCTTGGGCAAGTACCTTCCTCTTTCTGGGCCTCAGGTTTCTCATCTATAAAATTAAAAGTTATGTCTGGATGTGTTCTCACTGTCTGTAGTTCTATGGTCTACCCTTGGCAGTCCCAAACCTCTGTGGCTCACGCTTATGGCAGCTGTGTGTTTTTCTGGTATAGATATTCACTCTGAGAATTGCTAGAATTACAGGTGCACCTGAAGACCTTTCAGGAATGATGACAAGTGAGCAGAGTTTTCCAGTCATCTGCTCAGTGGCAGGCAGAGTCTGATATCCCAGGGACAGATGGTGCTCAGCCACTGTGGACTAAATCACTTGGGCACCTGGTTCTTGGATACTGCAAAAATGAGAATGGAATTCACCTGCAGAGAAAGAATAAAACAGTAGCAATGGCAATCACCATAGCAAACTCCACATATTTATGCTTTCCTTTTGAGGAATAACATTTATTATATTTTATTCATTATAAAAGTAAATGTGTTTATTGTAGAAAAAGTCAAACTTACGAAAAATCAATACTACTGCCATCCAAAAATAACCACTAATTACACATATTTCAAAACAACATGTAGTACACGATAAATATATACAATTTTGTCAATTAAAAAAATTAATTTTAAAAATAACTATTCACAGTTTGATGTTTGTTCTTCTCATCTTAATGTTTTTATATTTTTTCATTACTAAATTGGTATTATACTCTATATTTTTCTGTATTTTTCACTTATCATTCCATGTCATTAAAAGTCTTCAGAATCTTAATGATTACAGAGTATTCCATTATATGGGTATACTATTATTTATATTTAACCATTCATTTTTTATTGGATATTTATTGGGGTGGGAGGTGTCTCTAAGCTTTGTCTCTGAAAATAAATGGTGTTCCATCTCTGTTTTGGAAATCCCAAACTGGCATTCAAAGCCTTTCACAATTTAATTCCAACCTGTCTTTCCATTCTCAGGGCAGGCGTTTAGCCTACATGCACTGATAGAGCCATTCTGGTTAATAAAACACTAAAATACTTCAGTACTCAGTGTCTGAGTACTGACCTCAGTGTCCTCCCTCCACCCCAGGCCCTCCATAGGAACCTCCCCAAACCCAGCAACTGAGAAGTTCTCACCTGGCCAGCAATCAGCAGGACTTCTTAGCGCCTGTGCCTAACCGGTGTTAACCCTGTGGACTTTCATCCCTTCTCCAGTGTGACCATTGGTTTATGTTGCTTCCTCCACCTAAAGACCAGTTCTCATTCCTCTGCCTGTGGCTAAATCTCGTCAATCCTTCAAAACCTAACTCAAGTCCCACCTTTTTCATAAAGCTTTATCCAACTACTCTGGGCCAGTCTGATCACTGAACTCTTACAGTCTTTTGTTTGCTACTTTTTGCTTATTACTATTTTCAGAATACCATTGACACAGCATTTGCAATTGTGCTTTGTTATTCAACTTTTTGTTTGTGTTCCTCTTTCTCCCCAGCTAGATTCTCAAGTTCTCTGAGACAGGGACCAAGTCTTAATTTCTATTTGCTCTGTGGTAGAGACAATGCTGTTTTACTATGCTGTTTCCTCTTCCTAGATGAACAGGAAAACTACTTTTCCTTGACTGCTTTGTTGAGTTTGAATTCTAATTCTAAGAAAATGTAGGCAGAAGTGATGTGGCCCTTAAAAGATCTCATCTAAGGCTTCAATTCTTTCTTCTTTCATAGTAACTGGGATGGCATAGACCGTAGCCTCAGAAGACGAATGCAGCCCTGGTTCCTGAGTCACCACATATAAGAGAACTGCTCAGGAAAGCCCCTGACCTACATGGGACAATGATGTGAGCAAGAATAAACTTGTAACATGTTAAGCCACTTAGATTGGGATTTTGTTAGTGCAGCATAGTCTAACCCCTAGGCACCCAATCTGTTTTTGTATAGCCTGCAAGCTAAGAATAGTTTTCACATTTTTAAAAGTATGTAAACAAAGAGGAATATGCAACTCATGTATATAGAGAGAGACCAATATGGCCTGCAAAGGCTAAAATACTTACTATATGGCCCTTTATAGGACATTTTTGGGACCCCTGGACTAATTTATTCTGACTAATATAACTTTCCATAGGACCCAGCACAGTACAAGCCCTAAAAACACCCTACCCTTCTGAAATACAATATTTGCTTAGTGCATGAAACCACAGGCCTCATGCATGCTTCATTCATCCCTGCATCCTTACTGGTATTCAGTGAATGTGAACGCGCCCTATGTTAGATGTCCCGGGAAGCAGAGTTCACATGAACAAGAGAAAAGAGGATGGTGTAGCAGATCCAGTCTATATATTGCCACCGGCTTTGTCTCCCAGGATCTCGAGCTAAGACAAAGAAAACTCATACTTGTGGATCCCTATTATGTGCCCGGGCACCGTGAACCTTATCTCTGTTATCTCATTTCATCCTTACAAAAACTGCAAGACAGTGACTATTAACTCAATCGTACAGGTGAGAAAGCTGAGGTAAAAGGAAACAATTAAGCCAATTACTACCTGGTGGAGTTGAAAAGGTACGGCAATCTCAAATATAGGGAAATATAGGCAAAGCGCACCGAGCCCTTCCGTTTATACCTTTCGCGGTTCCCTGGTGTTTTGGTCCTTCGGGGAGCCTGTAGTTACAGCGGTTCCGTGCAGGCCGCAGTGGTTTCAGGGAAGTAAACCTTAGTAGCCTCTGACCCGGAAAAGAATGTTGCTGGGCGGGGGGCGCAAAAGACAAGAAGGAATCAGAAAGGTTCCGAGATAGGGGACGGAGCAGGAGGGGGGGGGGGGGGGGGCAGATTTAAAAGCAGGACCGAAGGACAGGAACAGGACTAGAGGCCCGGCCCCAGCGGGCCAAGGGCCAGGACGAGGATGAGGCTAGTGAGGCGCCGAGGCGGAGATGCTGCCCCTGCAGCCGGAGGCGGCCGAGGGTGTCCCAGGCTGGAGCCGGGCGAGGAGGAGCCGCCGGGGGGAGCCCAGGGCCGATGTGAAGACGCCTCCTAGGGGCCCGCGGCCTGGGAGAGCTGCGCCTGCAGCGCCCGGCCCTCCCGGTGAATGGGTGAATGGAGTCTTTCTCTTGGCACTTGGCAGAACTCAAAGGCCTCTGTGCGGAGAGGAGGCCCCCTGGAATAGAAATAACCTCAGGCTTCTACAATCATTTTTGTGGCAAGACTAAGGAGTTCTGCAGACACAACAGCCCTAAGAACGATATTTGGAATGTTTAAACTTTTAGAAGAAAATCCAGATTATCTTTAGGACCTAAAGTTAAAAATAATTTCTTAAACAAGACACAGAGTGAAAGGAAAAGATGAAGGTCGACTGCACTAAAATTAAGAACTTCTATTCATCAAAAAACATTACACAGGGAGTGAGAAGACAAGCCAGAGACTGGGAGAAAATAATGCCACACATACAACTGGCAAAGAATTAGTGTCCGGAATCTATAAAGAGCCTCTACAAATCAATAAGACAAGAATGGACACCTTAATTATTTAAATAGGAAAAAGACATGAACAAGCATTTCGGAGATTAAGAAATACAGAAAGGACCACAAACATATGAGAAGATGCTCAACCTCCTTAGTAATAAGCAAACTAAAAGCAAAATGAGATACAATTCCATTGCAGAAATTTAAAACAGAAAATATCAAGCAGGGGCAGGAATGTAGAACAGTAAGAATTCTCATACACCAGTGGTAGGAGTGTTGATTGGTACAACCACTTGGAACAGTTTGACCTTATCTGATGAAATTAAAGACATGCATAACTTATGTCCCAACAATTCCACTTCTAGATAAATATTAACTCATACATATGCAACAGAGGACGTAAACAAGCATTGTTTAAAATAGTGCCAAACTGGAAACAATCCAAATATCCATTCACTGTAGGATGGGTAAGTATAGTAAATTCCCACAGTGAAATACTATACAGCAGTGAAAAGGAATGAACTACAGCTGCACCCTTCAACACAAGGAGATCACAAACGCAAAAAGTAATTTATAGATGAATAATGACAATATGATCTCCTTCATAAAAGTTTGGAGACAGGAAAAACAAAATAATGGCCAGGCGTGGTGGCTCATGCTTGTAATCCCAGCACTTTGGGAGACTGAGGCAGGAGGATTGCTTGAGGCCAGGAGTTCAAGACTAGCCTAAGCAACATAGCGAGACCTTATCTCTACCAGAAAAGAAAAAAAAAAAAAAGACAAATTAGCCCAGTGTGGTGGCACGTGCCTGTAGTCCTAACTACCTGGGAGGATGAGGCAGAAAGATGGGATGGCTTGAGCCCAGGAGTTTGAGGTGCTAGTATGATGATGCCACTGTACTCTAGCCAAGGCAATAAAGTGAGACCCTTTCTCCAAAAACAACAACAAAAAAACTAAATAACATATTGCTGGGGGATAATATATGTGTGGTAAAAGCTCTTTCTAAAAAGCAGGAGAGTGATTAATGCAAAATTGAGGATAGGAGAGTGAAAGGAATGCATCAGGGAAGGACAAATAGTGGCTTTGCAGGTAATATTTTTTCTAAAGTTTAGTATATGGTTTGTTTTATTATTCCTTAAATTGTATTTACGTGTTATATGTATATTCTTGTACAAATGAACCTTTCACCAAAAACTTTTTTTAAGAATGAGGACTAGGTTTTTTAAAAGGCAATCAGACCACTATCAGAGAGTTTTTTCTAGTAGCTGAGATCCATACTAGTTGGACTGAGGGTACAAAAACATCAGGGCAAAAGAAGTTGGGTGAGGAGGAGAACTAACACAGAGGGCTCACTCTGTGCCAGGCTTTAATGAGCAGAATCTCAATGGGCAGCAGATTCTGCTTTGTCAGTAAAACACAGCCAAGAACAAGCTGAGTGGCTGGAATTCTGAAGGATAATGAACTAGAACTTACTGCTGTATCTAATAATCCTTCTGTGACATTTGCATAGTGTTTTACAGTTTATAAAACATTTTCATATGAGTTAACTCGGTTAATTCCCATAAGCTCATTGGGAGGTAGGCAGAGAAGGTTATTTTTATGCCTCTTCTAAAGAGAAAGACACCAAGTCACAGAAAGCCAGTGTGACTTGTCTGAGGCCACACAGACAGAACTAGGTCTTAAAGCTCCTGGTCAAGTGCACTCCCTACCACAGCTGCTGCCTATTCTGAGTGTGGTAGACAGAGATTCTGCCCCAAGTCCCCACCTGTACCCCCAGCATCCTTCCTGGGATTGGGTTAGCCTTCCCTGAGCTCTGTCCCCTTTTACCCTCCAAGACTGTCTCTTCTCTGGTTTTGAGTTATGCTCCCCTCATCCCAATCTTTAGGATTCTTCTATTTCTTCTTCCCTAAGGAATTTTTCCAGATGCTCATTTTCCTTGGCTTTGCCATAGACCCTGTGTATGGATTTCTACCTCCTACTGTACCTCATCAGTTTGTTGACACTTGTCCAGAATAGCACCCCACTATCTGTGTGGGGTGATACCCTGGCACACAGATCCTACATGGAGCACCATAAGATACAGTTCTTTTCCCTGGAAAACATACATGAATACTTCTTTGAAAAGGCTGCCAGGTGATTCTGATTGGCCATTCCAGAACCAGTGGGATAGTGACATGGTAGCTGTGGGGGCTAATCGATTACTTAACCTCTCCGAGCCTCCATTTTCAAATCTATGACTTCATAGGTGTTCTTAAGACATTAAATGAGGTCACGCCTACTACATAGTATGTGTTAATCAAATGTTAATTCTCTTCTTCATCTAATAATCCCAGAAAATAGTCATGAGGTATTAGACCCAAAAGCCTTATTGACAGAGTCAAGATCTCCCACCCTCACATAGACCCAGTGTCTAACATTTGAAGTCGTCTTTCAGGAGAAGGACCCGTGCCCTGATAAAACATTTAGCTACTGTACAGAATACTATGTGGTACAGCACTTTGAGTTCCCAGAGAGGAAAGGCCCAGAGGTCTTGTTGGAGAGTATGTAGGAAAAGGAAACCGACTCCCAGCACAGAACCCCTTCCCATCTCGGGGAGTGAGGAGAAGAGGAAGCCTAGAAGGAGAGAATCACGGGTTCATTCACAGCTGCTCTCAGGACAGATGCAAGGGGACCAGCCCTCCTCTAGCTTGCTTTGTGAGCTTCAGCAAGTCACTTTACTTCTCTGGTTTGTGCCATATCAGAAGGGCCCTTCCACCTGAGACACTCAAGGACACTCTGTATTCTTCAGAGTCACTAGGAAAAAAATTAACTCTCCAATTACATACTTTTCATTTGCATTAATGTAACCTAGGCTGGTATCCAACTCTTTTTCATAAACACTGAGACATAATGTCATTTCCACTATTGAATCAAACACACAAAGAGTGTTACAGAATCACTTTTCTCACTTTGTAGTTCTGGGTAGCAGCAGCAGAGTTGCACTTTAGATCATGGAACAGCTAAGCTTTCTTGGGAAGATTCCAGAAGAAGTTATTAACCCAATGAGTAACACAGTAAATACTATTCTGACCCTCTGGGCTACAGTAATGCAATCTTCTATTGCTTTTCTCTCTTTTAAGAAAAGACATCAAACAAGGGGCTCATTCAAAATTTTAACCACAAAAGAAACAGACATTTCACACAAAAGCAATTGTAAATAGGCAAAAGAGAACCTGCCTACTGGCATCCAAAGAAATGCAGAATAAAGCAAATTTGGGACTCCATATAAAAATATTAATTCTCAAAAGTGTGTTAAAGCAACAATATTCAGTGCACCTGATGTTGCAGCAAAATTGACCCACTGATATAATATTAGTGGCATTGTAAATTAGTAATAGCTCATTTGGGAAATGTGGCAACACATAGGAAGAACGATATTCATGATTACTGAGAAGTAATGCAATAAAATCTGCATAAAGAAGTTAACATCAGCAATATCTATTATAGCGAAAAAACAGAAAAAAGCTATCTGTCTAAACTTAAGGGAATTGCTACACAGATTTTGATACAGCCACATATTTGCCTCCTATATAGCAATAAGAATAATTATGAAGGTTAAGTAACAACAGAGAAATGTTTATTATGAGTAAAACATAACAAACTTGAGGATGACATATGCATTATGATTATAGCTCTATGAAAATGTGTACACACATGTACAAGGACTGGAAGGTATTAAAATAAGATGAATATAGTGTTTTGGAGGCAAAACATTGTGTTTTAAATTATTTTAAATTTTTGGTTTAGATGCCATTTTGTCTTCAATTAAATAAAGGAAAAGAAAGTATATCAGTTTAAAAAAAAAGAATTAATCTTATCACTAAACTTCCCCACTAAACAATGAGAGCAGGAACCTTCCTGTCTTGTTTAATGATATTTGCCAAAGCATGTGTTTGGCACATGGTAGATGCTCTGTAAATACTTGTGAACTGATTGACCACTGCTGTCAGGCTCCGAATGGGTTTAATAAACCACTAATGAAGACCTCCTGCTTTTGCAAAAATACCTCTCCTCCACAGTCTCCAAAACCAAAAGCACGTTCATTTACAAACAGCTTTTCAAAACCCAGCGTCTCCCTCTCTCTGAGAGTTTCACTGGCAGAAGGAGGACATCACCTCAAAGCTGCCAGACACTAGGGCCAGCACAGTTGGGAGAACCTCCCCCTCCTTCTCTTGCAACTTCACCCTTAGGGCAGATCCTCACAGGGACACAAGGGGGAGTAGCTTGATCCCCAAATCATCTGAACGCTAACTCTTTACACCAGAAGATGGCAGTCCACACACCTCCTCACGGTGCAGAACCAGCACTTTCTGTGACACTTTGATAGTTAATTGTTCAAGTCCTGTTACCCTGTCCACCCTCTGCAAAGGTGGGCCAGGGTGAGGGTGTGACAGGGGTGGCCAGGGCCTCGGGCCAAGATCAGGAACAGATGTAGGCAGTCGATGCCTGCTGTGAGAGATGGCATCTCCCCCATTTTACAGTTGGGGAAACCAAGCTTCACAGAGGCTAAGGGATTGCCAAGTCCCCAAATCCTAGGAGAGTAACACTACCCAGGCCCAAGCCCAGCTCTCTCTCTCTTTTTTTTTTTTTTTTATCTTTTTGAAACAGGGACTTGCTCTATCATCCAGGCTCAAGTACAGTGGTATCATCGTAGCTCACTACAACCTGAAACTAGCTGGGCTCAAGCAATCCTGTCTCAGCCTCCCGAGTAGCTGGGACTACAGGCAAGAGCCACTGTGCCTGGCCTGTTCCAGCTCTCCTTACTGCAGTGCTCCCCCTCCTTCCACTATACCATGCTGCCTCCCAGCTCCCCAGCAACATAGGTCTGTGAAAAAGTGGGCAAGGATGTTTCTGAGCCCATGGTTAAATGATTTTTAAATCACCATGTCAAATTACAAAATTGATCATACTCTTTGACCTTGGAATACTACTTTGGGGAATATGTTCTAAGGAAACAAATAAAAAGATGAAATATATATTTTAAAATATGTTATAAAATATAAAAATGAAACAAACGTGCATAAGAGATGCTTACAACTGAGCCTGATACTGCAGTCAAAACCGGAGGCAGCCCAAATGCCTGACCATGGGGCAAAAGCTGGGAAGAGTGTGCTGTGGTCGTTATATTGACACTGAGAATGGTCATCATAAAGATCAGAGCTGATGTCTAGCCTGTCACATGGGGACTGTTACGCTGCTTGTTAAATACTTCCCTACCAGTTGGTATGGAAATATCCCTGCAGCCTCTTTGGCCCCTCTACTAGGATCCTTCTGGACCTCCCCTGATCCAGCAACTAAATGGCAAATGCCTGGCCCAGGACCCTACCTGGTACAGTGGTCAGTGAACATCCTAGTATCAGTTATTAAATATTTGTTAAACCTCCTCTGGCTAAGATTCTGTGTACTCATGGAAAAGCAACCTTATTTTGGATTGAGATAAGAGATAAAAGGGATAGATAGACATTATGTAACTTAACAGTAATTAAAAAGAAGCAGACTTGATATAATAAATATGAGGAATAGCACTGAGGCAAATTTATATTTGTATAAACAAGAGTTTCTAAGAAGCGACAGAGTGTAAACATTTGGTAAATTAGTGCTTTGAGATTTGACAAATATTGTCAGTTACCTATTTAACAATCTTTTCCCCTCTTTCCTTCTTAAAGGAAAGTTGCAGTTTTGTTCATTCTCTTACTCTTCTGATGACCAGATGCTTTGGGGAAGGTTGAGCCCATAGGTGGTCTGGTTGGTGAGGGTGTGAGTCTAGAATGCCTAAGCCAGGCATGGTGGCCCAGTCTTCTTGCCAAGTGATGGATTTAGGCTTGGGCTGGTGACATAGTTCTGGCCAATGAGGTGGAAGGGACGTCAACTGAGAGGATTCTAGCAAGACTTTCTTTGTTCATATAAAGTGACAATGACAGGAATGTCCCCTTTGTTTCCTTTGAAGATGTCTTGCTTAAAACTAAAGCAAACATCTTGCAGCCCCAAAGAGAAGACTAAGAGAGTCTCAGAAAACCCAAACCTTAGCCATGACGCTTTTGAGCCAATAAATTAACCAGCCTTGGAGCTGTTCTACCACTAGCCTTCTTGTTATTTTTTAAGGCACTTTAGTTGGATTTTCTGGTATTTGCAGAGTCCCACTAGAATGTAAGCTGTTTGTTCACTACTATATCCCTATTATCTGTAACACTGTGTGGTACACCTACCATAAATATTTGTTGAAGGGATAAACAAATAAGAAATATCCTCACTGATATACAAGCGTATTAAGGTTTTAGTGGTCTTAGATTTTTCTGTTTAATTTTTTTTTAACAGCCATTCAAAGCTACAATGTTGTTGACTAGGTCTGTTGGCTCCAGGGCATTAGTGTTATGGGAAGTGGCAGACAGACCTGGATTTAAATCTGGATCTGCTACTTACCAGTCAGGTGCCCTTAGGCAAATTACTCATCTTCACTGAGCACACCTGTAAAATGAGCTTTACAACCACAAAATTATAGGGTGGCTGTGAGTCTTAAATGAGAAGCAACCACAGAGCCAGCACATGGAAGGGGTTCAGTAGGTGTTTGTTCCTCACCTCCCTGCATCCCCAAGTACTCCGGTACCATGATGCCAGGATGAATCAGGCTGAGTCCCTCTTTGACTTTGAAAAGGCCTTCGTGGGCCATGTGAGGACTCACACATATGAACAAATCAATCAAATGACTAATGTTAACATCATCAGAAACGGAAAAAATTGACCTCACATACCTCCTGATAAGACACACTGAGTCAAACATAGCATCTCCTCTGGGGTGTTTCTGCCAACTTGGTACAACATGAATTCATCACAAGGAAACATCAAACAAACCCAAAATGAAGTACTTTCTACAGATAACTGGCCTAGACCCTTCAGAAATGTCAATTGTCGTGAAAAAACGAAAAGAGACTAAGGAACTATTCTAGACTAAAGGATGCTAAAGAGACATGACAACTAAACGTGATGCATGATCTAGGACTTTCTTGTGCTTTGAAGAACTTTATTGGGACAATTTGTGAAATCTGAATAAGATCTAGATTAGATAATAGTTGGGTATCAATTTCCTAATTTTGATATTTATCTATAATTACATAAGAAAATGTCCTTGGTTTTAGAAAACATACACACTGAAGGAATAGAGGGGAATAATATCTGTAAATAACTCAAAAGCAGTTCAGAAAAACATAAAATTAGATATCCAGGTACAGTACATAGAGAGATGGAAGGTTAAGGCAAATGTGTGAAAACATTAATATTTAGGGAATCTGGGTGACAGATATACAAGAATTCTTTATGCTATTCTTGTAATTCTCTTATAAGTCTGAAATTTTGTCAAAAATCATTTTTTAAAAAACTTAAAGGCCATGGTAGAGCCAACTCCTGAAAGAGACTGGGAATTTGTGGGTGGAAAAGGAGGAAACAGGAATTAATTGCAGGCTGAGTAAAGACTTAAGAAAGCATTCAGCTGGCGTACACCTGAAGTCCCAGCTACTTGGGAGGCTAAGGCTGGAAGCCAGGAGTGCGAGGCTGTGGTCACACCTGTGAATAGCAACTGCACTCCACAATGTTGGTGTGCCCTTTTCACACAGAGCTGCATTTCAGCAGGTTTTGGAAAAAGGTGTCACAGTCCTCCAGGCAGACAACAGGGGGAAGGGCTTTCAGGCAGTGGCCGGGAAGTGTGAATGAATAGGACACTAACAGGCAGGAGTCAGGTGTGGCTGGGACATTGGTTATTAGCAATAAAGATGGACATGTAGGCCAGGGCTAAATTGCAAAGGACCCTGAATGCCCCGCCAAGGCACTGGGCCTTTATCCTGTAAGCAGGGTTTGAGCAGTGACGTGATTTCTATGTTACAGAAAGTGGGGAGGATGAATGGAAAAGAGCAGGATAGGAATCGGGGCAGCCCACAAGGTGACTATTGTGGCATCAGAGGGTGAAAGAAGATGCTGAGGGGCTTGAATTAATTAATGCCTTTGGGCCAGAACTAGAAGGGCAGTATTTACATGTGCACCGGCAGGAGGCAAACTGGCAGGCCATTTTTGGTGCTCTGGTGCTCTTCATTGCAGAGGCCATGGGAGGGCTGACTGATCGCCACGGGCAAGCCCCCATCTGGTCTAGAAGGTGGAGCAGATGTGGACATGGACACGTGTACAGCCAGGGATTGAGGGGCCACTAGCCGTCTTATTGTATTAATAAATTCAGAAAAACACCTGTATTACCTGTCCTGGCCAACTTAACCTCATACAGTCCCCTCAGTGTCTGATTCCCCAAGATTTTAATGTGTTAACCATGTGGGTACTGTAGCCTCTCCTATCCCGTCTCCGCTTCAGTAGGCTAAAGGCCTGATCACAAATCTGGTTCTTTGTATTGCACAACAGCAGGGCATTTTGAAGTCAAATTGAGCCAATCCACTCATTCCACACTCAACAAATATTTGCCAGGTGCTACTGTGTGCTTAAGAGACTTATCTGAAAGGAAGAGGGAAAGGAGGTAGGATGGGAAAACATGGAGGTTATATTATAATGAGAGTGGTTTTTACCATTGGGGTCTCCCTTGGTATATCCAAATTAGAAAGGGATTTGTTTCTCATCAAATTTGAAAAGGAAATGTTATCTTTAAGTCTTCCCAGCTTAGTGAGGAGGTAGCCAGGTGATAAGTAGCAAAAGGGAGCAGCTGAGCATCTGACTAACAGAGCAAGATGAGCCCTGTGTGGCTGGGTGATTTTCCCGAACGCCCCTACAGTTTACTTGCTCTAACTTCTTCATCGTTATGGTGGTTATGATGTTAATGAGGGTGATAGGCACCTCTGTGCCAGGCACTCTGCAAAATGTTCCCGTATGTTCTCTAAACCCAACCATAGCCCTGCAAGGTGAGGAAATCAAGGTTCAGAGAGGTTAATGGATTTGTCCAAGACCACACTGCCACACAGAGGCAGACCAGGATCTGAACTCAGATCTTGTCTATAAAGGCTAAGACCATTCCAGTGCCATGCCATCTCCCACTGCCTCAAAATGGGAAGGAAGTTTCAGGTAAATGAACAAAAGCCTCTGCCCAGTCAGTCGGTCAAATTTTAGAGTGCATGTGAATCACCTGCAGGGCCTATTAAAACACAGATTGCTGGGTCCCTGCCCCAGAGTTTGTGGCTCATTAGGTCTGAGGTGAGTTGGGCCTGTTCGTCTGCATTTTTGCAACACCAGGTCTGCTGTTCTTGCTGCTGGTGCTGAGCCCTTGATCTGAGGATCTCTGCTCTCAGGGTTAACAGCAGGATGGCCCCATTGCCTCCCCTCCTCTCTCTGTTCAGTTTGGCATCTCCCAGATCTACCCATTTCACCTGCCTAAGAAGAGTGCCCGGGCGAACACTGTCCTCAGTGCTGTCCCTGTTTCCGTGGGAGTGTGTGTGAGAGACACAAGCCCCACCGTGGCTGAGCAGAGGATTCCTGGCTGAGCATGTGCTCCCAGTTCACAGACTCATCCACTCTCAGATCACTGCTCTTCCTCTGAGACCCAGGGGCCATCCCTAGGCCTCTCTGGGCTCCCATTCACCCACAGCTTCTCTGTGGACTGACCCTACTTTCATCCACTTAGTGTGGTTTGTGAAACCTGATCACCTACGACACCCCCTCCTTATCTGTTGGACTTTGGACTGGGAATGAGAAATCTTTTCCAGGGTAATGTGGGACACAGAGGCTGTCTCTGTTGCCTGGGATCCTTGTTACTCTAGGAAAGATAAAGTTTCTAGCAGCTTGGTGACCTTAGCAAGTCATAGTTTGACAAGGGAACATGTGTTTCCAAGGCTCATGGACTTTTAGACTTGGAAGAATTCTTTGTGGAGAAGAGAAAGGGAAGGAAACTAACACTTACTGAGAATCTGCCATGTGTTGGGCACAAGACAGGCTCAATAGGTGTCAGAGTATTTACTCTTCACAATAACCCTATGAGATAGGGTTTTGGGGTTTTTTAATCCCTTCTCGTATTTTTTAATACAGATGAGAAAACTCAGATTCAAAGTTCAGCAACTCATCATGGTTGCACAGCTTGTTAGTAAGCCAGGATTTGAACCCAAGTCTACCCATATTCTTTCCTCTACCGCTGGCCCATCAGTTCACAGGACAGCAGTGATGTTCTCCCTAAATCTGAAACCTGTTGATTGAGCTTTAGGCTACACATTAGGCCCAAAACATAGGACATAATAGGACAATATGGGTCAGCCAGGCAGTGGTCAGTGCTGGGGAAGCAACGACTGGTCCAGTTGGAGAAGCTGGTAGGGGGTAGTAGGAGGAACTAGGGAAACAGGTCATGGTCAAGTGCTGGGTGAACAGGTGGGAGGTGCCAGGAGTCTGTCAAATTGGCAGCAAGAGCTACTGGGAACAGGCCAAAGCAGTCCCCAGGGGAAGATGTAGCAGCCAGCCAGGGGCCTCAGTGCAGCAAAGCTAGCCACTGGGCTGCTCTAAAGAGCCAGGGGCCAGCCTCCGTGCTCAGGCTTGGGCCCGTGTGAAGACAGTCCCCCTGCCCTCCACCTCCACCAGTGCCTACTTTGTGCCTAGCCTTGTGCTAGGTGTTGATGCTCCTCTTTCTTCTTCTTTCTTCTTCAATAAAGCATCCTTGTTTTCAAAGGGCTCACAGCTCAGGTACAAGTACAAGCAACTAAATAAACATAGCCAGATAAGCACTATTTTTAGTATGGTGCTTTATAGCTTAGAGTGCCGATTCACATACACACCCTATATCCAGTGACACTACTGCAGAGGACAGGGGAAGGGCACTGTGCTGAGCACTCTGCCCTTTCACACCTGACATCTCAGGGACCCTTGGCACAACCTCTTGAGAAGCACAGAGGAGGGAGTCCTGACTTCTCCTTGAGGGGATGGGCAAAGCTTCCTGGAGGTATAGTAGAAGCTCTTCATGAAGAAAAGAAGGAGGTGAGGTCACTGCAGGTGGAGGTGACACTGCCACTTCTTACACCGTGATTTCAGCATCATAGGCATTTTAAGCTTTGGCTGGGAGTAGGGCATGGGGCTTGAGGCTGGCCTCTCAGCCTTTTCCTTTTTCATTCCAGTCTGAAAAGCCCTAACTTTTTTGCATCTGTCTTCCTGGGACAGCTCCCTCTGGAAGAGCCAGAATGTCTAAAGTGCCGGCAGGCAAACATCACGGGGGCTGGTGGATGTGCTTTCAGCTGACAAGGTCTGACTTGGGGACAAAAGTTAAGAAGATCTCTTTTTCCTGTCTCTCTGCCATCCATTTTTCCTCAATGACTGTCTTCTTAGAATCCACCATGTAATGACCATGACAGACCAGGGACAAATGAGAGAGGCACCATAAACCACAGATGTCATCTGTCCTCACTGAGTCAGTGAAAGAAAGTAATGGCCTGGAATCAATGAAAAATTGAGCAGGAAGCCAGAGGGGGAAGAGATTCAAATGTGTCTCTTAACCGTGGCGAGTGAGAAGGCAAGTTCTGGATTGGAATTCAGCAGAATGGCTTCACCCTGAGCATCTAGGGAGCAGGGAGCAGGGAGGACATGGGAAAGGACCCCCAAAAGAAAGCATAGACATTAGCTGTGTGGTCGGGGACAGGGAGGCAAGAACCTCCAAGCCGCCTAGTGGTTGCTCAGCTGAGCTAGCACCAAGAGGAGCTCTGAAGGGAGGGACAGCCAGTCCACACCAACACCAGCACAGATGTGGTGCCCTCCGGTGTCCTCCACGGCAGAGGCCAGGTTGAATTCTGCCTTAGGACACCTTGAACAGCACCCATACAGATGCCGTCTCTTCAGGGGACCCCCGACCTGGCCCTGCTCTCCCCAGCAGCACCGGCATGAAGCTGTGGCCGGGAGCCAGATGGCAATGACACAGGCAGGGGAAGCCCCAGGAAATGACTGTGAGCCAGTAATGCAGGCTCCCTTGTCATCAACAGGCCATCATTTGTCTTCCCCAGCCCTGCACCCTCCTCACGTGCACCCCATGCAGCCAGGCACAGGCCCACTGCAGAGAAGCAGCAGGACTGAGAGGACAAAGGATATTAAAATTAAAAACTGCACAGTGATTGAGATTTTAATAACCAGGTCAAACTACTAGCCTGGAAACCCTTAAAGGGACCCAAATACGTTGTTTGCTCTAAGCCAATGGAGGGATCCAGGCCAAGGAGGGTTGATGCAGTGATGGGAATAAAGCTAGTTTCATGTTTGCTCACATAAGAGTGACTATTCAAACAAACCCACTGGACTCACTTAATCCTCACAACAACCTTGGTGTTATTCTGTTTTTTAACTGAGGTAAAATTCATATAACATAGAATTAACCATTTTAAAGTACAAAATTCAGTGGCATTTAATACATTCACAATGTTGTACAACTATTGCCTCTACCCAGTTTCAAAACACTGTCAACACCCCCTGGGGTTTTTCTAAGGTCTGTGTTACTGATGAGCTACTAAGACTGAGGAAAGTGATGTGATTGATTCAAGTCCATCAGTGGCAGAGACTGGACTTGAACCCAGATCCTCTAACTCCTGTGGAGGGAGGGAACATTTGTCTTCAGACTTTGATAACAGCCCCTGAACTGATTTCCTGGCCTCTCTTCCCCCCTCCCTCCAGTTGTCTTACACACAACGACATTCAGCTCCTACAGTGAGGCTCTGACAGCATCCTTCCCCTCAGCCTCCCAGTGGGTCCTCATTAGCTTCGGAATAAAGTCTGGGCTCCCTTACCTGCTGCAACGTTTATGTTGATGTCATCACCAAGCAACTTGTTTCTCCGAGCATGCAAGCATCCTAGGCTCTGACAACCCCAGGAGTGGAGGCTGATCCCAGCACAGCCTCTCTGCTTTATCTTGTCCCACCACTGCCAGCCAGCCTGCATTTGTCCTCAAGATTTCTTAAGCGGGATCCAACACCAGGGCTGGCTCGGCAAACTGCAGTGAATGTTGCTGTTGGAACCGTCTCATTTGACTTGAGGGAAAGGACAGCAACCTCCCATCTCTCTACCTTGGTTGGCTAAATTACTCTGAAGGCAAATAATGGAAGCAATGCAGATATTAAATACGTTGGTGCCAATATATATATGCATTAGTTGAAAAGATACTCATGGTATATTGTTAGATGCCAAAAGGTAAAATACTATTAATATATATAGTATAATTCTGTTTCAGAAAAAATATATGTACATATATAGAGAGAGTATATATATCTTTCTAATATGTGCATATATTTATTTGCATAGTAAAAAATTTGAAAAGATATATTTTTAATGTTCATGTTAACGTGTTAATGATGGTTCTTTCTGCCCAGCGTGGTTTGGAGTGATTTTAATTTTTCTCTTTTGCCTATTTTCATATTTGATAAGTTTCATCTATAAAAACATGGCTCATATAAGAAAAAGAATAATGAAGAAATGAGGTCCTGTAATGCTTTGTTTATCCCCCTCAACTAGGCCTCCTATCACAACTAATTGTGTGTGTGCATCTCTACTTTCTCCTCACCTTGATGACCTGGATCTCTTCTTATTCATTTTGCCATCTCCATGACAGGCTCAAGAATGAATTAGCTAGCTAAGGGGTGGACTCCAAGTTCTACTCCTTCTAACCCCTCAGAGTGCAAGTGTCTGATGCCAACTCCCGCCGCCCGCCCCCCCCCCCAGGCTGGCCTCCAGGAGGTTAAGCTCCTGTGACTTCCCGGTGCTGGGTTCCTGAGGTTTCCTGCCAGGCAGTGGTGTCAGTGAGTGAAACAGAGGCCACCGCAGGCAGACGCAACTACCAACAGCAAGTCTGCAGGCCCAGAAACTCTCTTGCGCTTGTGGGTTTCTCCTCCAAATGATTTCATTACTGTAAGGCAGAGGTTTCATTGCCAGGGTAACCAGGAGGCGAATATGTGCACAGAGCAGCCTCCTCCACTTTGAACTTATCTCTATTTTGTTAAGCTCCCACTGGGTTCTGAGCTCACTTCACATTTGTGGTTGCAAGAATGTAAACATTCTTCAGTCCTGCTGTTTTTTTTTTTTGTTCATCTTGTTTTGTCTCTCTTTACAAGGTCTGGCTGACATGTATAGTTTCTCCTGCAGTTTGCTAGTGCAACTTGTTTTATTTTCACCAGCTCACCTTGATACCTTTCTCCCTACTGTGTCATGATCAGAATTGCACACTCAGAATAGATGAATATATTTTTCAATGTATTAAAAACTAACTGGAATGTCAAAATTGGAAATTTCCAGTTGAGAGAATGCTGAAGGGGACAGCTTTAACTATGTTTGTTCTTCCCCCCATGATTTGCTTTTCTTCCGTTGGCTTTGCTGTTCCAGCTCCACAGCAGGGCACACACACGTTTCTAAACTGCACTGTGGCCTTGGCCTGTCTGATGTGAAATGTGCATTCTCCCTCTCCTTGGTGAGGCTTGGAGGCCTCAGCCCGAGGGGCAGTGAACTTGACTCCTCAATAATAACAAAACTCACATAGCCTGCACTTCCCTCTCATTCCATCCCTGCTGTCACTTAAAATGCTTGTTAATTAGACTCCATTTCTGGAATTGTCAGTAAGAAGTTCTTTTCAAGGGAGGTGAGCCTTGCCCAGCACCTGACAATTGTTGAAAGGAATTAAGTCTAATTGAATAGAATCAAAACCAAATTGATTGAGCAGGTAATAAGCCAGCCTTGCAGGTAAGGGCCGTTGGCCCCTTAAATGCCGCCCAGCTGACTGAGCCCACCGTTCTCTGGTGTCCAAGAGGAGGAGGGCACAGCACCAGGGCCCATTCTGGTGGTTTGGGATGTTTCCCTTCTTACCTTGTTGCTCTGAGGGTCCACACTGGTTTCTCATAGTCACTGCCTGTGGTGAAAGTCTGACTTTAAATCAAGTTCGCAGAGAGTCTCTGAGGAGAGCCAGGGCACAAGCTCAGCCTGAGTGTGACTGAGGGAGGGAGGTGGGCTCCCCCTGCGGTTTCTCAGTGAGGAAAAAAATGTAACCCTCAGAAACATGGGAGAATTAATTACGTGCAATGACACATTTCACATATATCTACAAGTCTGTGTAGCTTGCGACACATGAGTTATAACCTTGCCCTCTCTGGATAGATCCTGCCCTGAAAGTAGCTGAGAACAGCCAAAGCCAGAGAAGTGTGTCTGGACATCCGAGGGGTGCAGCCTGACCCTGCACCTGGGACTTGAAGAGAAGGGAAGGAGGAAAGTCAAGCACTGTGCTAGGCTATGCAATTCTTGTGACAAATGTGTGATGTCAATGTTATTCCCATTTTACAGAAGGGAAAACTGAGGCCCAGAAGGATAAACAAAGATAGTACCTTTGGAGGCAGACAGATCTGGGTTCTAATATCACAGGCGCTGTTGCCCGATGCCTGCTATTTACCCTCCCTTGACCTTCAGACTCCTCATCTGTGAATTGTAGATATTAATGCCCACCTCACAGGGCTGTTATGAGGATTAAATATAATCAAAGAAAATGATGTGTAGAAAGCAAGACACAGGAGGCAGATGTTCACTGAATTGGACTTCTCTTGCTCCTTGCCCAAAGTCCAGCATCTGGGCAGGGCGACCAGGTTACAAACCTAGATCACCTAATGATTATACAGCTCATCCTTGCCCTCCGGGAAGTGCGGTGGGCAGAACACTATGCCTCCCCATGTTGCCCTGTGCCTGACCAGGAACCAGCAGCCAGGCTCATTCTCCAACACCTTGGGGAGGTGACAGGCAGAGATTTCTCTAGGCTCCTAGCCAGCTCTGCCCCCCAGCGCTGCCTCACTCACCCCTGCTGATGCCTCCAATGCACTCTCCTTAGCATCCGCTTCTGTCCCATGGCTTTCACAGAAGCCTCAGTTTAGACCTTGGACCCTTGACTTATCTGGCCACTCGGCCTCTCTGTTAATACTCAACATTTTCCCCCTACTGACCCAGATCCTTCCATCTGTCATGCAAAGGTAAGCGCGTGTGGCCTCCTCTGGGACACCTTCCATCACACTATTAGCTGCAGGTGACTTTGCTTGAGCTGCTCATTTGCTCTTGACCTCCTGCTCTGCGTCACAGCAGGTTGGGTGTGCATCTTCCAGGGGACTTCCACTCCACTCCCCAGGAGGGAAGGTCCCCTCTCTGCTTTTCTCCTCTGCAGTTTCCTGTCCCCTCCTCCACCAGGTAGGCCTGCTGCTAGGGGAGAGTTCAACAGGAGATTCCCTGGTTTGCATAGGACCAACTGGATCAGGTGGGAAAAGGGGAAAACCACTGATCTCCCCATTTTCTAATCCAGCTTTGCAGATAATAAAGCCTGTACTTTCAGCTGATCTGGTTCCTAGGTCAATTTCTCAATAGGTTGAAACTCAGAGGGAAGAGGAGTGTGATTTCCACTGACAATCAGCAGATTGGGAGCCTTTTGAGGGCAGAAAATGTTTCTTTCTTATTTTTGGTAACTATTAATGAAAAAAAAATTACATAATATTTAACACATAGAAAAATGCAGCATATTTGTAAATCATAAAGCACAATACTAAACACTCTACCTAAGAACTAGTCCAATCTGCCTCCTTCCATCCTATCCTGTATTTTGAGCTTAATCTTGCCTTCTGTTTTTTTTTTCTAAGCAAATATGTATGCATTTATGAGCTATATATAGTTTGGTTGTGCTAGTTTGGGAGGACTCTACATAAATAATATGAAACTAAACTTAATCATTAGTGGTTATGAGATTTACCATTTTAAGATAAACATGCACCTACCCCACAACTCAGCAATTCTACTCCTTGCTATATACCCTAGGGCAGTGGTTCTCAAAGTTTTTGGTTTTAGGATTCTTTTGTGCTCTTAAAATGATCAGAGGCCCCAGAAAACTTTTCCTTGTATGGGCTATAACTATTGATATTTACTGTATTATAAATTAAAATTGAAAAAAATTAAATATTTATTAATCAATTTTAAAATAACAAAAACGCATTACATGTTAACAATACATTTTATGAAGAATAATTCTATTTATTTTTAAGTTTAGGGAGATGAGAGGGATTTTCACATTTTACATATCTCTTTATTGTCTGGCTTACTAGAAGGCAGCTGGAATCTCTATTTGTATTCAAAGGTTGCAATATGTTGTTTTGGTTGAAGTATGTGAGAAAAACCCAGTCTCACACAGATATATAATTGGAAGAGGTAGGAGTATTTTAATAGCCTATTCAGATAATTGTGAATGTGTCATGCAGCCTCTCTGGAAAACTTCACAGCGTACCCTTTACAGAATGAGAGTGAAAATTATTATGAAGATAGAAGATAGTTTTGATCTTGTAGGGCTTCTGAAAGGGCCTCCGGGACCCCTGTGAGTCCCTCGATCACACTGTGAGCACTGCTGCCTTAGTGAAAGTCCTGCACATGTGCACCAGAGGGGTGTGCAAGATTATTCATGGCAGCATTGTTTATAATAGAAAAAAACTGGAAACAACTCAAATGTGGTCTGTCATCAGGAGAATGAATAAATGAATTGTGGTTCATTCACACAAGGGACTATTTTACAGCAGTGAAAATAGTGCTTCTCCTCATCTATGTACATGTATTAACATGTATTAGCTATGTATTAACAGAGTCTTAGCACTTTGAGGAGCTCATCTGATTGGTGTACACTAGTGTTAAATGAGGCCATGCACAAACTAGGTATTTGAGAGATGGGCAAATGAATGAACATACCAAAAAGCTGTGAATGGAGGCAAAGCCTGAGTCATCTCATTTCCTGTTGTGACTTTTGTCATGTGAAATTCTCCTGTGCCTGAAACCTTTTCCTTTTCTGAAGCACTTGATTTCAGACTGATTAAAAGCTAACTTCCTGTTTTAAAATGATATTTATGCCACTGCAAAATACTTTGCAAACAGTGGGACTTAATAAACACAAGGCCACAGAGAATTCAGCAAATTTATAAAAAGATCTCCCCTTTGGAAGTTTGGGAGAACAGAGCTAAAACAAGTACATTTTGTGTTTAAAACTAAGCCTTCTTGCTGGAATAAAAACATTTCAAGGCAAAATCTTTCCACACCTCTGATTCCTGGTTAGAAGGGAAGAAGGAACAATGGACAGCTTTGTAGAGGCCAAGCAGGCCACTAAAATTGTCCTAATCAGCACATAATCCTGTAGGTTATAGGGCAATGGACCCGTGATTCCTATCAATGAATTGTTTCCCAAAGGGCTCCACCCTCCACCATCCACCAGCCCAGCCCATCTCCCTCCCACACACACACACACACACACACACACACACACACACACACACACACACACATACAAGAGTTGTATACAGTGTACTCTTTCAGTGTATGGGTGCAAGTGGTAGCAACACAGTGGCCAAAAACAAAGATGGCTGAGCTGAGAAGGGACACATGCTTAATCTGTACTTCAAACACATACCTATATTATTTAATAGCAGTTTTTATTTTTTTTTTTCCGAGACAGAGTCTCACTGTGTTGCCGGGGCTAGAGTTCCGTGGCGTCAGCCTAGCTCACAGCAACCTCAAACTCCTGGGCTCAAGCGATCCTCCTGCCTCAGCCTCCCAAGTAGCTGGGACTACAGGCATGCGCCACCATGCCTGGCTAATTTTTTGTGTATATTTTTAGTTGTCCAGATAATTTCTTTCTATTTTTTAGTAGAGATGGGGTCTCGCTCTTGTTCAGGCTGGTCTCGAACTCCTGAGCTCAAATTATCCACCCGCCTCGGCCTCCCAGAGTGCTAGGATTACATGCGTGAGCCACCACGCCCAGCCTAATAGTAGTTATTAATACAATATGTATCCACAGACCTATACCCAGCAAATTTATTGATCTTGAACATAGATTTTTCACATAATAGTACTTCACTGCTTTTTTGAGATATCAAATATCAACTTTTTCCCTAAAAGATTTTCCCATTTTGTGGTGTCCCTCTGTTGCCAGTGCCAATGAACTCAGAGAAAATAGAGACATAGAAGAGGAAACAAAAAAAAAAATTCTATAGTTATTCCCCAGGAAGGAAAGAAAATAATATATCCACTAAACAAGAATAGGATGATATAAAAAAGGAGCATTCAGAAAACAATAAAGAGCTGTTAGAATTAAAAACATAATATGAGAGCAGAAAGACAGCTCAGTAAAAGAGTTAAAAGATAAAGTTTGGGAAATCTCCCAGAAAGTAAGTGAAAAAGAAGAAGAAAATTATCAACTCTGGGGAGGAAAAATATACAAGAAGGAAAAATAATAATAGTATACCACATGGCTCAGCTATGACTAGCATTGATATAGACATAATAAAGTAAACACTAAACATTGACTATTGTTCTAGCCAAATTATAAAGATGGGAGGGAAGAGAAATATGGATTGGTGGGGATGGAATGAGGAGCACAAGGAGCTAACTCCTCAGTCAGTACATAATGCCTGAACCTGAGAAATCAAGACAAAGAAATAAAAGCATGCTACTTTATCATTATGGAAGTACATCCCAAAAGAATTTTTAAAATGTAGAAAGGTACCTCTGCAGAGTAGAAAATGGGGAAGTTGTTTTTCATAGCATGGTTTGCGGAACTAATTGACTCTTTAAATCATGACATGTGTACCTTTGATTAATAAATAAAAAAATTTAAAAATAATTATAAAACCAAAGTAACTAATATTCTCTGCACATAAAAATAGCCCTCAAAGCCTTCAAGAAAGTCATATTGGCAAACAATATTCATAAAGTCATAATAATGTAAACACTAGGCCAGGTGTGGCAGTAATCCTAGCACTTTGGGAGACTGAGGCAGGAGGATCACTTGAAGCCAGGAGTTTGAGACCAACCTGAGCAACACAGTGAGACCTCATCTCTATAAAAAATAGAACAATTAGCCATCTGTGGGCTGTAGTCCAGCTACTCTGGAGACTGAGGCAGGAAGGTCATTTGAGCCCAGGAGTTTGAGGTTACACTCTATCCCACCAACAGAGAAAGACTCTGTCTGAAAACAATAATAATAATGTAAGTTCTCAAAATCCATTTCTCTAAAAAATTGCGATCTAGCTATATTTGAAATATAGGAAGATAGCAAGTGTGAGTGTGTGTTAGGGTGAGCAACCATCCATCCCAGTTTGCCTGAGACTGGGGTGATTTCTGGGACATGGAATTTTCAGTGTTAAAACCAGGATGCTCGTAGCAAACCAATATGGTTGATCATGCTAGCTGGGCAGTGAATGTGTGTGAGTGAGTGAGTAAGTGTGTGTGTGTGTGTGTGTGTGTGTGTGTGTGTGTGTGTGTGCGCGTGCGAGAGAGAGAGAGAGAGAGAGAGAGAGAGAGAGATGATGTAGAAATACTAAATTCTCATCTTTCATAGTCAATAAATAATGTCTAAAATTGATAAATCAAGAAACAGCAATATAAGCACATTGTTCAGTAATATGATGATTAAAACCATAAGAAACAGATAATCCAAGTGGTTGTTAGAGAGAAGAACTTGAGAGTAAAAAAGGGTGGGATAGGAAACTTTCAAAATGATGTACATGTAATACTTTGATTTAAAAAAAAATAAAAGACAGAAATCAGAGGTTATTTAGGGTGAGGAATGATTCTACTTCTTAATAGCTCCTAAGTACATCACTGTATTATGATGTATTATGTATCGTGTATTAGTCAGAATAGGATAGTATTTGCTGAGATAGTAAATAAACCTTGAAATCTCAGTGGCATAATACCGCCGTCCCCAATCCCTGGGGGACAGGGGCCGCAGAGCTCCGCCACCACCCACCCCCTCCCCACGTCAGCGGAAAATTATCATCCATAACTTGGTGGGGGGAGGTGGGGCTGGGGAGGCACAGCAGGAGGTGAGCTGAAGCTTCATCTGTATCCACAGCTGCTGCTCCCCATGGCTTGCATCACCCCCTGAGCTCCGCCTCCCGCTCCTCCCCACTCCGTGGAAAAATTATCTTCCATAAACCGGTCTCTGGTGCCAAAAAGGTTAGTGGGGACCTCTGGTATAGTAGAATCAAAATTTATTTCTAATTCACAAAATCCAATACAAGTTTTAAGGGGAACTTCCTCTACCTTGTAACTATGCCATCTGGAATGTGTGTGTGTGTGTGTGTGTGTGTGTGTGTGTGTGTGTGTAGATCACTTACATGGCACTCCCCATTTTCTAATGATTATGCCAACAAAATAAAACAAAAATAGTGGTATCTTAAATTGCTGTAAGTTATGATTTCAGAAAAAGACAGCAAATGATAATAATGCCAGAGGAGGAGAGGGAGCTGGTGGTACTATTTCCCACAGAGTTGTGAAAACTGACTTATGGCCCTTTATGTGTGCCCTTCATTTCACTATCATGGGCATTTCCTTTAAAAAAAAGAAAAGAGTAAAATATACTCAAGTTTCTACTGAGAAAATCACTGATAGAACTAAAACCCCTGGACACTAGTATCCAAGTAGCTGCTAACCTTATGTGAGGAATACACTGTGTGCAACTCAGTGTTGCAAGTGCTTGGTTTTGAAATTTTCATAAATATATGATTTGTGAGAAACATAAGAAAATACATTGAACAAAGTCACAGGTTCAAACTTTGACTTTTCATTCAAGCAAAAACCAACAGAACTTATGGTTGAAATCAGACATTTAACATTTATTTGCTTTATCAACAAAAAATTATTCAGGAAGCCCTGGCTTAGAAAATCAATTTTTTGATATTTCCTCCTGAACCAACATCTAGTTTCTCAGACATGAAAGGACTCCACCGCCCCCTTTCCTGTGTTTTAACTTCCAAGAGTTACTTACTTCAAATTTAGTGGTATTTATATGGATGAGCCCATAAAATTACATGTTGACTTCTGGTTAACAAAGTACTATGGACTGAGAAATAGGCAGCTAAACCAGTAGGGAAAAAAATTTCAGAAATAGACCCAAGTATGTATGTGAATGTAATACTTAATAAAGCTGGCATTTCAAAACAAAGGAGAAAAAAAGGCTATTCAGTAAATAGTATTGAGGCAATTGGCTAAACCCCATTTTCCATTTGGGAAAACCATTTAAATTATATTACTCCTGTACTCTTTACTCCAAAATAAATTCCAGATGAATAAAAACCTACATGTCAAACACAAAACCATAAAAGTATAGGAAGAAAATATAGTTGAATCTGTTTATAATCTTGGAAGAAGATCTAAGCATGCCATGAAATACAGAAAGCATAAAGACAAACACTAATATTACAAATTTGAGTATATAAAGCTTTGAAACTTTCTGAACACGAATAAAGATATAAGCAAAGGTAAAAACAAACTAATAAAAATCATTGCAACATACATGATAGGTAATTGACTGATTTCCTTAATATACAAAGAGTTCTTACAAATCAATAGAAAGAAAACCAGCTAAATGTATCAGTCAAGGTCCAGTCAGGAAAGCAAAAATTATGCCAGGTAATACAATTGGGGGAAATTAATGTCGAGAGATGGTTACACAAATGTTGAAGGACTGAGAGGGTAAAAGAGAACACTGAGGAACCCAGATGTTAGTGGCTGCTGGGAATAGCTACCACTCTTGTGCTGGTGGAGCATTAGAGATGGGGTTTCAAGAACTTAGGAATGCAGAGTGCTTGGCTCTCAGCCTCTGGGGAGGTGTTTTGAGAGGCTGGTCTTGGGACTACCTAAGGAAACTGGAGGCTGAAGCAGAGGCTGTCCTCTGCTGTTGATGGGACTCTGAAAGGTGCAGGTAACAGGAAGAAAATCCCTTCTCCCACTTTACATTCCCTGCCAGTACCTCCCATTCACAGAACCTAGCCAGGAAACCAGCCCTCACAGAGTCCTAGCAAAATATAAAGGGTGGGCTTAGAGCTGAACGAAAAGAAGAAAGCATCTAACACATCAATAAAAAGGGTCAAAGACCATTTGTGAGTATCTACATCCAACCCCTTCTTTTCTAGATGAGCAAGCAGAGTTCCACAGACAACGTAACTTATACAAGACTAGCATCTAGTTATGGACAGAGCTAAGCAAAGAAGTCAGTTCTTTTTCATAATTTATTAAATTCTACTACAACCCACTATATCCCTCACTGCTAGTTGCTGACTTATTCTAAAGTAGCCATAGCAATCCTATGTCTGTGACTATAGAAGGCTCAGTCACCATTAAGCAAATTGGAAATGTGCATTTCCTCTGGCATGAAAGGGCAGGATAAAGAAAGCATCTCTGAAAGCCAAAACGAGAGTGCCGGATAAGCTGGCAGTGGTTCTGCATTTGCCCATTCCTCATCCAAAGGCCCTTTATTATCTCTCTTTAGAGGGAGGGCCAACTGACCTCAAAATGTCCCTCTGCTTGCATAGCTTGATACTGGCCGATGGGAGAGGGTGGGAAGCAGTGAGGAGCTCCAAGTTTTCCTTTTATTTTCCTGTAAATCATAGGACTCCAGGACTCTGCAGAGGCAGGATTTGGCATGTTCTGTTCTTAGGGATTTTATCTTATTGGTTTTCTATTGCTGCTGTAACAAATTACCATGAACCTAAAGCAACACAAATTTATTATCTTGCAGTTCCATAGGTCAAAAGTCCAACCCTGGTCTCATCAGACTAAAATCAAAGCATCAACAGGGCTGTGTTCCTTTCAGGAAGCTCTAGGAGAGAATCTGCTTCCTTGGCTTTTCTGGCTTCTGGAGGCTGCTTGCATTCCTTGGCTCACGGGCCCTTCCATCTTCAAAAACACCAGTAGTGTATCTCTCAGACCATCCTTCCACAGTCACATCTCCTTCTGGCTCTGTTCTTCTTCTTCCCTCTTCCACTTTTAAGTACTTTTGTGATTACATTGGTTCTATGCTGATAATCCCCCCAGGGTAATCTCTGCATCTCATGGTCGGTCAGCTGATTAGCAAACTTAATTCCACCTGTAATCCTAATTCCCTTTTGCCGTGTAACCTAGCACAGGTTCTAGGACTAAGACATGGACAACTTTGGGAGGCCGTTACTCTGCCTACCACTGCAGGTAACATAGTCCCACCAACAAGACGTTGTTTACCCAAATCTTGCACACATTCTTCAGTGACCAGGAGAACCCAGAGTTCTCATGGTCTTCTGCAATCTATCACCAGAATTTTCTATTACTTCCACACTGGCTGATGCCCACCACTCAACACAAATGTCACATCTAGTCCACAAAAGCACGAGAACAAATACTTCATAGGAAAAGAAATATATGTGGTCAATAAATATGGGGGAAATTTTTTTAATGCTCAAACTCCCTAGAAAGTCATAACAACTTAAAACAATGAGATATAATTTCTCACTTATTAAACTGGCAAACATTTAAAACAAAATAACCTACTCACTGCTGGCAAGGAGATGCTGAGGTGTACACTCTCAAGCACACCTCGTGGACCCATCTTCAGGGGCTACTTTTCTGGAAAGCAATTACAATGTGTATTAAGAACCTTAAAAGAGTTCACGCTCTTAAACCAAGAAATTCCAATTCTAGGAAATTAACCTAAGAAAACAATGAGAGATCCCTAATAATTTTATAATTAAAGACACTCAGAATCACATCATTTAAAAAATTAGTAATAAATATACAATAGTAAAGAAGTCAATTATAGTGTATCAATATAGTGAAATCATGAGCAATCATTAAGAACCATCTTTTTCAAGAACATTTCATGACATGGGGAAATGCTCTCAGTAAGACATTAAGGAACAGAAGCCTGTTAGGAAGCTGCCTTCACAAAACAATTCCATTTTATTTTATATACTTATACATATGTATGTATATGGAAAACTGGGTGCTGAATGAATGCTTGCCAGTTGTCTCAGAATTTTAGCTGAAGCCAGTAGCTGATAAATGCTCCCGCGTTCTAAAGAGAGGTGCTAGACTCATCCTGGGAGGACTTACTAAGAGATAGTGTAAAGATCTATAGACCCTCCTCACTGGACCTGTCGACACTTTATATGCAGAAAACTGGAAGTCAGAGAGAGCCATTGAGATAGTGAGTTCTGGTCATAGAGGAGAGTACTCTGGCTTCCTCCTCTCTCAGGGAGTCCAGAGGGTGCTCCCACATACATACAGAACCAGTGAGGGACACTCCAAGAGAACCCCCCCATGAATACTGGGAACTCCTGCAAGGAGGGAGACTGCCCAGATGGAGATTAGTCTCTAACCCCATTACTTTCCTTTTTCAGAATTTACCAAAAATTAAACAGATTATAAAGCTATGGTAATTAAAATAGCATGGTACTGGCATGGGAAAAGACAAATAGATCAATAGGGGAGACATAAAAGACCATTAATAAACCTGACCATGTGATAATTTAATATATGATAGTGATCACATTGCAATATGGTAGGGAAAATGGATTATGCAACAAATGGAAAAAATTAAGGTTTTTTTCCCACATATGTGTCAGAATAAATTTTAAATGGATTAAATAAATGCAAAATGTGAAACCATAAAAGTACAAGAAGAAAACATGGTATAAATTGTTAGTATTTTGGAGTAGGGAATTATGTCTAAATACCCAGAGAACCCATAAGTCATAAATCAAAATATTAATAAATTCAGCTACATAAAAAATAAATATCTGCACAGAAAAAATAATATAAAGTCAAAAGGCAATTGGGGGAAATATTTAGAATTCATCATATCATAGAGCTAATAATATTAATTTCTGAAGAGCACCTATGAACCAAAAAGAAAAAGGCCACAACTGCACCTAAAAATGGCAAAGTATATGAAAAGAAGATTCACAGATAAGAAAATATAAATGGCTCTTAAAAACATGAAAAGATAATCTCATTCATAAAAATATAAATAAAAATTAAAAATTCACATAGACATACAAACATACAATAACAGTCTCTGGCTGGATAGGGAAGAATGCTGATATTTGTTTTTGCTCAGGCAGGGGACCTGGAGAAAAGGGAACTTACTTTTTGCTGAATATTCTTTAATTATTGTATTATGGTAAAATACACATAAGATAAAATTTAGCATTTTCACTATTTTAAGGTATACAATTCAGTGACATTTAGTACATTCACAATGTTGTGCAACCATCACCACTATCTAATTTCAGAACATTTCATCACCCCAAAAGAAGACCCCATACTCATTAGCAGTCACTTCCTATTCCTTCCTACCCCCAGTTCCTGGCAGGCACTAACCTGCTTTCTGTCTCTATAGATTTGCCTCTTCCGGATATTTCATATAGATGGAATGATATAATATGTGGCCTTTTATGTTTGGCTTATTTCAGTTAACATAATGTTTTCAAGGTTCATCCATATCATAGCATGTATTGATACTTTGTTCCTCTTTATGGTGAATAATATTCCATGAACGAAGAAACCACATTTTGTTTATTCATCAGCTGATGACATTTTGGTTGTTTCCACCTTTTGGCTATTGTAAATAGTGCTGCAATGAACATTTGTGTACAAGCTTTTTTTTGAATACCTGTTTTCAATTCTTTTGGGTACATACTCAGGAGTGGAATTGCTGGGTCAAATAATAATTACAACCTTTTCGTGACTTTTGACTGTTGTACCATGTGCATATATTACCTAACCAAAAATTGATTATTTTAGTAAAAATAAGTAGAGACAAATATATTGTTTTATAATCACAATTCTGCAGCCCTGCAAAATTAGCATTGGATCAAAAAGTGGTCTCACAAGACCTAAAAGAAACGGAGGTGCAGGAAGTAAAAATATATAATGATACAATTTTAAAATGTGACTCATAAAACCAGTAGATCTTCAGGCTACAAATGCTCCCCGTCACTAAATGTTCCCGCAGCGTTGCCCTGGTGAGCATGGAAGGGCCGTGAGAATGTTGTCTAGATCCATGTTTTTAGAAAAGGGAAAGGGGAGGTTGAACTTGGCTTTGAACGTGTGATTGTGTTGACGTGGTCTGATAGTTGGGTGGACTCTCACCTGGAGCCCTGGCTCCCGCAGCACCACCAGTGTCCTCTAGGGGGTGAGCCCGGGAGAGATTTGAGTCCCCAGTGGAGCTCCGCTCCGGTGGCCAGGGATGATTGGCGGAGCAAAGCCTTCGTGAAGACGAGCAGAGGAAACACTGTGACAAAGAACGCAGCGCCGGAAGGACACTTGGAAAACATATTTCTCAAGCTCTTAATTTTGATAAACAAGGAGACTGAGACCCAGAGTAGCTGCTGATGGTCACAAAGCCTAAAAGCATGAAGTCTGGAAACCTCTGCTATGCTGCAATGTGCCGCGTGGAGAGAGAGGCTTTTCAAGTCCCACGGAGCTGGGTTTGGATCCCTCCTCCCTTTCTCTCCACCCGCCCTCGCCATTTCCACCATTTTCTTAAATATGTGACCCAGGGCCAGTAACTTAACCTTTCTGAGCCTGTTTCATTATCTGTATAAGGGGTGTAATAACATACACATAAGCCGATGCAAATGATATCATGTCTATATAGGACTTCCTTTATGCTTGGCACATAGTAGATTCTCAATAAATATTTGTTGTGTGAATAAACACCTCCTTTTCTAGCCCTTTCAAAGGGAATCGTTGTTCTGCTACCCAAATAATTCTTTATTGATGACACTTTAGGTAGCATCCTTATGAGCTTTCTCATATCTAGAAGACTGACCCTGGGAGGGGAAGGAAAGAAGAGTTTGGGGTGTTAGCATCACTGCTATTGCGGTAAAAAGCTGCTTTGTGAAGCCTGAGCAGCCCCAGTGACTGCTGTGCTGCCACCACTTGGAAGCGTGCACAACTGTCAGCCAGAGGTCCTCAGAGTTTCCAGGTCCTGGCATTCTCTGCCAGTAAGGTGGGGTCCCTGGGTTATGGATACAAAGGTCTTCCAAGGCCAACAGAGCCACCCCCCACCTTGTTCCCACCTCCCCTTCACCAGTGTTCTGACATAGGCCAGTCTGGCTGTTTCAAGTAACACTAATCAAAGTATTTTATGAGAACTATTGTTTATGCCCAGCTACGCGATCCTCATGCATGTCGTCAAACACATCAGAGTAATGCAGTTGTAAATTTTATTTCATTTGCATCATGAAATTCAGGTCATGTTTTCTTAGTCTTCATAATTTACACTTTATGTGATATAAGACTTTTAAAAGATTAGGTTGTAAGTTATAATTATCACAATTCCTTTTTTAGGAGGAAGCAGGGTGGGGATGGGACTAAAATATACTGTTCTAATTATAAAAAAACATTGCTGCAGCACACAAAATGGGAAACATAGAGAAAAGAAAAAAAAATTTCCCGTAATTCCATCATTCAACAATGGTTAGTGTTTCTTAGTAGATTTTAAGAACATCTTTATAACTTTGACTCAAACTATACAGAAGCAATTTATGTAACCAAAACATTTGCACCCCTGTCACACTTTGAAATAAAATAAAAATAATAAGAAGAAAAAAGACCTGAGTGAGCATGTTAGCACATTCAGCCCCCTTGCCATGTGACACCATGTACCGCCTTGGGACTCTGCAGAGTCCCCACCAGCAAGAAGGCTCTCCCCAGATGTGGCCCCTTGACCTTGGACTTCTCAGCCTCCATAACTGTAAGAAATAATTCCTTTTATTTATTAAAAAAAATTTAATGTACTTTTTACAAAGTTGTGATCATAACATTTCTTATTTTTAAAAAATAGGCCTCCTCAGTGCCTAACGTTGATATTCATTCATTCATCAAACACTTCCTAGATGCTTACTATATGTCTAGCACTGAGGTACAAAGATAAATTAGAATCCTGTCCCAACATTTTCAGCTTGTTTATGCATCTGCTAAAGGGTTGCTATGATCTGAATATTTGTCCCCTCCAAAACTCATTTTGAAACTTAATCCCCCTTGTGGCAGTATTGAGAGATGGGGACTTCAAGAGGTGATTGGGTCATGAAGGCTCTACCCTCATGAATGGGTAAATCCATTCGTGGATTCATAGATTAAATGGGTTAATGAATTAATGGGTTATCACGGGAGTGGGACAGGTGGCTTTATAAGAGGAAGAGAGACCTGAGCTAGCACACTCAGCTGTCTTCCGTGTGACGCCCTCCACTGCCTCCAGACTCTGGAGAGAATCCCTACCACCAAGAAAGCCCTCCTGAGATGTGCCTCTTGGACTTCCCAGCTTCCAGAACTGTAAGAAATACATTTCTTTTCTTTATAAATTACCCAGTCTGTGGTATTTTCTTATAGCAACAGAAAAGACTAAGACAATGGTGCTGCTGATTAGGGGGAAGCCCTTTAAAGTAGGGGACCCTGACCTAAGAGATTAAACGCAGGTGGTGGAGTATGCCTGGAACAGCGAAGAGGCTGGAGTGGCTAGAGAAACAAAAGGAGCTCAGGCAGTGCTTGCTGAGTGAATGAATTACCCCAGCATGCAGTGCAGACACTTTCATTTGATTCTTAGAGTGCCAAAGCAGCTCTCAAATTGAATCTTTCTCTGCATCCTTTCTCCCAGGTTTTAAAAAATATCATCTGCGCAGGCTGGGGAAGGTGGCTCATGCCTGTAATCCCAGCACATTGGGAGGCCAGGGCAGGATTGCTTCAGGCCAGGAGTTTGAGACCAGCCTGGGCAACATAACAAGACTCCATCTCTACAAAAAATAAACATATAAATAAAAAATATCATCTGTGCAGATGTTATCCTCTTGAAATCTCTGACAGATTCTTCAAGATCTCATTCCTCTCACCATCCCCTTTTAACTTTACTTTCCATTTAACTAAGAATCTGTCTATGACTTTGAGTTTTTCTCTTCCTGGGTCACTTGCATGGGTCTTTGCACCCTTCTTGGTCTGATCTCTCCAGTGCCTAGAACTGTAGCTGACACAGAGTCAGTGTTCAATTAAAGAGCTCTTGGTTGAGCGAATGAACTTTCCCTTGAGAGTTTCATCATTCCTTTCTACATCCCTTCCTTTAGCCTTTCCATTGGTCGTAGCCCTGCCAGCTTTGTTTACTTCTGCTTTTTCTTGAACCCACGTGAGTTACTTTCAGTTTTTCATTCAGTGTGTTCCTTTTCCCAGGACAGGTGCCGAGTGTACCTCCCAGTGGTGTTCTCATTGCATACCAGTCTCCTTTGGTCTTAAAGGGGCTGGATATCTTTTAGGGAGGGAGGAAGAGATTGCCTGCCTACCTGCCCAGCACTCAAAAAAGCAGGTTGATCAAGTCAAAACCCTCACAGCTTGGACCTTCCCCAACTCCACCCCAAGATTCTATCAGAGTACAAATCTAGACACTGTGTACCTAAGTCCTCTCTCTGCCCACATCCCCTCCCCATAGGAATGAGAAGCTACATGTCAAGCAAGCAGTGAGTGGGGGCTCCAATTTGAGATTAGAGCAAGTAGGATTCACACTTTCTACTCAAATCCACATTTAACCTTTTCAATCATGTGGCAATATGATTTTGCGTGGTACCACAGCAAAATATCTTTATGGGACTCCCATAGAGAAACAGGATAGAAACCCTGGACTGGGGGGAGGAGACTTGGGCTTTTCCCCTAGAGCCTGGGCTCTTTAGGTCTCAGTTTCCTCATCTGAAAAAGGGCCTATTGGACTAGATGGTCTCCAAAAGTCATTCAAATGCCAGGAGCTTAGTCCAGGATCTTGTCTCCAAAGGAAAGGCTGCCACATGGCATTCAAATCTTCCACGGTGACCACTCTTCCCCTAGCATTAATTCCTGCCTCCCATTCCCAAAACACTGCCCTATCACAGGGACTTAGATTTTGGACAGGCCAGTGGAGATGGTGTGCATAAGTAAGTATATTGACTTATTCAAGGAAGCTTGTCCCAGAGGAAAGCTGGTGGTCTGCCCAAGTTCTCAGGAGACAGAAATGTGTCAACACACCCATTTAATAATGTGCACTGAGAACCACAGTGGCCAAAGAGAGGATATTGCTCTGCTCCCACCCTGCCCCCTCCACTTCACGTGTCTCAATGATGGGGAAATCCCTGCCCCTCTAAAGTCCTGCTGTCCTGGCCTCTGCTCCCCTCACCCCTAGTCCCAGAGATACGCTGGCCAAGCTCCTTTGAAAATTCCCTTTCTCCATGCTCCAAATTGCCCTTCCTGTTCTCCAATTACTCAGGCTCACATTAAAGCATGAAGATGGCTTTGGGGAGGGTCTCTAGTAGGTGTTCATCTTTAGCATAAGGAAATTGGAGCAGCTGATTTCCTGGGGAGTGTCTGACCTCTTGAGATGGGAAGGGAGTGGCCCTGCCTCCCACAGGGCCTGGGGCTGCCAGCATTGTACACCACCCCCAACTTTCTTGAGAATCTTTTCAGTCTTTGCCACCCCCTCTGTAACCAGGCACAGGTTGCATAGAGTTCATCTGTATCTTCCAATGTAAATATTCTAGAGGCTTTCTCCCCAGATACCCTCTGCAGGAGATCCAGGGCACAAGTAAATCTCCAAGAGTGTGTAGGATGAAGTTGGTGACTCAGGTTTATCAGAAACCTACTTTAAGAATGGCAAGTGTTACATTTCATCTTCTACACGTTATCTCACTCATTGCTCACCACCCCATGGGGTAGGCACTATTATAACCCCAATTTTATAGGTTTGGGACCAAGGAGGCTTGGAAAGGGTAAGTCACTCCTCCAAGGTCACACATTAGGAGGTGGGGGAGACTCGCACTCAGTGCTTTCCATCAAGTCACTGTACTCAAGAGCCAAACATTTATTGAGAACCTACTCCAGGTGCAAAACCCTCGGGCCAGCACTAAGGTATACATGCAAGTGAATGAGGAATCGGTAGCTCTTGAACTCCAGGAGCACAGTTTCTAACCCAGGAGGTGGTGTGAACATGAAGAACTCTACTTCAAAGCAGCCTGAAATAAGTGCTATCACAGAGGTACAAACAGAGTCCCTGAGAATGTGGCTAAAGGAGGGAGGTCAATCCATACTCAGAGAGAGAGAGAGAAGAAGGTAGAAGAGAAGGAAAGAGGAGAGAGAGAGAATATGAATGCGATGAGTGCTGGGAAGAATTCTTCTAGAATATGGACTTTGTGCTAGGCCTTGGTAGATGGGATGACTCCCTCCCCAGGGTGGAGAGAAACAGGCAGAGGAAATAGCTTGAGCCAGGGTGAGATCACCGGGGACCTGCTCAGCAGTCAGGCACACGTGGGGATGTGGAGAGAGGCAAGGCCGGCAGAGTGGTCAGGATGCCAGGGGGGCGGGGGTCTGGGCTTGCTTCTGGGAGCAGTAAGGAGCGGCTGGAAGGTTCTGATAGAGCACAACAGACAGGAAGAGATGATGCAAGTTTGCAGAGAAAATTGATGGTGGGAGGCAGAGATGAGGCCTTCATATAGTGCCTTCCTTCTTTGGCCAGGACCAGTTGCCAGGCTGGACACTCAGGGGACACGTGAAGAAGAGGGTTGGACCCAGCATTGGGAGGTCCCTATCTAGCACAGGCTTAGCATAAGCCCCCTTCAAGGCCTGTGTGGGGGCTGAGAAGGGGGAGTGGCCTGATTTTGGGGTGGAGGGGGAGAAGACCTATAGGAAACATTGAAGGTCCTGTGGTAGGAGGGGGTGACAGGCATGTGCAGGGAAAGTGGAAAGGAAACACACGATTCTGGAAGAGTCTTTTCAATTCAGCCAAATAAGTGCCCTTACCCCTTACAAATTCAGGCTCATTTCTTACTTTGAAACTCTTTTTTAAGGAAACGCAGAGGAATCTTTTTTTCAAAGTGCAGTAAAAACTCAATAAAATTGAGAAACCAATTGCCTGTGACGTTTGATTCACTGGAAATTTTTTAATTCAATCATAAGTAAAATAGGCAAATGACCCCAGACAGGTTAATATAAGGATATCAACCACAAAATGACTGACTGTGGATGACTGGAGAAGCAGTAATGTAAGCAGGAGGTCACTCAGTTTAGGACCCCTTTGAGGGGTGTTAGGGGAGCAACGCTGCCTAAAAGTTTGCTTTTAGAAGCCCTAAGTCCTAAAGATTTCATGGAGTCCTCCTCCAATACATAATTGAAAATTTTAGGCCGGGCGTGGTGGCTCACGTCTGTAATCCTAGCACTCTGGGAGGCCGAGGTGGGAAGATCCCTTGAGGTCAGGAGTTTGAGACCAGCCTGAGCAAGAGCGAAACCCTGTCTCTACTAAAAATAGAAAAAAATTACCGCATATAGTCCCAGCTACTCAGGAGGCTGAGGCAAGAAGATGGCTTGAGCCCAGGAGTCAGAGGTTGCAGTGAGCTATGATGACGCCACTACACTCTAGCCCAGGCGACAGAGCAAGATTCTGTCTAAATAAATAAATAAGTAAATTTTTTAAAAAAGAAAATTTTAAAAATAATGAAAATAAAATGTTAAACAATATTTACATGTATGCTACAATTCAACTACATTCTCTGATTGCAAAATTCTTAACTTCATTAGAACTGAACCTCTCTCTCTCTTTTACCTGCTTTGCTAACCTCCTCACCAGCACTGTCCGTCCGTATTAGCCTGTCATCATATGCAAAAGCCCGCCACAAGAAACACATTTCTTTGGATCTTGAAAATGTTTGCATTTTTAAGAATTCCGTGTTGAAAAAGAAAGGATGCTAACGTTTCAAGGCAGCAGAGCGGGGATGGGAAGAGCTAGGTAGGGGAGGTAGGTAGCCTCCCTAAGCAAGTTCCTTAGTCTCTCTAGGGCTCAGTTTTCTCATATATAAAACAAGGGAGGAAGAAAAGAAGAGTATCCCTCTTAAAGGGTTGTCCTGCGGCTGAAATGAGTCAATACACAGACAGAAAGCATTCAGAGGCATGCCTGGCACATGGCAAGTCTCACATTTCAACTTCATCACAACGCAGTGGAGGATCATTGTCCCCATGGCAGTTGAGGAGTGTAAGACTCAGAGTAGGTAGGTAACTTGTTTTAGGACGCAAAGCTAGGAAGTAGCAGGATTAGCTGGTCAAACACAAATTGATTTGACTCTAAAGACCCGCTCTCTCTCTCCCATGGCAGTGCAAATTTCTCTGGGTGGGGAATCACATTAGGCTTTAATTTTTTAAAAAATATTACTTACTTTTTAAGTAACTACAAAACTCAAAAGAAATAAAAGCATGTACACAGTGAAAAGAAATTTTTCTCCCTTTCTCTTCTCCCACCCGTTTCCCCTACGAGAGCCAGCAGCTGTTATGTGCTTCTAGCTTTACAGTAAGCCTTTCACTGCTAATGCACATTTATTTATCAGATTAATGTAATTCCCTGAGTGCCTCATATGTGGGCTACCACTGCCTTTAGAGGGCTCACTGGCCAAGTCTGAAGGTTATTTATGGAGGGACCTGCTATACTGACTTCTGCACTCTGTGCGTTTTCCTCTGCAGCCATCTTTTTCTCCGGTAGAACCAGCTCGCGCATTCTGCACACCAGAAAAGGCCAAATGAGGTGCACAGAAAAACTCTTCTCCAGCTTGGCTTTGTACAGAATCCAGCAAGTAAGGAGCACTCTGGTGCCAGGAGCCAACCAGAGTACTCTGTGATGCTGGACAAATGTATCACCTCTCTAGGACCAGCTTCCTCCTCCTTGCGACTGGTGACCACTCCATGTCTCCAATCATTCTGCCCCATGGCAGCTTAGGAAGTGCAATTCTCCTTGAAGTCTTGCTCCTTCTGGGCTCCATGTCCAGCCCGAAGACTCTAGCTGCTCCACAGGTAACTGAGGAAGTCTAAAGGGCTCTAAGGCCCTTTCCTTTCTTTCCCACCATTGTTCTTTGCATGGGAATAACGTTTAATACTTTTTTTCCCCCTGCTGCTGCCGCCAAAAAAGTATTTATAATTGGGTCAGCCACAGCAGAGCTTTCTCAATGATTGAATTATAAAAGATGCTTGTAACCATTGGTGTGATTACACAAATGTATAAATTATAGGTGTTGGCAACTTCAGAGAATGCTGCTGATCATAACATGTGAATATCCCCGTTCCCTCTTTCCACACATTAAGAGCAGGAAAGTCACCATTTTGGAAGCAGCTGTTATTATTCCCATTTCACAGATGGAGGCTCCGGAGAGGCCAGGCTGCCGGCCTGAGGTCACACAGCAGACCAGTGGTAGGGGTTGAACCCCAGACAAAGCCCTGCCTCTTTCCAATCCAACAGGCACCTCACAGAAGGGTCTGGGACTGTGACAATCTATGTTCTGGATGTTTGAGAAATTCATTTTCTGGTTAGTTGAATATTCTGGATAGCTGAATTGATAGGTTAGATTAAGGTTAGGAAAGAAGAGGGGAAGGCAGAGATGGAGGTTCCCTAAGTCTAGGATTCTTTTCTCCATCAAAATTCACCTCTTAAAGTGTCTGAGCCCCTCCTCCTCAGTGAGTTGTAAGCTCCTCAGGGACAGTCTCTGAGAGACCCCGTCATGATCAGCGTCAGTGTGGGGAAAGCCACATGTGCATTCTAACCCCTGCCTGTGTGTTTCTGGCTAGGTACACACTGCGGTTTTTATTTGCATTTCCCAGATGACTAACACACCCGAACACCTTATGGATGTTTAATAATCATTAGTTCCTTTCTTACTCTCTCCTCTTTCTGTGTCTTTGCCCCCTTATCCCCTCTCCTGGGACCTGGGAAAAGTGAAACCCTGAAAGATGCCAAAGTCCTGAAGACCCAGATTTCTCGGCTGGCAGTTCTTGGTTGGCAGTCCTTCACCGTCTCGCCTTGCCAGCCTCATCTCTCAGCCTTCCATCCCCTTGCACATGACTCTCCAGCCAGACTAGCAGTCCCAAATCCTTTCTGAGCCTGTGAGCATTGGCAGATGCTGTTCCCTCCGCCTGGAACACTATGCACCCTTCCCTGCCCCTCCCCCACACTTTATCTGGCTAACTCCTAGGTCTCAATCAAGTCTCAGGTCATATGTCACTTCCTCCAGGAAGCCTTGCTTGATGCTTCCCCCTCCCCCACTCACCAGCCTGGGTTAGTTGCCCCTTATTTGTGGCTAAGCAACATCCTGTACTTCCCCACCCAGCACTTATCACGCTGTGTTGCAGTTGCCTCCTTGCTGGTCTGTTTTTCTTATACCTTCCCTCATCCTTTTGAGGATAAAACTGTGTGTTGTGCATTCTTATATCTCAAAACCTAGTTCAATAGTGATATTTGTAGAATGAATGATCTGGTTAAGATCTCTCTAAAAGACAAAAACCTAACCTCTAACTTCTATGCCAGCTGTGCTAGAATCAATGATTTCAGGCCATTGTCCCCCACCTCCCACATCAATCCTCCTATTTGCCAAGGTCTCAGGGAGACAGACATTTATCGAGGGTTTACCATATGCCAAGCATGAAGCCAGGCTCTTTACATTTGAGGTCATTTTCACAATTAAAAGCCTTAAGGCTCCTACTCTATATAGCACTGTGACTGAAATGCAGAGGTTCTGATGTCCAATCAGGCAACTCATGAGCAAAGGGAAGTGAGTGATATCACAACGCCTTTCATCTTGATAATGGCAAAGAGATGCCAACAGAGTAGAGGACTCCATACAGCACTGAGCTCTAAGTCCCTGTATCTTCAGTGCCTGGCATGCGGTAGGAGAACAGAGAAGATATGTTGAATACATGAATGAATGTTTGAAGAGGGAACATGGAAAGGGCAGACTAGAAGCCTGGAAGGCCCATGTTTTTTTTCTGGGCCTGGCCTAATGTATTTCTCCCATTTCCTCCTTGTGTTATTGATAACCAAAACTGGACACTGAAGTGTTTTTGTCATGGGCAGCTGTCCACAGCGCCAGCTAAGGCTGATCCTTGCGATTTCTATTCAGACTCCATTGACTAAAATAGCCACACCTAGTTACAAGGGAAGCTGAGAAATTTCTAGTTGTGAAACTAGGAGGAAATGATAACAGATTTGGAGTAAACAGTAGCCTCTGCCACAGCACCCACAGATGGCCTTGCCTCTACCTGTATCACTGGATGGCCTATCACAAGATTGTCGGATGTTCACTCTGGAAAGGCCTTGGGGATCAGTTAGTTCAACCCCCTGCTGTTACAGATGGAGACCTGGGCAGACTCATTCACTGTCAAAGAGGTGTTTGATGTTAAAACCACACTGTTTTGCTTAATTGGTCAGTGGTTTATCTGCAAAGTGGGTCTTTAAACAAGAGAACCCTCTAATCTCCTTAATAAAAGGAGAGTTCAGCTGAGAAGAGTTAAAAGCAATACAAATTAAGGTGTTAATGACATAATAATCATCACAATGGCACTGAATTAGAATGATTCTTTAGTTGTTCCCAAGGCTCTTCTGTGTCTTGTGGTACCTAAGAGTCTCCATTATAGTTTCCCCTACATAATACTGCAAAATCATGTACATGACCATGTGTATGAGGGGTGAAACTTTACCTCCTTTGATAAAAGACCAATTACTAATTGTGTAAGTTTGTGCAACTTTTTAACCTTCTTTAAGTTTTTGTTCTCTCATCAGTAAAATGGAGATGATTATATCTACCACCCAGGTCTACTGTGGGGATGAAAGAAGAAATGAAAACCACTTGACACACAGTATCTGGTACCTAGCTGGGACCCAAAAAATGTAAGTTTCTGTTCTTAAATAGTTGGGGTCCTTTCTCTGAATATCTAGGGGACCATTTCATGTAATTATTGATGTAGTCACTTTCAAAAGGGGCACTTCCAACAACATTCAGTCAACAGATATCATTTAAAAATATGTGCTATTGCTGAACTAGGTGCTGAGAATGCACAGATGAACAGAAAAACACCTATTCCCATGGGAGACTGAAATGTGAATAGAAAATAACAGCACCACATGACAAGCTGCAGGGACGGAATGGGTGGTGGTGGCAGTGGGGGAGGATTTAGAAGCCTGCATGGGCGAGGGATGGAGGGCTTTCCTGAGGAGTCTGTAAGGCTTCCTGGGGAAGGAGTAGGAGCTGGCCAGGTAAAAAAAGGGAAGAGAGGGCAGGAAACAGAGGTGAGAGGAAGCACATTTTCTATAATGAGTGGGCTATTTAAGGTACTGCTGAAACAGTTAAAAAAAAAAAGTTTTAGCAAAAGGGAGGGGCCTGGTGCCTGAAACAGCAGTGGGTTTGGGACTTTATCCTGCCAGAGCTGGGCAGGGAGAATGTTGAGTAGGGAGATGATGTGAAAGGGGAAAGAAGTGGGGAGAATGACACTGCCAGGATTCCTGAGTGGGGAGGTGAGGGCTGGCTGGCTGGAGCCCACGCCCACCCCCTTTCATTTATTTAGTCATTCAACAAATAGTTACTGAGGGCCTGCCATGTACCAGGCTGTATTCCAGGAGCTGGAAATCAGGCAACCAACAGGAATGGCAAGGTCTCTGTTCTCATGGAGACTGACAATAGATAAACAAGTAAACAAGCAAGGACACAGACAGGTGCTGCTAGGAAAATTAAACTAGGCAATGGAGGAGTCCCCGAGTGGCTGCTCCCCAGCTCCCCCACCCCAATCTCCCCAGCCCCAACACTTCTGAATACTTACCAAGCCTCCTCTTGATCTAACTTTGGATTCCCAAGGAGGCTTTGCTCCTAGAAAAATCTCTACGGTAAATAATTAAGCCAGCTTTCTTGGTGTTTCCAATGAGCCTCTCACCTGAGTGAGGAGAGTCAGAGCTAGTTTTCCCTGGGGCCTGGTCAGCCTTGTAATTCTTGGTTAAGGACCACCGATTCTGCCAGAAGTCACAAGTCTAAGGTTTTAGGAAGGTCCCAGCAAGCCTGAGACCTTCCCTGACATGGTTCCCCTGCAATGTGTGTGCTCCCCTTCCCCACGCTCCCCCTCATCCAAGATATATACAGTCTATCCTTTAGGAGAGAAATATTTGATAGCACGGTTGAAACTGTGCATTCCTCTCCTCTGAGAAATGCAAACTTTGAAAACAGGCCCGCTGCGTCTGACAGGTTTCACCTCGGACACCCCCACCTCCCGACCCGGATTTCCAGGGGGCTGGGTGGGGATCCCTGCGGTCGGGCACTTAAGAGCGCGGGAGGGAGCTGGAGGCTTGCTCCTCACCATCGGGGCGCACTGGTATGTAAGTCAGAGCTCCTCAGTGCCAAAGGGACGCCGGCCAAGAACAGAAAACCTTGTATTAAATGCAGCTGAAGAAACAAGCGACTGAAAAGGCAGATTTCCCAGTGTGCCCCATGGTCTTCCCCTATTTGACACATTTACTCACTGTGCATTTTTCCCCCCTGTTTTTTCTTATTATGAAAACTTTTCAAAGACACAGGAAAGCTTGCTGGTGAGGGAAACCTAGCAAAAACCCCAGGAGGGCCTTTTTGATTTTGTCCAGCTTCTCTGGAATGCCTGATACAGTCTGTCCTCTGGGAACTATCATATCAGGGATGATTAAAGTGGGGCCCCTGCTCTGGAGTTTTGTTTTAATTTTACACCTTACAAGGTACTTTCACATTCCTGATTCTGTTAAAATAAAGTCAGAACTGAAAGGAAATTTAGAGAGCATCTCCAGGGGGGCAGATAGTTGGCATATATTATGTCACTTCTTGAGCTCCTGCCCAGGGGAGACACTGCTAACCCATCACTTGCTCACACATTCATTTATCAAACATTTATTGGACACCCTCCATGTTCTATATATTATGTTAGAAATAAAGCAGGAAACCAGACAGACTTGTTTGCTACCCTTATGGACCTCCAAGGGGAAGAGACATTAAACAAACAATTACATGCATGAAGTGTGTTTTTAAAAGGCAGATGTGGGCGCAGACAAGAGCATCACACATCGGCAGGTAACCTGGGGGTGGAATAGGGTCAGGAAAGCCTTCCTGAGGAAGCGAAGTTTAATCTGAAATCTAGGGGGATTAGGAAACTGAGTCTCTGAGAAGGTGAAAAAAAGAAACATTATATAGTAATACGAAAGGTGGCATGAGTCAGGTCATGCTTCATGCTAAATGAGGGGCAATGGATACTAAGTGGGAGGAGGGGTCTAGAGGAGAACCAAGAATTCTGGTTGAGCCAACCCTAAACACAAAATAGGCTGAGGGAGGAGATGGGTGGAAGAGCTTGAGCAAAGGTCAGATATTATTGTTTTGGTTTGGTTTGTTTGTTTTTTGAGACAGACTCTCGTTCCTCTGTCACCTGGCTAGAGTACAGTGGCATCATCATAGCTCACTGCAACTGCAAACTCCTGGGCTCAAGTGATCCTCCTACTTCAGCCATAGCTGGGACTACAGGTTCGCACCACCATACCTGGCTAATTTTACTATGTTTTGTAGAGATGGGGTCTTGCTATGTTGCTCAGGCTGGTCTCCAACTCCTGGCCTCAGGCAATCCTCCCGCCTCGGCCTCCCAAGGATTACAGGTATGAACCACCCCACCTGGCCCAGATATTGTTTATCCTCTTCCCTCTTCCCAGGGAAGCAGCCTTCACCTGCTATCATTTTTTTAAAAGCTATAATTTATTGGCTACCTCGTAAGGTGGTGGCAATCCTCATGAGTTCTCACATCTTCCTTGCAAGATAAGCATTATATTTATCAGGTTTCACAGATGAAAAAGCCTTGGAAGGACTAGATCTAGACACTTGCTAAGGCTGGCTATTGAGTAGGAGGCAGAGCTAAGATTGGAAGGCATGCTCGCCTGACTTCCTAGGCAGCTGCACTTGCCACAACTCCTCACTGCCATAAAATCCCAGGACTGAGGCTTGCTCTAACAGCAATCAAATAAACTTGGAAAGCCACAGAAGATCTTTGCCTGAGGAATCCAAAATACTACTGGGGGAAAGGGTGGGCAGAAATGCCCCGGGTGGGCGGACACCATCAGGCAGAGGACTGCGTGGAAGGAACCGACTTGTGGCGCTGGTAGGAGTGAGAAGCGACCAAGGGGTGTCCCTGGGCTGCTCTAGGACTGCACTATGGGAGGTGCCCTGCTCTAACCACTGCCCGGCCCGGTTAATCATTTCCTGACCTTCCTTCCTCCTCTGGCCCTGCCTGCAGGATTGCCACATCAGTCTTCTCCCTCCCCCTGCTCCTGGCCCCGCAGCTCCTTCGCCGGGTTTTACGAGGAGCCCCAACTTTGAGGCAGCATTTGTAATGTCCCAGCACGTCTTGGAGGCCGTGCCCCAGTGAGATCGCAGGCTCGCTCGGGTGTAAGCCGGCCCTAGCCGCCCCCAGAGGTTTGCTCTCTCCCTCAACTCTTTTCTAGAAAGAGGTCAGAGAGGCAGAGATCCAACTCCGCACGGATTAGCAAATTACAGACTCGGTTTCCCCGTGGTAAAAAGGGGACGGTAACCGCAGCTGGTTAGGGTGTTGTGAGGCTTAAATGAGGTATGGTATGTAAAGTGCTTGGCCAGGAGACAATTGTGGGTGTCTACAAATGTTAGATCCATTCCTTTTTTTCCTTTTTTTAAAATCACCTGGTAACGGCGGGGGCTGGGGGGAGGTCCTTGCTCACCAAGTACAGGTTACATTTATTTCACTTAAATTTCCAGCGGTGGGTGAGGCATGAAAGTCCGACGATGAGCTCGAGGTAACCCAGATGGTGAGTCACAGCCGCAGGGTTTGAACCCACATTCTAGGGCGCCCCTGCGGGCCCGGCCACGCAGCATCCAGGTGGCTAAGGCCACGTGTTCCAAACTTAAAGCAGGCCCCCGGAGAGCACCTGCTGCAGGGACCAGAACGTTAAGTCAGGTCTGCCCTGGGACCCATGCAAGCCGCTGGGCCCCTGGAGCCAGGCCCTTAACCTCTGCGACCTTGTGTCTTCCTGTGTAAAATGGGGGCTATAGGGCCTGTCTGCTCGAGCGTTTTTTACTTTCTTCTTCACACTTTGCCAGATTTGCTACCACGTAGCCGCGCCGTAGTCAGACCCCCACACCCCACGCAGGATCTGCCTCCTCCGCCCGACCGCAGTAAACGCAGCGGCCGGGCCCGGGTGCCCCGGCTTGGCGCCCCACCCCTCCCGGGGCTGGGGGAAGCCGCGGCCGCCGGGGTGGCGAAGTTGGGAAAGTCACTTCGGAGCGCAGACTGACTCTGCGCCACCAGCTGGTGCGCGCCGGGACCCACCCAGCGAGAAGGGCCGGGGGCGGGGCCGGGGCGGGGCCTGCCCGGGGGCGGGGCGGGGCCGGCCTGGGAAGGCGGAAGCCTCCAGTCCAGGGGTGGCTGCAGAACCCGGATCTTGGAGTTTCACATTCTCGGGAGCTGGGAGCCTAGAGACGGCGGGCGGGAAAACCCGGCGCCCGGAAACCCTTGCTTTCTTTGACGCAAGGGCTCGGGACGCAGCCGCCGTCGGCCGAGCGCCCGGCGAGGAGCGACCCCAGACGGAGCCTCCGGAGTTCCTCCGCCCCCACTTCGCCCGGTGCCGGAGCCTCGGTCCTCGCCGCCGCCCTCCTCGTGGCCATGGAGTGTCCACACCTGAGCTCCAGCGTCTGCATCGCTCCGGACTCAGCTAAGTTCCCCAACGGCTCCCCGTCGTCCTGGTGCTGCAGCGGTGAGTGCAGCCCCAGGCCGGCCCGGCAGCGCACCCGAGGCCCCGGCTCTGCCGGGCCTGCCGTCTAGGGGCCGCGGGCGGCCGGCGCGCGGACTCCCGGAGGGGTGAGGGCGAGCCGGGCCCGGCGGGCTGGGGAGGGGTACGCGGTGAAGCCGGACGCGGGTAGGAGCGGCGGCGGCTCCTTTGTTTCCTGCGGCCCGACGGCCCGGCCGGCGAAGGAGAGGCCCGTGAGAGGCGGGAGTCCGCGGAGGCCTCGAGCGTGTGAGGACAGCGGCGGGCGGGGACCCTGGCCCGCGGCTCGCGCCCCTTGCCCCGCCCCGCCCTGCCGTGCCTGGGGGCCGAGCTCGCCCGCGGCGCGGGGTGGGCGGCTGTGGGGGCGGGTGTCGGCCCCCGTGGGGCGGCCGCACGTGTGGCGGGGCCCCAGTTGCGATCCTTCGCGGACCGGACAGGAAAAACGCCGCTCTCCGGGCGCAGCTTTGTCTGGGCTGCCGGTCGCGCGGGGTCCCTTTCCACCCCGGCCCCGCTTCATTTCCCTTCCCCGCAGGCTCGGGCATCCCGAAACCCAGCGAGGCGCTCGGAAGCTTGGCGGCCGCGGTCGGAGTCTTCGGCCAGGGAGGGTGAAGTTTGAAAACAGGCTGCGGGCGAAAAAGCTCGGAGTCTGAGCCAACAGCTGCTTTGGAGGGGCAGTTCGAGTTTGCTTTTCACAGCTTTTGGGTTGTCCGAAATTGCGTTGGGATTCCCGCGTTCATGTGCTGTAAAACAGTTACTACGTTTGTGTAATGCTTTTGAGTAGCTTGAGCATTTTAAGTCCTCCTGCCGGCCCCCTTGAAAGCCTCAGTGCCCTCTCATTGTCTGCTCTAGCGACTTCTTAGGATCGCACCGGCCACACTGCTTTGATTACTTCCTGGTAGGGCCGTGGTGCCGCCGCTAGTGTCTTTGTTTATTAGCTTTGAGGTGATCACTGGTAGCTTGGGTTGTAGTGTAAAATTTGAATTGTGCACTTCAAAAATCTTGAGCTCATTTGAAGAAATACAGAAAAACAGTAGTGGTACGATTTAGCGGTGACATTTCTCATTACGGGCTGGAGCTGGGAAGATAGTTGAGAGAATGCCTTAATACTTTTGACAGGTTACTTCTTAAATGCTGATTATGTCCTTGGAAAAAATATATAGGTAGCGCCACAAAGAAATCGCTACTCTGGGATAAGGAATAGAAATAATCGGTTTCTTGGAGCTCTCAAATATTTGGTGCTGTACTTGCCTGTGTAAAGTCAGATATCTTTTTCTGTATGAAATCTTTAAAAATTAAGCAGTTCACAGGTTTCACAGTGCAGTCTTGTAATTCTTTTGTGAGGATTACAGAAACTTGTATAAATTAGCTCTTGCCTATAAATTGTCTTTTAACAATGCGTGTTGAGTATGGGGCAACAAATAAGGTGTATTGCACCGCCTTACAAATTGGTTGGTGGTACGTTAGCTATAACTGTAGCTATAGCTGTGGTGCTATAACTGTAATTTTTTTGCCAAAAGAAATTTGAAAAAAAAATGACCAAAGTATACACTAGGGAAAGCATACCTCTGGAGGAATGGTGAAATTATTCTTGCTCATCTGTAGGAAACTACAGGCATACAAAATGGACTATCTGCACATTTCTAGCTTTTTTCTTAGGTAAAAACACATCAAACTTAAAAATGGCTTCCCTGAGCACATGTATCTAAAAAAAGAAAAGAAATATGCAAGTGGAAGATATTCTGTTGTGTGTCAGTCTTGCCTCCATCAGTCAAGGAGTCTACTTGACTATAAAAAAGAGATGGAGAAAATTGAGCATCTCTTGAGGAACTTAAGTTAAAGTGGAGCATAACAGAAACTCGTGCTGATAGCAAGAACAATAATACCTTTAGCCATAAGGGAGGGGTGATTTCTGTCCAAGGGGTAGGACTGCGTCTTTGTATCTTGCAACAGTTTGCCTGACATTGCTTTGCAAGGGTGGTTCTAGTCACTTGCTTGGATTTGTAGAACTAATAAACTAGTTTTGCAACTTTGTGTGGGTTTTTTTCTTCTGCCCACACTCGGAGCTGTACCCATATTATGTGGGCTTCCCATTTTAACCTCTTGGCATCCATTTGTTGATATAATCTAGTGTTACTCTATTAAGCTTGATCTTGTTCTTGCCTGTCTGTTATTTCAGCAATTAAATGTTCAGTAAATCTGTGAGTCCTTAACTAATTTATCATCTTGGAGTATTGTGTATTGTGGTGTTTTTTTCTCCAATACTCTCGAATTTTATTTTATTTTAATTTTTTGGTAGGGGACCAAAAGGGTAGCCTAATGTATTGAATAATGCTGTGACTGGGTATCGAGTCTGATTATGTTCTTATTAAGGAGGGGAAAATCCCTGTTTTGGCACTGGGACAATAAAAGTGATGCCCTTTCCTTATTTTCTTTGGGAGCTTACAGTTATACCACAGTGAGACAGCCAAGTGAATTGCAAAAGACCAACATCCTAGGCTCTACTAGCTAGCAGTACATCCTTGGACAAGTAGTTCTGTTTTCTTTGAGTATCAGTTTCATTATGTCATCAAAAAAAAAAAAAAAAGGGTAATGCTTGGCATTTCACAGGTTGCTTTTAGGATGAACAAGATAATTTTTTGTGAAAACTTTGAGAAACTCATGCATTATTCAAGTAATAGGTGGTATTACAGGTCAGGGCATCTTTATAAAGAGGACTGAATAATTAAATATCTAAAGCCCATTAAATGGGGCCTAGAACAGCCTGGCTTTAGGCTGTACTATGCTTTACAAGGAGATATAGAACTCAGCAAGATTAAAAGGGGTAAGAAGTAATTGTACTTCAGAATTAACTTGAGCTTCTTATCCATGGAAGGCACTGTGTGTTAGGTTATATAATTGTGTACTGCAGTGGTTCTTACACTTTTTGTACTTAGGACTCCTTTATATTCTAAAAAATTATTGAGAACCCAAAGAGCCTCCAGGACCACACTTTGAGAACTCACTGGTGTACAAGTACGGTAACTGTTAAGGGCACCTGTTCTTATCAGAATAGCTTTTAAAAATTAGAGAAATCCTTAAGGCTTTAAGGCTAGCAACATTTATGTCTTTGTAGAGACTTGAAGCTTTTGAAATATATTATCTGGGAAACAGATCACAGAGTTTAGTAGTCACTTGCTCTCAAAAAAGTTACAGTCTAATCTAGTTGAGGGGAGAGACAGGAAGCTAACTGGTTAGAAGATAAATCCATGTTGTGGTTTAAGGTAAATGTTGAAAATAGCAATCTCCTAATAAAGTAACAGATGATTTTTGTCTAACTGTTGCTAAAGGCAATCCTAGTTTTAAATGAAAAAAGTTTTAAATAAAAACTAGGGCATTCTCTCAAGCTTTTTGTTATGTGCACATACCAGATGTTATTTTCAGAAGCTGGAGGCTTCTACATTCCTTATTTTTGTGGGTAAAAGAGTGGCAAAATACAGGGAAAAACACCAATTGTTTAAAAAGCCCCGAACACAACTGTTTTAATAACTAAGGAAAGCCAAAGACCAAGCATTTGGACTTCAGAGGTTTGGGTTAAATAGCAAGTTAAATTGGAGATATTTTAATAGCATAGACGTGAGAATTTTCCTGATTAGTCTTCAAAGAGTTGAAAGTGCCTCTTAAAGTTTTCAGTACACACTTGTTCTCATATTACTCTACCCAGAAAAGTAAAGTGTAGATCAAGTAAATATTCTGCAATTTTGGGTGGATATTGGAGATAAGCCCTTTTTTAAAAGGTTCATTCAGTAGGATGAGGTGTTGATTATTGGTTCTTTGTCAGCTGTAATCCCTGTATAATGGACCAATCAGCTTATGATAATGGTAAGAAATCATCCTGATGGAATGATGGGTTATTTTGTATCATATTTCTTGCACGACCTGCATTTACAGAAGACTCTTGTTTAGTTGTAGCTGTAATGGTCTTTATGTTGAAAACAAATGCACAGTAAGTGAGCTTTCCCCCCAGAATGCTTTCACCAGCCCTCATTCCCAGTATTTTAGTCAGTAAACCTAACTTTGTCTGGATTGTGAGCAAATGACCGTCTGCATTGTTGTTACCACAATGAGTTTGTATTGTTTTGATATTCTGTTTATAGACGGCAGGTGGACAATTTAGTTGTAAATGTGGATGTGGTAGTTAAAAAATTAGTGGACAGGTGATTTTTCTTTTCACATTAATTCTGAAGGTTAGTATTTGAGTTTTATATATACCTTTCTGAAGAATTTGAACTTTTTGGGTAATATTTGTAAAGCTTAAGTCAAATGGAGTTGTCTTTCTGGCAATGTTCCTCTCCCATCCCCTTCCCCAGAACCTTAAAGCAGCCTCAGCCTATTTCCAAAGTTGCTAATATTAATAGTTGGTAGTGGGTGTGAAAGACCTGAAATTTAGAATGTGTTTGAACAGGCTGCAGTCTAGAGATGGAGCCTAACGTTTTCCTGTCGTGAAGAGGTTTTGACACACTAGAGATTATTTCCCAAATAGTATACTTAGTAGTATATGAAGAACATCCCTTATTGCCTAAAGCAGAAGAGAGGATGCCTTTGAGGGAGAGAAATCAAACTCTTTGGTTTGGTTTCCTTTTATTTATCCTCAAAATAATTCCTTCTCATCATTCTTTGCTTTTACACCTTTAGCTCGTATAACATCCTACTTTTTCCTGTTGAAATTTATGTAATTTCCTTCTCTACTGGAATATAAAAGATTGATTTTGGATCCTTCAAACTAGATTTAGAAGTACGTATGTTTTTATAGTGTTTGCAGCTCTGTAAGCAGACCAGTGAGTAATTTTGTTTGTAGCTCAGTTATAATAAATTCCTGTTTTAAAATTTAATTGAGTCCCTCTTCCATCAGGGAATCATTTACATGTACATTTCCCCCAGCCAAACCTGCTTTGTTTTTTCTTTTTTAGCTTTTCCCCCTTTCTTGAGCCTGTTTTATATATTTTTTCTTCTTTGAAAACAAAATGTTAGTCTCCTTTGATTAAGCTGCAGTTTCTAACCTACCTACACACAGATTTTGTGTTCAACCGAGGCGTTGGAATAGATTTAGTAGGTAGCTAATCAGTCTTTGAAGTGGAAAACGTAAACTGTTAATATATTTTAGTGTTTTCTCTTTATTCATAGCATCTTTAGACAGGAGAGTGACTGCCTTCTAGGTGTTTTAATAGAGCTTTCCTGGACAGATGGCTTAGAAGGAAGTACTTTGATAGGTTCTCAGTAGGGGCTAGTATTTTTTGGAGGGTGTATTTGTGATGAAGTTTACCTTGATTGACAGTTTAGAATCCTGAGAATAGCATTAACAACAGTAACAGCTTGTTCATCTTACCTAGAATTGTCTTGTGCCAAGACCTCTCAAGATGCTCTGAGATTTCTGTGTAATAGTCTGTTTTGAGAATGTAGGTAAGCGTAGATAGCTTTGAAACTGAAATGAGATTCACCTAAAAATTGTTCTTTGCAATGTATCTTGAAATCTTATGGAGTCAATGAACTTTGGCATAGAAACTTGTAGAGATCATCTTTTTAACTGCTGTAAGTCTGCAGATGTTATTATCTATAGTAATTCCAGATGTTTTTCTCATCTATTTTACTGAGTAGGAGGAGAACTGAGAACAACATAAAGTCACTTCAAAGCAGTTTGCTAGCATTTAATCCTGACTAATTTAATTAACTACCCATCCTTGTAGATTTTCCTGTTTATTATAGATTATGAAACTGAGACAAAGGTTAAGAGTTGCTTAAGATGCTTGGAGGTATTAAAGATAGCCCAGCGCTTAAACTCAAATACCATTCAAACTTTTAACTTGCCTTTTTATTAATAAAAGCAGGATCTTTATTTTGTCATCCAGTAACTTAATGCTTGATAATTTAAAGGATTTAAAGTGCTTGGAAATATACTGGAAATAATTCCTTTGAAGATTTTTGACATGAAAATACATTTTAAATTTTACATCTTGAAAATTGCTCATTTTAAAATTCAATATTTGGTTACTCCCCTGACCCAATTTATTGATTAAAGTGCTGGCAGGTTGGAACAAGGAATTGGTAATATAATTGGAAGAAAACAACTGTTCTGAATGTCAAACTTGTCATACTCATCTAATTTTTCTGCAGGCTGAAATTCACATTACTTTAGTTCAGACATAATAAACCAGCCTCCTCAGTATAGCTATGGATAAAATGCAGTAAATTTTTGGTTATTTTAAAAATGTGTTTCAGTTGTTGAAGCCCCCCCCCCTTATTTTTTATTTTATTTCTGGCAGAGGAGATTCTTCTTGGAGGTGATTTGTTGTTGTGGGGTGAAGGAGGGAGAGAATTCCTAAGGTATGAAATTTTGCTTTTGCCTCTGGTAGCTCAGAGGTTATTTGAAATCTTTGCTTGTAGGCAGCATACTTTGTTCATTGCATTTAGTTATATTCTAAGATTTTCCAGTTGTATTTCTTATAAAAGTTAATTGTAGTCCTTATAGACTACTACAATAACTGCAGAGCTTAAAACACGTTTCTCCCTCTTAAGGTACAGTGAAAAGTATATATGTATGCTATTTACACATGTATAAAATCCAGATGAGTTTAGGAAGGCGTTTCAGATTTTGAGAACTACTGTTGAAATTAAACTTGGACATTGAAAAATGAAGTTTGTAGTTGCCTTGTTTGTGTTAGATGCTTCACAATAATGATATTTACCTAATTTAATTTTGTAAGACCCTTTGAGGGGGGAATTGAGAGTTTAAGATAAACCAGTTTATGTCTTTTAAAAGATATTGTAACTGACTAGATTTTATCTGGAGACTTTGTACTCTGCTTTAGGGTTGAGTAGTTTTCTTTCTTTTTTTTTTTTTTTTTGAGACAGAGTGTCGCTTTGTTGCCCTGGCTAGAGTGAGTGCCGTGGCGTCAGCCTAGCTCACAACAACGTCACACTCCTGGGCTTAAGCAATCCTACTGCTTCAGCCTCCCGAGTAGCTGGGACTACAGGCATGCGCCACCATGCCCAGCTAATTTTTTTTTTTCCTATATATATTTTAGTTGGCCAGATAATTTCTTTCTATGTTTAGTAGAGACGGGGGTCTCGCTCTTGCTCAGGCTGGTCTCGAACTCCTGACCTTGAGCCATCCTCCCGCCTCGGCCTCCCAGAGTGCTAGGATTACAGGCGTGAGCCACCGTGCCCGGCCCTTTTTTTTTTTAAATTTTAATTTATAATATGGTATAACACCCTACACACCTGGGCTATATTATGTAGCCTATTGCTCCTATGCTACAAACCTGTAAAGCATATTACTATACTGAAAACTATAGGCAGAGTTGAGTAGTTTTCTATCAGTGAGCTATTTTCCATTCTTGAGTAGAGGTTCTGTCCTGTTATTTTTTCTTTTTTCTAGCTGGGTTAGGACAGCCTGCCTTGTAGAAATTGCTTGCCTGTTTATCCTTGATGCGCCCCAAAGACTCTTCATTTTATGGACTGTATTTGTACTGTCTCATCACCAGGAAGAGCAGGCTGGCAATTAACTGTCATATTCCTGCAGGTTTAATTTAACTGATTATACGATAGTATACTTACTGTTCTAGCTTCTTTAAATCTTTGTTCTTACTGACCAAGCCCAGGTTTTCTTTTTTAAATAATAGATTCTTGTCCATTTCTTTGTCTTGAACATTTGTTACACAATACTGGGATGTTAATATTTTGATCAAAGTTTTTGAAGATAGAGTTGAAATTTCTAGGAAACAAGTTTCTGTGATAGAATGTTTCCCTGGGATAATTGATAGGTAACATGTTAGAAAAATTGCTTTAGTAGGATAGACATTTTTTTAAAAGAACTGTATAGTGTAGAGACCATGGGACTAACACTTATTGATTGAGCAATTTTTAATTTTAGTTTTACACAGTAAAATGTTCTTTGATTTAGGTGAAATTAACTCTTGTTTCCATGCAAATTGTTTTGGATGTTAATAGTGAGATACTTTAGCATTTGAGAAATTGCTCTACAACAACTAAAGGATAAAGCTTCACCTTATGTGTATGAAGTAGATACCAGAGCTCAACATTCATTCCATGAGAATTTAGTTTCATTTTACTCACTTTGAGTATTTTGTTTGTATATAGTTTTTTTAGAGCCTCATTTAAAAAAATATTTTCAATCTTTTTCTTTGAATACATAGAGATTTTTGGGAAAAGGTGGGTCAGATTTGAAAATTGTGTCTATTGGTTGTAAAAGAATTCCTGATTTTTGTTAAATAATTAGAATTGCTATTTTAAAAAATTCACGTAGTTAATGTTTCTGGAGTTTGTGGGTGCCTATTTTCTGGAATATTGAGTATTTAACCCTTTGGGCAGAGTATAAGTGTATGCCCAGTTTGTATTTTTTTCTTTCTGTTTCTTCATAAATAGCCACGTTGATTTTAAAAGAATAAAGAATTTCCCAGCCCACCGGTAAATAAATACAAGTGTGATACTTCCCTCCCTTCCTCCACTTTGTGCTTTAGTGCTAACCTTTATTATATAACCACCACCAACTAGGAAGAGAATTGTACAGTGCAGATATTAAACCTACTGTTCGCCAAGGAAAGTCTTTGATATTAGGAGATCCCTAAACCTCTTAATTATTTTATTTACTTATGGGAGGGAGTACTTCCTTAAGTATAAGAATCTTTTCTTATATTGCATATACTTGCTGATGTTTTGAAATAATAGTTGTGTGTTGTTTACATTTATGACTTGATTCATTTCTTTTGAAGTGCTACTACTGTTTAACTATGGATTTGCTTACTTGCATTGTTGGCAAAAGCATGGGATTGAATCAGATCTTGCCGTATTAAATAAATGGAAATATTAGGTGTCAGAATTTTTCTTAAGTGATTCATGGCCTTTGTTTTCATTCTCCATGTAATCAGCTTTATAGGGGATGTTATTTTTGAAACAATATAGACTTCTGGTAGTTTGTAGCTATTTGTGTCTGGTCTCCCGAGGGCAAAAGTAGCCCATTTTGACTCTGATTTAGTAATTTGCTTTGGCTCTAGTGGTTTTCATTCTTCCCCCCACTATCCTTTCCCCTCATTTGGGAACTCAGTTCCAATAGGGACACAGTTCCAATATTTAAGCTGAGGACAGAGTAGCATAATAGAATAATTAGGTGTTTTTCACCAAAGTGGATCTGAAGAAGTCTGAGTTTGTGACAGGAGTAATAACAAATTTGTTTAGTGCATTACAGGTTTTGAGAATATGTTGTTTCGCACACATTGTCTCTATATGTTTCCATTTGATGTTGAAAACATCAGAAATCCATTTAAAAATAAAGTACTTGAACCAGTAGGGGGGAACCAGCCTTATGGATCAGAATTTGCCTCTGTGTGGGAAGTCAGCAGGACCAGATGCCCTCTCTTCTCTGACTCTGTAGGTATCTGGATCTGTTAACATATAGATGACAAATTTTGGCCAGCTTTGGAATTACATTTACTAGCAGAGGACATATACCATTACCTCTGCAAATTAGCCATGCAGTATAGGGAATTCTGTAGGTGCCTGGCCCCAAATGATAAACTGCTATTCTAAGTATTATGCAGTGTAATAGATTTTAGACTTTTTGTTTTTTACAATAAAAAAATAGTTGGGGCAATTTTATGAATTGATATGAGTGTTACATTAGCTTACCTTTTAAACATTAATTCATGTTTTCAGAACAGTAATACACAGTTCTGAAATATACACAGTTAAGCCATAGTATCAAAGGGCTTAAAATAGAATAGTCTCCCTCCTCTACATCCTCAGTCCTGCTGCCCACAACCTCTTTAAGCTCTATTTAGCTTTCTGTCATATTTACCTACATACTTCTAAGTACTACTGTTATTTTTTTTTAATCACTTTCAGACATTGTTCCTTAACATCTTATATGGTGAATGAAGACTTTGCACCACTGTCTCTTCTGTCTCTCTCTCCATTCCCCAGTATAATTAGATAACATATTTTGGCTAATGTGATTAATTTTTCTTTCTTGTATTTTTCTTTGAGTTAATAATTGCTTCTTTTTAAAATTGCTTCGCTTACCTTCTACACATTCTCTCCTAAATGTTCCTGTAAACTTGTCAGATGTCTGTGAATATTGTTTTCCAGCCACTTTAACAGATTAGATAATCTTGTAGCAATACTTTTTTCTGAAAACCTCCTTCCAGAGCCTTCTGTTCTCTGCTTCCATCTGAAGTATTTTCTAGGTCTACTGGATAGTTTTTATCCTGTGATTCCCTTTGCTGTTCTCTTGAAATGTTAGATCTCTCATTTCCTGTATCCCATGTCTTTTTTGTTTGTTTGTTTGTTTTGAGACAGAGTCCCACTATGTTGCCTGGGCTAGAGTGCTGTCAGCCTAGCTCACAGCAACCTCAAACTTCTTGGGCTCTAGTGATCCTCCTGCCTCAGCCTCCTGAGTAGCTAGGACTACAGGCACCTGCCACCACACCCAGCTAATTTTTTTCTATTTTTAGTAGAGACTGGGTCTCTCTCTTGCCCAGGCTGGTGTCAAACTCTTGAACTCAAGTGATCCTCCCACCTTGGCCTCCCAGAGTTCTAGGATTACAGGCATGAGCCACAGGGGCCTGGCCTCCATGTCTTCTCATTCTTAGTTTATTCTATTGTTTTGCTGGAGTACATCATCTAGCTCCCTTCTCTCTCCTTACCTTTATAGGAGGTAAATTTTTTTTTTTTTTTTGAGACAACGTCTCGCTTTTTTGCCCGGGCTAGAGTGAGTGCTGTGGCGTTAGCCTAGCTCACAGCAACCTCAAACTCCTGGGCTTAAGCAATCCTACTGCCTCAGCCTCCCAAGTAGCTGGGACTACAGGCATGCGCCACCATGCCCGGCTAATTTTTGCTATATATATTTTAGTTGGCCAGATAATTTCTTTCTATTTTTTTTTAGTAGAGACGGGGTCTCGCTCTTGCTCAGGCTGGTCTCGAACTCCTGACCTTGAGCGATCCACCCGCCTTGGCCTCCCAGAGTGCTAGGATTACAGGCGTGAGGAGGTAAATTTTTGATACCTTGCAATTCTGACGTTTTTATTTTACCTTTATACTTGATCGCTTGGCTGAATAAAGATTATTAGAAAAGAATTTTCATTTAGAGTGATAGAGACATTGTTCCTTTGTATTTAGACTTCCAGTGTTGCTGTTGAGAAACTTAATGCCTTTCTGATTACTTCTTTCATATATGTCCTTTTATTTTTCCTAGAAGATTTTAGTGTATTCTTTTTATCTCTGGTGTTCTGAAGTTTCAAAATGTGTATTGGAATGGGTAGTTTTTCTTTTACTGTGATGGGTACTCAAAGGACTTTTCAATCTAGAGGCTTACATCCTTAAGTTAAAAGAAAATTTTTTGTATTATAAATTTGATAGCATGTTCCTCCCCTCATGCTTACATCCCTAATTTGTTTTTTTTTTCTTCCTGCAACTCCTGTTAATTGGATGTTAGGTGTCCTGGGTGGAGCCTTTATTTTTCATATCTTTTTATTCCTTTGCCTTTTGGTTATAGTTTCTGAGATATTTCCTTGATTTTTTTCTTCTACCCCTTCTATTGAATTTTGATTATCATATTTTTAATTTTCAAGGGCCCTTTCTCATTTTCTGACCATGCTTTTTTCATACATCCTGTTGCTATTATTTTGCAGTATCTTCTCTTATCACTCCAGCAGTTTAGAGTTTTTTTGTTTGTTTGTTTGTTTTTTTGAGACAGAGTCTCACTCTGTTGCCTGGGCTAGAGTGCCGTGGCATCAGCCTAGCTCACAGCAACCTCAAACTCCTGGGCTCGAGCAATCCTCCTGCCTCAGCTTCCCGAGTAGCTGGGACTACAGGCATGTACCACCATGCCCGGCTAATTTTATATATATATATGTTTTTAGCTGTCTGTATAATTTCTTTTCTATTTTTAGTAGAGACAAGGTCTCGCTCTTGCTCAGGCTGGTCTCGAACTCCTGAGGTCAAACAATCCGCCCGCTTTGGCCTCCCAGAGTGCTAGGATTACAGGTGTGAGCCACCGCGCCTGGCCTAGAGTTTGTTTGTTTTGAAGTTTTTCTGTCCTCCCTGTATTGTTTCTCTTTTTTCTTGGTTCTGTTCCTTTTCTTTTTAAAATGATTCTCTCAGATTGGAAGATTTCTTTAAAGATCTGTTTTGTCTTTTTTCATGTAAGAGTGAGGCACTAAAAAGCTTCCTAAGTGGGTAGGGCTTGTCTAGTGTGGGCTTCACTGTAAGGTGGGGGGAGCCAGACACCCTTTTCAATGGAGGAAATCAGTTGGATGTCTGTGTGGAGAATCTTTTCTAGTACCATTCAGTTTTTCAGTCTTCCCTCTGGGGGCTGTACCCCTGGCCACAGATGTTCTGACATCAGGTTGCTGGAAGTTCCATGACTCAGTTGCTCCTTATAGCGCTGGACCCCCTACTCCTGCTGTCTGCTGCGTCCCTGTACCGAGTCCCTCCCATCTGCATACTTCTCCGCTGGCACTTAGGCTGTAGCTTTCTTTGAACTAAGATTGTTATTGTGCTCCCCTTTTTCCTGACTTCCAGAAACCTGTTGAAATCTTTTGTCTGGGCTGGGGGTGGTGGCTCACACCTGTAATCCTAGCACTCTGGGAGGCTGCGGTGGGAGGATCCTTTGAGGCCAGGACTTCAAGACCAGCCTGAGCAAGAGTGAGACCCCCGTCTCTACTAAAAATAGAAAAAATTAGCTGGACGTGGTGGTGCATCCCTGTAGTCCCATCTACTCAGGAGGCTGAGGCAGGAGGATCGATTGAGCCCAGAAATTGAGGTTGCTGTGAGGTATGATGATGCCACTGCACTCTAGCCCAAGTGACAGAGCAAGACTCTGTCTCAAAATGAATGAAGGAATGAATGAAATCTTTTGTCTGCTTGGTTGCCTCACATGTTCTTTTTATCCTTGTGGACATCCTTATGGGTTTGTATCTGTTTTATTCCTTCATTATCATTTTAGTGGGATTTTAGGTAGAGGTGGGGTAAGTGAGAATTGGTCTACCATGTTTAGTTTGGTGTCCATTGTAGAATGAGTATCATTTTAAATCTGGTTTTTAGGGCAAAATACTTTGCCCTATCAGAAATGGATCTTCTTAGTTATTCAGAGAGTTAAATCACTAAAACTGAAATTTTGCACCAATCTATTTGAATAAAAGTTGACACTCAGATTTACCTTCCCTGATGAACAGGTTATTGTTGCTATTACCAGAGTCAGCAGAGAGCCTAGATAAGCCAAGAGATGTGCCCTTGCTTGGAAAGCCAAATCACAAGCCAGACTTTGGATTTGTGTGCCTGTGAAAGAAACATATTTGTAAGGTCATTGGGACTACTGCAATTAATATATTGTAATTTTTACTGGACTAGTTCTTCATCCATTAATGAAGGGATTCTTTGGCTCTGTGCATTGGCAATTTTATATTTTTCCTCATGTTTTAGTTTTTAAAAAAACTATGTTCTTGATTGAAAGTAAAGAATACAGATTTTTAATCTCAAAGTTTAAAAGAACTTTTGATTTTGGTATAATTTCACACTTTAAGAAACATTGCTAAGGATGTAAGAACTCCCATATAATCTTTACCTAGATTTGCCAGTCTTTAACATTCTGCCTCATTTGCTTCATCAATTATAAATGTACCTTCTGTTTATGTATTTTCCCCAAGTAATTTGCAAACATAACATGACTTTATCCATAAATAGTTTTTTCCCCCAAGAAATAGGACTTTATTTTCAATCAACACAGGATATTAGTCGTCAAAATCGAGACATTTAAGCTAGGCGTGGTGGTGTGCACTTGTAGTCCCACCAACTGAGGCAGCTTGAGCTCAGAAGTTTTGAGACCAGCTTGGGCAACATAGCCAGACCCTGCCTCTTAAAAAAAGTCAGGGCATTTAATACTGATACAATTATCTGATGTTCATTCCCTGTTCAGATTTCTTCAGTTGTCTCAATAAGGGACATAAACAAATATCCATTATTGCTGTTTCCCCTTTCTGTCTACCTACCCCACTACTCTGGACCTTATCTAGGATCATATGTTACATTTAGTTGTTATAACTCTTTAGTCTTCTTTAATCTCCAGTAGTTCCTCAGCCTTTCTTTGTCTTTTATGTCTTGGCATTTTTGAAGAATTCATTTCAGCTACTTTATAGAATGTCCTTCAATTTGAGTTTTTCTGATATTTCCTTATGATTAGATTCAGATTATGCATTTTTTGGTAGGAATGCTACAGAAGTAATGTGTCTTCTTAGGGTGTCATATCAAGAGGTGTATGATGTTGGTATTTGTCTCATTTTTGGAGGTGTTAACTTTGATTACTTTATTAAGGTAATATTTGCTAGGTTAATCTGTGAAGTTACTGTTTTCCCATTTGTTAAGAAGTAATTTACGGGAGATACTTTGAGATTATGTATATATATCCTGTTCCTTACCAAACTTTCACCCAGTAGTTTAATATGTACTGATGGTTCTTGACTGAATCAGTTATTATTAGGATGGTTGCAAGATGGTGATTTTCTAACTTGTATTTCTTCTATATATGTTAGATGGTATTTTGCTTATCTTGGGATGGACTCATAGATTTTTATTTATTCTGTGATACTCTGTTATCATTATTTATTTTGAGGCTCCAATTGTCTTAGATTTGGCTAGTGGGAGCCCCCTTAAGCTATAATTTTGACATGTCCCGTTGTTCTTTGAGCCCTTTCTTACTTTTTGGCACAAGATGTTCCAGGCTTATCTTGTACTCAGCTTGTCCCAGCCTTGGAATCAGCCATTTCTCTAAGTAGCCCTCATTCTTTTTGTTTGGGAATAATGTTTACAAACTAAGATCTCTCAGCAGACAAGAGCTAAGAAATACAAATAAATAAATATGTCTACATCTATTTATGTCTGTGTGTATTTGCATGTGTATAACCAGGAGTTTGTATTGATACCTACAATTTCATTCAATACCACAGGCCTTGCCCCTTTCCATATTTGTAACACCCTTCTTGAACAGTGAGAATCTGGTTCCCATTATCCACAACATATGTAATCATTTTGTCAAGTCTGTAATCAGAGAAAATAGTTCCAGAATTGCTAACTCATATTATTGTAAAGAAAACTCCTTATAACTAGAGTTCAATATTTGCTTACAGTTCTGTCTGTACACTGGCAATATATAAAGCATTATGTTCAAAAGTTGTTTGGGTTCATTTTCTCCCCCATTTAGTATGCTTATTTATTTGATATACAGGTTCATTTGTTTGTGTTTGATTTCCACTTGAGATTTTTTTTTACCTTATCCTTGCTGATTTTATTTTACCTTTTGAGTATATAAGACATTAACATGGTTCCAAAAGTTACAGTTATACAGAAGCTGTACCAAAGTGTCAGTACCCAGTCCCTTCCTACCCATCCCCTATGGACAGCCAATTTCATTAACTTCTGATTTATCCTTCTTGTGTTTCTTGTTGTAAAAATAAGCAGGTAGATGAGGATTTTCTTATTTTCTCTTTTTTCTTTTACAAAAACTAGCAAACAATATACACTCTTTTAGGACTTGGTTTTTTCCTTGGCAGTATATCCTGTATCTCACTCCATGTTTATGGGAATTCTCCTTATTCTTTAACAGCTTTGTAGTGTTCCTTTTGTGGATGTGCCACAGTGAATTCAGCCAGCCTCCAGTCCTCCTTTATTTCCAGTATTTTGCAGTTACAAATAATGCTGCAATTAATAGCCTTGCACAAATATGTTGTTGTATTATTGGGTATCTTCAGGGAAGAATAAAAATTTAACTTGTTAATTGTATGAGCAGTAAAGTGTAAGTGGTTTTGTGATAATACTTCAAGCTATTTGCCTGCCTGTTCCTATCTTCCTATGTATTGTGGTTTTACAAATATATTCAAGGCTGTTGAAGTGAAATATGTTATTGTAATTATTTTTCTGTCTAGGAAACCTTGAAATCAGAGAGCTGGAAGTGGCCTTGGGAACATTTTTAGTCAAGTAGTAGCTAATCATATGCTCTGGGTCAAGGTTCATTTTAAGCAGTTCACTGTGCCTTGTACGTACTCATCAGTGCTGTTGATGGTCTGAGTGCTCAGACCCAGCTGTTTCTGGTACTTCGTCCTTACTTTTAATTTAATTTGCATTAGATTCCTTCATGTTGAACTGTTGACTGGCTGCTCGCTGTCGTTACAGAATGGCAGTAGGACAAGACAGTTACACATAGGCTAGAAACGAGGATTTCAGCATCCGTTTTCTCTGATAGGTTTCAGAGAATTGATTATGAACTGCAGATCCTCAGAGGAATGGCATCTTGGATTCCCAGATAATGCTGCTGGTCCTCTCAGGTGATTGATGACTTCTAGTCTTTTGTTCCAACAAGTAAGCATTGGAGTAGAAGGGAGACCTCCTGCTGCTTTGCTAGATAATCATGTAAAAGATTGGCTAGAGTACCATCCCTTCCAAGGGGCCACAAATGGGTTACATATGTGTTGAGATAAATAATCCCCTCAGCCTAGGGGTGGCTATGCCCCCAAGCAGACCACTTCTAGCTCTGAGAAGCCTCTTCAGTTTATGTTCATGTGCCATACAGATGTTATTTTCTGTGCATGCCCTGACATGGAAAGGGTTGAGAAAGTAGGCTAGAGCACAGTCTCAAAATTAGCCTCTTAGAGCCAAGGACATTGCTCCTTACAGAGAAATAGGTAATAAGGTGGATAAAGAAGAATTGAATTATTTAGGGTAGAAGTTAAAATCTACTGGTCCCTAAAAATAAGCTGTTAACCATATGTTAAATCTGGTATGATTTGAAATTTCTATGTACTCCTTTAATGAAAGAAAAACTAGAAATTAAAAAAATATTTTTAGATGGCTTAATGGGTAATCCCATTGCACTGGATATTGGACTATAGAACCATTCACACCAAGAATTTAGCATCTTGCTCTCTTAGTCTGAATTTTGACATTTTGATTCATTGCTACACTGATAATGTACTGACAGTACCCTAAATGGAGTAGATACCCACAATACATTTTCGTTGATTAGATTGATGAACCAGGATTTAATATCTGTTCTGAATACCTCTTGAGTTCAATGTATTTCAGAACAGTTTTGACACCTGAGTTGTTTCTGTACTTACATGTTTTATTTGAGTAGCATTTTATTAAGTTGTCTAAACCTTACACATCTTTCAAACTGTGCTTCTAAAGTGCATTTTCCGTTAAGTATTTTACATGAGATACCTAAAATTTAATAATTCTGACATTGAAATGGTTATAATAGTTACATAAATTTTGAAATAAGATTATTAAAATTGAGTATTTCATTCATTTGATGTTTTCAATATAATTGAATTTTATGTCAGGTCTGGAAGGAGTTTCTGAGGGATTTTTGCTGACTTTAATGTGTCCTATGTATTTGGAATTTTTCTGTGAAAAGAAATTGTCAGCTGCAATTCTTTTAAAGAGTATAAACTAGGGAAAAATTCTGAAAATTGTTAATCATCATATATGTGAGCATATGTTAACTGCAGTGTATGTAATAACAGCCACCAGCATTAACCCCTGACAGCCGTTTTATTCTTTTTAACGTATTTTTTAAGGGAAAGGAACTGACATTCACTGGGTGCTTTCTGTTTGTTAGGTCCTGTGCTATGCACTTGGTATAGTTTTTCTCATGAAATCCTTACCATAGCCATGTGAGGTAGAAGGTGGTATTTGTCCTGTTTTACAGGGAATAAGCAGGCTCTGGAACTGTTAGCTTAAGTTCATAGAATAAAGGAATGATAGAGCTAGAATGTAAACTTAAGACTGTTGGCTCTGAAGCCATACTTGGTTCGTTATGTCACATCTCTAACATGTTTATTATGAGTCTACAGAGTCACAGTTAAATTCCTATAAAGGCAGGTCATTCTGTTTGATACATTTTTGTATAAAAGAAGGAAGGAGTTCTTCTGGCAGGATAAAGGTCAAGGGCAGGTAATCAAGGTCCTTCCCTAGTTCAACAAGAACAACGTGGTACAAAGTTCTGGTCACTGTCCCCCCGGGCCAGCTATGGAACAGTTTGCTAGGAACTTTATGAGAAAATTGCGAGTACTTCCTCAAAAATCTTGGGATTCTGATTAGGATGTGGGCTGTTGATCCCAGCTACAAAGGCCTGGTATCAGGCACTGCAGGGTAGGATGGAGATCAAGTCACGCTGGCTGGGGAATATGTCAGAACTCTTGGGTAAAGATACCTTTGGAAACAGATGGAGTCGGATGCTGTCAACTCATGACTATTTAGAATCCGTTTTTCAAGTTCAATCTTCACTAAAATCTGAGGTTTCCCGGAATGCTTATTAAATAACATAATCTAGAGAAGCAAAAGGAATGAAGGGTAAGGCTTTGTAGCTTTTAATGAAGAGAAAGGGAGTTCCTGCACGTGCGTCTGGTGCTTTCTTAAGGATTTTTACCCAGAATTTGGGATGTCTGTGGAAATAGTGCTTTTGAAATTTTGAAGGTTTTAAACCTGTTTGTACTGAGTTTCTGTTTTTATAATACAGAGCAACGTTAGGAGTGATGTTTGTGTTCAAGAATTAGGTTGTCTTGTGGTAGTGGCAGCGCATCTAGATTTGAGTTATTAAAATAATGATGCAATATAGAAAGATCCAGTCCAAAGTTGAGGGTAGACTGCCATGTCGTTACTCTCACTGCCTGTGTTGTAGGGTGGATAGTATGGTCTTTGGACAGTTTTGATTCCTATGGGATGAAACCTCTTGAAGTTCCTTTTCCATCCTTACTTTTACTAAACAACAGTGTCAGTAATTCCAGTGAGTTGTTTGGCGGGTATGGCTGATGCTGTATCACTGATACCCCTCCCCTCTGTAAGTAGTGTTCTGATTATCTGTTGCTGCATAACAAATTGTCTTACATCCTGGTAGTCTAAAAACAACATTTTGTTTTGCTTATAATTTTGTGGGTCAAGAATTCAGGAAGAACTTGGCTGGGATTGTATCAGGTGGAGTACCTGGGGCTGGAGCATCCTCTTCCAAGGTGGCTTCTTAATTCATATGTCTGTTACCTCTGTGCTTCTTCTTGATGTCTCTGTGTCCCCCATGGTGTCATAATCTCCACAGTCTCTACACATTGTTCGACTTCTCACAGTATTTTGGTCTCAGGGTAATCAGATTTCTTGCATGGTGGCTGGCTTCCCCGAGAGCAAGCATTCCAAGTGATAGCAAGAGGAAGCTGCGAATTTCATAAGACCTGGACTTGTAGATTGCCATATTCAGTTGGTGGGGAAGTCACAGAGCCTGCCCAGATTCAGGGAATTAGGATATTGACCTTGCCTCTCCATGGGAAGAGTGTGAAAGAATTTGTGTCCATCTTCAATTTATCACAGGACCATTAAGCAGAAGGGAGAGGAGAAATGCTGACCTGTGACTTTACAGCAAACAATCTGCTTATCTAATGATTCAGGAGAGATTGACTGTCAGCCTGGAATGAGAAGGGAATAGAGGCAAAAGAGAGATGCCAGAAGGAAGAAAATGGAAAATATGTTCATGGGAAAAGTAGAGAGGCAACCAAGATAAGCTTTGCTTCATAATTATCTTCCCTGCCTTGGCTCTGGACCCTTGGTTCTGTCCTGTGATCTTGGCCCTGAGTCCCAGCCTGCCACTTCAGACCACTTGGACTTGGTGCTCATGCTTGGCCTCCTCCCCCAGTATTTGGACCTCTGCTTAGTTTCCCAGGCTCTTCTTTGGCTCACAACTTTGGTCCTGGGTACCTCCTGTGTCTTTTTACAAGAACTCTCCTGTTGCCCTATTTCCTGGGAGTCCAGTACCTACTCCCAGAATGAACAGCATTGTGAGGGATGGGGAATATCAGGCAATAATTTTGGCTGCACTCAGGCTGCTTTGGCACCTTTGGCAGTTGCTCAGAATAGCTTGATTTCTTCTTTTCTGGAGTATATTATAACTCAGTTCTGGGTCTCTTTGTATGACTTTAGGGGACTCAAGTTATAGATAGAAGAGGCTTCTGAACTTTTAGGATACAGTAGGCTTGTGAGCATGCAGCTCAGAGAGCATTTATGGTGCATAGAGGATAATAGGCCTTGCTCTTAAACATCTACACCTGTATCATTTGGAAGGTAAGTTGGGTCAATCTGGAATATATTTCTACTTATATGTACTAGAATATTTATATAATAGAATTTTTATGATGATACTGCCCTATCCTCTAATTATTAATATAAGAGGAAGAACACTTTACAATGGATACTTTAATGGAGTGTGTGTGTGTTTTAATAACAGCTTTAAAATTTTCATTGATTACTTTTTTTTTTTTTTTAAACAGGATCTTGCTCTGTCCCGCCCAGGCTAGAGTGCAGTGGCACAATCATAGCTCACTGCAGCCTCGAGCTCTTGGGCTCAAACAATCCTCCCACCTAAGCCTCCTGGCAAATTTTTAGATTTTTTGTAGAGACGAGGTCTTGCTATGTTATCCAGGCTGGTCTTGAACTCCTGGCCCCAAGTGATCCTCCTACCTCAGCCTCCCAAAGTGCTGGGATACAGACACCTGGCCCATTGATCTCATTTTTACAAATTCATAGAGTTGAAATCTTGGATTTTCATTTAATTTACCACTCATGCCTAAAAATTTAGAATACGTTCACTTCATTAGGACAATTTTATAATAGCAGTATCTTTAAATTTAAAATATTTTAAATTTAATTTTTATTATAAAAGAAATGATGCTTGTTGAAAAACTTCAAGCAGTATAGTTGAAAACGAAAGTAGGTCCACATTAGCTCCAGTCCCCATCTCACTCCTTTTACATGACTGTTAAGTTACTATACACTCTTCCAGACTTTAGAAAATTTATACACTGGAATGTAATATATACATAGAGAAACACATAGTGTGGTATCTTTTTAAAACAAAAGTGGCAGTCATCTGGACTTCCTGCTTTGCAGTGGTCCATTCAGTGCCTTCAAACATTGTATGAGTTTAAGTTACAGCTCTGTCACTTAGTAAGTTATGTAACTTCTCTGTGCTTTAGCTTTCTCATCTATAAAACAGACCAGGTAATAGTATATACTTCATTGGATTATAGAAGTAATATTCATAAAGTAGTTGCAGTAGTGCCTGGCACACAGTATACACTATGTACATGTTAACTAAATGGGTTGGATGTGGTGGGTCACGCCTGTAACCCTAGCACTTTGGGAGGCTGAGGCCGGAGAATTGCTTGAGGCCAGGAGTTTGAGACTAGCCTGAGCAAGAGCAAGACCCCCCGCCCCCACCAAGGTCTCTACAAAAAATAGAAAAATTAGCCAGTCATGGTAGTGCATGCCTGTAGTCCCAGCTACTCGGGAGGCTGAGGTAAGAGGATCACTTGAGCCCAGGTGTTTGAGGTTGCAGTGAGCTATGTTGCCACTGCATTCTAGTCCAGGTTACAGAGTGAGACCCTGTCTCAAAAAACAAACCAAAAAACAACTAAATGAAAATGAACTTACTTTAAAAAAACCACAGACATTATGGATGTTTTCTTTCAGGTTGCTAATATTTTTCAACTGTTGCACTTTAAAAGTGTGTGGGAGAGGTGGTTCTGAGTTTTACTGTTGCAGTGGCATGTTTGTCTGTTCTGGTTTTGAACAGTGAACTTCTGCATACTTCCCACCCCCCTGTTGCAGTGACTTGCCGTTACTGATGGGCAGTGTGGTAGGAATGTGTTTGCCTCTCAGGGTTGATGGGAGGCAGGAAAAGACCTGAAAACCATTGGTTTAGAAGTTTATACTATAATACATTAGCAATAAATCTTTTTGTTAAGCCTTTTAAGAAAATTTGATGGAAAGAAGAGTTGGAAGAATTTTATTTAAAGGGGAGGATGACATGATTGTTTCCTCTAACTTTTGCCAGTCCTTGTCATGTTCTTTGAATAATTTTATAATTAGAGGGGACAAAGTCATCCTCTAATTTTCATTTTATAATGAAGAAATAGACCCAGAATAGTAGTAATGTTCTCCCTTCTGTCGCTAGTAATGGTAGAGCCAAAACTAGACTCCTGGTCAACAGTCCTCACCTTTCTGAATTCTTGAGGAGATAAAGTGCCTTCCCTCCCAGTTGTTGCAACTACTGAATAATAGATGCATTATAAATGGCTTGCCTGTCCATGCTGTGTGCTTGAATTATTTTGTGTGCAGGATAGTGATGGAGTTATCATAAACAGTAATGCAAGATGTTTTGTCAAAAAATTTAGAATGCTGGGAGAATTTTTTTTTTTTTTTTTTTTTTTTTTTGGTGAGGCAGAGTCTCACTCTGTTACCTAGGCTAGAGTGCAGTGGCATAATCATAGCTCACTGCAACCTCAAACTCCTGGGCTCAAGCGATCCTCCTACCTCAGCCTCCTGAGTAGGTGGGACTACAGGCATGTGCCACCACACCTGGCTAATGTTTGTATTTGTAGATATTAGGTCTTGCTACCTTGCTCAGGCTGGTCTCAAACTCCTGGCCTCAAGTGATCCTCCCTCTTCAGCCTCCCAAAGACTGTGCTAGGATTACAAGCATAAGCCACCATGCCTGGGCCCAGGAGAATTACTGATAGGCCTTGAATATCAAATGTTTTCAATTATGAAGTTCTATATAGTGAATGCATACTAAGGATATTAAAGATCAGTGGTTATGTAGAAAAACCATTATATTCAGTGTGGATGCCATTTCATTGTAAAAACTCTTTGTCTTAAGAACACAACCAGAGAACATTCTTCTGTAAATAGGCCTCTTGAAGCACAACTCCCTAGTTTCCTACCCTTCTTTATCTCTCTTGATAAAGGAGCAGACTACCATTCCCTTCAGAGAATAGTAGAGGTCAAACCACTTGGGTCTGTAGGTCACCTAGATGCCTAGATGCCTTCCCTCTGCCTCTGTGCCCCTTAAGTTCTCATCTCCTGCTTTTTAGGAGAGTTCAAGCTTTGAGGGGTTTAAGGAAGAAGACTTACATCTGAGGCATGTTTTAGAGGCTGGGGCTTTTCCCACCCTCTCCCATGTCCAGCATATATTATAGCTTCTACCTTCTGAAAATGACCCTGGCTCAGGAAAGGATAGAGATTCTCCATTCCCTCCAAAGGGGCCCTCCTGCCAACTTGAAGGGCTTGGGGCTGAGGGTGAGAACAGGGACAGAGGAAGATTCTGAGGTCATAACCAAAGGAGGGGGGCAGTGAAAGGAACCTAGTTAATGCCAGCCTCTGGTCTGAGATGCCCAGGGACTGGGAGATGAGACACTGATATCAGGGTTGGAAGAATCCAAACAAACAGAAGAAATTTGCTGGAGGAGAGGGTATCTTGGTTTGAGGAAATTTTATAATCTGAGTAAAAGATGAGATTTTACTTAATGAGACTCCACATGACCCTCCTATGGCCAAGTGTAACAGTGTGAGAAATGCGTGGCTTCCTTTTCCTTGATGTCACCTTGAAGTGTAATTAGGTATTTTCAAGAGCCCTTATAAGTTTCCAGATTTAATTTTTTGAACTTCTACAAGTTTCCATCCTTATCACCCTTTCTCTCAAGTACCAGCATTTAAGATTAAAAAAGTAAAAAACCCTTTGGTTTAGTATTTCCATGTTTTGCTGAATAGATACTATATGCAGAGCTTTAAAATATTTTTATTGACTATGTGTAGTTTTATTGTGTATATATGTATATGTACATTTGTATATAAATGACTATTTCAGCTATATTTCATGTAGTTTTATAGAAGAACCTAGAAATCTTTAACAAGTTTCCAAGGGAAATGTGTTCATCCTACAGATAAACTTTTTTTTTTTTTTTTTTTTGAGACAGAGTCTCACTCTGTTGCCCGGCTACAATGAGTGCTGTGGCGTCAGCCTAGCTCACAGCAACCTCAAACTCCTGGGCCTAAGCGATCCTCCTGCCTCAGCCTCCCGAGTAGCTGGGACTACAGACATGCGCCACCATGCCTGGCTAATTAAACTTTTGAAACCCATCTGTCTGTAAATTGAAACTACCTTTTATAATAAGATTGTTCCCCTAAAGGTGATTAACATAAATGGTTTTAAGATTATCTGAGGTATTCTTTTATTCGTACTATGACCTGTTCTATTCTTAACAATAATTGAGAATTAGTGTAATTTAAAGCCAGTATTTTTCATTCTATTTTGTAATTGTGTTGGGTACATTAAAGGTTCTTACCTTGGATAAAATGTGTATAAATACAGCGAATATTTCCTAAAGTAATGCCATTTATTGGCTTCAGAATCTGCCATGCTCTGTATCTTTCTAGTATTCAAATGTTTTTCTAGTGTGAATATATTATACCCTTAGAGAGTTTTGTTGCCCAGGCTGGTCTCAAACTCTTGGGCTCAAGTGATCCTCCTACCTTGGCCTCCCAAGTAGTGGGGATTACAGGTGCACACTGCCATGCCTGGCAGAAAGTGAAGTTTTTTCTTTCTTTTTTTTTTTTTTAGATTTATTAAAAGGCATAATCATTTATTTCCAAAGTTTTTGGAAATATTTTATTTTCTCTCCTCATCCCTTTCTTATCTATTTTATTGAGGTCCAATTCATATAATACTAACCATTTTAAAGTGAACAATTCAATGGGATTTAGTACATCTACAGTTACTTTGCAATTACCACCTCTATCTAGTTCCAAAACATTTTCATCACCCCAGACTGAACTCCATACCTATTAAGCAGTTACTTCCCATTCTCTCCTCCCTTTAGCTTTAGGTTTTTTTTTTTTTTAAATTTTAGATTGAATTGAGAAATTTAAAAAATTAATAAAACTTCATAAGATAATTGAGATAAAACTAGATTTACAATATCCTGTTCTAAATTCAGTAACATGAAGAAATGTATTCATGTATCGGTGGAAAAATGAGATCACAAAATTGTATGTACTATGTATATGTTTACAAGTATACAAGGGGAAAAAAAGGAACACTTGGCAGGAAACACACCAAAGCAAAGTATCAGTGATTTTGCTGTAGATTCCTTTTCCTCTTACAAAGGAGGAAAAAAATTCTCCATAATTACCAAAAAAAAAAAAAATTCCCTGGATAGTTAAAAACTTGGCCCTAAACTTGCTATTGTAACATAATTATTTCAGGATGATATTAAACTCCAACAGTTTTTTTTCCAGATTGAGTTACAATGTTTCTTAATATTTACTAAGAGAAAAGGATTTGCTGGACTAACAAAATAATGATATTCATAGTTTCTCAGTCCTCCAAATCATACCTCAAACCATGAATATCTGTTCAAGTAAGCTCTGTTCCAGTTTACTTTTTATTTTTAAAAATATATTTTATTGGGCTTTCTTTTCAAACTATAAAAATATCATATTCTTGTTGCTGTGAGCCAAACACCACAAGGGTATACAAATAAAAAGCCAGCAGTCTCCCCTCACAATAGCCTTCCCATATAGCTATCTAAAATAATTGTTGTTAGCAGTTTGGTAGGCATGCTTCTAGGCCTTCTGTCATGTGGCTTACATGCACATATGACAAAAGTAGGCCAAATTGAGTAAAAAACTCAAACACCTTCAAGGATGGCCCTGGTAGTTAATGTGAATGTGTGAATGCACTAAGGAAAGGGAGGGCCTTTGGCTAGCTGGAAGGAGGTTTATCACTCAAAGCTTTCATGTTCAAAAACAGTTGAAGCTCTGTGCAGGCCAAACAGGAGAGTCTCTTGGACATTATATCACTGTACTCTCCTATTCTCCCCCCCTCACCCCTCTTCTCGCATATGAATATAGAATGAACATATTTGAAGATTAATTTAACTCATTAATTAGGGAACCAGTAGGATAGTAAAGCAGGCTCCAAGAGTATTTGGGAACTGAGTGCATACAGACACTGAAGAAAGAGCGTTGAAATAAAATTGCTAGAATAGATACAAAATTGGCTAATATTCTACAGAATAGTAAAACCATGACCTTTGGAGTCTGCTGGACAGAAATTATCTCTGCAAAATAAAAATCTACAAGTTTATCTGTAACTTTATAGAATTTGGGTCCTAGTCAATAGTAAACAGCAGGTCAAACAATTAGGTACCATAATTAAATATCTTTGGGAGTAGCTCTTAAACAATGTTTCAGCATACATTGAAAGGACTTAAGAATTCTCAATTGAACTTATTTCCAGTTTTGGTTAATTTTTTTTAATAGTGAGAAGGCCTGTTGTGATGTGTGATAAGGCAAAAGAGATGTAGGCAGGGACTAGATCTTGGAAGAGCTTAGTATCCTAAACTAATAAATTTAAACTTTCTTTTCAATAAGTGTTTATTGAGCACGTACTGTGTGCCAGGTGGTGGATTTATTATGATCCTGAGTGTGTGGTTTTACTGTGGCACTCCCTGCATGCCCCTTGGAGGCTGACTGGTGGTTCTCAAGGGGTTGTATTAGGGAGTCATGTGGCAAGCTGCTTTGCTCAAAATGTACGTACATGTTCTTTGTACATCTTTCCCTACCTCAGTGTAGATATTTTTGGCTGAGTAGAACTTAGGTGCTTTGAAAAAGCTTTCCAGGTGATTTTTATATTCCTCCCTTTAGAAAATCATTGGTACACGTACAGGACTTTTTTAAAAAGTAAAAAAGTAAATGAATAAACAGCAAGCAAAATTTAAATCAATATTTCAAAAGTTTCCATACCCCTTCTTGCTTACCTCATTCCTGTAATACTTAAATTAAAATAATTAATGTCCTGATTATACTGTCAGCAGGAATTATGTGCAGCTGTCATATATTTTATGCAACTGAGAATTACTTTGGGAAAACCAGTCTTCGTCTTCCCAATTGTATCCTTAGGTTGTGCCTTTTAATAAATAAACTGAAAGAGTTGTAATTTATAGTGGTATATGACCTGCACGGCAAAGACATGATTAAAAGACTAGACTTTAAAAAATGTTTTTAATGGGAAAATAGGCTATCATTAACTTGTCGGGGATTGTGGTAAAAGGGAATAAGTAATAAAGGAGAAATGTATGTGTTTAACGTGGTTAAGCTATTTCAATTGAGTCAGCAATTAAAATGTGCAGCTGTTGTGGACATGCATTTAAATTCTTTTCAATATAATTTTAATTAGGCAGCCATTTTGTGTAAATGCATCCACAAAGCAGGGATTTGTGATTCCAGTATACCTAAGCAGCCGTGGGATTTATGACTTAATCACAGGATAATGGGAAGAAATTGGGAGATGATATGATACAATTGGTATATTGTGTATTTTTCTTTTTATTAGTGTGCCGGTCCAACAAAAGCCCCTGGGTCTGTTTGACTTGTTCAAGTGTCCACTGTGGAAGGTAGGTGACATGCTAATTACTTCACTGCCCTGTTTGCTTTGTAAAATTTGCCTTTGAGCTTTATGTCAGAGTTTTATTGATTTGGACTTAGTACCATTGTTAATCATAGTGTATAATTCTCTGTAGGGCTTCCCTCTCCAATCGAATCCCTTGATTCTGTGATACAACTGGGAAAAAAATCTAGGGGAAAACCCCTTCGTATTGATACTTAGAAGAATTAGTTTGATGATCAAGACAGTCTACTAGTAATATTTGATTGGAAAGATGAAATAAGGATGTTGAAAATCTTGAAACAAAAGTTTACCTAATGGTGATTTTTTCAACCTCTTGCGAGGGTAAGATTTAAACACACAGAAGTAGAGAGAGTATAATTGAGCCCCATGTTCTCATCACCCACCTTCAACAATTAACTAATACATGGCCAATCTTGTTCCACTGGTACCTACCCCATCCCCACCTTTTATTTACAGATAAAGGAATTCTCTTTGAAATGACCTCATTATGGAGTTCATTATTAATTCCTGAGATATACCAAATGTTTCATTGTTCCATTAAAACATTTTGCTTTCTATGGACTTAACATCTCCTACCTTACCCCACTCCAGTTTAAGTCTAAGCATTTCCTCTCAGTTTTTGGCTTCAAAATAATATTACTTAAATACTTCAGTAACTCTTTTCTTCTAATACAAACTTAAGTAAATATCAGCTTCCGTGTTTTTTTGCCTAGTAGTAGCACATTTATTTCTATTGCTCTTTTAGCTTAGAAAATCTACCTTGAATTTACTTTAGAAGTTAATAGCTTAGGCTGGGTGCGGTGGCTCACATCTGTACTCCTAGCACACTGGGAGGCCGAGGTGGATGGATCGTTTGAGCTCAGGAGTTTGAGACCAGCCTGAGCAAGAGCAAGACCCTGTCTCTACTAAAAACAGAAAGAAATTAGCTGGGTAACTAAAATATATATATACAAAAAATTAGTCAGGCTTGGTGGCACATGCCTGTACTCCCAGCTGAGGCAGGAGGATTGCTTGAGCCCAGGAGTTTGAGGTTGCTGTGATCTAGGTTGATGCCACAGCACTCTGACCCAGGCAACAGAGTAAAACTCTGTCTCAAAAAAAAAAAAAAAAGTTAATAGCTTAGCAGCAAGCAGATGAGAAATCATACTGAGTCACACAGGCTGAAATCTACATTATATTTATCTGGATTATTTCCCCTTTGTTATTTTAAAATCTTCATTGCATGAAGAGAGCATCTTTGTACAGTGAACTTCTGATTTTTCACATTTTGAATCCTGGAATTGAGTATGTTTTTCCATGTACACTTAAGAGTACCTTTGGAAAATGTTAACTGCATATCTTAATTGTGGCTGTTGTGGTTTTGAAACCTCTAGGATTTGGGGAACCTGAAAATACTTTGTACAGATAACTTTTTTTGTAAAAAGAAGAAAAGTAGAAGCACTTAAATTCTACACTTGAAGAGACAGATTCCTCTCCTAGATTTTGAGAGGTGAGAATTATAATGCCATAAAATTTATGTAGTTCTGTTCTCCAGTTGTCTCATAGTGCTCTACAACTTAAATCTTGAAGGTCATATACCAGTCAAAAGACCTGACAAACTGAAAAATTGGAGAGAATAATGTTCTTAATGGCAAGCACAAAATAATTCTCTGCAGGTTTTGGAAAAATAAATTGAAAAATTTCTAGACTCTTCAGGTAGACTGTTTCCAATTGCAAACAAATTTTAATTTAGAAATTTGACATAGTTTTGGAGAAGTATGGTTAAGTAGATTAAACGGATAATTGAGAGTAGCCTGAATTTGGATCTCCATTTTACATAGCTGATTGGTTAATATTCTTTCATCATTTTGTCCTGGGTGTTGATTGCTAAGTATACTGATTTTTTTGTAATTTTAGACTACTTGTCTGCAGGGGAGTCTTGGATATTCTTTCAACTAGGAAACATAAATAGCTTATATGAATTATATATTCTGTTGGTCTTCATGACATCATCCCATTGAAGTTATTTTTCAGATTTTTGAGATTGTTACTAGAAATCTGTGCCCTATATAGTGAAATTTTTCCTCTTATACTATAGACCAAAATGTCTAGTTAAAATTCAAAACTAGATGAGGGAAATATTTATGTTAGCTACTTTATGCAAAACTTTTAACTTTTTCTGACTAATGTATTTGGGTATTAGCCAAAACGTTGCTAATCTTAATGTCAGTAGTAATCATCCTTCTTAGTGTATCGAGGACATTTACAAGAACCATTTAAGTAACGATCTAGAACATTTGGAGACTATGGTGTTGTAGTTAAATAAGCTGTATGTACTATGTAAAGATGATCAGTTTTCAAAGACTTGAAAGTAGAAATGCCTTTTATTATTATTGTTTAGTATTATTACCATTGCAATAAATAACTATTGTTTTTCATGGTGAAGTACTATCAATATGTGATAAGAATAGGAAATTAAGATGATTAGATATCGAACCTATATGATGCAGTGGAGTTTACCTTTTTAATTAGTGAGTGTTTCTTGACCTGTGCAGTAATGTGTTCTCTCAAAATGTGTGCTTAATGTGGCCACCTTCTAAGCAATTATGTTGTTTGGATTCTGAATAAGTAGTAGTTAAGCATAGAAAGAAAAATGCTAATAAAATAATTGCTGACATTCATTTGTTATTTGCCACATCTAACAACCCATGAGACACAAAGTAGGATTATCTCCATTTTATAGATAAGAAAACAAGCACAGAGAGGTTAAGTAATTCACCCAAGCTCACATGAGCAGGCTGTGACAAAGCCTACTTTTGAACCCAGGCAGTCTAGTTTTTGAGCTTATACTCCTAATCGTTATTTGACTTTAAAATTCATTTTAGTCCAGTTTTGTGGACAGAGGATCCATGTTAAAAGTACAGTGAAAAGGTGGGAAAAGAACATAATCAGATTCTGAGTTGAGGTTAATAGTGCCTTGAATGCATTTGGTTTTCCTGGGTATAGAGGCTAGGCTTGAAGTTGATCCTTCCTGCTCACCACAACTATCCTACTTTCCCCAAGGTAAGTGTTGCTTCTGGTGCAATTAAGCTGACTCATGATGAAATATTATCTGAATTCTCTGAGCTTATTTATTTTGGTACCATTTAAACAACATTTGCCTTGACTGAGTTTTCAAGTAGGTCTTGCCTTCTACCAATTGGCTGCTTTCTAGGAACTGGGAAGTTTTGTGTTACAGGGTCTTCACAGCAGTGGTCAGTGACAGCATTGTGCAGTTTTTTAGGTGAAGGTGTAGGTGAATTCGGCTGCACATCATGTGCATATGAATCCTTATTTCAGTTTCATTTTGCTTGCTGTAATATGGTGATTTATTAAGTCTGAGTTGCAAAATGTTACAGAATTTTTATGAATATAATCAACTTTTGATTATCTTTGTACATGCAAATAAATGTTTTTTTTATAAACTTAAGATAATTTGTGTTTCGTTTGGATTGTTTCTGAACAAATGTGTTTCCATATGAGTGGAGCTGATTATCTAGGCGTTCAAATAAAAGATCTGAAGACATATTGATGGGAAAGAGATGAAAGATAATCATCCCTTTCCATATCTGACTCTCACGTTTTATATTAAGCAGCAAACCAAGTAGAGAGCCTGTGGCCCTGTGGGAAGTGGTTGAGTAATTTAGTTTACAGAGCTCGTCTTTGATAATAGCCCAAGTTGAGGGCTAGAGGTCTGAGAAACTCTTAAAAAAAAAAAAAAAAGCTATAGCTAAAGCATCAGCAAAGGCATTTATAAATGCTAATATCAATGGTATTGAGACTGATTTGCATAAATAATGCCTTTCCTTGCATGGGCCTAGTCTTGTATATAATTAAAAATTGACTGGTATTTTATTGCAAAAAGGAAACATATTTTAAGTATTCAGCTTAATAAATTACTAAATGATTGAACACTGTTACAGGATTTTTCTCATTTTGATTTGATTAACAGTTTTATTATCTCTTAGTATTTTAATCTCCAATGCAATATTTAGATTAAAGTAAATTTTCATTTGGTTTTTGTAAGGTATGTGAATGGCCATGCAAAAAAACATTATGAAGATGCACAAATACCCTTAACCAACCATAAGAAATCAGAAAAGCAAGATAAAGTTCAACATACAGTTTGTATGGATTGCAGTAGCTACAGTACATACTGGTAAGTTAATATTTTCTAGAAATGACATTTCTTACTATGTGCGTGCAAGTGTGCTCCTACCTTCCTTGCCCTCTTCCCTTCCCTCTCCCAGTCCTTAAGCTAGCTGCTACTGCATTACCTCCTTTTAGTCTTGTTAGGATTCACAGGGGGCTAGAGCCATCAGGAACGCCTGTCTTTGTGCATTTCAGATTTCACTTTGCAGTGTTCCTTTAGACTTCGAGGCCTCTTCTTCTCTCCCACACCCTATTCAGTAATCTTTGGGGAAATAATATCTATTTCTTTCTCGTTCATTATAATTTCTTTTCTTTTTCTTGTGTTATTTTTAATTGAAGAATAATATAGAAACTCATGTTCCAAAACAAAACCCATGTTCCTACTGTCTAGTTAACATTTTGCCATATAATCTTAAAAATTTTAATTTCTCTGTTTACAAAATTGTTTTGACAATTTCTCTTCTCCCAGTACAGTTTTACTCTCCTCTTCTACTCCCCCAGAGGTAAATATCAAAAATTTGGGTGTAGCCTTTCAGGTTCTTTTTCTTTTTTTTTTTAGGTATCTCATCCTTTAAAAAGAGGTTGGAGGCCCTGTTTTCTCTTTATAATGTAATATACATGCCTGTATAATATAAATGACAATAAAAATAGGTGTTTTTATGACAACTTTGATCGAGGTTATTTAGGTTACAAGTGATGTTTAATGATCCATATCCATTTGATATACTCAGAAAGTCAGTATATTTTTCAGTTTTACCTTTGATGTGAAGCAAATTTATTTCTTTGACTAGTAAGTATGATGCATAATTCTTGTTTTAATCAGTTTACCCTCAATTCAAATGCTTGTTGACATTGAAGGGAAAAAAAACCCAAGCCATTTAAAAGATCCCTTTGGAGATATTTTTTCTTGCCAGACAGCTCTTGAATGTCACATGAAGGCAATTGCTGGGCAGAGATGGGGATTTAAAGTCCAAATATCACTTCAAATTCATACCTTCTACTGAAGTGGGATGCTAGTCCTTCCTACATTGTCCTTAGTTGATAGTTGTATTGGAGAAAGGTGCCCATCAAAAGGAGGAAAAAAAAAGGCCAGTGGTTTGCCAGGCCTTTTAAATTTTTACAGGTTTCATGTTATTAAATTATGGCTATTGAATAAACATCTTAAGGTTTAGTCATTCAGATCGCTACTATTTCAGTGATCCTTTGCGTGGAAGGTGTCCAGACCTAGAAGAGAGAGAAGCTGGAGGTAGATGGAGATTTCATTAAAAATGAAAATCCTCTCAAGATTTTCACACAAGGGTTAGTGCTCAGTTTATTGTTATTTGCTATTGTGAAACACTCCTTTCTACCAAAGTTAAGTATTAGCCAGGCAGTTAAAGTGTTTTCATTAGTTTTTTCCCTTTTCCCTCAGGAAACTTATATACTAGAACGACAACAGAACCATGTGTTTCTGTGTGTTTGTATTTCTCCTTTAGGCAGCAGAAATTAATATCTCACAGTCATTGTCGTAGGTCATGTCAACCTGTACATACAAGATATTGAGAAAATTCATTCTTCCTGATTTTCAGTTAGCAATGTGCATGCACTGCTTAATGGGGGACTTTGGAAATACAATTAAATTTCTATGTGCTATAACAAGTTTGCAGTTGCTTTTCGTGCTATTGGTAAGATTCTAAAGAAACTAACTTCAAGGAAATTTTAAGAATTATCTTAATAGAGTATAATTATATTCATAGGACTCTTTAAAATATAGATTATATATTTTAATGTCTTTATATGTTGCACTTTAGGGGCATACTTTTATTAAATAGAAATTGGACTTTAATTTGTTTTATATTTATAGTGGTATAGTCTGTTAAAGTATATGTGGTTTCATAGCCAAATTGGAATTTAATGGAAAATCTTGAACCTTGAGGAGTATACAGCATGGCTGAGGCTTCTTGGCCGATTGCCAGTCTTTTGTGTGAAGTTATACAGAGCTGCAAGTGTGTGGACACCCAGAGCTTCTGAAATGCAGGAAGGGAGTTGCAGCTGTTCACATTATCGTCTCATTTGTGGGTTTTAGAACAAAATGCCCAGGGAATCACCCTGTAGCATTACACTGATGGCCAAAAAGGAATCTGTGATAGTTGTCAATTGATGAAGCTGTAGTTTAAATTAACATTCCTCCCACACCTCACTGTGATTAAGAAACAAACAGAGATTTTCTATTTCTGTATGAAGAGAGAGTGTGCATGTGCATGTACGCGACAGAGAGAGATTTTCCAGTGCACTTTAGTAATTTCCCTCCAGTTTATGAATTTTCCTTGAACATTGATTTCTGTGGTTAGACTGAATGATTGGCTTCAGAGGTAAAACATTGGTGCATTAGGTATAACATATTTAATTATTAAATATTTTGACTTTAGCTAATGTTAAAGTCCCTTTTGCAGTGTGTTCTGTGCTCTAGAGAAGTTGTAATATACTCTGAGGCTTACAGTTTTTCTATTTTCCTCTTGCCAAGAGTCCCTGCCCTGTCCTATCTTTGCAATCCTTTATGAATTTATCACTGAGCTCTCCCCTCTCTTCCCAGTTCCAATTGTAGCTGGATCTAATCTCTCCTGAACATTTTAGTTCTTGGGATACTTGTAATTTCCTGCTGCATGTTAGTTATTTGTAAATGTTCTTGGAGACTGTAGACACCATATCTTAGATCTTCGTGTTTTCCCCAGCACGCAATATCTGGAGCACAGTAGGGCAACGTATGTTTGAAAGATTGAATTTTGTTAGCTGTCTTCCAAAAATGGGGAATGTTCCACCAAATCTGTAATCTTGTGCCACTCTGAACATCTTAGAGGACTGAAGAGCCACAGAACGTTTTTCCTGCAGAAGATTTAAGTCATGACATGGGTGAGCTGTTTCATTTCCCTCACAAGACAGACATCCTTGCAAGCAGCTCCCCTCAATCCTGATATAAACAGGACATCCAGATTGGAAACACCTATCAACCAAGCAGAGCAACATAACACAGGTCACTATTTCAAATGAGGGAAAGCAATACCATTTTGATTTGACATAGCCCCCACTCCTTAAGGAGATAAATGGATTAACATGAAACTGAGAGATAAATGAAGATTTCAATAAAAATGAAAATCTTCCCAAGATTTTCATACAAGAGCTCCTATTCAGTTTACTATTTGTTAAGTAATGTTTCCTTCCCTCCCATCCCAACTCCCCTCCCCTAACTAATATAAATGGAATTGTATGTGGTATACATTATTGTGATTGAAAAGACACAAATACTGGAACAAAGAAACTTTTATTTTTTATGCAGGTAGACATTTGGAGTTAATAGAGGTAAAATACTGAACAAATAATTTTTTGAAACCTGACATTGTCTTGTCAACTTTGATCCTTATCAATAATAGCTGAATTTCTGAGAATGAAGAATTATGAAAGGAGTATTAAAAGTAAATTACTAGAATGTTTCTTTCTTGGCAGATAATATTTCAAAGCATCCTTTCGATCAAAGAAATATTATGAAGTGTGAATCAATTTATTTGTCTAGAAAAAGAAGGCTTGTATTTTCAGATTTTAAACATATAATAAATAGCAATTTTAATTAAAGTTAACAGAAATAAAGCTTTATTGTAGGTTTTTACTGATAACTGAATCATTTTCTAAGGCAGTTGTGATTGAAAATAAAGCAGAGACTCTTTTGTTGAGTATATAAACTATTTGGACACGAATTTTCAATGTAAAAAATTAGGGAACAGAGAGTCTTGTTTATTTAAAAACAGTATTTTGGAGTTTAAAAAGAAACTTTCTAATAGAGGTCGTCTAAAAACATAAAAGGCTTTTCCTTAATAAGCTGATGTTTGTCTGCCTTTAACAAAGGATATGGGTTTTCTCTGCAGGTATTCTTCTGATTTTCCATAATTGGCTTATTTGATGGCAGTACATCAGAATTTAATAAAAGAATTAAAAAATGTGCTTGCTTTTTAAAATAAGTCTTTTAGATATTAACTTTTCTCAGTTTGAAATAGATGAAGTCACTAGAATATCAGCTTGCTATTTTTCAGTATCTCTGTCATTTGTAATAAAATCAGAGGTCAAATTCGCCTCAATATAAAAATGTTACGCAAGTGAATGAAAAGAAATTTAAAATTTAATGAAGGATCTGTCACTGTGTCCCCTTTTTGAGGGATATTTTTTACATAAAAGGTTTTCTCTTTTTTTGGTGTTAGTGTTATACATGACTTACTCTATAAAGATAGCTTTGTAGCCAGTAGATTAAAGGACTTATTTCTTTACTGTTGCATAAAAAAATCAGGTTCATTTATATGATGATTCCTCTTTGTTTCAGATGAGTGAAGAATGGTTTGGTTTGAGAATATTTTCTTAGTTCTTCAAAGAATACGATGTAGGACCTTATAAATTGGGTAACTTCGATAGCACTAACAACAGCAATGGAAAAACTAGAATTTTAAAGCTGAGAAAGAGGTAGAGATTTTTCTCTGTCGTGTGTGTACTACCTGTGTCAGTCAATACAGTGGCAATTGAGCAGTTAAATGTGGCTGGTGTGACTGAAGAATTGAAGGTTTTGGTTTTAATTAATATAAATTTAAATAGCCACATATGGCTAGTAACTACTGTTGGACAGTGCGGCCTCAAACTATTAAAATTTAATATTGAGTACATTGATGTTATGAAACTTTCAAAACCTTAACACAGAAATCTGACAGAAACTCCAAAAAGAAAATAAGCTAATTTTACTAATTAAAATACTGTAGTTGCAAATAACTACAAATTAAATCTAACCAGTAAGCTATATCAAAAAGAAAAATTATTTAATTGTCGAGTAGAGTTAATTTCACCTGAGGTCTTTTGACATATTCATTATTTAAAGAAACCCCAGATTATTGTACCATTGGAAGCAAAGAATACATTTATTAATAGCCATTTCTCATTTTTAAAAAAACCTAGTAACATTGAAATAAAAGGAAACTATTAAACTACTAGAATTTACCAAAAAATAGAAAACATCATATACTAAATGATGAAATGCTAAAGCCGTTTCCCTTAAATCAGAGACAAGACAGAAATACTTTCTATCATCATTTACATGATTGTTGCTGTTATTAAACAGTGTTTTGGCAGTTCTAGCCATTGCAGTAAGACAGTAAGTGAAATCATTGGTATAAATATTGGAAACACAGAAAAAATTATTTCTGTTTTCAAATTATATGATAGAATGCCCAGAAAGCCCAGGGGGACTCTAGTAGAAAACAGAACTAGAATTAATAAAAAATTTTGGAAAGCTGACATGAGATAAATATACAAAACTGATAGCTTTCTCTTTATTAGCAGTCATCAGTTGAAGATGGAACTGATCAAACAAAAGTATTAAACAGAATGACAAAACTATCAATTATACCTAGGAATAAATGTATTTTAAAAAGTTATAAAGCAAAGATACATATCCTTTATGAAGAAAACTTGGTATTATAAGCAGTCCTTTTCTCCCTGGATTTTTACCTTCAAAACCTTTACTTGCAACAGAGTCTGGTTTACATGATGGTCCTGAAACATACTGTGAACAACATCCAAAAGAGTCTAAACAGCAGATGTGTTGCTTTTACTCAATGAATAAACATTGGCTGAGAACCTGCTATATGCTAGGGATCTAGATTTTAGTGCAGCAGTCTCCAGAATAATCCACTGGCAGCATGGAAAGAAAATGTTAGAACTTCTATTAAAACTTTTTATTTGGGGAGAAAAAAAGATTTGTCAAATATTTAACATACGTGCTGCCAGTGGTCAGTAGTTTTGATGGTTGTGTGCTGTGAACAACACACAGTCTCCTGAATCAGTGTCACACGTGATGTCCTCACTCCATGTTCACTTTGAGCATTTTACTTATGTGGATGAAGTAAATCCATGTAAGTTGTTTAGCCAAAGGGACACATGATTTAAAAAATTTTTCCAAAAAATCTCTGCAAGATGGTAATAATGCAAACACTGATGGACAAGAAAAAGTCAAATGGACACACTTTCCTGTCCTGAGCTCATCAAACACATTACAAGATAAAAGTACTGGCTCTCTTATAAAAACATGGACTAATCAGATCTGCTAAGTTGGACAAAATGTTTAAAAGCTATCAGGAAGACAGGAGGTATGAATTTATATCCACTATCATTAATGTTGAACCTTTACCATATGTGTATATTGTACTTTGAGAAATTAGTTTAATAATATTATGAGGATATTGTGACTAGAAAGACATTTTAAAATAGTTTATTTCATCTCTAGCTCATTCTTTTAAAATTTTTCATAATATGCACATGATAATTTAGATTTACTTTCATATACAATTTATTTATTTATTTATTTATTTTTTTTGAGACAGAGTCTCACTGTGTTGCCTGGGCTAGAGTGAGTGCCGTGGCATCAGCCTAGCTCACAGCAACCTCACACTCCTGGGCTTAAGCGATCCTACTGCCTCAGCCTCCCCAGTAGCTGGGACTACAGGCATGCGTCACCATGCCTGGCTAATTTTTTTCTGTATATATATTTTAGTTGGCCAGATAATTTCTTTCTATTTTTTAGTAGAGACGGGGTCTCACTCTTGCTCAGGCTGGTCTCAAAACTCCTGACCTCGAGCAATCCACCCACCTCGGCCTCCCAGAGTGCTAGGAATCCAGGCGTGAGCCACCGCGCCCGGCCTACTTTCATATACAATTTATTAATACAAATACATATATCTATAGAGAGAGAGGGTGGTGGACGCTCAGTTTTGTGGTTTATTTTTTTTAACTTGATTAGGAGCCTGATGAAAATAGTTTGAAGACTTCTTTTAGTAAACTAGTGTTTTGTCTCTTAGAATTAGAGGATGCTACAGCAGCATTGAGAAGAAAAAGAAAAGAATTAGAGGGGGCATATAGTGCAGGGTGAAAACAGGAAGGAAACGAGTGTTTCTAATGTTAGAATTTTTTAAGGAAGTAAACCCACATTAAATCTTAGGATAAGAAAATGATTGAGCCATGCTGTGTGTTTTCATTTTTGGAGAATGGGAAAAGAAAGTAAAGATGGAGATGACCAAATGAGGAATATTATTGTGCCAATAAATAAGTGAATGAGCATGAAATGGAAAATATTGAGGGATGAGAGAGTTGGTGGTGTATGAGATGAAAACTTAAATCTAAAAGTAGAGCAGGTAACACTGAAGTGAAAGGGAAGATTGGGAGGGAAGGGTAGGAATGAAGAAAATCTAGGCAAGGCTGACATTATGGAGACCATCAAATATTATAGCTTAATTTGGGTACAGATAGCTATGGATTTGAAAGTTACTGTATAAGAGAGAGGGGAGAGAGATATCATACCACAGAAAATACAAAGTATAGCATAGAATGGTGTTCAAAATGAGGAAGAAAAAAGATGAGTTTTGGAGAGATTATAGAAAGAAAAGTAGCAAGAATTAGGCATGGTTAGGTGCTAGAAATTAATCAAAATCTAAAAATACATGAGGACTAAATATAATGAAAAATTGGACAGTTTCATTTTTGCTGTTTATTAGAGTAAGCAGAATTTGAAGTAATTTAATCTGGGATTTTATTATTTACTTCCCTAATTATGTAATATAAATAACTTGTGTTTCTTATGAAAATTTACTTGCTCCTTGATGTATATTCTTTCAGTGCATGGTGGTAAAATCAGCTGTATATATTCAGTTAACAGCGGTATGCACATTATACCATACTGTACATTTAATTGGTAGTTTATTAACTGTTGGCTTAAAGAAATTTAAAACTAGTTTAAGATCACATTTGGCTCAAGGAATTTGGGTTTGAGACTAATCTTTACTAGCCAAGATGATAATGTTGCTTGTCTCAGGTCTTAGAAGTAAAGATATCAATCTTCTTACTTTCGTTTTTGTATGTCCTATTTTCTTATCTAACATGTCTAATATGTTGCTAATATGACTTCTAAATATTATTTTCTTCTTTTTAATGTTCAATTTACTTAATTTTTCTTAATTTTTTTTTCTACTAAATAGAGAAATGAATCTTTGTCCTCATCTTACAAGTAGTCTATTAGAAGTAGAGCTTACCTTTGCTTGAAGAGTCATCTAAAATAACTAAATAAAAAGTTAGGTATAAGTTTTATAGCCTAAATGTCAGGTATATTATCTGGGTAATCCCTGATTTCTGTTTGTTTAACACATGAAGTCCTGTGTATATGAAGAGATGGCAAATCCTGGACCTCTTCTCTCAGTGAAAACTAACCAACTTAACTGAATCCCGCCCAGTTTCCCCCTGTCACAATTTCTTCGTGTCAGTAGTATGTATTTAAAGAAGAAAAGAGTAGTAGAGCTTTTTATACTACTATATATGGAAACTACATTTTGGGAAATGTGCATTTTCACCTAGGGCATTTAACCATATTTTACATGTTTACTTCAAAAAGACATGCATTCCAAGTTTGAGAGGACAAATCTGTAAGTTTTGAAGCACAACCTATGAATTATATACTTTTTTGTATTTCTCATTCTGGTATAATTTTCTTGAAGGGAAAATTAGGAGGCCTGGCTAAATTTTTTTTCAGGTGGTAAAGGTAGCATAATTCTGACCAAATAGCTTCAATACAATTGTGTTAACCAAGAAGAGATTTTGAAAATTTAAGTCGGTCTGTTTGCCTGGGGACTTTTTAACGCCAGTATTAGTGGGATAGTTTCCATTTTGAAAGCAGTGTCTTATCTGAAGGCTAAAGCAACCAGGCAACATTTAAATTTTCATTTATTTCCCACCTTTACCACTTATTTTCTTTTTACTTCTGGGCCAGGGAGGAAGAAGAAATCAAACCAGGGGAATGTAGGCAGCTGGAGAGGAGTGTGCTGTGAGGCTGCTGGTTACACAAAGGAAGGAAACTAACATTTATTGATCTTCTGCCACATGCCAGGCACTCTCACTCTTAAAATTTTGACTTATGGAAGCAGATATTTTCCTTAAATAAGTAATAATAATAACAATAGTAGGGGCCGGGCGCGGTGGCTCACGCCTGTAATCCTAGCACTCTGGGAGGCCGAGGCGGGTGGATCGCTCAAGGTCAGGAGTTCGAGACCAGCCTGAGCGAGACCCCGTCTCTACTAAAAATAGAAATAAACTATCTGGACAACTAAAAAAAATATATGTAGAAAAAATTAGCCGGGCATGGTGGCACATGCCTGTAGTCCCAGCTGCTCGGGAGGCTGAGGCAGTAGGATCGCTTGAGCCCAGGAGTTTGAGGTTGCTGTGAGCGAGGCTGACGCCACGGCACTCACTCTAGCCCGGGCAACAAAGTGACACTCTGTCTCAAAAAAAAAAAAAAAAAAAAAAAACAATAATAGTAGTAATAAATAAGTAAAATAACACTTGTACAGTGTGGTAAATTCAAGCAGTACAAAAGTTATATCCTAAAAGTAAGTGTCCCTCTTAGTGACTGTAAAAGCAGCTAGAATTGGCTCTTTAAAAATAGAGACAGCTGTAAAAACTTAACAAAAACAACTTTTTTAAACTAGTGAAAACAAATCTAGCCAAAATAAAATTGAGTTCTTATAGTTCAATAAAGTTGTATTTCTTACCTCCTTATGCTGTTGGGTAGTATTATAGAATTTTAGAGCAGGTAGTGTCTTAGATACCCTAGATTAGTAGTGCTATATAACAGAGAAATAATGCAAGTCACATGTGTAATTTTAAATTTTCTAGTAGCCATATTAAAAATCAAAAGTAGGTGAATTTAATTTTACTTGTATATTTTATTTGACCCAGTATATCTACAATATTATCTTGTCAACATGTAATCAGCATAAACATTAGAGAGTTTATATTTTTATATGAAATCTTTTTCATGTGAAATCCAGTGTGTAATTTGCATTTTATAGGACATCTCAATTCAGATGGTAAATTTTCATCAGGAATATTTGATCTGTATTTAAATTCATAAAAATTGCAGTTAAAAAAGTAAATTCACACTATTCTAAACATTATTAAGGTCAGACACGGTGGCTTACGCCTGTAATCCTAGCACTCTGGGAGGCCGAGGAGAGAGGCTCGCTCTAGGTCAGGAGTTTAAGACCAGCCTGAGCAAGAGCAAGACCCCGTCTCTACTAAAAAGAAAGAAATTATCTGGACAACTAAAAATATACAGAGCAAAAATAAGCCGGGCATGGTGGTACATGCCTGTAGTCCCAGCTACTCGGGAGGCTGAGGCAGGATTGCTTGAGCCCAGGAGTTTGAGGTTGCTGTGAGCTAGGCTGACGCCATGGGACTCTAGCCAGGGCAACAGAGCAGCGAGACTCTGTCTCAAAAAAAAAAAAAAAATTATTAAAAGTTTTCCAATAAAATCATTTTTCTCTAATATTTGCACCTGTATTGATACAGCTAATTTTTTTTACAGCTAATTTTTTTAGAACAATTGATTTGACTCAGAAGCAAAAGCATATCAATTTCAAAACATCTGTCCAAGTTACGTAAATCCACTAACTCTTGTGATAATTCAATATTATCAACATGAAATTCAAAGGGACATAATATAAACTGAAAATCAACTGTAAGTTTATTTGTATCAAGAAAGCATTCTTTGAATTTTTCTCATAAGTTTTGTACCCAATTTACATAATGCTATCTCTGCTGTAAATTAAAGTTGAAAAATGTGTGTAATGATTATTGATTTGTATTATGGAAAGCTTCAATTGTAAACATAAATTCTTATACCTGTCTAGCTAGGTCACAAGCTTTTTTTCTCCTTGGATCTTCAAATTTAGCTCATTCATATGCATTGTGATATAGGAGAAAAATGTAAATCACACTAAGATTTCTAAAAATCTGTTTCTTTGTTGAATATTGGTAAGTGTTTCTTTTATTTCAAAAATCTTGAATTAGAGTTAACAGTACAGTGAATCTTTGTAAAAACTCTTCCATGACTCAGTCAGCCAACATTGGCAAAAGAACATGCAGTCATTAAATTCATTGTCTTCTATTTCTTATGACAGTTCCATAAACTGGTGGTGATTTATAGCATTTGCACATGTATACTGAACAATTTTAATAACTGTCTCCATGATACAGTCTGCCTCAGGGCACGAACACTTGCAAAATTTGTCACATAGTTGAACAAAGTAATAAGACAAATGAATCCAATAAATCTAGATTTTTGATTGAACATTGTCTTGATAGAAACTAGCTTTTTCATGTCTGATAGTGACAGATGTAAAAAAAATTCAAAAAATACCTACAGGAGATCAGTTGTTTAAAGATTGCAAATAGTTGAAGGCATTTCTTTATAAATTTGGAAGTCATTTGAGACAAATATACCCAAAATATTAATTGGACAGTATCTCTTGTAAAACTCATCTGAAGCTAAAAATAAAAGTACTCGCAATTTTTCAAATGTTACTTGATTGATCATTAATATTGTTAGAAACGTCTTTTATTCACTGACATTTGCTTGGTGGCTCAGTTGAAGATCTTTCACTTTTTGTAAAATATTCTTTTTAATCTTTTCCTCATAATTTTAAAACATGATTTTCTTAACTGAAATAATTTAATTTTTCATCTCTCCATCCAAAAATGGTTTTCTATATTGAGCAAGAATCTAAGCCATTTTATAGCTGTGTATGCCTTCATTTGAAATTTTAAAAATTTTCTATTCTTTTAAGCTAGAAAAATTATTTTAATTAAAATAAATATCTCAGTTTAATTACCTATTGTGATTTACATATCACTGTAACTCAAGCTGTCTGCATGAAATATTTGAATAAATTTTCTATGCTACATTGTTGCATAGAAAAATCATTTGAACTGAATCATTCTTTTGACACGAACTAGATTGGTGATATGCTTTTGTGTAAGGCTGGAAATGACACACGTACCCAACTGCACTGCCATGTATCTTACACAATTTAATAATAAAAACAAAATATAGTTCTGCCAAACTATTATATAAAGTTGTGTCTAATGGAGAAAGATTCTACACTATTTCCGTTATTAAGTAAAAATTTATGTTAAAATTTTTAAGAATTAAAATTTAGTTCCTGAGTTACAATAGTCACATTAGTGCAGCTCTAGAGTCCAGAACAACTTATTTGCTTCAGTGGTGAAAGTTTAGAGAAGGTAAAGCAACTAGACCCAATTGATGCAGACTAGTTAAGAACAGAGCAAAGTCATAAATAAGTCTATTTGTCAATATATGTAAATGTTACTTTAACAGATGTAAAGTAATTTTATATCCTAGGCTGAATCCAAGTCATACTGAAAAGAATTACTTTAATAAGAAATAAATTGGTTATTTAATTTGAAACAATTTATTTCTTTAAACAAGACAACTACTTTTTTGTGGCAGTCAGGGGTACATTTTTCAATTAGGTATGACATCCTGTAAATACATGGAAGATGATCTGAATTTGCTCTTAGACTTCACTTCCCAGATGAGCACTAACATTTGGAGTTGTTTTGAACACTGAGTATTGTTTCATTTGAACTGTTAATACAAGCATAAATGTATGCAAATATAAGATGAAAATGTAAGCAGGAAATATAATAACAATGCAATTTCATTCTTCAGCGAGTGCTTAAGGTTCATGGGGGTATCAAGTGTCTTAAAGACAAATTTACAGACAAAGTAGGTCTTACCCTCTTAACATTTATGCTGAGAGGGAGCAAAGAATTAAACCTTTTCACTAATTTAATTCCTTTATGTATTTGTTATCAAATTGATGAAGAATTTTTTCTCCTGCCGGTGGCACTTTGATAATAGAAAAACGCTTCAGAATGTAAAAGATGGCTTTTGCTATTTGTGGAAATGTTAGGAATTGACCCTGGGGACTTGGAGACTACCTTAGAGAAATCTTGATTGACAGCGTGGGTGGTCAGCTAATGGGGGAGGGGAGCTGTGTTCAGTAATTACGTATATGACATTGTCGTCAAAGTTCTCAGAAGCATTTACTTAAAATTTTCATTCTTCTGAATAAAAGACACAATCCACACTTTGGTTTATAATCTTTGTTGTTTATTACTTTCCCCTACCCCTTTTTTTTTTAATAGACTGACTTCAGATATATAAGAGATTTTTTTCTTGGATTCTGCTAGAGATGACCTAATTTTTGCTAATTGCTGTGCTTTCAAAGTTTTGTTTGCTCATTTTCATTATCCTTTGGTAGTTATAACAAGTGGTTTTATACAAAGCTGCACATTCAAAAGAATATCTTAGTGCCAGCTTGTAAGTTGTTTTTGTTAAAATCGGCCTTATCCCAGGAAAAAATTAAATGCTAATGCAAAAGTTAAAGTTTATTGTGTGTGACTCCTTATATTATTTGCCATAATTGACTTGCTAACACACACATACACACATTAATATCCATTTTAAAAAACACCTTAAACATTTTTCTTCGAAGCACTTATCAAATTCCTTAAAGATACAGCCACTGTGTCATACTTTTTGTTTTCTGGCACCTCAGAATGAAAGATTTGTTCTTCCCAACTCATCTGAATTCAATTTATTTTAATTAAATTGTTTTAAATGTACAGCTTTAACTTTAGTTTTTCTATTCAGATATCCCCACAGGTTAATTACCCTTCCCTGCTTTTCACTTAAATCTCCCCTCTCCCAAATTCTCCATTAATTTGGGTTGGGAGGTGTCACCTTAAGGCTTTAGGCTTAATGCTATGTGAAAGAACCAGTGCTTTTTATTTCATTTTCCATGTATTATGCACTACTAAAAAGAATGTAACACATGTAGCAGCTTATTTCATTTTCAAAGGAAGAATTGAAGAGCTTTTGAATAAAAATGTGAAAAGAAGCTAGCGTTCATTGCCTACGTGGCTTTTAAAGAAGGCTCTTAAAAAACATTCCATTGTGGGCTCCAAGTCCTCTTTAAACTTACCACCAACAGAAACTGCCCGCAGAGCCATGTGATCATCTTGGCAGCAGCCAGGCCTTTTAGTGATTTCATTACTGTGGTTTCCTCAAGCTCCTTATACACATTGATTAATATTTTCCTTGCAGTTATCGCTGTGATGATTTTGTGGTTAATGACACGAAGCTAGGACTGGTACAGAAAGTCAGAGAACATTTACAGAACTTGGAAAAGTAAGTAGTGGACCTTGGGAAAGGGAAGGGGGTGAAGTGGGGTCGCGGGGTCTTTTAGAATTTTTGAATGGGATTTTTGTTTGTGAGTTTCATAACTTCATGTTTTTAATGTGATTGAAATGATAAAATAAACCTTGGGTTTGAATAGCTGAAACTCTGCCCATAGTTAACGGTTATAGCTCTGCCTTTATTTCATTTAATATTTGTCATAAACCATATCCAAGGACCCAAGAGCCTTTTTTAAAATTATTACCCACCAGTTTATAAGCTGCTCCATTTATTTGCAAGGGGGATTTTTAGAGGTGCAAGAAAAGAGCAGAAAACAATATATGATCATGATAGAGTTACCTTTGGTATTAGAAAATCCCTGTCAACACTTAACGTGTTATGAGGACTGCTTAGAAGCACTAAGATTTATGCATTGTTTTTAAGGGAAATTAGATGTAATTATCATATTGTCCACTTTGCATCTATGTAGTAGCACAGGATCTGAGTTTCTTCTTTTCCTTTTTTGTTAGGGACAGTGTATACCACTTGAAATTACAAGGAGCTGTGAATACTTTGTTATCATAAAGAAATTAAAATTTTATACTAATAGACTTTTCTTGTTGTAGCCAAATAGCTTATTCAGATAAAACTTAGTGGACCCTAAATTGAATGGAAAAACAGAAACTTACTAGCAATGCCTGTGAAGCTACAGTGGATTGAAGCATGGCCCTGGAATGACTGCTGACTCAAGTGAAATCTGTGTGAATCACCCCAAATCATTAAATGCCATCTAATTTATTTTGGCAGTTTATGTGTAGAAATTGTGAGAACATGCCAAATCAGGGATCCCTTAGCAAACTTAAATGTAAAGCCAACAGAATATTACAAAATTGCATACCAAGAGGAAATAACCTGAGTGCAACACTGTATAGTGTTTGTTAACCGAAGTCTTTATGCATGTCTCATTGACTAAATAGGTTATAATACTGATAATAATGATTTCTTTAAAATCTAAAATAATTAAAATGCTTTGAGTTTGAGTACTTTTTGGCTTGTCATCTTTTGGCTCCTTTCTTTTTCAAAGTGCTTTAACATGAGCCCTACCTAGGATTAGAGACACAGGTACAGATACACAGATCCAAAATATTTAATTTTGTCTTAAATTACTCACAATAAACTGTGGAGTAGGAGATTACTGCAATAATTTATATAGCATCACTCTTTGGTGTAGTGATTCTTTGTTATAGAAGTGGGTAGCTACTGGAATTTTTTTTTTTTTTTTGCCATTTATAGTTTTCTCTAAGAAAAGACTACCCTCTCAATCTGAAATGAATTAATCAGAACTAAGTCAAAGGGAAAAGAGGGCATTGGAGAACTTGCATGTGTTTATACAGTTATTCAGTCTTTTATTTCCATTGACCACTTCATCAGGTAAAAGGTGTCCCAGATCACCTTGTCCACACTTCTGCTTGGCCCAACTGAAAGATCTACCTTGCAAGTCATTTCCTATGTTGAAACCATTACTTAAATTCATTTTTATGTTTTGCAAACATAGGCATTAATTTGTAAAGGAATTTTTAAACTATGATTACATGTGTGTTTTACTTAATTTTAGACCATTCTGCATATCCTGTAGAGCAGCATTGTCCAAGACAACTTTCTGCAGTGGTGGAAGTTGTCTATAATCTGCACTAATATGGTGCCACTAGCCATACTTGAAAAGTGGCTAGTGCAGTTGAGAAACTGAATTTTAAACTTTTTAATCTATCAAGACAAATGGGGAGCAAGATATACCTTTATCAAAATTGCAAAAGAAATAGCATATTATTTGAGACTTACTGTTAAATTTCAGAATACTTGTGTCAGACCAGGGTTTTCCTTTTGTTGTGAGGAATGAGTTTTTTGGTTTTTGAAGCTTCACGATCGATTAGGCAGACAGAGATGTAGGGGGAGGGAGTGTCTCACAGAAGACATGTACCTGGCCAGCTTTGCCGGGACCAGTGGGGACTTCCAAGGAAGTGGAACTTCTCAGTTAACTTCAAATACTCAGTAGTGATGGTAACCAAAGTCTTTGTGCACACTGGGCTGACTGGTCACTTCGTGGCCTGACTGCGCAGCCAGGCAGGGCTCAGTGCCCTAGATGCTGGGGATAGATAGCTCGAGTTTATTCTTTAGCCTGCTGTGTAGCGTGTGTGTATTAATATCTTTTTCACTGTTTGTGTTTTAATAGCTCAGCTTTCACAGCTGACAGGCATAGGAAAAGGAAACTTTTGGAAAATTCATCACTAAACAGCAAATTATTAAAAGTAAATGTAAGTAATTAAAATTTAACTGTAAGGGTTAGTTGAGATCTAATCAGTTTTGTTACAACTCTAACATTTAATGTTATTCATTGCAAACTTTTATAAATGTGTGTCTTGGGTTTGGAGTATTTTACAAACGTTTACCACTTGTACTAATGATTCTTGATGTGTGACCCCAGTGAGGGAGGCTGTCAGTGCCTTCCTTCCATCAGAGTTACTACTGTGCTCTTCCGCCTTAGGAAGTAGTTCATTCTTAGTATCTTTTTAGCCAGAAAATCAAGCTTTAAGACCAAGTCTTTAAGTTCAGGCAGTATTTTAAGGTTTATACCCCATTGCTGGGAAAACATATACATTGGTCATTTTTGCATGGCTTAAGGTTAGAAGTTTGGGGACAAAAATACTTGGGGAAAATATATTTATATTTTTCAATTTCTGTTTTAATAGAATCTTATAAAGACATTAAGTCTTAAATTTTATTTCTTTTAAGGATTTTCCTGGATTTTTTTTTTTGCATTGTGTACTCCATTGAACTTATTATTATTGATTTCCTCATAAGCTTTCAATAAGATCCTCCCATTTAGAAAAATCCCAGGATCAGAAAACAGCTTTCTAAAAATATAGAAATAAGAAAGAGAGTTTGTCTATATTCATTGGATAGATAAAAGACCAATTCCAAATTGGCTTGGTGATAGAGTTTCAAATAGAGGCCTTTGCTTATCTTTGATGTTTGAAATAGTTGGCCTTCCCTTGGTGTTACTGACGGCCTCTTCTTGTTCATTTTACAGGGAAGCACCACTGCCATTTGTGCCACAGGCCTTCGGAATTTGGGGAACACATGTTTCATGAATGCCATCCTTCAGTCACTCAGGTAACATTACAGTCAGAGCTTAGGTACCTGATATTAAAGATTACGATCAAAGGCTCCAGCTTCAGATCTTGGCTCTGCCACTAACTCTAGCCATATGGCTTGGCGCAAGTTACCTTAGTTCCCTGTGCCTCAGTTTTCTCATTGGTAAAACTGGGGCAAATAGTTACTATCTCATATGGTATTTGGGAAGAAGATTAAATAATATAATTTGTCTAAAGTGCTTAGAGCAGTGCCTGGTAGTAAATAACTGTTTGCTGTTACTGTTTATTTCCCATTGCTGCTTTTTTAAAATTTTTATTTCAGGATATTATGAGGGTACAAACATTTTGGTTGCATTTTATGTCTTTGCCTCACCCAAGCGAGGATTAGTGGCATGCCCTTCCCCTCTACAATGTTCACCGTGTCCATTAGTTGTGAGTTTACCCCCGCCCCCAACCTCCTAATCCCTGGAGAATATTACTACCATGTGAGCACCATAGTGTTGATCAGTCAGTGGCAATTTGATGGCGAGTACATGTGGAGCCTATTCTTCCGATCTTGTGATACCTCGCTTCGGATAATGGGCTCAAGCTCTATCCATGAAAATATAAGAGGTGCTAGGTCACTGTTGTTTCTTATAATTGAGTAATATTCCATTGTTTACATATACAAAATTTTAATAATCCACTCATGAATCGACAGGCACTTGGGTTGTTTGCACATCCTTGCAACAGTGAGTTGTGCTGCCATAAACATTCGGGTGCAGATGTCTTTATTATAGAATGTCTTTTGCCCTTTTGGGTAGATGCCTAATAGTGCTATTGCTGGATCGAATGGTATTTCTATTTTTAGCTCTTTGAGGTATCTCCAAATTCTTTTCCACAGAGGTTGCACTAATTTGCAGTCCCACCAGCAGTGTAAGAGTGTTCCCATCTCTCCACATCCTCCCCAGCATTTGTTGTTTTGGGATTTTTTGAGAGAGGCCAGTCTCACTGTATTTCCCATTGCTTCTTGAATAGGCTGGAGCAAGGGTCAGCAAACTTTTTCTGTGAAAGGCCAGATGGTAAATATTTTAGTCTTTTAGACCATGGTCTCTCTTACATATTCCCTCCCTGCCTCCTTTTTTTAAAACAACATTTAAAAAAAAATATAAAACTCACTTTGAGAGCTCCTTGGCTGAGGGCTAAGTTTGTCCCGTGGGCCACAGTTTGTAAACCCCTGGGCTACTGGGACCCTTGTTCAGAGAGCTTATTTCAGTGATTAGTTGAGTCTTAAGCATAGTCATGAGATTAGATGTTTAAAAGATCTTCAGAATGCCAGCCTGCACAACATAGTGAGATCCCTGTCTCTAAAAAAAATGAAAAATATTAGCTGTGCATCGTGGCACATGCCTATATCCCAGCTACTTGAGAGGCTGAGTCAGGAGGATGGCTCGAGCCCAGGAGTTTGAGGCTGTAGTGAGCTATGACTACACCACTGCATTCCAGCCTGGGCAACCAAGCAAGACCCTTTGTCTTAAAAAAAAGAAAAAAAGTCTTCAAAATGTAAGACAAGTAGTAAAAATAAAATAACCAACAAATCTGACCTCAGTTTTATAGAAGAAATTATTTTGAGAGTTTAATGAGGTATCAAAGGCCAGAATAAATTCTCTTCTGAAGGTCACATGGCTAATAAGGAGCAGAAGCCGTATTTGGTGTTTTTGAAGGTACTGCCTCTCAGTTTATTCTTGCTCAAAGAAGAAATTCTAGTTACTACTGAATTCCCCTTGTGATTCTATATAGTGTGTCTAAATAATATGGTTGGTTTCATGGTTTGTCTTTATTTAAGGAAATTATTGAATAAGGAGATTATTGGTGCCTGGAAACAGGCACCCTGAACAGAAAGAAATGGTGACAACCTATAGATGAAGGGAAAATTGGAGATTTTTATGAACATAGATTTTGTTTTAAGTTCTTTGTTGATTTCGACAAAGTCATCTGTCTATACTGTCTATACTGTAGAGTGAACGAAGAACCATAGTGAAAAAACTCAATGTAAGAGATTGCATTGAGTACAGTTTAAATGAGACAATTAAAAAAATCACACTTTCAAAATTCATATGTAGGTTTCATAGAACTTTATAGACCTATTAAATTATTTTCTTTCCTTTTTTAAAAAAAAAATAATCTTTTCCCTTCCTTTTGAAATAGTAACATTGAGCAGTTTTGCTGTTATTTCAAAGAACTTCCCGCCGTGGAGTTAAGGAATGGGAAGACAGCAGGAAGGAGAACATACCACACCAGGAGCCAAGGGGACAACAATGTGTGAGTTATAAGCGTGTGTCCTTTCTGGCTTTGAGCTATAAAACAAATGACTCTCACTGATGATTTCCATTGTGTTATGTGAGTTATAGGCACATACATTTAAAAAAATTTTTCTAAAAATTATGTGTAAGTATCTAGCTGGCAATCTTAATCGTTGGAATTTTTGTATTTCTGTTTACCGTAACAGGCAGGATAAATTTAGCACTTTACTTGTTGGGTCTTTGCAGATGTGGGCACTCTAGAATTGACATCTACGAAGTGTCGACTAGCTTGAATATCACTAGTCTGTGTGAATTGATGTGTCTGATAGTGTTAGGTAAGCCTGTCTTGGATAACTAAATTAATTTGTAGTCAACAAATTAATTGCGGGGCAATACAGTCAATTTTTGGTTGATAATGGAGAGGGAAAAAATGAACAAGTGATTATTAAGGACCAACCCTGTATTCAAATTCAGTGCATCCCCTGCCTTATTTGATGTTCAGAAGATACATCATCATGACTGTAAGGGGCATATTTTTGATGTCTTGGGTTTACATCCCCTTTCCAGAGGGGCCATGACTTATGTATATATTTAATGTTTTCTCTGCCTGCCCATCCCCACCCCCACACACCTCCATCCCCACTTACTCTGAAACGGCACCTTGTGATTTGACTGTGTCCTGTGTCAGTGGCTGAGGCAGAGCAGGACAGAGCATGTTTGAGTGGTGGGCATTGTGGATAGAGCCGTAGTGGAGACACTCTGAAGCCAGGCATTGGAGCAGGGTGGAGTGACATCACCTATGTGGTAGCAGCATGTAGGATGAGGTGGAAAGTGTCTGCATTCAAGGAGGTTTCTCACTCTACAGTAATTGGGTTTGGTGGGGTGGATAGCAGTGAAATGAAGAAGAAAAAATACATACGAATGAAAGTTAAGGGAAGAATTAATAGTACTTGATGCATTAGTGTCATTCATGATTTAGTTATAGACTGCAGAAATTGCCTCTGGCTGATTTAAGCAGAAAAGGAATTTATTGAAGGGCTATTGGTGAGCTACCCATTACTGAATGGGTGGAAAATCAGGTCTGGAGTCAAGGCAGCAGCACTACAGCTACAGTCACCCCACTGAACTGTCCTGTAAGGACACCGCTGCCTCCAGTGCCCAGCACAGTGCCAGGTGCCTGTTGCCAGCACTGTTGGAGATGGGTGCAGGTAGATGCTGCTGCTTTTACTGCTGCCCCTGGACCCTGGGTGATGCTCCCTGCTGCCACTGCAACCAGAGAGCATTTGGTGCTGTCCCTGCTTCTTTGTGTCACTAATACCTGCTTCATATAGGCAGAAGCCAGGCCATGTGCCTGTACTGTGACTCCAAAGGAGACAGAGAAAGCAAGAATCTGGCCTTTTTTGCTTCTGTAGTGGGTGTTGCGGCTGCTTTTTTCACTCCTGAGCTCGGTAGCGAAGGAATGAATGATTACTCGAAACAGTGTTTCGAGAGAAGGGGAAAGACCAAAAGCTAAAGGGGAAAATGGCCTCTTCAGCTAAGTTCCTCCCCATATTTATTTCCAAGGACACATGCAAAGGGTCAGGGCTGTTTGTTAATTTCTTTAACAACTTCCATACGGGTCAGCTGTTTTCAGCTGAAAACAACTGACCTTAGCACTCAGCAAACAAGCGGCTTCGGGCAGGCATTTCACCTGATCCTTCATTCACCTTGCTCACATTCTTTCCATCCATCCATCCATCTTTTCTCTAGGCCCAGCCCCTACAGTAGGAGGCAAGCTCTGACTCCCACCAGGTCTCTTAAGGTGGGGAATTCCCCAGACATAGGAGGAGAGTTCAGGTACTAGAAAGTCAAAAGTCTGATTTGTACCCCAGATGCCTATTGTATAACAAAGGTTGAGAAAGAAGTTACTGAGCTTCTCTGAGATACCAATCAGGTATCCAAGAGTATGGTGTTTACATTGACAGAGAAATTAGAGTTGGGGAGGTATATCAGTTTAGCTATGTGCATAAGAAACCAAAATAAACAGTGACTTAAACATCCATGGTTTGTTTTCTCATGTCAAAGAGGTTACTTATCTAGGGCTGTTTGACCAAGTCATCATGCTCCTTCTAGCTTTCTGTTCCACCAGCCCTAGGGTAGGGCTCCCATTCACATAGTCTAAGATAGTGCTGGCGAGGCATCCTTACATCCTCATTCCAGCCAGCGGGAAGAAGGAAGGGATTAATATGAAGGACTACTCTTTCTCTTTAGGAAATTTTGCAATGTGGACACCCTCAGTTTTTTATTTTGAGAGTTCATATGCCCAGCAGAAAATGGGAGTCGCATTCCTATGAGAGAAGGGAATGGATGTTGGGTGAGAGTAGGGAGAGTGCAGAGAGTAGGAGGTACTTGAGCAGTTTAGTCCACATGGAGATGGAAGTGGCAAGAGGAACTCCAGTAGGAAATTCCTTCTGGAAACCAGAGGAACCTGAATAAAACTGGTCATGAGAAAATCTGACTTTCAGATTTGGATCTGAGAGCCATTGGTGTGGAGCTGAGTGTGGAGGCTTTGTGGCCACATGTGCCCTCTGAGGCGGAGTTGAGCAGAGGGGCACACCCCGGGGGCTGGGAGCGCTGGTGAGGGGCAAGGAGACAGAGAAGGAAGGAGCCTGTGGCCTGTTTTAAGTTTTTTAAATGTACATTCTTGAGTAATTTGGCTTGTACCTTGTCTATTACTTTGTCATTTGTGTGTGTGTGTGTGTGTGTGTGTGTGTATTTTTTTTTAACTCAGAGTGTACAAATACGGCAGTGCTTTGGCACACTCAGTTAACCATATAGTTAGAAGAACTAGTTTTGTCAGTAATTACTGCTACTTATATGGGTTTTTGAGATGCTCTTAGCTGTCAGACTTAGTTCAGAAAAAACCAAACCATTTTTAAGCTTTTGTTTTTTATTTATTATGTATTTTACACAATTGGACATGCATTGAACTAGCCTGTCACTAATGCTGAGGGTATTGTCCTTTTGTCTTTTCCAGGTCGTTGGTAGAAGAGTTTAGAAAAACACTCTGTGCTTTATGGCAAGGCAGCCAGACTGCATTTAGCCCAGAGTCCCTATTTTATGTTGTTTGGAAGATTATGCCAAATTTTAGGTAAGTATTATTTAAAGAAAGATGATATTAAAATATTAGCAATTTATACTGTTCCTAAAATAATTTCTGATGAAGTGGTGGCATTATAAATACTCTAAATAATAAAAACTGGTTTGGTTTGTTTTTTTTAGAAGAGCAGAAATTGAATACATCTGAATAAACAAATGTGTTTATTTAAATAATAGATATTAGAAATGTCTTTAACAAAGGGTAGGGTATTTTGTTGTTATAAAAATAAACACCTTATAAATAACTTATGTGCTCTAAGAAAACATACTGGACAAAATTTCCTTAATTCTTTCACAATCTTATAAAGAATAACTACCATCATACACTGCCTTATTATTCCAACCAAAAAAAATCCATATGTGATCAGTGGAAATTCATGGTATTATAATAACTGTTCTGGTCTGAGTTCTGAAGCTCTTGGAAGGCTGTAGTCAAATCCATTAGGATTTACCCTCCAGAAGGCACCTGCCCCCAGCCTAGCCATAGCGTACTGTGTTGCTGGTGCATTCTCTCACTGTCAGAGGAGTCTGGCCTCTTCTCCCAGGTTAGTGACCCCTGAAGGGAGTCAGGTAATAGCAGATTTGGGGCACTGCAGGTATTTGACAACAGCTTTTGCCACCTTCTGCTGACTTTATTCTTCTGAAGCAAGGATAAAATCAGGAAGGAATCTTACTAGTCATGATTTTGGCGCCTAATATACATCCCTCTCCTTCTTTAAAAAACAGCTTGATGTAGTAAAACTTAACAATGTATCTTGCTGTATTGCCTAATATATTTTTAGTGTAGAAAAATGTTTAAAGATAATAACGTCAAAGAACTGTAATTTGTTGCCTTGCTAAATAGTCTGACCTTGAGGATCTGACATGAGTAACAATTTTAACTCTGGTCTTTATTTTGAAGGAAACTTCTTTTATGTATCATGCCATTTAAATCTTCCATTAGGAGAGACTAATTTTATAAGAATTTTAGAATGTCTGGACTCTAAGTAGGAAAGGTAGAAATGACTGTTGTTAACTACTAGTCAGTTTTGGACTTACTATAAAATTTCTAACATAATTATCTTTAGTTAGACTCCTGATAAAGATTTAATCTTTGTGTCTTATTATTATACAATAATAGTTTCCATTTATTGAATGCCTACTGTGTGCCAAATGCTAAATATTTTATATCTGATCTTCACTTAAAAACAAGAACAAAATTCCAGCCAAGGTGGGAAGTGTTACTCCCATTTTATTATATTTTATTTTATTATTTTTGAGACAGAGTCTCACTCTGTTGCCCGGGCTAGATGCCACAGCACTCGGGCTAGGCTTACTGCAACCTCACACTCCTGGGCTCAAGCAATCCTGCTTCAGCCTCCCGAGTAGCTGGGACTACAGGCATGCACCACCATGCCTCGATAATTTTTTTTCTATATATTTTTAGTTGTCTGGCTAATTTTTTCTATTTTTAGTAGAGACAGGGTCTCGCCCTTGCTCAGGCTGGTCTCAAACTCCTGACTTCAAGCAATCCTCCCGCCTCGGCCTCCCAGAATGCTAGGATTACAGGCATGAGCCACCGCACCCAGCCGTTGCCCCCATTTTAGAGGGGTGTGAGGCAGGGAGGTGTCTTATTCCTATACAGTATGCAGGGTAAGATTCTTATGGCATGCCTATGTGGAAGCTCATGAGTCTTGAGTTATGTTTATATTTATTTACAAAACTAAGAGAGCAGAAGCAACTTGTTCAATCTTATACATCTAAGTAGGTGTTGTGACCAAAATTAGAATCCAGGTTTGAGGAGCTGGTTAATAGTAGACATGTTGACAGTAATTTGTCCACATGCTTTGAGTGAGGCCCACTAATTTTATAGTTCTCCTTGGTCCCCATGGTGACCAAGGTCCCTCATTCTGAGAAGTTTAGAAATATTATATTTTTATACAACAGCATTCTACTTTTCCTCTAAATCTTCCTATATCTCTGCCCTTTCTAGTTTCTGTAGCCCAACTGTGAACATGATTTAGTTTTTAGTTGCTTAATTTCAACATTCTAAATTCCTACTGATGAAGGGAAAGAACTTTTAGAAAAGGTAACCAGATTGAGGAATTTGACCTGGAGTCTCTGGCGTGATTTCTGATACACATAAACTCTTGATCACTAATAAGAATAGGTTGCTTTTATATTCTCAGCTGGGCTTTCTCTTCTGTAGTAATTGAGATTGTTGCCCATTTTCATGTAATCAATGAATAATTTTCCTGTTGGTTAGATCTAGGTCTTGAGATTATATCATGGATAAAGTTTAGTGCCGGATCACTGCACAGCGCCCAGGTGTGAGGCAGGGAGGTGGAGCTTTCTTCTTGTAGCTCTCATTCCTATTGTGTGTACAGGGTAAGATTCTCATAGCATGCCTATGTGAAAGTGCATGAGTCTTCAATTATGTTTATATTCATTTATAATCCCAAAGTAAAATTTTCTTAAGTTTAGAAAGCCCATTTTCCTTGCTTGATCCTTTGGAGTGAAATATGAGGACTCTGAAATACAAACACACATCTAGAAGTAGGGAGCAACTTTCATTTAATGAATGAACGCAGAAAAATATACGCTCTAAATGTAACCAACAGGCCGGGCGTGGTGGCTCACACCTGTAATCCTAGCCCTCTGGGAGGCCGAGGCGGGTGGATCGCTCGAGGTCAGGAGTTCAAGACCAGCCTGAGTGAGACCCCGTCTCTACTAAAAATAGAAATAAATTATCTGGCCAACTAAAATATATATAGAAAAAATTAGCCGGGCATCGTGGCGCATGCCTGTAGTCCCAGCTACTCGGGAGGCTGAGGCAGTAGGATCGCTTAAAAAAAAAGCCCAGGAGTTTGAGGTTGCTGTGAGCTAGGCTGACGCCACGGCACTCACTCTAGCCTGGGCAACAAAGTGAGACTCTGTCTCTAAATAAATAAATGAATGAATGAATGAATGAATGAATGAATGAATGAATGAATGTATGTATGTATGTATGTATGTATGTAACCAACAGCTTTGGATATAGAAATCATCAAGCCTATGCTTTCATTTTTCCCACTCAAACCAAAAGCCCAGCCGGGGAAATTTTCCTGAAGTTTTGACATCTTCCAACATATATGTCTACTTTCCATACTTCTTGGGACTTCCTAGTGTGCCCAGCTTCTTCTGTCCTTTTCGTTTTCATAAATACTTTAAAGTTTATTTTTTTAAATAGGCAAAAGTATACATGCCTCACAGTTCAAAAGGTAAAGAGAAATATGCAGTGAATGTTTTTTTCTTTTGTTCTGTTCCCTAGCCATTGGGTCTATTTTCTGGAAGCAACGTAGTTACTAGATTTTTCTGTATCCATTCAGTGATATTCTGTGTACATACACTAGCAAGTGGGTGTTTGTGTTTATATAATTTTTAACATAATTAGCAATGTGTCATCCTTTCTCTACTCTGAGATGATTCATATCAGTATATAAATAACTTCCTCAGACCATGTTATAGTTGTTTCATAATTTATTTAATAGTCCGCACCAGTGACTTTATGGATTGTTTCTAATCTTTCGCTGTTCCAAACAGCACAGCAGTGAATAGTCTTATATATACATATGCAAGGATCTGTAAGAGTAATTGCTAGGTTAAAGGGTATGTGCTTGTATAATTTTGATAGTCTTTTCTGCTAGCCTTTACTAATCCCTGCTTTTCTTAACATGATTTTGTCTTGTCTTAGTTTCTTTGTATGGCATGTGCTTCTGCCCACAGTGTTTGCCTTGTGGTCCCTATCTCTTCCTTTAGGATCTAGCTTAATGCTAATACTCTTCAGGAAAGTCTCTTGATAATTCATATCAGATCATTTATGTACAACCTGATTGAATATATTTGCCTTGACTTCCCAAAACAGAACTTTCTTTAGTTTTTTTTAAAAAATCAGTTCTTACTATAATTAATGTTTTAAAATGGTAGATGAATAAATTACTGAAACATTATTCTTATATTTTCTAGCTGTTCTTGGCTTTATAGGCAATATATGCATGTAATGTTTGGGGATATTTGTAAAGAGAGAAAAATTTTAAAATACTATGCTGTTGATATTTTATATTTAAACCAAAATTTCTAGCTAGAAATTTTGCTGTCATACTTGTGTGTTTGAATTTGTAAACACAAAATCATTTTTGTCATTTTCATCTTCTGGCATTTTTGTCTTGAGCAAACTCAGCCATGATTGGTGCCAAATACTGGATAGGAATAGCTAAATTTAACTTACTTCGGTTTGCAAGTACTTTGGCCAAAATAATAACTTAGAATTCTCTTATGAATGTTAGAGTTATTTTAAATATGAACAGAAGCTAAAATTCTAATGTATCCTAGGCATTTTAGATTGTGAAAGGTTACGAAGAGACAGTTGCCCTCGTGCTCCTGTACATTGTGCGTCAGCGGCGTTCCTCTCTTGGCCCCCATTGAGAAGGGTTGCTTCGAGATCCTTAAGGTTTTCTGGGTTTGCAGTGTGCTCACCAATTATGATTCCTCACAAGATTTTTATGATATAGGTTTTCTGTTGCTCCTTCTGTGGATATTAAAGAGAAGTAGTAATCTTCATTTGAGGTCACAAATAAGTAAAGAGAAGGAAGTGTGAAAATTTGAGCCACTGTTTTTTTCCTCTGTCGTCTTTTCTCTCTTAATTCTGATCTGTCACAGAGACACCAGCTGGTTCTTCATAAATTCATTTCCTCAGTAATTCTCAAAACAATTGTTGGGTGACATTGCTGAAATACATATACAAAACATAAACACTGCACCTGAATCCTTTAATGTGATTATAAAGCAAGAGAAACCTAAGTTGACTACAGAGTAAATTCTGAAGCCCAGATTATATAATTTGGGAAATAATTAAAAAGATAACTGAAATTTGTTGAACATACTAAATAATATTTATTAAGGCTTTTAGATAAGTCCATGAATTGTTACATTTAAATGTTTAAAAATGGAATTGTAAATATTTCTTCAGTCAGAATTAGAAAAGCAGAGACTATTTTCTGGTAAATTTCCCAAGTTGCAACAGAAACCTATAACCTACCTTTATAGAACAGCTGAATGGTCCATGATCTCAGGTAGGTTAAAGAAAATATGCTTGTAATGGTATAGGAAACATTAGAAAATAATGTATTTTGATACAAGAAGAGAGAATCATAGTGTGGTTGGAAACATTACATTAGGCAGATTTAAAAAAAATTAACCTGGATAAGTAGAACTAAGAGGCAGATTGTTTTTTGAAAAAGGGATGGTTATGTTTTTACCTGAGGAAAATGCAAGGTACTGGTTTTCATGATACATTTGAGGAAAATGATGACTTGAATACTGGATTATTTTGGGGAGAGAATGAGACTTTTTTGTATGTGATAGAATTTCAGATATTATAACCTAAAAGATTTTACCTTTGAGTCATGAAAAAAATGGATGTTGTATTGAATAAGTTTAAAGCACCTCCTTAGATATATAAAGGAACTACCAACTTTGCTTTTGATTGTGAATTTTAACATTTTTATTTATATGAGCTTTAGAAGAAATACTTGAACATACATTGATACTTAGTTGCTAAATAGTTAAGCTATAGTGAAATGCTAAAGTGATTTCTGACTCTTAAGTTCCATTGATTAGGGAGATTGTTTTCATAATTAATAATTTCCCAGAAAAATTTTAGGAAAAAGGGGAAAATATGTATTGAGGGAAACTCTGGTTGAAAGGAATTTTGTTTGTGAAACCACTGCCTGGAAGAGTGATGGAAGTTTTGACTCTTAAGACTAGAAAAACCTTAGGATTTAGAAGGTGAATTTGAGAGAAACTGCCATGCTGGCAAAATGTAGACAGAAGTCTTTTCTACTGTGGTTTTATAAAAGTACTTCATATAACATTGCTTGATTTGTTTTATCTAAATGACCATCCAACGGTACCGGTTTTGTTTTCTGTCCACCTTCATTACTGTTCACTTGTCATTGATCTGTATTACTGTAAGAATTCCGTATGGTTTCCTGTCTGAATTTAGTATAAGAAATAACCTAAGGCTGGGAGCGGTGGCTCACGCCTATAATCCTAGCACTCTTCGGGAGGCCGAGCCGGGAGGATTGTTTGAGCTCAGGAGTTCGAGACCAGCCTGAGCAAGAGCGAGACCCTGTCTTGACTAAAAAAAATAGAAAGAAATTATGTGGACAACTAAAAATATATATAGAAAAAATTAGCCGGGCATGGTGGCGCATGCCTGTAGTCCCAGCTACTTGGAAGGCTGAGGCAGGAGGATTGCTTGAGCCCAGGAGTTTGAGGTTGCTGTGAGCTAGGCTGACGCCATGGCACTCTAGCCTGGGCAAGAGAGTGAGACTCCGTCTCAAAAAAAAAAAAAAAAAAAAGAAATAGCCTAAGAACATGTTGTTATATATATATATTCAAGTTTTAGGGCCAGGCACGGTGGCTCATGCCTGTTATTCCAGCAGTTTGGGAGGACAAGATGGGAGGATTACTTGAGCCCAGTTTTAGGATAGAGCATAATTATATATGAGTCAATGTGTTTTTTAAAAGTATTTATTTGTTTAACAACGTTAACTGCCATGTGAGTTGTATTTAACTTATGCTAGTTTTGAGCCCAGAGCCTTGTGAAGCAAAACATGGGCAAAACCCTCTAGTTGGTTCGTGAAAAATCTTACTTGTTGATGTTCTTATTGTTATAATTAATACTGACATTTTAATTCTAAAACTGTGGATTAAATGAATAGAAGGCAATAAATTTCATTTTTCTATTTATGTTTACCTTTAAATTACACTTAAGCCTGACAAGAAAAACACTTTACCCTTATGAACTATTTTTCCAGTTTTCACATTACTTTTTTATTGAAAAAAACACAAAAAACCTTAAAAATAACAAATTTTTCATTAAATTAGAAAGGATTGTTTAGTTTTTATTATTCTATTTTTATAATAAAATACCATGGCCCCATGGAAAAAATTTATTTTTTCTAGTGTGGCAATCAATTGTTAAAAGATGCCTTTTGAATCAGAGGTTCAGATGCAAGTAGAGAATATAAGACATCTTTAACTCTTTAGGTAAAGTTTTTCTTCCTTTCAGGCAGTGTTTAAAAATTAATATTGGCTGGGGGTGGTGGCTCACGCCTATAATCCTAGCACTCTGGGAGGATCGCTTGGGTCAGGAGTTCAAGACCAGCCTGAGCAAGAGCAAGACCCCATCTCTACAAAAAATAGAAAAATTAGCCAGGCATGGTAGCTCACGCCTGTAGTCCCAGCTACTTGGGAGGCTGAGGCAGGAGGATCACTTGAGCCCAGGAGTTTGAGGATGCTATGAGCTATGATGACACCACTGCACTCTAGCCCAGAACAAGACTCTGTCTCAAAAAAAAAATTAATAATAATAATAATAGCTTTCAATCTAAGGAGTTAGTTTTAAATTCCTTCTTTCTTACAGTGGTGGTTTATACCTGGTTTTCTGGTGAGGGTAAGAGGTGAAATCGTAACATTTTAGCATCTTCTAGCCAGCTTATGTGGAACAGCGGGAAGATTCAGAGTCCACCAGGAGACACAGGTTTAGTTCCATTTCTGTTACTCTCTTGTTTCAGGACCTTAGGTGAGTCACACAGCCCCTTTTTTGGTCCCTCAACTTCCTCATCTCTGCAGTGAGGAGGTCAGTTGAGGAAATCATTACAAGTCCAGCTCTCATATTCTGTGGTTTTCAAACTTACTTTTAAGTAGAATTCTTTCCTGAAGAGAAATCTTACGTATTGCCCATGGAGCTAGTCAGTGTGAGGGTATGGAAGCCTGGCTGTGCTCGTGAGCACGGGGCTGCTGGCCTTCCCAGTGCCTCACCCTCCAGCTGGTGTGGCCGGGCAAGCAGAGCCTCCCCAGTGACTGAGTGTTTCTGTTTGCTTCAAGGGGCTATCAGCAGCAGGACGCCCATGAATTCATGCGCTATCTGTTGGACCACCTACACTTGGAACTCCAGGATGGTTTCAATGGTGTTTCCCACTCGGCAATTCTTCAGGAGAATTCGACTCTGCCTGCAAGTAACAAATGTTGCATGTAAGATTTAGTTTCCTTTTGCTTTTTAGGAGGGCCTCAGATGTTTCTGCTGTGTGTTGTATTTAAATAGAAGGTATAGAGGTGTTTCCTGGACATTTGCTGAAACTTGTGTGCACTTGAACCTTTGTGAGTAAGTGGACTAGCATGTGCCTCTTGCTTCCAGATCAGTGTCTTGTGTTTGCATCTTGATGTAGGTTCTGATTGTTATTATTTGGTATAGATCATTTTAAAACTTGAAAAAAAATAGTAGAAAATATTTAGCTAATTTAGCATTTAAAAGATTTTCCTACAAATGTATTGAATAATGAGTAGGAGTTGAATTTTCATATACCAAAATAATTACATTTGTTCACTAAAAACAAAAGTTTAAAACGTTTTGAGTGTGAATTTTCCTAAAGTTGAACAGTTGTTTAATGAAATTGAAGCATTTGTAAGTTCTCAGAAATTTTTCTTACCTTTCAATATGAAAAAAACCACCTTTTGGGTTGCTTTCCCACGTACTGATAGCCCACAATATTCATTGAGATCAGAACATTTATTTTGCTTGAGGAAGGGATGACTTAGTATTATTTCAGCCTGGATTTTGGTCAGTTTTAGTCTTCTCTTATTCAAATTTTTTGAAGTTTTGTCAGTATTGACCTGTATAGGAAAGGGACTTACAAGAAGACAGACTCCTCAAAGAAAAGAAGAAAAGAGGAAGTAACATACAGGTGTTGCTGTAGTATTGCTTGACAGTCCATAAATCTGGTTTGGTAAGACTAGGTCTTTCTAATGACTAAGCAGCTCATAGCTACTCTGGCAGTGTTAGAGAGGGACAACCAGTGTGAATTGCTGTACTTCTAAAAATGTTGGTCTCTCAGGTTCCCCGTAGTTATGAATCTGGTTAGGACCAAACATACAAAGGGAAGGACCTGTGTGTGGCCTGGAAGAATTGTTCTTCCTGCTAGCACCAAATTAAAAATAGTATTAAATGAAAAATTCTGCTTTGTATTTTATCATGGCATATTCACACACAAATTGAGCTGGGCTCTATCAAGGATAATCTATGTGAAGTGAGAGGGTGTATGTCCTTATGATTTTAGATGATACCCAAGTACCCCATGGAATCACATAGTGTAATACTCATAGGATGTTCTTTTAGTGCCTTATGAGTTTTAAATATTAATCCATCCCCTTTCATGACATTTTAAAGAACAGTAATTGTAAGTTCCACTGGTGAGTTAGAAACAGAAAGAAAAAAATTATCATCCAATATTAAAAATTTCAGGTTTCCTTTTATTTCCTTCAGTGCATTGGAGGAGGCATTTCAAGGTCTAAGGATATTTGCTAAAACTAGAAAAAAATCTACTGTGAATATCTGTCTTTACTCATACCCATCAACATATACCCACCCCACTGAGGGTGGGGTTGAGGGTAGTGGTATTGCAGAAATAAATGGCAGATGTGTTCTCTTTAGTAAATAGAAAATTATTAGAGCCAACGTAAAGGACCTTAGCAGCATGTAAAGGACCCTAGTAGCATAAGAGCCTGTCCAAGTAGTCAATATTTAAACACTCTTGAAGTGCAGTTATAATAAATGGAACAGTGATTTTGAAATTTATTTACAAATCTTATTTCAAGTCCTGGCATACCTAAACTTAATATCATACATGTCAGATAACCAAGACTTGATTAGTGTCCATTTTCAGAAGAAGTGTTTGTAAAGGAAGGACTACATTGAGTTTAAATATACTACTTAATGAAGCAGTTTCCATTTTAATTAAAGGCATCTGCAGTTTTGTATATGAACGTTGGCATGGAAGGATCAGTCATGGTCCCTTCATTTTCAGTAGAAATTTTTTTGGTATGTCTTTTGTTAATGACACAGTTAGTAAACCTGAAATGGCTGTTGTGTCCTGTAGTTCCCAACGTGTCTTCCTTTTTTAAAATTTTAATTTAATAAAGCCAGTATGTCTTATGAACCACACTTTAAAAAAAATAATAAAGTTACTGCCTATTTGTTTTGCCAGTAAAGGAAGGAAGCCCTTTCTTAGAGAAGGAATCAGACTTTTCAATTAAAAGAATTGCTTGGGTAGGTTTTATCTGCTTCATCATTGCAGGTTTAATTTGGAGTGGGTCAAAAATATAGTCGAGTGTTTTAGGAGTAACTGATTGCAAGTAACGGAAACTACCTTAAATTGCTTAGTAAAAAAACATATACTGACTCAAGTAACTGCATAAGTGCATAAAGGCTAAAATAGCAATGTTCATTGTAGTACTATTAATGATAGCACACAACTGATACTACCTCAATACCCATTAATATTATATTGGTTACATTAAGAGAAGGAACAGTGTTAAGAGCAGGTAGTCAGGCCAGACCAGCTGTGTAACCTTGGGCCAAGTTACTTAACCTCTGGGCCTCAGCTTCCTTGAGGTATCTACTTCAGATAAACAGTATCCACTTTATATAGCTGTTGTGGAGATAAATTGATTTAATAAGTGGTAAGAACATACCTAGAATGGAGCCTGCATATAGTAGGTGCTATATAATTGCTTGCTAGTCATGCTCTCACTGGTGTACTTTGTTGCTTCTGTGTCCATTGTATGTCCACGTGACATGCCACACAGCTGTCAGAATGAGGTACACGTTTAAGACATACACTTGGGAAAAAAAATAAAAGCAAGAAGCAGGTGTAATCTGACTTCATGCTAATAAAATAGTGGCAAACACTTTCTTTTTGGTAAGCAGTCTTCTAAAAGCTCTTATACTTAACTCATTTCATCTTCACACTGGGCCTCTGAGGTGTGGGTGCTCCTTCTGTTACTCCTGTTTTCTATTTGATGGAACAGAGGTACAGAGAAGTTAGTAGCATTAGGACAGGTGTTTTTTTATTGTTCTTAAACTAGTGTATTCTTGATCTCTACAAAGAAATTATATATTTACAGTATTAAGTGAGCTGTCAACAAGGCTTTTTGTTGTTCAAAGTCATGTAATTTTGAAAATTCCCTGTAATATGAGAGGCTGCAAAGATTCAAATAACAAGGCAGTTCTTTGTTTTCTGAGGAATATATTGGGGGGAGGGTAGGGAAAGGGTCATCTTGCCCGACACACAGGCATGTACATGATCTGTTTGTTTTGATAGTGGGATTAGAAAAGAGCGTTGGGGGAAGCCAGTGGCTTACAATCTTTTATTATGTGTCTACATGGTTTTGAAATTTTTGTATTACTTTGTAATTTAAATAAATGTAAATGATATACATATTCCCCCAAAAGGAGTCACCTATAGGTGCTTTTACAAATATTTATTTCAGTTTTTTAAATGTCAAGGAAACTGTTTTTTACTGAGATGTTTTCCTGTGTGGTGATTTTCTTTAGAAATGGAGCATCTACTGTTGTCACAGCTATATTCGGAGGCATTCTCCAGAATGAGGTTAACTGCCTCATATGTGGGACAGAATCTAGAAAGTTTGATCCATTCCTAGGTAAGACATATTTGCCATGTACATACATGATATTTTATTAAAATGATCTTAATGTTTCTTTTGAAAAATAAGACAGTAAAGAGAAATTTTTACAAATACATCAGTTTTTGAAATTACTCTTTGAGTACAGTTACATGATATGCCTTTAATAGCTCTGTTTTCCTATCTTCTTTTAAGACCTCTCACTAGATATTCCAAGTCAGTTCAGAAGTAAGCGCTCTAAGAATCAAGAAAATGGACCAGTCTGTTCATTACGAGGTAAAGATACTTTAATGTTCTAGAATTTTTTTCCTTAAATAGCTGAATTAAATTTAGAAGCTCTATCTATATGGGCTATGTTGCTAATATCTTTAATGAATTTGTGTTATAACTTAAAAGTCAAACTTGAATATCTTTTCCTACCCCCAAAAATTCCATTTAATAAAAATATCTGCCATAAGATAATACTAGGTGAAACACAAAATATTTCTCACCTTTCTCTTCTTCTTAATACTGGCTTTAAAATAGTAAAGGTCCATAACAAAAATTTTTCTGACCAAAATGGAACACAGTTTATTCTATGGATATCCCACTAGTAGCTATAGGAAGAAAGAATACTCAGCAGAGTTTTATAAATTATGGTGTTATTAATTCCTTGGTATGAATGATAGTTTGAGAAATCCATTGGTGATGTAATTGTTTGTTAAGCCTGAAGCCCTGCTTGTAATTGCAAGACTGTTAAAGTTCACATTTACTTTGGGAAATTTGAACATGTCTTTTCCTTATTGAATATTAGCCACTTTAGTCAAGGCAAAAGACCTTATCTAACATTTTATCCTAGACCATAAGTGTACAGACCAGGACACCATTAAAATGCCTAATTGTTCTTGCTAGTCATTTAAAGAAGAGCTAGGATAGACAGAAGAAAGAGGACCTAGTCTGTAATCTGTCATTAAGAAGCTCTACACTGAAGCTTATACGTTCTACCTTGAATTATATGTTCAATAAAAGTCATTCTTTTCTCTTCTTTAACTTTTTAGGGAGTATTGTTATGGTGATTATATGTGTGTGTACATGTATACATACACATCATTTTAAAAAACAAATGGCACTGTCAATATGGTAACCACAAGTCACATGTGGCTATTAAAATTTAATTAAAATAAAATTAATTCTGTAATTGGTCATACTAGCACATTTTAAGTGCTTAGTAACCATGTGGAGCTAGTGGCTACTATATTGGATAGCAGGTACAGAACATTTCCATTATTGCAGAAAGTTCTAGTGGACAGTGCTGCACTAGAGTCAAATTATCCTAGCAGAAATAGGACTTTCTGTTGGGGAAGGGATAAGCTTCCCTGTGTCGCTGGTGTTCTGTGCATTGTGAGGCATTTGGCTTGTTAGAAGCAGCAGAGGTCGTGCTTGTGGCACTGTTGCTCAGGAATTTTCTGGAAATCCCTCAGAGGTTGACAATCATAGATACTGGACTACAGTAAGGAATGTTTCTGTATATGAAACATTTTGCAGATGCCTTCAGTTTGTTCCCTGCCTACTCAACCAATGTTGATTGTCTCCTTTGAAGAGGAGTACAGAAGAAATTTCAGGAAGCCTCATCCACTCCACTTCCCCCCAAAATATATGGTTACAGTATGTTTCTACAAAACTGTTTTTGGCCTATTTGACAGTAAGAAAATACACAATATACCTGATATCAAATGCCATGTCATTTTCTTTTATATCTAGGGCATGCGAATACCTGCTAACTTAATCATAAAAACAAACATCTGATTATTTACAGTGTAAATCATGAGAATTAAATTATTAAAGGAGTTAGATAGCCTCAAACTATATAATTGATATTGGATTATGAATTCATCTTATACATTCTATAATAAGAACAGTAATAACATTGACATTAGTAAAAAAGAAAAGCAACTACCTCATTATAAATAACATGGATATATATCTGAACAGTAGTTTCTGATGTTTAACAAAACAGTAAATCCAGATGAGCTTTGGTCAGGAGACCCAGAGACCCTAGTTTGTTCAGGCTTCTTTCCCTCTTCTGCGCTCTGCCTCCCCATCCTGAGTGGTTATATGCTGGTTCTCACTGCCTTCTGTAATATTCCAGTTATCGTTTATCCTGGTATACTTTCATACCAGGCAGAGTCTCATTTCTCGAGACCATCTAGGAGGGAGAGTATATGACACAGCTCAGGTGTTTGATTGGTGCCACAAACAAGGAAAGTGGCATATGATGTTTGTCTCGCAACCCTGATAGTATTTTCCTTGGCATAGGCTCGTTGATCTGATGTGACTGGTATCAGCTCCAGGGGGACAGCCCATCCTGAGGGGTTTAGGGTTTGGCCTGAAGCATGTTTCCTGTACTCTCAGCTGGCTTTCCTCAATTCTCAGACCTGATTTTTATTTTGTTAAAGTGCCTACTATCTGGTTTTAAAAAGTATAGCTGATAGGGTACGGTAATTCTTCATTCTCTTTTTGTTTACTACTCTTGTCAGTAACCACACTTCCCTTCTTGGACATCCAGAGGATGATGGACTTTATTTGATTGATGAGATGGAGATTTGTGATTATCTGATACATGCTCTGAGTCCACTTGGCAAGAACTGATTGTTTGGTAGTACTTGCTGGATCTCTAATTGTTAAGCTTAGTTTTTATTCAAAAAGGAGAGATGATGGTGAGAAAGACCCTTGGGATTTGAAGTTATTTAACTAAAAATATGCATATTATGAAAGGCTAAAATGATCCACATTCTGAAACCTGACACATTATATCACCAAAAAGGAAAGATAACATAGCTTAATCTCATTTATATTATAGGTCAAAGAATCCTACATAAAATATTAGTAAATAGAATCCAGTAATATACTAAATAATACACAGAGACCAAGTAGGGTTGGTTTAACACTAGAAAACATACTTTATTAGGGGAAGATAAATCAGAATGTCCAAATAGGTTTTGAAAAACTTCCATTACTGATTAAAACAAGAAGAATAAACTTCTATTAAGCTAGGAATAGAAATGTTAACTTGAGAAGGATTATCCATCAGCAGCTATCATGGGTAATGGTGAAGCACTAATGATTTTTCCTTCAAGGCAGGAGTAAGCCAGGAGGCCTGCTACTGACAAGATCACTCAAAATCTCTGCTGGAGGAAGAAGGCAACAGACTAGGAAAAGAAATAAGAATAAATCATGGAAAAGGAAGAACCAAACTGTTAACATTTGCAGATGCTTATATACCTAGAATATTTTAAGAGAATCAGTTGGAAAATTATTTGTCATGGCAAGACTGGGCAGGAGGTCTGCTCTTCTAGGAGTCTTCAGTTTTTTTTTTTTAAATCAAACACAGATATTAACCTTGATAAATACATTACTAAACTTTTTAGTTCCATGTTTAGAAAGTGGCCAAATAGAAAATAAACAGACAAAAAATCACTTTTCTATACGTAGCAAAAGAGCCTATTCACAGTAGCAGTAAAAACTCAAAAGTAATTAAGAATAAATTTAATAAGGAATGTGTAAGTCCTAGATGAAGAAAATAATGAAACTTTATTTGGGCTTTTATCTGTCCATTTGTAAACAGAGCCACGTCGTACACTTGCATGGGAAAACCCAACATGGTAGAGATGTTGGTTTTCTCCCAAATTATTCCTTAAGTTTATTCTAATTTGTTCAAAAGTTCCTCTGTAAGCAGAAATTCTCCAGAGGAGCTAAAGATGTTTTAAAAATGAAGATAAAGGAGCAGGCTAGAAATGGAGTAGGAAATGTCCTAGAACTACTAATATAGCAGGTGCTGTGTACAAAAATGCATTTATGGAAATTTATTATATGACAAAAAAATTCAAATCAGTGGGAAAAGAAATTAGTCAATAAATGGTCTTAGTATAAATGAAAATTAATTTGGGAAAACATTAATTTCATCATTCACATCTTTTCCTAGATTAATTGGAGGTTTCAAGATTTAAATATGAAATATAAAACCACAGGACCCTATAAGATCACATCTTTATGATCTTGTCATAGAGATCTTTCTGTGTACATCACCAAGGCCAGACCCCATGAAGGGAAAAAAATTCATAAATTTAATTGCATAATGGTAAAAGACCATAAACAAAGTGTAAAGAGATGATAAACTTGAAACAAATATTTCTAACGTATATGAAAAAGGTTACCTGGGTAAAGTATATGAATAAGAAAAAGAAATACAAATGGTTATTACAATATTTGAAAAATATTTATCACTTATATTCAAGAAAATGTAAGTAAAACAAGATTGGTGAAAGTGATAAAGAGATAACATCTGTTCTTAGTGCAGGTGGGCACTCTCATCTTGGTGCTGCGAGTATAAATTGGTACCGTTGTTTTTGGAGGGTGGTGATCACCACTTTTAATAGGCATTTCCTTAGACCTAGTAAAACTCTGTTAGTGCAGAAAATCAGAAACAATTTAAATGTCCACCAATAGGGCATTGGTTTAATATTGTATTATATAGGAAGAAAGATAAATTTGATTAATAGCTGTGCCACAGAAATATAGTTACAAAATATTTTAAAAACCTGTTCATGGAAGTATATGTGTAGAGTGGTTCTATTTACGTAAGATTAAAAAATGTGAATTAAAATTTGTAAATAGCATACACTATGCTGTTCACATTGATTATCTCAGGATAATCAGTGGAGTGGAATTTAGGAGGAAATGGAACTGTGACTTATTTTTTCATTTTTTTAACTTATTGTGTGTCACCTTGATAATTACATAATATTTATTTGGGGGAGAGTAAAACAAAGTGAGTATTAAACTTATGCATACTTCCCAATTACTACTCAACTAAATTAAATTTATATAGTATATAAAGGTGATCTGGTAACATTAACAAACCAGTTTTATTTCCTGCTCTCCATAGAGGTGCTATTTTAACGGTTTATACCATGTAGAAGAGTGACAGTTGTGAAATATATGCCCTGAGCCTTTGAAAATCTTAAGAGTTTCAAAACTGACACACACATATATATATTTCCACCTTACGAAATGCAGTTTTTACCATTGAAAAATATAAGCAGCTTCCTCAGATCCTTCATGAGAGAGGGGTAAGTAGAGATGAACAAAGCTTTGCTGAGATGCGAGTACTAGGTGGCTAGTAGACTCTTCACTGGCCATGTGATTCACTTCCACATACGAGCTGAAGTGACGTTCATACTCATGCAGAATATTAAACTGTAGTACATTTCAGGATCGTTCAAGCTTTTCAGATAGTTAAAATGGCAATTGTGAATGTTAAAGATATGTTGTATCTAGGCAGTCTTCCTCTTAAAGAAATGTGTGCTCATGTGTATATGTTTTGATAATGGTTTTCCTTATACATTCATTGTAAAATTTAGAGAAAATTAAAAAACACAAAGAGGCACATCCCTTATAAGCCTACCAACTAGAAATACTGTGGTTAAAGAATTTTAAATCTAAAAACTGATTTAAAATTTGTTTTATAAAATGTCAGCAGTTAGAACTTCAGAACAATTGTGGGTCGTCGCTTTTTTTCTTTTTTAACCCATAGAAACCATTACAAATAGGCATTAGGGCAGTGGTAGTGGGGGTAGTTCTCTACTAACCCAACTAGGGCTTATAATATTGTTTCTTTATTAAAACTCCCGAGAAGGCTCTCCAGTGGGCACACCACTCTTCTGACTTCTGATGCAGCTGTGATCATGAGGCGGTCTCCACCTCTTGGTGGGGCTGTGGCTTCAGCCGCAGGTGTGGGGCTCCTGAGCCCGGTGCGGCAGCAGGGAGAGGCAGGAGGACACAAAGAGGGTTCCTCAAGGCAGTTAGGGCCACTGTTTTTTAAATTGGGTCTTTAAAAAAAACAGGCTCCACTTGTATTGTTTGTTTACGAATCATCTAATGGGCCTGACCTGATCACATCTAATCTCTTTTGGTTTATCACAGGCCTTAAGTGAAAAGGAGGGAATGTTGTACTGTCTTATGCATAAGTCAGCTGAGGGACCAGTGGGCATCCTGTAAGTTTAAGCAACTCAGAAAGGCAGGGAAGAAGAAAAGCAGTAAGGAAGACAGTGTTGGAAAGCCAGAAGATGCTGGGAGAAGGTGTAAAGAACCTCTTTTGTGTTAGGGAGAAGATGAAGACAGGAAGGGAGGCAGCAGTAGGGGCTTTGTTTTCAGAGAAGGGGCAGGGTGATGGCAGGGCCGGCCGGCTCTGGGACAGGCCTTGCGGTACTGCTGTGTAAAGCCTGCTGGGCTGCCAGTGTGGCTGCAGAGATGCCTGTGTCGTAGCAGGGAGAAGGAACAGGAGAGCAGCCCAGTGATTCTATGCATTTTAGATTTTGGTCTCAAAACTGCAAACGAGTTGCTGTGAAATGTTGATACATTCATTCTTTCAATAATCTGAACACTTCTAAGGGTATCAGATTGCTCAAATTAGAGGTCCTAAATAATTACCAAAGGAGACTTAGAGAACCACCTCCTAACTTATTAATAACCCTCTCTGATTGACTGCATGCTTCCACACACGGGGAGGCCCTTCAGAAAGTGGGTCAGGATATGTTAAAATATAGGAGAAAAGGCTTCTCTGCCATCAGGTCATTTCTGCCTTTCAGTGTTGTGTGGCTGAGTAGACATGGGCAACAGTGTCTTGCTGGTGGATCTTACAGCCACTGGTTAATGGGACGAAGAGGATGTCACCCCAGCATGTCAGACTTGTCATTTACGCTTGCCTTCTTATTTGTTTTTTTTTGTTTTTTTTTTTTTTTTTTTTTTTTTTTTTGAGACAGAGTGTCACTTTGTTGCCCGGGCTAGAGTGAGTGCCGTGGCATCAGCCTAGCTCACAGCAACCTCAAACTCCTGGGCTTAAGCGATCCTACTGCCTCAGCCTCCCTAGTAGCTGGGACTACAGGCATGAGCCACCATGCCCGGCTAATTTTTTTGTATATATATTTTTTAGTTGGCCAGATAATTTCTTTCTATTTTTAGTAGAGACGGGGTCTCACTCTTGCTCAGGCTGGTCTCGAACTCCTGACCTCGAGCGATCCACCCGCCTCGGCCTCCCAGAGCTAGGATTACAGGCGTGAGCCACCGCGCCCGGCCTTGCCTTCTTATTTGTCTGGGAAAGTTTCAAAGAGACGTTGATTGTCACTTATTTTAAAAGAATTTTTATTGTGGTAAAATATACATGTGACATTTTAACTATTTTTAAGTGTATAATTCTGTGGCATTAAGTTTACTCAAAATATTGTGCAACCATCACCACTATTTCTAGGACGTTTTATCATCCCAAACAGAAACCCTGTACCCATTAAACAAATTGCTCCTTATTTCCCTTCTCCCTTACCCCCAGTTACTTTTATTCCATTCTCTGAGTTTTCCTATTCTTTGTACCTCATGTAAGTGGAATCATACTGTATTTATCCTTTCGTGTTTGGCTTGTTTCACTTTGCATAATGTTTTCAGTGTACATCCATGTTGTAGCATGTGTCAGAATTTATTTTCTTTTTAAGGCTCAATAATATTCCACTGTGTGTATATACTCCATTTCATTTTTCTAGTCATCTGTTGATGACATTTGGGTCATTTCTACCTTTTGGCTATTGTAAATAATGCTGCTGTGAACTCAAACAGAACATATCTGTTTGAGGCCCTGCTTTCTGTTCTTTTGGGTGTATACCTAGGAATGGAATTGCTGGATCATATGGTAATTTTGTTTAACTTTTTGAGGAACTGCCAAACTCTTTTCCACAGTGGCTGCACCATTTTACATTTCCACCAGCAACGTACAAGAGTTTTAATTTGCCCACCTCCTAGCTAGCACATGTTATGTTCACCCCACTTTTTAAAAAAGTAACAGCCATCTTAATGGCTATGAGATGGTATCCTCACTGTGGTTTTGATTTGCATTTCCCTAATAATTAGTGAGTTTGAGCATCTTTTCATGTGTTTCTTGGTCATCTGTATATCTTATTTGGAGATACATCTATTCACATCCTTTGCTCACTTTTGAAATGGGTCGTTTTTGTTGAGTTATAGTTCTTTATGTATTGTGGTCATTAATCCCTTATCCAGATACATGATTTGTGAATATTTTTTTCCATTCTGTGGTTTCTGTTTTCATTCCTTTATAGTGTCCCTCAGTATACAAAAGCTTTTAATTTTGATGAAGTCCAGTTTCTCTTTTGTTACCTGTGCTTTGGGTGTAATGGCAAAGAAATCATTGCCAAATCCAATGTCATGAAGCTTTTCCTCTAAGAGTTTTTTTAGGTTTAAGTCTATGGTTAGGTTTTTGATCCATTTTGAGTTAATTTTTGTATATGGTGTAAGGTAAGAGGTCCAACAATTCTTTTGCATGTAGATATCCAGTTTTCCTAGCATTATTTGTTGAAAAGACTGACCTTTCTCTATTGAATAGTGTCATTACCATTATCAAAAATCAGGTAACTATATGTGAGAATTTATTTCTGGGGTCTATTTTATTTCATTCGTCTATATGTCTGCCTTTATGCCAGTACCACACTGTTTTGATTATTGTACCTTTGTAGTAAGTTTTTTAAGATCAGAAAGTATGAGTCCTGCAAATTTGTTCCTCTTTTCCAAGACTTTGGCTTTTCAGGGTTCTTTGAGATTCCCATGTGAACTTTAGGATGGATTTTTCTATTTCTGAAAAAATGCCATTCGGATTTTGATAGGGATTGCATTGGATCTGCAAAACGTGAGGTAGTATCATGTTAAGTCTTCCAATCCATGCACATGGATGTCTTTTATTTGTATCTTTTCAAATCTCTTTCAGCAATATTTTGTAGTTTTCAAGTACAAGTCTTTTGTCTCCTTGGTTAATATGTATTCCTGAGTATTTTATTCTTTTTGACACTGCTGTAAATGGAATTGTTCTTTTAATTTCCTTTCTGGATTATTCGTTGTTAGTGTATAGGAATACAACTAATTTTTTGTGTGTTCATTTTATATTGTTTTTATTCTCTTAGTATCTTTTGCAAAGCAGAAATTTTTAATTTTACTGAAGTCCAACTTATAAAAATTATTTCTGTCAAGGATTATGCCTTTTGTGTTGCATCTAAAAACCTGTCACCAAACCCAGCATCATCTGAATTATCTCCTGTGTTATCTTCCATGAGTTTTAGAGATTTGTGTTTTGTATTGAGGTCTTTGATCCATTTTGAGTTAATTTTCGTGAAGATATAAGATCTATGTTTAGATTTTTTTGTTTTGCATGTGACTGTCCAGTTCCAGCACCATTTGTTGAAAAGCCTACCCTCTCTCCATTGTCAGTGTCATGTGGGTCTATTTCTGGGCTTTCTATTCTGTTCCACTGATCTATTTTTTTGTTCTTTCATGAACACACAGAGTCTTGATTACTGTAGCTTTATAGTAAGTCTTGCAGCTGAGTACTATCAGTCTTCCAATTTTGTTCCTCTCCTTCAATATTGTATTGACTATTCAGGTTTTTTGCGTTTCCATAAAACTTCAGAATCATTTTATCAATATCCATAAAATGTTGGGATTTTGGCTGGGATTGCATTGAATCTATAGATTAAGTTGGAAAGAACTGACAACAATATCTTAAGTCTTCCTGTCCATGAACATAAGATGTTTTTCCATTTATTTATGTCTTTTAAAATTTCTTTCAGCAATGTTTTGTAGTTTTCTGAATAATTAGTTTCTTTTAAAAAAATCTTTAGGATTTTCTACATACAGAATCATGTCATCTGTAAACAGAGATAATTTACTTTTTGCTTTTCATTTTAGATGCCTTTTATTTCTCCTTTCTTGCCTAATTGCTCTAGCTGAAACTTCCAATACTTTGTTGAATAGAAGTGGCAAAAGCAGGCATCCTTGTTTTCCTGATCTTAGGGGAAAAGCTTTCAGTCTTTCACCACTGAGTATGATGTTCACTGCAGGTTTTGTTATATAGAGCCTTTAATTATGTCAAAGATGTTCTCTTCTTTTTCTAATTGGATTGTTCAGATACAGATGCTGATTTTAAATGTGGAAAATTCTATTTTTCTTTCTTCATCTCTCATTTTCCCTGTGATTCCTCTGCCAAGGCCACAGCTCTTTACATGATGCAACAAACGCTTGCTGATGAAAGCTCCCATGATTTCAGCTTCAGAGCTCACAAGCACCATAGTGACCGGTCTAAGGGCTTCATCGTGCCAGTCTGCAGTGCAGTCAGTGCTCTTTATAGCTAGAGAGATGTGGAACTTGGGCAGCCCCCCGAGTGAGGACAGCATCACTTTATTGACAAGTTTGTTTGGGTTTAGTATCTGAGACTTGCTTCAGGAAATGTAACATTGAAATAACGTACCCTTTTTCCTAGAACTGTCCTTGACACAAAATAGCGAGTTAGCAATGTGTTGTATTCATCGGATCGATTAGGACAAAAATTGAGGAAAGAAGGGACACTGTCCACTGGTGGTTGGGAAAGGCTGAAAGAAAGAAGTGAGAGTTGAGGGGAGGCAGGGGTAGGATGTGCCTTCTAGGTGTTGGGATTAGGAAGCAAAGGCATATTCAAGAGTGCATGGGCCGCTGACCCCATGCTGGCCTCTCTAGTACCCTGCCCACACCAGAGCCCTGCTACACGTTGCCACCACCTTCCCCTGCAGGTGCTCTTTCTGATACTTTATGGACCCTAAGGCTGACAATGGCCTGGAAACTGAGTACAGAGACAGTGTTGCTTTTTCTTACACAGCTAGGTTTTTGCTTACTATCCAACTTTTCAAACAAATAATATTGTTTAAAGATGCATATATGTGGTCAGTAAAGACAAGCAAAGAAATGATTAGCACAAAAGTCAGGATAATGGCTACTTCTAGCTAGGAGGAAGAAGGGGAATTGTGATTGGGAAGAGGCACACAAGAAGTGTCTAAAGGGGCTCCTGCCATGGCATGGCCGCACAGGTTGCCCACTGCACAACTTCAGGAGAGGATGTGCACACAGACTGTGGTTCCTCTAGTACTGGACAGAATCCATCTCTTGTCCTGAGTTGTGAGTACAGAACAATAACATATAGTTTATATATACTTTCTCAATATATGTTTGATTGATTATATCAGGAGGTAGCAAACTTTCTATAAAGGGCCTATAGTAAAGTCCTTACTTAATGTCATTGACAGGTTCTTAAAAACTGCAACATTAAGTGAAGTGACATACAGTAGGTCTTCAAATAACATTGTTCCCTTTAATGTTATTTTGTTATAATATTGATGGGGGAAAATATCATTATCAAAACGTCATTATCGTTTCGCTTAAAATCAGTTTTCAAGAACCCGTCCATGACGTTAAGTGAGGACTTACTGTATGTTAGGCTTTGCAAGTACCTAGAGGTCTCTGCCCCAACGACTCAATTCAGCTATTGTAGTGTAAAAGCAGCCAAACAATATATAAACAAATGGGCGTGGCTGTGTTTCAACAAAACTTTATTTACAAAACCAGGCTGGCTGGCTGGATTTGATTTAGGGCTATAGTTTACCAAACTACAGATTTTTTTTTTTAATTTAAGACAGAGTCTCACTCTGTGGCCTGGGCAAGTGCCATGACGTCAGCCTAGGTCACAGCAACCTCAAGCTTCCTAGCTCTAGCTATCCTCCTGCCTCAGCCTCCTGAGTAGCTGGAACTATAGGCATGCGCCACCATGCCTGGCTAATTTTTTTTCTACTTTCTGTAGAGACGGGATCTCGATCTTGCTCGGGCTAGTCTCAAACTCCTGAGCTCAAGCTATCCTCCTGCCTTGGCCTCCCAGAGTGCTAGGATTACAGGCGTGAGCCACTGCACCCCGCTCCAAACTCCAGATTACAACGATTAAATCTTTAAAAGAAAAAAATGTAGCTGTGGTTTGTCTAGGGGACTGAGAGTAGAGAGTCTTGGCAAAGGATTCATTTGGAGGTTTGTAGCAAATAAGATTAAAAGCATAGCCTTCTGTAATCTGTGTTTATTTTTAAATAAGTTATGGCTATGAAAATGTTTAATCTAAATTTGACTTTTTATGAGCTTGGGGCTTTGTTCACTGTAATGTAAAATACTGAGAGAAAACTGCTATTAAAACTTTGATTTTGTCAGGAAAACATTTTTATCAGAATTATCTAGAGTAATTCTTTCATAAAACGAACTTCATCTGACGTTAATTCATCGTCACCAGATGCCAGGCATGGTGCCAAGTGCTTTATACATGTTATTTCTCTTCATCACAACAGTTCTTCAAACGAGGTATTATATTTTGTGTGCAGTTTAAATTGAGAAAAGTTGGCTTTTCTAAGGTCATAAAAATGGGTCATTCAGCTTCAAAGTATACTCTTTTTTCTGCCGTACACTGCTTCTATAAAAGACATCTTGTTTTAATGCTGCCACAATTTGTTTTAGATTGTCTTCGCAGTTTTACTGACTTAGAGGAACTTGATGAGACAGAGTTATATATGTGCCATAAATGCAAAAAGAAACAAAAGTCCACAAAAAAGTTTTGGATTCAAAAACTACCCAAGGTAAGTGTTGAATTTCAAGTTATCATGTGGTTTCAAGGGGAAAATGCTTGACTGCTGAGAAAGATGATAACTTTAGACTATGTATGCGAACTGTTCTGTATTTGTCTCTAGGGTTTCAGTAAAAGCTAAACCCTTTGAGAATTCATAAGGTATGCATGGAAGAAAGCAATATCAAGGATCAAAGGAAAAACTGAAAGGGCACCTAAAATACTATATTAGAGACATTAGTATCAAACTTTGAAAGGTAAATTTGGTGTGTTCACAATCTTTGTCCTTATCTCTGCCATCCAGGTGCTATGCTTACATTTGAAAAGATTTCATTGGACAGCATATTTAAGAAACAAAGTTGATACATATGTAGAATTTCCACTGAGAGGCCTAGACATGAAATGCTACTTACTAGAGGTAAGGCGATTTCCTTTTTAGCATTGTAAAAAAGATGTCTTTTCAATAAAATTAAGTCTTCACACAGAGACAGTAGAGGTCATCAAGGTAGGAGATACTGATGCCATTGACCACTGCTCTTAACTCAGTCCTGGGGATGCCTTCTCTCTTGTTCTGTATAGCCCGAGAACAGTGGCCCCGAGAACTGCCTGTACGACCTCGCGGCGGTGGTGGTGCACCATGGCTCTGGGTGAGTACGCGGCGGGCTTCCTGGGTTGGGAGTACCTGGCGGCCAGCACCATGGAGACCTGCAGTTTTGCACAGCTCTTAATAGTTCATCCTGAACTCCTCCCAAAATGGATTCAGATACATTACAGTGGGTGAAATAGAACTTTCCATTAATGTTGGTATGAAACAGTATTCCCGAAGCCTTAGGAGAAGGCACATAAAAGCAAAATTGAGAGTGGTTCATTTGAACCTAGCATTCAGAACCCCATATATTTGTGCACAAGATCCTGAGTCATCTTTACTCCAGAATTATTTCCTTCACCAACTGAAATTTAAATGAGGGGAAAAACGGGAAATTATTAGAAATAACTTCATGTCATCTACATTAAAGATGCATTTTTCACTTTGTTGAATAACTTTTTTTTTTTTTTTTTTTTTGAGACAGAGTCTCACTCTGTTGCCCGGGCTAGAGTGAGTGCTGTGGTGTCAGCCTAGCTCACAGCAACCTCAAACTCCTGGGCTTAAGCGATCCTACTGCCTCAGCCTCCCGAGTAGCTGGGACTACAGGCATGCGCCACCATGCCCGGCTAATTTTTTCTATATATATTTTTAGTTGGCCAAATAATTCTTTCTATTTTTAGTAGAGACGGGGTCTCGCTCAGGCTGGTCTCGAACTCCTGACCTCGAGCGATCCACCGGCCTCGGCCTCCCAGAGTGCTAGGATTACAGGCGTTAGCCACCGCCCCTGGCCTTGAATAACATTCTTGATTATTTTTTTCCCTAGAAAGTTTTTATTAGGGTATACACCATCTGATTTCCAGTCTGTTTGAGCTGTTGTACTATATGACACAAACCACCATCTGTGTTGAAAAATCCTTTTCCCTCAGAATTTTGTAGACATTGCTCCATTTATTTCACACACTCACAGGGTTATAAATAAGTCCAGTACAAGTCTGATTCTCACTACTTTATAGGCAGCCTGATTTTTTTTTCTCTTTGGAAGTTCTTTGAATTTAAGAAATATCATCAGATATGTATTCCTGCTTGGTAGCTGGTAGGGACACTTTTAGTTTGGTGTCATCAGCTCATGGAAATGTTTATACTGTATGTTCGACTCCATTTTCTAATTTGTCTTCTGGAACCCCTGTTAAATGTATGGTGAATTTCCTGGATCTGTCTTCCACATGTCTTAACTATTCTTTAATGGCTTCTATCTCTTTGGAAACAAAGACTGCCATGGACTATTTTTCCAAATCACCAATTTGGGTTTCAACTGTATCCAAATCAAAGACTAGCTCCACTATAAAACTTTTATATTGTGGCAATCACATTTTTCTGAGAACTTTTTCATAACAGCCTATTCTTGTAGTGTCGTCTTGAAACTATTGGTACTAATTAGAATTTTTAAAGGTCTCCGGTTTTCTGTGTTAAATTCCTCAGGGTTAATTGATTTACTTGTTCTTCCTGGAACTTCTCTTTCATGCTTATTTCCCCTCAAGAATTTGATTTTTGGTTGTTTATTTAGAATCATGAGTGAAGAACGAGATTGATCATTATTGGTAAATAAGGGTTTTTCTAGCAGTTATGAAGGTCTCTGTTCTACCTAAAGGCCTTTCTCTTGACTGGAAGGGCTAACTCTAGAGCTCCCTGTGTGAGTGGGTAGGTCCTGCTGACGGGGAAACGTCTTGATGACTGAGGTATCGGGGAAGGTGTTTCCTTGGAGGCAGATTTCTTTCTTAAGCTTAGTTCTTGTCCCAAGATTCTGATGGAAAACTGAGTACTAGATTTCCCATGTTCCCATAGGCCTTGACCTGTGCTTGTTAGGTTGAGAGCTCCTCGTCTCTGTTTGGTTTCTCCATTAATCCAGTACCATCTGTTTTATGGAACCCTCAATTTCTGGTCAGTTGATGGTATTCTTTCCTGTTTTTTTAGTGTCAGTATGTATATTCCTTGTCCTTTTGATGGGTTTGAAGGAAGGTAAACACATGAGCTCAACCAACCATCTTAAACCAGATGTCTCTAGGATTTATTCTTTAATTACAGTACTTAAATTATGTGGTTGTATAGATCCTTTTGTGATTTCTGCAGTCTTTTTCTTTGATCTTTCACCTTTTCTTCACAGGGTTGGTTCTGGACATTACACGGCATATGCAACTCACGAAGGCCGCTGGTTCCATTTCAATGACAGTACTGTAACACTGACTGATGAAGAGACCGTGGTGAAGGCAAAGGCCTACATTCTTTTTTACGTGGAACGCCAGGCCAAAGCTGGATCAGATAAACTTTAATACCTCCTCTAAATCATCATTCATCAACTATACCGGACAAACATTTCCTATTTTCCACAAATACTTGATCTAAGATTTAAATTCATTATGCACTTTTCAGTTTCCTATTTTGGGTTTAGATTTATCAATGGTAGTGACTTATTGAACATGGACACCAACTAATTTTGTTGTTGTTCTACCAGAAAACCTCAGCAGACATTTTGATTTGCTGCTTTAGTTGTAATAATTTTTATATGTAGTTCCAAGAACTTAGTTCTGTTTGACTTTTTTATATTAATGTTTTCAGTTCTCACTTTGAGGCACATTTACATCAATGCTTTTGTTACTCTCACACGCTGACAGCAAGATACGTTCCTGACTGTGAAGAGCGAGCGACACAATTGCCTGCTGCCTTTTCCAAGCTGTAATGGAGATCAGGTTGACTCTAAATCAAGGATCACGTGCTCATGTAATTTGTGGCCCACCAGACTTCACAGTGACTGCTAAGTAATCATTCTCTTTGCCTGTTAAAGATCACTGAGAGGGCATCGTTAAGTAGAGCAGGTAACTGCTGCTCTGGGTGTCTCCAGGCTGCTGTGTGTCAGCGCTAACTAAATCCGTCTGTTGGTTCAGTTGTACCTCTCCTGCAAATACAAGACTTTATTTGTTGGGGTATTTTTTTTGTTTTGTGTGTTCACGGGGGGAGATAGGATGAGAGTAAAGTCCAAATAAGATAAAATATATTTAGTATTTTAAAAATTCTGTGGTCAGCTACATGGTATAGGTCTTACCTAGTAAAATAAAACCATAGCTTCTGCTTGCTTTTTTGAATCTGTATCCCAATTCCTCCTTTAGTTGTAGCACTTGAAAGAAATATAACTGCATGTCCACTTTAGATTTGCTGCTTGTTTGGCTATCTGAGGCTGAGATACAAACCTCCAGAACCGATTTTGACCATCACCTACACTTCAGGTATCGCTGTGGGGTCTGCTTCCATAGAAAGAAAGAGTCTTTGCTACTCTGGGTTTTAACAACTCTCATTGGCCTATCCTGATAGCAAAGCACGTTGAAGATATTCTCACTTTGAATAGATTTTATTCTTGAATTTAGTAGTTTTTACTTTAAAAGTGTTTAAGAAAAATAGGTTTAAGCACTATTTAGATTTAACTCAAATTGGAATTTGGAACCAGAACCCCATTTAAAGAAGTCATTGTAATTTCTGCACATGTTCTAAGCCCGTCCTTCGATTTTTGGGATGGTGGTAGCATTGTCTGCAAATTATCTGGTGAGAGTAGGAGCTCAAAACAGCAGTTTTCATGTTCATCTTTTGTCTAACATCATTATTTTCCTTCCTTCTCAATTCTCTACAAGGGACAAAATATAACTCATGTGAAGCCAGCCAGCCAGGCTTTTTGGTAATCTTGTATTTTCTATTAAAAAAAAAAATAGGACTTTTAAAAGTGTACGAATATAAAAGAAATGATGATAGCTTTCCTTTTAGGTCAGATATTTGAAGTTACAGGAGCAGATGTGGCTCCATTTACATTTTTTTTTTTTTTTCCGAGACAAAGTCTCACTTTGTTGCCCGGGCTAGAGTGAGTGCCGTGGCATCAGCCTAGCTCACAGCAACCTCAAACTCCTGGGCTCAAGTGATTCTCCTGCCTCAGCCTCCTGAGTAGCTGGGACTACAGGCATGTGCCACCATGCCCGGCTAATTTTTTCTATATATATTTTTATAGTTGGCCAGATAATTTCTTTCTATTTTTAGTAGAGACAGGATCTCGCTCCTGCTCAGGCTGGTCTCAAACTCCTGACCTCGAGCAATCCACCGGCCTCGGCCTCCCAGAGTGCTAGGATTACAGGCATGAGCCACTGCGCCCGGCCTCCATTTATATTTTAATATTAGCTGGATACATCTCAGAACAGAACACATCTGCTGAACACTTTAACATGACAAGGAGCAAACTGCAAGTACATATAAACACGTATCATCTAATACGATGGCCACTGGCCACACATGGTTAAATTAGAAACTTGGTTCCTCAGTCACACTAGCCACGTTTGAAGTGCTCAACAACCACGTGTGGCACAGGACCAGTGCAGGTCTAGCACATTCCCAGTAATGTGTAGGGGTCTCTTGGATAGTGCTGGTCTAAATTTTCACTCCAGAGGATAAAGCTTTGCCATCATGTTTATGTCAGAGAGTCCTAGAAGATAATTAAGAGGGAAGTGTGGATGTACAATAGTTTATAATGCTAAGTTATATTAGGTTGAACTAGATAAGATTGTGATATTTGACTGGTTTTGATTTACGAAAATGACAGTTTCCATATTTTTTGATTGAATAGATCAGTACATTAACATTGTATCTAATTGAACCTGAAATGTGAGTCTCCTTTGATCTTGCTATTTCCTATGAATCCAGGCTCTTTTGCTTAGAAGGTAGACAGCTGTAACTTTTAACATTTGCACTTGTATCTTTTGTCTGTCTGAATGGGCAGCTGTTATAACTTAATAAAGACTTGGGCAGAATTGCTGTTGGTAAAGAAAAGCTTTTTATGCTAAATGGAACTTAGCAACAGACTGGACTACTGCATTGGGGAAAGTGGTTTTTAGACAGGCAACACTGTTGGCTTAAGAGATGAACACATCTCTTTGAATTTCCATAGTGTTTTTATTGCTTGATTTTACTTAAGCAGAAATGTTTGAATAGTATCATGAAGACTCCTTAGAAAAGTGATTGGATCCATTTGAGTTGTGCACTTGAACACCAGTGATGTAAATGTGCCTATTTGTATTTTAAATTTTTAACTGTGCAGCCTTATGACACCTATTTTAAAAGCTGATCTTTTTGTGCTCTTCAGGGCTTTTCCCTTGTGCCATGTTGTCTCCAGGATGTACATGGCTTCTCTCTCAGAGAGCTTCTGAGGCAGAGCCTCACACCGAGTCACATGGCTCCTTGGAACAAGAAAACTTTCTCAGAAGTCCTCCCACACAGGTGGGTGATAGAAACCGTTTGTGGTGACACAAATCTCTCTCCATGGTGGAGAAACCTTTGCTTATCCACTGTATTCTACTCAGTGTATAGTGATGACAAATGTAATAGAATTAAACCAGTAAGGTGTACTGGGCCCTGGTTAAGTGTTAAATGTGTATCTCACCTGTGGAACCTACTCAGCAGCTTGGTTTCTTCAGGTGGGGACATATTTATTTCTTAAAGCCAAACCTCTCCTTCATTGGTTTAGTGTACATAGTCTATTTAGATATACTTATCCCACATTAATCTCTACCATCCCCTAAACTCTGTTAGTGGCCTCTTCACTCAGGCTCTGGAAAAGCTCCCAGGCAAAGCCTGTTTCTGCAGCCAGGGCAGGGGTCCTAGGGACTAGGGTGCAGCCACAGAAGCACGGGAAGGAGAGGGGGGCATGTGTCATCTGTCGTCCGGGGTCTCTGCACCTCATCACTGTGGGCAGCACCTTCCCCCCAGGTGTGAGCAGGACGGACTCCAGGCTGCCTTCCACAAGTATTGGTCATGCTGTAATGTAATCATCTGCCATTGAAACCTAGTTTGTGTGATGCCAAGAGGATTGTTTAATTGTGCAAGTGACTGATTCATTAAGTTGTAATCATCCCTTTTCTGCTTCACCAACCTGAACTGTTTAAAAAAGTATCATTAAAGGTCTGTTCTCTTTTCTTTTGACTATTATTTCTGCACACCTTTCAGTGAAGCCAAGTAAACTATTATGTACTTAAGCTGTGGGCCTTGTCAGTCAACAAGTAGTAAGTTCTTACGGAACCCCCACGATTTGGAACTGCTGGTGTACCTAGGCCAGGAGGAAGTGACCTATACCAGCAAGGTGATGGCCAGGAGATCCTTTAGCGCCCAAGGTCCCACTCACCCTTGCCCAACGAAATCATCCTCAGTCTCTCCTTATGACTACTGATTTTATAAAAAGGAGGACTTTTCCCCTCCTTTAGAGCTAGACTCTCTATCCCAAGGAACCAGTTGTGGGGCTCTGAGCAAAGGATATTGGTAATCTTTTAAAGCAAAACAGGAAAACAAGTGCTATTGTTAAAATAAAACAAAAAACTGCTCATAGTAAGCTCCTATACACTACCTCTCTCCTCCCATGCCTCCTGCTAACAGAAAAAAACAAGAGCAACCCTGTTTCCACACCCATCCTTTTTCTGACTTATTTGCCTGTTGTCAGTCTTCTAAAATTGAGAACAGAGGTGCCTGCAGCTCAAATTGTTCTGCCTCCATTTCCTGCCCCGTGAGTCTAGGATGCTTCCTACCACCCACCTGGAGGAGCAGCCAGAGGCAGGCTCTAAACATCCTCCCTTGCCAGTCTCTTGTGGTCCAGCAGGGCTGCGGCCGTGTGCAGGTTGGAAGCCACGATGAACCACAATGACTCTTCCCCAGCAGCCGGCATGATTACATTACTCTGGCCTTTTTAAGAAGCTGAAAGAACTGCCTGTTTCTAAGGGTCAGCCCTCCGTGGAAAGGACTTGGGAGGGAAAGTGGCAATAATAAGGCTTTCTGATAACCCCATCTACATCCTTGCTGAATGGGCATGGTTAAAAAAAAACAAAACCCGTCTGTGGTGTTGCAGCATACCCTTTAAGTGAAGTACACCTAGACACAGCCTAGAGGGGCTTCAGCTGCAATTCTGAACTAAAACGATTAGCTTGAAATAGCAGCAGCAGCTGGTTACCCCTTCCTTGAGAAATGCTTCCTTTTAGCTGTTCCTTGGTTTATGTTTTCAAGAAAGTCCCCTTGGCTTCACCTTGGCATGGTGGGGTGACAGGCACAGGAGGACCAGCTGAGACTGGCTTCTCAGAGGAAGGGCGCTGACTAGAATGGCTACTTCTTTCCTTGCCTGCCTTCTGCCTTTAAAGGCAAAGCTGCACCAGACCTGACCAAGACTTAGTTCCAGAAGTGGGTCCAGCATAGTGGGTTCCTCTGTGTCACGAGTCCACACAGTGGGAAAACAAAAGTATTGCCATCCTTCCAATTCCAATTAAATGGGAAGAATAAAGAAAAGTGACCACTGAGGTGGTGCTCCCTGGGCTAGCAGAGGAAAGGTGTTCTCGCCTGACTGGCGCAGGCAGGAGGTAGCCCCACAGCTGCACCGTGTCCCCACCCCCCAACGCACCAACCAGTGACAGGCAGGCATTCATCGCAGGAATTAAGGTTGGGAGTAGAGCAGTATTAGGGAGTGGGACCACCATACTGTAAGGCCTCAGGTGCTTTAGAAAGGATGGAAAAATGCCTCCAGGCAACTTGCCTAGAGGTGAGTCAGAGAGGGCAGGGGGTTGACCCCAGGTTTCTCCAAGAGGGAACTGAGGCACTCACGAAGGGGCGGTGTGTGGCTGGCTCCAGGGCAAGCGCACACTAAAATACTTGAACTTAAAACTGCTTCAAGCAGTCTTGTATTAAGAGCTACCTCATCCGTCTGACTTTTTGGGAAATACAGGCTCTATACAGTAGAAGGACATACAATTGGAAAAATGCAACGCCAAGTAAACTTAAGTTTAAAGTTTAAACCATGGACCTGCACACATAAAAAACCTTGGAAAGATAAGCTACTTCTGTTAAATCTTTTATGAAACAACTCAGGGTAAAAATAGCGCTGTCTGGGAGGCCCAGGAAATCCCCTTGCCTAGAGGAGGGCAACAGGACTTGAAGGTAGATCAGCCTATCCTGGAAACCATCACTCCGGAGCAAAAGTTACTCATGGGTTCTGCTCACAGTTCTGAACTGTCACCCACGGCTCTTTACATACAACAGGCTTCTTCCAAGTAAGGGTGGCGCAAAAGATTCATACTGATGTACTAGAAAATCGAAACAGTTAATATTTACAATTAGAGTCCCTCCCTGTGAGACTGCAAGCCCAGACAGAGCTGGTCTGGCCTGCCACCTCCAATGAAAATGCCTTGGGAAAAGCCAAAAGAGCTCTCTGCTAAACACCATTGTCAGCTAAAAGGAAAAGAAAGCCCTTTTAAGGAAACTATTTAACTTCAATAGGCTGCTTTTCTGCCAGGATTTTCAATCCCTCTGAACATAAGCCGAACCACAGACTGCTGCACGTATGTCTGAATCCTGGCTTTTCTTTTTCCCCCGTCCTCAGAGCTTCAGCACCAGTTGTTAGCCAAAAATAAACACCATTCCTCAACCATATATGTCCACCAGCCCGGGCCTGGGGAGGAGGAGCTGGAGGTAGGTCAGTCCCTTGGCTCCAGCTGCACTCACGTGTGGCCACTGCTCACCATGCACATAACCCAGCTCAACCGGGAGTGCCTGCTGCACCTCTTCTCCTTCCTGGACAAGGACAGCAGGAAGAACCTGGCCAGGACCTGCGCTCTGCTCCACGACGTGTTTGAGGATCCCGCACTCTGGCCCCTGCTGCACTTCCGTTCCCTCACTGAACTCAAGAAGGACAACTTCCTCCTGGGCCCGGCGCTCCGGAGCCTCTCCATCTGCTGGCACTCCAGCCGCGTGCAGGTGTGCAGCATCGAGGACTGGCTCAAGAGTGCCTTCCAGAGGAGCATCTGCAGCCGGCACGAGAGCCTGGTCAATGATTTCCTCCTCCAGGTGTGCGACAGGTATGCCACCTCGCCTCCTGACCAGCGCTGGGCTGGCTTCGCTGGCTCTGGCTCCCCGGGGGGCGCAGGGAAGAGCAAATTAGGAGACCACGATGGCTCTGCCTTGGGGCGCCTAAGACTAGGCCCAAGGCAGACACCCAGGCACAGTCCCCAGGAGATGGATAAAACCATGAGAGAAACAACTGCTAATCCTCTCAGCCTCCCAGGCCCCGGAGCTGCTTCTGCTGCAAACAGAACTGGGGTTTCAGCTGTGCCTGCTCTTCAGCCAGATGTCCTGCCTGGTAGCCATTAAGTGCTAGCCGGGGCCAGTTGGGCCTGGATTTTCAAGGTCAGGCCCTGGGAAAAGGCTTCCAGATGCAACAATCAGCTCATCCCTCCATTAAGCCCTAGCAAGAGCCCCCCAAGGCCTGTGAAACGCTGAGGAGGGAGGGCGAGGGCGCTGTTAGCTGAGCCAAACCAGATTCTGGGAGCAGAGGCAGTAATAAATAATGGCTTCCTTTGAGGAACTTACTAATTTGCACAGTACCCCTAGGGGACTGTATTTCAGCCTCATTTTTCAAATGAGCAAACTGACGCTCCAAGAAGTGACATGCCCACAGTATAGGGTTGCCATGTTTTCGCAAATAAAGATACAGGCTGTCCAGTTAAATTTCAGATAAAGTGAGTAAATTTTTAGTACAAGTATGTCCCAAATACATTCTGTATTTGATCTGTCAACCCCAGGCCAGACGCACAGGCTGAGCCACCAGGCCAGGCTCCCTTCATGGTCCCAGCCTCCTGGGTAGAGCAGCCCGTGCAAGAACACAGAGCCACTCAACCAGCCTCCTGCTGAGCTTCCACCAGGCCTGTCCTGCCTTTGAGGAAAAGCACCCCCTTGATCGCTAATAAACTGAGCCTGGCTGTTCATGGAAAACAAGGCTCAGCCAGGCTGTTGCCACCCAAGTTTAATAGCTGCTGTTTCCTGGCAGCACGACAGAACTGCAAGAAAATCGTGTGGTGGCCCCACCTCTTTTTTTTAAACTGGTAGAAAACAAGGTGGACTAGGGGCTGGGCCCTTGCTGGCCCAGACCATTTTGGTGGCCTTGACAAAGCCCAGAAATCAGACTGGGGAATGACAAGGGGGAGGGCAGAGTTTGCCCTGGAGTTGTTACATTCTGGCTCTAAGAGAACTAGGCTTAAGTCCCCAAACCAGCAAGGTGTGGAGGGACCTCCCAGGCTACTATATGGGTCAGGCAAGAGGCCCTGGTGTCACAAAGCAAAGGGCTTTGCTGTCCGGGTCCCCAGATCTGCTAGTGTCTTACTGTGTGACCCCAGCTCAAATATTTTAAACTTTTGCAACCTCAATTCTTCTGTAAAATGAGATAAATTCCTTCATCTCACAGAGTAAGAGGGTCAAATGACACAGTAGCACCTGGCACACAGTAGGGACTGATAAAGGCCTACTGAATTTGGTTCTTCTGGCCATCAGCTCAGAGGTTGGGAGGAACAGCTGAGGATGGCTGGGCAGGGAGGGAGTCAGCTCTTTCTCTCTGGTTTTTTCCTGTTTAGGGAAAGGGATCACTCAACACCCTTGGGGCTTGAACACCTAGACCTCATAACCACCCTGAGGGTAACAATTTCTCCCTCTTGACAGAGGCTGAAGTGGCCCAGCAAGGTTCAGACATTTGTCCTGGGTCAGAGAGCAAATAAGTCACAGGCCAGTCATTTGAGCTCTGGGCCAGTTTCCTTATTTACAAAACTGAAGATGCAGAAGGTTGATGGGATGACTAAAGGCAAGTGAACCTGAAGGCTGCACGGGCTCCACGCGTGAAATGCGGCTGTGCCCGGCATATGCTAGTTCTTCCTCCCCTCACCCCAAGCACAAAGGAGCTGGGCTGGCCCCAGGCGGGTGCCCTCAAGCAGCTAGGAGGGAGCTCAGAGGAAAAGGGAAACCTCCCCAGTCCCGACGCCGCCTCCCACTGGCTACAGGGAGCCAAGGTCCGGGCCCGTGAGACGGTCCTTCTGGACTGGAAGCACAGTCTGGTCCTGTTTCCAGTGACAGTGGGGTGTCACTGTCTGTAGAAGACCCTGCTTCAGGTTCTTTACACCCCAAATCTCGGTCCTCACAACCCCACTGGTAGACAGTATTCTTCCCACACATTAGGAAACTGAGTTACTGACTTGGCCAAGGCCACGCTGCAAATAGGTCTAACTTTGCTCAAGATCTCTCTCTCCAGCAGGTGCCGGCGAGGCTGCAGCAGAGAGCCCGCCAAGCTCTCTGGGCGAGCTACCCGGTGTCCCTGGCTGTACCCACCTCCAGGGCCTGGTTCTAGCTGACCTCGTCCAGGCTGGCGTCCCAGGATGAGGCAGTAACTGCCCCAGGCAACTGAGCTGAACCCAGGGCCAATACTGAGGGGTGACCCCACGGCCTCAAGGGTTGGAATGGGGCTGTCACTAAGCCACCTGCCATGGAAACAGACCCTCCTCCCGCCCACATCCTGCTAGGGGCATTCAGGGCCTTCAGCTTGAAGCCAGACGAGGCAGTCGCCACGCACGGCTGCCCTGCACGGCAACAAGGAACGACAGCTGTCCCTCTGGGTCCCTCCGGCACCCGCTCTGTCCTCAGCAGCCCCGTGACTCTGGGGGGCTGGGGCTGCCATTGGGGCTTCCTCACGGGGGCCCCGCGACTATGAGCCAGGCCTACGCCAAGTACGGTCTGGTGGGGCGCAGTGGCAGAAAGAGCAGGGATATGAGGTGGAAAGCCCTGGCCGGATCCGGCCGCGTCGCCGCAGGCAGTTCCTCAGCGCCGTGCGGGAGTCCCGCCGCGTCCCGGGCCGCTAGGCGGGTTCAACGAGCCAGTGAGCCCCGGACAGGCCAGGCCTCGGCCGCCCTCCTCGGCCCGGGGTCACCGCGCTCTTCCCGCAGGTGCCCCAACCTGGCGTCCGTCACGCTGTCCGGCTGCGGTCACGTCACCGACGACTGCCTGGCGCGCCTCCTGCGCTGCTGCCCGCGCCTGCGCGCGCTGCGCCTGGAGAACTGCGCGCGCGTCACCAACCGCACGCTGGCGGCCGTGGCGGCGCACGGGCGCGCGCTGCAGACGCTGCACGTGGACTTCTGCCGCAACGTGAGCGCGGCCGGCCTGCTCCGCCTGCGCGCCGCGTGCCCGCGCCTGGCCCTGCGCGCCGAGCACAGCGCCGCCATGCTGCCCGACCAGGCCCCGCGCGCGCCCGCCGCGGGCTCCCGCAAGCCGCCGCCGCGCTAGGCCCGGCCGCCGGCGTCAGACCGTCCTGGCTGCGAAGCCCGCTCCTCCACCTCCCGGACCGCCACGTCTTCGGAACCTCAGCGTCCCCGTCTGCACAACGCCTACCTCACTTGACAATTTTATACATGGGATGAACGCGAGATTAAATGACCGATGCCTGGATAACACTCGGCTGGTTCTCACTAACCACCAGCCGCCCCCCCTCCTTCCGCACCAGGCCCCCTCCGTGCTGCGGGAGCGCCCACACCACCCAGGGACTCCGCTCGCCGCGGGCGGGGAGGGCCTGACCACGGCCACCGCGGGCCGGCCGTGCTCGGGGAAGGCGGCGGGGTCGGGGTTCGGCGGGGTTCGACCTCCCGCACCGGGCGGAGTGACCGCGGCGAGGCCTGACCGCTGCCCGAGGTCCCCTAGCGGCCGAGAGCGCTGCGGCTGTGGGCAGGAGGGGAAGCCGCTCCCACCTGCAGCTTTGCCCGCGCCAGCCCGCTCGCCTTTCCTGGGGCACAAGCGATTCTAGAACACTCGCTCCTGTATCTTTCTTTCACAAATTAATTATACACATTTTCTACTGTTCTCATATCAAGTCATTCGATAAAACTCGAAGATTTAAAAATAAAGCAGTAGCCATGGATGAGTCCTTTGATAATGGAACTATTATAAGATGATGCAAAGCTGGATTCTCACCTGTTGGATTTGCTGGACGTGGGCACACGCGTGTTCTTCCCAGTCCAAGGCTTTAGCCAATGTCCTACCTTTAACCAAGGCCGCAGCCCCCCAGCAGCCTCCCGGGCCCGTGTCCCCGAGGAACCCTGGTTAGGTGGAGGAGCGCTGCGCTGCGATGGGCAAGGCCCACCCTCCAGCCCCACCCACCGCCAGCGGCGACCAAGGCTCATCAGCCCTCCAGGCCAGGTGTTTCTTCTCTGAAAGAGGATCTTGATCTCTACTCACAGGTTCCTTAATTCGTTGCCCAGATAGGGAAACAGGGAGGAAAAAAGAGACAAATTCTGTTGTCATGGAGCTTACATTGTAATGGAAGAGATAAGTAATTGGTATGTAAGAAGGTTGTAAGTACTATGGAAAAAAGTGCAGGCTCTGAGATGGTTATGGGGATTGCTGGCAAGAGATTGGAATGGGGAAGCCACTGAGAAGGGGTTGACCAGTGTAAACCTCACTGAGGTGACATTTGAGACATGAGGTGAGTCAGGGAGCCAAGCAACCCATGTGGGAGGAAGATATTCCAGGAACAGTTGGTGCAAAGGCCCCAGACTAGGAGCACGGCTGGTGTGTTAGGGGAAGGAGCAAGGAGGTCAGTGTGGCTAGAGCTGAGCAGGAGAGATCAGAGAAGTAAGGGATGGAGGTAGCTGCGAATGGACAGATTAAGGGTGAAATGTGAGATGGCGACCCCCTCACCCCAACCTACCCCCAGCGGGAGCCAGGGCCCCACGCGGAAATGATATCCAGGTGCAGTCCCAGAGGCACTGATGCTTTTCCTGGCATGTGGGCAAGCAGCACCCTGTCCCACCCCAGTCCCTCTGGGAACTGCTCCAGGGCTCCACGGCTGCCCCTGGGCCCCTGGCCAGCGCAGTGCTTACCCTAGAATCAGGGTAACCACATTGAGCTCTGGCCCAGCATAATCCCTTCTAATCTGTGTGTTGGGGGAGCCGGCCCCGTCATGCCACCAGTGGCAGTGGAGTGGCCGGGCCCCACTACTGGCCTGTGAGACCCAGGCTTCCTTTGGGTGATTTTTCAGTTTGCCCGCCATCACTCTGGGCTCTGGAGAGAGGCCTTGCAGGGACTTAATTTTTCTCCCACTAACGTGAACAAAGTTGAAAGCAAGCTCAGGCTTCCAGGGGGTTGAATGTTTGTCTACAGCAGAGCCACTTAAGCGCCAGGGCTTGGCTTTCATCATCTCCAATAAGCCCAAATTCCCAGCAGGTTCTCTTTGCCCTAAATTGGTGGTTTAACCTGGAAAACAACAAGATCCTGGCTTCAGGCGCTAATGGATCTGGGTTTCCATCCCATTTCCCTCACTTTCTAGCCCTGTGTCCAAGGGCAGATCAGCCCTCTTCAAACTCCAGCTTCTTATCTGTGTATTAGGGATAGCAAGAGAACCTTGCTTGAGAGGTTCTTGTAAGGGTCACGATTGTGTTTGTAAAGCAGAATTCACTGCAGGCTGAGCTGGAATGGGGTAACCTGCATTCCCCGAAGGCCCGCTTTTTCCATGGAAGGTCTTCCTCTGTCTATAAATGACAGTTAAGTTCCTGGGCTAGTCCTCTGATGCCTAGTAACTCCCTCTCACATCCCAAGACTATAGTGATCACAGAACTCAAGCTGCGCTGGCAGCTGTATCCAATGCTGTTTCTAGGGCTCTAAATTGGCCCGCACCCTAGCCGGGGGCACTTTGGGTCCCTGATCCAAGGACCATTTTAAGTGCTCCCAGAAGGTGGGCACTGATGGAGGACCCATGGCTCTGCACTCTGCCTTCTAACAGTCACTGTTCCCCATCACCAGGCACGAGTGAGGCACTCAACAGAACACAGTATCCCATTTAATCTAAAAAACTGCTTTCAAGGTCTTCTCTCAGGTTTGCATAGAGCAAGGTGCCCTGCATGCTTAATTAATCCACCAACTCATTCATCTGACAAGCACTTACTGAGTATTGGCCACAGGGTTAGCTAACCTCAAGGGACTCTGCTCTAGTTGAGAGAAGACATGCAGCTGAGGCTGATGAGTGTTCTTGAGTGATCTCCCAGCTTTGTTGTCCATAGCTTCTGACAAGTTATGACCTCTCTGAATCTCGGTTTATTTATCTGTAAAATGGGACCAATACCCTCTCTGTGACATGATGAGATATGTCTAAATGTGCAGTGCCTGGAAGGTGAGGCTTGGGGAAGGCGTCTAACACCCATGTGGGGCTAGAAAAGCCAAGTGCCTGGTAGAACTCACAAGGCCCAGGCACTGGGAAGAAGCCAGGTTTCTACGTGGGTAATCCAGGAACTCACAGAGGGCTGGGCACAGCGCCCACATATTCCAACTGTGAGGAGGCTGTCCCTGTCGGCAGGCACAGCTCAGCAAAGGCAAGAGGCAAGAAGCCCAGGGCACATCCAGGGAAGGAAGAGCCCAGGGAAATGGGAGCCTGATTGTGTTCCAGAGTCACCCACAATGGCTTGGGGTGGGGGTTATCAGTGCCCTCACGGCCTCTATTAGATCACAGACCTGCCCCAACTTCTGGAATGCTAACTCTTTTCAATCTCAGTTTTGGCCAAGGCAGCCAATGGTCACATACAGGGAAAGGTACGGGGAGGGTCCGGAACCTCAGCACTAGGGCAGGACACTGCTCCCTGGCTGGAGGCTGACCTGTCACCATCACACTGGTCTGCACAGGAGCCTCAGTGCCAGCAGAGAGGCCAGGGCTACATGCTCTTAGGTCAGGGGTTCCAGACTCCCCCTGCGAGGCGGCAGCCTGCTGCTGGGAGGTGGTGATCTGAGGCTTGTCTTGCAGGGACAGCAAGGCTGTTTAGGGGAGAACTGACTGACACCCTTGGCTCTACCACAGCACGCTGACAGGAAGCTAGGCTCCTGGCTCCAACCCAGATGCACCTGTGATCCAGCGTTTACCCTCTGCTGACCTTGGATTCTTGGTCTATAAAAGGGGAGATCAGCTGACCCCTTAGAGACCTTTCCTCCAGCTCTAGGATTCAATGCCCAAGATTTGCTTTTGGCTAAAAACGGAGCTCACCAGATGTAGGCTTTATCCGGCCGGCAGTGCTGGGCGAAGGCCACAAAGCTAGGAGGCCCAGAACAAAGCCACACCTTGAAGGGCATCTGGAGAAATCTTAAATTTTCGAGACTAGGAGTCAAATCTAAATTTTCGATGCTAGGAGTCTTGAGACTGCTTAAGGGTCGTAAGAACTGCAAGTTTTTGTTAACTGAATGAGGCCAGCAAACAAAAAAATCACCCGATCCTCTATCGGGGCTGAAAATGAACTAAGGAGAACACCTCCACCAGGCCCATTTCAGCTCCCCAGGTCAGGGACTCGTGCTTAGGCCTCTCTTCCAGAGTTTTCAGAAGTCAAGAGAATGAAGAAATGACAGGTTTCCAGCAAAAAAACAGAATCTGTTATAACATCACAACATCCACGCAGATTCCCCTCACAGGCTCAGACCTCCTGAGAAGCTGCCCATTAGGCCCGGGCACAGGACCTGGAACTACGAGCACCAGCTTGCTGGGGGTGATCCTGCCCCCTCCGTCCAGAGCAAACTGTGGCAGCAAAGGCCAGAGCCTCACAAAGGTTGAGGCATTATTTTGAATCGAAATAATCTGAGGCTGCAGACCTGTCCTTTGGCTCTGCACACCCTCAGCCCAGCCCAGCAAGAAGAAAGAGTCAGGCAGCAGCCCAGGAGACCCTAGAAGACCTCCCCGGCTTTGTCCAGGATCTCCACGCACAGACACCTTCCTTCTCTACAAGAAATTCTCTCCTGGCCCAGAGACCCAGGCAGTGAAGGCTTCAAGCCCAGAGCCCTTTGATGCTGCTATTCATTGAGCTCTCATCCGAAGCCTTTTTTCAGTAAAACTAAGATGTCATCATTCTAAATATTGTTAGATATTCTCACTGGGAAAGATCCATTCACCACAGTATCTTAGGTGGCAAAACTGTATTTTTCTTCCAATTTTTCTTTGAAAACACACATCCTACCTTCCTTGTGGAAAACAACTGCCTGTAAGGCTCTCAGTCCGACACGCCCTTTGAGCAGGCTGTCAGCAAAGACCTTGTCCATGAAGTACAGAGGAAGCAGCTTGTGGCATGAACTGGCTGTAGGTGAAGGAGACAAGCCGCCATAGGCCTTGCCCTCTTCCTGCTTGTACTCCCAGCAGCTAGTGCCCTCAGAGCTGCTTTCAAGATGGCCCTTTCCCCGAGGAGCACACACTCCTTCTGACTCTGCTGAACAAATGAGCACATTACCAACGTCCCGCAGGGGCTGGGTTCAAGTACCAAGACTGTAACCCCTTCGCCAGCTCCCGGCACAACTCCATCATTCAAGGATATGAAAGCCACTCCTGATTCTCATATTAACTCACACGTTCATGCACTCATTCACAGGCTCTCATTACACACACTAAGTGCCTGCTAGTGATAGCTGTTCTCTCTGTACCACCTCCCTGCTGGCTGTCCTTCCTGCAGAGACCACATGCTGTTGTAAACTGCCCTGTTCTTTAATCCTGTCACTTGCTCATTTTGTCTTCACAGGTTCTTCACAGGAAGGACCAGAACCACATTACTGTGGCTTCTCTTCTCCCCTGCCCAGTAGAGCTGAACCCCACTCCAGGTATCCTGTGGCTGCTCAGGGAAGAAGGACGGTGGTGCTGAGGATGAGTGGCTGAGGCAAGGGCCCTGGGGTGAGGGGACAAAGAGGGAGAGACGCCAGGATGACAGAAGAACAAAGGAAAACAGGGGCTCTGACCCCTGGGGGACCTGGAACCACATGGTCCTCTGCTAGGTGATTTCTAAGTGATGCCCACCCTCAAAGAGAAGGAATCTTTCTGAATGGGTTGCCTGAACATTCGCTCTATTCTGGGCTAACTAACGTCTGCCTTGACGCAGCTCCTGGTCAGAAGCCCCACTGGAAGTAACACCAGCAGCCCACGCTCTGATTCCTGATTCTGCTTTATTTCTCTGCGTAAGGAACTCTGCACAGGCAATTCAAATTAAAACAAAATAAATATATGAATATTCATGTAAAACTGTCCTTTCTAATGAACAATTATACACAATGTACAATTTCATGTTCACTGGGTGGGTTTACAAAAATGTCTCATTCCCAACTAAAAATGCACCAAAATGGTTCCATGCAAACTTATCAAAAGTGACCAAAAATATGGAGGGAAAAACCTGACTGAAAGCACTTTGTTTTTGTTTTTTGTTTTTGTACAATCACAGAAAAATAAAAACATCTAATTTCTTTGTTACATTTAGAGTAACTAAATGTGGCCACTGTTTATAATGTCGGTTTATGTTCCTAAAACATCTATGTAGTTACCATAAAAGTATATCAACATCAAATTCGAAGTGAGCATTACTGAGAAAAAAGGAGGGGGTGAGAGCACCCACGGTGGTCAGTAGTCAGTGTCGGAGCCCTCGGCATTGTCCACATTTCTCGAGAGCATGTAGTTGTCCATGTCGATCGAGCGGCAGTTGTTGATGGCGTAGCGCAGGCGCTCGGCCATGATCAGCTGGCTGGAGTAGGGGGGCAGCCTCAGCTGGAAGAAGCAGGTCTGTGAGGTAGGCAGACTGTCGTAAGGCTGTGGAGAGAGACCCAGAGCTGTGACTGCAGGCACTGCGGCACCTTTTGGGGAGCAGGGTTACCCATGACCACCCTCCCAAAGGCTGGAAAGCATCTCTCCCTGCCTTCAAGATGGACTCTGTGGACTGGACTGCACACTCAAGTCAAGTGGAAGCAGGGACTAAGCCACGGCAGAAAGAGAATGGGTTCTATTGTCCCATGGCCCTCAAGGCTCTTGGTGAAGATGTTCCTTCCTCTCCTCACTCCCCCAGTGCTGGTAGGTATAAGGTGAGAATAAGCCCTGACTGGCAGGACTGCTTGGAAGAACATACTCTGCACGGTGCCTGGCACAGAGTAAAGAGTTTGTTCCCATCTACCAAGAGGATGCAGACTCGAAGCCAGCTGCAGGATGCAACAGAGCAGGCAGAATGGAAGGAACAATTGTGAGCTGGCTGGGGGAGCTGCCTTCGCCCCTCCCTTTCCCCTTGTGTGCATTCGGCCTCTTGTGCACGTGGCCACAGCCCACAGGTCAGATGAGGAAGGAGCAGTCAGTTCAACCCTAGTCACTCCATTAAACTGATGCTGACGCAGTCATTTAAAATGATGATTATGATGACCAGCAGCAAAACAGAAAAGTGTTCAGGATAGATTAGGTGGTTAAAAAAAATCAGAATAAAAATTCTAGATCCATCATGCAAAAATATGTATGACTGAGGCAAAGACTAGGAGGAATTACACCAAGGTGAAAATGGCTACTACTAGAGAAATAGGATTATGTATGTCCTCTGTCCCTCCCCACAAACACAACCATTTACCAAACTATTTGTAATGATAGTAATGATATTACACTGTTTTTATAAATTTTTAAAAATTTGTTTTTTACAAAAGAACCTGCCCTCTCTTTTTTGCTTAAATTCCTTTTGCAATTGGCCCTCCTCAGAGCCCCACACCCAGGTGAGATGCATCTCCACACAGTGGGAGGTGGAAAGCCCAGTGGCCCAGATGTACCCGAGCTCTAAGGCAGAAAAACTGAAAACAGCTAGGAAGGGAGGTGCCACCAGGTGGCTCTGATGACTTAAATGTGGGTACTGGAGAAAGGAAACACCCACAGTAGACAGTCTTCTGAGGCTGACACCCCTCAGGCAGGGAATTAGTGGTAGATTAACTCCTGGAATGGCAGGGGTAGCCTAGGACAGATATAAGGCAATGGTTGTTTCCAGAGCTGAATAGAAGAAATTTCCTTCTGCCTACATCTCTCTGAAGCAACAACACAGATTTACAATTTATAGTTCTTGGTAAGTCATGCAGAAAATTTATGGAAAGGCTCTTTTCATAACCCTTCCTGCACGTGGCTTTTCCAGCGAGCCTAGCCCAGGGGTAGAGCACAGGCCTGCAGCTCAGGAGGCAGCAGGGAGAGGAACAGCTTTGGCTACAGCAATCTCCAGGAACAGTTTCTGGAAAAACACCACAAAGGCAGACACTGAAACTAACAGGAAGGGCCCTGGTGTGAAGAGGCCCTAGTTTCCTTACTGTTTTCTGAATAAACGGCATGGGCCCTGCTTAGGGGACTGCCTGTCTCATGTGGGAGAGGGGCTCAGGACGAATGGACTCGGAGGGAACAGAGACATTTCCTAACTTAATCCAGTAAGTGCCATGTTCAAGGTGCGTACCGCATGTTCAAGAGATGGACAGAAGGAGGTCTGGCTGGCTAAGTCTGCCTTCAGGAATGGATGGGGGCACAGGAAAGCATCTAGGAAGGCTTCCTGGAGGAGATGACGTTGGCATAGCATAGGGCTTATAGAAGGAATAAGTGCTTTCCAGGCATAGAGGGAAAGGGATGTCAAGGAGAACTTACTAAAGCAGAGGGAACAGCTTACACAAAGTCACAGAAGTTTAAAAACAGCATGGTCTGCTGGGGAGAAAGGCAAGCAGCCCATTATGGCCAGAACATGGTGTCAAGAGCTGATATCAGAAAGTGGGGCAGAGGCCAGCCTGTGGAGGTGTTTAAGGCAGCTAAGGCCACTGGCATTTATCCTGGAGTCAACACAGGGGGTCCCTGAGAGGAGGAGAATGACAAGGCCAGATGGGTATTTCAGAAAGACTCTGGAAGCAGCGTGCTTTTCATACTCTAAGCCCTTTTATTCCTAGGCCATCTGTCAGAATGGCAGCTGGGCTGTGGCGCACCGGCTGGGGCCTCTCCCCAGGCCGCAGGGCAGCAGCTCCGCCGGCCCCGACGCACACAAGTGGGCGCAGAGCACGCGGCGCCGCTCCCCGCATCTTCAGGTGCATTCTGGAACATGCCCACCAGTTAACAGTCAGTATCTTCATGAAAACAAACAAGGCCCCAGTGTACAAGTTACATAACAAAGAGAGGAAATAAGAGGCAGAGGCAACATTATGATCCCTCTGCCAAATTCAGCTTTAACTCCTAGAAGATACTGGAAGATTTAGGGAAGGTTGTTGAAGTATGCTTTCCATATCCATTTAGGACTCTTTCATTGAATCTAAGTGATGCTTCTGAACAAATTTTTTTCTTTAATCTGGAAATTCCAAACATTAAGCACGAATTGGCGGCCTATTGAGGCAAGTTTTCCCAACGTGCAAGCAATAAGGGCAGACATTATCAAGGAAGAATAGCTTACTTACCCTATCAACCTTCATGATTTGGAATCTCTGAGAAATGTCAGCAGTGTTGGCTGGTAGTCGAGATCTTCCTGACACGAACCTCATAAAAAGCACCCGCTCCTCGTTGGAGAACTCCTCCAGTGTGTGCCAGAACCACTGCACCAGCTGATGCTGCTCATCCACCTCACGGTACCGCACCACTTTCTTCAAGACTTCTACAGAGATCTCAGGCATCCCACACACCATCTGCTCCAGCTGTTTTGCTGTGAGGAGGGACAGCAGTGGCACAGGAACAATCCAGGACATCCCTTCTCGGACCGCAGCCACCTGCTCCCAGGAAAGGTTGTTCATTCAACAAGTGTGCAGAAACCTGGCACCCAGCATGGGCCCAGTTAGGCTGGGCACCATGCACTGCCTGCTCACCTGCTCCCTAGACCCTTCACTTGCCCCTCAGACCTCTAGGCATGAGTGCCGGCGAACACGGCTCACCCTCCTTGCCTCTGAACCCTTGTTACAGCTTCTCCCTGCTGTGGGACTCTTACACTCCTTCCAGTCCCAGTTCAAGTCCAACTTAGGAGTCTGCCTTCCCTCCCCCACAAAACCCCAGCCCCTGGGGGCCCTCCCCAGTGCCAGCTCCACTCACTCATATTCCCAATCACACGTGGCCATGTGCTGCTAAACTGCTACGTGTGGGTACTTCATCTCCTCATCAATGCAAGACGTTCTTGGAGGATTCATCTAGCTGTCTACTGTTTTTATAATCTATATTTTTCTTTTGAAAATAGTTGTATCCTTTTTGTAAAAATTATTTGTGCTCCTTGTAAAAAAATTTGAAATGTACAAAAAGGAAAGTAAAAATGGGAAGTCCTTCTTTAGGAAAGCAACAGAAAAGGCAAAGAATTTGGTCAGGAGACTTGGGTTCTAAATCCCAGCTCCGCCACTAACCAACTCTTTTACTTTCATTTTCCAATCTGAAAAATGAGGCAGATATCGCTGCTCCCACATGACTCTGATGAGAATTTTATATGAGCAACTACATGAAAGTCCATGTGACTAGGTAATCAATCATACTGCTATGTTCTCTCAGCACAGTCCTGCGCACAGTCCAGCTGGGGAATGCCAAGGGGGAGCAGCCAGAGCTGCCTTGATGGTCTGTTTAGAAAGTTGTCTCCTCCAAGGTTGTAGTGCACCCTTCCCACGGAATCATCACTGTTCAAGATTTGTTTCATAAATACTTCTTCACTCTGAGCCAACTCAAAACTATCTACAATTAAAAAAAAGTCTGAGAAGCTGAATAGGGGCCACACCTTGGGGAAGTGGGTAACTGTGAGATGATGGATATGTTAATTTGCTTCACCACAGTAAACTTTTTAGTAGCAGTATGTATTCCATAACATCATATGGTATGTGTTAAATATAGAATATGTTTATGAATAAAAAATAAGATTTAACCCCATGTTCCCCTAAGGATCCGGGATTAGCAGTGAGGACAGTCTCTACTGATACTAAAGGGAATACCCCAGCCACATTCTGCCAAAAAATAAGCTGTCATGCCTGGAAAACAAAAGCTGTCTGGAAAAAAATGAGGCTGAAGTATGGGGTTGGCTGCTTAGAGGTGGCAGGGGGAAAACTGGGGACAGCTTTGGGATGAATACTAACTTCTAAGAGATGAAGAGGAAGGGAAGGGCTTGTTACGGAGAAAGGAACAAAGTCAAGGCAGAGCAGAGCACAGCTGATGGAGACAGGAGTGTCAATCCAGCTCTCAGACCTGGGAGAGCCCCTGGGAGAGCCTAGGCACCACCGCTAAGCCTGGTTTGGGATTCTGGGCACTCAGTGCTTTCTTTTGTGAAATGGTGACAGTAATCCTCACCTCACAAGTAACTATGGGAAATACTGCATGTGAGGGTGTCTGGCACCATCCCTGGCATGCAGGAGGTGATCAATACATTTTTAGTCAATTTTTTACTTTCTGAATATTAAAAATATTCATGAATTGGAGACAAACTGTAAGCCCTGACTATGTAAACAGCATCATTGAGAGGACCCACCTTCCCTAAGAATATAGTATTCTGACTAGACTTGGCCCAAAGCCAAAGTCTAAGAAGGAACCAGAAGTGAAGGGTATGGAATATGTATACTTCAAATTATTACACTTCTACAGCCTCAGAGCCTGGTTCCAGCTCTTGAGAAGACCCCAACATATTCTGCAAATAAAATATTATTGACATGGGTATTAATGATTGCATAACCAAAAGAACCATTTTTGGATATAATATTCATTTCTATGGTCACTCATTCATACTCCCATCATTTATTAAATGTTTATTTACATGTCAGCACCAAACAAGTATAACTCAAAAACACACTCTTAATTCAATATCTTACAAGTTAATTGAAGAAACAAGTCCCAAACTCTGGCCACAACATAGAAAGAAGTATGTGATATATCTTGAGGAATTTCAAAGTAAGGTAAAAGATCTCTACAGGTTAGTGACCTGGAGGAAAGCCAATATGTGGTGGAGATGCATTCTTTAGCTGGGGCTTGAAAAATTGCAGCAGGAGCGGGAAAGTGGGACTCACATGGGATTATAAAACTAGCATTTGGGGGTTCATTCACATGGACTCTGACTAAACCAACTGGAGTGGGGACACTGAGTTGGGGAACAGGAAGACATGAGGACAAATAGGACTGAGGAGGAGTAAGAAGACAGGGTCTGAATGCAAAGGTCAGAGCTTGGCCTTGATTAAGGGCCAGGAATAGTAGCTCATGCCTGTAATCCTAGCACTCTGGGAGGCCGAGGCAGGAGGATCACTTGAGGTCAGGAGTTTGAGATTGCTGTGAGCTAGGTTGACACTACAGAACCCTAGCCTGGGCAACAGAGTGAGACTCTGTCTTAAAAAAAAAAAGCCCTTGATTAAGGAGATAGAGAACCCAAGGACATGGCCTGAGAAGCCTCTGAATAGGATCTGAGCTATAGATACAAATAAATCAACACAGTAAATACATATGTCAGTTCTCGTTTGGGACAAATCCAATCATTTACATGTCCCTCCTGAAACGTGTCATCTCACCTGTCGATCCATCTCGTGAAGCCGATACTCAATGGCCCTCTCCACGTATTCCTTCCTATTGGAAAATGTGAGTGGGATACTATTTCCACCAGGGATTATAGGAACCATTTTGCCATCAGCACTCTGGCCAACAAAAGAATCAAGAGGAATCATCTAAGAACAGAATAATAAAGAATTTTTATTACACAGTAGAAATGACAAGAAAAAGTATGTTCCATACAAACATAGGACAATAGTAAGAAAGTCAAGATTTTTAAGGATGAAACAAGGTGAACAAGAGAGGTAAGACTGATCAAGCTACGTGATCAGCTGGAATGTGCTGACTCCTCTGGCTGCAGACTGAGTCTTTCTGCCTCCAATTTAGGCCTATTGAATTCTGGTCACCCCAGGCCTCCCTGTCCACCCTGGTTCTCCACTCTACTAGGCAGAAAATGAATTAAGGAGGAAGGAGCAGAAGCTGGGGGCTGGGGTTGCGCTGCTGAGGGCAGCAATGACACAGATATGGCATGGATCATCCAGACAGCAAGTAGAAGATGATGTCTGAAATTTATACAGAAAAACTCTAGTCTGCATATAGAAGTCAACAGCAGCAGAAACACGGACCAGCCAGGATTTACCTCATGGAAACTCTCCTCGGTAATCCCACTGTCTTCAATGTGAAGAATGCTATTGAGAGTCTGCACGTAGAGCAGATCCACCTCCTCCAGGTCCTCCAGGGTGAGCGGGACACAGCACAGCTGCTTCCACACCAGAGGGGCCAAGTGGAGGTCCAGAGGCTTCTTTGTGCGAATGGCAACCCCCATTAAAATCCCCAAGAATTTAAATTGCATTAAGTGTTCATCGAGGCAGGCAGAGGGGTTAAAAAGGAACCTGCAGAATTAAAGAAAATATTTCAAACAAAATTTTCCTCATTTCTGTTAGAATAAGTTACCCACAATTAATTTATTTATAGCTACAGCATTAGTCTACACCTATGCTGTTCAATAGGATAGCCATTAGCCACAATGGCTATTTAAATTAATTAAATAAGATTTTCACAATTCAGATTTTTAGGGTTCCTAACCACATTTTGAGTACTCAACAGCCATATGTGGACTGTGGCTACTGTTTTAGACAGCACAGGGACCCTATTTTGGGGCAAGCAAATGATCTTAAGCTACCTGCTCCAGAATGCCATATTTACTAAAATCATTTCATTTATTATTTACAAGTCCATGAAGCAGGATCTAAAATTCAACATTTTGCAAACATAAGGATAATATGTAATTGCAAATACTAAGTGATTTGATAGCATAATAAAGGTTTTTAATGAATTTTGGTGCAGAAAAGTCATTAAGGGGAGGCTATGTGAGCCTTCAGAAACAAAATAAGTCAGGTTTTCATGATCAAGTCTATGTAACCACTGAGTTAGTCTCGTAAGAAATACTAAGTCTCGGCCGGGCGTGATGGCTCACGCCTGTAATCCTAGCATTCTGGGAGGCCGAGGGGGGCGGATCGTTTGAGCTCAGGAGTTCGAGACCAGCCTGAGCAAGAGCGAGATCCTGTCTCTACTAAACATAGAAAGAAATTATACGGACAGCTAAAAATATATATAGAAAAATTAGCCGGGCATGGTGGCGCATGCCTGTAGTCCCAGCTACTCGGGAGGCTGAGGCAGGAGGATCGCCTGAGCCCAGGAGTCTGAGGTTGCTGTGGTCAAGGCTGACGCCACAGCACTCTAGCCCGGGCAACAGAGTGAGACTCTGTCTCAAAAAAAAAAAAAAAAAAAAACTAAGTCTCGATGGAAGTGCCTATTCCTCATCTGTGACAAGAGAATAATAACAGTTATCTACTCCTTAGGGTTATAATGAGGATTCAAGGGGATAATATATGTAAAGCACTTAGAACAGTGCCTGGTACACTCAAGAAATGTGAGCTATTACAATTAATATTACCATTATTTTAGACATTCAATAAACACTTGCTGACTGCCATACCTGTCTCTATTGTAACCCACTTCTGCGGTGGCATTGGGAGAGGGTATAAGAAGGTCAACTACACCAGTTTCAAGTTCCTGTAGAAGAAAGAAAAACTTTTGTTGAGAAATGACAATGAAATGCATCAAGAGAATGAACCAATTACAGTAAAGACCATACTAAACAGAGAATATTTTGAGGAATTTATACTGCTATTTGGCAACCAGCCATCACTATACTTTACTTTTGTGGTTTTGATTTAAAATGAAATTAGGAAAACTTCCATATCGAAAATGTCCTGCAGTACGAAGAACCAAGATGAGTGAAAAAGTCAGTACAGGAGTTGGGGTAGCTGTGAGAGAGTGCAGTGATACTTCAAATAGACTCAATAAATGATAGTCAAGCATTATTTTAGTCACAGGATTTATCAGAGAAGTTCTGATACAAGGCAAAGCTGTAAGGGACAGAGCTGATCTGGAAGCAAAGCTGCCAATGAGGTTCTTAAAATTTGAACTGGTCTCATCTCTTTAACACTTCTGGTTCTAATTCCCCTGGAACCTGGCAGTTCTAAAAGCACCAGAATAAATCAAGCACATCGGTGGTTCTGGATTTGTCCGTTACATAAATGTACATATGTGTGGTTGTTTCCTCTGCCAATATTCTAGCACAACAGATGGTGAGTCATTGGTAGATGGCTAAGCACTGACCTTTATGTATAGCAAGGTATCTTGACAATGTATTTCACAAACCATTGCTCTAATTCACCAATATATCACTAATAGCATTACTCTGAGACTCAAATACATTCTTGCTACATTTATAAAAACATGGCTGACAGAATGATCCCTGAAAACAGCAAAATGGCCACTGTATGACTAGATGACTCAGCAGGGGACACTGCATGAATATACCTGGCACATCTCTGTGATGGTGTCATCAAACACTCCTCCAGCGTCATCGGCCCCTTCTCCAACCAGCTTAACCTTCCATGCTCGGGAAGGGAGACGGAGGTCTGATGCATTCAGCTTAACCACTTGTCTCGCTATTTGGACAAAGATGGGCTTACACTTTCGTCCTCTTTAAAAGAAAGGAAGAAGGGAATGAAATATAACTCTCACCAACTTTCCCAAATCACCACAAAGATCACGTGATGACATCTTCCCATCAGTGAATGAACAGGCCAGTTTAACAACAGTCAAACACTGTGCTAGGCGCATTGTAACCATTGCATACCAATGTAAGTACTATTACTATCTATCTATCGTACTTTACAAGTGAGGACGTTAAGGCTTATAGAGACGAATGTTACTACTAACATTCCAGCTGGTTAGTGAAACATACATACATATGCTAACCTGGTTGATATCCTCTTTACAGTAATTTGAGGTCCATAGTTTTTGCCCTGAACCATGGTTTTTCCTATGGAGCGCACCATTGGGAGAGTGTAGACTCTTGGGGCTAACAAAGGCCGAAGCTGTCCCTGTACGATGCCCCAAGTTCCAGCATTATAATGGGATGTGCTATTCTGTAACAGAAAGTAAGGTTATCAGAAATGGTATAATTTAAGTTTAAAAGAAATAACACTTCTCACTCTTAGAACCCACATTCTTTTTGAAATGTACTTTAAAAGCACAAACCTGGGTATTTGTAACTATTAGTAACTTCTAAAAAATATTTTTTCTGATAAAATATATAATTAATATTTTTAAAAATCTTAGAAAATACAGAAAAGGACACACACATACAGTAAATGCAATGATCCATAATCCTACCTTATAGAGATGACCCCATTAACACTTTGATCTACTTCCTTCCAGTTTTCTTCTGTGTGTATACATACATTTTTCACATTGTGGGGATCATACTGTTTATATAATTTTGAGTTGCTTTTCTCATTTAACTTTGTATCATAAACATTTCTCCAACTAATTACAATTTGCAAACACTCCATTTAGTGCTGCTGAGTATTCTGCTGCCTGGTTGATTTCTTATTTCTAACAGTGATTTGTCATTATCTCTCATATGCCCATGACTGGGTACCCAAAGGATTTTTGATTAAGTTTTACAAACTTGTACACACTTTGGCAGGCACACCTACACATTAAACAAACACATACCCATAAACAAAATTGCCAGCTTATTACTGGGCCATGCTATAAAACAGACAAATCAGCCAAATTTACTTTAATTTCCCCCATTGCCCCTCCAGAGGACCCAGAATACTCATTTGTAAGGAAAGAAAAAAGTATCCTAAATTTCTCAGATTAATTTATATAACAACCTTGACTATGGTTCTAATAGCTTTGTGTGCTTATGTTTTAAAATCATATATTTGACTTTGTAGAAATACATGACATGCTTAGGCATTTATACTTTCTCAAATGTTGGACAAACCCAACACAGAAAAAATATCACTCTGTGCCCAGCAGCATGATGACTGGTATCTGGACTGTCCCTAAAACAGCAATGAAATGGGAATAGAATTGTCTTTTCTGCTTCTCTTGGGTACTGAGAGCAAAGGAAGTATTAGCCGAAAAGAATTTTCCAAAGGCCAAGAGAAAGGCCCTGGGGCCTGGTGAGCACGTCATGGATGCTGCTTTCCAAGCCAGCCTGTTGTTACCTGGTTGTTGGGGCTGAGGTTCAGTAGCCTCCAGGACGAGTACATGAGGTCAGAGAAGTGGTAAAGCAGCCGGAGCCTGGCCCGCACGGTGTGAATGCTCACCTCTCTCAGCACCCCATACTGGGGGGGCACTGCATCAGGCAGGCCCAGTTGCAGAGGTACTGACACACCTATTCAAAAGGCAAATAAGCACTTGTGAAGGAAAATGCATTGCTTTCATTTTTCATATTTGGAAAAATTTCAAACACACAGAGAAACTGAGATAATTATACAATAGATACTCATTCTCACCACCTAAATTCTGTAATTAATATTTTGCTATATTTGCTTTTTCTTATGTGTATCTATTCCTCTATCCATCAGTTCATCTTAGTTTTTTTGATGCATCTGTGTAGGTTTTTAAATGTCTTTATTTATCATTACGGAAACCTGGTCTTTTCTCCTTTAGTTTCCCATTTAACAATGGGACTTAAGCAGTTCCTTCACATACATACATAAAGCAAGCTGAATTCTTCCTTGTATATTTAATAACTGTCATTTTCATAATAATGTGAGATACAGGCAAGGACCAGATAGGCAGTTCCGGAAAATGTAAATGGGCAACTTAGCAGAACCACCTCCTATACAGAAAGACATACAGATCTGACAGAAAGATCTGTGACAAAATGAAAGATATGGGTGTATGATTCATGAAGGCTTTTTACTGCAATAATAGCTCTGTAAGAAGCAAAGACTACAAGAACTGCATCCATGGCTATCCTCTTATAAAAACACATAAAAGAGTAAAAAGAAGATACTAACTTACTTGAGTTTCCCATGAATAAAGATTTCTGTAGCTTGATTCCCACTATTGTTTTTTTTGTTTGTTTGTTTTGGTTTTTTTTGAGACAGGGTCTCACTCTGTTGCCCTGGGTAGAGCGCAGTGGTATAATCATAGCTCACCACAGCCTCAAACTCCTGGGCTCAAGTGATCCTCTTGCCTCAGCCTCCCAAGTAGCTGGGATTACAGGTGCACGCTACCACATCCAGCTTAATTTTTCTTATTTTTTGTAGAGATGGGGGGTCTCGTTGTGTTGCCCAGCTGGTCTCAAATTCCTGGCCTAAAGTGATCCTCCCACCTCAGCTTCTCAAAGTGCTTGGGATTACAGATTTGAGCTACTGTGTTCACATGATAATTGCCTAGCCAATTCCCACTACTCTTAATAAGAGCCAACATTTACTGAGTACTTTCTATGTGCCTGGCACTAGTCTAAGAGCTTTGTATCAATTGATTCACTTACTCCTATAGTTCTTCGCATTAGGTGCTATTATTGCCCTCATTTTACAGACAAAAATACTGAGTCTCAAGGTCCCTGAGATCATATATGGAGGAGCTGGGATTCAACATCAGCAATGTGGTCCCAGAGTATGAACCTTTAACTGCCACACTGTATACAGCCTCTGCCCTGAAGTGGAAGTGAAATTCCTCCGAAGCCACTGAATACCTGAAATTGTCAGTATGCAGGCAGCACTGCTCACTCTCGAGTCTGTTAACTAGAAACCATCTGTCGCTCGTTTGGAATCTATCAGGCAGTCCTACTTTGCTCTCTTAGCGTATCTAAGAGAAAAAAATCTCTATGGGGAGCCTTCCCCAAAGACCTGTGGCTAAGAAGTAGAAAAGTTAGCAAAAGGGGAAGAAAATGTTGAGCTCTCAGGCATAAGGTTGCTTCAGAGAAATTCTAGTGCCTTAGACATCAGAGGATGGTAGAAAGGAAGGGTTTGAGGGCCTGTGTAAGAAACAGCCCAAATATGAATAAATAAATAAGAATGATAAATGCCATAATTAAGGTAAATTTACATTTGTAGGGAATGGAAGATAGATCCAATGAGAAGGGGTCCACAATTGGGTGTTAAGTACACAAATATGCATTATATTTTCTTTAAATCTTTCTGTAGAACTCTAAGGATTACATAATAAAAAGTAAAACAAACAAGAAGAAGCTATAAACAGCCCACAAATCTTGCTACACATGGAGTAAAATGTCAGCAATTTGATTTGCCGTGCCAATGCACAGACATCATGTTTCAAATGGTTAACTAGGGTGAAGAATTTGACAAATGGTCTCACTCTGTTGAGATAAGGTAGAGTGGCTTTTAATCTTTATTCCTAACAGTGGGCCTTAGAAAGCTATAATCTGACATTTTTTAAAATATATAAAAATACTTCGTTGTTTCTCTGTAATTATACATTTTTGCTTGCATAAATAATATGTTTTCTTCTTTTGAGGGTGCAAAGAGGGACTGCTTCATACTGAAGTCAGCAACAGAAATGCCTGCTATTAAAGTACTTACAGTGCTGGTAGCACAAAGAATGCTTTGGCTGCATGGGGGAAGGCTTATTGGTTTTAGAATGATGTTGGATGCGGTCTGGAACTGGCAAGCAGACAGCGCAGCGGGGTGCTGCTAAAAGAGAAGCAGCAGGAGCATGGATATTTCATTCCTCACCTGGTGCTCTTGGTGGGACAGGTGGTGCTGTCCATGCAGCACTGTGGCAGCGGCCAGCTGAGATCTGCCTAACGTTCTTCCCTTGCAGAACCGTTACCAGGGTTGGTTCTCGAACATGGTTGGTGTGGCCTAGGCCGAGCTGGGAATAAATTACAAGTACACAGAGATTCAATTAGAAAAAGGAAGAGAGAAAGTCAAGATGATGAAATTTGTCTTAGATGGTAACAGATATAAATAAGTTAATATCTGTACCAAGCATCAGCATCAATAATGAAATAAATTCTGATTTTCTCTATCATAATGTTTCTCACAACTCAGACTGTCTCCTAAAAACTAAGCTACAATGAAGCCATTCCAAATCTAGCAGATGAGTCCTTTTCTGAAAAAGCAATGAATTCTTGGAAAGTTAAAAAATAACAGAATGATTTATAGAGCTTTTAGTTAAAACACACTGATTTCTGTGTAACAATAAATAAACATAATTAAAAACATACATGGAAGCACATTCTTATCTCCAGATCTCTATTCTTAGGGACACCCAGTGTTTCAGCAGCTAAGCAACCCAACATCATTAGGCAGGACCATGTTGTGGCACTGACGGGTACTCCCAAAGGTGTCTTCACATTAACTCTCCAGCTTCTGTTAACGTAGTGATGAGACCACAGGAGCCAAATTGAGGCTACTATGAATAACGCTAGATCTTAAATTTAAGGGTACCTGGCCTAAGGGAAGCCAGACCCAGAGAGGACTGATGGAGGAAGGGGAGGTGGCTCTGCATGTGGGGCTAAAAGCCACTGTCTCATCAGCAGGCATCTCAAACGTCTCCCACCAAGGTCTCTCCCTCCTCCATAGACAGAGGAGGCTGAACACATCAACCTCTAGAGTCTTTTCTCAATCTCTCAGAGGTGCAGTTCACTCTTCTAAACAATGGGGGCGACGACTTCCCAGATTAATTGATGCTCCTAGGACCTAATCTTATGTATTATTGAAGTAATGGTGACAACGATGACAGTAGCAAGTACATAGTGCTCCTTACTATGTGCCAGGCATTTATCAATGTGTGTAGATACATATATACTCAGTTGTTCTTAATCACTCTGCTATACTGCCAGATTTTTTAAAAACCATGGTGTAATACTGCCTTGGCCACAATCGGGAGAGAGAGATATGCATAACTAGACTCACAAAATAATTAGTCCCATGGCAAAGTGATGTGCCTGGAGCATTGTGGTAGATATTATGAGTTTCCTAGCTTATCCCTTTCCCAAATGAGGAATGTTGTCAGATTTCTAGACTATGAGAGTAGCAAGCAAGATAAATATTTACCTGCCCTTCTGAATTGCTCCCCCAGGCATACACATCTCCATTTGATGCCAAAGCAAGTGTGTGTTCAGCTCCAACTGCCACATCTTCAATGACCACTCCAGCCAGGACAGGAATTTGCTGTGGTCGATTGTGATTACGAGCACGCCCCTCTGGCAAACCTATCAAGCGATCTGAAAAAAATAGCAAGACAAACTGTTATGGATGGCACACCAGTCCTTTTATATTTTCTAATCAGTCCTTTAACTTTTTGTGGTGGAATAACAATGACATGTAACTCATTGGGGCAAAGGTTGCTATTCTGGGAAGGTATACCAGATTTTGAGTAAATAAAAAGTTTGTGACTGTTTCTTTGCAAAATGTCACAGTCTCTTTATTCACAAAAATAAAGAAAACTAAATCTCAAATCAGTAGCTTATTTCAAACCAAGAGGTTCCTCCAATATCCTCATATTGAAAGGACTGGCACATAAATTCACAAAGGCCCTCAAGTTTCTTGTATTCTTAAAAACAAAAGTCATTCAACTTGTCTTGTTTTCAAATTTCCACCCAACCACTCCTGTTACCCTGCCAAACTTCTAGAATACGCTAGCTAGCCCCTGCTGCCAATGTCCTCTAAGACCATTTGGCCTGGTCACCTTCTGCCACCTAACTTCACTTTCACCACTGCACTGAAACTGTACTCTCAAAAAAGCAATGAGTTATCTCCTAACTGCCTACCACAGTGGCCTTTTCTTAGGCTGCAGCCCATGGGAACACCACGTAACCTTCTGGTAACGTGGCCTCAGCTCTTCCTACTTCACAGAGACTCTGCGCTGCCCTGGCTCACCAGCTACCTCTCTTACCACTCCTTTCAAAGCCAACTCTCCCAAATCCTCTTCCTGTGTTTCCCTGGCCTTTACTCACATTCCCCAGAGTTCTATTCTCTTCTTTTTTCATTCTATACTCTCACTCTGGTTTCTTAGATCCTATTAATAGGGGTTTAACTACTACCATTTTGCAGTTAATATCTCAAACCTACGTCTCTATAACTCATTTTTTTGGAATTCTAGCTTCAAATTCTCAATGGCCTGCTGGACATTTCCATACATTTATCTAGGGCAGATGGCCCCATCCAACATAACTAAAACTAAGCTCCTTAACCCTTCCCCACAAACCAGCTCATGCCCTCAGTCAGTGGCATCAATGTTCTCCCACAACTAGAAACTTCAGGTATGGTTTACTTCTTCCTCTTCCTTACTCCTGTCTCACACACCCCTCAGTCACTTCAACTTGCCAAGAAGTTCCATTTAAGAAGGTGAATATATTGCCAAGAAGTCCCACTGTGAATGGGACTTCTCAAGATTTGAACCATGAATGTTTATGAATTCCTCCAATTCCTAAGATCTGTAGCCCCAATCTCTAAAAGGGACACAGAGGAGCTCTGGTGGTCAAGGTAGTATTTGTGGCAGCATGTTGGAGGCAGTAGAAAGGAGGAGGGGAGGGACCTTGGCAGGGATTCTTCTAGCAACAGTGAAGGCTCTGGCATAAGGGACCTTAATGGGAAGTGGAGTTTGTCCTTATAACAAAGTTCATAAAAGCAGAGCAAAAAACTAGCTAGTGAATGATGGCCATAGTGGCTATTCACCAACCAGAACAAAAAAATAACTCGATTTAGACCACTTTCTATAACACTGGAAGGCAAATGTTCCTGTAATATATGGGTACACAAAACAAGCAATGTAATCTGCAAAATGCCTTACCTTGACCAAAGGTATACACATGGCCATCTTTGGTCAAAGCAACAGAAAACTGAGTTCCACAAGCTACCTTTTTTATTCCAATTCCACAAAGGACATCCACTTTCTGAAAAATAAAAGTGTAAGGCACAAACTTTACGAAAGAAAAACAAAACACTCTTGAATTTGTCTACTGGCACATATAAAGAACTATCTTCTAATAAAAATACTAATTGTTACCTACCTGTTCCACCCAAATCCACACTCCTAATTGTTATTTTCTCCTACTGCTCTGGAAATTAACTGAATTTAGGGCAGGGAGTATGCAGGGGCAGGGGAAGTTTGACTAAAATTCCTAGGACCCCATGTAAAGTAGCAGCATTCCTCTGGGCAACAGAGACCAAAGAGAAACCCTTGACCTTTTAAAGAACATTGCAAAACCATGTAAAGCCATGGGCTGCTCCCTGTTAGATTAAGTATTTTAGCTTTCACAGGTGACAACAGCTGCTTTATATGTTCCCCAGAGAAAGCTTTCCTGCTTCTCTGAATCCCTAGCTGAATATTTACTAATCTAACCATCAAGATGTCACAAACAACATATGATGGTTGATCTGAAGCTGAATATAAATTGAGGATATGTAAATTACACTGCTTATTAAATCTGTCAGGAAAACCCACATAAAAGAATTGCATAGGAAGTCTGCACAGCCAAGAAATCTTCCATAATTTGAAAAATAGCTTTTATTAGGTTATTCAGTACGAAATGTCTGATTTCCTTAAATACTAAGTTTGACAGTTGATATCGCTGACATTTCACTTTGACACTTCTTGTTTTATTTTTATTGTGACGGTACATCCTCAGTCTTGCAAACACACATTGTGGCTTATGATTATCTTTCAAAAAAAATTTTAGAGCAATTTTTGTGAAATCATGGGTAAGTCAAAAATTCATGTTATTTTCGAATATGAGTTCCGCTATGGAACCAATGCAACACTGATAGCTCAAAATATCAACAAAGCGTTTGGGAAGAATGTGGCTAATGAATGCACAGTATGTCGATGGTTTGAGAAGTTCCATTCTGGTGATTTTAATCTTGAAAATGAGCCACGTGGGTGACCTGAGACCAAGGTGGATAATGATGAACTGAAAGCTGTAGTGGAAGCAAATCCATCTCAACCAACTTGTGAATTAGCAGCAAGGTTTGACATTACTATTCCAACAATATTGGACCATTTGAAACAAATCGGCAAGGTAAAGAAGCTGGATAGGTTCTGCATAAATTCAATGAGCGTCAGAAGAGAAATCATCTCGAACCTTGCCTTTCTTTGCTGTCACAACATAAAGGCTAAGTATTCCTAAACCGTATCGTCACATGTGATGAAAAATGGATTCTTTTTGACAATCGTAAGCTTTTGGCACAATGGTTGGATAAAGATGAAGCATCGAAACACAGCCCAAAACTGAATATTCGTCAAAAAAGAAGTTAATGGTGCCTGTTTGGTGGTCCAGCCCTGGTATTATCCACTACAGCTTCATGACACCAGGTCAATCCATTACAGCAGATGTCTACTGCAACCAATTGAATGAAATGATGAGGATGCTTGCAGTTAAGCAGCTGAGATTGGTCAACAGAGACAGGCTAATCCCCTTGCGAGACAATGCTCAATCACGTGTCACACAAACAATGCTGCTCAAACTACAGCAGCTGACTTGGAAACTCTCTGTCATTCACTATTTTCACCAGACCTTGCAACAACTGACTACCACTTCTTCCAAGGCTTTGGACCACTTCTTGCAAGGAAAAATATTCAATTCTCAACAAGCATGGAAAATGTCTTTCATGCTTTCCTCACCCACTCACTCTCCAGGCTTCTTCGCTGCTGGCATAAACAAGCTACCGTTAAGATGGCAAAACTGTGTCACTAGTTTAGGCACATACCTTGATTAATTGTATTGCTTCTTGTTTGAGATATAATAAACTACACTTTTGATTTGAAATCAGACATTTCAATTTATTTATGCCCTCGTATTTCCTTTACATTGTTTTTTAAAAGCAGATGCATACCTGTATAATTCAGTGCCAGTAATAAGCTGAAATGGCAGTTGCAAGCAGAGGATTACAAAGGATCGCTCATGGTTCCCCCCATAAGACAACCTAGAGATATGTTTCTATTTCTTCTCTGCTGCATTGGAGGTAGCCTCACAGTGTTCAGCCCATTTATGGAGACAGAAGCTTATCCTTGCAGAAATTTTATATCCAGTTTAGATATTAATGGCTTATTTAAAATCAAGACCTAGGATGCTGGGCATTCAAGAATGAGCAACAGAAGCTTCTAAACTTCATTATGAATTACCAAAAATGTTAAAGGTAAATTATTTCCAACTAAAAATAAGTACTGACATAGATGAAAACTATTTGTTGTCTGAAAACCTAGATTTAAAGGCAATACTGACCTGAGGTGAAGATTTTGCAGTGGAATTTCCTAAGCCTAGTTTTCCATAGTCTCCGTCTCCAAAAGCCCACACCATGGAGCCATCTGTTGACACTGCCAATGTGTGGTTTAACCCACAGGCCACCTGAGGAAGTAACAGGGTGTTCGGTAAGACAAACCACAAGACCTAAAACACATACCTCTGTTTCTGGGATCCTTTTTCTCTACTTCAGTGAAAAACTTGGCTATGTTTCTAAAGATTTTTATTGGCTTCAGAGTATACTACAATTTCTGACCAAAATGTGTCAACAAGAAATAATTCCTACTGTTTAAAAAGAACTTTTTCCCTCAAGGTGAAATCTTTCAAATATCTGTAGCTAACTCAGAATAAGAGAGTATAAAAGATGGGAGGGGTAGTACATATAACTCAAAAATACTCATTCACACTAGAGAGTATCTAAGGACTGATGTGGAAAAAGACAAAAATATCTTATCTCCTTTTTAAGAGACACTCTCAATGTATACAGGACAGGGATAATTACTGCTTAAGGCAGTAGCTACCAATGATGCTGTAATTCAGCCATCCAATTCAAGGCTACCAGACAGAGAGGAGCCACAAATATCTGTTTAAAGGTTTTATAGCAAGTGGTATTAGTACTTTATAAAGGGGCTTTTAAAAATATTCACATTCTGAAATAACGGTTTTGTTTGTTTGTTGTATAATCAAACAAGTTGACATAAAATGTGAATTTCACATTGGGGAAAAAGTGAAACATTATTAAATAGACCAATCAAAATGTACATGAGGTTAAGTATAACTGGCAATACTGGTCTTCTTGAAAAAAGAGTATCAAACTGCACATAGAAGAAATGAGAAACGATGATTAGCAGGAAGATCTTATTGACTTATTCCATGCCTGTCCAATCTGATATCCCTCCAGTGCAGTCACTCTTTCTGGTAGCTTTTTGTTAGAGGTGTTTCCAAGACCCAGACGACCATAGTCACCATTCCCAAAGGTAAATAGCTTGCCATCTGAAGTTACCACTGCTGAGTGCTTGAAGCCACAAGACATCTAAAACAGAACCAAGGAGAAAAAAATTAAGAGGGGATACTAAGAAAAAGATCAATCAGTCATTTTTGGTTATGAATGTAGCAATAAAGTTTTTTTACATAAACTTCATTGACAACTCAGGATCTTCAAGACCAGTATATTCCATCTGCCCACGTGGCTCTCCTGCTCCCCAAGTATGACCTATCTCAACAGTCTCAGGAAGACCAAGCTAAACAGCATACCTTGGAATTACTGTTGCTACTCTTCAGCTGTGTACAGACGACCTAGACTAAATGATATAATGAATGGGGAAAGTATTTGTAAACTATAAGATGTTATGCAATTTTACAGTATTATTTTAGATCACTAAATGCTTTTCCAGAAAATGCATATGAACTTAGCTTTTATAACAAAAATGATAAGTTAAAAGCAGCATTTTCCATTTATCTGTGTATCAAGAACTGTGCGGCAGGAGCTGAACCCCACAGTGTTTCTTCTGAGGGCCTGCGGCACCCTAGCTTGGGCCAACCAGCTGGCTCAGGAAAAAAAAGTCCATTCTAACACCAAAGCCTATTCAAACTTATGGTAAGCTCAACAATGAATCTGAACATCCAAAATCAGTGGATTTCTTATAATCATTGTGTAATATATTTTTACTATCTTTCCTGTTACCTAAATTTAAGAACCCTATTCAACAACTAGTATATTTACATTCAAAGGCAAACTTATTCACATCCTGCCTGACCTGCACCACTTCTTCTCCTTGTAAGGCCTCGATCTGCCTGGGCCGTCGCTGCCTGTCGCTGTTCCCGTGGCCAAGTTTACCATAGTCACCGTCTCCCCAGCTAAAGACCTCACCACTTTCAGTCAGGGCCATTGAGTGCCCATCAGAACCACAGGAAGTCACCAGCTGGGTCACCACAAAGCCTGGAACACAGCAGAAACCCAACAGGAGTCACTGGATGTTAAAACTCTCCTCTTTACTTGCAGCTGCTGCTGAATACCCTCAAAATCAAAAAATGCCAAAATGGTACTATGGAAATAAGAATAATTTATTTAATTTTAAATCAAATTTGTAGCCATAACCTAGAAAATATGGGAGCAGTCACATAAATAATGAAGATGACAAGGAAGAGGATGATAGCAACACTTATAGCCATTTGACTATGTTCTGGGCCATTCCTATAAATGCTTTACATGGATTATCTCATTTTCTATTTTCACACAGAACCTATGAAGTGGATACTAACATCCTTTTTTTTTTATCACAATGTTGTTTATTATAGAAAGATATCATAAATAAACTAAAAATCCAAAAGTAGAATAGGTTACAGTACAAACAATGCAGTATTTTGTATACATAAAAAAATGTAGAGAAAAGATATTTATGACATATTAAGGGAAAAATTAGATGAAAAATACAGCATATAGTTCACCAAAAGCACATGTTAATACAAGAAAGTACACAGCACGACTATTAATAATAGACTCAAACTGGAACCTATACAAATGTTTATCAACAAAAGAATAAACTGTGTTATATTCACCCACTGGAGTACTACCCAGAAATAAGCATGGATAAAGTACTATAACATCCTCACTGTTTTATTCTGCTTTTTGAATTTTAATTTTTAGAGATAAGGCATTGCTCTGTTGCCTGGGCTGGAGTGCAGTGGCATGATCATAGATCACTGCAACCTTGAACTCCTGGACTCAAGTGATTCTCCAGCCTCCCAGGAAGCTGGGACTATAGGCACCCACCACCATACCAGGGTAATTTTTTTAAATTTTTATTTTTTAGAGAAGAGGTCTTGCTACATTGCCTAGGCTGATCTTGAACTCGTGGGCTCAAGTGATCCTCCCACCTCAGCCTCCTGACTAGCTGGCACTATAGGTGCAAGCCACTATGCCCAGCCCTAAAATCCTCATTTTTACAATTGGGGAAACTGAGTCAAAAAGAGGTCTAGTAGTTTGTGCAATGTCTCAGAGCTAGGGAGTAGCAGAACTGCTAAGAACCCTGCCCAGGTTTCCACCCTCATTGCTGTGCTCTTCACACCTAAATATCAAGGAAAAGAACTTAGAGCTTGCTTCTCAGGAATTTATTCTGAACTCATGGTTTCTTGTCTTCTTTTATTCCATGTTCTCTTTGTAGTCTTCAGAGTCACTAAGAGTATAGGTAAGGAACAAGCCAGGGGCTCCTACAGTGGTTTCTCCGAGGTATTCTTTCTCCAGGTCACACAGAACTCTGACAGAGATGCCCTTTAAAGTCTTTAGCACATTTGCAGATTCCAGATAAACTGACTTTTAATTTTACTGAAACATATGCATGATTGCTACTGCTATTAATATTTTGCCTCAATACAGTTTTGCCATTTTAAAGAATTTGTTTATAATCTTCGGTGGGTCTCAAAAATATTTATTTACATATCATTGAATTCTAACATTGCTATGATAAATAACTTGCAAAATAATATAGCTTAAAACATATAAAATAAGGCCACAGACATGCTTAAGTAAGAATTTAAATAAAAGGGAAAACCCAGTATGATCTTATCTAGCAAAAGTTTGAGAAAAATTCCACTATTAGCAAACCTACAGTTAGGTTGTAGGTTTTGACCAGCTTTTAATTAAGGAGAATTTTACCTTGTAAGGCTGATATAACTGTCAGCACATGAAGGTCATCTGAATTTCCTTGTCCTAATCTGCCATAACTTCCTTCCCCACAAGCCAACACTGTGCCATTGGCTTGGATGACAAATGTACAGTTCTGACCACATATGACCTAGTATAAAAACACACCATTTAATACTTTTTTATTATATAGCTTCAATATGCAAACATTTGAAATGATTCCACATACATTAGGATACTTTTATCAATTCTTTTGTTCTTTAAATAAAGAAAAAGGGTTGATATAACTATGGGATCCATTAAGCCCTTAATTACTATAAAACTGCTTATTTAACCAAGAGATGCAGGAGACTCACCTTTTTAAAATAGTTTAGAAAAACAAAATAGATAAAAGAAAGAAGAAAGGGTAATGGGGAAATATTAAAGGCTGGGCCAGAAAGAAACAGAAACTGGAGGGAACATATACAAGACAGAGTTGTGCATTCTGGGACTACTTGAGATAGAGAAGAACAAGAGAGAAAGCAGAAGAAGGCTTTGAAAATATATAGTACCCGTGATTATCAGAAGAGGGGAGTGGTTTCAATGAAATCTGGCTAAAGATCCTAAGACGTTTACAGCCCCAAAGAAAGAATCACTAATTAGGAGTATCTAAACTTCTATAAATACATACCAGGCAGACCTAATGCATCATGATGTTAACTCATTACATTTGGAAGCAAGAGAAATTCAGAAACTTGTTAACAAAACTTAAGTCTGATAAAAATCTTGGCAAGTTTTTATTTGGAAGCTCTACATCATAACTTTCATTAATGATTTCTCACAATAGATTATGAAATGGACAAGCTTCACTCCATAATAAGTTACTGACAGCAAAGGACCTGGAACTAATAGTTCCCAAGTTTCTTTTTTTTGAGACAGAGTCTCACTCTGTTGCCCAGGCTAGAGTGCCTTGGCATCAGCCTAGCTCACAGCAACCTCAAACTCCTGGGCTCAAGCGATCTTCCTGCCTCAGCCTCCCAAGTAGCTGGGGTAAAGGCATGTGCCACCATGCTTGGCTAATTTTTTCCATATATTTTTAGTTGTCTAGCTAATTTCTTTCTATCTTTAGTAGAGATGGGGTCTCACTCTTGCTCTGGCTGGTCTCAAACTCCTGAGCTCAAACAATCCACCTGCCTCGGCCTCCCAGAGTGGTAGGATTACAGGTGTGAGCCACCACACCCGGCCTAGTTCCCAAGTTTCTTCTCCATTTTTTACCCTGTTAGTTACCTGTTGGGCCTGTGAGAATGAAGGAGCTGCTGCAGGTACCATTACATTTCTTCCAGCTTCTGCCAGCTGTCCATGCCTGCCAGCACCCCACAAATAGACATCACATTTGCCTCCCAAGTGCCAGTCCTAGAAAACCACAATCATCATAAAATTAGATTTATCCATTCATTTAAACAAGCACACATTGCGTACCAAACGTGTGTCAATCTCTACACCAGGGCACAAACACACAAGCATTTAGAATCAAAACATTTACTGAGAGCCACCATATATTAATAATTATCTTCATCTTTACTGACCTCAGGTCTTGAAGTTGCCCAAGACATAATTTGTTCATCCATGCCATTAATCCATTTACTGTTATCCTACAAGACAAGGGGCACATTAGGATCAATCCTGCTTAGTCAGGATTTATCTGTTCTTAACAACAAAGTCTTCTAACAACTAAGTTTTCTTTCCAAAAAAGAACATGGTAATATTATGAGAAATTATTTGAGAGCAGTTTTATAATTATATAGAAACTTGATTTTATACATCGTCAATATTTCTTTTTATTATAAACACTTTTACTATCACTACAGCATTCGTGATTCAAAGTTAACCATTAGTTTTCTAAACACCCACAGGTACAAGGTCACATGCAAGAGCCACGGCCTCCATAAACTCCTGTGTCATGTGACTGTGGGGAAATCACTTCATCTTTCTAGGCTTCAGTTTCCTCATCTACGAAATGGGAGAGCTGGGCCAAATGGGCTCAGAAGGACATTTCCTGATTAAAATATTCTATATAATCATGTGCCGAATAACAATGTTTCAGTCAACAGACTGCATGTATGACAGTGATTCCATAAGATTATAAAACCATATTTTTAATGTGCCTGTTCTATGTTTAGAGATACAAATATTTACCATTGTGTGACAACTGACTATTCAATAAAGTAATGTGTCATATCGTTTAGGTGTGTGGTAGGCTATAACATCTAGGTTTGTGAAAGTATGCTTCTATGATGTTTGCACAATGTCAAAATTGCCTAACAACACATTTCTCAGAACATATCCCCATCATTAAGCAACGCATGACTACATTTAGATAATTTACCTCAATTGATTTGTCTGTTCTATATTGTATTTATATTTATATATTTGTATAAGTAAATTTTAAGTATAAAAAGGGATTGTCAGATCAAGTGCTAGCCTGTACTATCTACAAAGGTATTTTATCTACATCACAGTTTCTACAACTAAACACTCAAATATAATCAGAAAGAAATCACAATTGGAATGCTCTTCCATATTCTTACTTGCTGCTGATTATAGACATGATTGAAGTGCCAAATACATTAGAATCTCAATGTGGCATAAATCTCACAAGATGACAAGGAAAAGATGCTAAAATATATACAAATAAGACACTAACAAGGTACCTACTGACAAAAGAAAATAGGAAAATATGTGACTGTCATTGAGAATGGGCAGGTTTGTTTACAAGAGCTCCACAGTTCTCATATTATCAATCCCTGTCACCATAGAGGCCTGCCATCAGATTAAAAGTGACTATCTGAAGGAAAAATATTCTCCATTTATCTAAGGGTATGCTTTTAGCCACTCAAGCTAGCAAATGCATATTAAAGGTCTGCTATATGCCAAACACCCATGATACAATGTCAGCTGTAAATAAAAGCATCTCATATTACGTTTACCATTAGGAATACAAGTTCATCTTCTGGAACAGGCTCTAGATCTGGAACAGTAAAAGATTCTGGAAACTGTGCTCCATTGGTCAGGGCTTCAGCAGCTTTTATGGTAGTTGAGAAACATTCTAACCAGGCCCACTCATTTGGATTCCAGGACGCAGGGTCAGGGAGACAGTTCTGGTGGTGTGGTGGCACTGGAGGGTTACATAATAGCTGATCCAGATGAAGTCCCACAGCAAGGGAGGCCAGACATTGCATATAGGGGCTGTGAACAAGCTGGTCACCACAAACTACATGAGGCTAAAAGAAAATACAAGAATGTTATGTTGAAGAGTCTCCGTCAAATATTCTAAATTAACCTACTGCATTCTAAAAGCCTGTAATCATATTTTTTTAAGTTTACTGTGTTTTAAAAGCTTTTTGCTTTGAAATAATTTTAGATTTATAGAGCGTTACAGAGATAGTATATAGAATGCTTACATACCCCCTTCACCTAACTTTCTCTAATGTTGACATCTTACATAATACTGGCACATTTATGAAAACTAAGAAACTAACCTCAGTACAATACTAACTAAACCACAGAACTTTATTTGGTATGCCTCAGTTTCCTCCCTAATACCTCCTTTCTGCTCCAGGATCCAATCCAAGATATCACGTTGCATTTAGTATATTTTCAATTATAGTTTTTCTTGATTGAAAAAAAAGCAGATAACTACTAAACCATGGAGATCTGCTCCCTCTCACATTTCCTCCTTTCCAAGGGAACCCTGATAGCCACCCAAGGAAAATCCTTCCTTCTTCCATGTCATTCCTTAGTGGCGGTAAAGCAACTCTGTGAGACACTAAGTGATTCAGAAAAGAATACCTGGCAAATACATTAGTGAAAGTAACTGCGTGTGGTAAGTTGATTATATTAATGTAGTTTGGCAAAGAAAAAAGAAGAAGAAGGAAAAAAATCCCAAAGAGCTCTGCCTAAGGGCAGCACACTGTGACTACTGAGGGCTGGAAGATAGGCTTTTAGGATCACTGCCTGGAGAACAAGTCCAAATTCTACAATTTCTCATTCTAGTATTTAAACACACCCTACTCAGTTCAATGTAGTTCTTCCACTAAACTTTCCAGAAATATTGACCTAGTAAGTGAAGAAGATGTTCACTCTGGTACCCATATCCATCTATACTCCCCAACTTTGGGATGGCAAAAACACAATAAAAAATAGATATATGGGTCAGAAAGGGGAAGATGATACTCAGAGGCACAGGTATTTTAAGAAGTTTTGGAGTGAATAATCTGAAAAAGAATGATAAAATTATGGGGTTTTTAAAATTTTTATTGTGGTGGAAATGAAGTAAGAATAGGTTTAAGATTATTCAACAATTGTCTCAGGCATGACATCTTCATTTGATTCTGCCCAAATAGCACCACTAATTTTCCTCAGACTTCATGCTCTTAAGGGATAAATTCAAAGCTGCAATTCAAATTCCAAAGCACCAAGCATCTGTAGATCTCCAGGAGTAAGTGTGAAGATTACCTTTTCATAGGCATACTGCTCCTGAAGCATCATGGGCAACCGCTCCAGAAATGCTCTCATGCAGGGAGCCATGTTCAATCCCAGAACACCCTGTTGTTTCAGTGCTGTCCTACAGGTTGCTAAAACATGATTGGCAGCAGCCCATTCTGCTGTACAATTCACGACCAAAACATCCTGGTTGAAAATAAATTATGCCACATGATAAATTTGTTTAAATAAAAGATAATGCTATCACCATTCAATTTGGAAATTCCTTCTAGTAATCACATTAAATACTTTTTGCCTTTTGAACATTTTATATGCAAAAGGGCTATACTTTTAATGCTTACGGAACTTTAAAACATCCTAAATTTTGTCTAAGTAAAAAACAAATGAATAAGAATCACAAAACTTGTGAAAATCCTTGGATTAGCTGGTTCTTTTTAAAACAATAGCTATTTCATAGGACTTTTAACAGGACAAGGTATCTAGTATATTTCAAAAGTCTAGTATGACCCCAGGGACACTAGAGGGACATAGCTGCAAAAGAGGCAGCACAGCTTTAACTCTGGTTCTATGGTTTATTCCACACAAGCCACTTTTTCCCAGAGTCTGATTCTGTATCTTACTTAAAGTAGGACTGCTCATGCAGGGTTATAGCTTATTTTAACATCATTTAACCACATAAAATATAAATCAAAGCAGTACATTGGCTCTAATCTTTAAGGGTATGAAAAATAATACTGTAGGAGATAATGTCATATCTAAGAATTAGTTCAGAGCAGGGAAGTTAGTATTTTCACCAGACTTTATTTTTTTTAAGAGACAGGGTCTCATTTTGTCACCTGGGCTTGAATGCAGTGGTGTGATTATAACTCACTGCAGCTTTGAACTCCTGGGCTCGAGCAATCCTCCTGCCTTAGCTTCCCAAATAGCTGTGGAACTACAGGCACATGCCACCACACCTGGCTAATTTTTATTTTTCGTAGAGACAAAAATAATCCAAAGTGCTAGAATTACAGGCATGAGCACAATGTCCAGCCTAGCATATTAAATTTGAAAGCCAAGATAAATTGTGCATACTTAAGTTAAATGTCTTTGCAATAGTTCTTTTCAGGGAAAATTCCTTTGAGATAGTTTAGTGCTATGTCAAAAATCATGTCAGAAACTCAAAATCCATTTTACAACTTCCAATGGAAATGAAATTGTTCAATAATTAAGCACTTTCACCAAGGTAGGGGTACAGTAAAAAAAAGAAACAAGTACAGACTATAAATCAGGGGACCTGGGTTCTAGTTCTCCTTCTGCCACTAAATAGTTGCACACTATCTTAGACAAGTAATAATACTCTGGATATCAGGTTTCTCCTCCATAAAGTAAGGTGTTTTCTATGATTTCTAAAGTTCTTCATAGGCTTATAATTTATGATTCGATATAACTACAAAATTACCTTTGATCTATTTGAGCAAGCAGCTACCCCAACTTCTGGAATCCACACTGTGGTCTGAATAGCTCCAGAACCTATCACAACAGTTTGCAAGACAGAGCCATCCTAAAATAAGATATATTTATCAATGATCATTACTTAATCTTAGGCATCACTGACATTTAAATTTATACTGCATAATCACAAAAACGTATTCTAAAATCTACACTTTAGCTAAATTCAGCAATGTCCAAGTGTGTACCTACTACCCAATTTTCTAGGCCTAGGTGACTTTAAAAATACTTATCATCAGTAAGAAAAATTAAAGGGCAGAAGATTCTGAAAGGAGCTTCTTCAGTATTCAAGATATGATTACATGAAATATTTCTAGGATGGTTAATTTTTTATCATATGTATCTAAATTAATGTAAAAATATTCCTTAACATAAAAATAAAATCTGTGCTCTTACCCTTAAAGACCAAATGTTCATGAGTCCACCTAGCCCACCAGACACCAGGGCCAACCCATCAGAACTAAAGGCAACAGTCCGAACAGGAGTGATATGTCCCCGCAGTTGATAAACACACTTGGCTCCTGTTGATTTCCTATATGCATCCTGCAATTCATTATTTTTAACATATATTAAAATTAAAACAATTTATAATTCATTCTTGGAAATTTTATATTTCAGTAGAAAATTGGGGGAGAGGGGAAGGAAGACAACTTCTCTTCTAATTAGCCTGTCAGAATAAACGATAAAATATCAATCTGGCTCTCCTTTCCTAAAGGTGAGTTTCTTCTTTTTTGATACATTTCTAAACCCGTGTTCTACTCTTCAAACTAGCAGAAATGACTACACTTCAAAGTTCCAATTATCCCTTAGATACAGGAAAATTCTGACTTCTACTTTTTAACCAGTGTTTTAATTTTTAAATTTTGGCTTTATGTATTAAGTAATTTTCATTTTTATCCCCTAACATTTGTAAATTGCACATGTTGACTATATGAATAGTCTTTTTGTCGGCTGATGGTTCTATCACTTGTCTAATCTACGCATTTGCTAGGCAGGCTTTAGACGTGGGATAGGCCAGGCCTGTCCACAGGGGGGCTCTCTAGCACAAAGAGCGAACCAGATTTATTTGTAGTGCTCCCAGCTTCACTTTTGTGATACTCTGTGATATTCTCCCATTAGTGAGCTGGCTACTCCTTCCCTCCCTCTTCATCCCTTTCTCCCTGCCCTTAAGCTTCTTCCTCCTTTTAGTTATGACACCTTAAAATCAGATGTACTCATTCACCCAAGGATGATGTAAAGTATATTTCTTCCAAGGGTATCATGAACAAAAGGGAGAGCAACAGAGTTTGCAAACTGGTAGGTCAGAGATGTGATTTGATTAGCCACTCAGTGTTTTAAGAAATTTTAAGTTCAGGTGCCAACGTTTAATATTGGGAGATTTTACTTAAAACACTAGATTTTTGGCTTCTATAAAAAAATTAGACAATCTGGCAACAATAGGCTCTCAATTCTGGAGCTTGATAATCAGCTCTGCAGCAGCTGTTGCCCTTTGTATGAAGCACATGTGCTTCTTGGTTTTTTCCAGTTTTGTTCTTTACCCTTTCCATACATTCTAACTCCCAGATTCAAGAATTTTTGTTAGTTGCCTAGAAGGGTCTGTAAGTATCTAAATTTGTAATTTCTCTTTAAGATAAAGGAATCATTCTTCCTGGGCAAATTTTGGCAGAAGTAGGAGATATTCTCAATGGCAGTGCTCCCATGGTGTTCCTATTTCACTACACCAATGACTTAACTTAGGACCGGTCTATCTGTAGCGTCAATTATATCCACTACCATTATGATCACCACTTAATCTGTATTGAATATCTCACCTTAGTAAGCAATTATGGTGTCTCTAACTTATAAAAAAAACTAAGCTAATTCAGAGACCACACAAAGTACAACTATGACATTTACATTTCCCTACTGGATCTTGCCCTTTGTGATATGATAATGAGTATCTCAGTATAATAATTAAGGGAGAATTACTTTGATGACATATTCTACCTATGGTTTCAGATGAGATCTTCAAAAACATCAGAACATTACCTGGCAATTTGATTCCTGGTCCCACCATCCTTCTGAACTAGTCACACTGGTCTGTGTGGTATCTTGTGGAATGCGCCAAACACACACTAAGCCACTCTGACAGCCACTTAAAAAAATTAACACATAAAACCAAAACACATTAATATGCAGATGTAAAAATATATTAAAATAGCAGTCACTTAAGGCCTGACAGAACTACCACAATATTATTTTCAAAATTTATTTGTAGTAGATATGCTATAATCTTTTACAAGAAATACAACTGGGGCCAATAATCTAACAACATCACATCTAGATAACGAGACTACATACCAAGTTTCACACTAGACAACTAACTGTTCTTTATTTCTCTGAGGTAATCTTACGGTACTACATATTATAAGAATAATGACTGGCAATGAACTGTTTAAGACTACTGAGAAGTTACATTGATGCAAATAATAATCTATATCAATATAAAAATTAAGACACACACACACAAATTCACAACGTACGTAGCCATCAATAACTGCAACTTGGATCCTTTCCCTGGAAGGCTGCACCAAGCAATGCCATTTACAATAGATGGATGGCAGAGTGACTGTAGACAGCGCCAGCATCCTGAAACAGGCCCCCAGAGTTTCACATTTTCTTCTTTGGCACATGTCATAAGAATATGACCTGTTGGGTCCCACTTCATACTAACAAGAGTATCCTTAAAATAATAGGAGGAAAAAAAATCAGAATAATGCTTCCCTCACAAATAAATACTTTAAAATCAATAATTTATAAATACTTCCATAACTCAATTGTTTTGAAATCAATATTTTATGTACATCAGAGATACCACCATATCATTCCCAATCACTAGACCAACTCACTCTTTAATATAGTCTACCATTGTATATATTTGCTGTAGTCAAAGCTCAATAAATGTTAGTTGAATGAATGAATGATGAAATTCTGACTCAAAAGGAATATATGTTATCTCTCATTAGCATCTGCTTTTCTTTTTTTTTTTTTTGGAGAGTCTTGCTATGTTGCCTTGCCTAGGGCTAGTCTCAAATTCCTGGGCTCAAGTGATTCTCCTGCCTCAGACTCCTGAGTAGCTTGGATTACAGGTACGTACCATCATATTTGGCTAGCATTTGCATTTATTGAGAGTTATTTTTATTGACTGGTAATCATTACAGTATGAAAAAGAAACTTAAAAAAAAAAAAAGCACCCTACAGACCAAAATAGCAAACACTATGAGAATCTGGGACATGTTTTATGTTTATATGGTTGTGATCACTATGCTCTTCTGATTTTTCTTTGACTCTCTTCCATACCTTCCAACTCCTCCTTTCATGCATTTATGTTACTTGCCTAAGTGGCCCTGAAACATCTGAACTGGCAACCTCTATTAAGGTAAAGAGATCATCCTTCATGGGTGGAATTTCTGACATTAGTAGGAGGCACTTTAAATAGGGGGTGTTCCCAGGGTGTTCACATTTCACTGTTTTGGTTTTGCTTCTTTTGTGGCTTGACTGTTTTCTTTTTACATAGACTTTTCCATATATGGACATGGTCCAAAGACCTTGTGTAACAACAGAATGAAAATTAAATCATAAGTGACTGATGTAAAAAACATTTTTAAAGAAACTAGTATCAAGCAATACTATAGTAAAAAAGGCAAGAAAAAGTAATCATCTGATAAAGATGCTTTTACCTTATGTGCATCAATTAGAACAATGCCTCCTTTCTCTAGTGGTTCCTTTGTTCCCAGTATCAATTTTCCATCAAAATATCCCACTGCAAATGGTCTGTCTTCACTGAACCAAGCAATACAAGTAACAGACACTAACATGATAAAAACAAAGAGAAAGAAAGGAAAAATGAATAAGAGAGATTTGTCATTGTCTGACTTAACAGACAGACTTTAAACAAACACATGATACTATAACCATTGCAAGTAAGTTTTCAAACAGCTCTTTAAATTCATTTAGACAAAATGTAGGCTTACAGCTGGGATCCCATGTAATCCACTTTAAAAGTGTCATTTATAAGTGACAAAGACTACATCATTTATAATCTTTCATTCTTTTTCAGGTGGTTGTTGAAAAAAAGAGACAAAAATTGAATTCTCTTGCTAATTTTAAGTCACTGTACAAGGATCTTTCCTTCTGGACCAGAATCTACCATGAAACTCAGAAGTGAAATAATCCAAGTCATAGAAAGAAAATTACTTTTCTTCTGCTTATTTAATATTTCCTACTCAGTGTGTTTCTATAATACAGTCCATCAAAATGTTCTATTCTAACAATCTATATTCCTATTTGCTTCTTTAAATATTTATACATACAACACTGAAAGGCTACAAAAGAAGTAAAAATAGTATTTATCTGTGAGGGCAGAATGAGAGGTGTGGGAACTGAGTGGATGGGAGAAAGAGTTTTCACTGTACATCTTTTAAAACTTTTAAATTTTTGAACCCTATGAAGATATTACCTATTTTTTAAAAACTAAATTTAAAAAAATCCTCATCTATTCTGCTAATAGAATGCCATATAAATAGGCACTATGACCTCTGAATTACACCATTCCTCCAAACAACCAACAAAAACTACTTTGTAAGCTGCATACATATTCAAAGGTACATAGTGAGAAAATAAATGAAATCGTATTTCCTACTATCTCTTGTTAGACCAGGAATTCTCCTTTTTCCTCTGCCCTCATTTCCTCTATTTTATTCATCTGTTAACAATTTCATTTCTACCAATGATTATTATCTTTTACCCTCTTGGACAGTCCTTACTTTCAAGGGAGAGCTGGAGTCTTCTATAAATGTTAAGTCATTTACACAAAGGACGAATGACTAATACGTTATAATACTATTAAATATCATTTTGGCAGAGATGTGTGGTGGAGGTTGGGAGAGAAGTATCTTTCAATTCAGTAACTAATTAAAATGAAATACCAACTGGTAAGCTTAAAAAACAAAGTCAAAAGTAAAATTTACTCAGCATTTTAAAAGCAGGTACCAAAAAACTAGTCTATTCAGAGGGGAAGCCCCAACTAGACACAAGTGCAATCATTTACCGTCCTTTCTATAGCAATGCTCCAATTCTCGACGGTGCATGGTAGACACATCAACAACTTCAATTAGTCCTAGAGATCCATCCATCCGTCCTACCAACAATAATTCTGGAGACTCTCCTGACCAGGCTGCAGCTGGACCCTCTTCTGGCCAAGCCAGGGCAGATACCCAATGAGGCTGAATATCTACTAATCCTTTTCCTCCTAAGAAGGGCAAAAATGTTAAGTAGTTTTTACTTAATTCTTAGGAAAAAAAAAAAAGAACAAAAAAATACTACTTAATTCTAATATATACTCAAAACAGCCCCCAAGTTCATAACAACCTACTATTATGAAATGAATAAGCCTATGAAGGCTGGATCCTTCATTTATATATTATATGATTATCAAATTAATAGGCTTTTCTGTAAATATTAATGGGACAAAATTGGTAGTTTTTAGAAGAGAGAGTAAAGGAAAATATTCAGAGTACAAATGTCAAACACTTAAGTTTTTTCCTAATAATTACTGAAAACCAAATTAACATAAGAAATTTACCTATAGTCCAGACTATGGCTATTCCTCAAATGTGAAACAGAACAACTATTCCTCAAATATGTAAAAACAGACAAAAATACTAGTAAGCCTAAGATTGCAATAATGATTTTTACTTTCCAGAGAGGTGTAATAAAAAATGACAAGAACTTGTACCTATGAAACAAATATAATTAGTAGAATACTAAAAGCAATTCAAAGGAATACATAGCGTAAAATTCAGTGACTGCTATGTCTCTGCAAACCCTACTCTGAATACTTGGTGGCACATGAAGAGAATTTTTAGTTTACAACTAAGTTAGTTTAAACTCCTAGAAAGAAAAGTCAGGAAATAAGCATTTCCTCTCCAATTAAAACCACATTACACAGACTTTCACAGTAGTTAAACAGCCTGTAAGTTTCGAGGTGAAGAGAAGCCAATGTTTGGACTCAGAAGGCTAAGAGAAGGCTTAAAAAGTACCTCCAAGCAGTTTACTAGTATTTACGTGACTCTTACCATTAACTTGCCAGATATTCACCATCTTTTCCAATGCCCCAGCTAGATATTTGCCACTGATACTCCAGGAAACAGGTGAGAAACTTGGATCACTGGGTGACCCCAGGCTTTCCTCAGCATCCCCTTCCCTAGAATACAACAGATATGTATGGAATGCTAATCCCCATCACCCAAAAGTAAACTAAATCCTAAATCTTAAAAGTTTCAAATACACTGGAGTACATAATAGCTGACTCTTATGTTTCAAAGCTTGGCTAACAGTATTTGACAATTACACATTGCTAATGTTTGTCATCATTATGAAAAATGCAAAATTATAAACGAGTGACACTTAGACTATTCCTCACTTAATGCAGTACATAATTTGTCAACAAAGACATTCAGATTTTGTATGGGTTTACTCATGGTTATTACTCAGAGCACATTGATTCCTGTTTGCCTAATCTCTGGGGAAGTCTTCAGAAAAGAAATAGCTACAGCTGGCTATAAAACTATAAAAAATGCTACATTCTGATACAGAAGTAATATAATTACTCTAATTCCTAAGCAACCCTTGAAGACTGATGACAAATTAGCTTACTACTATATATAACTGAACATTTATTTACAAGTAGACCATGATTTCATTCTAAGTCCAGATATAGTTTAAAATTATATTTTCTGAATTACTGTCCTAGAAAGTTAAAATACACATTGGAGATAAAGTAATACTAATCTAAGAAAAAGTTGTTTTCTTAATTTTAGTGACAATTTGACTACATTAACACAACCAAGATGAGGCACGTTTAGGATTCTCTTATTTTAAATGTTATACAAGTGATGTTAGCACTCACAGTCTGTTGAACACACAGGTCTGTTGCAGTGAATATTGCTTCTTGGTAACATTCCACACCCGGATGGTACCATCATTGCCACTTGTAGCCAAGAGACCTTTTTTATTACACCAAACACATGTCATTACCTAGAAAAGTTGAAACAGATAAGTCCACCAATATTTGAGTCTTGATTCAAATGATTTTACCATTTATAAAATTTCTACCAAATTAAAAAAAATTTACCACAAAACTATAAAAGGAAGTATCCATTCTACAATGCAAGATGCATGGTTGTATTCTTTTCTAAATGGCTTGAAAATATATACCTATTTGAAATATACCTTTAAAATACTATGCTCAAACTCATTTGAATTTTCTGAGAACTATTAGAATCTTGACTAAATATGTTTATTTAATTCAATAAAGTACAAATACTTTAACATATTTATGTTCTATAAAATAAATAATGCAGACTAAGAAGAATTTTTAAAATTGTTTAAATAATACAGTTTAGTCTTCATTTTCTAAGTGCCTTAGTCATTGGTCAGGGGCCCAGTGGGCTAGATTAAAATAGTGAGGCCAATTTCTTTTTCTCTTGCACATAGAGTTGTTCCTCAGCATCTGCAGGAAATTGGTTCCAGGTTCCCTCAACACACACCAAAATCCACAAATGATCAAGTCCCTTATACAAAATAGTGTAGTATTTGCATATAACCTACACGTATCATCCTCCCACATACTTTAAATCAACTATAGATTACTTATAATACCTAATACAATATAAATACTACATAAATAGTTTTTATACTATATTTTTTATTTGTATTTTTAATTGTTGTATTGTTATTTTTAATTTTTTTTCCCAAATATTTTTGATCTGAGGTTGGTTGAATCCACAGATGCAGAACCCACAGAGAGGGCCAAATGCATAAACCTTCATCTTTCATGAAGCTATTCCTTTGGTTTTTCTTCTCATCCCCATCCAATTCTCCCATTTGTATACTATTATACCAACTCAAGAAATATAGTTGGTAACTACAGGAAAAATCTTCATAATTGTGTATGTATGCAGGTGTGCGTGTGTGTGTATGAGAGAGAGACGGAATGAGAAAGAGAGGAAGCACACACACATGAGTGAGCACTACAGTTTGAGCTCTTTAAGAAGAACAGAGACGATTTCATCTTACATAAGTTGATAATACATTTTACACTCAAAATACATACTCTGTTCTGATGAGCCTCCAACTTGATAAAGGAGCATTTTCTGAGATCTCCTCCCATATCAGCAAGTGTTTGTAGAGTTGTTTGGTTGTCTCGATCATGTGCAGCAAGAGTGCGCACAAGTTGTTGAGCAGCCCATTGTCTATGCTGTGAGGACAGTCTGGAGGAGAGGCAGCAGGCTGCCAGGGCATTAGCCAGCTCCAGAGGGCCTACAGCAGAAGGATCATAGGAAGGATGGGCATACAATTGGGCAGTTAAACCTGCTTAAACAAAACAATGAAATGATGCCCAGGTGAGAGTTGGTGATGGTGAACAAACAAAAATGGGTTAACCCAAATCTTTTAAGAATTAGCACTTTTTCAAGCAATCATTTTACTAAGATATGCATATGTGGTATAAAGCATTTATCTCACATTAAATTCTATAATAAATTTGATTCACTGGAAATGTACATTTTATTATACATCAATCAACAGTCTTTGCTCTAAGGCCACAGTAGACTTGGAATAATTTTATTGCCAAGGTAGAGGCTACATGCCCTTGAAAAGTGGCTTTTATTACTCAAACGTGATCTTAACAGCCAATAGTCAAGGAACTGGGCTGATGAATACTAAAGCTTATCGCTCTTGGCCAAATGGTCCTGATGAAAAGAAGGGTAGACAGTAGCGATTAAGCAGTCCCTTCAAAGTGTTTTCATCTTAAGACAAAGAAAAAAATAACACTACCTTTATCTAAATTTTATTACAGAAACCTACCAGGATTATTATCTATGGTGACTCAAATCATAATCTATAAATAATTGGTACATTTTCAAATATTTGTTTCCATACAGTGAAAAGGTATCCACGCACTGGTTTTATGTAAACTTAAGAAGCTTACATGTTATGTAATTTATCACATACAACAATACAAAAACACATTTTTTAAAAACATGAATCAAACTGATTAGAGGATTGTCTATTTAAATAGCATGAAATCTACCTTTCTTTTCAACTTCTGTCTTATCATAGTTAGGTCTCAGTTTGGCCCCTTTGTCTGCTAGTAATGCCACAAGGGCCTGAGTTACAACAAAGTTTGGGGAGGTTACAAGCTTATTCTCTTCTGCAATTCCTCGGAGAAAGCTGGGTAAAAACTTTCGCTGAATTGGATCATCAACTGTGGTTAGATTTACACCTGTTGCAGCAGAAATCAAGTTCTGAAGAGGCAAATGGAAGAAACAAGTTTAATTTTTATATGTAATTTTGGAACAAAAATATTTCATTTCAAAAGGCTCTTCAAGGGTCAGTGGGAAATAAACAATGCAACAGGAAAAGCACTGAAACCACCTTACCTGTGTACACAACTGCACCAGCAGTTTTGCAGCACTAGGAGTATTTGATGCCAGACATCCCACTGCTGTGCTCAGATAGGCCAGGCAAGAGATGGGCTTGTTTGCCTTGCTATGCCCACCTCGCGAGCGTTCTGAGGTGCTTGCCATTGCAGAAGGGCTGGTGGAGAGGCCAGCTCTCCCTGCTGCAGCCAAACACATTAATCGAACCAGCGTTCGGATATCTGTTAGCCCCAGAGACTCAAGACCAGCAGCCAGGCTACAACTGGAACCACTGCCAGTAAAGGAAAATACTTCAGATGGATAAAGAAAATAGATTTCTTAAGGGACCATTTGGAGGCCCACATCCATAGCATCAACAGCCATAATAAAACATAAGCTGTACTGTCACTAGTCATACATGTCCTAAGAGATGCCAAAAACATTATACGTGAGCTGAAAACTGTTATCTAAACTTTCTCTCATTTTAACAAATATTAGTGTATACTTGAGGTATAACCAAAGTAAAACAGATGGGAATGTTAATAAACCATGAATTTTCACGAGCTGAACTAACCCACATAACCACTCTCCAGATCAAGAAACAACATTACCAGCACCTCAAAAGCCTGCTTGGGCTTTTCTCAGTCACTATGTCCTGACTTCTAAAGCCATAACTTAGTTTTGCTTGTTTTTGAACACTGTATGACGAGAACAATAAAGTATGTACTCTCTTGTGTCTGGCTTCTTTTGCTCAACATTATGTTTATAAGATTCATCCATGTTGTTGCATTAAAGCAGTTTATTAATTTTCATTGACATATAAATGAAATCTATAATTCAATTATTCATATGGAAGTCAATCAGGTGATTTCCAACATGGAGCTATTATGAATAATACTGCCATGAATGCTCTTATAGATGCCTTTTGGGGCACATACATAAGCATTTCTGTTAGATATATACCCAGAAGGGGATCTCTGGGTCACAGAGTATGTTCAGCTTTAACTGAAACTACTGAACAATTTTCCAAAGTAGTTGTACTAATTTATTTTCTCACCAGCAATGTATGAGAGTTTCAGGTGTTTCACAGACTTGTGCTAACTTTTTTTCCCCCTTAGTCTTTTAGATTTTTGCCATTCTGGTGGGTGTGTAGTAGTATTTCACTGGATTTTAATTTTCATTTCTCTTAAGACTAATGAGGTTGAACACCTTTTCACGTTTATTGGCCATTTGGAGATCCTCTTTTGTGAAACACTTAATGTATTTTGTCCATTTTTCTTTTGGGTTATCTTTTTCTTATTGATTTATAGGAATTCTTTATGTATTCTGTTGGTTAGATGCATTGCTAATATCTTCTCCCATTCTTTGACTAGCTTTTTTACTTTCTTACTTTTTTTAAAAATGACTTTTGCTAAACAGACGTTTTCTATCTTAATGTCCAATATATCAATTTTGTTTCTTTATGGTGGATGCCTTTCGTGACTTGCTTAAGAAATCTCTGCTGTCCCAAGGTCAAGGGTAAATTCTTCTATGTTACCTTCTAGAAATGTTATTGATTTACCTTTCACGTTTAGATCTAAGAGCCACTTTGGAATTATTTGCTTTATATGGTATGAGATTAGGACCAAGACTCTCTTTTTATCTATGTAGATAAACCATCTGATCCTGCCCCAGTTATTGAAAAGACCATCCCTTCCCCACTGCTCTGCAGTGTAAACCACTGCCATAAATCAAGTGTTTTATTTATATGTGTTGGTCAGTTTCTGAACTCTGTTCTTTTCCACTATCCTATATGTCTATCCTTGAGTCAATACCACATAGTCTTATTTAAGTTTTATTTTGAGTTTTTCTTTTAGTGTCCTTCTGCCTTCACTGATTTGCTATTAAATAATCCTGCTTAATTTATTTCTTAAATGGCTATGTTTGATCTTTACATTACACTCCACAGTACAAAAAGAGCAAGAGTCCCCATGACGGAATCTGCAGGGAGACTTGGCTACATAGTTGGTCAATTCTTTTTGATCTTTAGTTTTTACCCAGCACCAATTGGATCAACAGCCTTAGTTTCACATTTCAGGTAACAAAATAAAATGTACACATTTTTACTATAATGGCATTATTTTCTACCTAAAAAAAGCCAAATATTAACTGAATGACTGAATAAATGAATGAATAACAATAATGACTATGTCTAACACCTTTCATTCAACAGTATATATACAAGTTTCTAAAATTCTATCTCACCCTCCCAAACAGTACCAGAATCCTGTCTAATAATATATACTGGAAGCTAACTTAGCATCATGTGACACAAAACAACACTTACCTGACTGAGAGGAGAGACAATGCTCTCATGACCATGGTTCTGGCCAGAAGAACCTGAGCAGCAGCAGTCACTCTCCTTAAAGCCACCACACGGTCATGAGGGTTTGCTAGGGCAGCTGCCTGCTCTCCTAATGTTATTCTCCCAGAGGAACTCTTTTCTACAGAGCCATGGCAACCTGAAAGACATGATTTTGTTTAGTTTTCAATAAGAAAAAAACATATCTGGACTACAAAAAAATTTTCCTATTTTACACAGGTTCCATGGCAAATCAATGTGTTTTCCTCATCTGGAACCTTGTTACAAGAAAATTCCTCAGGAAATTTAGATCTTTCTAAATTCTAACTTGGATATTTCTAAGTTAATATTGTATTGATGGAGATATTTTCTATTAAATGCATTTTTTGTTTTGTTCATTTTGCTCATGTATCACTTCTACTAATATTAATAGATATAGGAGGGAATAGTTTTAAAAATATGCTTTGAGTATACATAAAGGGCTAAGTCTCCAAGATTGCTCCAATTCAAAATAACAAAAATTTACCATAACAAAAATTTACCATAACATCTCACCCAATTTAAAAAAGACTGCACAATAATTTTCAGTCAGTTACAGGATTCCCCTAACACAAAGTTAAAAAAACTTACATATTTTATTAATCTTTTTATCACTTCAATATTTCATAAAGACAAAAAAATCAAAATTTAATATCACATTATATCTTCAAAATGTTAACATAATTGGCTAAAGAGACTTGATGGGGTGGGATAATGCTGAACTGCTATTCTATTATTTACCTTATTATTATTTACTTATCCAAGAAACAAATTAACATAGAGTCTATAAAATCAATGCAAATTAGCGTTTCAGTTTACCTATTTGCATCAGGGTTTCTTCCATACTGTTAGTGGCTGTGACCATTGCTACTGATGCTCCCAGTGGGTCACTGTCAGGGAACTGAACTGGTTCTGGTACAATGCGCCGGTCATTTAAACCAAGTGGGCCAGCAAGCAATTCAAATTCTTCTTCACCCGTTAGCTTTTCATCTTCATCAACATCCAACATGTCCCAGTCTTCTGGAATTTAAATAAATAAACGTATGGTATGTGACTATCAACATCACCTCATTCTGCTGACAATGGTTATTGTGAGAATACATCTAAAATGCAGGTGGATTGGAAGTCCAGTGACCATAAAATGAACTATAGCACCATCTCTTGGTGACACAATCAAACTGTACTCCTGAAGCATGGTGCAACTTTAAGGGAAAGGGAGTCTGTGTAGGCAAACTCATTGAAAGCAATAACAAATGTTACAGCTGATAATGGAGGTTTCAACTAATAAAAAATATTGTCATGGGGCCAACAAAGAGTTATTGTTCATGATCTCTGTCCATGATCATTAGGAAATGAGTTATTAATATTTCAAGAAAATGAGTGCTCCAGAAAAACTGATGCTCATCTCAATTCTTTATTTTTCACTTTCCATAGTTAGGATGGAAATTCAAAATATACCATATCCTTTCCCTACTTTGAAAAACACATATGCCAAACAGTAATTAACATTCTATGGAAAAGCTAGTGTTTGAACCCAGGTCCTTTTCCTTTGACTTTTAAAGTAGGTCTGTTGCTATCAAACTACCTTGACTTTTTCAGGGAAAGTTTAAGTTAACATGTACATAAATCCAAACACACATACAAAGGTGAATTTTAGTAACAGATGTTAAGCAGAGTCTATATAAAAAACATGTAAAATAAAGAAGCTCTCAAAACAAACAACTACCTTCATACACACTGTCCTGCTTGCCAATTAGATCTGGAGCTTGTCCCTTGTACCTGCACCAAACATGAAGAACATTGTGTTTTCATATAAAACAGTTAGTATCCAAAAATGCAAATTAAGTCATTAGAACATTTTAAAAGGTCATTAATGAAGCAGCACAAAATAAAAAAGTATGTTTCATGTTATGGCCTAATGTAATAAAAACTGCCAGTATGTAGCTATATACACACTTAGAAAATCAATGACTATTTTACCAAACTACTGGGAAGATTTCTGGGTCACCTACAACAACTCTTTTAATCAAGTTCTATTCCAGAAAGCCTTAAAGATTTTAATAGTTTACAATAAGGAATTAAGTATGTAAAGAGATAGTATTTTCATGAAAGCTCACTTAATCAAAACAGTCTATTTTTTTTTTATCAAGAGAAAGATCTTAATTAAGATGTCAGAAATACAGTGGAAAACATCAATGAAAAGAATTGAGCATAAGCCTCCTGAGGATTAAGGCAAGGTCCCAACCACAAAGTGCCAACAAGTCAAACATTGAGAGCCAAACTCCAATAAAGGACCTGTTTCCATGCCACTATTCCTGGACTCTCAGAGATCCTGTCAGGTTCCCACCTCAGCTGGCAACATGAATTCTTCAACCTCCTCCACCCTTTCTGCCCCCAATTCAGCAATCATAGGATTTCAGGGAAATTTAAAAGTAACTCCTCACATGAAAAAATCTACAGTTTTCATGTCTTAAGGTATGAGATGCTCTCATTCAGAGGGTCTGGACATTGACACAATTTCAAGGTACCTTTCAGAACTTGTTGTCTTGGATTTGGTCTTCAGGGCTAAGTACTTCTCCCTGCAGCTGCCACATAACAGGTAGTATGGATTTCCACTTCCACATTCACCACCGAACCAGCCATCCACATAGGAGCCATTGCTGCGGTAGCCCTGGCGGTTTGCACTACGCCCGCAGCCTGGGTGGTTTCTCTTCATGTGCTGATTGAAGCTGACCACGCTGCATTCACACAGTTCACACACCACCACTTCTTCCCTGTCTTCAGACTCACAAACATGCTGCACAAAATGATTTCATACCGAATTATTACAGTTAATTTAACATAAAATTAAGAAGTGGCAAATAGATTATTGAAATTAACTACTTTGTTTACATACACTGGAATATTTCCAAGATGTTCGTTAATGCTACATAAAAAATTTCTTCCAAATGAGAATTTAGATCATACAATCTGAAGGTGTTTTTGCCCTCCGTCACTCTAATAAGTTCTAGTGATCCTTCTAATGAGAAAAGAGTTAATGAACATGACAATTTGTCCTATCTTAAAATGATTTTTTTTTAAACCTGGCTAGTAAAAAGAACTAATTTTCATCTGGTCATAAAATGCATAATGAATTTCTGAGAAAAATCATGAGGATTCATTTACCTATTGACATAGATTTTCTTTCGTGTAGGACTTATACCTATGAGCTTTTTGGTCTCCCTGCTATAAAAATGTAATGCTAACAAATGTATATATACAAACCCATCATGTACTCTGCCCCTGAGGAGAGGTATTCACAAGATCTACATGATCACTGGTTCCTAGCATGAGGCATTACACTGATTAAATGGAACCTATGAAGGAGAAGAGCATGCATTCAGATAGCAATGTGAGTATAGCAGCAGCCATGTTATAAAACCCAGCAGTATCTACTGGGACCTGATGCCTGTTTTGTAATCTATCTTTGACATCAGAATCAAATATTACAATAATGTGGCTCTACTCATCTAGTCTGGGGAAAGTGGCAATAAAATCACACAGAGAAAACAAGAGACTTGTTCTTATTAGTTTGTAGGTATCAAAGTAACATCAAGCATTAAATCCCCAAACCTCAGGATGAGATATAAGACTTTTAGAGTGTTTCAATTCTAGGCAATGCTGCTGTTAGTAAGCTGTATGAACAGGAGGGCAGGAAAATAAGTCAGAGCAGCCCCCGCTGCAGTCACACACACCCAGGTAGGCCAATCCAGTACCTCTGGGATCCACATTCCCAGAATATCATTGTCACTGGTCAGGTCTTGTCCAAACATAGCTTCCATTGCTTCATCATCAAGATCAATTTCCAATTCCTCATCTAAATTAAAGTCATACAACGCCCCAGGGTCTTGCTGCAAAGATATTCCTTCTCTCCGACTTTGATTCCTGTGGGCCTGCACAGAGCGGTATAACCCCGCTCAGAACAAAACAAAAAAGGCATTTTATTTGCATGAATAAAATAATTCTGAATATTTCGCCAGTCCTTAACTTTCACACATGTAGGTGAGAACCTATCTCAGCTGACTTACTGGATCCCAGACCATAAACTTCAAATTGTACCTATCACATGTGTTTCCTCTACTGTAAAATGGGAATAATAGCACTCATAACTCATTGTGCCATTGATAGGTTTAAATAAGATAATCCATGCAAGATACTTTATAATGTTAATTATATAGGAAAAATCTCAATAAATGTAGGCTGTTATTATTCTTTTAGGTTTATTTTTTAAAAATAAGTCCCTTTTCAATTATATGGTAAATATAAATCCTGTATTTTCTAGGATAGTCTCAATTTCTCACTGTTCCCATACATTATGGAATCATCACTTATATTCTACTATTTCAATGATCAAATTCTGTTTTGACAAATCACATATTCAGGTTTTTAGTTTGAAAAAATATATTCCCTATAATTTACACTTTACACACCCAGAACACAATGCTAGAAGATTTACTAATGTAATCAGGGAATCTGGGCCTTACCTAGCAGTGAAGCCCTGAGGTCCACAGAGTACATCAGAAAAGCCAGTGACTACTTTTCTGGCACAGTCCCCTTTCCAGTTCCTTCTCACCACTGATGCTAAATATCAAACATGCATCATTGCTTCCTAAATTATAACTGATTGAGGGCAGGAGGAGCATTTATAAAATTTCTCAAAATCTACAAGGGGCCAGTACAGCCTTCAGCACCCAAAGGACTTAGAAATAAATCCATGAATGTATACTATGATTTCAATTAAGTAAAATTATGTGTAGAAAATAATATGCAAATAGTTGTTCTATTAATGTGGAAGAACTGAGTACTTAGTATCATTAGTTTACACCTTCTTTAATGTTGCTTTTGTATTGATTTTAAAATAAAATCTTCCACAAAGAGAAGGATATGAAACATATAATTACCTGCTCTTGCTAGCAATGTGCGAGCAGCTAAATCAAACTTATGCCTTCTTGTTACTGCTGAGCGACCCCTAGCTGGTGGTCCACTTCCAGAAGCTGCATTCTCGGTATGATCCAAATTATCGGGGCTACAAGCGAAATTTCAAAAGCAACATGAATTTTTTTTTTTTTTTTTTTTGAGACAGAGTCTCACTTTGTTGCCCAGGCTAGAGTGAGTGCCGTGGCGTCAGCCTAGCTCACAGCAACCTCACACTCCTGGGCTTAAGCGATCCTACTGCCTCAGCCTCCCAAGTAGCTGGGACTACAGGCATGTGCCACCATGCCCGGCTAATTTTTTTTTGCTATATATATTTTTAGTTGGCCAGATAATTTCTTTCTATTTTTAGTAGAGATGGGGTCTCACTCAGGCTGGTCTTGAACTCCTGACCTCGAGCGATCCACCCGCCTCGGCCTCCCAGAGTGCTAGGATTACAGGCGTGAGCCACCGTGCCTGGCCAGCAACATGAATTTTTAAAAACCATGAAAAGAAAGCATAGGTGCAAGCTTGGGTGTGGCATTACTTTTTCTCCAAATCTCACTAAGAATAAAATATGTTTACGATAAAATTTGAAATGTATCTTTTGTCCCTTGTAAAATTCCTCAGTTATAGATATGTCATATCCTGTGCCCTGAGCAATAATTTTATCTGATTTTTAATTCCATCAATACATGCTTGAGGCTCTGACTCATGAGGACGGGCGGGACATGGACAATGTATATAACCTGAGCTTTTGTACCCCCATGATGAGCTGAAATAAAAAAAAAAAAAATGAAATGATGTTTAATGCACGCTTAAATTCAACTAAAATCAAATATGACCTTAACAAAATCCTAAATGATTAAATACTTAAAATTTGAAATGATTGAGAATCCTTGCCTAGGGGAAACAGATCTTTCAAAATACATTATGAAAATATTCACTGAGCTTGTTAGAAAAAGTCTGCATGTTACATAAGACAGAAGCCTTAAAAACAATATGACTCCATGGTGAAAATGATAAATGAAGATTTAAAGTCATAAGAAATGATGAAGGAGAAAAGATTTTAGGGGGAATTGTACAATATTTTATTACATCTCATTTTGGGGTAGGCATTATCACAGAAATCTTTTTACAACCTAAAAAAGGGGCATATAATACTATAGAAAAGATAAAAATATAAATTTAATTATATTAAGAGACAGAAAAGATTTAAAAGTTCATTTCTATCAAATGCATTAACTAAATCAACTTCTAATATTAGGGTGAACATGATTTTATATCACTTATATGAGATAAAATTATTTTATCGGCATGTTTATTTTACTTCAAAATAAACTTGTTTTAATTTTCAGTTTCCCTTTTCAGCTCAATTTTACACAAAAATCATGAATTCCTTCTTGCCATGAAAACATGCATTCAAATCCAAACTTGTCATGTCACTTTTACCCTTCACAGAAACATAAGCTTATAACTAAAATACCCATCTTTTCACATACCTATAGTTATCACCTTTACACATCATTAGAAGCATTTATGAAGGGATACAAATGGGGCTTTGAAATTTATAACACATGTAACAGAAATACAGAAATTGGAATTTCACCTTTCACTAAAGCCTTCCTCCATTTCAGCAGCATCAGCCGATGGTATGTCTCCTGGTGACTGCAAATAACAGGGATCATTTGACTTCCCACCACTGCCTAGAGCAGCTGCTCCATGCCTGGAATCTGCTGTGCTGCCTGACTGGGGCTCTTCCTCATCCTCATGTCCAGGGTGCTCGATCATCCACATGGCAAGGACAGTGATATTCTGGGCATCAGCCTCTCCTCGAGCACCTATACAAGCAGGGGAAAAAAAGTCTGATATTACCTTCAGGCAAAGTAATCATTTATTTATGTTACCAGTTTAAGAATGGTAACATTCTTATGATGTCTTTGTTACAAAATCTGGTGTTAAAAATCTTACTAAGCTTTATAGTCTCTTAAAAAGTAAGTTGTCTTTAATGAAATAGGACTTCTCATATCTGCATATACTGATACATAAAAACTTATCCTACCTGTAGCTTCCATGGCTTTGGCAATCTGCCGAAGAGAGAATCCCATTTCCAGTAAGGGAACTGCAATTGCTGGAGGAGGAGGAGAAGTTGAAAGTCTGCTGCTTGGGTCTGACAAGGCTGAGACAAAGGAAAGAGAAGTAAGGTCCTAAATATCACGATATGCCATGAATAAAAACTATACTAAGAGATAACCATAAGTCTCCAATTTCCTAGTACTGTCCAAATTTAATGAAATTTTACTTTACTAAGAATACACTAACTGTACAACTAAATGTGATTAAATATATTATAGCCATATAAGGTTTTTCACATAGATAAACCTGCTAATAACACAAGATAAAGCTGTTGGAAAATTCTTTATAAAAGTATCTTATTTTGAAATAATTTCCCATTGACAAAAGATTTAAAACTTATACAAATTTGAAAAATAATACAAAAAATTCATTTTCCCCTGCACTACTGAAAAGTAAGCTATCAGACATGATGCTCTATCTCACTGAATATGTTAATATATAACTCCTACAAATAAGGACATGCCCCTGCATAATCACAATACAACTATCAAAGTCAAGAAATTAGTAGCATTATCATCTAATCCAGATCCCATTCTTATTTCAACAAATGTCCCAATAATGTTCTTTATAGCAAAGGATCCAATCCAGGATTATCTGCATTTTATTTAGTTGTTAGGTCTCTTCAGTTGCCTTCAATCACTTTGATTCTTTGAAGATTACAGGCTAGTTATTTTGTATAATGTCCTTCAATTTGGATTTATCTGATGTTTCTTCATGACTAGTTCCAGGTTATGCTTTTTGGCAGGAGTACCACAAAAGTGATGCTCATTACATTCTATTAGATGATACACAATTTCAATTTGTCCCATTAATGGTGATGTTAAATTAACCTTGATTGCTTGAGTTAGGTGGTATCTGCCAGGATTCTCCACTGTAAAGTTATTCTTTTTCCCTCCCTTTCCAATTAATTAGTATTGTGTGTACTGTAAGAATATCTAAATATCCCATTCATCATCAAAGTTTTACTCACATTCATTTATGTTTACTGGCTGAATTATTATTATGATAGTTCACAATGTTGGTTTTCTAATTCCATCATTCCTTTTAGATTGATCAGTTGGTATTCTACTCCAAGGCAAAATTTCTCCTTTGTCCATCCATATGGTCTCACAGATTCTTATTGTATTCATGAGTTACTAGCTGTTACTATGATTATTTATTTTGATCCCCCAAAGGCCTCAGATTTGGCCAGTGAAAGTGAAAGGCCCCTCAACCTAGTTTTTGTTTCTGAGGCATGTATCCATCATTCTCTGAGCACTTTATTAGTTTTTGGCATGAGTTGCTACAGGCTCATTTTATTCTCAGCCCTGAAATCAGACATTTCTCCCAGAAAGTCTGGGTTCCTTTTAGTAGAGAATGTATTTAGAAGACAAGATTTGGGCATTAGGTGTACTTATTGTTACTGAAGCATCACTGCTCCCAGGCTCTCTCAGTGGACAGTGCTAGATTATGCACTCCTCACCTTGCTTGGCTCTGATACTTGGTGTTGGGCCATATGAACATTTTCTCACACCACTCAGACTCCAGTATTCTAAGCCAGGCCACTACCATAACACATGGAGCCCTTCTCACTCTAATATGGCTCTGATATCCCACTCTGGGTCACCATGCTACCCACCTCCCAAACCCTGTTGGCATGAATGCCTATCTAGCTTAGCTCTACCTAACAGGGGAGAGGGAGAGGATGGGCTTTATGGCTCTCATTTTTACTTTAAAAATATTACAACTGCTTTAGTGGTAGTAAGTCCTGCTGTGACTGACAGAATTCTGCTTCTGGTCATGATGGAATAACGGAGACTAGATTTACCCTCCCAACTTAAACTACTAAAAAACCAGACAAAAATTTATCAAATAATGGTCTTCAGACCTTGGACAACAAGCAGTGTAGGACAGTGATCCCTGAGAGAAGGAAAACAAATGAGGTGAGCAGTACACCTGCCTCAGCTTATTGCCTGCAGAGAATTTCCAAGGTGCAGTGCAGGGAGGGCGAACCCAAACTAAACTCATTGGTCTCTCTGAGTTGAGAAGACAGATCTAAGAATTCAGGGAGACCACGGTGGCTAGAATTCACAGGGCAGGATACCAGAAAGGAGTGAGCTATATGGAATGGCAAGAACTGTACAAAAAGAGAGCTCCAGAAATGTGGAGAGGGGCCCCCCCTTCTCCTCAAGTCTTCAGTTGATGGAGAAAATACCCAAGGATAGGGAAAGAGCCACCAAGAAGGAGGCTCACAAAGGATTGAGAACAGTTTGTGTTAACACAAGTCAGAATAAAAAACCTATATAAAGCTTAAGGCAAAGTTTTAATATTAGCTCACTAGTAGGGAAAAATTAGATCCAGACTAAAGGTTGTCCTGGTCCCAATTAACAAAGTTTAAAAGCAAGCCTTGAAAGGATCATATTGTTTCCAAGTAACTTAACTGTATCCCAGAACAAAGCTAAAGTATATTTAAAGAAATATAAAATATCCAGCACCCAACAAGGCAAAAATTCACAATGTCTGGTATCCAATAAAAAATTACCAAGCGTGCAAAGAAACAGGAAAATACAACTCAAAATCAGGGGAAAAATAAGTCAATAGAAACAAGCCCAGAAATGAGATAGATGATAAATTAAGTAGAGAAAGACATTAAAACAGGCATTATAAATACAGATACAGTTGATTCTCATTATTCTTGGGTTCCATATTTGTAAATGTGTCTACTTCATAAGATTTATTTGTAACACCAACATCAATACTCATGTGCTTTTGTAATCATTTGTGAAAAGCACAGAGGGCCAAAAGATTTGAGTCTCCCAACAAACATGTTCATAGCTGAAGTCAAACAAGGTAACACTCTGCCTTCTTGTTTCAGCTCTCATTTTATAAACAAGTGTCCTTTACACAGTCTATTTAATGCTGCATATTTTTTATTTGCATTTTTCTGTGCTTTTTGTTGGTGATTTCACTGCTTAAAATGGCCCTGAAGCATAGTGTTGAAGTGCTCTCTAGTAAGCTGTAATGTGCCTTATGGAGAAAACACATGTAAACTTCATTCATGCATAAGTTATAGTGTTGTTGGCCATGAGTTCAATGTTAACAAATAGTGCATAAAAAATATGGTGTCCTTAAACAGAAAGACACATAAAACAAGGTTATACAGTATATTGATCAGTTGATGAAAATCTAACAAGAAGCTCACAGGAACCTAACCCTGTATTTCCCCTAAAAGCAATGGTTTAGCATTTGCTAATTCATGTTCACAGTGACTTTCTAGAACATAACTATTGCTAATAGTTATGTTCTATAGTTATGTTCAATAGTTATTAGCAATAGTTATGTTAAATAAGATTTAACTGTTATTCCATGCATTCAGTAAGGTGGACGAAAGATTGAGCATGTTAAATAGACGTGGAAGATGAAGGAAAAGAAAAAAAGACCCAAATCAAACTTCTAGAGATGAAGACTATAGTATCTGAATGCAAAAATACATTGGATGGATTAACAGCAGATTACATACTGCAGAGGAAAAGATCAATGAATCAGAAGACACAGCAATAAAAATATCAAAAATGAATGATAATTTTTATGGAGCTTATAACAGGTATAAAAGTTAAATGTATGACAAGAAAAGTATAAATGCTGAGAAAGGCGAAATAAAAGCTTTTTTTTCCTTTTTACTATGTATGAAGTGGTGTAATATCACTTGAAGGTAGACTGTGATAATTAAAGACGTATATTATAAACTTGAAAGTAATCTATAAAAATACAAAACAAAGTACAATTGACCCTTGAACAACACAGGTTTGAACTGCTTGGGTCCACTCATACATGGATTTTCTTCCACTTCTGCCACCCCTGAGACAGCAAGAACAGCCCCTTCTCTTCCTCCTCCTCATCATCCTATTCAATGTGAAGATAAGAATGAAGACTTTTTGATGATCCACTTCCACTTAATGAATCCTAAATATGTTTTCTCTTCTTTATGATTTTCTTAATAACATATTTTTTTCTATCTTACTTTATTGTAAGAATACAGTATATAATGCATATGACATATAAAATATGTGTTAATTGACTGTTTATGCTATCAGTAAGGCTTTCAGTCAGCAGTAGGCTATTAGTAGTTAAGTTTTGGGGCAGTTAAAAGTCATACATAGATTTTCAACTGGACAGGGGGGTGGTGCCCCAACACCTGCACAGTTCAAGGGTCAACTGTATAGCTAATAAGCCAACAAAGGAGATAAAATGGAATAATAAAAAATACTTATTTCATCCAAAGAAGGTAGAAAAGGAGGAAAAAGGGAAGAGAGAACAGATGGAACAAAACAGAAAGATGGTGGATTTAAACCCAACCATATTCATAATCACATTAATATAAATGGTCTAAACACCCCAATTAAAAGGCAGAGGCCATCAGACTGGATTAAAAAACCAAGATCCTACTACAAGATGCCTTTAAGAAACCCACTTTAAAACACAAATAAAAACACAAATGGTTAAAAGTAAAATGATGGGAGAAGAAAAACCATTCTAACGCTAATTTTTTAAAAAAGCAAGACTGGCTATATTAATATCAGAGAAAGCAGACTTCAGGACAAAGAATATTAGCAGGGATAAAGAAAGACATTTCCTAATGATAAAGAGGTCAATTCATTAAAAGGACATAAGAATCCCAAATATTTGTGAACCTAATGACAGACCTTTAAAGTACATGAAACAAAAACTGAAAAATGAAAAGGAGAAATCCACAACAGTCACAATTTCAACACCACTCTTTCAGTAACTGATACCACAAGCAGACAAAAAAAAAAATCAGTAAAGATAAAGAAGACTTGGACAACACTATCAACCCATTTGACATGCTAAATAATTTTTAGAACACTCAACAACAGTACAATACACATTTTTTTCCAAGTGTACAAGGAATATGTACCAAAACAGACCATCTTCTAGGCTATAAGACAAGTTTCAACAAATTTAAAAGGATTCAAATTATACAAAATATGTTCTCTGATGATAATAAAAGTAGAAATCAATAACAGAAAAATATCTAGAACATCCCCAAATATTTGAAAACTGAATAACATACTTCCAGATAACCTATAGGTCAAAGAAGACATCAAAGGGAAATTATAAATTTAAATTTAAACTGAATGAAAATGAAAACATAGCATTTCAAAATGTGTGGATTACAGCTAAACCAGTGGTTAGAGGGAAATTTATAGCACTAAAAATGGCTACATTGGGAAAGAAGAAAGGTCTGATATGACTGATGTACATATAGCCCATTATTTCTCTTCCAAATAGCTATAATTAAAATTACAGCTTCAAAATGAGGAAGACAGCTCAGTTTCATGGGGCAGTTCCCCTTCATTAAAACCGCTGTTAAAATAAAGTCTCACATAAAATAAAAGATAAAGTCCCATAAAATAAAGTCCTACACATCTGGAATGCCAAAAGGTTTGGATGTTATAATGCATGACAGCACACGCACCTGTGCGGTTAGCTGGCCTTGTTGACTGGGAATCAGGAGAAGTTAAGCTTTGCCTCCTTCCTACTTCATCAGAAGGAGAGGTTGGTAATGATGATATTGGAGGAGTCTGTGCACGACGTGTGGGAAGTACAGTGGTAGTTGGGTAACTAGAGAACATTTGCCTTCAAGAAAATAACAGTGGTTAGCATAAAAATCCAATTAGAAAATAATATACACATCATAATCTTTTTATAGAAGAATATGCAACCTGGAAGATTAAACCGGTTAGCTATAGTTTAATGGAGGATGAGGAGAGAAAAATTCTTCAGTTTTAAAACTTATTATCTCATAGGGGACTTCCACTATGTAAGTAATAAAAACTTATCATTTGTTCAGCAAAATGCCAGCAACACAGCAGGTGGGAGGAATATAGCAGTTAACAAAATAGATGAAAAATCTCTGCCTTCATGGAGCTTTCCTTCTATTATAATACCAAGATGACAGAGGTATTTTGATATGCATACAATAGCTAGAAAGTAAAGAAGATTTAAAGATAGATAACTTACAGTTACTTTAAATATAAACTCACTAGCTAATAATGGAATTATTCACATGGATTCAAAGTAATAGTTTATAGGCAAGTTATGGAAAGAAAAAGTAACTGTCCAGCCACCCAGCACAACTGAAAAATAGTACATGAATGATATGCCAACTGTATAGACGGGGAAAGGTACAGGGGAGGCAGCCTCTCTCAAGCTGAGAAGGTAGGCATTGTCCAGAGAATAAAGTCCAGGGAGATCCGCACTGACTTCTCTTTAGATTTGTCCAAAAGAACTAGGAATTTCTAAGCACAAAAAAAAAAAAAAAAAAAAAAGCACTGTTTACCCAGTCAAGTAACTGTGAAACAATGGTATACACAGGGAGTAGTTTTCTGATTTTTCTCCTGCTAAATGTTTGGCCAGGCAGAGGCAATTGCAGCTCTATAAAATACCAGCCAATAGCAGGGAAACAAAGACTGAGAAGGATCAGTCAAAAGGCCTGGTGATTGCCTGTGGCAGCAAGGGGGCATGATTTTACCATTGAATCCCATATTTACGTTTGTCAAAGCCTGAAAGGGTGATAAGGAGTCGCACTGTTACTGATCTTCTGTGGATGCCTTGAATTCTGTAATTGCCAAAGAGACTAAAAACCATATTACAATGTCCTATCATTCCTCTCTTCCTTCTTTCTTGAACAGAAGCACCTCCTGAAAGTATTATTCAAGTGAGAAAGCTAAGAAGCAGGAGATGCATGGGGACTGAAAACGGTAGCTACTAGGATTACTGCTCCTTCTGCACAAGACCATAGCAGTAATTCTCAAACTATGAGCTGAAGACCACTGCATCACTAGGGAAACTTAATGAAAATGCAAACTATGGGCCCCACCAGACCTACTGAATCAAGACTTGCTGGGATATACAGACCCAGAAATTTAAAAAGGCTCCCAGGTGGCTCTTGTGCACACCAAAAATTGAGAATCACTATAATTATAGCAACTCTCCAGTTCCACTCTCTAAGATGCTGATTTACACACACTGGGAATAATAATGATCTGTCAACTAAGGAAAGGGGAGAAAGAAATAAGAAAAAGGGAGACTAACTATTCTCTTCCCTTATTTCACTTAAACCATAGTTAAGAAAGGTCACAAAACAGTCTCTCCCTGAAAGTCTTCTTTCAAAAGTTTTCCTTTGTGTATGTATCTGGCAAACTGAAGTAAAAAGAAATTTAAATAAGTAAACATTATTTGGAATTTACAAACTTATTAAAATAGGGTTGGCTGAAGAAGTATCATAAGACAGACATGTTCTTTCATTTGAAAAGTAGCCTTGTTTGATCTTATAGTAAGAATAAAAGTATAAAGAATTATGCTTAAAAGGAAAATAACCTGAGAAGAGAAAATTATTTTCATGGAGGTGAACTTTTTCTTGAGACTCTAATATTCAAAATACAAGTATTTATTTTTTGAGAAAAAACATATTCAAAGCTTAACCAAAAAACAAAAGATCATCATAAGGAGACAGAATACTCTATTCAATTGCAGTACTTCCTTGTCAGTGGCACAGTTGATTAGACCCAGGGCCACCACTAACTGGCTGTGAGACTTTGGGCACGTAATTAAACTTCTGAAGGACAATTCCAACTTCAGTAAAATGAGTTTGATTATATGATCTCTTAAGTTCCTTCTAGCTCTGGAATTCCAGGATTCAGTTGGGCACACTACTCATAAGATAACAATTGTGCCTTCAGAAACATACGCAGATGTTAAAGGTCAACTTCTCTACCTGAGAAGACTAAGTGGCATCACTCCTGGGGACTCAGATGCAGGCACCGTTTCTGTGTCAGTGACCGGAGTGGTGGCAGTTGTGGTGTCCTCCAGGGAGCTGCTCATAAAGGAAGTCGTGCTCGAAGCTGATGGGCTAGTGGTAACCGGTGTCTGTGCCTGCTGGGCTTGGTCACTTTCTTCGGCTTGTTGATCAATCTCTAGAAACCAAAATAAAGGTTAAGAAAGTAGTAAGGATTTGTTTTTTCAAAAGTGACAGTAGGTATGGAAAACTTTTAAATTTAAAAGTTTCTAAATATATTTCACAAGTTCAATTTCTACAAAAGATTTACAGAAAAAAATGTTCTTATTATCCTTATATTCATTCTTTTACTCATTATTCTAGACTCTACAGAGAGTACTGTAACTAGTTCTCATATTCATTTCTGTTTTTAGAGAAGAGGGTTCTTTTAGAAAAAAGTCTCACTTTCAGTTGTAAGAGAAGAGGTTCTCTAAGGATATCTAATCATTAAATTGTGTTTCCTTAGCACTTTGATTTGATACCTATAGTTACTCTATAAACAGGCAAAGATAAAGGCATGTAAACACAAGAATAAAAACCTAGATAAGGTTAAACTCCATGATTTAAAAAGGATACTGTCCTCAAAAAAACAAATAAAAATCACTCCCAAGAGTGAGAGAGAGAGAGAAGAGAAAAAGGAAAAAAAAAAAAGGGTATTTAGTCAAAATGTCTAAAAGTTTACAAAGTATTTATATATTTTTTCTTATCTGGTAAAGGAGACTACAAATAAACATAATCAAAATAGGAGTTGCTACAAAGACAGGTAATTCTGTTAGATTTGGTAAATGGCCACATCTCTTCACAATCACTGTGATCTCAACACTCCTACTTATATTCACCATGCACCTCTCTCTAAGGTAAGACAAGAAGGAGACAAGTAAGAGAAAAGGAAAGGAAGGAAAAAAGGATGGAAGGAAGGAAGGAAAGAAGGAGGGAAGGAAGGGAGGGAAGGAGGGAAGGACAGATGATGTAAACTCCATGAAAGTTAGGGACTTTTATTTTGTTAACTGCTGCCTCTCCAGAATCTATAAAGTACCGGGCACATAATAGGCAATCAATAAACATTTACTGAATGAATTTAATTTCTATTTCAGAATTCATACTATCTCTAAAGGTGAAGATAAAAGATAAAACAAGGAGTGTTTTACACACAATATATATGAAAGTAATAGACTTTAAAATGTCTCTGAAAAGTTATCAGAATATTATATTTTAAATCACATTAATAAATACTTGAGTACTTTTTGTGTCATGAGTTAAATTTCAGTTTTATAAAATGTAATAATCACAAGTTTTAATGCTTGTATAGGTTTAAAATAGAAATTTAAAAAAAAGAACTATTTTCCTTTCAAAGGAAAAACAATGTGAAAATTGCTTTGGCCAAAAAATTTTTTTATCAGTCACTTACAGAATATATCACTTCTGACAGTCATGAATATAAACAATTTCAACAGCACAACAGCAAATAAAAAAAAAAAGTCAGATAACATACCTTGCTTAATTTTGCCCCCAAACTGGTCTTCCAAAAGCCCATGGACCACTAATTTATAGATAATGGCTTGAGCTCGCTCCAGATCAGCTAATCCCAATGCTCTCTTTATGGGTGACCGCATGACTGCTCGCTTGACCATGTGTCGCATCAAGAACTGCAGGGCTGCACGCATCTCCACATCTTCGTGAACAACTGGAGAACTTGCACAGTCTGAGTTGTGGCCATTTTCAGCCAGAACTTTTGGTATGAGCAACAGCTCAGCATATTTACTACAGCCAAGAAGAGCACTAAGTGATTTCATAGCACCGAGGTAAAGATAGGACAGCTGGACTGCTCTGATTTCTGACTGGGCCATGTCATGGTTTTTGGACATGTGTTCGTGATTTTTTCTTTTTCCTTCTGTTATCTGATGTTGGGATTCCACACCTGGCAGTGTTGGATCTAAAGAAAATGAAGCTATTTCATTTTCTGATTTGGAGCTTGTGGTACCCTGACTTTTGACATCATCAGATGTTAAGCCTGTTCGCATATCTAAAGCAGATTCGCTTTCAGGTTTCTGCTCAATGTCCCCTTTCTCCTCAGACTCATGTCGGTGTTTCTTTTCATGTCGTTTGGTGCTCTGTTTCCCCATGTCTTCATGAATGCCAGTCAGATATGTTAGGTCCAGCAGCACAGAAGCTGTCAGGCCTCGGAATCGCGCCACGTCAAACGGCAATGGTTCACAGGGTTCCAGATTATACAATGGAGTATCACTAGGCGACCAAAAAGTTGGGAAGCTTTAATAAAGATCAGAATGACACAGGAAGAAGCAAGTGAGGGAAAGACAGGAGGAAGGTACAGAAAATAATGTAGACAAAATAAGATGCACCATGTACACAATACAGAGAATAATTTACACAAACTAGAGAAGTCATTACAAACACAGAGAAAAATGAGTCTACTGTGAGAAAATGAGGAGAAGTGATACTAAACGCAAAGGCAATGAGATGTGTGTGTGCTTTCAAATGAGAATATTCACTATTATATAATTTAAGCCAGGAGTCAGCAACCTTTCTGTAAAGGCCAGACAGTAAATATTTTAGACCTTGAAGGGCGGCACATGGTCGCTGTTGCAACCATTAAACCCTGCCATCGTAGTGCAAAAGCAGCCACTGATACACCTGAACAAATGACTATGTAATTTCACTTAACAAAAACAGGAGGTGAGCCAGATGTAGTTTGATGAAAACTATTTGGAAAATTTGTATAATAAATCTAGTTTATAATGTGGGTAATGGCCATTTATAACCTATTTCAGAAAGGACTTTGTTTCATTAAAAAACTTGCGTTGTAGTCATCAATTAATGCTTCTACTTTTTAGTTAAGCAAAAATATGATTACATATTTCCTGATATTGGCAAGAATTTCCTGATGTTTAAAAATATTATAATCTTACAAAATGTAATAGAAAGCTTTAACAAGTATGAAGTTTTGTTGTACTAACTTAAATTTTGGTTCCATATTACCTTCCTAATCATATTTTCCCTTTGTCTCATTTTTCTTATTTTAATTTATTAATTTATTTATGTTGCTATGTTGTATGCATCTTAACAAGGCAACATAAGTCCTTTCTGAAACAAGGCAAACACTGAAAGAAGAGGTAGACATTTTCATGTAACTCTGTAAAATTATCATTGGTTTCTTAGCTTGATGGAGTGGAGGGGGTAGTAGAGTCCATTAATCCCTGAAATTGTGTATAAACTTTATGTATGTGTATTTTTCAGCTGAGACGGTCCATAGCATTCACTGAATTCATTGAATTCTACCATCTCCAAAAAACACTAGGAACCACTGTTTTAGATATTGTTCCATGCCATATGAACATATAACTTTATAGGAATAACATTAGGCAGTATGATGAACAGCTATATATCATCAAAAAAATCCATAAATAGAGTCATTAGGTAAGTGAGTCCCCTCATCAAAGATACTTGACACACAGTTTGATTATCCCTTATCTGAAATGGTTAGGACCAGAAGTGTTTTGGATTTCAGACTTTTTAAAATTTTGAAATATTTACATTATACTTACCAGTTGAGCATCCCAAATCCAAAAATCTCAAATCTGAAATTCTCTAATGAGCATTCCTCTGAACAAAACTCTAAAACATTTTAAGCACCAACATGATGCTCAAAGGAATACTCATTGGTGCATTTCGGATTTCAGACTTTCAGGTTTTAGATTTTCAGATTTGAGATACTCAACCAATATTTGCTTTTAAACATTTGAAGTTTCTAGTTCACACAAATACTTTCTGAATTGCAAACACACCAAAATGCTTTTAAGTACCCAGTTTGTGTCAAATAAGTGTAATTTTCATATCTATTCAAAAAGTCATAAAGTGTGGGGATAGAAATATGTGCTTTTTAAAAAACAAAGAATACTTAAAATCACAGATAATCCAAAGCTTACTTTTAGTCACTCAAGCATTCCCATCCTATAGTCAGAGCCCTCCCAACATAAAATGTAATAAACAGTTACTATCCCAGTGTATAATGGAAATGATCAAAATGTAAAAAGCCAAATAAAAACTAGAAAGAAGCATCCCAATTAAACCTATAAACCAATGAGCTTACCATTTCTTCCCCAAACAAAATAAAATGAAAAACTATATATTTTAAAAACCACTAGTATTTCAAGGAAGAAGGAGTTGGGAAATACTCCTTTATTAAATCACAATACCAATACCAAGCTGTATTAAAAAAAAAAAAAGTAGGCCAGGCACGGTGGCTCATGCCTGTAATCCTAGCACTCTGGAAGGCCAAGGCAGGCGGATCGTTTGAGCTCAGGAGCTCGAAACCAGCCTAAGCAAGAGTGAGGCCTCGGGTCTACTGAAAAATAGAAAGAAATTAGCTGGACAACTAAAAATATAAAGAAAAAAATTGGTGCATGCCTGTAGTCCCAGCTACTTGGCCTCCCAAGTGAGGCAGAAGGATTGCTTAAGCCCAGGAGTTTAAGGTTGCTGTGATCTAGGCTGATGCCACAGCACTCTAGCCAAGGTAACAGAATGGGACTCCACCTCAAAAAAAAAAAAAGTAAACTGGCAGCTCAACTAAAAAACATAATTACTCACTGCCCATAGGCAATGGCCCATTTCACCATTAACTACTTGTTAGCTAAAAGTATAACTCAACAGATCATACCTGATGGTAATTTCTGCTTCATCCCATTGGACCTTGGCAGACGTGCTGCCCTCTTTCACCACTCCCAGCAGTGTGGCATGGCGCCCAGTTTGCTTGTGAACACACCGACCTCCAACTCTAAGACCAGCATCAACTCCTCCTATCACGGCAAGCACGGGCCACACCTCTATGCAAAGAGTCCTCAGCTGCGGCTCTGAGAGGTCAGCAAGGCCATGCCTATTATGTTTACCTTTCTCTTCCTCTTTGCTTTCTTTCTCCTCCCTCATTTCATTTTCCTCTCGGCTCTGAACCGAGCGGCTTTTCTTTAGCTTCTGACCTGACTCCTTAATACATATCTTAATTTTGTGCAATCTTTCCATCATTTTTTTGTTAATGCAGTAAGTCCAACGGTCTGTTCGGTGAAGGATACGGATGAGCTGAATGGTGGCCTCAGCCAGCACTGCTGCTACTGGACTACAAATAGGGTCTCCTGGAAGTAAGTCTCGGGGTGTGCCACGCATCTGCATATCACAAATCTTCACCTACATAAAAGAAGAGGGTGGAAGATATGTGATATTAATAGTTCTCCTTTGACTATTAGTCACTATAAATTCTAGCATGTAGAATCCCATGTTGAACTAGTGTTTGGTGTCTTAATACTTGTGCAATATACCAATTGCCCCAACAAAGAATAAGGAAATGTTACAGATCTACTAAAGTTAGTAGTAGTACGGTCCTGTGGAATAAGCTGCCCTGTCATTTAAACCTCCTGTAGCACATGAATTCCAGAGCTGTTAGGATCACTTGAAAGATGAATATATATTCAAGTGATGGGTACAAAAGCCCAGACTTCACCACTATACAATGTATGCATGTACCAGAAAAAAAACCCAAACTATCTGTTTCTTTCTCACGCAAAAAAAAAAAAAAAAAAAAAAAAAAAGGATGAATATAGACCAAGGTGTATGTGACTGACTCAATTTAGTCCAAAAAAAAGCCTTGAGACTATACTTGTTCTTATGCTCAAAATATAAGAATAATAATGACTACTAGGACCACCTTATATTGTTTGAGGGGCACAAAGGTAAAATTGTAAATCTAGACAACTAGAATAGTCACAATCTGGAAACACATTGCAAATAAGACACAGAAGTTAAAAGAAGAGCAGGCCTTAGGTTCAAATCTTAATTCTGCATAATCTTGGGAAGTTACTTATTATCTCTAATCCTCAACTTTTCATATGAAAAAACTACACTAATAATAGTATCTATCTCCTATAGTTATTTTAAAGATTAAATGAGACTATGCACATTCAGTGCTTATTAGCACAGTGGCACACACATTGTAAATGTTAAACAAATGTTAACTATTATTAGTATTGTTTTTCTCAGGGATTCTGAAACTTATCAGAAAAGCCTGCTAGGTAGAATAAACTGATGCATAGTCTAAGGCTGAATGAATTTTTCAAGGGTCACAGATGTTGAAAAGCCAGGCCATCATTCTAACCAGAGCATGCCAGAACCTATTTTAGGCTGCAAGAATATCATTAAGTCAAGGGATGATACCAGGCACTCGGCTGCCTCTTTACTTCCTCCAGTTCAGTTTTTGTTGCCCAGCTGTTTAAGAAGCTGTTCCCAGCTGGCCTTAAATTATAACTCCTTGAAATTAAAAAATATATATTTAAAAGCACAGAATAAACTTTCATGGTTAGCATTTACCAAGTACAGCACTTGCATCATGGAAAAATTATATATGAGATAACTTGAAAACTTTCCACCACAAACTGACTAGAAATTCTTGAGACTGGACCTAAGCTACACTATACATCCTCAAGTGCAAGGATGGGGTCGGGAAAAAATCCACCCACCAGCACAGGGATAGCACAAACAAGTCTGTCTCTGCCTGGGTTTTAGATGACGTAGAAAAAAGTTTTCAGTGAGAGGGTATCCTTTTAATATTGTTCTCATAAGGTTCAAATTTATACCAATCTACAAGGTCTGAAAACTCCCTCAGATGAATGAAAGAAAGGTAGTTTCCCCATTATGACTTAGCTAATGGCATCCATTATTTAGCTAATGTCATCTTATTAAATTTAAGATTATTTCTAGATCTCTCTCATGTCCATAATTGCCAATAAACTAGATTATCCCTAAACTAGTTCCTGTAATTTCTGTAATTACACATGTTTGAAGTTGACTCACTATATTCAAATTGCCAGAACAGTGCCTTAATAAAAAGGCAATTTCTAAAAGTAGCTAACCTCCTTCTAGAAGAAGGCATTACCTGAGTCAAAAACTTTTAATGGTAGAAACAGCTTATTATATTTATAAATTCTACCTGATGCTAAAAAATATTAATTAAAAATAACAAAAAAAATTTTTTTTTTTTTTGAGGCACAGTCTTGCTGTGTTGCCTGGGCTAGAGTGAGTGCCGTGGCATCAGCCTAGCTCACAGCAACCTCAAACTCCTCGGCTTAAGCAATCCTACTGCCTCAGCCTCCCCAGTAGCTGGGACTACAGGCATGTGCCACCATGCCCGGCTAATTTTTTCTATATATATATTTTTAGTTGGCCAGATAATCTGTTTCTATTTTTAGTAGAGACGGGGTCTCGCTCTTGCTCAGGCTGGTCTCGAACTCCTGACCTGGAGCAATCCACCCGCCTCGGCCTCCCAGAGTGCTAGGATTACAGGTGTGAGCCACTGCGCCCATCCAACAAATATTCTTATACTTAAGCATAAAGGCTTGAGGTTTCATTACCTTTTCCCCCGGGTTGCTACTGTAGAACATTACACATGGGTACAACTCTGCTGCATCCACATCTTCAAAAGCTAATTTGGGTTCCTAGAGTGTGGCAAAAGTGAGAAGAAAAAGGAAACAAAGTATTTTTAAAAATTGATAATATCCAACCAAATTAGAATTCAAAGCTCTTTTGAGACAAAACAAAAGTTACTACACAAATCTCAATTAATCTTGCTAACCAAAGAAATTCTACATATAATGATCCTAATTTGTTTACCTGTTTCAAAAGTCTTACTGCAGTTTTGCTATCTTTCTGTTGTTTGTTTTGTTACTGATAAATATTATAAGAACCAGAAATTACTAGAGAAAAAGGAGAGGAGAGTGGACATAATCCATAAACTGAATAACTAGAACTTGAATAACAGTTAAATGTAAATAAAAATATGAAAACATGCAATGTTTGTGAATGGGTTTCAGTACCTCTCCATTTTTCCCAAAGGAAATGGTCCTGGCTTCCATATCTAACACACAGGTAATGAAATCTCCTTGAGTAAAGCTGGACAATGTGAGCGTCTGTTCTCCATTGTGATAGAGGTTACCACTGTAGGCCCTATAGAGCCACATATCCGAGGTAGTGCGGTGGTTAAAGTCATGTACTGGCCAGCGGGAAACTCCAACACATGTGCCTTCATTGCCTCTGTTTTCCTTCACAATGTAAAACTAAAATAAAAGTGAGAATATTCATTAATACTCAAAAAACCTGCTTATGTACTATTAACTGCATTAACCAATACTGGGGAATATGTTTATATATAATACTTACGCATTTATAGGAACATGTTAAGTTTCTTTTCAGTCTAAGTGAAAATAACATAAGAAAACTACGTCAATTTATAAAGATTCTAAAACACAGTGTTTTAGAATCTGTTACCTTGCAGAAAATTTAGAATAACCTTTGAGTACCTATAACATTTAAAATATGCAGTTTTAGCTTACAATTTAATTATGAAGCTGAGGAAGTGCGTCTAGTCCAGAAAATTATTAATGGGAAGCTTCAATTCTTTACATATAGATTTTTTAACTACTTTCTTGTAAAAACACATACTTGCCACACTGGCCCTTGGCTAGTATCAGAGAACTCCACTGGTAAACAGCTTCCTGTGCAGATACAAAACTTCCCCTAAGCAAGAAAGGTAGCTCACTGGCCTAGAACATTTGAACAAGCAATGTATGTGGTTTATGCTGAATACCTGCTTTCCTTCTGGGAGTATGGAATTTTGGTATATGCCAGGTAGAAGGCTACATGACCAGCCCCCAGTAAAAACCTTGGTCTCTCAGTCTCTAATGGGCTTCCCTAGCAACATCACACGTTATATGCTACATTTTTGTTGCTGGGGAAAGACTGTACATATGGGAGGGAGAAAACATAAGGAAGCCTGCATGTGGATTCCTCCATATTCCACCTGTGTCTTTCCCTTATCATCTGGCTACATATCCTTACAGCATCATTACAGTAAATCTCAGTAATGAGTACATCTACATGCTGAGTCTTTTGAGTCCTTCTAGTGAATCTCTGAATGTAATCAGGGTGATCTTGGAGACCTGTGACACAGTGGTGGCAGCAATGAGATTCTAGAACAAAGCTGACTCATTAAAATATAGTTAAGCAATACTAGGGGAAAAGAAAGAGAGAAAAGGAAAACAAAACTCTGGTGGCTGGGAGGCTATTGAGTTACACAGTGTATAAAACAGAGGTGAGCTGCTATCTGTTGTGAGAAGTAAAAGTTATCTGTGGAATTTAAAAATGATAAATCCAACCACGGGACAGTTGGCTTGCTAGATCCTCTGGCTACTTTTGGCCTTGCTAGCTAAAGTTAGGAAAAAAGAGTAGCTGAGGTAAAATTTGTGTTGTTCTCTCCTGCAGGTATGAAGAGAAAGGGTCCAAACACTCCTACAAAATAGGCTTTGAGTGGCCCAAAGAGGAAAAAATAGCTTGTAGTTGCTCTCTCTCCAGCCGGAGGGGAAAGGGTCAAAAATCCCTGAAAGTGAGTTTTGGGTGGAACAAAAATATTAAAAGTGTATGTTGATTTTTCCTCCAAGTGGAAGGAAAAAGGGTTAAATCAGTTCCCAGGACTGGAGCAAAGTTTTAAATAGACTAGAGAGGGGGAAAAAAAGAAAGAACAATTCCAGCCATTTTCTTCAGCCTAGCTATTGCCACTGCTAAAGCAGGTTCTCCATCCCTCCCTCCCTACAGTTTGTCTTATAAATGCTAATTTACTGCTAAGAGTTTGAGTAAACTTGAGATCTGAGGGTGGAGGAGAAAGGAAATTTTTAAAAGTAGTTTTGTTTTGTGGCTATTGCATCTGAATGTACGATTTTTTTTTTAAAAAAGATGCAAAATGTTGAATACTTATAACATCATAAACTCTAAGGGATCATCCTGATTGGGGAAAGCTGCAAAAGAAAAACATGTTAATGGGTCACAATTTCCATGCTTTTTGCCACCTGTAGGTGGACTGGAATTTAAACTCTGTGAGTATTAAAAACAAAACAGATGTCTGTAATTGTTGATTTTTGCTATGATTTTTTCTGATCAGAGCTGCTGGAAAAAGGAAGATAAAATAAAAAGAAAGGCAAGCTCCAGATGGAGAGATACAGATACACTTGAGTTTTAAAAACCACTTTTCAGTTGATGGATTCTTTAAAAGCATATATCTAACACTCACAGGCTGATGATTTTCCAGCCTGAAGTGCATATTTTTGTGGGAGTCAATTTGGACTCTAATTCTGACAAGCAAAGAGGATTTAGGAAAGCCTTTCTTTTAAGCCTAAATTTAAAACACAGTGTTTGGTTCTACAGCATCTAGATTTTATTGCTGCCAAAAAAAAAACTGCTGGCTTTTTAGAATCCTGAACTCATACATTCTCTTCGCTTAGACCTGACTCTAGGCTAAAACCTGATACTATCTGCTATGGGCTGTTTCAACCCAGCATGAACTGTGCTCAACTAAAAGCAGGCATTGGCTCAACGAACAAAACTCAAAACCTGGGACTATTGCAGATATAGAACATGCCTCTGCAAGGCTACAAACTATGAAAATATTATGGATACTGGCTGGACTGTCCAGGTCTCTTGCAGATGCCCATGAGAAATGGCTAGTTTTTTGAAGAAATCATCTAAATCTGAGCTGCTAACTGGCTACATATATCTGAGACAAAGACTGAACACATTTCTATCCTGTGATTCCTACTAAAAGCTACAAGTTGGAGAGGGCATACCAGAGGGAGTAATATCCTTCTGTCTACCCTTAAGAGACTGGACTTTCGATCCCCTGTTGGTGATGTTCCATCCTCTTCCATTTTCTGGATTAGCTGCAGTTTGCAACAATGGATTGATAGTTTGATTCTACATCCCTTACCTTTTTCCTGATACACAAGACACCTTAGTAAGGCAGTTTATTAAATGAAGCTTTTCCTAGAAAGAGAATAATCGTTTTTTCGAAACTACTCACTGGATAAATGATTAGGACAAAAGAGTTAGAAGGTTTTATAATTTTTTTTTTTTTCAATTTGTAACTGGGATTTTGTCCTGACCAATTCCTAACCTTTCTGGTTAAGGTGCATAGACATATTTTTGTGTAAAAATTCTTTTGTTCCTTTTGTACCCAACCCTTCTGGACAAAGTCTAGATAAAAATTAAAAATTGGCCGGGCGCGGTGGCTCACGCCTGTAATCCTAGCACTCTGGGAGGCCGAGGCGGGTGGATTGCTGGAGGTCAGAAGTTCAAGATCAGCCTGAGAAAGAGCGAGACCCTGTCTCTACTAAAAATAGAAAGAAATTATATGGCCAACTAAAAATCTATATAGAAAAAATTAGCCGGGCATAGTGGCGCATGCCTGTAGTCCCAGCTACTGGGGAGGCTGAGGCAGTAGGATCACTTAAGCCAAGGAGTCTGAGGTTGCTGTGAGCTAGGCTGACGCCACGGCACTCATTCTAGCCTGGGCAACAAAGCGAGATTCTGTCTCAAAAACAAACAAAAAAACAAAAAAAAATTAAAAATTACTTTAAAAAATTTAAAGTTATAATTACTAAATGGGAGACATCAATTCCATTTCATAATAACAGAAAAAAAAAAAAACGAAAACTCAAGATCTGGGAAGGTGTGGAAAAGCTGGGGGGAGCATTAATGATCTCTGTTTTCCAGAACTATTCCTCAAGTTCTCCTCCTTCTGGGGTGGGGGGAATGTATGTTGTCGTGAGAGCTGCTATGAGCACTTTAAACTCAAACTGACTGCTGAGCCTCCCTTCAAACCTGACAGACTACAAGGCAGCAGGGCATGGCCCTTGCTCCTGCACTTTCCACAAACACCTGCAGATGTCGCCCACACTCTTGAGATGAATTGATGTCACCGACAACAAAATCCTTTAAAATTAGACAGCTCTGAACCAAGGACTCAACTAAACTGTTCAGACTGAACTGGGAGCAGACGGTGGGAAGCCCCATGGTGGCAAGACACACTGGGGCCCTGTTAACCTGTATTGCCTGACTATAATATGTTCTGACTAGAGGTACCCTAACAATTACAAACTCTTTGTTTCCAGGGATAACACATATGCCCTATGGGATTATACTTTTGTGTGTGCCTTATCAAGGTACTACCTCAGCCCTGGACTGGCTGGAGTTATGCTGTACTAAATTGATGCCTAAGCCAGATTTTTTTTTTTTTTTGACAGGGTCTTGCTCTGTTGCCCAGAGCAGTGGTGCAATTGTAGCTCACTGAAACCTCGAACTCCTGGCCTCAAGTGATCCTCCTGCCTTGCCCTCCTGAGTAGCTGGGACTACCGGCACACACCACCACACCCAGCTAATTTAAAAAATTTTTTTTGTAGAGATAGGGTCTCATCATGTGGCCCAGGCTGGTCTCAAACTCCTAGCCTCAAATGATCCTCCCACCTTGGTCTGCCCCAAAGTGCTGGGATTACAAGTGTGAGCCACCACACTCAGCCTCAAAATTTTAAAGTTAATACAACAAAAACTTAAGAACAAAGACACATATGATTTTTTAAGGTAGATCTTTATGGTTGATGACATTTGTTTTAACTGGCTAAGCCCAGGACCCTTAAAAGGAGTAACTAATGTTCAATTCTATAGGCTGGTTTCATTCTGCTGCATGGTTTCCTGTTGATAGCTTTACCATAAAGACACTGTGCCCAAAAGCCAAGGGGGTAGACTGTGCAAACAAAAAAAAAAAGGAGTTAACACAACAGAGACTACTATCCTTAGAAAGACCTGCTTACAATGTTGACCCTTGGCTGGCATAGAGGAACTTGACTGGTGAACAGTTCTGTATACTGATAAAAATTTACCTGAAAAGTCTGGCTCACTGTTTCTAGACTGTTTGTACAAACAATATGGTTTATGCTAAATCCTTGCTTTCCTTCTGGGAATCCAAAATTTTAGTACATGTCAGGCAGAGGGTACCTACATGCCCAGCCCCTAATTAAAAACTTTGGGCACTGAATCTCTAATGGGCTGTCCTAGGCAAAAACGTCACACACACGTTTCTGCATTTTTATTGCTGAGGGAAAATGTGCTGTGTGTGACCCTTCATGGGAGTATACAACAGGATTTTTTAAACATTCATTTTTTAAAATTTTTAGATAATTTCAGAATTATGAGAGTTATAAAAATAATACAGATTCCTGTATATCCTTCATTCAGTTTCCATTTATGTTAGCATCTTACATAATTATAGAACATTATAGAACATTTACATATAATGATTTTTTAAAAAGCCTTTCCACACATTTTTCATGAGAACCTGAGAAAAAAGGACTTAAAGACAAAATGCTAAAAATTCCTTCGAATTCTACATACCTTCCATTGATAGCATCCAGAAGTTACTCCAGTTGATGCCAATCCATATCCTTTTCCTCCACTGCCATGAGTTAAAATCTGTCCATTTTCCACTAAACAACACTGAGCTTTCTCTGGATCAAAAGATACTTCTTGGATAGGAAGATTCTCATCTTCTTCCTCCAACTCTCCCTGCTTCTACCAGAAAGGAAGCTGGGTCAGTATTTTGGAGTAACCCAGATCTGAGTCTGAAACACCTTGGTTTTATTCCACAAATATTTATCTACTATAGATCAGTTAATGTGCAAGGTAATAGCAGCACAGTGATAAATAGAGCATGATCCCTGCCCATAAAGAGCTTACAGTCCAATTAGTGGACAAAAGGACAAATAAATAATGCCAGTATTACAGCGAGAATAATAGAAGTTACATAATAGGGATAGTAGAAACATAAAAGTGTAAGTGTCTAACCTTGTTTGAGAAGGTCAAAGCATTCAAAAGAAGGTGACTTCTAAGATGAGTCCTAAATAATGAGAAGGCATCAAGCAGCTGGTCAAAGAAGAGAAGGGCATTTTAAAGCAGTATGTACAGCATGTGCCAAGGCATGGAGGTACAACAGAGTTCAGTGCTTTAAAGTAAATACAAGCAGTATGTAATGTCTGGCGGACGAGACTGGCAGAAAATGAGCCCAGAAAGAGAAGAAGGAATGAAATCATGGAAGGCCTTGTATGCCATATTGTTTGAACCATGCTCTATAGACAATAGGAAGTGCCTACACAGAATGATTTATATAAGGGATCTGTGATCAGATCTGTGCTTTATAAACATCATTTTACCAGGGCTATATAGTGTATATATATATATATATAGGATGAAAGCAGAGAGACTAATCAGGAGATTGCTGTAAGAGCTCAGGTAGGAAAGAGTGAGGCCTGAATTCATTCATTCATTCAATGAACATTTTTTAAGCATCTACTCTGTGTCAGGTATTCTATCAGGTCCTTTATATTCAGCAGTATAAAAGACAGGTGCAGCCTCTGCTCCCACAGAACTTATGTTTTGGAAAAGAGAAACAGAAAATAAATAAATAAGAAAATAGAGGCAATAAGTGCTATGTTGAAATTAAAACAGGTGATGTGACAAAGAAGGTATGGAAACTACTCTAGATTAATTAAGGAAGGACTCTCTGAGGAAGTGATAATTAAGTTGAGACCTGAATGATGCACAGTTTCTAAGAAACCTATCTGGAAGGAATACCTAATTTAAAGCCCTAAGGAAGGAACAAGCTTACTGTGTTCAAAGAAACAGAAAGATGGCCAGTTGTTCAGAGTACAGTGAGCAAAGAGGACAGGACAAACAGTTCTAGACTTTATCCCAAAAATAATGAGAAACAATTGGAATGTTTTAAACAGAGGACCAATGTGCTCTGATTGATAATTTTAAAAGACCACTCTGGATCCTGTGTAGAGAATGGACTTAGGGGGTAACAACAGAAGCAGAGAGATCAGTTAGGAGGCTATTGTACAGTCCATGCCAGACATGACAACAGCTTGGAATAGGGTGATGACAGAAGAGATGAGAAGGTGGGTAAATTCAAGCTATGTTTTAGAGAGGAGCCAACAGAATCTAGATATTGAATGGAGGAGGAAAATGGGAAGGGGGGATAATAGAAAGAAAAATCAAGTATGACTCCCAGGTTTTTTACTTGAGTAACTAACTAGGAGGCTGGGAAAGCCTGGGGAAGAAGCACAATGTGATGAAACTAGGGATGCTACTTGTGACATACTGAGTATGAGATACCTATCAAACTATATTCAAGTGAGAAGACTAGCAGAAGATAGGTATATAAATCTAGAATTCAGGAATAACGCCAGAACCGGAATTAAAAACTTGGGAATCAATGGAATATGGGTCTGAATAAGGTCTCTTTGGGGAAAGGGATGGGGGTGATTGTTGAGAAAAAGAAGAGCTCTTGAGACTAAGCCTCAGAATACTCCACTTAGACTGAATGGAGGAGGAAGAACCAATAAAGGAGAATGAGAACAGGCCATTATACTAAGGTAGAAGAAAAAACAGAAAAAGTGTGGAATCATGAAAACCAAGAGAATAGTTAAGGTAGATGGGTAGATAGATGGATTCACGAGCTATTTAGAAAGTAAAATCAATGAAGCCTAGTGACTACATGCATAGGGACATCAGGAGAGTCTAGAATTCCCAGGAATTTCAGTTTGGAAAACTAATTAAATGGCGGTGCCTTCAATCATAAATGGGACAGAAAGAAAAGGGGAAGGTTTGAAGGAGAGACAACTGGGCTAGCATTTAAGTTTGGAAGACATTGCAAGTGGGTGAAAATGGTCTTGGGTATGGATTAGACTGCTAAAAAAGCTAAGGATAAATTAGCCGGTGTGGTGGTGTGTTGTAGTCCCAGCCGTTTGGGAGGCTGAGGAAGGAGGATCGCTTGAGCCCAGGAGTTTGAGGTTGCAGTGAGCTATGATCACGCCACTGCACTCTCCCTGGGTGACAGGGCGAGAGAATTCTAAAGAATATCAATGTTTTGGGATGGAGGAAAGGTAAAAGTAGCATGAAAGAAGAGTTGCTTCCAGAGGGAATCAAGGATTGGCAAAGGGTATATGGAGATCCAGGAGAAGACAGTGTTTTGAAAACAACAGAAGGCTGAGTTTCCAGAGGTCAAGTAAGATGTGGACAAAAAAATATACACTATATTTAGCAACTAACATTTATCTTTGTCATTTAATTTTGGCACCTTGATAGAAGATATACAATTGGGTTGGAGAGATAATGAGAAGTAAGGAAGTGGCTGAAACATATAGATTACTCTTCCAAGAAGCTTAGTAGTGAAGGACAAGAGAGAAGACAGAGAAGGCTATGTGGACAAAAATGTGATTTGGGAGGTCGGGGATGAGAGATAAGCATGGTTATAAGCTGAAGGGAAGGGAATCAGTGGAGAGGGAGACAATGCAAAAAGAGGAGATGGAATAACTGATAGAGCAAACACCTTTTTGGAAAAATCAATTACCTGCAATTTTATTTCTTGTTCTTTTTCCTTTATCTGAATAGCATGTTTGGCCTGAGCAATGGGTGTCTCCCACATACAATCCGATAGAAGGGAAAATAAGCGTTCAACAATCTGTTTTATTGAAGGAAAGAGAATGACAATATTTGTAAAGAGTAATTTTAAGTACTTTCAGAAAAGATATATCACTAATATTAAGTCACATGTGAAGTTAGGTAATACCAACGCTCAACAGCTACTTTTGGTGGTTATATGTTAAATATCTTTTTTTAAGAAAGATCATTAATCCACTAGAAAGTGGATTTTATTTTGTCTTACTATTAATATATGGACCTCCGGTTAGACTACACACCCTCATACATTTCTGTCTCTAGAGGCCCGAACCTAGAAAGAAATTCCATATATTTTTCTTTTCTTCTGACCTTGCAAGTATTCTCTATCCCACTACTTCTCACATCCCATAACTTAATTTCTCTTTCTCCTTCCTTGTAGATGAAATAATAAAGAAAGCAGTCTTAAAAGTAGAAGTTATGCTACTGAATAAGTGACACATTTATAACTGAAGACAGTGTAAGTATAGACTTTAGGTCAATCAGATATGGAAAACATCATCTAATAATTTTAAAAATAGAAACCTGGGCCATTTGATCATCTTCTACACCGGATTCACAAGCTGGTAGCACAGCTTCGAGGACGTGAAGTGCAAGGAGCCTTGTTCTTAAGTTACTAACTAGAGGAATACCTGGGGGGAAAGATATTTTCTTATTATCAATGTGACTTAAATTCAAAATTAAAATGAAATTTGGGGGAAAAAACCCCTGAGGCTGTTAAGCATGTATGGTTAGAAAGGATTCCACTTCAAACTATTATCCCAAGAATTCTAGATCTATCCTGTACCTGTTAATGCATATGAATATGCTCATCTTTATGTCTCAGTTATTATGTATATATAATGGGAAAAGCATTGTAATAACTACCTATGCCAGGTACTGTACCATGCATTTCATACACATTAACTCTGTTAATCCTCACAAACTCTGAATTATAGTCCCATTTTACTGATGAGGAAACTGAGACTCAGAGAAGTTAAGTAACTTGACCAAAGCCACACAGCTCAGCAGAGGTAGAATTAATCTCTAAAGTCCATGTTTATCATTCTCTCTCAGGGCCTCTCTCCTGTCCATGCCCTGACTATCTCACAGAGATTGTTAGAGTTAACAGGGAACAAGCAGATCATACTTTTCTAAAGTAAGCAAAGGTAGAGACAGGACATTGATGATGCATAAATATGTACTTTTTTATAAACATAACTGTAATAAGACCAGCTGAACATAAATTAATATCTGATTTTTATTTATGCTCTACAAACACAATATTATATAAGCCTAACCTTATTAAAGCAAAAAAAGCTGTCAGTTATACTAGTTAAGAAAAACTACTAAAGTATTTATATGTTTACTGAGAATGTAAACATATAAAATGTATTATGAAGATTACATTATGTTTTGGCATATTTAAAATGGACTAGGGATGATGAAAAGTTCTGGAAATGGAATAGTGGTGGTGGTTTTACAACCCTGTGAATATGCTTAATGTCACTGAATTGTACACTTTAATGGTTAAAATGGTAAATGTTATGTTATGTACATTTTACCACAATTTAAGAAAAACAGACTAGGAAAGGACTGATAGTAATTTACGTAACCAGACCAGACTTTTAGGCTAAGAACCAGAAATTAAGCTTATTATATAGAACTGTCATAGATTATCACACAATCAGAAGTCACAATCAAGGAAACAGAAATTACATCATGATAAGAGAGAATGGAAAAATTTAGATGTGCATCTTGATAATCTAAGAAGTAAGGTCAGAACCTATGCCAAATTATCATAGTAAAGAGGATGTTCTCTGCTTACTCTCAGTATTGTAATCTGAACAAATAAGATCAAGTTCTCTAGATTAATACTGTAATCTTCTGCAGTGCTACTTTATACTATGAATTCTCTGCCAATTTTTACTCCTCAAACTAGAGTTTCCTTTTGATCAAATAGGTACTCAAAAAACAAGAAAAGCCTTGAAATCAATGTCAAGGGATGATGTTTGAAGAATGTGGTTTCCTCTCACATCCCAGGGATGTTGTTAAAGTCTACCATTATCATAATAAAATACACGGATTATATATAAATACTCTAAAACAAAGGCAAAGGACATATACCTGAAGAACACTTCTGAGATGCTATATTTAGAAGGACCTCTGTCCACTTTGGGGAAGCCATTTTTGATTGAATTGCTTTTGAAGACACAACTCTGCGAAGAAAAACTAAAAAATCCCCCAGATGGAGTTCGGCTGCATGTTGTTTCCTAAGAGCAGCTAAAGAGTGAAGAGACAAGTTTACATTATAACCAAGAGTCAACAGGAAATAGTCTTATATCATATAGCTTACATTTAGATTGCAGTAAGCACAAATCTAATTCAAAATCTAGTTTGTCAGAAAGCTACTGAGTTTTGAAAACGTAAAGAACAGAATGGCAAAAGATTGGAAAATGAAACCAAAAATTGAAACATCTTTTACTTCTGTATACAATAACAATGAGCATGCTAGGATGTATATGTATATACATATACATTAATATAGATATATAATATTATATACAATAATAATGAGCATGCTAGGATGTATATGAGTCCTTGAATAACATCATTTCATTATAATGTTGACAAGAAAAAACAAATTGATTCCTGGCTGGGGCCACCATTTGTATGGAGTTTGCACATTCTCCCCAAATCCATGTGGCTTTTCTTCAGGTACTCTTGCTTCCTCCCACCTCCCAGGGATGTATATATATATATATATATATGTGTGTGTGTGTGTGTGTGTGTGTGTGTGTGTGTGTGAGAGAGAGAGAGAGAGAGAGAGAGAGAGAGAGAGAGAGAGAGAGAGAGAGAGAGAGAGTGTGTGTGTGTGTGTGTGTGTGAGAGAGAGAGAGGGAGTCTCCCCAAATCCATGTGGCTTTTCTTCAGGTACTCTTGCTTCCTCCCACCTCCCAGGGATGTATATATATATATGTGTGTGTGTGTGTGTGTGTGTGTGTGTGTGTGTGTGTGTGTGTGAGAGAGAGAGAGAGAGAGAGAGAGAGAGAGAGAGAGAGAGAGAGTGTGTGTGTGTGTGTGTGTGTGAGAGAGAGAGAGGGAGTACACCCTGTGATAGGATGGTGTCCTGTTCAGCAGTGGCTCTTGCACCCTGGACAGGCTCTGATCACCCTTGATCCTGAACAGGAATAAGCAGGTTGGAAAATGAATGAATGAATGAATGAATACAAATTATTATACAATAAAATTTCATAAAGTATATGATAATCATACAAATGCATGGCAATAAACGATGCAGCATGAAAGCGCTCAGCAAGCCTGTCATAATTGTTATTGTTTTTTAACTGCATGGTTAAATTGTAAGAGATGCTCCTTACAATTTTCACCTTGTAAATATTTATTCTTTGATTTAACCCACTACCACTACAACCACCAACACTCACTGATTCACCAAAAGTTGGGTAAATAATTATCTTACTTGTTTTTATTATTCGTTCTTAAATGTATATATAGCTCACATTTATTTCAAAGTTTAATATTAGAAGTGTTCTGGGTCTTTATTTAGAAGTTTAGTGATGTTTCTGTGACCAAAAATATGCCATAAGAACTTAAGTCTTGCTTGTATCAATTAGGTATGGTAAAAATGGTTTCATTATACATCATTTCACTTAAAGTTCCAGTTTCCAAGAACCTATCTACAATGTTAAATGAGGACTACTGCACTTGTTTTGTGCTATTTTCCCCCTACTATCCTAAAAAGCAATGGTTCTCTATCCAAATATACAGTTTCTACTGGATATAATTTGAGGAGGATGGTTTGTGAACCCCCTAAAAATGAACAAAAAATGTGTATGTGTGTATATTTGACAAAGAAGAAAGGTCATGACTTTTATCATATTTGCAAAAAACCCACAATCCCCTCCCCAAACCAAATTAAGAATCAAAAAAACTTTGTGCTTTCAGATTTTACAAAGAAACAAATTTCTAGGCCTGAGTTTGGTTTGTCTGAGAGCAAATTCTCTTGCCCTAAACAGTCTTCCCAGTTTCTCCAACGCCAGGACCAGCCTTCCCCTTGTCACCAGCTCATTGTTTCCCTCTACCCTGTGTACTTTGAAGCCACAGAGAGAACTGTCTGCTCTTCCTATAACACATCATGTTCTCTTATCACAGAGAACACATTTTACAACTCCTCATTTTGGCAAAATCCCACTCAGAGATGGGGAAAAGTATGTGAGTGGGGTAGCTACCCAGAGTGCCAATCCCAAAGGGGCATTAAAACATGGAAAATCATAAAAATTTGGAGACAAGTATATACAGAACTCCTTTCAGGGAGAGATTCTGGCAAGTTGGATTAAGGAGTACACATACATGGCACCTGTGACAGAGGGGAGACGCCCACAAAGGGACTTGCCCGAGTGACAACAGAAGGCCAGTAATCTACCATCATAGGAAGGTGCATTCGGTTAACTGGAAGACTTCGGTTTTCCTGAGATGTGTGTGCAAGTATACGACAGAACTAACCAGCTAGGGCAATTAAAGAGAAAACTAGGAACTATTCTACATTTCATCCACAGAGTACTCTCCCTCTTCTTTATTTAAATGCTAAGCAAATATTTTTTATAATATTAGTTTTCAGAATATAAAAGTATTAGCCTGCCCTGGGTACCAAATTATCTCACTCCAAGCTTGTTCCGACACATTCCTTCAAGATCCCCTGCATTCTACCCCCTCACCCAGCAAATATTTCTGTTATAAAACACTAAATTAACTAAAGCCTAGAGACCTTGAATATAGAGCTGGTTGATACAAAATGATACAAGCTACGTTTCAGTATTAATACTGTGTTTTAAATAAAGGATACACTTTACTTTCAGTTAAGTAACTTGGAAGGATTGGGGGGTTATTAATATCTGAGCAGTCTGCCTCTGAATGCGCGACCACTGCTGACAAGAGTCAGGCTCATTCTCAGCCATCCTCATAGGCAGAGAGAGTCCAAAGGCACTCTCTCAAGAACGACCTGAGAGGAATGGACATGGACTCAGTCTGCTGTCACACTTGTGGAGACCAAGTCACAGAAGAACTCTTTCTCTCTTCACTGGACATGGAAGGATCCAGTTTGCTTGGAAACCTATAGGCTAAGAAGTAACTCTACAACCTCTTCCCTGTGGTCCATATGTGCAGTACTCACCACAGACTGGTGAGAAACTTACTTTAACAACTTTGTATCCCCCACTGGATCTCAGAAAAGCTGGAGGTGACATGAAAAACTGGTTTTGATTTTATCACACACACCTTGTGAATCTGCCTAAGCCCTTTGCTTAGGACTGTACTATACACAGGGAAAAGGAACTTGCCATTGGTTTAGCCTCTGAAACTGAAAAGCTAGTCCTTAATTAGACTCATCTTCCTAGACTCTGACTTAAGAGATTTAGATATTTCTTCTGAGTTTCTTGTATTACACTATAATTATTTGTTTATACATGTCTGCCTCCCTCATTACCCTAGAAGGTTCCTGAGGGCAGGGACAGTGTTCTATCACTTTGTATCCCCAGGGTATTTCCTCTCTACCCATCTACCCATCAACAACATTAATGTTCTTTAAATAGTATTTTTAATTTCTAATATTATAATATTCCAATACTAATATAGTCACACACTGCATAACAATGTTTTAGTCAATGATAGACCAAATATAGGATAATGGTCCCCTAAGATTATAATGGAGCTGAACATTCCTATCAACTAGTGATGTCATAGCTGTTGTAATATCATAGCACAATGCATTACTCTTTCTGTATTTAGATACACAAATAGTCACCATTGTGTTACAATTGCCTATTTCATGTTCAGTACAGTAACATGCTGTATAGGTTTGTAGCCTAGGAACAATAGGCTATACCATCTAGCCTAAAAGTACAGTTGGTTATACCATCCAGGTTAGTGTAGGTATACTCTATGATGTTCACACAATGATGAAACCACCTAACATCATTAAACTATACACAAATGTATTAACATTCATTGAGCTTTCATTGTGTGCCAGATACTGCTCTAAGTGTTTTAGATATATTAATCCCCATGGCAATCTTAGGAGGTTGGTTCTATTATCATCCTTATTTTACAGATGAGGGAATTGGGGTACAGAATGATTATGTAACTTGCTCTCTCCCTCTATTTATCCACCTAATCCAGAAAGGATTTAAGGGCTCCCAGAATTTATTATGGCAATACGACATGGTAGGTTTATAATCTTTTTCTGAATAAATGACTAATTTTGGATCTTTATTCTCTCAATTATGCAAAAGACATATGTAGTAGTTCTGCTGTTCAGGGTGTAAGTTCTACTGAAATACATTGATCACTATAAAGCCCTAAGCAGATGATCATATTACAGCAACGAAAAATTATGATGGCTAAGTATAACGAAGAATTATTAGTGACTAGAGAACAAAACAGATAGGAAGTAGTCGAGCTCTTCTAATTATAGTCCAATTCCCAAATATCAAAACCCTTGATCCTGATTCAAGCCAAGTTAAAGAAAGCTTGTCAGGATCAAATGCTAAGAAAAACACCTGAGCCTCCTCCTAGGCTATATATAACCTGGAGGAAACCAATTACCTAAAATTTAGGTCCTAGAGCCTGGACAGTCGAAGAGAGGCTGAACCTAGAGAATGGGTGTATGGTCACAGCATCAGGGTTAACACACTCTAAGGAGAGGAGGTTTGGTCAGAAGCTCATCTAAATCATATATATGTGTATGTATATATATATATATATATATATATATATATATATATATATATATACACACATATATATATATATTTGGAGATAAAAGAGGTTTGTAAATGGACAAATAAAAATCCTTTCATGCCTCACAAGCGAAGAAATCTACATTCTAATCATATGCACACAATGGGGACTCAATAAGTGCTTGTAAGCAAAGGCAGAAAAAAAGGTTTATGATACCTCTGAAATCTTTCTTCTCAGTTTCTCCACTGGAGTCAACTTTTTTTTCTTCTTCTTCACCCTCTTCTTGTTCCCCTTCTCCAAAAGAGGCCATAAGTAGTACACCAGTTTGGGACAACAAATTCTTCAACTGACTACAGAGTAGATCTAACAAGGATTGAACCACCTTGGGACTCAGTTTATCAGCATAGGTCCTATGAGAAATGAAAGGAAAAAAATAAGTGGTAGGAATACAGAAGGGCAAACATAGTGCTTAAACACATAAAGTAGATGAGAGGAAAATGGAGATTACTAAAATATGGGAAAGCCCCATATAGCTCCATCAAGACGTCTATAATACTTACCCTGTAGTGATGGCTAGAATTTGGAGCAACCTTGTACTGGCCACTTTCAAAGCTGTGCTAAGCTGGGAAACACCCGTCTTTGGCAACAATTGCAGGGGCTGTCCTAGCATGGTGTCTGTGCCGCATAACTGTGACAATACATTTAGCAGACCAGTGGAAATTGCCAAAGAAACATCCACTGGTTGATAATGAACACTCAGGGCGAAAACTGTGACCAAAAGGAGACGCTGCTGGGCTTCTGAAAAACAAAGAGAGAGACAGTTGAGAATTTTCTTTGAAGTAAACAAAGGATTTACTAAAATGAATCTTTTTCTAAAATATAAACAGCAATATGAAACACTAGTATATTTCCAAATATTTACTCTTTACTGTAAGTTGATTACTAATGTTAAACACAAAATATAGAACACAACTATCAATTATAACCTTAGTCCAAAATGTAACCTACATCTTGTATTTGCAGGGACAGTTACTCACCAATGTGATGCTTATTTGCCTGCAGGGCTCTTTCCAGGGTAGCAGACAACTGTTGATAAATCTTATGCACAGCCACCTGGATTTCAATCTGAATATTTCTCTTTGCTGCTCTGATTCCATCCTGAATTACAATAAAATTTTTTTTCTATTAGCAATAACAATACCTCCTTGCAAAAAGAAGTAATAACATTTTATCCCTAGTCTATCCTAGAGCCCTATGGTGTCATGAAAGTTTTATAATAAATTTAATTTTAAATGCCTGATAATTCTTGAATCTGTATAATCTTTCTCCTTCCTATTCTTCCAATTTTTCTTCTCTAAATATGGAAGACAATACACATAATATTTATTTTTAAAAATTATCAAAGGAATCAGAAAACTAGGTAAAATGATCAAATCTAAAATGTAAACTCTGAGCCGGGCATGGTGGCCATGCCTGTAGTCCCAGCCACTCGGGAGGCTGAGGCAGGAGGATTGCTTGAGCCCAGGAGTTTGAGGTTGCTCTGAGCTAGGCTGATGCCACAGCACTCTAGCCAGGGCAAAAGAGCGAGACTCTGCCATACATACATACATACATACATAAATAAATGTATGTATGTATGTATGTATGTATGTATGTCAACTCTGAAACCCATGCTCCCAAACTCCAATCCCTATCCCACCTTAGACATATCTCTATCCCATCTGGCTAAGAATTAATAAAACTGAGCCAGTAAAGAATCTAAAATTACAATGGTACCATGGCTCATCTAATCCCAATTGTACTACTTAGGAAACTAAACCAGTAAGATATCTTAAAAAATAATTTATAAGTCTATACGTGTGTGTGTGTGTGTGTGTGTGTGTGTGTATTTTTTTTTTTTTTGAGACACAATCTTACTGTCACCCAGGCTAGAGAGCAGTGGCATCATCATAGCTGCAACTTCAAACTCCTGGGCTCAAGCAATCCTCCTGCCTTGGCATCCCAGAGTGCTAGGATTACAGGTGTGAGCCACTGCATCTGGCCAAGCTTTTATATTTTTAAACCTTAATCATAAACACCAAAAAGTTTAAAAAGGCTTTATAAAAAGACAGTTAAAATCTAAAGACACTGTAAGGTGTCACCTACTTGATAGTGATGCAATCGGCCACTCTCTCCTTTGGCTCCTGTGTGTCCAACAGTGCCTAAACCAAAACACCCTGCTAGAAACTGCAGCCTTACAGACGTGAGCAGTGTGGATGACTGGAAGCCTGAGCTTGACCTGCTTCCTGCCAGTGAGATGCTACCTTTTTCCTCCATTCCAGACAATAGAACAAGAATCTGATGAAGCGCCTCTAAGCGAAGCTTGAGGAAAAAAAACATATTTTAGAGTTATTCACTGAACTCAGATGCAAAGCAATGCTGTATGTCAAAGACTATTATTTAGCACATAGAAAATTCTAACATTTCTTACAAATCTATTGTATTAAGATAAACATTAATTTTAGTATTATTTCTGGTTTTTTATCAGGATATCCTTAAAAACTTTATAAGCATACTTCAGTATAAAAGAGGCTACACAGTACAGTGGAAAAAGTAGTAGATTGGACGTAGGAGACATAATTTCAAGGCCAGACACCTCTGCCTACTCTGTGGCCATGGGAAAATCACTTAACTTCCTGAGTTTCAGTTTCCTCATGTGTAAAGTGAGACTAATAATAACCTTATCTAATCTACTCACAGAGCTATTGTGAAGCTCATGAGGAGAGAGATACATGTGAAGATTTCAAAACTATAAGGTAGTATTGTTATTGCTTCCTTTGTTTATTATTAGCTCATACAGAATAAATACTCTTTCGCTCAAGAATTAGAAGTGCTTCTGAATAGTTTCTCTGTGGTTCTCTTGAACTTCTGCCTCTATCTTCCCTAGGAGGACACTGCAGTTGATTGGCCTATCCCTCTTCTTTAAAAAAAAAAACCAAAACAAAAACAAAAAAAAAAAAACTTATTTTATTTGGAATAGTTTCATATGTGCATAACTGTAAAGATGAGAGAGTAAAACAGAGTTCTTGCATACCCTTCCCCTAGCTTCCCCTAACATTAACATCTTACATAACCATGATACATTTATCAAAACTAAGAAATTAACATTGGAACAATACTATTAACTAAACCACAGACTTTATTTGGATTTCATAATTTTCCTACCATGTCCCTTTTCTGTTTCAGGATCCAATTATGGATGCCATGTTGCATTTAGGTGTCATGTCTTCTTAGTCTCCATTACTCTGTGACAATTTCTCAGTCTTTCTTTTATTGTTCATGACCCTGACACTTTGGAAGAGCTGTTCATGTATTTTATAAATGTCCCTAAATTTAGTTTTGCCTAACTTTTTTGTCATGATTAGACTGGAATTGTGAATTTTGGGGAAGAATATCATTTAAAGTGTCCTAGGCACATTATATCAACGTACATGATATCAATGACTTATTACTGGTGATGTTAATCTTGATCACTTAGTTAAGGTCACGTGTGCCATGTTTCTACAATATAAAGTTACTACTTATTCCCCTTCCCATACTCTATTTGTTAGAAGCAAGCCACCAAGTCCAGCCCGCCCTCAATGGGGGCTGGAATTAATCTCCACCTCCCACAAGGAAGAATATGACAGAATTTGTGGACATAGTAAAACCACAATAATTAATAAATATTTGGGAGGAGATACTTTGAGGCTATGAAAAATCTTGCGTCTCCAAGTTTTGCTCACAAATTTTAGCGTCCATCAGTGGGTCTTGACTACAGCAATATTTACTGTGGGGCTCTAATCTAAACTAGATGTCTAGTTTAAACTGAGACAAATAGGTCAAAAATGGAGGCTCTGAGAAGCAGATCCCTATGGTCATCAGCCAGTCTGACCCTAGTTTTTAGGAGACATGGGAAGGCTTATGATTAGAGTATATTGTTTTGAGAAATGACAACTTAAAAATGCACTTTTGACCTGTTCAAACAAAATAACAAGTTGTTCCAGTTAACAAAGTAATATTAAGAATTGTAGGGCAAGCAAGGAACAGAAGAAAAGGAAAAGTTTTTCCTAAAATTGTACATTCAGTGGCTTAGTTTAAGTTTCCAGAGTCTCTCATGAGGAGTAAATATCAAAGACTTACTTCTGCCCTTAACTGCTGCTGTTCCATTGCAATGATGGAGGCCTGGGGGCTTGTAGACATACTTTCCTCTGGCTCTTTAAAACCTGGGGCATTCCCCACATCTCCACTCACAAAGCTTACAACATTTTCAATCAAAGTGTGAACTCCCAAAGACTTGGTAAGATCAAAATCAGACTCAAAGGAATAAGAGGAGTTGCACAACCAGTCTCTGTTATGTTTCAGGCGAGCCCAAGAGTCACTCAGGGATTCCAACTGACTGTGCATAGGACCTACACACAAATAGAACAAACATATATCAGTGGCAATCAAGTGGAACATACATTCTGAAACTAGATAAGGCTGAGTGCTGCTACCATACCAAACTGGTGGAAAATGGATACTCATGTTTTGAATACACGCATGCATTAAGTGAATCTGAGCAAAATGCTTTGGTAAAAAAAGAAAACAACAAACAAACAAAAACCAGAGCAATGTAAGAAAATAAAGGGAAAAGCCCTGTTTGATGTACCAGAGTCTCTGTAAGCGCTTTAGCAACACGCTGCCACAAGAAAAAGAAAGGCAGAAGCTGTTCTCAAAATGCTTAGCTTAAAATGCTCTGCAAGTATTAAACCAGACCATCATTTATGAACAAAAAGTAACTAGGCACTTAGGACATTGCTGCTAAGACCTACTTGAAACAGAAAGATTTCATCTAATTTAACATTATCATCACAAAAGGTAAGTTAAGACTGCACAAAGTGTCTACATATCTGCAATGAAACATTACCAAAAAATGAATATAGAAGGGCAAGTAAACTTACACAAAAAGAAGACACAAACATCACCCTTTGGGTTTCATTAATATAAGGAACATTCTCACTGACTGTGTCATGTGCATATTTACTGCAGATTGTGAAACTCCTATATAGAGGAAGCAAAGTTTCACAGACAAGAATATATGAGATTTACTGTAAAATGATACTTACATAAAATTATCAAGTGGCATCACAATAGTTGTTAAATATAATACCATTAGTTTTGCCAGTGGGTATTTTTTAAGTTAAAATGTTTATATCAGACAGCAAAATGTTAACATGTTTGAACACAAGAGCAACTGTCCAAGTCATATGCCAATATTAGCTTTAAATAAATATATACATCTCCAATTCTTGCACATATTTGTCTTTAGTTGATCTCAAGTACATGAATTTGATTAACTATGATTCTTGATTCATGATATACTCTCATCATTGGTCCATGCATGGCCCACTTTCATATTCGTATATTTATTTTTAATAAATACTTGTGAACAAAAAGAACTAGAAAACTGACAATAAATTGTATCTATCTGTTTGCTCCTCCTCCAACCCATCTCTTCCTGTCTCCTCCTACCTAAGGTTTTATTATCCAGAAGCCTGGGTTTATTATTTCCTTGCTTTCATTGTTGTTAAATATTGTTTTATGTATTCCTAAGATGAATAATTGTTAGTTTTAGTTGTTTTTGGTAATTTAGAAAAGAATATTATTTTAGGTAATCTTTTTGAACATACTCTTTTCATTCAATATAATATTGCTAATATTCATTCACATTACTATATGCAGCCATGGTTCATTTGTTTGACTGCTGTATAATATCCTATCATTTGAACATATTCTATTAGGAACGCTTCTTAAGGTACCCAATTAGATATTCATGACAAAAATTGTATTTGTTACACAACTAGATGGAAAGTTTGGGACAATAACTACTTAAACACTAATGCCTGCGGAGAAAACAAACTAACACAATATTGAATGCATAATCTTATTTTTTAATTACTACATTGGTGTCAGTTAAACCCTAGGACTTCGAAATCAGACAAATTCCTAACAGGGAGTGAATATTATAAAGTAACTATGAAATAATTCATATGAATCCTAGTAAAGTAATTTAGAATGGCAAAGAATATATAGTTTATCTGCCTCCCATGTTTTAGCAAGAATTCTTAAGATTAAAAAATGCTTAATTTTCAGTTTTACTGAACATGAAAAATAACCAATCTGAAAATTTTCCCTAATTGTATAGCTGAATATTCTTTCATGTAACATAGTAAAACTCCAAAGAATAATGTCACAGATGCATAATTTATTAATTAAAAAAATATTTAACAAATAAAGCAGGGACTAATGAAAAAAAAATTCATTGCTCATTTCCTTAAGCACCCCAAATTCAGAATCTGTATTTAGCCTTAACTTACAAACTATAGTTTTTGGTTCCTTGCACTGAGTTTGTTTTTTTTTTTTTCAATAAAATTTCAGCATAAAATTTTCTTCTGTTTTCCAATACTTATAAATTACTTTTCAAAATGAAAATAAAACATACAATGAATGAGCTAGTATTAGAATCACAGAAGTAAAGGAGATCTTAAAAGATTATCTAGTCCAAGTTCCTCAAATGAACAGAGATACAAAGAAACTGATCTGCCAAATTAATAACGCTAATTCCTTTATTTTATAAGAGGCAATCTTACATATTCTGCTATTAAGCAATTCACAACTCACTGATCTATGGAAATTTCAACTCCCTGCCTTCATAAAGGTTCATGAATCTATGAATAGTGACTGCCTTCATATAAACCAAAATATTCTATGGAATGGCTGGCCAAGCCCCAAACTAAATCCTCTCTGCAATTTAAAGCAGGGTCAGCAAACTTTTTGTGTAAAGGGCCAGACAGTAAATATTTTAGGCCTTTCAGGCTATAAAGTCTCTGTCACAACTACTCAACTCTGCTGTTGTAGTGTGAAAGCAGCCACACACAGTACATAAACAAATGAGTACGGCTGTGTTCCAAGATGGCAGGCCAGACTTGGCCTACTAGTTGTAGTTTACTGACCCCTAACTTAAAGGATGAATTTATTATGGTTATGACCCAAATAAGACCTCATATAAATAAAATATAAGAACAGGAAATATGCTATATGATAACATTAGGATAAACAAAATAATTTTAATAAAAATATTTACTTTGACATTAAAAATACTTTGAAACACAAAAACTTACAGTATGGAAATGGGAGATGAAAGAACTTTAAAAAAATTATAATAATCGTGGTTACTTTGGTTCATTCTGTATTGTTTTATCTGAATATAGGAAATACTGTATCTGAAAAGCATATCAAAAGTTTCTACATAGCAATTGAAACTAAGCCCAATTCTTACTTAGTATTAATTCAGAGTCAGCCGACTATATAAAGAAAATACAAAGTCCAACAAAAAATTTTTGAGATTGTTTACTTGTCCTTACAACTTTGGCTCTTAAATGGAATTTTCAAAATGAACATGGCAGAGCTGCAATACATACTTTATAAACCATAAAATATGTAGGCAAGCTAAAAGGGGAAAAAAATTAAACATGCCATCATGTACTTGCTTGAAGCTCTTCTTTTTTCTGGGGCTCAACTGGCCAAAAAGGAGTAAATACACTACCACACGAGAATCAGAAGACAAAAGGAGAAATTTGATACAGGAGAGAGACAACATTTACATTTGCTCTTCTTTATATACTCTAGTTTGAAATGCATAGACAACATAGCATTTCACCCATACACGTTATACAATGAAATACATGTTGATAAATGTTTCCAGTATTATTTTAGCAATAAAACCCTAACACTATATTAAAAAGACCCAGCAGGGGAAAATCAAACCATATAGTATTTTTAACTAACAAGATTCCTGATGTTGTTTCTTAAATTACTGCTTTGATATTCTACCATTTTTCACTGTATCAGCTTCCACGTAATATGAAAACTAAAATCAAGGATCTACAAAAAGGTCTTTCTATGAAGAATCAGCTCAATTCTGTACAACTATAACAAATCTTTTAAGTATTTGTCAAAGTACCAAAATACCAACATATTTTTCAAGAATCTTGATAGGCTGTTACGAAAATTAAATGAGTTAATATTTGTGAAGTGCTTAGAACAATTCCTGGCATTATAGTAAATAGTTTTTAAGTACTTAATAAATGCAAATTTCATATTGCATCAGAGGCGATAATCAGAAGAAATAGACTTCACCTGCCTCTTTCAAAAGTAATTTACAACATATTTTTGGTTTTAGCATTTAGCTTTAATGCCTCTGAAAAGCTAAGCAAGGTGGCTGAGCTAAACATATTTGCTCACATTTCTCTGCCCCTTTCTACCATATTTGTTTTCTTGGACCAAGGGCTTAAAGCAATTGTGAAACATTAACAGGAGGGGAGAAAAAGGAGCAATCATGGTTTAACAGCATGAATCTTAGTATCCCCAATGCTAAATACTAAGGTTACAGGCAATAAGCTCTCCCAAGAAGCGGTCTTTGGAGGCATGATAAGAGCAGCTGAAAATGTGTATACAACCATTAACTGTCATTTATACACCCTTTAATTTAAATAAATAGGATATAATTAAACATTGTTATCTCTCTCCTATTCCTCCTATCAGGCATTTAGTAACTCAAAACCACTTAGACTAATAAATGCAAATGCTTTGTGAGGGAAAAAATTTTACATTTCCTCCTCAAAATACTGGAAGAGGGTAAACAGCACACAGAAGAATTCTCAGTTGCCTGGACATTTACTTGTCCTTCATGGCTCAAGTCATACCAAAACACCTGACAGTTGCATGGTCCCAAACAGTTCTCAAAATTGGCAGGTTCATCTGCCCAATAGAAGATAGGGATATTTTGGCTTAAGGCATCTGGCCCATAATAAATAAGGGAAAAAATAGGGTGGTTTATTTTACTATCATTTAAAACCGAAAACAAACAAAAAACCCACTTTGGTCAAAGGGTAGTCATTAAATACACAAGATTTTTAAAAATTTCTTTCAAAATATAATCAAAATATATTGAAAATACATGTTTTATATTGAAATATATTTACAATGTTAATTTCTTCTAAAGGAAATCCATTAAAATAAGAAAAATAAAAGCTATTAAACATACATTTTCATTCTTTAACCTACAAACTCTAAGATTCTTTTTTTTTTTTTAAGACAGAGTCTCACTCTGTTGCCCGGCTAGAGTGCCATGGCGTCAGCCTAGCTCACAGCAACCTCAAACTTCTGGGCTCAAGCAATCCTTCTGCCTCAGTCCCCCAAGTAGCTGGGACTACAGGCATGTATCACCATGCCCAGCTCTTTTTTCTGTATATATTTTTAGTTGTCCAGCTAATTTCTTTCTATTTTTAGTAGAGACGGGGTCTCACTCTTGTTCAGGCTGGTCTCGAACTCCTGAGCTGAAGCAATCCTCCCACCTCGGCCTCCCAGAGTGCTAGGATTACAGGTATGAGCCACCATGCCCGGCCTGATTCTTGAGATTAAAAGTATTGTTGCTGTCCTTCCTAAAATAATAACTCTTCTACTTTGTAGTCACCTGTCCCTAGGAACAAAACCATCAGCAAAATTTTGCCCTGAGAATATTAAAATGAACAATTAAGTGATATAAAGAATATTTATATAACTAGTTTGCCTACTTCCTTGCCTATTGTAACTTCCTAAATGGGTACTTAAAAAAAAGAAAAGAAGAAAACTCTTCCCATGAGTTCCTATATTTGCTTTTCTGTTTTCAACAAAATAAAGTTAAATTCCAACAAGTTAATAGGTATTGGTACTACCTTGAGCTTTTTGGAGGAGATGGTTTATCCATAAACAAAATTTGAATTAATGGTTTAATTTCATTTATATTTATTTAGATCTAAAATTGACATCTACTTATAGGATAATTGTTTAAAATATGAACAGGTAGCTACTCTAAAATAATAATTTTAATGTTATATTTATTCCTCCAAAGTAATTCACATCAAATTATAGGTCACTCTTAACTCGAAGATAAAGATTCTACTTTGTTTTGTTTTGTTTTTGAGACAGAGTCTCACTCTGTTCCCCAGGCTAGAGTGCCGTGGCGTCAGCCTAGCTCACAGCAACCCCAAACTCCTGGGCTCAGGTGATCCTTCTGCCTCAGCCTCCCGAGTAGCTGGGACTACAGGCATGCACCACCATGCCCGGCTAATTTTTTGTATATTATTTTAGTTGTTTGGCTAATTTCTTTCTATTTTTAGTAGAGACGGGGTCTCGCTCTTGCTCAGGCTAGTCTCGAACTCCTCAGCTCAAACGATCTGCCCGCGTCGGCCTCCCAGAGTGCTAGGATTACAGGCGTGAGCCACCGCGCCCGGCCAAGATTCTACTTTGTTTATTCCAAATATATTAATTTGCCACATGCTGGCTTGGTTAACATAGATTGACTATCAAATCATATCTCCCTAAGCACAATAAAAATTTGAGAGAAAAGAATAATTTTAGCCAATGGACTATCACTTATAAGTATAATTATAATTAGTATGGCAGGAACTCTTAAACTATAGGTTGGATCCCTTATGCTATTCAGTAAGTCTGGAGTCATTTTCTCTCTTAGCACCAAATGATATGTATTTATTAATATAACATGGATTTTTAGCAACAATATTCATCTGAGTAAACAAAATTAGGGAAGTATATCTGTTCCAAAAATTTAATTCCTAAGTCAAAGTGAACTATCAATTTTCAAAGAATTATAGAACACACATTACACATTATACTAAATATCATTTAATTTCTTTCATATGACAAATATCTTGTAAATTTTTTTTTAGAAACTCAGCAGCTTTTATATGGTACAGTCTCAAATGACTTTTCAATAAATAAAGCACCATCTCTGCTCCTTGTTATTCCTACTATTTCAGACAAATCATTCTCTGTATTCTAATTGTAATCATATTATGAAATTGATAAATTTTAAGTAACAACATTTCTTCTTTTGAGTTACATACATGAAAATGAAAAAATCACGTGTGCATTTCTCTCCGTCATTTCTCAGATTTTTTCCTATGGGGGAGAAACTTAACACTCTGTCAAGGAAGTTATCAAGAGAAAGGGTTCACTTTGAAATACAGAAGATTTAATATCATGAAAAAAATTTTTTTTCACAAGCTTTTAGAAAACTGCTACTTTTCTACACTTTTTAATGCTTAATTTTCACAACTACATCATAAATGGTTTTAAATAAAATTACCAGTTAATAGAGAATAATAACTTAGAAAGTTTTTAGTTAACTTTGAATTTATATTATTATGTCTAAAACTGCTGGGTTTTTCCTCCATTTGTACATATAACCATGAGTTAACTATATCATTCATTAAGATTGAGCTTCTAACAAAAGACCTTAACTCTTGATGACACTCTAAAATTGCTCCTCATGGAAAATTTTTTTTAAGAAAAATCAGTTCATCTCTGAACATGATTTTTCTTAAGAGAATAAGAGGGGAAAAAACTAGAACTTTCCTTTGGAAAATGTGTGTACTTGCACATGGGGTAAAGAGAGGTTCTCCCTGTAATGCCATTTAAACTCTAGCAACTCTATTAGTAAGCTAAAACATGAAAAATTATGTACATCTTCCTCTACTCCCCACAATAATGAAATGCACCATTTCTGGAATTCTGTAGAACTTTCAAAAAGTCAAAACACATGACAAATGAGAAACACAACTAATTGTTAACTCCTAAACATTCCCAGATTTTAAAAGGGTGTATATTTTTTAAAAAGTAATCTTCCTTTTAACTTCCGATAAAATGATTCTGAACTTTTTTGCAATACATTTCAAAGACAATCAGATCTAAATACACCAGATAGAAAAACAGCTACTTAATTTAACCAGTTCTTAATGCTTACCTCTCTTTCTATGAGATGATGCCAGATCCAAATCAGCATTTCGTCTGCCACTCTATTAAAAGTAAATAAATTTTTAAAAATTAGTTGTGAAAAGTATTTTAAGATTTAATAGAGTATCAGAATAAAAAATAATATGTATAATTAACAGCGATGCAATGCCCTACTTATTCACCAATCAAATCAGACTAATAAGAAAAGTCCCCAAAAACCCATTGAAAATATTTAAAAGAAAGCTCAGGCACATAACTCTCAGATACTAATTCAAAAAAGTCAAAGTACACATTAATTAACATTATAAAGTAGCAGTAGTTTCTCTTTGTTGTTACCTTTTTTTCTTTGGAATCTTTGTCTTTTATTTTCCAAATACAGTGTGATCTTATTAATACCCTCTAGATGCCTAAAGCCCTTGCAGCACTGTTCCATTTTCCAAAATTACTACTCCTTTCTATATCTTCACTTTCTTTTCAAAAGTCCCACTAGCCTTGGCTAGGCGTTCAGAGGAAGATAATCTGATGAATTCATGTTAACAGAAAAAGAACATAGTCCTAAGCCTTCTGGTAGTGTTTTTAAAAGATTTTTAAATGTTTTTTAAAACCTGTTAAAATAGAGAAGTCTCAAATTGCTTAATAAAACAGTGAAGGCTTTCAGGAACAATGGAAGTACATTTCTGTGTGTCTGGTGGGGAGAGATGCAGACAACTTTCTTCTCTGCCCATATGTACAGCATAATGACTTAAGTTTACACACAGTCTTCACATTACGGTCTTATCAATTTCAACTATACTCTACCACACAAACAAAAAAGTTGGTGTCAAAGAAGTAAGGCTGCAGAAGTGACAAAATAGATCCATTTGGGAAATATTATTGTAGAAAATCTTTACCTGGTCACACATATAGGCACATGTACCACGTTGTAGATAGACACATTTTGTCTTATACCCTCCCACTCACCCACATATATATCAACAGAAATAAGTATATTCTCAGGCCATGAGGTTCTCAATAAAACACCCAATGGTCATCACAATAGCTCCTGAAGCATCACTGTGTCATTCAATAAAACATTTTTTTCACATAGCACCTTTGCCACGAGGGCTCATGGAAGAATTAATCTCAGGCCTCAGAATGAGAAATATCTGTGTTTCGCTTGAATGACTAGATTGTTTTTATCATTTAGACACTGTGAGTCATGCAACACATTATGCTTTCCTTGTCTGGTAGCCCACCTATAGCAGAACACCACAGGATATGTGCCAAGATAAGCAAATCTTACCCTGAGCTTTATTTTCCTCTCTCAGATTTTTTTCAGTCCTAATTCATTTAGCTAATTTGTAAAGTATTTACTTTTGTATGCTAAATCAAATCCTTTGAGAAATGAGAGAGCTAGGAAACAGACTAGAAGGGGTAGTAAGAAATGTTGACAAGAATGACAACTGTCAAACAGTTAGGTTTGGTATTTTGTTTACAAAAACAGAGAAGTACACAATATATCACATAATACACTTTATTTTTTTTTTTATTTTTTGAGACAGAGTCTCACTCTATTGCCCGGGTTAGAGTGCCATGGTGTCAGCCTAGCTCACAGCAACCTCAAACTCCTGGGCTTAAGCAATCCTACTGCCTCAGCCTCCCGAGTAGCTGGGACTACAGGCATATGCCACCATGCCTGGCTAATTTTTTCCATATATATTTTTAGTTGGCCAGATAATTTCTTTCTATTTTTAGTAGAGATGGGGTCTCGCTCTTGCTCAGGCTGGTCTCGAACTCCTGACCTTGAGTGATCCTCCCGCCTTGGCCTCCCAGAGTGCTAGGATTACAGGTGTGAGCCACCGTGCCCAGCCCACATAATACACTTGATGAAAGGAAGTTAAAACAAGATTTGGCATTAAAGTGGTAACTTCAGTCATTTTAAAAAAGCATTTCATTCCCCAACAACTCAGAGTAAATGAAGTGTACTGGACATCAAAGATATAAATGGTAATCTTAAATAACTTCACGGTATAGAAAGGTAGCATATTTCAGGTGGAAAACCCCAGATATCTGAATTTAGAGGTTAGAAAGAAGTCAGAGCTAAAGAGAGAAATCATTAACATATATGTGGTAAATATCTATTCAACATAGTTATCTCATTTCTCCCAAAGTTATTTTTTTTTAAATTATTTTATGTCTAAAACAAACATATTACTTACTCTAACCAAAGCCTTGTGTATCTATACACTGAAAACAAAAATCCTTCTTTACTGAATCTAGGTATACCTACCAGTGCGTAACCTTCTTCATCTGATTCAGGCTGAGACAAATCAGATTCACTCCTCGATTTGATCAGTCTATAATTTGGACTTGCGTGGACTAGCCGGCTCTCTGCAGTAAGACTTTCACTCCTGTCTCGCATGCACAAAGAAAAGTTTTTTGATTTGGAACTGTCAGTGAACATAAAATTGAATGGAACTAGTAGCACAGAGATAACACACACAGATAGTGAGGAGTAATTATATTTGTTGATGGGAAATCCTAACGTCTGTTTAAGCACAAAGCTCTTCACAATTACATCAAAATAATTTGCATGTCACTAAATTAAGAGAGATGCAAGTAACTGCATATGTTTTTCAACTGCTGTTGTTTATATGTATGAAAAATTGTGCCTCCTCATTTAATCAGAAATTTATATTCCATGCTGAATCAGTATCATTGTTTACATTACTTTAAAGTCATCCTAGTCAATTTGAATTTCTTCCTTCATGTCTGTGTTAATATCAGAACAACCCTGTAACTTTGAGAATAAACCATTTCAACGCATAAAGTAACAAAGAGAGAAGGGTAATGTTTTAACTTTCTAGTCAGTCCCACCTGGTCATAAGTCCACCCCCTTCAGAGGCACTTGTTGAAGGTTGCTGCAACTGTCCTTCTTCCCTTCTCTTCTGAAGCTCATCGATCACTGGACTTACTCCTAATATTAACAGGGCACACCGATGGATCACAGAGTTGCAGGCAGCAGTGTACACATCCTGACCCTCAGGAAGGTCTGTGCTGACCCTTCGCTCTTGCTGGGACTGAGGAGGTGGATCATCAGCTCGAGTCCCAGACCCTGCCCCACTGTTCATTCTATCTCGGTCTCGGCTACGAGCTACTTCACGGGCTGAGAGGAAACACTGAAAGATTTCTGTAACATGCAACACAAAAACAAGGTCTTAACACATGGGGAGAGAAGAGCAAAGAAAATAACAATAAAAATAGTCAAAAAGTTTGGACCAAAAACTTACTAAAAGAGGGAAAAATTATTTTTAGACATTAAATACAGCATAGTTAACTTAGTTAAAATTGTATCTAAGTGTATTAAAGCATTGCACCTTTCATAAAAATTACAATAGGAAATACTCATATGCCTTCACAGAATTTAGATTTGGCTGATCCTATTTCAAATTTTATTAACGAATTAGATCAGTGGTTTTCAAAACGTGATCCCAGACCAGCAGCACGCATCCACATCATCTGGGCACTTGTTTGAAATGCAAATTATTGGGCCCAACTCAGACTTTATGAAACAGAACCTCTAGGAGTTGGGCCCAGCAATCTGTGTTTTAACAAGCCCTCCAGTTGATTTTGAAACTCACAAAAGTCTGTGTAGCACTAGGTTGAATAAAAATAACTGCTTATTTCTGAAAAATTCTGACTTTGGTATGAAAAATACCAGATTACAAAGGAAACCTACAAAATATAAGTTACATGAGTTATAGCAAAAAGGCCCCTTTCCCCTTCCAAACTCTATATAATTCCTAACACCTACACTTTCCTGTATCTTAAACACATTAAATAAGTGCAACCACTAAAGGTCTTTGCTGAAACAGAATCTGGTTACAATACATGGGGCAAGATTGCCTCCAGGGTCAGATAGCATCACCAGGAATGTCCATCTGATGTCAGCCCCTCCCCAATTACAAGTGTAAAAAGTCAGTGGAGTTAATAAGGTTCTGATGCAATGGTAGATGTTTTATAAGAGGAAAGGAATTTTTTGCTCAAATTTGGAGTAAGGATGGTATTCTTAAGGGGAAACTAAGGCAGAAAAGTTGGTAAAATACTAGATTCATCTGTCAATAGGGAAGTACAAACTTTAAAAATGGATCTGTGTATTTTATAGAATTATGACAATATTTTCATTATGATATTGAAAGTCCCTTGTTTCTATAAAAATCAAAGCAACAAACCCTCCTTGAGTCCAGAACCAGAAATCAGTTAAAATAGTTAAGAGAACAGTCACTAGAGTTTTGGGAAGACCTGGTTCTAATTCCAGCTGCTACTAACTGTGGCCCTAAGCACATAATTTGCTTCCTTAAACCTCAGTTTGCCCATCTTTAGAATGATGTAGTATGAGAACTTGTAAACTGTTGTGAGAATGAGTTAATCTATGTGACACACTTGACCCAGTGCCCAGCACATAATAGGTGCTCAAAAATTATACCTAGTTTAAAAATCATTACTCCCCAGATGACTCTTATGGTTTCTTTTATTGTAATTGAGGGTTATGCTTTGTTACCATGTTTTGCCCATTAGTCTTTGCTTCCAGGAACCTCTAAATTAAGTTTTAAATTCAATTGCAAAATTCTCTCAGCCTATTTTTAAAATACAATCATTCTCCTTCCCCATCTCCAACCCCCTTTTCTCCATTTGGACCTTATCTTTTTCCTCTTGTATAAATGGTTTTTGGTCTTGCTTTGGGCCATCTCAAAATCATTTTTAGAACTATGCAGAACACAAATAAATTGATAATAAAGTAAATGCCAAGTTCATTGATTAATACAATCTCAATGCCAAATGCATAGCTGGCCATAATGTTTTAGACTATAAATTAAATATACACTTTAAATTGAAACGGCCAAATTACTCAAAAGATACTAAAAGATATTTTAAAAGCTTTGATATTTCTCTTTAGATGTATACATAATTACCTTTAAAAATTATCTGTAACCTTAGAATATAAAAGTATGAAAAGTTTTATTCACCCAGCTGATAGTATTCTCATGTATACTCTTGATCCCAATTGAAACAACATGTAGTAAATGGGTGAAATTTATAATTTTAAAAGTTCTACACATGGAAATCAACATAGCTCTCCTAATAGACATGGAAAGGAGCTCTCTTCCTCACCACACAGAGGTAGGGACAACTTGGTACCCTCAGAGGATATATTTTGAATGACCTTATGTAATCACTCATGGGTGTCATTTTGTGCATGAGGCTCAGTGTAGCAGGTACTGACATGCCTGCTTCCAGAGCTTTTCAGCCCTGAATATGCAATCCAAAAGCATCTGAATGGCACTAGCACAGTTGTAAGAGCCCCCGGAAATGTTAACTAAATGCAAATTCAAATTAACAGTGGAATATCAGATTCTTTTAGAAAAACTAGAGAAAACTTGCCTTTCTCTTTCAAGCCATTTCCCCTACCAAAAAGAATCCCACAGTGTGTATCTGCAAAGTAAGAAGGGAATACTCACTGCCAGCTGTCATCACTTCATGTTCCCGTTCCTCCTCTTCATCCTCCGGCTCCGGATGCCCCTCTTCCCGGTCTCTCTCAGCCTGTTCTTCCATTTCAGCTTCTTCATCAATGGTCCGGGTAAATGAATGCTCCTGAGGATCAACATCTGCAGAGTCTTGGTTTTCTGAGATCTTAAAAGAAATTATCAGAAACTACACTAAATATATTTTTCAAAAATGTTTTAAAACTTCATAAAATAATTACCTTTTTTCATGGAAAATACTGCTGATATTAATAATAACACATGGATTTTACCACAAAAACAGAAAAGATACACTGAATAAATCCTAAAGATTAGAAAGTATATACACTATATATATATATATATATATATATATATACACACAGACACACACACACAGACACACCCACATACATACACAGACACACATAGGCTCTCTCTTCCTCAGTATTTTGTTAAACTGACATGCTATAAATTGATTCATATTTATATTTCTATTCAGCTGTAAATTCCTACAGAGTTACAACTTACAATAAGTTATGTTAAGCATGATTCCAAGCATAAAAGGTAATTAAAGTACATAATTTTGGTTATATTCCACTTTCTTTGAGCTGTGTATGTTACTATTACTCTGTATAAATAATGTTTAATAATTCTAAATTTAAAACGGCATGTTTTTAATTTTTTTTAACTTTGCCCCTGAAGAAACTGAAAATTAGAAATAGGGTAAGGATAAGTTAACTTCATTTTCTGCAGTGGTTATGCTAATTAGCAGTCGTCTAGACAGAAGAAAGAGTCCTTATAATAGGTACGCAGACAGTCCTAAACATCATAACAGTATATAGTTTCTCTCACAAATTTCAGTATAAAGTACAAATGAAAAATTTTAATTATGTCCTCAGATCCATAATAAAATTTATCTTGTCATTCATTATCAGTAAATAACTTAGGAATTTCACAGAGATGGAGACACTGAGCAGTCACACTCACACAGTACATAAGTCTGTATGTGAGTTTTAAATTTGAGCTTCCACAAAATGGCAAATTAATATATTTAATGAACTTTCAAGGTCACCAACAGATCCATAAATATTCAGTACATGCCAAAAGTCTACTATAATACAAATGTAAAGACAAAGTTTGGTTTTTTAAAACAAAGAACTAATTAATGAAGGGCAAAGCATCTGAAGAGTCAAGTTTCAAAGTAAGCACTTCTGAAGATGATGTATTATTATCATCCAGGCTTGTATTTATAATTACACTATCATGTTATCAGGATTACCAAGCACTTTACAGATCATCTCATCTTTGTTGCAAAAATTACTTCTGGACTGTCCTTCATAAATGGTTTCAATCTTCACTTCTGGTGGTGGACAACTCTAATCATTAGAAGACCTATTTTCCTTATATTCAGCTAACAATCATTCCTCATTCAATTGTTACCCTTTGGTCCTAGCTGTGTCCTCTGAAACAAGGAACATATTTATTTCCTCTCTTACACAGAAGATCTTTTAAGTACTTTTAAGGCAGCTATTATGCGATATCCCCCCTCCTTGGCTTTTATTTCCCGAGGCTGAGCATTTTTGATACTTTCCAGTTCTTACATAAGATGACAGATGATTACTCGACCTTTTTATCAATCCATGGTATTTCTTAATGTCCCTCAAAATTATGGCACCCCAAATTAAACAGGGTAATTCAAATGTAGTCTAGTCAGCATAAAAGAGAAGAAAAATATTTCCTATAATTTGAACCATTCAATTTATTATTAATATTTATGCAGCTTAAGACTAAATAATCTCTCTTAGCAACCATATCTCATTTGATAAATGTGAGATTAAATAAACCCTAAATCTCTTATTCTTCCATTTTTTTTAATAAAAAAAGAATTACTCAATATTTATTGGACATCTGAAATAACCAAGGCACACTTTTTTCTCACATAAACCAATATGGAGGCTATCTCTCACAGCTTGCAGAAAAACATAGAAATTAATTGATTTCCAACTTTACCCATCTGTCTCGTGATGATGACCTGGTTTGAATAAGTTCAAGGTTCTTGCAAGCAAGTAAACGACTTCGAACTTTGTATACACAACGGTACACTTCTGATAAGCTTTTACCAGGTTGATATCTAAATAAAGAACCAAAATAGAAAAGTTACCTAATTTCTAACATCATTAGAGCAAATACTTGTCTGAGGATAGTTTTAAGTTACTTGCCGGCTTTCTCCACATGCTTGACTAAGTAAATTTGTGTGTTTCAGAAGAGCTGCAAGAACAAATCTAGACACAGTGTCCAAGAGTGACTCATTACTTAAAGTTGCACTGTCCCAATCTGAAAATAAAAATGATGCATTGACATTTAAAAGGGCTCAGAAAACAGTTCAGAGGTAATTTTAATAGCTTTAGCTATCCAACACCTGAATTTTACCATCTTTCTTAACAGTTTCTTAACAAATGCACCTCATTAGACTGACTTACTATTCTAGGAGCTGGGGATACGGCAGTGAACAAAGTAAGTCCCTGACCTAACAGAGCTTATATTCTTGTTAGGAGGAAGGGGACACAATTTTAAAAAACATTAATATGACAGGTAAGTGCTACAGACAAAAACAAAGCAGGGTACGAAGAACAGCGAGTATTGTACTGTGGATTACTATTTTATATAAATAAGGTGGTCTGGGAAAGTTCCTGATAAGGTTACATTTGAGCAGAGATCTAAATGAAGTAGGGGGAGAAGCCATATGGAAACAGTGTCCTCTCAGAAAAAGCCAGTGCAGAGGATCTGAGGCACATTCAAGGAAGCCAGTGTGGCTGGAGCAAAATGTGCAGGTACAAGAGTACTAGCAGGCAGTAGAGAACTGACTAGGGATCGGATCACAATGGAGTTATAGGCCAGTACAAGTCATCCAGATTTTACTCTGAAGAAAATGAGAAGCAGCATTAAAAGGCTTTGAACAGAGGTATCACATGATCTAATTTGTCTTTTTAAAAGCTCACTCTGACTGCTGAGTGGAGAACTGACTATAAGGACAGCAATAGCAGAAGTAATTATTGCAATAATTCAAGTGAGAAATAATAGTGGTTCAGAACAGGATAGGAGCAGTGGAGGTAGTGAGAAGTGGTCAGAGCCATATGATATTTTGAAGGTAGAATTGACAGGATTTGTTGATGGATCAGATATGTGATGTGAGAATATGAGAAAAGTCAAAGTTGAATTTAAATGTATTTAAAATGTAGCTGGCATTTACTAGGAAAGGAACAGCATGAGGACAGTGGTCTGAGGGTAGGGAGCTGGAATCAGGAGTCTGGTATAGAATACTGTCTATTAGATATCCTTGTGTAAACAGCAAGTAAACTAGTCAAATATTCTGGTATTTGAAGCCATGAAAGTATATACTGTTAATACGAATACAATTAAGTGGGTAAGAAATGAAACATTTGGACAGAAATGAAGACAAGCAATTGAAAACCCAAATCACAACATTAGATGATAAGGACTAAACAAGTGCTTTTTCTTCACATTCTTTAATCCCATGTTGGCACACCAGTACTGTACTTTAAAAATGCAGCACATTCAGTAGATTCCAAATGGGGTGGGGGGGTTTATTGTGTGCTCTGCCCCCAGTGTAACTGCTAGACTCTCTTCATTTCATAGACTTACTAAATGTCTGGACTACCTATAAACAAAACTAAATAAGCAAAAAACATGCTTGGAAATATTTAAGCTTCAAATTATTTTTGTTTGAGTGTTTTTTGTTTATTTGTTTTTTCAGACAGTGCCTCACTCTGTTGCCCAGGCTACAGTGCAATGACTTCATCATAGCTCACTGCAACCTCGAACTCCTAGGCTCAAGCAATCCTCCTGCCTCAGCCTCCCAATTAGCTAGGACTATAGGTGTGTGTTACCACTCCTGGCTAATTTTTTCCATTTTGTGTAGAGTCAGAGTCTCACTATGTTGTTCAGGCTGGTCTTGAACTCCTGGCCTCAAGTGATCCTCCCACCCCAGCCTCCCAAAGTGCTGGAATTACAGGTGTAAGCCACCGTTCTCGGCCTTTATTTATTCTTTTTTTTTCCTTGAAATTATCTTTTTATTTTATTTTTTATTTCAGAATATTATGGAGGTACAAACATTTTGGTTACATGAATTACTTTTGTATAGTTTGAGTCAAAGTTTTAAGTGTGTCCATCACCCACATAGTGTGCATTGTACCCTTTAGGTGTGAATTTCCCATCCTGCTCTCCCTTCCTGCTTAGAATGGAACCAGACAAGGTTGCCCATTGTCACCACTTCTGTTCAATATAGTGCTGGAAGTCCTAGCCAGAACAACTAGGCAAGAGAAGGAAACGAAGGGTATTTATTCTTAACCCCTTCTTAAAACTCCTATCTCAAAAGATAAAATGTTACATCTTGGGGCCTGGTGCGGTGGCTCACGCCTGTAATCCTAGCACTCTGGGAGGCTGAGGCAGGAGGATCGCTCAAGGTCAGGTGTCTGAGACCAGCCTGAGCAAGAACAACTCCCGTCTCTACTAAAAATAGAAAAAAAATTTTTTTAAATGTTGCATCTTGGTTTTCTATTTCATTTCTCTATGCCTAGGTCAAAAATTTAATTTCAGGCCAGTTTAATTTTAGGTGGCTCATGCCTGTAATCCTAGTACTCTCGGAGGCCAAGGAGGGATAATTGCCTGAGCTGAGGAGTTTGAGATTAGCCTGAGCAAGAGTGAGACCCCATCTCTACAAAAAATAGAAAACAATTAGCTGGGTGTGATGGTACATGACTGTAGTCCCAGCTACTGGCGAGGCCAACGCAGGAGGATAGCTTGAGCCCCTGAGTTTGAGGTTGCAGTGAGCTATATATAATGCACTCTATCCAAGGCGACAGAGTGCGACTCTGTCTCCAAAAAAAAAAGATTTAATCTCAGACTTACCTACTTTACAGGTGAAAAAACTGACAAGACAAATATGACAGATTTTTAGAAACTCTTACAGCCCACAGGAAATCTTAGAAAGACAGCCTATATTACATACAAAATTTTTTCACGTTAGGTTCTTAAGACTTTCACATCTGTTCCACAGGACTGCTTGCTATTCTGAGAACTGCTATGACCAAAAATGAAACAGGACTCCAAGGAGCCTAATGTTCAATTTAAAAAGCAAACTAAAATAATACTGTTTGCTGTGAACCAAGTTTAACAGGAATTATCCTCCTATGAAATTTTTAAAATAATGGGTTCCTTTAAAAGACCTTCATTAAAGTTATATTCATTTCATACCAAACACTCAGAATGTTTCTACTATTCAGGTATAAAATCTATGCTACAGTGTAAAAGGAATACAGCAAATGGAGTCATACAATGAGTTCTTACCTTATATTTATATCTAGTTTTTAAAAGTTCTCATTGAAATATAACAAGAGGTAATGTAATGTAATAGAAAACCTAACTGCACATTCCAAGGAAATGATACAAATATGAAATATCAGAAAATACACTTTTTAGTAAACTTCTTTCTTCCTCCACTACCTATTTCTCCTCTGGTAAGAGTTATCACAATAGAATGAATGAATGAATAAATAATTAAGAAACAAACAAAATGGATGAGATTAAACTTAAAAAGGTATCATTGCACTGGTGTTTTAAAGATCTGAATAAAATGTATCTCCCTTCATTTTCTTTATAAAAAATAAAAGCCAATAAAAAGTGAAAATGTATTTACTTTTACCATTTTTATCATAGAAGGAAGAAAAAATGAAAAGCCAAAAAAGGGGGGGCGGGGAATAAGTAAAGATGGGAAAAGAGAGAATAACATGGAGAGAGACCACTAAAGATACATGATTCTGAACAATTCTAGTCATTGCTAAAAGAAAATGGGAGCTAAAAAGGAACCAAGTACATTCTTTGGAAATTTGTACATAAAAATTAATTTTATTAATCATAATATTCAAAACTGAAATACCACCACATACTTGCATAGTACTTTACTACTGCACTTAACAGTGTATCTTATCTCACACTGATATCTTCACCAGCACTCTGAAGTAAGCAAGTGTTTTGTTTTATTTGCTTTTGTTTTTGTTTTTGAGATAGGGTCTCCCTCTGTCACCCAGGCTGGAGTGCAGTGGCCTCAGCATAGCTCACTGCAAGCTCAAACTCCTGGGCTAAAGCAGTCTTCCTGCCCCAGCCTCCTGAGTAGCTGAGACTATAGGCACATGCCATCATGCCCAGCTAATTTTTCTATTTTTTGTACAGACGGGGTCTAGTTCTTGTTCAGGCTTATCTCGAACTCCTGGTCTCAAGAAATCCTCCCACTTCGGCCTCCCTAAGTGATAGGATTGCAGGTGTGAGCCACCGTGCCCCACTGGCAAGTGTTTTATAGATGAAGAAATGCTGACCACACGTACAACGTAGACTTCTAAGTACACATCCTTTCAGTTATTAAACCAGAGCTTGCAAAGGGAAAACTCATTAAATAGACTCTTCTACTAGATCCATTTACATAGCATGGAATACAGTAGCCCTCCCTTATCCATGGTTTCACTTTCTACAGTTTCAGCTACTTGTGGTCTGGGTCTGAAAATATTAAATGGAAAATTCCAGAAATAAACAATTCATAACTTTTAAATTACATACCCTTCTGAGTAGCATGATGAAATCTTGTGCTGTTTCACTCCATCCTGCCTGGGACATGAATCATCCCTTTGTCCAGTATATCTACACTATACACACTACCCACTGTTAGTCACTTAGTAGCCCTCATGGTTATCAGATTGACTGTCACGATATCATAGTACTTGTGTTCAAGTAACCCTTATTTTAATTAATAATGGCCCCAAAGCACAAGAGTAATGACGCTGACATATTATTATAATTGTTCTATTCAAAATTATTAGTTTTTGTTGTTAATCTCTTACTGTGCCTAATTTATAAATTAAACTTTATCATAGGTGTGTGTAGGAAAAAGTATAGCATATATAAGGTATGGTACTATCTATAGTTTCTAGCATCCACTGTGGGTTTTGGAGCCTATCATCCATGGATATGGGGAGACTACTATACTTTAATAAAATGACTGCCTATGAATTTATTACATAAATCTCAATTTTCAAACAGTGGGTTTGCTTTAATTGGATACATATATATATATAAAATACCTAGGGTATTCCACAAACGGAAAGTCAAATTGTTTAAAAATGTTATTTATAAAATACCTTTTCCAGTAAAAAAGTAATAGGGTGATCCCTGTGATTTTCTATTTACATATATTACACAGATATCAGTCAGCATTATGAGCTAACTACATGTTTACTCTCTTTATCTTACCTTTACTAACAGCATAATCCTGCATGCTGATCCAAAGGCTTCGGGCAGGCTCTTTAGAACAACCCAATGCCAAGTCTACAAAAACAGCAATTTCAGGCCGTAATTTGTAATCAAAAGGCTTCTGTTCTTCATTTCCTGAAAGAGCTACTTCTAGTAGGCAACTCATACATTTATCTAAAAAAAAAAAATACTCAAGTTACTAATTTAAACATCATAAATTTTGGTGCTACAAATAAACTCTTACCACATTTATTTAATACACATGAAATGATATACTTCAAACCATTCTAAGTAGATGCTACTAAGGTTAGTGTTTTTCAGTTGGAGGTAGAATCCCGCCTCTTTCTCCATCCAGAAGTATGTAACACACCCCCAAATGTGCAACTCCAGAGAGGAGTTCTAGCACTTTGGCAGGTAGGGGCCAGGATGCTAAATGTCCTGCACGTACAGCACAGCCAGGTTAAAAAAAAAAACTGTCTTGTTCAAAATGGAATGGTGTCCTCTTCGAGAAACAAAGAACCATTGAGAAAGAGAATAGACAGAATTTTTTTTTTCTTTTTCCTGGACTTAAGTGAAAATAATCAGTTTAGACTGATCTAAAAAAGATCAAACTACCATGAACAATTTCTTAATTGATATTTATATTTGTACAGGTGTTTCCTAACTTTTCAATGGAACATCTGACGTTCAGAATTCACTTCATATTTAAAAAACAAATCAGCAGTCCCCAACCTTTTGGGCAGTTTCATGGAAGACAATTTTTCCACAGACCAGGGGTAGAGGAGGGGGAGTGGGGGATGGTCTCGGGATGATTTGGGTACATTACATTTATTGTGCAGTCAAACCTCTCTGCTAATGATAATCTGTATTTGCAGCCTCTTCCCAGTGCTAGCAGCACTGCCTCAGCTCCACCTCAGACCATTAGGCATTAGATTCTCACAAGGAGCACACAACCTAGATCCCTCACATGTGCACTTTACAGTAGGGTTCGCGGCTCCTATGAGAATCTAATGCCATTGCTGATCTGACGGGAGGTGAAGCTTACGCGATGATGCCAGTGATGGGGAGTGGCTATAAATACAGATGAAGCTTCGCTTGCTCACCCACCGCTCACCCCCTGATGTGAGGCCTGGTTTCTAACAGGCCACGGCCCAGTACCAGTCTGCAGCCTAGGGCTTGGGGACCGCAGCTCTAAATGATGGTCAGGTTCTTGGGCTAGTACCAAAAGTCAATTTAATCCATAATATAATCTAATTATTATATATCTATAATTTTATAAAGGACAATACCTTTTTCCAATATATATGAGTAATCATAAAATATGACATTTTAATAGCTTCATGATTTTATAATTTAAAAAGTGAAAAATAACATTAAAACTGAAATTTATTTTATTCATATTGAAGGTCAATTAACTAAGTAAATATAACAGGAATATGAGGAAGCAGAGATATAGATATTTTCATTCTCAGGAGGTAATTTAGGACTGTCATATAGTTAAATACTGATGGTACTGGAACTATCTTTATCATGTTAAATATCCTTTGAAAACCTATGATTTTACTTGCTTTGATACAAATATAAACACCAGTCTAGCATTCATCAGCCATGGCCAAAATCACTTTCTGGTTCATAAACAAAATGATGACTGTACACACCTATTTGGAAAATGAGGAAAATCTTCAACAGCTTCCCTTACTCCCACTCTCCAACTCTCCAACCCCCAAGCAGAATCTTTCTCATTTTGTCTTGGTTTGTTTTTTCTTTTCCTTTTTTTCCTTTCCTTATTTCTTTCCTTTCCTCTCTCATCTCTCTTAGACTTTCCTTTATGGACACTCTCTGAATTTCTCTTACCAGAGAAATAATGAACTTTAGATCTAATAGGACCATATAGGTTATCTAATCCAACTCACTTCTATAGACTCAAAATTAGAGGCATAGAGAGATTAAAGGACCAATCCTAGATAAAATAACTAGATCATCTGTTGGGGTACTAGATAGGTCCTCATGCTTAGTCTGGGAGCTAGCCTGCCAGCAAAGTATACAAATAGGAGATGAGCCAGGAGACGGAAACCCCAAAGGCACTATAAATGGGGAGGAAAAAATAAAGAATCACATAAGGTAATACCAGCATGAAAGCAAAACAGGCTGGAAGGAAAAGAGATTGCCACTCACATTTGAAGGGTGTTTGAAAACTCAGCACTGTTAAGTCATGGTTAAGTACTCTTGCAGTGTTTTACATTCTATTAAGCAGTTTCATGAATCCCAAGCCTCAGAACATAAGTAATCAAGCATTTCCCTCATTTTTATGAGTTAGATGACTTGCTCAAAAGAAGTGATAAATATGACAGAGTGGGGTGAGACCTACATGGGATCCTTTTCACTATTACCATGTTGTAGGATTTAACCATTTTTCTTAGGGCTCCAAGTTTTAGTCCCCAAACCCCGGGCTGTGTGCTGGTCCATGGCCTGTTAGGAACTGGGCCACACAGCAGGAGGTGAGCGGGGGGAAAGCTCCCCATGGCTCACATCACCACATAAGCTCTGCCTCCTGTCAGATCAGCGGTGGAGGATGAACCCTACTGTAAAGTATACATGGGAGGGATCTAGGTTGCTCGCTTCTTGTGAGAATCCAATGCCTGATGATCTGAGGTGGAGCTGAGACGGTGATGCTAGCACTGGGGAGAGGCTGCAAATACAGATTATCATTAGCAGCGATGTTTGACTGCACAATAAATGTAATTCACTTGAATCATCCCAAAACCATCCCCTCACCTTCACCCCTCTGGTCCGTGGAAAAATTGTCTTCCATGAAACCCGTCCCTGAGGCTGGGAACTGCTGCCCTACACTGCTAATGTTGCAATTGTTTTCTATCAGTTCTCTATTCAGCAAACTCAGAATAAGAGAAACCTCCAACAGACGCACAAACAAGTACATATTTTAAATGTTGCAGAGAAGCACATTACCTAACTGAGGGGTGTCCATTTCTACACCATCACTGAAAAGTGGTGTTTTCATCCAATATGCAGTATCCTGTTCCTCTGGAGACACAGGGGAGCCCTGAAGCATGCCACCAAGACATCGCCCAATAAGGAGAGCAATTGTTCTTTCTAGATCCACAAGCCACACCCAGGACTGAGCTGGCTGAGGTAATGGCACACCAGCAGGATCGATCAGTTCTGGCCCTCCTGAAGACAAAATAATCAGTAATTATGTCTTTATCTGGGACTTTTAAGATTCAAAAGCTTTCTCATGGTCTCCTATTCTATTGTACTGCAATAAGATATTGAAGCAAAATAATTTTACAACGAAAACAAATTATAATACTTTGTATATATATCCTTCTTTTTATACCAGGCTGATTTAAAATATATTCAAAGAAATTAAGTCATCAAATAAAATTTTCCTTTGTAAAGTTACTAATTTTAAGATAAACATTAAAATAGTATATGACAACATTATCCCAATGAATTCTATTCCTACTTTTCATTATCCAGATCAAATTTCAACATCTTCAGGGAGTACTTTGAGCTCATTCCTCCAAGATCAACACAAGATTTAATCTACTAAAATGCCACTTAGTATTTTTTTTTTTTTTTTTTTCTGGAAACAGAGTCTTGCTCTGTTGCCCAAGCGAGAGTGCCATGGAGTCAGCCTAGCTCACAGCAACCTCAAACTCCTGGGCTCAAGCAATCCTCCTGTTAAGGCTTGAATTGAGAATTATCTTAAACTAAGATCCAGACCCATGCTTTCTTTTTGTTCATGTTTTTAAAAGTTCTTCACTTAAAAAAAAAAATATATGACACTTTGCCATAAAGAATAGATATCAATAGAATAAAGAAAAATAAAGATCAATAAATCCAAAAAGTAGCTATTTGAAAAGATAATGGATAAGTTTTTAATGGACAAACCTCTAGAAAATTAATCAAGAAAAAAAGATGGCATAAATTCAAAAAATAGGAATAAGATGATATAACCACAGATAAAAAGAGATTTTCAAAAAATATGAGCATATATTATAAATAATTTTATGCCAATAAACTTGAAAACCAACAAAATGACATTTTCTGAAAAAATATCAATTTCCAAAATGGATTTGAAAAGAAACATAAGCTAGAAAAGAACAATAACAATTAAAGAAAGAGCATTAATTGCAATTGTCTACCAAAAAACTCACCAGGGCCAAATAGTTTTATAAATTCTTCTAAAACCTTAGGAAGAGATAATCCCTATGTTATACAAATCTGTTTCAGAGAACAGACAAAAAGGGAAGATTCCAAATTCATGCTATGAGGCCAGCATAATTTTGGTAGTAAAAACTAGGCAAGGATACCATGCAAAAGGAAAATTATAGAAAAATACCAGTTATGAACACAAATGCAGAAATCCAAAATAAAATGACACCTAACTTACCTGACACAAATAGACAGAATCTTAGAAAGTTTTGAGACATTTTAGAAAAGCAAGAATAAACCTGGAGCAGCTCCATACAAAACCTAATCAACATCTTGATATGGTTGTAAACTTGGCACTTGGACTTCACCTAAATGTAGTGGTCATAAAACTGTACAATGTTAAATTAAGACAGGCCCTGAAGGTCATCTTTGCTTTCTAAGAGAAGAAACCAAGACTCTAAGTGATAAGTGACTTTCCAAAGACCACATAGAAGTTACCAGCAGAGCCAAGACTAAAATCTCGATCTCTTTATGCCTTAAGCCCAGATTCTTGTCAATAAAATATGAGGTTTCACTTAAATTTGAAAGGTTTTTAAGATTTCAGTGATGAAGTTCCTTTGATAGCCTTAGGATAGATAGACTCCAATGGATAAAACACAGTGATGTATGCAAGAGGAACAACTTTTCTCAAAAGTATTATTTTCTCTTTTACTATCTTTACTTACCATGAAGAGGCCACTGTAACTCTTGATCTTCTAAAAGATCTGCAGCTGGCAGAAGTCTATTAAGGCAATCAAGAGGTGGCAACAGGTCGAGGAGGTAACTCAATAAAGGCCGGGCCACTGACACGGGGAGTAATAGTAGGGAGTTAACAATCTGGCAGAGCATACTGCCTGCAGCTGAGACGTATATCACATCTACAAAGGACAAGAAATGCAACATGGATCAATTGTTTCAAATAAACTTAAAAATAAACAAACAAAAAAACCTAAGAGATACTATTAATATTTTAGCTTGGAAATTGAGTACACTAATTCAACAATTCTTTGTTGAACACCTGCCCGGTAGCTGGTGTGGTAGTGGTATTTACTCACTTTCAGAAACTACCACCAGCAGACACTCTGTGGGAAAGCACCCTCCATTTGTGGATGTACCCTCTATCCCAAAAAATTCAAAGAATTATAACTGTTTTCCTTAAAATGCATAATGAATTTCTCATTCATTAATTCATCCTCATTTTTAAATTTACACAAGATATATTTATGGAGTACCTATAACATACTATGCACAGTTCTAGATGAGAGGGATATAGCCATGAACAAAGCAGCCAAAAATTCCTGCCCTCTTGCTGCATACATTCCAGTGAGGAAAGCCTTTTAAAATTTTTAACAAAATGTACTTTTTTCAAATTAAGATCACCTTAAATCATCTATCTTTTTATTATGTGGATATGTTTTATTAATAAATCAATTTTGTTTTACTATTTCATACATTTTGGGGCAGAGAGGACCATTCAGAGATGAGTTCGGTTTGAACATATTATAGTTTAGTTGCTTATAGAATAGTCAAAGGGAGGTATCCAATAAGCAATGATTTCAGTTTCTCAGCATGTTTATTTCTTTCTTTTTTCAATGGGAGAACTTAAAAGATGAGCTGGTTTTGGACAAACACACTGAATTTCAGTTGCCTTTGGGACAACCAAGAAAAGACACCCATTAGATAACTAGAGAAAGGTTCTAGGGCTCAGGAAATGAGTTCTCAGCTAGATGGAGATATGGGAGTCATTAACATACACATGGTGGTTACAGACACTGGGGCTAGAAAAGACCATCCAGGGAGAAAAGAGAGTTGAAGGCAAAATTCAAACGATCCTCAACATTAAAGGGCATGTTCAAAGAAGAGGGGCCTATAGGAACCCCACTGATAAAGAGTGATCAGGGATAGATAAGGAAGAAAAGGACTGTGACTATACAGAAGACTTTCAGCATTTCAAGGAAAGAGAAATAATGGCAAATGCTGAAGAAAGATAAACAGCAGATAAAAATCTCACTTTCTGCCATTTAAAATTAATCTTTTTGAGTTTATTATCATCAAGTGCCTTTAAATTAAGCATCTGTAATGCCCATTAGAATCTTTTAAGATCACTGCTACCACCATCCCTAGATCAAGATTAAAGTGATCTTCAATAGAAAGGAGATTCAAGATCATTCCTATCCCACTCAGAGGCTTCAGGCCCTGTTAAGACTTTGGAAAGGCTAAGGATTCTTGCTTTTTAATGGCTGATTAAATTTGAAATCCAATACCAAACTCACCTCTTAATTTTTCTCCAACACTGCCATTCCAAGGACTTTCTTTGAGCAAATTTGCAGAACGTGAATAGATATCTGTGGCATGAGGCAACAAGAGCTGAAGATGTTTATGAAGCAATGCCACACTGCTTGAGTTCTGAGGAGAAAAAAGTTCCTAACTCACTATTTTAAAAGATTCAAGGTACAAAAATATCATGGCGTACCCAAATATTTGAGTTACAAGGACCCGGATAGATCACCATAAAGAGCAAAGAATCACATACCTCACTAATGTTATTGATATGGCAAAAAGCCAGCAGCTGTTTCTGTAGTGAACATAGCAGTTCATGAAGATGAGCAGGCTGACTGTTCTCTGACGATGATGTTCCAAGTAGAAATTTATCACTATTCTTTTCTAGCTCTCCAAATGCTTGATCCTAAATGACACATAAATGAAGATTGTATTTGAAGTGTTTGAAAATGAAAATAATGTCCTACCATAAATGATTCTGATTTAGGAAGCATTGTCTCTTTTCTCCCATTACCAATTTTTAAATCTTTGCTATAATCCTTATGATATTAGCTATTAAGCAGTAAAATTCATCAAGCAACTTCCATTTGTTTTTCCATTTAAAAAAAAGCAAAACATGTTTTACTACAGAAACTTTGGAAATACAGAAAATTAAAAAAAGGAAAACGTACAAATACCCCAAGAAAACATATTTCAACATTCTGATGTTATTGCTTTCCAGACCTTCTGTGTAAAGACTTTGTTTTCACATGCTTATGAATGTCTAAGAACACAACCCTTAGAAATTAAATTTTTTTAATACAAAAGAAATAAGGCAGGCTTGGTGGGGGCTCAGCTATAGTCAAGCTACTCAGGAGGCTGAGGCAGGAGGACTGCTTGAGCCCAGGAGTTCAAGGCTGCAATGTGCCATGAGCGTGCCTATGAATTACTACTATACTCTGGTCTGGACAACACAGCAAGATCCTATCACTTTCTAAAAAAAGAGAAAGAAGAAAGAAAAGAAAGAAAAAAAAAGGAGGGAGGGAGGCAGGGAGGGAGGCAGGGAGGGAGAGAGGCAGGCAGAGACTAAAGAGATATCACAAACAAATGCAATGTATGATTCTGGACCAGTCCTGAACTAGGGGTGGGAGACGGGAGGAATTGCTATAAAGGACATTACTGGGACAACTACACAAATTTAAATATAGACTATATATTAGATAATAGCTCTGTATCAATGTTAAATTCCCTGAATTCAGTAATTGTTCTGTTGTTACGTAAGAAAATATCCTTGTTCTTAAAAAATACATACTTAGGCCGGGCGCGATGGCTCACGCCTGTAATCTTAGCCCTCTGGGAGGCTCGCTCGAGGTCAGGAGTTCGAGACCAGCCTGAGCGAGACCCCGTCTCTACTAAAAATAGAAATAAAAATTATCTGGACAACTAAAAATATATATAGAAAAAATTAGCCGGGCATGGTGGCACATGCCTGTAGTCCCAGCTACTCGGGAGGCTGAGGCAGAAGGATTGCTTGAGCCCAGGAGTTTGAGGTTGCTGTGAGCTAGGCTGATGCCACGGCACTCGCTCTAGCCCGGGCAACAAAGTGAGACTCTGTCTCAAAAAAAAAAAAAAAAAATACATACTTAAAATATGCCTAAGTACGTAGAGGTGGCCAGCATGATATCTGCAACTTACTCCCAAATGATTTAGAAAAGAAAGAAGGAAAGAGAAAGAGAGAGAGAACAAATTTGGTTGAAGAATATAGGGGACTTCTTTAAAGGATTCTTGTAACTCCTCTGTAAGTTTTAAATTATTTCAAGTTTAAAATATTTTTAAAAAAGAAATGCTCAGTATAAAAAATTTATAAAATATCAAAAGTATATTTTAAAAAGTTAAAATCACCATTTAGCCAACCACTCAAAGAAAATGACTACAGTCCTTTTTTTTGGTGTATTTCTTCCCTAATTTTTTGCCTTTTTTCCATATTTTTCATAATACTGTACTACATATTCTACTTTTAGTCTGCTCTTTTCCAACAGAATCATAAATATCTTCTACATTTTCACAAACCATGTGTATGCAACATTCAAGTCATATAGTATTCATTAAGTGCATTTACTTAACTATTCTATTTTTAGCTATTTCAGTTGTACTCAATTTTTATTTTTTATAAATAATGATGTGATAAATATCTTTATGAAGAAAATTGGTATATGTTTATAATACACAAGATAAGAGTCTGAGAACATTTTAAGGTCCTTGCTATAAGCTGCCAAATAGCACAATTATTTTAAAATCTTAGAACATGACAAAGGTTGGTTTAAACCATATCAGAAAGAAACAATAATTTATCATTTTAACCCAAAAGCAGTATTTTATTTCCACTTCCACATAATATATACAACTGCCTCAGTCCTAATGACATAAGAAAACCACTGCTCTAATGTAGAATAAATGTTCCTTATAGCTTTGGAAAAAATTTTCAATCATTAACAAATAGATATACCATAACATTATTCCCTTCCATTTGCAGCCATTACCTCCTAACATCAGATTAAATTTACATTCTTAAACCTTAAAAGAAAATAATTCTGTAGGAACAATCTTCACTCTAACTTAGTCAACTTTCTTTTAATGTGGACAGAACAGAGAGCACTAAGATTTGCAGGGAAGAAAAAGAGCATATAGACCAGGCCCTGAAGAGGCTTAGGACACGATATGAAATGATACACAAACAATTCAAAGTTAAGTTGCACAATACACTCTGAGAAGCACAGGGGTTTGCAGTTATAATCACATGGTTAGATGGGGTTATTTGGGTAAGCCTTCCTAGAATAGCTAAGACTTAAGTCACAGATTGGTAGAGTAGAACAAACAAGAAATAGGTATACCATGTACAATCCGAGGAAAGGATGAGCTCAGATAAAAATGGTGCATGAACTGATGATAATGGGTCTTAAGGGGTTTTAATTTAATACAAAGAGGTTATTTAACACAAGGTTATTCTAGCAGTAAGATGAGGAGAAGAGACCAACAATAGTGACGACAGCTACAACATTGCTATTAGCATTAGATCATGATCGACTGGATTAGAATAAAAGAATAATGGAAAGAAAACAAGGGAGGAATTTAAGAAATACTCCAGAATAAGAATTAATGGCATCCTAATACAGAGAAAGCTGTAGGGTCCATTGTCTTCTCTTCTACTGACCAACCTATTCTTAGTCAATACCAACCACACTATTTCATTATAAGATTATATCTGATAAGGTTAATTCCTTGCTTATATTCTTCTCTTTAAAAATGTTCTTGACTATTTTAATCTGTTTATTCTTCTACATTAACATCAGAAAAATTTGGTAAAATTCTAAAATAAATCTCTTTGGAATTCTCAACTACGTGTTATTTGGCCCTCACAGTATTTCAGAAGACCTGAGTATGTTTTCCCCTTTGGGGAAAGGGGCCTAGAGTTTTATTCATATCATAAGTGTTTAAATGTCAAAATACATGACCTGAAGAGATCCCTATCCCTTATTCTCTTTTTATGACAAGGAAAAGGCAACTTACTGTATAAAATCCTAAATTTCTTAAGAGGGTCTTCATCAAAATTTCAGCCAGATGGGTGTCTGGATGGCAGCTCTGAGTGCCATAAGGTTGATCTGACAGGTTTCCATAGCCAGTACACACAGAAGAGAGGTCTGCAGCATCAGACGGCGAACTATAGCCAAGTAGGGAGGCTACGTGGGTATGATCTTGCAAACTTGTTAGAATGATATCCAGTTGCATTCTCTAAGAAACAATAAAATAGGAATAAGTAAATGTTTAGCTAAAAATGTATTAAAAAACAAAAAGGATCCCAGAAAAAAAAACTATAGTAATGATGCTAACTAATCCACTTAATAACCTGATAAACAATAATCTTCTGCAAGTGTGTAATTATAGGAAAAGCAATCCCATTAATACCATTTAGGAAATGCAATTTACAGATTTTTATTTCACCCTTCATTATAATACCTAAACTAACCAAACTAACATTGCATACTATACATAAAGATTTTAGTAATATATGTAGAGAGGAGTAGGAAATGCCAACAGATAAATTATATTTCACGTTATTCTACAGAATTACCAAGGACAACTACTTATTCTAATGTTTAAAATAAATCACATGAAGGCAGGGCGCAATGGCTTATGCCTGTAATCCCAAGGTGGGAAGATCGCTTGAGGCCAGGATTTCAAGACCAGCCTGGGCAACACATCGGGCCTGTCTCTACAAAATAATAAAGATATTAGCCAGTCATGGTGGGGTGCATGTATAGTCGCAGCTACTCAGGAGGCACAGGAGGAGGATTGCTTGAGTCCAAGAGTTCAAGGCTGCAACCTTAAGTTTGAGGTTGCACTGAGCTATGATCGTGCCACGGCACTCCAGACTAGGTGACAAAGCAAGACCCTGTCTCATAAATAAATAAATAAATAAATAGTATCTGTGAATATTATATTGCCAATAAGTACCACTTCTTTCCTCAAATCTGCATCTCTACAACTGATTTTTCTACTTGGTTCAGTAAAATATACTTATTTTAACATACATAAGATAATAAAAATGAAAAGAATAAGCATATTCATATCAAATCCTTTTTCCTAACAGTTATCTTTTGTTCTTTATATAAACAATTTCAAACAAAGTTCTGGGCATGGAACCAACAGTAGCACATGCCCTTGATTTCAACTCAGCACACTACAAATAAACCAAAGGGTCTCTGGTTTGACACCACAAGCAACATTGGAAAAATTACTCATTACTTTACTAATTAGCCCCAAATAATAAATTATCACTTGCTTCACTTGGAGTCATTAGACATCTGGGAATTCTTCCAGCATACAACATTAAATAACTGGGATTTGCCAAACCCATCAAGTTAAGTACTACACTCCATGAACACATGGCAATTGAATAGCTTTATTGCTCTCTCAGTCCAGTTTTATATGAAATGACCAGTTTACTTACATACCACGCAAAGGCTTACCTGTCCTTTAGATAAGCTTTCCCATCTATCAGGTCCTTGGGGTAAAAGAGAATGAAGTAATTCCATCCGTTCTCGTAATGGAGGTAATAGCATGGTTGCTCCCACTGACAGAGTTTCAATTACCACCTAATAGCAAAAGAGAAAAGTGGATTGACTGACCTCATTCTTATCTTTTTAGTAAAAACACATGAAAAGTGAATCCATCAACTATTAGGATCATGCAAGTCCTTCTTTAGATGTTTTCAAGAAGACTAAAAGATATATTTTGGATTTGCCACTAAAGAGCTATCATCACCCAGCAAATATTTAGTGTTGTCTCTCCAGTGCTGGGCCTGATAAGAATCTGTACAAAGTGATGTGGATACAGAAATAAGCAAGACAGACAAAAGCTCTACTTTCAGAAGCATATAGTCTAATCAGAAAGAAAGACCCTGAGCAAAAATGTGGAATCAGCTTATGTGTTTATCAAGGGATGAATGGATAAAAAAGATGGGTATATGGTACACAATGGGATATTATTTAGCCATGAAAAAGGAAATTTTGTCATTTGCAGAAACATGGATGGATCTGGAGGACATTATTTTAAGTGAAATAAACCAGGCACAGAAAGACAAATATTGCATTTTCACACTCATATATGGGACCTAAAAAAAATTGATCTCAAGGAGGTAGTGAATAGAATGGTGGCTACTAGAGATTGGTAAGGGTGGTGGGAAGGGGTAATGAAGAGGTGTTGGTGAAGGGGTAATTCTGTTAAATAGAAGGAAAAAGTTCTAGTGTTCAATAGTGCAATAGGGCAACTATAGTTAACAATAATTTATTATATTTCAGAATAGCTAGAAGTTTTCAAATGTTCGCAACATAAAGCAATGATAAATGTTTCAGGTGAATCATGTCCCAATTACCCTGATTTGATCATTATATGTTATATGCTTGTATCAAAATATAACATGTACTCCATGAATATGTACAATTATGTATCAATAAAAAATTTAAAAAAAAAAAAGAAAGACGCTGAGCAAGTAATTACAAATGTGAAACGAGTTACATAAGGAAAGTAAAAGAAAGTAAGAAGTTGAGTGACACAGACACAAGGACAATTAGCTCGGCCTATGGGCTCACGGAAGGGCTCCCTAAGGACTAGGCATTTAAAAATTACAAATAAGCAGGATTTAGACAGACAAAGGTCCAGGTAGTAGGAACAGCATCAGAAAGATAGCTTCATTATCTTAGGCCTTATAACTTCTCTGGGTGATGATTTATTAGTAAAATCAGTGTTGAACTAAACACCATAATGCTTTTTAGTTCTAATACTCGATTTTTCTAGACATAGTCAATGTTTCTAGTTCTTTTTTTTTTTTTTTTTTTTTTGAGACAGAGTCTCGCTTTGTTGCCCAGGCTAGAGTGTGTGCCATGGCGTCAGCCTAGCTCACAGCAACCTCAAACTCCTGGGCTTAAGCGATCCTACTGCCTCAGCCTCCCGAGTAGCTCGGACTACAGGCATGCGCCACCATGCCCGGCTAATTTTTATTTTCTATATAGATTTTTAGCTGTCCAAATCATTTCTTTCTATTTTTGGTAGAGACAGGGTCTCACTCTTCCTCAGGCTGGTCTCGAACTCCTGACCTCGAGCGATCCACCCGCCTCGGCCTCCCAGAGTGCTAGGATTACAGGCGTGAGCCACCATGCCCAGCCTAATTCTTTAAATTACTATAATGTTTGAAAAATTCAAGTGCACAAAAAGAATAACCCTTCCATCAAAAAGCATGCATCCTCCAACACAGTTAAGAACCGAAAGAACCTTTAATGACTTCCTCAGGTTACCATAATCAAACTAAATTTTAGCTGTGGAAATTCAACAAAGGTGACTAAGGATTAAAGACTGAATGCATGTATTCCCTTTCCAAAAGTCCATCTGAAAGGATGGGGGTGGGGGGATGACCAAAAAAAAGAGGGAGTAAAGGAGAAAACAGCATCAAAGTTTTGGAAGCAGAAAGAAACAGATAAAGAGGAATTCACTTAAAAAAACCTGAAAAGGCTGCATCCTAAATCAAAAGTGACAAAAAACAAAAAGCACTACAAAATGCCTAGAGGCTCAGGTACTTCTGCAACAGAGGGCAAAAGGAGAAGCTCAAAACAGGAAGATTGGTTGAAAACTGGTTAATATAATAGGCACAGTTGAGGGTAGGAATACCAAACTGAAAATAGTGGGATTTTAAGACAAAGTGTTCATTCTGAATGTTGAGCTTGGAAAGCTCTTTTTCAAACCCCACCAGAAGACTGTCATCCAAGTTTATACCTTGTTGGCAGCAGATCAGAAGAGTGTTCCTTTGGGCAATCTGACTAGCCCAACAGAAAAGACCTTAAGGGGCAGACATCGAGAGTTTACAGCCCCCATCCCCACCCCAAACAACTAAGCCACATCAGTCTCCAGTAAAGCTGATAAGCCTCATCCACATGCACAGGACTTTCATTCAGCCTTTTAGTGTCACACTCTTAACCATGATTGGGCAGCCAAAGCTCATCAGAAATTTGAGGTAACCTTTATTAAGACAGAAACTAAAACTAGAGGACAATGAAGCAATGATTTCATAATTCTAACGGCAAAATGATTTCCAATTTAGAATTTTATGCCTAAACTATTCATGAAGATATCGAATTCTCAAACTCTTTAAATGTGAATGTATTCTCAAAGAATATATTTTCTATTGACCCTCAGAAGCTACTGATGGCGGGAGAAACCCAGCAGAAACCACCTTAGCCATGTAATCAAGGTTAACATTGCCAGCAATAAGACACATCAACATTGTGAACCTTGTGTAATCATGTACCAAGAACACACATAACCTCAATCCAATCATGAAAAAAAGACAGAGAGATATTCAATAAAATAACTGACCAGTACTCATGAAGTGCCAAAGTCATGAAATACAAGGAAAAACTGAAGCATTGTTTTAGGAGACAAAGGACACTAAAGAAAAATAACAAATGCAATATGGGATCCTAAATAAGATCCTGCAACAAATCAAGGACATTAGTGGAAAACTGATAAGACTTCTAATAAGGTATTTAGTTAATAGCATTAAACCAATATTAATTTCTTGGTTTTGATAATTATATCATGGTTATGTAAGATATTAATATAAGGAGAAGCTAGGTGAGAGATGTATGAAAACTCTATTATTTAGCAAACTTTTCCTTAAGCCTACAACTGGTTCAAAATAAAAAGTTAAAAAGAAAGAAATTCAGAGACAGTCCAAGGAAAATAGTGGGAAAGCACACAAGAAACAGCAAGAGTGATTGCTACAAATAAATAAATTATTACAAATTTCAGGGATAAGGAAAGAGGAACAGAAATAGCCCTATACATATCCAGAGAGAATCCATCAAAGTAATCTCCTAAGATGAAGTGGCTACCAAGGAGAACCAAGGAATAGACAATTCTAATTTTTAAGTTCACTTTTTCTTATTTTATTTCAGTACTTTCAACCTTTTAAAAATCTTACATTACCCTATTTTCTGATAAATATTAAATCCTCACAGTTCCTACTCACCACCAGGTTAATATTTCTCCCACCCTCATCTCAGGGGATATGTCCCTCTACTTGAAAAATCAGTTTCTTTTTCTTTTTTTAAAAATGGACATATCATCCACGTGCCATAAAATTCACCTTTTGAAAATATAAAATTCAATGGTTTTTAGTAGATTCACAGAGTTGTGCAATAATCACCACTTTCTACCTTTAGAATATTTTCATTACCCCAAAAAGAAGACCTGTGCCCATCAGCAGTCATTCCCCCATTTCCCCCTCCCCTAAACTCCCAGCAACTACTAATCTACTTTTCATCCCTACAGATTTGCCTACTGTGCACAATTCATATACATGGAATTATACAATATGTGGCCTTTTGTGTCTGGCATCTCAGTCATGTTGTAGTATGTATCAGTACTTCATTCCTTTTCATGGCCGAATTAACATTACATTGTATGGATATACCACATTTTGTTCATCCATTCATCAGCTGACAGATATTTGTATTGTTTCCACTTTGGGGCTGTTATGAATAATGCTACTATGAAGTTTTTGCGTGGATATGTTTTCAATTCTCTTGGGTACAGATCTAGTAGCAGAACTGCTGGGTCATATGGTAACTCTGTGTTTAACTAAGGAATTGCCTGTTTTCCAAAGCAGCTACAGCATTTTATATTTTCATCAGCAAAGCATGACAGTTCTAATTTCTCCACCTCCTCCAACACTTGCTATTAATCAGTCTTTTTTATTCTAGCCATTTAGTGGGTATGGAGTAGTATTAATATCTCATTGTGATTTTGATTTATACTTCTCTAATAACTAATGATGTTGAGCACTTTTCCATGTGCTTACTGGCTATTTGTATATCTTCTCTAGAGACATGTCTACTCAGAGTCTTCACTCATTTTTAAAATTGAAGTATTTGTCTTTTTTATTATTGATTTGTAAGGATTCTTTAAATAATCTAGAAACTAGAACCTTATCAGATATGATTTATAAATATTTCTCCCATTCTCTGAGCTGTCTTTTCATTTTTTTGACAGTGTCCTTTGAAGCACAAATGTTTTTAATTTTGAGGCAATCCAATTTATTTTTTCTTTGGTCGCTTGTGCTTTTGATGTCGTATCTAAGAAACCATTGCCTAATCCAAGATCATAAAGATTACATCTACATTTTCTTCTGTGAGTTTTTGATGCATTTTGAATTAATTTTTTGGATAGAATGTGAGGTAAGGTTTCAACTTCATTCTTTTGCATGTGGGTGTACAGTTGTCCCAGTACCACTTGTTGAAAAGATTATTCTTTCTCCCATGAAACTGTTTTGACATTCATGTACAAAATCAATAAACCACAGATGTATGAGTTTATTTTTGGACCCAAAATTCTATTCCATTGATCTATATGTTTATCCTTCTGTCAGTAACACCATGTTTTAATAACTATAGCTACAAAGTAGTAGGGTTTGGAATTGGAAAGTTTAAGTCTTCTAACTTTGTTCTTCTCTTTCAAGATTGTTTTGACTCTTCTGGGTACTTTAAATTTCCCTATGAATTTTCAGATCAGCTTGTCAATTTCTGCCAAACAAACGCAGCTAGAATTTTGACAGTGATTGCACTGAATTTGTAAACCAATTTGGGAATATTGACATCTTAACAATATTAAGTAAGTCTTGCAATTCATGAACATCGGATGTCTGTACATTTATTTAGGTCTTCTTTAATTTCTTTCAATGATGTTTTATAGTTTTCAGTGTAGAAGTCTTACACTTTTTCTTTTTTGACATATTTGTAAATAGGCAACTATAGCATGATGTGATGCAATGAGGATGTATACATAAGAAATCTAATCTTGTGGGAGGGCAGAGAATGAAAAGTTTCTCAGAGATGGCATCTGACCTCTGTCTTAAAGGATGAGTTAACCAAAAGTTGAACCAGTTGAAGTTGTCCAATGTATAGTTGAATATATTGTATAGTTAAAATTTCAGGGAAAGATGTGGCCTGAGATACAGATTCATGAATCCTCTTACCTCTTGAATTTCATCTGGGACAGTTGAGTCCATCAGTCTGAAGAGCAAATTTCGAAGTGGACCTGCTTGCCTCCCAAGAATGCTGGTAGCTACCCCTCCCGCAAGCGCAAGAGCAAGGTGATTTGAAAGCAGCTTCAGGCACAGCTTGAGAAAATTATGGTGTTCCCTGAAACCAAACAAACTGCTGTGAATTTACAGAACATAAAGATGCATGGGCTATTCAGTTTGGGTAATAGTTTTTTCTCTTTAAAAATTTTATCAAGTCATGACCAACAGTCATTTTTAAAACATGATTTGTGAAATTAGACAAAACTTCTTCCTAGAGGTTATCAATAAGTATCTAAATTTAGCTCATTTGTAGACTATAAAGAAGTTGCATAATTGAGGAATAAAGCAAACAAGAAAGAATAGTCAAAACTCAAAACTAGTAATTAATACACATGCATGCACACACACACAACCCCATATATATATATATATATATATATATGTTATATATATATAAAAAACATACCTTGATGAAGGGAAAGGGAGTGGAGGAATCTCACTGTTTATTTTATCACAGTATCTCTCAAGAAAAGAGCGCAGATGTGAGAAGGTACTCTCTTCAAGATCTACACAATAAGGTCGGTGCCATGCAACAACTTGTCTAGAAGGACACATAAGAAAATCATGAAACAAGCTTAAAATGAAATTTTCACACATGATCAAAAACAAAAATTAAAACATACTAAAGCTGAAAGATTTCAACAAGATACACAGAAGACACTCTTGATTATTAAAATAAAACCCTTCACTTTAGCAACTGAGGAACACCAAGAATTTGCCATCTTCAACAAGAAAACATACAACTACTGTTTTGGAAGGTTTGGATAGGCACTCACCTGAAGGTACAGGGCTGAACCACATGCTCTACTAAGGCCCTTTCTTGTCCTAAGAGTCTAGAAAATATATTTTTCATATTAAGAAAAATATCCTGACTCTCTAGAGTGATATACTAAAATCTATTAAAAGAAAAACTCCTAAAATCTTTTGTGACTATTTTCAAGTTCTTGGGACCCAACTATCTACATATGAAGTGCAAAGTTGTAGATTTAATACTAAATTATTTATGTTCAACTTATTTATTTTTGGCTTTTGTTTTAAAGGGATAATTACCTATAAACATTTTTAATTGGTTAGAGTATCATAATAAAACTCCTCTGATCTAAATTTCAAATACATTCTAAGTTGTAAAATAGCACATGTGTAACTACAAATACCTGAAACAACCCAAATGTTCCATAAAATTCAGTCTCCTAACATTGACTAAAAATTATCTACCTTATTAGCTAAACACATATGGTTATTACTTTAGGAAAAAGCTAAATTTTTATGCAAAAAGTAATTTCTTTAATTTAAAAGTATGGCCACTGGGGCCAGGTGCAGTAGCTCATGCCTGTAATCCCAGCACTTTGGGAGGCCAAGGCTGGAGAATTGCTTGGGGTCAGGAGTTCAAGACTAGCCAGGGCAATATATCAAGACCCTGTCTCAGGCCAGGCACAGTGGCTCATGCCTGTAATCCCAGCACTCTGGGAGTCCGAGGCGGGCGATTGTTTGAGCTCAGGAGTTCGAGACCAGCCTGAACAAGAGCAAGACCCTGTCTCTACTAAAAACAGAAAGAAATTATATGAACAGCTAAAAATATATATATAGAGAGAGAGAAAAAATTAGCCGGGCATGGTGGCACATGCCTGTAGTCCCAGCTACTCAGGAGGCTGAGGCAGGAGGATTGCTCGAGCCCAGGAGTTTGAGGTTGCTGTGAGCTAGGCTGACGCCACAGCACTCTAGCCCGGGCAACAGAGTGAGACTCTGTCTCAAAAAACAAAGACCCTGTCTCTATCAAAAATTAGAAAAAATTAGCCAGGTGTGGTAATGCACACCTGTAGTCCCAGCTCTTCAGGAGGCTGAGGCGGGAAAACTGCTTGAGCCTAGGAGTTCAAGTCTGCAGTGAGCTATGATCACACCACTGCACTCCAGCCTGGGTGACAGAGTAAGACTCTGTCTCTTAAAAATAATAAAAGTATGGCCATTGTTTTTTTCAAAAAACCAACCAGATAAAGGGCACTGAGGTCAAACAATGTTAAATCAATAAAGCCTCATTAAATCAATAAAGCCTCGTTCTGATTTTAATTATTTTAATTGAATTTCCTCTTGATATGCAGATATTTAATTTTTTTAAATCAGTATCTGGAGACAGAAAGAATTCAAAATGTTTAGAAGACACTTCAATTAAAAAAATGTCTTAAATGCAAGGTATGACATCTTGTTTCTGAAATATAACCTCAACATTCAAATCAAAAGAAATCTGTCATTTCTATTATAGTAAAAAATCAATACTAGAAATGCTCAGAAAGGCATTTAATGAATAAAGCACAGTTATTTCTGTTTTTATTGGTGTTTCTGCTATTATTAAACATAGGCACTCTTACCTGTCCCTAGGAAGAGCAGTCCATGCCAGACTATGTGATGTTCCAGCAGAAATCTGCTGAATAGCTATACCATCTAAGCCACTCACTTTCTTTGGTTTAGTAATAGGACCTGTGGAATTGCCTTGGCCACACTGCCCCATCGAATTATTGCCCCAGGCATAAACTTCATTATCTAAAAACAAAAATATAAAGTATAAAAGAAAAGCCAAATTTAAATGTAATATATTTATGGAAGATAAGTTAATATTACATCTTTAAAAACAAATTACTTTACCATGAGAAAGAGCCAAACAATGACTGTCTCCAATAGAAATATCAACTATTCTTGTGGCAGCCAGTTCTTCAATAAGCTTGGGTCTCAAAGCAGTAGCTTCTGAAGAACCACAACCTAGACAAGCTCCACAGCCCCAAGCATAGACCTGAAAAAACATAAATACACTACACATAATTTCCTGAGATAATTAGGTTGTTGACGTAAATTGTTTAAGAATAAATAAAATTTGTGAAGCAAGAGTGTGGCTTGAAAATAACTTTATGGTATCAAAAATCATCATTTTGATGCATTTTAAAGACCGTCATAATGATTTATTGGGCTGTTTTTAAACCCTCATTGTATAAACAGACCAGCAGCTGAGCTAAAAAGAAAAATAATTGGACACAGAAAAAAATGGAAAGATATGAGAGATTATGCTAAAACTATGAATTGGCTTACATTTTGTTATATTTGCCCAATCTTAGCAGCTTTAGAAATACTGTCTTAAACTTTTCCTTTATATGTTTCTCACTCTTCATATGAGATCAAGATTAGACCAAGGTGTGATCATATAAAATGGATTACATAAATCACAAAACTGATGTTTATGATTTACTTTTAAAAATACCCCAGCCTGAGCAAGAGCGAGACCCTGTCTCTACTAAAAATAGAAAGAAATGATCTGGCCAATTAAAATATGTATATAGAAAAAATTAGCTGGACATGGTGGCGCATGCCTGTAGTCCCAGCTACTGGGGAGGCTGAGGCAGTAGGATGGCTTAAGCCCAGGAGTTTGAGGTTGCTGTGAGCTAGCCTGACGCCACGACACTCACTCTAGCACGGGCAACATAGCAAGACTCTGTCTCAAAAAAAAAAAAAAAAAAAAAAAAACCTTACCTCATTGTTAAAACAATTTTAATCATCACAAACAGGGCCACATGAAGTAACTAGTCTAGATCGGGGGTCCCCAACCTATGGCAAGTTGTATAATTATTTCTTATATATTACAATGTAATAATAATAAAGTATACAATAAATATAATGTGCTTGAATAATCCCAAAACCAGCCCCCCACACCCATCCATGGAAAAATTATCTTCCATGAAAACGGTCTGTGGTACCAAAAAGGTTGGGGACTGCTGGTCTACATAGTTCCCCTTGAATATCTTCATTTTTGACTAATTAATACCAAAATAACCACTGACTGATTAAAGATGCTTGGGGAAAGGGTTAGATGAAGAAACAGGAAGACAAAAGGATGAATGACTATAATTTGGCAATCCAAAATCAACTTTATTTGGTTTAGTAATAGCAAACTGAATGATTAATGAGAAAGGTAGCAACCAACAAATGTAATGATTAATAGCCTGAGGCAGATTTGTTAGGGCAAGTTTCTCAAAGAATAGTTAAATTATATGATTTCAGCTTTTCTGCTCATCTGCCTTGTGAATTAGTCCAAAAACATTTTTATACCACTGCCTAGCACACAATGGGCTCCTATACGTGAGAGAATAAGTGGTCAGCGCACTTTTTCACTGCCATCACTGATGGACACAAAGGGGCAAATATTATCAATCACCATACCTGGCCCTTCCCTATCACCAACAAACAAATAGAGAGTCAAAATATGCATGTAAAAGTTCAAAAGCTTATAAAGGGATTATAAAATTCTGACTATCCTAACTTGACTAACCCTGTTTCTCAGAAATACCTAAGCCTCTCAGATTATTTTCCATACGAAAGTATTCTCTTTTTCCCTCTTTTTTGATAACTTTCTTGCCTTCTTAATTCCTATCACTGGTTCCATCAAGATCTAGTTTTGCTTTCCCCCACTATCCACGATTTTTAGGAAAAGGCTTAAGGGGTGCTATATGCTAAAAGATTTTTTAAAAAGCAGCTTAAGGCAAAGAACAGGGGGATGAGGGAATGTTCATTTGAGTCACACAGGCTAGGTCAGAAAACCTGGCTCTTTCTCAGATAGTCTACTTCAAACAGGAGAAAATATTTCATTTCAGTATGTTGCCTAAAAATGTATTTCTTTTAATTTTAAAATTTAAATACAAGTATTACTTTTTAGTTACCTAGTCCTCTGAAATATTCTTAACTTGGTTATCCTCATCCCTAGTCCTACCTGCCCTGTTGATGTCAAAGCAAGTGAAGACTGGCTCCCAGCGCAAACTTTGCGAATGAACATTCCTTGTAAAGCTTCAATAACTTTCGGTTTATATACTCTGTTGGTATCACCATGGCCAAGTTTGCCTACAAAAACAAACACATTCAAGTTGAACAATTTACATATTTTAAAGAACTATCCTTTTTGTAAGTAATAAAGTTGATAAAGGCTCTATTCTTTCCATCACTAACTGGACAGATAGGGAAAACTAAGTGTTTGATAGCTGAGGATGTTAACAAATAAGCATTTTTGTTACAAGAAGGTAACAACCATCAAACAATTAACATCACTTTACAACTGATGTGGAAAGTTATTTTTCTGTCTTTCTCTCCCTTTAATGACTATATTTCTAACTTCAAATTTGCTGACATAATATACAGGTCCTCTAAAAGAACGTATATGCATATAATTTTTTAAAACTGTAAAAAAGATTCACTAGTTCACAAAATAGAGAAGTTAGCAAATCATTAAGAAGAAAAAGAAATGGCCAATAACATAAATCCACCCTCACTGGTAATCAAGAAAATACAAATTAAATGATACCATTTTCACTGTTGAAAGTATTTTTTAAATTATCTTAATTTTAATACCTAGTGTTGTTGAGGGACATGGGGAAAAAAACATTCACATTGCTGATAGAAGTGACTGATTAAAGTGGACAAAGATTTAGCCATTCATTGTATTGTTGTTACTACTGAAAAAAACAGAAACCATCTAGATATTCAACAATGAGAGACTGGTTTTATAAATTGTGCTACAGTCACATGAAAGAATACTATGAACCATTTAATAGAATGATGCAGAGTCATGTCTGTTGACACAGAAAAAATACTCATAAAATACTGTTAGACTAAAACATATATATGTTGAAACAGATATAAGCATATATAAAACATATATGTAGGTCTACTTTGGTTTAAAAAGACATCTATGTAGAAATATTTGTATAAATGTATATTTATTTATAAATCTATTTACCAAAGTATTAACAATGGTTAAAACATTTGTAAAAGTACAGTTCATTTTCATTTTAATTTCTGCTCATCTGTATTTGAATTTTTCTACATAACTGAAAAACAAATTTTAAGAAAACTCAAGAAAAAAGGCCAAAGCTATCCATAAATAATTTTTTACATACCATTGTCTCCTCCTCCAAAAGACCATACAGTTCTTCCATCCTTAGATAAAGCAATAGTATGTGAACTGCCACAAGAAACCTCTCCTACATTGCTAATGTCTTTTACTAACGTTGGAATGTTACGGCTATTACTGTCACCGTGACCTTGGATAAAACACACACAACAAAGAAACAACATTAACTGTTTTTCTCTAGGTCATTACTTCACAAGTAGAATAAATATTACAATTTTATAATAGAACTGAGGTATTTTTTAAGTGTAATTCAGTATGAAAAACAGAATTATCTCTAATATCTTCTCAACCAATCTTCTAGGCTACTCCCAAACTGAGGCATCCAATAGCTTCAGTGAACCATTAGAACATTCTATTCATGCTCCTCTCACAGCACTTACCTTATGTTGTCTTGTATCATGCTCATGTTGACTGTTTTCACTACCCACTAGGTTATAAACTTCAAGATCATGATGGTATTATTCTTATCCCAGAAACTCTACAGTGCCTGGTCATAATAGGCACTCAGTAAATACTTGCTAGATTTAATTACATCTTAAATATCAGCATCAAATCTAGATATTATCTCTATAAAATTATCTTTCTCTGAGCTTAAAACTAGCAAAATAAGTAATAGTCTTTGACCTATTAAATCTACTCTCACTGCTTCTCAATAACTGTAACCATTTCTATTTTTATGTGAGAATAGCTTCAATTTTCAAAAACTCTTACCCAATCTTCCAAAGTCTCCTTCACCCCATGTATATAATTCACCATCTTCTGTGACAGCAGCACTGTGTCTATATCCAGCTGACACACAAACAACTACCTGTATTGCACACAAGTGAATTTGATGAGCACATAGATGCTAAAACACATAGTCCATATTTGATTCTACACATAGACTTCGGAGATACTAATATTCACAACTCATCCAAGAACTCCCATATATAGTTGTGGAGGCTGTGCTCAGGACAAGGCTGACTGGCTAAGAGGTCAAGTAAATGCTAAAATACAGCCTATTCTCTGCTTGCTAAACAAACCATCCAGAGAAGAGAACAACTTTTCTCAATTCACACAAAGGCCTTGTAAGGGCTAGTAGGAGGCCTGAATACATCAATCTAATCACTCGCAAGAATATAACATCACCAATCAAGTCTACTCAAAAAGTTGGAGAGAGTTGAATACCCATGGAACAATGACAAGTTTAAAGTATAAGGTTAACATAAAACCTCCAGTCCTGGCTGATCAAGAAAAACTCATTATTAATATCATAAGGATAACTCTCGAAAAGATATTGACTATTACCAGTACAAAAAGATCTAAGCAGTATATAAGCTTATGTTAATTAAACTCCTGATAGTACCTCTTTACCGTCAAGTAACTATACAACTGATGAGTAGAACCAGGGGTATATAGCAACATAATTTGGGGATCACTCAAATCTTTTAACACTGATCAAAATCACTGGCTATTGAAAAAAATATATACAGAAAATGATTGCACTAATACCTCCATGTCTTTTTAATCTCCAAATATTATAACTCATCTTAGGAAATTCAAATTTTAGATTCAACTAAAAATGCTGAGCACTTAATACATTCTAGATACTATACTAAGAACTTCTGAAATTTTTATCTATAAAGTATTAATTTAAAATTTTGTGACATTTTTCCTGCACAGTGCTCATACTATATTGTTTTTAATTGGCAATGTTTCTATTATAAAAATAGAACATTGAATAGGCTATAAGTAAAGAAATGGAATTAAGGAAGAAAGAAGGTGCTAAAAAGACCAGGAAAATACAATTTCAAATAGTATTTATCTGACGTTCCTTAGCGTCCCATGTGTAACATCTCATAAAATATCCTTAATGTTTTCAAAGTGGAATGTTCCAAGACCCATTGCTCTAAGGTTGATGTGTAAGTTAAAGTACTGCCAGATGTAATAGAGTAAAACTCATTTGACAGCCACCCCTGCCAGACAACTTTCCATGAATGAAAAAGTGTTCCACTTGTAATCCTGACATAAAATTAAAATTTAGACTTTATAAAGTTTTTTTTTTCCACAAAACATTCACAACCTTTATCACGGGTGACAGCTTCGCTGCAACTTTGGGAATAAAAAGTAAAATTATAACATAAGTCCTAGGCCCTGGAGAAGCCTGAAAAAGGAGATTGGGAAGGAGGGCACAAGGGTCTGCCCACCTCCCTGGAAAGGTGCAGAATGAGCCAGGCCTAATAACAGGGTCATGGGCCTCTAGAAGCTTAGGCCCTGGGCCTGTTGGCATAAGAAACATTGTGAACTTAAATATATAAATAGAGAGAGACCTAGGCAATAGGTGAGGCTCTGCTCCCAAGCCCCTGGGGATCACAGCTAAGGCCTTATCTCCTCCTCAGTCATACTGGAAGTAGAAGGTCAGGAAGCCACCTTTAGAGTATTTTGGTTTTTCTTGCTTATGTACAAAAAATCCACAACCCAAAATAATCTGTCTCTGAAATTGCCTGTCTCAGTTTCTCCACCTGTCTGTGTGGACAAAGGTAACGGAATGGACATGCAGAGACAATGGATGTGGGGGAAGAATCAGAGCCATGGGTTTGGGGATGTGAAGAGAGGACATCTGAGAGACAAGAGAAAGGCCCCTTCCCCAAAAGGCTCTAGACATAGTCAAGGAAGGCTAAGGCTTCAGCCCTTCTCCAGTTCACATCCCATCCCATTTGCCTCCCACTACCCAAGTTAACATACCCAAAGGAACGTGCCACCATCTAAAGAACATACCCCAAAATAGACCCCAATGTCCTTTAAGAAAAAAAAAAAGGTTAAATATTAACCCTTTGGGTGTTGGCCTTGTCAGAGATGAGACCAAAAGTAGGTGTCCATGAAGGTCTGTCTGGCCTTTGGCCAAAGCCCGCTGAAGGTTCCATAATCCAAGGAACTCAGACCAGGGAAATGATGCCTGACCAACAGCCAGTCAAACAGGGACCTGCGGGCAGGGGTCTTCCATGCCCCTCCCTCCAGACCCCACTCCCCAGAGGCCATAATGCTGCTGACACAGGCAGGAGGGGATGCTGGAGTGGAGCTACAGTGGAAGCTCTCCAACATGGGGACCCGTGGGCCTAGAAAGTAGGAAGGGGTCCCTCAGTACTAGAAGTGCCAAGGACATCCTTTTCATTTAGTGATGTGATGACAGAGGGACCACAGTGCTGACCCCCAGTCTGAAGGAAAGAAAATAAATCTAAACCTTGGATGTCCATCTCCAGTGGGAAGGCAGATGGGTACTCATGTAGTGGGAGACTAGATAAGAAATCACCACCCAGTGTGCCCACAGCAGGGCTCTGCAGCACTGAGGATGATTGGTGACCAGACATCAAGACTCTTTTGCTTCCAGCTAGGGCAGGGATGGCTGCTGAGGTGAAAGAACAGTGCTTCTTGGTTGGAGGTAGATCCTCCTCATCTAATGAGTTTTCTATTGTCAAGTCAATAACTTCAACCTTCTTCTTATTCTCTGATGAATTTCCCTCTTGGACTGGGCCATCTAGCAGGGGCAAACCTCAGATGCCTCCTTCTTGGGTTTCACTGGACACAAGGATTCATCTTCCATGAATTGGATCTCATCACAATCCAAACAGGAATTAAGAATCTCCATGAATAAACTATCAATAAGAGATTCATAGGGAGCCTTCTTGTCACACACAGGAATGTCCACATTGGCTTCTTCTCATTCATCTGTAGATAATGGGCAGCATCGAAGCTCTGCAGGTGGGCTCAGCTGAGGGCACAACACAGGACAGTCAGGCACATCTTCTCTAGCAGGCACGTGAGTCACACCCAGAGACTTGTAGTGGCCACCTCACTATCAGGGTCAGCAGTCAATTTTTCCTTGATTGGTGCCCAGGAGTAGTCTGGGTTTCAGATACCCTTTGCTCTGAGTTTTTGTAGAAGGGTCCCTGAAGTCAACTGCCTCACCAGCTACACAGACAAGGAGTAATTTCATCCAAACTCAGATGATCATTTGACCACAATGATTGTTGGAAACAGTGGCCAAAAGTCAAGCCAGGCGTGTGATGTTGATGGGTGGCTGGGCTTCTTGGGCTCAGACCATTTCTTGGCAGCGGGCAGCAGGGTGGTGAAGGTAACCAGCAGGGGCCACAGTTTTCCACTGACCTTGACAAAGAGGGTGGGAGGGAAATAATCCTCCTGGGGCAGCTGATTTTACAGAGACAAAAACCTTAGCTGCACCTGTACGGTATAATTGCATTTGATTCCTGGTAGAACCTCTCAATGAAAGAATCTGCTGCACTTGCTGGGGAGTGAGGGCAAAAGTAAAGTGCACTTCCTCAAACTGCTGGCTAGAAGTGAATGCAAGGGTGGTGGGCCAGATGAGTTCCTTGTAGACTTCATAGAAAGGCAATGGTTTCATAGTGACGTCAAGGTGCACAGACTAGGGCAAAGGAACGGTGCCGGTCTACCTCACACTTAAGGCCCAGCAGGGTGCCAGGGGCCAAAAAGGTCAGGGAAATGGGAGCTAGAGGACCAGGGAAGCCTACAGGAGAGATGCCAAAGGACAGAGATACAAAGATTTTTATAAAAGAAAACTTTCATGGAAAGAATGCAATCTTAAAATAGTGGAACCGGTATAATTGCATATACGTTTAGGAAAATACCTTTACCTCTTTAAAGAAAGATCAAATAGAAATAAAAAGAGAAAATCTAGGTTCAGTTTTTAACAGTGCCAATTATTTGTGTGGAACCTTGGGCTCGCAATGCTTCATCATTCAGGTCTCTGTTAAGATGCCACCTCCCACAAGAGCATCCTCTGACCTCATCATTTAATATGACACCCTGCCCAATTTAATCTGTACTACTCAATTTTTTCTTTACTACTATCTGAAATTATTTTATATGTTTGCTAATTTATTTATTATCTATCCCAAAGATTAAAGCTCCAATAGAACAGAGACTTTGTCTGTCTTATTCACTGCTATGTCTAATGCCTAAAACACTGCCTGATACTTGGAAGGTGCTAAATATTAGTTGAATGAATGATTCTCAGTTTCCTCATTTGTGAAATGGGGATAATAACTACCTCACAAGAATAAGAATTATTCTTATAAGAACATAATAATTAAAATTGAATAATGTATGTGAAAGTGTTCTATAAACTATCAAGCATACAAAAGAAAAAGCCAAATGGTAGAAGATGAGGGGCAACTTCAGAAAGAACACATCAAAATCTCAGAGATATCATCAATTATAACACTATTGCATCTAATTATATTTTTAAATCCAAAAAGAAAGCACATACCTTTCCCTGCAGAGGCCCCTGAATAAGCTTGGGATATTTCTGTGTTGAACTATTTCCATGTCCCAGTTTCCCATAATCACCGTCTCCCCAACTAAAGACTTCTCCTTCTGTTGTAAAAGCTAAAGTGTGACCATCAGATCCTTTAGATGATGAAACCTTTTTAATGGACCTATGAGGTTCAAATGTTAACTTTTTCAAAGTAGACTGGTTATTGGAATCTCCAAGGCCCAGTCTCCCATAGCTGCCTTTACCACAGGCTCTCACAGAACCATCTGTAGAAATGACAAAAGTGCAGTATTGTCCAGCTTCAATCTGTAAACAAAAACACAGAATTGTAAATATAAAATGCTTCTGTGAGAATCAAAGTATAATATTTAAGGCTGGTTTTATCAAAGAGGCTCAAAGGAAGTCTATTAAAGCAGAATATGGCATAACTCTCCATAGAGATTAAGGAATAAATAGAAAACTAACGGCCTTTTCATGCTGACTTCATCACTGCATGAGCTCAAATTCATGCATATCTTATCTTTTCAGGTTATCTTCCAGGTTATGACTGAATGAAACAACAAAGTAAAATGTTTGCATCTCCTCTTATAAATGGGGGAAGGGCAAGAAATAAAATTGCCTTACTACTTCCTTGGGGTCCATTATAGCAAGAACCATACAAAATACATCCTAAACCCATTTAAAATAAACATTTTAATGAAAATAATAATAAAATACAAAGTTCAAGCTTGGCTATAAATGTAAAAAATGTGATCATAAGAAGAAAATGAAATACCAATCTGGCAAAGAGAAAATTCCAATTTTTATTTAGTCTTATTTGCCATTTGTGTTGAATATAATGGTAAAGTCTATTGTCATTCATAATGCTTTCTAAAAATCCAGGTGTCAATTTAGTTTTTTGAAACTTGGAAATGCTATCAGGGATATGGAGGACTAAAATGTATTTTTCTATTAAAATGAAAAAACTGATGCAGTATGGTATAGAAACAGTATAGATAAGAAACAATGATCAAGAATTTTCACTCCTTTTAAAAATATTCTTAACATTATTTAAAGCAAATAAGCATGAATATATACACTATTGTCTACCAGTTTGTAAGGTATACAGAGAACTTACAGTCTGAGCATCAGAGAAACTAGGAGCCAGTTTGGGTTGCAATATTTTCTCCTGTGTGCCTTCTACCAACTGATGGCTGCTGTTGCTACCCCAAACATAAACCTCACAGGTTTCCGAGACAATGGGAGCATCACCAGTCTGAATGCTATCTGGGCTAGCACATGTTCTTGAGTAATCAGAAGCCATTCTGCAAACCTATTAAAATTCAAAAATATACAATAAGTTTTAGCCTAGACATTTTTCATATATATACATATTCTCTGAAATTATTGTTGCCTTTACTTCTTATACTCACAACTACTCAAATAACCTAAGGATACCACATCTAGTCTTAAACACAGGTAGACTATTTACTCATGCAGAATAAACCACTAAAATATACTAATAAAGGTAGCAAAAATGGGAAGGGGAGACATAGAATCAAGCCTTTTTTAAGTAAAAATTTTATTATCGCACACAACAGCATTATAGAAAAACAAAAGCTTAAAAAAAAAGTAGGAAAAAAATCACCTCTGACAATCTTATCACCCAAATACCATAAATGTTTTCTATTTTATGTATGTTCTTCCAGAATTTTTCACATACATGTTCTTTAACACAGTAATCACAGTGGGTATATAAAAGTGGCAAATGATACAAAAGAGTCATGCCAAATTTTCCATGTTTCTACCCAGTCATCATCGTTGAACATATAATATTCCATCTATGACAAAAATCACAATTTACTTAACCACTTTCCTTTTTTTTTTCTTGAGATGGGATTCTATTATGTTTGCTCAGGCTGGACTCAAACTCCTAAGCTCAAGCAATCTTCCCCCTCAGCCTCCTGAGTAGCTGGGACTACAGGTACACACTACTGTGCCCAGCTTCACTTTCTCTTAATAGGACATTTAGACTCTTTCTACTTATTTATTATATAAGCAAGTTTTAAGAATACGGTTGTTACTATATTTTTTATTTCCTTATTAGAGAACCTCAGAAATGAGACTCTACATCCGAAAAAGGATAATTAATCTATGATTCCAGAAATATACATCAAATTGCTTTCCAAAATGGTGCTATGTCACCAGCAACATACAAAAGGAGGGCTGTCCTAAAAATAGTGAAGGCTCAGAGAAATTCTATGTGTGTGTGTGTGTGTGTGTATGTGTGTGTGTATAAATATGAATCATGGCTTATTTACCATTTCTGTTGAATATAATGGTAAAGTCTGTTGCCTTTCATGCAGCTTTTTAAAAATCCAGGCTCCCTGCCAAAAGCACAAGACCCAGGGTGGCCACCCCAGTTGCCCTAACCAAGGAACAGGTCTACATGAGAGTATCAGTATCATGATACCAATAATGGGTATCATGCTTTTAAATTTTTTTGCAAACTTAAGTAGGGAAAAAGGAGGATGCCATTATTTTAACTTCATATTTTCTTACTATTAGCAAAGCTAAAGTTTTTCCATCTATTTCGTTACCACATTTTGTAAAGTGAACTAATTGTGGCCCACTTATTTTTTAGGACTTAAAAGATTTTTTTATTGACTTGTATGAACTCAATTCAATAAAGATAATTAACTCTAGTACAGCTATTGTCAATTTGTCTGCCTTTTAGTTTTTTTGCTGAATCAAGCAAAACAATAAAAGAATCTTAGAAAGCGGGCAGGGCATGGCGGCTCAAGCCTATAGTCCTAGCACTTTGGGAGACTAAGGTGGGAGGATCACTTGAGGCCAGGAGTTTCAGACCAGCCTTAGCAAGAGTGAGACCTCATCTCTACAAAAAAATAGAAAAATTAGGTAGGCGTGGTGGCAAACACCTGTAGTCCCGGCTACTCAGGAGGCCGAGGCAGGAGAATCGCTTGAGCCCAGGAGTTTGAGGTTGCAATGAGCTATGATGATGTCACTGCACTCTCACTGGGGTGACAGAAGGAGACCCTGTCTCAAAAAGAAAACAAAAAAATCTTAAAAAGTCAACACATTAGTTGCCAGCACATTAAATGGGAGGAGATAGAGTCATTTTAGTCAGATTTTTAAATAATATCAAAAACAACAGAATAATATGTGTGCTAGACAAACATTTTCCAGTGAACATGAGAACAGTTCTGAGGTTATACAAAATATGTGTAAATGAAAGCTGCCAGTCCCTAATAAAAGATCTGAATTTTTTTTTAAGAGGCAGGGTCTTGCTATGTTGCGCAGTCTGGACTTGAACTCCTGGGCTGAAAGGATCCTCATTCCTCAGCCTCTTGAGTAGATCTGAAATTTTGTTGGAGACAAAAGGAGGATACTAGAGCCAAGAGGGTCAGAATTGTTCATCTAAAGGTCTATGCTATAATATGGCTTATGAGAGAAATAGGGGTCACCCTCACCCGCTTCCCCAAAAAAGGAGGAGGAAGAAAAAAATCTCACAGGGTTTAGAAATGCTTTTTTTTTAAAAAAAGAAACAAAATGGGGGGTGGGGGATAGGATTCTGTGAAGACAGGAAGATGACAGTGACGGCAGCAACCTAATTTTCTAAACACTCCAAATCACTAAAAAGTAAAACTCCAAACCCATGCTTAACATTCATAACAAAGTAGGTGACAAGGTAGCCTCCAAAATCCCAAAATATAAGTGGGTGGGGACAAACCACCACCAACCACAAAACCTGCATTGTCATGGCATCTGTGCAGGAGGAAGCAATGGAATGTCTGAAGGACCTCAGAACAGGAGAAGCGCAAAACAGCCTGTCAAGTACTCATTGGCAAGGACAATGAGCCAATCTAAGAACAGCAGTTGCAACTAGGAAGAGTTTTGCTCTTTCTCATAGCAAGTAGGTTCAAGGAGTCCATGATGAGAGGTTCTAAAAAAGCTAGAGTAATCTAGCTCTTGCAAATGCAAACTCTTGAAATCAACCAGCCAGGGCTCCCTTCCAGGACAAAGCCCCCACAGTGAGGAAAAACTACTGGTAGTGGAAATTAAAACTAAATAGGAAAGAGACAACAGAGAGGAAAGATGGAGAATACCAAGACAAAAATTGTGAAGGGGAACAAGCTGGGAAACCACTATATTTTTTTTAATATTACATAAAAAAACAACACAGGGAGAAGTCTAAGAAGTTAGAAAAGCTATTTTAAATGCCACACCATTCTACAAGTTCAGGAAAACTAATTTCACATAAAAATAAGCAACAGAAAAGTACTGAGGTCAAATCCCATTTGAAGTTATCATAAAAAAGGGAAAAGGAGAATAACATCCCTACAATAAAAGCATGCCAGAAGGAAATTGCTCATATGACAGATCAAACTGTAATCTATTCCAAAACAAGCTAAAAGGAATTAAGAAAATTAAATAAGACATGAAAGAAAAACACAAATCTGAATTAGAAACCCTCAGAATGAGGTAACATAACTCAACAAAGATCAGAAATAAAAGAAAAAAATCATTTTTGAAATGAAGATTAAACTAGAAGAAATCCAAGAGTAAATAAATATTGTAGATAAAGCCCTAAGTAAAAGTAACAAAACTTGAAAAGGAAGACATTTTTAGAAATAAAAAAAGATATAAAAAATATTCACAAAAAAGTGACAAACACTAAAGTTAGGCAAAGATCCAAAATATGTCTAACAATAGGATCAAATGAAAGGAATAAAAATAATTCTAGAAACTATAATTTAGGGACATTTTCCTAAATAAAAAGGATTTGAAACTACATATTGAATTCTCACATCTCTAAGAATATCAACCAAGAATGAATAATATCAAGATGTATTATAGTAAAATTACTGATCTTTAAAGAAAAAAAATCCTTTGGGCTTCTTAGCAAAATGAGCATATGACTCATAGGAAAGAAAATCAGGTTACCTTTGGACTTTGACAGCAACACTTCATGCCAGAAGAAAACAGAGTAACATATTTAAGATATACAAGAAAAGAAAATGTGAACCAAAGATCTTATATTCTCAAAACTGACTTTCAAGAATAGCAAGTACAGCAACTAAAAAACTCAGAGATTCCTGTGAACACATTTGGGGAAGAAATTAAAAAAAAAAAAACTCAGAGAATCTTGTTTCAATGAGACTTTATTGAAAAACCTACTAGAGAATGAGTTTGAAACAATCAAAAAGAATAGTATGACGTTGACACAGAGACTAGTAGGTAGTGAACATTAAATATATAGTTACTTGTAGAACTAATACTAAATGAGGGTTAAAAGGCAGAGTATGTAATGACTAATATGCTTTTATAGATATAATACAATTATTAAAAAAGAGAGCATATCCAAAAAAAATTGTTTTCAGTAATCATACAGCAGCCATATGTCTTGTTGTTTTAGGACTGCTGTTTGTGTTTGTGTGTGTGTGTGTGTGCTAACATGTGATTAAAACAAATGAGTAATAATGGGAATTCTAATATTATCATCCCTGTATCTCCTTGTGAATCAACAGTCTCAGCTTAGAAGAAAAAAGATACAAATGTATTACAGAAAAGGTTAAATAAAAATTCTATAATTCTGAATTTGAAAGTATCATTATGAATTCATGAGGTATGTAAGCTTTAAATACACACACATACACATACACTTCCTAGCTCTGTCTACTCTAAAAGCCTAGAAACAGTTAGATCATCTCAGTAGCAGTAACCATCTCTAGCATTCTTATTGCAGTCTTGAAATATCATTTCCCAACAAAAGAAATCAAGCCTTTTTTGGAGAAATAGCTAGCTGATTCCATATCTAGGGCAAGAAATGAACAAGATCAGCCAGGAACAATGTGATATATCAGACAGCAAGGAAGCTACCAAAAGATTAGTAGGCTTATGTCAAGAGAATTTAGGAACCACCCTGAAGAGACTATAGCCAAAGATGAAACAATATGACCTTCACTACAGATAATAATTCAGTGGACTGAAACCCAAACAGGTTTAAATCTGTGGGCTCATAATGGTATTTTTTAAATAAAGCTAATTAGTCAAATTTTGAGAAAGATAGGGGCATTAAAGTGAAAACTAGTAAATAAAAAGCAAGTGGGGAGAATAACGCATTTATTCTGCCTTTCCTGTATGAACTGTAGAAGAGTAACCAGTCAATAAGGGAAGCATCTCTTCATAAAAACATTCTAACTAATAAATGAAAAAGAAATGAGAGAATATCACCATTTTGCAACCAACCACAAAAGAACTAATAGATTAGTTATTAAGCATCACAAAGACAGACAACCAGATGGAAGAATATAATTCCATGTATATAATAGTCTTGACAAAGGACTCAACCTGAGACTAATTAAGCCTCTGGATCCAGTTGCCAACTTACAGGACTTACAGAGGACAAAGAAACATATTGAACTATACCTTGAATAATCAAACAGCAAAATCCATACTGTGGGTAATTCTACATCCTAAAAAGCCTAGGTTCCTAACAAATACATGGAAGGAAAAAAAATAGAGGGGTAACCTATAGATAAACTGATTTAAAGATTTTACTTTTTTTTAATAGGCAAGACTGAACTATAGTGTCTAAGGATGCACATCTGGATGATACACTAGAAAGAAATACAAAGAAGTGATTACCCTAAAAGTCAGAATAGTGGTTACTTTGGGGAGGCGAAAAGGGATTTCAAACAGGACATGAAAGGGTTTCTTCAGTAGCTGGCAAAATCCTATTTCTTTACCTGGATACAGATTAAAAGAACATTTATTTTATAATAATTCATTAAGCCATACATTTGCTTGTATGTCTTTCTGTACCTGTTTTACTTAATTTAAAATTTTTTCCGTTAAACTTACCAGCACATGATACAAAATTCAAAATGAATAAAAGGGCATATACATTGAAGAGTATGTCTCCAAGGCCCCACCCAGCCCTAGACAACCCAGTATCACTCTTCTAGAGACAACCACTGGTGCCACTTTCTTTTATAGCCTTTTCAGAGATTGAATGGAATATTTTCAAGGAATAAATACATATCATAGCATTTTAAGACAAAGTCATTTTTTAAAACAAAGGCTGTGATTATTACATACCTCTTCAAAGAGACATAATGCTGCCTCATAGAGCGAGCACAAGCCATCAGACGTTCTAGTTGGTTCTCTCCACTGACTCCGATCAGCAGATGAACCCTATAATTAAAACATTGTGGTATATAGTGTTGGAAGGAGAGAGACACATATGAATTAAAATCACTTAAATGGTCTACAAAACCAACATCTATTTCAAAAACTGTTTATATGAGTATGTGCATTGAGAACAAATCTTAACATTAGGTCATGAAATCAACTTTTACATAGAAGTGTTAGAGAAGACCTGGCTATTGAGTCAAATGATAAATTAAGCATCAATTCCTCACTAATTACCTTATGAAAAAGTGATTTATTCCAAGGGTCACAGGGCTCCAGAAACAGTCAAGGAGGTGGAATTTTGCCAGTTACATACTCTTTGGGTGACCAATATCCAGCAAAATGTAGTCCCAGGAAATACTCTACTCCCCAGGTCGTGCATTGCCCACCTGCCCCCTCAAGCATACAGACAAGCAGAAAATAGTCAACTTGTCATGACCCTGAACGCAGCTGCAGAAAATCTGTCCCTCCCATAGTTTCAGCACAACTAAGGTCCAAGGAAATCAAGTCATATAGCTACTGTCTACACTAGCAACAAAGCACCTTTTTCCTAGCACAGCTGAGGAATCACAGCACCTCTCTGGGACTTAATGCCTACTTCCACAGTTAGACCCAATGGAAGAAATCATTACCTCATTAAAAAATGATAAATCAGAAAGTGAACTCAATATCCATTGCCCCTCAAATTTCCATATCCTTCAATCCTGTAATTGTGAAATTTTTGTTGGTATTTCATAGGATACTATATTGTAAAAATACTTATATTCTAGATAATGACTTGGCAGATATACCATAGAAAAATATATCCCCTACTGTGGAGGAAAGGTCGACCTAGATGCCCCACAAGATTCCATCCAACTCTAAGATGCTATGATTTTATTAAATCAAACCATTTTAATGAACCTGATTCCTAAATAATGAAAGAAATGAATATTTTGGACCAAACATAAAATCCCAATATCTTCAAACAATATGCTCCCAGTTATTTAAATCTAGCTTTTATAATAATAAAGCTTAGTTAGAATTTTTTAAGTTTCAAAATATGCTAAAGTTTTGCAGGTTTTTTAAAAGTTGTACTATATACTCATCTGCCCTCTTTCTATTCCACCAAGTAAATAAAACAATCATGAAATGTCCATCAACTCTTATCAGGGGAAAATGCACAACAAAAACTTTTAAATAAAAACACTAAAAATTCAGCTACCTTCTGCATTTCTTTTTTTTCATTTTTTTTTTTTTTTTTTTTTTTTTTTTAATTTCAGCTCATCATGGGGGTACATAAGTTCAGGTTATATACATTGTCCATGTCCCACCCATCCCCCCCGAGTCAGAGCCTCAAGCGTGTCCATTCACCAGACAGTGTGCCTGGCACTCACCATGTAGTCATACCTCCATCCCCTCCCCCCATCCCCCAACCCTTCTGCATTTCTAACAGCACCCAGGTGATGCCAATGCTGCTGTCTGAGGCTCACACTTTGAATAGCAAGGCTTTAGGGTCCAGACTTGTAGGTATGGAATCATACTAAAAGCTGAGTGTTCATAAATAACTAGTCCCTAGACTTACAATGTGTTGGTTGCTATTTCAGCAAATACTTTGGCCCAATCTCTCCAAATTCCATAATTAGCTGCGAAGCATTTCTGGGGAAAATGGAATTGTAATCTGTGGTTCCATTATTTAAAGGCCAACTCTAGTGATCACCAAACCAAAAGGAGATGAAGAGTAGGCTACTGTACCTCTCTAGGAGCTGGCACCAGGGCCATCATGATCTCTCTTTTATGCTTTTCTACAGTATGGAAGAAAATGTTGAAAACAGAATAAAGTTTTCAATGACAGAGCTGGGTTTAAATCTAGGCTCCACCACTTACTGACTCTGTGACGGAGGGTAAGTTTCCTCATCTTGAGACAGAAATAATGCCCATAACACTTAAGGCTGTTGGGAAGATAAACTGAAATTATGTGTGCTCAGCACAGTTCTTAAACATAGTAAGATCTCAAAACTGGTAACAATGATTGTTGTTTTGCATTGTGTACAAGGAGAAAAAAAATACCGGAAGCCTTTAATAAATTCTTGCTAAATTTAAGAATATCAAACCAATAAAACATCCTGCAAACGATGTCTGTAATGACCATTCTTGATTTCTTCCCAAAAGTCGATAGTTAAGGATGAGACTACTCCAGCTTTTTCTTTTTTCTTTTTCTGAGGCAGAGTCTTGCTCTGTTGCACTGGCTAAAGCGCAGTGGTATCAGCCCAGCTCACAGCAACCTCAAACTCCTGGGCTCAAGCGATTCTCTGGCCCCAGCCTCCCAAGTAGCTGGGACTACAGGCCGGCCACCACACCCAGCTAAGTTTTTCTATTTTTAGTAGAGACGGAGTCTCACTCTTGCTCAGGCTGGTATCGAACTCCTGAATTCAAGGGATTCTCCCACCTCAGCCTCCCAGAGTGCTAGGATTACAGGTGTGAGCCATTGCACCCGGCCTACTCCAGCTTTTTGATTAAAGACACCTCTAAAATGCATTCTACACAGAATTCTTAGTGTGTTTTGTAAACTAAGTATGTTTACTAAATAAATATTTATACTGCATAATATAATATATAAAAACAGGGCTAAAGCTGGGCATTTCTAAAGAAACTAAATTTTGGAAAATATAGCCCAATTAAATGTACAACTGCATAAACTGTTAAATATGATAGGAAGTTCAATGATACAAAAATAAAGTGGAAATTAAAATAACATAAATTTGTAGTTTCACAGGTCTTCATTCAGTTACCTTCCTCTTAAATATCTATCATATGCAAAATAATATACCTTTTCCCCGACTCCACATTTGTCTAAGACATTCAAATAAGGATATAAGACTAGATAGAGTACCTTTCCTTTTCTTCTGGCTGTTTTTACTCAAAATTGCTTCAATGACTCCCCACTGCCTATGGGATCAAGTCCCAAAGCCCCATAGCATGGGATGTGGGGCCCTGCCTAAATTACAACCTCATCTCATCCCATTCCACTCCATACACCAGGGGCTTGCTCTCCCACACCTCAGTCACTTTGTGAATTTTGGTTTTCTCATCTGAGAACTGCTTCAGCTGCAACTTACACACCTCAAATTTGCAGGCAGACGTCTCCTTTTCAACTAACTTCATTTTCTGCCTCTTCTACTCCAGCCCTTTCTTGTGCCCCATCACCTCCTCCCAGTGCAGACCTCTACTATATAGCCCATTATCACCAATTCAAATGTCTGTGTATCCCTCTTTCATTACACTGTGGGCTGCCTAAAACATATTCATCGTTTTAACCCAGTACCTAACAGTATCTGGTATACTGTGCTCAGTGAACACCTAGTGGCATCAAAGGTCAGTGGCATTTATATGGTTGTTTATTTTTTAGATTTGAAGATGTACACATTGTATCTCTACTTTTATTTAAATGTAAATTAGTGAGTATCTTGAGGTCCCGCTCAAACACAATTATATGCATTTGGCTGGCAGAGATGAAGAATCACACAAGTATTATAAATATAATTTACAGACTGAACTTTTGTTAGGCTTTGTGCCACGTACTCAATCAATGGGTATGTGTCTCTCCCTCTAACTTCTAGCTTGGAGATAAGTTCTGTCCCAGTTATTCAGGGGTAGAGAGACTTAAGACAGGGAAGATTAGGTCAAGTTAGTAGGGTCTAACATAGCAAGAGAAGCTCTATACATTTCCTAAGTTCTCAGATAACAGTAAAGAGTAAGAAATACGGGTTCTAGAGATCAAAAGCATCAGACTCTATCACTTACTGTGCAAGGGGAATAATAAATATAAAATTCAATTAAATAAACATTCCTTTCCCCTGAAACCACTCTGAGATTCAATTAAAATTCAGTTGAATATAGGCCTGAGGTGACTTTGAGAGAGCCAAACTGCATCAAACACACAAGATTCTTCCCCAGAATAGATTCAGAATTCCGAGGAAAACAGTCTAGTTTTCTGGAGCACCCTTGTCCCAATAAGGAGCTATATTATAGGGTATGGCCTTGGAGGGGAAGGAGGGAGAGACCTCCTGACTAGATGTATTTGGTATTTTGTCTGGGAATAAGAGGACAAGTGGAGAGAAAACAGGAAATCCAGCAATAAAACAAATGTATTATATTTTAGATCTACTTTAAGGTAGGCCTTCATGGAAAAAATAGATCAATTTAACATAAGCAGGGTAAAAACTGCATATAGTAGTCATAAAAAAACATGGGCTTTGCAGATAGACTCAGGGCTGTAAAAATTACTTAACATAGTATCTGGCTGATAAAGTACTTAAATCAGGAGTACATGTTACATTTCCAGCTCCTTTGTTCAACAGATGTGTAAATTCAAGCTCACTATCACAGTTGCTTCATCTTTAAGATAAGGGTAAATAATATCTGTGTCACAGATTAACATGATAATTGAATGAGATAGTATATATAAAGCACCTGGTGGGTAGTAGGCACTCAATAGAGGTTAGTTCTCTTCCTCCCTTACTCCAGGTATTGGGGAGTAGGAAATCAAAGAAGTCAAACAAAGAATGGGATGAGATGTTATAGATTAATTAAATAAAGAATAAAACACATTATGGGCTGGACGTTATAGCTCACACCTGTAATCCCAGCACTTTGGGAGGCTGAGGCAGGAGGATCACTTGAGGTCAGGAGTTCGAGACCAGCCTAAGCAACATAGCGAGCGAGACCCTGTCTCTACAAAAAATAGAAAACTAGATGGGCATGGTGGCAAGCACCTGCAGTCTCAGCTACTCAGGAAGCTGAGACAGGACTATTGTTTAAGCCCAGGAGGTTGCAGTAAGCTATGATGATGACACTGCACTCTAGCTTGGGCAACAGAGCAAGACTCTGTCTCAAAAAAAAAAAAAAAAAAATTAAACTATCAGCCAATTAGTAAATATGCATACAAGCAAGCCTAGACAATGAGGCTAAGCAGATACCAAGAAAAGAAATCTAGTTTCCTGGGCATAAGGCCTTAGAGGGTAAGGTAGGGAAAGGCCTCTGACTCAAGGTATCTAGCATTTTGTTCAGGAAGTAAATACACCATGGACAAGCAAATAATCATATAACTATATTGTGTGATAACTAATATCTTTTTGTAACAAAGGCAATGCAAACTAAATAGCCCAGAAATCAAGGAATTGAGTGACTTCTCACAGAAATATTAACATGTGATCATGAATAGATATATTATTTTAGGCTATTAAATGACATTACAAACCTGAAAGTAATGTAGAGTAAGAAAACATTACCAAAAGTATAAGAATAAGAAAACAAAATTAGAAAAATATGTGCAAGTAAGAGGATTTTTTTTTTTTTTTTTAAATACTGAATAACACAAAAGGCCTAATTGCCTCCCACAGCTGTTCCCTAAAGCCTTTCCTGCTTACATCATTGCATCCCCGGGCTCTGGGTTCTCACCTCAGGTGAAGATCACAGGACACAATGTGTCAACATTCCGTAAACCAAACAAAGTACTGCATGCTTTTCTTATTTTTAGTTAACATTAAGAAATTCACATTTTCATAAATCTTATGATCTAAAATCTCTAAGTACTTGGCTACAATCATATTGTAAAACATGACCCAATATTTACCATTCAGTTCCAGTTCACCAATGCAAAATGTAAACTAGGTGAAAACTTAAATGCACTTGGTTTGAAAATAAATTTAACATAATTTTTTTTTCATGAAACATTTCTGTCCAAAACCTTTCCATTTATTTGGGAGGAAAAAAGACTTGAAAAATACACACATAATTTACAAGTGGCATATTTAGTTATTTTAACTAAATAAATATGTTAGTTGATATTTGGTAACAAAGGACACCAAAATGACTGATCAATGTAACCTAACTGAAATTAAGTCATCTTATAAGTGTTTGAGCCTTAATATTCTAAATTTGTATTTTAACATTTGAATTTTTATTCTTGGTTTTCACAAAGGTATTACATTTCAGTTTTATAAATTCTTGAAATTGATCATACTATGCTACATTTTATTATTTATTCTTTAACATGGTACCCAAGATTATGATAGTCAAACAGTCTCCTCTGACACACACTCTTCACAGATCTTTGCTTAGCTCATCACTTCCCTTCATTCAGGTTTCTGCTCTAATGTCAACTCAAGAGTGTGCTTCCCTGACCACATTAACTAAAATAGCACACCTTCCACCTCCCATCTTTTGTCCTGAGCCTATCACTCTCTATCCCCCCATCACTCTCTATTCCCTTTCCTTCCCTTGTTTTTCTTATTAGAACTTCTCACTACCTGAAATTACACATTTATTGCCTAATTTCCCTACTAGGCTGTTAGCTCCATGGAGGTAGAAACTGTACCTCCAGAATCTAGAATAATACTTGGCATATGCTAAATGCTTAATAAAAATTGGGAAGGATGAAAATAGAGATTTTTTTCAAAAGACCTCCACACTCACCAGCCAAAATCCCTCACATGAGTTTACTAAAACACAAAGAAATTAGATGAATTTCCCAAGTTCACATAAGAAGCCATAAAACTAAAGCTACAAACCCGACTCCTGATCTAGTGGTCTTAACACTGTACCAATTAGTCTGTCCCTATATATCAACATATACAAAAGTTTCTTCCAAGTATATAAAATATTTAATTAATAATCACCTGAAGAAGTCTCAAGTCATTCACTATTACCACCAATTCATTAAAAGCTGGGTTGACTTTTCCAAAAATTGTTAGTTATGAATTTTAAAGTTAAGATTTATAGTACGTACCAAAGAACGCCTCATCTGCATTAATATAGTCATAAAACAGTCAAAGCTGATCATTCCTTCCTGGCTTGACAGTAGTTTGCTTTTCTCCATGGTATTTACAACCGCTGAAGCCCCCAAAGCCATTTCTATCCATTCAAGAAGATACCGCAAAGAGCCTCGCTGAGCTGCTAAACCAAGCAGCAACTCAGAAGCTAATCTACGACCTAAAGTGTCTGCCCCAGAATTAGGAATAGTTACTCCTTTAAGAAATGTTGTTACTTGTGATAAGCAGTCCAAGCCCATAGGAGGAATCTTGCTTTCATTTGCTAAAGATAATGGTGGCAAAGAGCTCACAACTTCAATTGCAGTATGAATAACGTCGTTGCAAAGACTGAGACCAGGTCCTGACACAGGCATCATCCAACTTTGTCTTAGAAGTGCAAATAATAAACTCAGACCAGTTCGAACACCCATTTCTATAAGTGCATCAGTGCTTGATCGGGGACGTTCACTAACAGAATGGACATCTGCTGAACCAGAGCTGCTCTCCGGAGAATGCTGCTGCTGTTTCACTTTGCCTTTGTCGTGGTATTTATTAGAAAGTGCATAAAAGACACGTTGGAGTACAAGAAGTCGTTTTCGAAGTGCCCCAGCAAATGGGGAATCTGAACATACCATCTTTGCTAGTGCTAGCTGGCTGCTAAGAAGGGCATCCAAATAGTGGTCCTGCTCATCACTTGAAAGAGACTCACGTTCAAAGTCTGGCAACTGTGGTCCTTTGAGGCATAAAACTTGTTGGGGCAAAGGTACTACTTCCTTATTGCTAACCAGTTTAGAATACAGAATAGCAACTCCCTCTCTTGTAGCAATAGATTCACTGTCCTCTGTAATCCAGGAGCTGTTCAGGTGCTCAAGCCATTTCAGTTTCACTGGTGGAACCATAGTTGCCATGTTGATTTATCCTTCAGCCATTAGTTCTGCAAAGGCAAAAGAGAAAAGTCAAAAATATATATGAATGATTCATAAAATATTTCTAAACTTCTATCTTACATTACCATTAGTAATTTCAAACTGGTGAAATGCAAATGAAGTCTGGAGCTTAGTTCATTGCACTGTACCAAAGTCAGTATTATAGTTTTGATAAATGGACCACAGCTATCTAAGATGTTAACATTAAGCCATAATGGGAAAAAGGTATATAGAAACTCTGTACCATCTTTGCAACTTTTCTGTAAATCTAAAATCCCAAAATAAAAAGTTTATTTTAAGAAGTAGTGATTTCTTCAGATGTACCTTTTTTCCCTTCAGGTTCTGATCCCAGCGTCAGTCTAACAGTAGGTTCTACATGCTGATGACTCCCAAACCTGTATCTCCAACCCAGACCTTTTCCCTAAATTCCAAACTCATATGTACAATTGCCCACTTGTCCTCTCCACATGGGTATCTAATAGGCATCTCAAACTTAACATATCTAAAACTAAACTTCTAATCCACCACTACCACCACCACCCACCAAACCTGTTCCTCCTGTAGACTTCCTCATCCCAATAAATGGCAATTCTATCCTTCTAGATTCTTGGGCCAAAAACCTTGGGAGTAATAACTGATTCCCCCCTCTCTTATACTCCAAATGCAATTAGTAAGTTCTATTTTCAAATATGTCCAGAACCCAACCATTTCTCCCTCTCCATTGTTACTACCCTGGTCCAAGCCATCACCTCATGGGTCATTAAAGGAGCCTCTTTATTGGTCTCCCTGCCTTCAATCTTTACCCCACAAAGTCTATTCCAACAAAGCAGACAGAGCTTTTAAAATTTAAGTCAGACATTTCTTCTGAGTATGATAAAGTAGCTTGGGACGGATCAATGCTCTGGCCAAGAATAACTAGAAAAAACAGATAATTTTTTAAAAATATGCTTAAAGGAAGCAACCAAAGAAAGAGGAATCAGGATTTCAGGGAGGAGGAAAGTGCAGAGGTAAGCTAACATTCTGAAGATGCTTTTCCCCTGGGGATATCTGCCAGTTTAAGCATAGGGCAGGGTGCTAAGAATCAAAGTTTGCCTCTGCAGAAGGTCACTGCTTGAAAACAGAGAAGCCAGCACAGCTTTTGGCTGTACTGAGGAGCTAACAAGACATAATTAGGGACTTAAGGATTCAAGATCTGAATTTAAATGGAGAGATGAAGAACGATCCCTTCATCTGCTGAATTCTAAAGCTGCATACGGGAGTGGGCTAAGAAACTAAGCAGAAATCCTCTGAAAAGCAGAGCAGAGTTTTCAGCAGTCTGCCATGTTAAGGAGATACATATTCAAGTTCAGGATCCACCAGGGTAAGGGCCACAATGAACATGCCAGATTCTCAGTTGGAAGCCCTGAAGGGCTAGCATCTAGAAGCCAGGTAAACCAGAGGTAGTCTGAGACTTAACAAAACTACAACCAAGTTTTGACTCACCCTCTAACTGACTAATAGAGGGAAAGAGTCTCTAATTTTTATACAAGATACTGGGCATTTACTCAAAAATTACTAGGTATGCCTAGAAGTTAATACCATACAAAAAACCATGAAAACAAACTTTACAGGCAGATCCAAAGGTGATCCAGATAATGGAAGTAGTAAACAACAACTTTAAAATCATTATAATTAAAATGTTCCAAAAAAGAGATGATAGAGAAAGCAAATGTAAAGATGAAAAATTTCATAAATTGTAAAACATGAAAAAAGTCAAATGGGTATTACAGAACTGAAAAATAAAATAACTGAAATGAATATGTACATCAGCTCATTTCCTTCCTTCTGCTCAAAAGTTCTCAAAGACTTCCTCTCTCACTCAGATTAAAAGACTCAACCATTACAATAGCCAATAAGGTTATACACAACCTGATCTACCCACTACCTCTCTGACCTCATCTCCTATGTCTCTGCTGTTTACCTGGCTCCAGACACACTGGTCTCCTTGCTGTTTTTTGGACATTTAGACTATTTACTATTCTCTCAGGCTAGAAATCTCTTGCCCAGGATGTCAGCATTACTCCCTTACCTCCTTCAGATCTATGCTCAAATGTGACCTTCTCAAGAGAGATCTTTTCTGACACTCTATTAAAAAGTAAAACCCTAATAATGCCACCAGGTACTCCCTTTCTCCCTTACCTGCCTTAGTTTTCTCTATAGCACTGATCACTATTTGAAACACTGTATGTTGTATTTATTTTTATTGTATGACTCTAAACACTAGCAGGGTAGACTCCAAAAGGGCAGGGATATTTTTGCATATTTTGTTTACTGCTGTATTCCAGTACATAAAACTAAGTCCTCTGGGAGAAAACATATATCCCACAAAGGACTGGAATCTAGGATATATAAAGAAATCCAACAACTCAATAATAAAAGGCAACACAATTTTTTAACGGGCAAAAAATGTGAACAAAAGTTCACAGAAAATATATGAATGGCCAATAAACACAAGAAAAGTGTACTCAAAATCATTATTCACCAGAAAAATGCAAACTAAAACTAAAGAGATACTATTACACATCTATAAATCATTTGTGGGAATGCAGAATGGAACAACCACTTTGGAATGATGTCTGGAAGTTTCTCGTAAAACTAAACATATACCCAACCCCATAACCCAACAATTCCTCTCCTAGGGACTTAACCAAAAGAAAGCATATGTTCATAAAAAGACTTAAAATAGCAGTTGCATGAATTGACTGTAAGGGGCAAGAGGGAACTTCCTGAGGTAATAATCTACTGATACTGGTTTGGATTACAGAGGTGTGTGCATGTGTCAAAACTCAGTGAATATGGACTTAAGATTTTTACTTTTCACTGCATGTAAATCTTACCTCAACAAATACTGAACTCTAGTTAATAATATGCATGCTGAAGTTTATTTGGGGGAAATAAAGAGATGTCCATAATTCATTTTGAAATGCATCAAAAATAAGATGCATTGGTATATATAATTTTTATATATATACAAAATTTTTTAGCACAAAATATTGCAAGGAAGGTGGAGACTAAGTCCTGCCTCTCGAGCAAGTCTCCAAAATGTCAATCCTAATAGGCGTTTATAGATAAAGATCCTCAATCACTGGAGAGAATTTAATTTTCATGATATAGGCAGATCTTCAGGAAAGCACTCCAGTGATAGATATCTCAAACTACAGTAGTTAAAAGGAATTTCTTATTTCTTAATACACTGTTAAATTCCAAATATAAAATCTGATGGTCCTTGTCTTCACAAGTTCATGATTACTATGTTTAATTTATCTTCATAAGATACTTGGCAAGTATGCACCTGGGAAGGAGGAAAAATCATGATCCACTCCCCCACCAACCACTTTACTTAGTATTTATTAAACACCAGCATTGTGCAGAAGATATAAAAGAATCTTATTTAACTCCATCCCTTATTTCAGGCCATAGCTAATGTTGTTCTTTTAAATTTTACCAGTCTGATGGCTGAAAAGGGATATGTTGTTATTCTAATTTATATTTCCCTGATTACTAATAAATCTGAACATCTTGTGTTTATTGGTCATTGGGATACATTCTTCTGAGTACCTATTCATGCATTTTCCTATTTGGTTATCTTGCCAATTTGTAAAAGTTTTTTGTATTTTACCATAGTCTGTCTTCAACACTGCAAATGTTTCTTCTAAATCTATCTTTTGCATAACTTCTGTTTTCCATTCGTGGTCAAAAGAGGATTGCTACCCTACCCCCATGCCTAGATTACACATGAATTCTAGATGATACAATTATTCACCTTGATTTTCTTGAGGGATTTTTTTTTACATGAGTCTTTAATCCATCTGGAATTAAAATAAATTCTACATAAGTTTAATAAATTCTATATAGCATAAAATTGGAGTCCAATTTTATTGTTTCCAGATGGATGGATAGTTATGCTAAGTAAACCAGGACTTCAAAGTAGTTGAGGACAATGGCAGCTGTGTAGCTATCTGCTCAAAATTTCTTCCCCAAACAGCAAGGAAAAAAAGAGGGAAAAATTGAATTCTACACCAAACCACACCTATAGCATAACCTGAAGATACAGAATGCCAAAATTGCAAACAACTGTGAATGTAAAAGAGAAAAATCACCAAATCTAGGACACATATTCTCACCTCCATCAGGCAAAAGGCAGAATAAGAAAAACTACAGAAAAGACAGAAGAGGAGGCTAGTGAAAGGACCTAAAAATGATTTGGAATGACTGCCAGAAAGGTTACATCCACACCAAATCTGAAAATACTGGAAAAGTGCCCAGGCAGATCAGAGCACAGACTATAGGGGAGAAATGTCAAAGTACTTTCAATTTAAAGGGGCAGGCATGCTTTAAGAGAGCAAGTGCAATTTAAAAAGATAGGTGTTACCTAAATGAGCATCTGTTGAAATTCATAGGAGAGAAAAAGGGCAAAAAGGAAGAGAGAAGCACCCTTTGGCAACTGAGTGGTGAAGGGTAAAAGAAGAAAAAGGGGAAATGTTTAGGGTCCTACAAGGCAAAAGAGATCCATAAAATTGGAGCCACAACGAAACAAAAAAACACTCTTCCTATTTGTATTTGAACTTTGCTATATTGATAAAAGAAGGTGACATTAAATTAGGAATACTATAAAACACCCCAAAACATAAAAATGAACAAGTAAAATCAAGTCCACACAGACCTATTGCAGAAAATAAAGAACTAAAATTTCACACATATCAACTGAGGGAAATTTCCTGATAACAACAAAACAAAAGAAAGTGTAAGTTAACAATCCAAGCAAAATTAAATAAATTGAAACATGATGATATGGAAAACCTTGAATCAGAAATTCAAAAATTAAATGCAGAAATAGATCAAAAGAAAAGAAAAGAAAAAATAAGAAAATGAAGGAATGAAGAAAGGAAAAAGGGTAATTGAACTCAGGAAAGAAATGGAAGAAAAAGACAAAATTATCTCAGAAATGAAGAATGGATTACAAAGTGTTCAAGGGAGAGTAGACTCAATGACATAAAGAAAAATAAAAGTGATCAGAGAGAAAGAAATGGAAATAGAAGAAATAATATTTGTGTTATTGGATTACCCAAAGAAAAACAAAAATACAAACACAAATAATGCAAACCAAACAAAAATAGAGCTGATCTTAAAGCTACAATGCAAGAAAGTGTTCTAACACAGAAAAATATCTGAATAAAATAAGGGCTCACGAACTACCTGGGAATATTAACCCAGACAATCAACTCCAAAAGATACCCTAATAAAACTATTAGATTTCAAAGATAAAGATAAAATTATAAAGCCCTCCAAGGAAAAAGATGAAATAACTTCAAAAGGCAAAAGAATTACCTAGGCATCAGACATTTGAAAACCAATTGAATAGCATAACAACAGCTTTTTATAAAGCAAAGACTACAGGAGATGCAAGGAAACATAGAAAGAAACACTAATAATGGGAGACACTTATATACCACTCTCAGTATAAGATGAATCAAGTACACAAAAACAAGGGAATAGAAGATCTAAATACTAATTCACTCTTTGTCCACTAACCAGATTCACTTCTGGATTCTCTATTCTGGTCCACTTGTTCATTCTTACTATAACAGTGACTTAATTACAGTAGCTCTATAAATGTTCTGATAGGTAAGGCAAATACTCAACTTTTAAGATTATTTTATTCAACTACATGCCATCCCTAATTCGAACTATGTTAAATTTATATATTTTCAGAAAATAGATATTATGATAGTTAATTTGTCCACCTAGGGACATAATATACCTTTCTATTTGTTCCCATCTTATTTTAGATTTTCTTTATATAAGTCCTGTGCCTTTTCTGTTAAACTGATTCTTAAATATTTTTTATTTTATAGCTATAATGAATGGACTTTCACTTTCTTTCTAATTAATTATTGCTATCCAGCCATTCAGGTTTATTCATATTTTTTCCCAAATTACACAGACATAGAAAGGGAATAAATCAAAGAAACAAAGACTGGCCAGGTGCAATGGCTCACACTTGTAATTCTAGCACTTTGGGAGGCTTAGGCAGGAGGACTGCTTGAAGCTAGGAATTTGAGAACAGCCTGAGCAATATCTCTACAAAAAATAAGAAAAATTAGTCGGGCGTGGTGGTGAGAGCCTGTAGTCCCAGCTACTCGAGAGGCTGAGGTTGGAGGATCACTTGAGCCCAGGAGTTGTAGGTCGCAGGAAGCTATGATGACACCACTACATTCTAGCCTGGGCAACAGAGCAAGATCCTGTCTCAAAACAAAACAAAACAAAAACAGGCCAGGCACGGCAGCTCACGCCTGTAATCCTAGCACTCTGGGAGGCCGAGGTGGGAGGATCTTTTGAGCTCAGGAGTTCAAGACCAGCCTGAGCAAGAGCTAGACCCCATCTCTACTAAAAAATAGGAAGAAATTAGCTGGACAACTAAAAATATATGTAGAGAGAAAAAATTAGCCAGGCATGGTAGCACATGCCTGTAGTCCCAGCTACTCAGGAGGCTGAGGCAGAAGGATTGCTTAAGCCCAGGAGTTTGAGGTTGCTGTGAGCTAGGCTGACGTCATGGCACTCAAGCCCAGGCAACAGAGTAAGACTCTGTTTCAAAAAAAAAAAAAGGCAAAACAAAACAAGAAAACAGACCATATAACAAAAGACAGAAAACAAAAGGAAGGCATTTTTGTTGTATCTTGTTCTCACTTTACAAACTACAAATCTATATCTTTTTCTTGCTCTATAATCCTATCTTTCTTCACTAAACCTCATTTTCATGCTAAAAAAAAACAGCAAACAAGCATTAAAAATATAAAACAGAAAATAAAGGTCAGCTATAAGACCAAGCACAACTATTACATCAATATGTAAAACCTGACTATTAAAACCCAAAGACCAATATCAAATAATACTAATTATTATTTAATATATGCTATCTGAACAAAATCTATACACAGGTAGCTATGGTCCAAAGTTTATAATCTCTGCTATAAATTAAATATACATAATAAATCTAATAAGTAAATCTTATTTTAAAAAATATATATGCTATCTATGACATAGATCTAAAACAACTGATTTAGAAATGCTGAAGATAGTACAGGATAATGATGTAACAGGCAAATACAAACAAAAAAATTTGTTACCTATTAGGTAACAAATAGGACAAAAAAAGTTACTTGCTAATGATAGGAACAGTATAATCATTAATAAGATAAAATTGTCCCATTTATATATGAATACAAGCAAAGTAATGAAACATATAAAGTAGAAACCACAGTAAATACAGGAAGAGTGGCAACCACAGAAATAGAGACTTAAATACAGGCAGCATACCTCGTTTTATTGCACTGCTTTATTGGGCTTTGTAGATACTGCTTTTTTATTTTTTTATTTTTTATTTTAACAAATTGAAGGTTTGTGGCAACCCTGAGTTGAGTAAGTCTACTGGCACTATTTTTCCAACAGCATGTACTCACTTCATGTCTCTGTCACATTTTGGTAATTCTTATATTTCATTATTATTACATCCTTATGGTGATCTGTGATCAGTAATCTTTGATGTTACTATTGTAATTGTTTTGGGGTGCCAAACTGCACCCATATAAGATGACAAACTTAATGAATGTTGTATGTGTCCTGACTGCTCCACCAGCCAGCCATTCCTCAGTCTCTCTCCCTCTCTGGTCCTCCCTTTGACACAATACTGAAATTAAGCCAATTAATTACCCTACGAAGGCCTTTAAGTGTTCAGGTAAGAGGAAGAGTCACATGTCTCTCACTTTAAATCAAAAGCTAAAAATAATTAAGCTTAGGGAGGTAGGCATGTCAAAAGCTGAGAATGACCAAAAGCTAGGCCTCTTGTGCCAATTAGCCAGGTTGTGAATGCAAAGGAAAAGTTCTTGAAGGAAATTAAAAATGCTACTCCAGTGAACATAATGAGTGAATGACGAGAAAGCAAAATAAATTTAACAAGATGGCTCAGGCCTATAATCCCTGCACTTTGGGAGGATGAGGAAAGAGGATCACTTAAGACCAGGAGTTTCAGACCAGCCTGGGCAACATACCGAGACTCCATCTCTACCAAAAAAATCAAAAAATTAGCTAGGTGTGGTGGTGTGTACCTATGGTCCTAGCTACTCAGGAGGCTGAAGTGGGAGGATCAGTTGAGCCTAGGAGTTTGAGGTTACAGTGAGTTATGATTGCACCACCGCACTCCAGAGTGAGTAACACAGTGAGACCCTATGTCTATTTTTTTAAAAATCAAGAGAGATTTATTGCTGATATAGAGATAGTTTTAGTGGTCTGGACAGAAGATCAAACTGGCCACAACGTTCCCTCATGCCAAAGCCTAATCGAGAACAAGGCCCTAACTCTCTTCAATTCTATGAAGGCTGAGAGAAGTGAGGAAACTGCAGAAGCAAGTTTGAAGCTAGCAGAGTTTGGTTCATGAAGTTTAAAGAAAGAAGTCATCTCTATAATACAAAAGTACAAGATGAAGCAGCAAGCGCTGATGTATATGCAGCTGCAAGTTATCCAGAAGACTTAGCTAAGATAATTGATGAAGGTAAATACATTAAACAACAGATTTTCAATGTAGACAAACAGCCTTATATTGGAAGAGGATGCCATCTAGGGCTTTCATAGCTGAGAAGAGAAGCCAATGCCTGGCTTAAAACTTCAAAATACAGGCTGAATCTCTTGTTAGAGGATAATGCAGTTGGTGACTTTAAGTTGAAGCTATACTGCTTTACCATTCTGAAAATCCTAGGGCCCTTAAGAATTATGCTAAATCTACTCTGCCTGTGCTCTATAAATGGAATAACAAAGCCTGGATAACAGCACATCTGTTTACAGCATGGTTTACTGAATATTTTGAGCCCACTGTTGAGACATACTGCTCAAAAAACAAAGATTCCTTTCAAAATATTACTGCTCATTGACAATGCTCATTGACAACCTAGTCACCCAAGAGCTCTGATGGAAATGTACAAGGATATTCATGTTGTTTCCATGCCTGCTGCCACAACATTCATTCCGCAGCCCATAGATCAAGAAATTACTTTGACTTTCAAATCTTATTACTTAAGAAATACATTTTGTAAGGCTATAGCTGCCATAAATACTGATTCCTCTAATGGATCTGGGCAAAGTAAACTGAAAACCTTCTGGAAAGGATTCACCATTCCAGATGCCATTAAAAACATTCCTGATTCATGGGATGAGGCCAAAATATCAACATTAACAGGAGTTTGGAAGAAGTTGATTCCAACTCTCATGGATGACTTTGAAGGGTTCAAGACTTCAGTGGAGGAAGTAACTGCAGATGTAGTGGAAATAGTAAGAGAACTAGAATTAGAAGTGGAACCTGAAGATGTGACTGCATTGATGTAATCTAATGGTAAAACTTGAACAGATAAGAAGTTGCTTCTATCGGAAGAATTGGCTCCACATGTACTCGCCATCAAATTGGCACTGACTGATCAACACTATGATGCTCACACGGTAGTAATAATCTCCAGGGATTAGGGGGTTGGGAGGGTGGTAAACTCACAACTAATGGATTCGGTGAGCATTGTAGAGGGGAAGGGCATGCCTCTAATCCTCGCTTGGGTGAGGCAAAGATATAAAATGTAACCAAAATGTTTGTACCCTCATAATATCCTGAAGTAGAAATAAAAAAAATAAAAATAAAGAAGTTGCTTCTTATGGATGAGCAAAGAAGGTGGTTTCTTGAGATGGAATCTACCCCTGATGAAAATGCTGTTAACACTGTTAAAATGACAATAAAGGATTTAGAACAGTAAATAAACTTAGTTGATAAGCAGCAGCAGGGTTTGAAAGGATTGACTCTAATTTGGAAAGAGGTTCTACTGTGGGTAAAATGCTATCAAACAACATCACATGCTATAGAGAAAACTTTCATGAAAGGAAGAGTCAATCGATGTGGCAAAGTTCATTGCCACAGCCACCTCAATCTTCAGCAACCACCAGCCTGATTAGTCAGCAACCATCAACACTGATGCAAAACCCTACACCAGAAAAAGAGGATTACAACTCATTGAAGGCTGCCATTGCACACTTATTGGACTACAGTATAGTATAAACATAACCTTCATATGCACTGGGAAACCAAAAAAATTGTATGACTTCCCTTATTGCAGTCGTCTGGAACCAAACCCTCAACATCTCCAAGGTATGCTGGATCCCTATGAAAATCTGATGAACCTGTGGCTCCTGACTCTTATGCACATATTTGTAAAAATATACACAAATTTTCAAAGGTTTCACAGATGTCCTGAAGTCATCCCTGAACTCAGATAAGGCTGATCTAAAAATATTATGCACGTCCTAAAATATCTTCTTTATAAGTGCCAGTGAAAAATCTTCTCAAATTGACTGTTATCCAACAAATAATTCCAAAATATATACATAGTTCAGACCATATTTCTAACCATAAAACTGTGAACACAGAAAGTATTTACAAAAACAATGAATGTGGATCTCTGAGATACACTGGTAAATAAAAAAAGAAAACTATATACAGTATTTGTGTACACTATAATTCACATGTAGTAATACAATTACATTAAAAAGGATTTATATATTCATGCAGTATGTTTGTAAATGCACAGAATGAACTCTAGAAAGATTTTGTTTTCAATTCCATTTTTGGCTCTTGGGGCAATATCATCTTTTCAATATGAAAAAAAGCAAGTTCAACAAAAATAGAAATCTGAAGCATAGGATAGGACAAAACCAAGAGTAGGGAGAAAAAAGGCAACAGCAAAAGGAAGAGATAAGATGTTGCAAAAAAAGAGGGTGTCCCGTCCCGTCTCTGGGGAATGACTCATTTAGGTGGCAGTATACACCTTTTGACATAAGTCAGAGATGTTACTAGGAACACTACTTACCTCTGGGGGAGGTAACTGGGTTACTGGGAATTGGAGTGGGAAAGATATTTACTTTTCACTACATAAGCTTTTGAATTTCATATATGCACATGTATTACCTAAGCAAATTTTTAAAAACCACTTTTAAATTAAAAAAGAAATCCAAAACAAGGCAAAAGCCAAATTTTTTGGAAACCAACTCTTTTCTAAATAGTTTCTTAGCCAAAGAGAGGAGGAAAAAGAAATTGCACATTATCTAGAAAATTATATAAAAGCGTTATATAGCAAAATCAACAGAATGTAGCCAAACCTAACTCAAAGAAATATACAAAGACTTCAATACCTCATTTTTAGGTAAGAATGAATTAATAATTCAATTCAAAATTAGAAAACAAACCAAGAAAGAATAAAGATAATAGAAATTGGTGAATCAGAAAAATCCAAAAATACAATTGATATCTAAATCTCAGAGAGATGATTCTTTATTGTAAAAAAAATGAAAACAATCAGCTAACCTAATTAAGAAAAAAAAACACAAAGATATTCAATATTATGAATAAGAATGGAAAGACAGCTGTGGAAAACAGTTTGGGAGTTTCTCAAAAAGTTAAAAATAGAGTTACCACATGGCCAGTAATTCCACTCCTAGATCTACACCCAAGAGAAAAGCAAAACATATGTTCATATGAAAACTTGTACATGAACATTCATAGAAGCATTACTCACAATAGCCAAAAAATGGAAATAACCCAAATGTCCATCAATAAATGAACAAAATGTGATATTATTTAGAATATTATTCAGCCATAAAAAGGGATGAAATACTGATACATGCTACAACATGACTAAGCCTTGTAAACATTATGCTAATTGAAGCCAGACATAAAAGGCCACATATTACATGATTCTATTTATATGAAATGTCCAGAATTGCCAAATGCATAGAGACAGAAAGTAGATTAGTGGTTGCCAGGGGTTGGAGAGGAGGGGAGAACAGGGAGAAATTGCTTAATGAGTAAGAGGTTTTACTTTGGAATGATGACAATGTTTCAGAACTAGACAGAGATGGTGGTTGTACAATACTGTGAAAGTGCCAAATGCCATTGAATTGCTCACTTTAAAATGGTTAATTGTATGTTATATAAATTTCAGACCAATAAATTAAATTTAATTAAAAAAGAATATGGCAGATAGTGCTTCCCCAAAATGAACTTATGATATGTTACCAAAAGAAGAGAGAATCAATGGTGGACAAATACATAAAAAACAAATGTTCTCTACATCAAGAATAACTTAAATGGGTCAAAAAACATTATAGAGCCAGACACAGTCACACATGCCTGTAACCCCAACTACTTAAGAAGCTAAGGCAGGAGGATCAGCCCAGGAGTTTGAGGATGTAGTACACTATGATCACTGCCTATCAATAGCCACTGTACTCCAGCCTGAGCAGCATAGCAAGATCCCATCTCTTTATTCAAAGAAAAGAAAGTTCGAGTGTGTTTAAAGAATAGAAAGTGGATCAGAATAGCTAAAAAACATAAAGATATTCACAAAAAATTATAGAAAAATGAAGACTCAGTTCAGAATGTGAAAAAAAATTAATGATCCAATTAGTTTGAGTTTTAGTTCTGTAATCTATGAGAAGCCAAAATTGATGATTTGGGGAGCAAAAGTGACATCTGCACCAAGCACAGTATCTGGTACCTCATATGCCCTCAATGAAGAATGCATTTCAAGGAAACCGATTTGACAGTTAATTATTGTAAATTTGAGAGCTGGGATAATATAGTTAGGATACTACTAAAATAAATCAGTAATGAGATTCAAAGAACCTAAAAGCAGCAACAAAATCAAGCTCTGATTGTTTTAAGGAAGAATTCTACCATACCTTCAAGAAACAGACAATTCGTAAGCTACCTTAAAAGTCTCAGGGCATAGAGGAAAGAGTCTCAGCTCTTTCGAAATAGTCAATGAAGTAACAATATCAAAACTCAACAAAGCACAAAAAGTACAATAGTAATACTACCACATAAAGGTTGTAAAAACCCACAATTAAAAACATCAGCAAGCAAAATGAAAAAGTACATTAAAAGGTTAACACACCAGATGTGAACAGGGTTGATACCAGGAATATGATAGCTCGACATAAGCAAACATATTATCATTAACAAAATCCATGTTACTTTGAGAAATATTAAAAAGGCCCTTGATAAAAATATAACGTTCATTCCTAATACAAACTCTAATAAAGCAGAAATAAAGGTTTTCTTTTTTTTAATGATTTAAAATTATTTATCACAAAATAAAAACCATTAGAAGCCCTGGCTCTAGAGTCAAGTATTAATAGGTACCAATTTTTCACCACTATTACTGATAATAAAATTGAACGACAAAAGTTATATATTCTAGAAATTTTGCTATTTACAGGTGATACTGAATAACTAGAAAACTCATCAGAAGAATCTAGCTTATTCAACAAAATTCAGCACTCTTTTATGATAAGAACACTTAACAAAATAGGCCGGGAGAGGTGGCTCATGCCTGTAATCCTAGCACTCTGGGAGGCCGAGACGGGTGGATCGCTCGAGGTCAGGAGTTCAAGACCAGCCTGAGCAAGAGTGAGATCCCGTCTCTACCAAAAATAGAAAGAAATGATTTGGACAGCTAAAAATTTATATAGAAAAAATTAGCTGGGCATGGTGGCGCATGCCTGTAGTCCCAGCTACTCGGGAGGCTGAGGCAGTAGGATCGCTTAAGCCCAGGAGTTTGAGGTTGCTGTGAGCTAGGCTGATGCCACGGCACTCACTGTAGCCCGGGCAACAAAGCGAGACTCTGTCTCAAAAACAAAAAAAAAAAAAAAAAAAAAACAAAATAGGCATAGACAGGACTTACCTAAAAATGATAAAAGCCATATATGAAAAAGCCACAGCCAACATCATTCTGAATGGGGAAAAACTGAAAGCATTCCCACCTGGAACTGGAATCAGACAAGGCTGCCCTCTATCAGCGCTTCTATTCAACATAGTGCTGGAAGTCCTAGCCAGAGTAAGCAGACAAGAGAAGGAAATCAAGGGCAACCAAATGGGGGCAGAAGAGGTCAACCTATCACTCTTTGCTGACGATATGATCTTACATCTTGAAAACCCCAAAGATTCTGCCATGAGACTATTGAAATTGATAAATTCAGCAAAGTCTCAGGTTACAAAATCAATGTACAGAAATCAGTAGCATTCCTATACACCAACAAGTCAAACTGAGAACCTCAAAGACTCAATACCCTTCACAATAGCAACAAAGAAAATAAAATACCTATGAATATATTTAACTAAGGAGGTAAAAGCCTCTAGAGGAAGAACTACAAAACACTGAGCAAGGAAATAGCAGAGGATGTAAATAAGTGCAAAACCATACCATGCACATGGGCCAGCAGAATCAACATTGTTAAAATGTCCATACTACCCAAAGTGATCTACAGATTCAATGCAATCCCTATTAAAATACCAACATAGGGCTGGGCACAGTGGCTCACGCCTGTAATCCTAGCACTCTGGAAGGCCGAGGTGGGAGGATCGCTTGAGGTCAGGAATTCGAGACCAGCCTGAGCAAGAGTAAGACCCCATCTCTACTAAAAATAGAAAGAAATTGTACAGGCAGCTAAAAATATAAATAGAAAAAATTAGCCGGGCATGGTGGTGCATGCCTGTAGTCCCAGCTACTCGGGAGGCTGAAGGCAGTTGGATTGCTTGAACCCAGGAGTTTGAGGTTGCTGTGAGCTAGGCTAATGCCACGGCACTCTAGCCTGGGCAATAGAGTGAGACCCTGTCTCAAAAAAAAAAAAAAAAATATCAACATCATTTTTCACAGATCCAGAAAAAATAATTCTATGCTTTGTATGGAACAAGAGAAGACCCTGTACGGCAAAAGCAATCTTAAGCAAAAAGAACAAATTGGGAGGCATCAATTTATCAGACTTCAAGCTATACTACAAGGCTATCTTGAGTTCATTTCTGTCTCCTCTTAATGTACAAAAATTTTTGGATCCTAGCCACTCTCGATGCTTTACCTACTTCTCATATGCTAATTATTCCAATCCAAATTTCCCATGAGCTCCAGACCTGAATATCCAGTGCTAACATATGCTCACTCAGATGTTCCAAAGGAATCTCAAATTCAACATGTTTAAAACTGAACTCTTTATCTACTACCTCATGCTCCCCCCCACACACAATGCTTAGAGAATCATAAAAGAAAGATGTCAGTAAAGACACTTATCAAGAATATTCCTGGAAGTGCAGGAGGGTGAGCCCATTTCCAAAGTTCCGCAACTGAAACTTAAGTGCACACTGTGATCCAGCTCTCCCCACTCCTGCCATGTGTACCTCCCTTCTAGAGGACTTCATTAGGCTGACTGACTGATGTTGGCCCTCTTACTCATTAAACCATACAAATTATTATTAATGTTTAGCTGTACAAAATTAAACACCTCATAAGGAAAAAGTTTTTGTTATTATTGCTATTTAGAAAGAAAGTACATTTAGAAAAAGAAAAGATTTGCTGAGTTTGCTGGCAAATTGTTTTGCTACATCAATAATGAGAACTGGTCAAATAAACCTGGAAGCAGATGTGTTTATTCAGCAAGTAAAGAACTACAGACAAAATCGAACTAAACTAATGGGTTTTCATTTGTATTCTAGAACCAACAATTCAAAATCTTGATGAAACAGCTAAACACTGGCAAAGGAAAAACTGCTGTTTTTTTTTTATTTTTTAATTAACAGTAATGATTTATACTACTAAAAGCCAACTGTTCTTTTTTCTCCTCCTGGGCCAATGCACAAATCCAAATTGAATTACAAACATAAATTACCCAAATTGACCAATGTAAAGAAGGGTTGGAAAACCACCTACGAACTAGAAACAAAATTAATTATCACTACCACTATCTTTCTAAAATTGAAATAAATGAAAGAGGCTGAAAGATTTTGTAACCAGCTCTATGAACAAATTTTAATGACCCCTACAGGTTTTTTTATAATCCTCTCCCTTAACTAACTACTTGACTTTTTGAGTTATTGTCCAGAAATGGCAGACTTTCTGCAAGACAAAGGAGCTGAGATTCTAAGGGACCCAGGGCAGGCTTCCTGAAGCCAGGATTCCCCATCCCCACAACCTGTACTCAATGCACATAGCCCCCCTTGTTAGTTACACCATGACCTGCCTCACAGCCCCTCCTTTAAAAGCCCATGGTCTCCTTTAGTCAGAGAGACAGACTTGAGGCAGCTTCTCCCCACAAGACATCTGTCGTATTAAAAAAAAATCCTTCTTCCTCATTGTCTCGCTAATTGGATTTTTGTGCAAGAAGCAACTAGACCTAGACTGAAACCCCCTTGCAGTTTTGACAATTTGAGCAGAGGGGATCCTACAAGTGAGTTCTTACAATAGTTCCTACAAGTGAGCTTATAAAATTCTGTAGCTTTCTAGCATTCCCTAGGTGAACAAAGCAATAATAGCAACTAACATTCATTGAGCACTTTCTATGTGACAGGAAATGTGCTAAGCCCTTCACATGTATTATCTTAATCTTCAGAGCAACTGCATAAAATAGCTAGGTACTCTTATTATCCCCATTTGCCAGGAAATGAAATGGAGGAACAGAGAGGCGGCCTTGCTAGTAAGCTAAGAGAAAGAAAAATAAACTAACAGAAAGAAAAAAGGAGAAAACTCACAGCACATAATTGCCCTTTTGAAGGGAAAGATCACAGTATAACTGCCCCTTGTTTGATTAAACACCTATGGCTTAAATTGTTTTATTTGAAAGTTTGTTTTAACAGCCTTGAAGAGTCCTAAACAGACAGCAGGGGTGCAAGCTCTCCCCAGCTCCCACTTTCTCCAGACCACATTCTAAGGACTCTGATAAGCCAGCCTCACAGAGAAGAGGAAAAAGAATAGGAAAAACAGATGCAGCCATTTCACGGCTGCTTTCTGCTATCACCTTATAGCAATCACTTTTTTTCCCCTTTTACCCCCTAACAAAAACCCCAAACCCCATACCTTCGGGGTGGATACTTTTCCTTTCTTTCTGTTGTGTCTCACCCTTCACACCTTTAGGAAGTAAAATAAACTTTCTTTCTTTAAAACTATTCTAATCTTTGTGTGGAGAATTCTTTCTCAGTCTGCTTATACTTACGAGTTTCCAGCCTAAAATGTTTGCCCAAGGTCCCACTGCCAGTAATTGGTAAAGTCATGATTAAAACCAGAGCAGTCTGCCATCTGACCTCTTAACCACTAAATCATGCTGCTTTTTATCATCATCACAGTGGTTTCACATGTTGTATATCATGCTAACATTTTAAAAATTAAAACCTCAGAAGAGGCCAGGCGCAGTGGCTCACGCCTGTAATCCTAGCCCTCTGGGAGGCCGAGGCGGGTGGATTGCTCGAGGTCAGGAGTTCGAGACCAGCCTGAGTGAGACACCGTCTCTACTAAAAATAGAAATAAATTACCTGGACAACTAAAAATATATATAGAAAAAAAAATTAGCTGGGCATGGTGGCGCATGCCTGTAGTCCCAGCTACTCGGGAGGCTGAGGCAGTAGGATCGCTTAAGCCCACGAGTTTGAGGTTGCTGTGAGCTAGGCTGACGCCACGGCACTCACTCTAGCCTGGCACTCACTCTAGCCCGGGCAACAAAGTGAGACTCTGTCTCAAAAAAAAAAAAAAAAAAAAAAAAAACCTCAGAAGATTTGAATGAATCAATTGCCCATTCAGTTCATTCTTAGAATCCTGTTGCTAAGATAAAATATGTTCCCCTAACCACTCTCTCAAGATCATTAAATGACCTCAATCAGGTAACAAAAAACAAAACAAAGCAAAACATTTTTCACAGTCATCAGAAACTTGCAGGACAGAAAGGCAAAGGACTGAAAATAGTAAACCAATTCTGATAGAGAACAAAGTTGGAATTACTCCTCAGCCTTTTGGCTAAGATCAAGTGAGAACAAAGCTGGAGAATTTACATTATCTGACTTTAAGGATTATTATAAAACTACAGTAATCAAGATATGTGATATTGGCATCCAGATAGTATAAGTGACATCTGCATCAAGACAGATCAAGAGAATAGAACTGAGACTCCAGAAATAGGCCCATACATACATGTCCAATTGATTTTTATCTAAGTTGCAAAGTTTAATGGGGAAAAGATAATCTTTTCAATAAAAGGTGCTGGAACAACTAAATATGCATATGGAAAAATACGGACCTTGAGTCTAATTTCATACCACATACAAAAATCAACTCAAATTGGTTCACAGACTTAAATGTAAGAGCTAAAACTAAAAAAAGTCTTGGGAAGAAAACATAGGAGAAAAATCTTAGCAAGCTGGGGTTAATTAAGATTTCTTAAATAAGATACAAAAAATTGATAAACTGAACTTGATCCAAATTAAAAATTCAGTCCTTCAAAAAGCACTGTTAAAAAAATGAAAAGGCAAGCCCCAAACTGAAAGAAACTATTTGCAAAACATATATCCGATAAAGCAGCAGTCCCCAACCTTTTTGGCACGAGGGACTGGTTTCGTGAACTACAGTTTTTTCATAGATTGGGGGGGGCTGGTTTTCGGATAATTCAACCACATTACATTTATTGTGCAGTCAAACCTCTCTGCTAATGATAATCTGTATTTGCAGCTGCTATCCAGAGCTAGCATCACTACCTCACCTCCAACTCACCAATTCAGATCATCAGGCATTAGATTCTTATAAGGAGCGCAAAACCTATATCCTTCATGTGTGCTGTTTACAGTAGGGTTCATTCTCCTCTCAGAATCTAATGCCCCCACTGATCTGACAAGAGGTGGAACTTATGCAGTGATGCAAGCGATGGGGAGCGGCTGTAAATACATATGAAGCTTCGTTTGCTGGCCTGCTGCTCACCTCCTGCTGTGTGGCCTAGTTCCTAACAGGCCACAGACTTGTACCAATCCATGGCCTGGGGGTTGGGGACCACAGCAATAAAGGACTTGCATCAAGAATATATAAAAAGAACCTTTACTACTCAATAAGAAAACTCAATTTTTTTAAAGGAGCAAAATATTCAAACAGATGCTTCACCAAAGATATATTAAATGGCCAAATAAACACATAGGGAGATGTTCAACATCATTAGTCATCAGGGAAATGCAAATAAAAACTACAATAGGATACTATTACAAACCCACTAAAATGGCTAAATTTAAAGATACAGACAATAACCAAGTATTGCTGAGGATGAGGAACTAGAACACTCATATACTGTTGGTAGAAATGTAAAATGGGAAACTGTTTAGCAGTTTATTATGAACACTTACTGTACTTAACCATATATGCAACAATTTTCCTCCAGGTATTTGCCTAGAAAAATGAGAACAGATGACTACATAAAGACTTATACACATGAATATTCATAGCAGATTTATTCATAATAGCAAAAAAACTGAAAATTCAAATGTCCATCGACTGATGAATGGATAGGTAAATTATAATAATATATTCATATACTGGCATACTACTCAGTAATAAAAAGGAATGAAGTACTGATACAAGCAATGACATGGATGCATGCATCTCAAAAGCATTATGCCAAGTCAAATAAGCCAGACACAAAAGACTATATAATTACACTTCCATATATATGAAATTCTAGAAGAAACAAAACTGTAGTGATAGAAAGCAGATCAGTTGTTGCCAGTAGTTAGGGAATAAGTGGAGAACATTAACAGCAAAGAGCCATAAGGAAACTTTTAGGGATGATGAAAATGGACTATACCATGATTGTGGTGGTAGCTACATGATTGTATACATTTGTCAAATTGTTTGCTTAAAACAGTGAATTTTATTGTATGTTAATTATAGTACATCAAAGCTGACAAAAAAACAAACAAAAAATCCAATGACTTGCAGACCCTTCCTCCTCTTGTCCACATAATGCTGGTATTCCCAGGAGTTCTGGGACCTCCTCTTTTTCTTCTCAGTATTTTCTCTCGCTCATTCTCATTTTGTTTTTTTATATCAACCATTTCCTGTTCATTGCCAAAGCTAACTCATTATCACTACACAGATATCTACCAAATCTACACATCTGACCAGCATTTCTGCAGAGCACAAGTCTTGTATTTCCAAATGCTTGGTGACATCACCATGTCTATGCTTCCCACCCCGAATTCACTACATCCAAAATTAACTTCTCTCTTAACCATCTCTTCCAGCTTCCCTACCTCCCAATCCTTACCTACTCTCCCTCCTACATCCTTACAACCAGCTTCTTCTGATACATCACTCTTAGGGTACCCAGGGTCAAAACTGTAGGTTTTCTTTGACTCAGGCATTTTCTTTATATCCCAGCCTGTTTTACACATTCCCACTGGCCCCAATATGCTTTAGCACTCATAACCTGCCCTGGGAAACTACAATGGACTCCTAAGGAGTCTCCCCAATGCAATGCATTCTACCTACTTCTGTAGACTAATCTTCTTAAAGCTTAGTTCTAATCAATTACACCATTGCCCAGCTATAAAAAAATCGATGACTCTCCATTTCCTATAAAATTGAATACAAGCCATTATTGTGGATTTAAGTCTATCCCAAGGGAGTCACGTTTGCCCTTCAACTTCATCTCCCACAGCTACCCTAAATATGTCCTAATCTTTAACAAATCAAACACTCCACCTCTGTGCCTTTGTTCATGCTATTCCCTGTCACTGAGAAGTCCTCATCTACCTAACCTTTACCCGTCAAAATCCATACTTCTCCTTCAAAGGCCTATCTCAAAGGTGACTTTCCCCCATGAGGCCTTTCATGTTGTAATCACCCTACACTCACCAATACAGATTTGATCACTTCCTCCTCTAATTCTCTTAACACTTTTGCTCACACACATGTGACATTTATCAGATTCTGCCTGATTTGTTATTATTTGTGTACTTGTCTACATCACCACTTCCCTGTTCATCCTACAACCAGACTCAAGCTTTTCAAGGCTGGTACTCTGTCCTACTCTTTTGTCCCTTTCAGCCACTAGCACCCTACCTTTTGCACTGTAAGGGCTTAGGAACTCTGTGGAAGATGAACTAATTCTGGTCTAACTAGTCTACAGAGAAATAATAAAATTAGCCACAGTGGGGACTATAAGGATAAATCAGATAATAGATTGTATTCTGCCTTTTTTTTTGTAAGTTGGAACTTTGCCTGAAGAGATTTTTTTTTTTTTAAGAAGACTCAAAATCCACTAAACCAAATCTTTCTACAAGAGCATTTTCATTATAACACTCGCCTATGTTACAAATTTACAATAATTTAAAATGGGTCCTGGGCTAGGCATTTTCCATTTGCCCCAGCCTCCCCAAACCAAATCTATTCTCTACCCTTCCATGCTCTGTTTTGCACCCTTTGAGGTTAAGCTGTAGGATTACACTACCCAAGATCTCTTCTTACTTTTTTTTTTTTTTTTTTTTTTTGAGACAGAGTCTCACTCTGTTGCCCTGGCTAGAGTGCCGTGGCATCAGCCTAACTTAAGCAATCCTTCTGCCTCAGCTTCCCGAGTAGCTGGGACTACAGGTATGTGCCACCGTGCCTGGCTAATTTTTTCTATATATGTTTTTAGTTGTCCAGATCATTTCTTTCTATTTTTAGTAGAGACGGGGTCTCGCTCTTGCTCAGGCTGGTCTCAAACTCCTGACCTCGAGCAATCCTCCCACCTCGGCCTCCCAGAGTGCTAGGATTACAGGCCTGAGCCACCACACCCGGCCCCAAGATCTCTCTTACTTCCAGTTGCATTAGGCCATTGAGAAGCACTGGTAGGAGGAAATGGGAGGATGAGAAGAAAAGGAAATTGGGGGTTAGGCGCAGTGGTGCACGCCTATAATCCTAGCACTTTGGAAGGCGAAGCCAGGGGGATCGCTTGAGGCCAGGAGTTACAGACCAGCCTGAGCAACATGGGGAGACTGTTTCTACGTAAAATACAAAAAAGTAGCTGGGTGTGGTAGCACACACCTGTAGTCCCAGCTATTCAAAGCTGAGGCAGGAGGATCACTTGAGCCCAGAAGTTTGAGACTACAGTGAGCTATGAAAGAGCCACTGCACTTCAGCCTGAGTGGCAGAGTAAGACTCTATCTCAAAAAAAAAAAAAAAAAAAAAAGGAAATTGGAGTCTTTATTCTCTGACACCTTCCCCACCTCACAGAGCCCTTTCCTTGGCACCACAGGTCCTAACTACTAGCTCAGCTTCCATAGCTCCAGCTCTCATCAGTCTCCAGTGTTCCTTCTTCTTGCCCCCTCAGGCTTAAAAGTATATTAATTGCTTTCCAATAGTGTTAGACCTTGGGAACTTCACAATCCCCTGTTGCTTTCCTTAACCCTACCCAAACCTCTACAACTAATCTGCTTATTTCCTGCCAGGCCTCTGATTGATACAGCTCCCTAGGCTTAAAATCCCTTACTCTGCTTAAGGCTCACAATCAACTGTCCCCTCCACCTGTCAAATATTACTACCCTGTGTTCCTCAGCTGTCTCTGTGCTAAACTGGCAGGCATCCCCTACCCAATCCCTACCACCACTCCATTGTCCACTCCTACCTCTGTACCCTTACTCATGCTGCTGCCCTCTGGAATACCCACCCATTCTTCTCCACCTAACAAATCCTACACTTTCTTCAGGTACTAATTCAAATTCTACCTTTTTTCCCAAAAACTTAATCTGTTCTAATAACCTTAACCATCAACTATCTTTCTCATCTTGGAATTTCTATGTCGCTAACATGAAACTACTTAGAAAACTGTAAAAATAAATTTAAGGCATTATCTTTTATGATCTCTAATTTTTCACCATATATCCCCTAAAGGGAAGTAACATCAGCTATTTTAACTTCCTTCTTCCATATTTCTTCATAGATATTAGCACAACGTTAGAAATAGAGTAACTCTTGTTGACAAAAATAAATAAAAATACATTACTACAATGTTCTAGTACAAAAACTTTATGACACGCAGCTATAACCAAATTCACTGTGTTTTTAATGATTCTGTTTTTAATGTAATGATTCCAAATAATGGTTATCAAACTTGGGTTTTTTTTAGAACATCAATGTACTTTTTAATGAAAGAATCTTTGGGGGAAAAAAGTAAAGCAAGTTATCCATTTGTCAAGTTTAACAACCTGTTTTTCTAATAGATGCAATTAATCCAGAAATGCAAACAGAAATGTCAGTACATGCAGGATACCTTAATTTGCAGCTGACTAGTGGCCATGAACCAGACACTAGATTTTAGCAAAAGTAGATTTTCTGGAGGAGTGAAGAAGCCAAGGGTCCTCATCATATTTTTTGTAGAAAAAAATCTCCTCCTACTTCTTTAGAACCATCAATCTGCTAACATCTATAGAGGACAGGATACATCATGACTTTTATAACATTTTTAGTAAATTTATCCTCACTGAACTCCCAATGATATACCCAATTTATACTTAAAGAACTCATTCTTATGAGGCTCCCTAAAATAAAAAATGGAGAAATAGCAAAAATGTAGGAAGTAGGTACCATGGCTACTTCCTCAATCAATCACAGGATATGAATGTATGAATATGATTTGGGGGAAAAAATAAAATTCAAAAGATTATCTGAAAGAGAAAATATTATCAAAAGAACTTGGGGGGGACATAATGGTATCAACCACTAACTAGTTTCAAAGTTACGTTTTAACCTCTTCATCAAGTGAATAAATAAACAAAAATAAAGTTCACATTCACTAATGAACTAAGGTCAGTCCTATTTGTGCATTTTTTAAAAAAATCTATAATTAAATGTTAATTTAACAAAGGTATTCTGAGTTATTACTATTAATACTAAGAACTTAATAAGAATATGCAAAATTTATCCCTAGCAGGGAGTTCTACAAATACAAAGCACAGTGCTTCTAAAGGAATCAGAACTCAGAAGTGGATAAAAATATTTAAGCTATCACAACACAATATCATAATGCTCCATAACAAAGTTACAGAGCAGGAACTCTGTATGGATGATACCAAGGGAGCAAAGAGAATAACAGAATGGCCAGGACACAAAAGAGCAATCCTGGGCCACACCAAAAGCTGAGTTAAGAAATCAGGGCCTAAAATAAAACAACAGTACATTGGGCTTGTAAGGAAATGAATTTTAAAGATATTTAGGAGGTATGCTCAGTGGCACTAGGCTCAGTCAACATTTTCACACTGCAGTTTTAATCAAGAAACAAGGTACCACTTAAACTAAGAAACAGTCTATTGTAGCCTTGTTTAGAATAGAAAAAAAAAAAGTAAGAAAAGGGGAACAGGCTGGGCATGGTGGCTCATGCCTGTAATCCTAGCAATCTGGGAGGCCGAGGCAGGAGGATTGCTTGAGTTCAGGAGTTTGAGACTAGCTTCAGCAAGAGTGAGACCCCGTCTCTACTAAGAATAGAAAAATTAGCTGGGCACGGTAACAGTGGCGTGTGCTTATAGTCCCAATTACTAGGGAGGCTGAGACAGGAGGATCGCTTGAGCCCAGGAGTTTGAGGTTGCTGTGAGCTAAGGTGATGCCATAGTACTCTACTCAGGGCAACAGAGTGAGATTCTATCTTAAAAAAAAAAGAAAAAAGAAGAAAAGAGGAAACAATCTAAAGTCCAACATAAGAAACTGGTTAAATAAACTATACACAAACACTGGAATTCAAGGCAATTATTTAAATGAATGAGAAAGGTGTATAATTATCTGGAATGTATCAAATTATAATGATAACTGCAAAGTTAAAAATACATTAAAATGCAGACCAAGCAACATATACTTAGAGGTATATACCCAACTCAAACAGATATTTGTATACCAATGTTCATTACCAGCATTATTCATAACAGCCAAAGGCAGAAATAACCCGTGTCCATCAACAGATGAATGGATAAACAAAATGTGATACATACATACACTGGAATATTACTTAGCCATAAAAAGAAACAAAATTTCAGTATGTGCTACAAAACAGACAGACCTTGAAAATATTGCGCTTCATGAAATGAGCTATTTGTGTAAAAAGGAAAAAAAAGAAGGGATATATATATGAATGCATGACTAGAGTGGTTGAGAATCTCTGAAAAGACATACAAGAAACTGCTAACAGTTAACTCTGAGAAAAACCAGAAAAATGAAGATAGAAAATGGAAGGGAGGCATATCTTTGGCTGTAAACTCCCCTTTATAGTATGCAGGTTTCTTACCATGTGCACATATTGCTTAAGGATATTTTTTAAGGGACATGGTCTTGCTCTGTCACCCAGGCTGAAGTGCAGTGGCATAATCATAGCTCGCTGCAGCCTCCAACTCCAGGGCTCAAGCAATCCTCCAGCCTCAGCCTCTTGAGTAGCTAGGACTATAGGTGGATGCCCCCATACCTGGCTAATTTTTTTTTCTAATTTTTTGTAGAAATGGGATCTCACTATGTTGCCCAGGCTGGTCTTGAACTCCTGCCCTCAAGTGATCCTCCTGCCTTGGCCTACCAAAGTGCTGAGATTACAGATGTGAGCCACTGCGCCCAGTCAAGGATTTTTTTATTTAAAAAAGTTATTCAGGCAAGGATAATCTTCCACAGATACTAAAATCACTTGAAAAGGGTTGTGGGAGAGACAATTTTCACATAATTTCAAAATGCCACCCCCTAGATTGCTTACTAGTAAGTTATAAAGGGGGAAAAAAGTGTCCATTTACAGTGAAACAATCTGGTGGTAGTCACCATGTTAAACAAGCAATCAAACTTAGCATCACCTATAAAAGAAGAAAATGGCATTAAGTGCCTCCTGAGGTGATGCAGGGAGTACAAAATATCACCTATATATTGTTAATGCAATAAATGTTTAACCTGAATATAATCTTAAAGAAACAAGGAACAAATTCAGATTGTAGGACACTGTATAAGACAACTGGCCTAGATTCTTCAATAAAGTTAATGTCATTTTTTAAAAGATAGAGAATTATTCTAGATTTAAAGAGACATAAAAACCAAAAGCGATGTTAATGCAATTGGATCCTGGATCAGAAAAAAAAAAAACTATAAATATATGCAGGAAATGAGAAAAATTTAAACACAAACATTGCACATTAGGTGATAATGAATTAATGTTATTTTCCTTAGGTGTGATAAAGGTATTGTGGTTATGTTGGAGAATGTCCTTATTTTTAGGAGACACAGGCCAATGTACTGGGGGAGGATGGAGTATGTCATGATGACTACAACTCTCATTTAAAGCAAATGTATGTGTTTTTAGAGAAGAGAAAAAAGCAGTTGCAGCAAATGTTGCAATTTGTGAATCTAGGTGAAAAGTATATGGACGTTCATAGTAGTATTCTTCAAGTTTTCTATAACTTTGAGAAGTTTTCAAAATCAAAATTTGGGGAGGAGGGTAGACACAGCTGAAACAGGCACAGCTGAACTCCAATGATGTAAAGAAGAAAGCGGGAAAAAAAGATTATCTTTTATAATAAAAGTATACATAGGAGTTAAGTATGGTTTTTCCATTATTAACCATGTTATTCCTGATGGAGCATATGTAATAAACTCATTTATTCCCAAGAGTATCTGTATTAAGCAAATTTCACTTCCAATTTCCTTGTGACATAATCATTTTCCTATAAGTAATTAAAGTGATACCATCTCTATAAATTCAGAGCTATATTTGTAGCTTTCACTCAAAAATGAGCTGGCAGAAAAACATAGATGCTAAGTTGCCTACCTTTCCTATAAGTAAGAGGAAAGCCAGACAGCAAGATGACAAGTTTACTTAAGTATGTGCTTTGTACAAACTACACAAAAGGAAGCTAAAGGGCACAGAATAGCTTGGTTCACTAAAATTATGGGAAAACAGAACTTTCCATCTCTAAAATCTTCAACCCACATCTTCAATGTTTTAAAATAGTATGAATTTCTATGTCAGAAAACATCTAATGTCTATTTTAACAGGACTGGAGGTAAATTATAGCAGGGAAAATCTAAATGGCCCAACTGATTTGGATACGTCTATTGCCTTGAGAATTAACTTTTACACAAAACACTGAAGTCACACTATGAAGACCTGACTCAGGAGGAAATTGTATGAAATGTTTCCTCATCTTGAACCCTACCTAACTCCCTCCTGAAAATCTCTCAGGATGACAGAAAATAGGAAGAATATGAAAATAAGCCCATGCCTGTGGAACTCATGAAGCTATACACTTGCAATATGTATACTTCTATGAGTGTACAGTATACTTTCACAGTTTTTAAAACATTTTTTAATAAAATAAATATCTAGGTACAAATTTAACAAAACGTGCAAGATCTACATGCTGAAAATTACAAGACATTGATGAAAGAAATCAATAGGTGGAGAGACATGCCATGTTCCTAGATTGGAAGACTAAATATTATACAAAAATGTCAATTCTCTCCCAAATTGATCTATAGATTTAATGTAATACTTACCAAAATCCCAGAAAGATTTTTTTAGTTATAAACAAGCTTACTTTAAAATTTATATAGAAAGGCAAAGGAACTAGAATAGCTAAAAACATAAGCCTTACCATTAACTTAGAACCAACAAGGAAATGCTGAGATACATAAATAAAATATGACCCAAACCTCAAAAAGGAAAATATTTTTAAAATAAGACCATCCCAAAAATCTGCTTGGGCAGAGAGAACGATTAACAAAGCAAATTACTAGATGTTGCCCATAAATCAGGAAGCAAGATTTGTTAAAGAATCTACAGGCAGTTCCTTGAGAATGGACTTCAAGTACAAAAATTCATTTCACAACACAACAGGCTCCTTTCCCCTCCCGCCTTCCCAATAGTACTGATAATCAGAGATGGTTTTACACACACACACACACACACACACACACACACACACACACACAGAGACCACATACAGAGCCCACATACAGAGTGCTCCAGAAGAGCCACACTTTATTATTCTTAATGTTTACTTAAAAACATTGGAGTCACTTATCTTTTAATACAATTTAGGAAAGTATAAAAGGGTTTTTTTGCTACCAAAGTACAAAATAATCAATAAACCCCAAAGTCTACAGAAAAACAATAAAACAAAGCTTTATACTACTCACTGTCTCCTTAAATTAACATATCCCCAAATATGTTCCTTTAGTTACTCAACAAGCCTTTACTAACAAGTCAGCTATTAGTATAGCAGGGAAAGGGGAGGGAACTATACATCCCATTTTACCCAGGACATTACCATTTTATGCTTATTGTCCCTGCAAATGCCTTTTTACTGGGGTACAGGCAAAATACCAAATGTCTATCAATGTCTTCTTTTATGAATACAGTATTTCAGTTTATAGAGCAATATACTGAGAATTTTGAAAAAATTCTCTCAATATATAAACAGATCTAAGAAAAAATCTGGAGAACTACACATAATATATAACAGTGGTTAATCTCGTGGTGGGATTAGAGTTGGTTTTCACTTTTTTTATATCTCTCTATACTATTAATATCTAAAATTATTGTTTACAACAAACATATATTACTTTTTATACTTAGGAGGGAGTTATTTCTATTTGTTAAAATGTAAGCTTTCTTTCTGACCCAAATCCTCATTCATTTCAAAAGCATTCACTACTCTTCTTTGATATACGTTATTCATCAAGAACTGAGTTCAAGACCAGCATGAGCAAAACGCAAGACCGAGTCTTTACCAAAAGTAGAAAAAAAGAAAAAAAATTATCCCAGCATGGTGGCACATGCCTGTAGTCCCAGTTACTTGGTTGGCTGAGGCAGGAAGATTGCTTGAGCCCAGTAGTCTGTGGTTGCAGTGAGCTATGATGATGCCACTACACTCTACACAGAGTAACAGAGTGAGATTCTGTCTCAAAAAAAAAAAAAAGACACTAATAACTGCTGCCCTGCACAAATCACTTTCGAAATTTCTGAATTCGGTTTTTGTTTTGTTTTTCGAGACACAGTCTCACTCTGTTGCCTGGGCTAGAGTGCTGTGGCGTCAGCCTATCTCACCGCAACCTCCAACGCCTGGGCTCCAAGTGATCCTCCTGCTTCAGCCTCCTGAGTAGCTGGGACTACAAGTGTACCCCACCATGTAGATAATTTTTTCTATTTTTAATTGCCCGGCTAATTTTTTTTATATTTTTAGTAAAGACAGGGTCTTGCTCTCGCTCAGGCTGGTCTTGAACTCCTGACCTCAAGGGATTCTCCCACCTACGCCTCCCAGAGTGCTAGCTAAGATTACAAGCGTGAGCCACTGCACCCAGGCTTGAAATTTCTGAATTCATATTCATCGACCTCTTAAAAAGGAAAACCACCAATGACCAGCCCATACTCTAGGTGACAGGTATTTACCTCATGATGGAATTTTAACCTATTTATTGGCCAAACATCCTTTAAGCAAATCTATTTATTGAATATTCCCAAATTTTCTCTCAATTTTCAATAATAAGGACTTGCACTCTTCCCTTAATGGAATTCCACCACAGAACATTATCAAATCATCCTAGTATTAGTGCTGGCATAAATATAGTGCCCTAAATATACAACTTACAGTCTTGAAGAAATATTTTCTGAAATGGCATCTAACATGAAGAAGGAACAACAGTATTTCACTATTTTGCAATCCCTGACGAATTAATAAATCTAAGTAGCTGCTAACATCAGAAAGAGAGATAAGACCTTATGTACCTCCTGATGGAAACACAAACTACTCCTATGAAGTACTCTTACAAAAAAACAAATTTACCATTTACAAGAAATCTGGGAGAGAAAAGAACATGTTAAATGACATTACAGAGATACAATCAGCAAAATGACACATGGGAAGCTTCTCAGAGCAAACCACCTGGTTTCTTTCAATAAAAAAAAAATTGTTGGCCGGGCGCAGTGGCTCACACCTGTAATCCTAGCACTCTGGGAGGCCGAGGCGGGTGGATCGCTCGAGGTCAGGAGTTCGAGACCAGCCTGAGTGAGACCCCGTCTCTACTAAAAATAGAAAGAAATTATCTGGCCAACTAAAAATATATATAGCAAAAAAAAAAAAATTAGCCAGGCATGGTGGCACATGCCTGTAGTCCCAGCTACTCGGGAGGCTGAGGCAGTAGGATCCTTAAGCCCAGGAGTGTGAGGTTGCTGTGAGCTAGGCTGACGCCACGGCACTCACTCTAGCCTGGGCAACAAAGTGAGACTCTGTCTCAAAAAAAAAAAAAAAAAAAAAAAAAATTGTAAGGAAGAAAAAAACTGTTGGAGAGAGTCTAAAGACTAAAACTGATTTAATAAACATGCCAAACAATTGTAAAGTATGGACCTTATTTGAATGACACTTCAAGCAAATAAACTATATATTAATATCCGTACCTATCTATAAATCAGAAATATGAAAACTGATTACATATTTGATGATATTAAGAACTTGCCACGGGCCGGGCGCGGTGGCTCACACCTGTAATCCTAGCATTCTGGGAGGCCGAGGCGGGTGGATTGTTTGAGCTCAGGAGTTCGATTCCAGCCTGAGCAAGAGCGAGACCCTGTCTCTACTAAAAATAGAAAGAAATTATCTGGCCAACTAAAATATATATATACAAAAAATTAGCCAGGCATGGTGGTGCATGCCTGCAGTCCCAGCTACTCGGGAGGCTGAGGCAGTAGGATCGTTTAAGCCCAGGAGTTTGAGGTTGCTGTGAGCTAGGCTGACACCACGGCACTCACTCTAGCCCGGGCAACAAAGCGAGACTTTGTCTCAAAAAAAAAAAAGAACTTGCCACAAAATGTTTTTGGTATGATAATGGTATTATGGTTACATTATAAAAAGAGAAAAAGAGAGACTATTTTTTAGAAATCAATACTAAGTGGTCTGAAATATACAAATTATATGTCTGGGATCTGATTTAAAACAATCCAGGTACTGGGGGTGAGAGGTAGTTGATAAAAATATAGATGAATCAAGACTGCCTATGAATTGATCATTCTTGAGGCTCCATGCTGGGTACATGGGAGTTCTTTATACTATTCTCACTACTTTTATACTAATATATATTTGAAATATATATTAGGATATTTTAGGATCAAATTATATTTATAGAGTACTATAAGGACTCATTTGACATGAATTTCCCAAGCAATCAACATGCTAAACTCTCCTATGTAATTACCCTTATTTACATGTCTGTTAACAGCACCTAACCAATATATAGCTTTCTATAGAAAAAAATACAGTGCTTATGTATGATTTATTTTTAAATTTTTATTTATTAAATAAAACAACAGTCACAGAAAAAACTTGCAGACAATATTGCAGAGTCATCGCTATCCTTCTAGTCCTATGGGCCTTTAATACTTCTGGAATTTATCGTCAGCAGACTTACTGCATAAACAGTCCAGCTTACTGAGCTCCCAAACAGGACTAGTTTTATCTTGTGTACAAAAACCCTTTCCTGCCTGCCTACTCTGAAATAAGGAGCCAAACCAACAGATGGCAGATGAAGAAGGAGGGGGTGGCGATAAGGAGGCAGCACAAGAGAGTACCATGGAAAAAGAAAATAACACTGAGAGAACTAAAATACATCTTAAATACGAATTTAAGAATACAAAATATTCAGCAATTCCTTTGATTTTTGCAAAACAGAGTCACATTTTGTCAATCAATTACTTTAAAGCTAAGTGATTCTGTGAATTTGCACGTGACTTTATTCCTTTATACAGCATACCATTAAGAGTTTTGAAAAGTCCTTAATATCTTAGACCAATCTAAATTAACTAAAGCCATTCAACTATTTTCAAAATGAACAATGGAAAACTGAGACATACTAAACTTTTATCAGCATTTCACTACTGCTACACATTATTATATCTGCCTTTTCTGAAGCTACTCCACTTTCTTTTTTGACTTTAATAAAGCGCTCCCCCTCTATGCTAATCTACTATACAATAAAAACCACCTCAGTATTACTGCAGCCTAAGTAGTAGAAAGTTTTAATTAAAATATTGGTTTAAAAGATATTACAACTGTTGCTATTAGAATTAGTTTTAACCTAAATGACATTTCTTTAAAATGCCTAGGCTTTTAGTATAACAAACGTTATTTAAGAACATGCCAATTATAATAGGCCATCTTGGACCATTCATGACGCCAAGTATCTCTTCTGCTTTCATTAAGCCATTTTCCAATTACTTATTTTAAAGATCAAGCCTGCAATGCCATACAAAGTAGAAGTCCACCACTCACACTCTGGCAGTTTTACAAAGAAATAGCAACTTTTATTCTCAGGTTATAAAAAAGGACATCATAAAAAAGGACAATTAGAGGTTGAGGTTATTCAGGGGCTCATCCCTCAGGCAGCTCCCTCTCTTCTCTACGGAAGTTTGTTAACACACTGACTGCCACTCTAAGAAAAAAAAAAAAACATTTTCCTTGGGGCCACAGTGTTTTATTATGAAAATAGAATAAAAACTTCAAAAACAAAATGATGCTTTCTAATTTAATGAAAAATTTAATGAAAAAATGAAATTTATTGACTTCTATTCATTTAATCCACATTTTTAGAATTAATTTGTCAATATTAATTTTAATAATAATATCAACAAGTAAGATTTTCACGAACCAACTGCAGGGTTTTGCCCAGGTTTTGCTTCATGAGGCCCTAGCCTAAAAACTAGCATGAGTTAAATACAACTCACATGGCAGTTAACATGTTAAACAGGAGAATAATATTTGCCTATCTTACAGAGGTGTTATGAAGATCAATTGAGAAAATCTTTACAAAAGTATTATTGTAAACTAAAAAGCTATAAACAAACGTAAATTATTACTTCTCTATTTGTTTGTACACTAGACAGTTTGCTTAACCTTGCTCTTTAAAATAATATCATTGGCTTTCAAAATCTACCAGGAAAAGCTTCATATTTCAAGGCATAAAGTTTCACGAATATTCACTTTTCTCTAGCAAAGTTTAATCCTCACACACCAGTTACCATTCTTTTCTAACATGTATTCTTCTTCTTGGCAAAATAGAACAAGAAACGTCTTTAAGAAATCAAAGCAATATGTAATCCCTAAAATTCTGACTCAACAGTCACCATGAATGCCTGAACACCTATATAGAATGGTCCTGCTCACACAACACTAGTTGGATGGGATTTTAGGTTACCCAAAGCCATCACATTGAGGATGGCCATTTCTATGTTCTGCCCCCAACAATTACCAATATCCCTTTCATTTCTGAATTCTCATCCAGTCTGCATCACTTACTAACTGTGTAATCTTGGGCTAGTTACTTAACCTCTCTGTGCTTCAATTTCCTTATTTGCAAAATAAGGCTTTACCTGATAGGTTTAAAAGTGGTTTAAATAATACATAGAAAAATGCTAAGAGAGTGGATGTTAAGTGTTCTCACCACAAAAATGATAACTATGTGAAGTAATGCATATGTTAATTAGCTAGATTTAGTCATTCCACAACACATACATACTTCAAAATATCATGTAGTATTCATACATGAGAAATACATATAATTTTATCTGTCAATTTAAAAATAAAATAAAAAATAATACAAAAAATTGCTTAGAACAATACCTGCACAGTAAATGCTCCATAAATGTTTGCTAATGTTATTCCTTTATATGTGTATCTGTCTACTCCCCCATAACACCATCATTACTAAATTACACAAATCTCTCCATCATTCTCCATTACTCATTCTTCCCAAAACAATGAGCAATTCTGAGAAAGCAGAAATATGATCCCATTACTAACAAAACTTCATTACATATGACTAGATACTTGGTTGCATAAGAAAGTTCAATAATACCTCATATAAAAGATACTGGCCCCCACATACTTTTAATTCATATTAACAGATAGATAATATAATCTTCCTAGTTCTACATTAGGTTATCCATTTAATTACAATACCATCAATTAGCAAGGCTGCTTACTTGAGTTGTATCACATAAAATCGCCCATGACCAAAGAGGTTTATGGTATAGTGACTAAGGTCTTAAAATAAGGCAAAATTTTAAAGTGCTTCTATAAATACAACTATATTTAGTTTTTTAAAAAAAGATTAGGCAAAAGCAATATCAAAAAAATCAAAATCAACAAAGGCTTTAAATCAGGAGTTTACAGTGAGGAAAAATAACTTGCCAAAAGCAAGAGCAAATATTACTACTACATTAACATCCTTACCATCATAATTAAGGGACAACCAAAAAGTACATTAAATACTTGCAACAAGCACAAGAGTTAAAAATTCAAGTTTGTTTTTTACAACTCACTTAGCACATGCTATGACCAATTATATGCTCTTTATCATGTTATAAATTCTCAATCCTGAGACTGGATGCAGTGGCTCACTTCTGTAATCCCAGCACTTTGGGAGGCTAAAGCAGGAGGATCACTTGAGGCCAGGAGCTCAAGACCAGCCTTGGCAACACAGCCAGACCTCATTTCTAAAAAAAAAAAAAAAAAAAAAAAAATTAGCCAAGTGTAGTGGCTGGCACCTATAGTCCTACCTACGTGGGAGGCTGAGGCAAGAGGATCGCTTGAGCCCAGGAGTTCAAGTTTACAGTGAGTTATGATTGCACCACTGCATTCCAGCCTAGGCAACAACAGAGTGAGACCCTACCTCTAAAAAAAATAAATAAATAAATTCTAAATCCTAACATTTCACATGTAAACACCCAATGTAAAATATTCAGTATTGTTTAACTGACTTAATAGTTCTCCTTTAGCTTAAACTCTAAAAAAGGTAGAATCACTTAATCTAATTTAGAGGCAATTTTACTCCACAGACAACTTTCTGGTGCTGCACCCCTGGCTTACTACATGCCAGGGACTTTTCTAGGCACTTGAATGAACAAGACATACAAGGTTCCTGCTTTCATGGAGTTTATGTTCCAGTGAGGAAGACAAATAAAACAGGCAGACAAATTAGTAATTAAATTTCAGGAAGCATTAAGTGCCATAAAAAATAAAGCAAGAGACACAAGGGGAATGGAGGATAGTTGTTATTTTCTATACCACAATCACTGAAGAGCTCTCTAAAGAGGATCTATCTTTAAGCAGAAGTCCAAATAATGTGAGGGAGCCAGCAGTGCAAACAAACCTAAGGGACAAGCACTTCAAACAGGGAAGAATAAGTATTAAGCCCTGGGAATGTACCTGGCACAGTCAAAGAATATAGAAGTTTAGTGTAGCAGGCATGGAATAAACAGGGAGAGAGGCAGGCAGGGACAACATCATGTAGGACCTCATAGGCCATGGCTAGGAATTTGGCTGTTATTTTAATTGCAAAAGGAAGTCATTTAAAGCATTAAGGTACAGAGTGATTGACATTTAAAATGATCATTCTAGCTATGAAGTAGAAAATGGGCAACAGGAGGTCAAGTGAGAAAGTAGGGAAACCAGAAGAGAGACTATTGTAATTAACCCAAGCAGATGATGGTGGTTTAAATCAGGATAATTAGGTAGAGATAATGAAATGTGATCAAATTAGAAATGTATTCACCAGGATTTGTTAATGGACTGGTTATAGGATATAAAAAAAGAAGAAGAAGAATCACAGATGACACTCAGGATTTTGACCTGAGTGACTGACTAGCTGAATGGTACTGCCATTTACTAAGACTGGATTCTCTAAGAGCAGAACAGAAATTGCACCTTCCTGTGTTGTACAAATTTAGTTTGAGATGCCTATTAGCCAGCCAAATGAGGTGTGGAATAAACAGATAAATTATGACGTTGGATCTTGGGAAAGGGGTCTGGGTTGAAGACATAAATGTGAGTCAATCAACATATAAACAATATTTGAAACCACAAAACTAGATAAATGTAACTGGGGCCAGGTGTGGTGACTCATGCCTATAATCCCAGGCCAAAGTGGGAAGATCGTTTTGTTTGTTTGTTTGTTTGTTTTTGAGACAGAGTCTTCGCTCTGCCCAGGCTAGAGTGCCATGGCATCAGCCTAGCTCACAGCAACCTCAAACTCCTGGGCTCAAGCAATCCTACCGCCTCAGCCTCCTGAGTAGCTGGGACTACAGGCATGTGCCACCATGCCCGGCTAATTTTTTCTATATTTTTTTTGAGCTGGCCAGATGATTTCCTATTTTTAGTAGAGATGGGGGTCTCACTCTTGCTCAGGCTGGTCTCGAACTCCTGAGCTCAAACGATCCCCTCGCCTCAGCCTCCCAGAGTGCTAGGATTACAGGCGTGAGCCACCTCGCCCAGCTGGGCAGATCGTTTGAGGCCAGATTTCAAGACCAGCCTGAGCAAAACAGTGAGACCTCCATCTCTACAAAAATAAAAAATAAAAATAAAATGAAAACTTAGCCAGGTGTGGTGGCACATGCCTGTAGTCCCAGCTCCTGGGGAGGCTGAGACAGGAGGATCACTTGAGCCCAGGAGTTGGAGGTTGCAGTGAGGCAGTGAGCTATGATGATGCCATGTACTTTAGCCTGGGCAACAGAGTGAGTCCCTGTCTCAAAAAAAAAACAAAAACAAAAAATGTAGATAGGGAAGACTTTTTAAATTTAATCCTATCAGGTAGCAACTATTATTATTGCCATTTCACAGATTAGGAAACTGAGGCTAAGAGATTAAGACGTGCCTAATATCTACTCTGCTAAGTGATAGAGTTAGAAAGAAGAGAAAAGAAAAAAGACAGATCTACCTGACTACAAAGCCCATGACCTTTCTCAACTGGGGCTCATCATCTAAACTCAAACAATAGAGTTGACTATTTTCTCAATTCTCTCAAGCATGGTATATAACTAGTGCCATTCTAGATGCACTGGAACGAAGTTAAATCTCTACATACAACAAATGTCCAGGTGTTTTAGAGCATTAGGGTTTGATTCTCTCATGAAACCCTAGTTGAAAAAAACACTATTATTATTACATTACTTCTATTAGGAATCATTTAAAATGAGAGAGATTCCTGCACAGCAAAAGGAAACAATCAACAAAATGAAAGGCAACCTATGGACTGTGAGAAAATATTTGCAAACTGTGTATTAATATATATACGATAAAGCATCAGTTTCCAAAATACGTAAGGAACTAACACAACTCAACAGCAAACAAACAAAAACAAAAATAAATAACCTGATTTTAAAATAAGCAAAGGACCAGAGTAGTCAATTTCTCCAAAAAAGACATAAAAATGGCCAGTAAGTACATGAAAAGGTGCTCAACATCACTAATCATTAGGGAAATACAAATCACAACCACAGTGAGATATCACCTCATACCTGTTAGGATGGCTATTATCAAAAAGAGATAACTCACAATCCTGAAAGTGCTGTGCAAAAAAAAAAAAAAAGACAAGAGCTAACAAGCATTGGTGAGAGTGTGGAGAAAAGGGAATACTTGTACACTGTTGGTGGTAATATAAACTGGAACAGCTATTACGGAAAACAATGTTTTCCATAAAAAATTAAAAAGAAACCAACCACATGATCCAGCAATCTCTCTTCTTGGTATATACCCAAAGGAAATGAAATCGGTACATCAGAGAAATATCTGCATTCCCATGTTCACTGCAGTATTATTCACACTAGCCAAAATACAGAAGCAACCTAAATGTCTGTCAATAGATGACTAGAAAAAAAATTGTGATGCACACACATACACACACACACACACACACACACACACACAGTGGAATGTTATTCAGCTTTTAAAGAGGAGATCCTGCCATTTATAACATGGATGGACCTGAAGGACATTACGTTAAGTGAAATAAGCCAGACATAGAAAAAAAAAAAAAAAGACTGCATGATCTCTCTTATATGTGGAATCTAAAAAAACGTCAAATATACAGACACAGAGAATAGAACAGTTAGGGAGTGGGAGAAGATGTAGGTCAAGGGGACAAAGTTGCAGTTACATAGGATGAATAAATCTAGAGATCTAAAGTACAGCATGAGGACTATAATTAACAATAATGTATACTGGAAATTTTCTAAGAGAGTAGATTTTAGGTGTTCTTACCACCACCACCAAAAAAAAAGGTAACTATGTGAGAAGATGGATATGTTAAATTGCTTACCTGTAAGAATCATTTCACTATATATACACGTATATCTAAACATCATGTCGTACACCTTAAATTTATACAATAAATAAGTAAACCTGAAATAAATAAATAAAATGAGAAAGAAAAGATTGGTGAACAACATAAGTTACCATCGTGACTTTTCATGGGCTTCTCTTTACAACCAGTAAGATCAAGTGTTATTTGAGGTTTTTATAGCACCAAAGGTGATTTTACTTTAAGACTACACAAGACCTCTACTGGTTCCATTCACAATCAGCACTCAGAATCCTGGGAACATCATTTCATCAGAAAACCACTAGAATATAAGCTACTCAAGTGCAAGAATCTTTGATTTTTTTATTAATGTGTTTTAAGCACCTAGAGCAGTGCCCCTTCCGGGAAAGAACCTAAATTACCAGCCTTGCTTGTAACTATAGAACTTGTTACCCTCTAAGATGGGGATTTTTTCATGTTGTCTTAGTTTCTTGTCACCAATGAAATCTGATAGGATTACCCTAATCTAGAATTTTAAACTGTCAGTTTCATCTTTATTAAGATTGTCCTTCTTCCTTATGGAACTATGACAGTTCCAGATATTACCATTACTGGTCAAAATTGACACCGGGGGTATCAATATGTACTTTGTATACTGATCATAATAACTAGCATACAATGTGAACCAGTAATTACTATGGCATACATATTCTAGAGGAAGAAATATTCTCCTTACAATTTGTTAACCTTTGTTAAACTCCACAAATATTTCACAGCACCTCCATTAAGCGTAAAAGGTTTCAAATGAAAAATCTTCACTAGGCCAGAAATTGCATGCTAATCAACTTTACCTGCATGTAATAACCTACATGCATCAGTGTAATATTGGTGGGTGGACAATGTATTTCATTTTCAAGCTGTAAGAACCCACCAACCACCTGTATTAAATTCCCTTCCACAAGGGGTCACTGGAAGGACTAGTAAGCAATTTTTAAATGACTTATCTCTGGCAAAAAAAAAAAAAATTAAAAATCATGACAACACATTCTGTCAGTGAGGCTGCGGGAAAAATAGGTGCTCTATTACTGGCAGGAATGCAAATTGGTACAACACTTGTGGAGGAAAATTTGGGAATACCTAACAAAACCACATGTATACTTTTTGGCTCAGCAAACCCACTTACAGGAATCTACCTTGAAGATACACCTCTAACACTACTAAAATACATATGACAAAGATTATTTATTACAACACTCTTCATAATGCAAAATATAGGAAACAACCTAAATGTCCACACACAGACTAATGGTTAAATAAGATACAGTTACACAGCTGTAAAAAGAATGAAGACTATGAAAAGAAAATTTCTTCAAAAGAATGAACTGATTTGGAGTCATTACCAGAATATACTGTTCAGTGCAGAAAGTACAAAAGAGTATAATATATTCTTCGTGTAAAAGAAGAAGGGAGTAGGAAAACCGTTTGGCAATTCCTCAAAAAGTTAGAGTAATCCAATTCCACTTCTAGGCATAACCATGAGAAATGAAAACATGACCACACAAAAAACTGCATGTCCACGTTCATGGCAGCATTATTCATAATAGCCAAAAAGTGGAAAACCAAATGTCCATCAATTGATGGATGAACAAAATATGCTATATTTATACAATGGAATATCACTCAGCCATAAAAAGGAATGACATACTGATACATGCTACAACATTGATGAACCTTGACAAAATTATGCTAAATGAAAGAAGCCAAGTACAAAATGCCACATATTATATGATTTCATTAACACAAAAAGTCCAGAACAGGCAAATGCATACAGACAGAAGATTGGAAAGAAAACATGGGGAGTGACTGACTGCTAATAGACACAAGGTTTCTTTTTGGGGTGATAAAAATATTCTGTCATTAGATAGTGGTGATGGTTGTACAACCTTGTAAATATACTAAAAAACCACTGAATTGTACATTTAAAAGGCTAAGTTTTGTGATATGTGAATTGTATATCAATAAAAAATTGTATGCCAAAAAAAAGAAAAGAATATATGAAAACACACATGTACATGTTCGTTTGTGTAAAAGAAATAAAGGAAGAGAAAAACTAGAAACTAAAAAGACTGGTTACCTATAAGGCATGGGAAAGAGGCAGAAACAAAGGTGGGGAGATAGAAATGTAGTAGGAATAAGGAGAGAGTGACACTTCTGTGAGTATACTTTTTTAAGTAGCAGTGTTTAGTAACTATAATGTTTCATATACCAAAAAAAAATAATAATCATTAAAATCAACCAGCATTGGGGCGAACCCAAAATGGAATACAAAGAGTAACAAATGAACCTAACTGTCTTACAGATGAATAACATAACCACACTAAAGGGAGGAGGGAAGAAAATAACTAACCTAAATAACTTTGGAAAACAGTACTTTGACTAGATACTGTAAGGCTAAAGACAAAATGAATTATCCACAAATACTCTAATTACTAAGTATGTTTTTCATAAGAGTATGAGTTAGCAATAACCACTTGATGCGCACTCTGGAAGTAAATAAGTAAGTGTGTATATGAGGACCAGGTTTCTGACAGAGAAAGATAAGGAAAGGGGGAAGGTTGAATGAGCCTTTTTGTGACCTTGGATTGGAACAGAAAGTATCAATATCAACTCATGGTTTTTTATGTATATAGAAATACAGATATAAATGTGTGTATGCACATGCATGGGTTAGTATATATACATATATTTCCTAGTTTTGTCATCTGAAGGCCTAAGAGTAATAACAACCCAATAAACATACCAAGTAAACCGATTTAGATATTAAATACTATTCTCCAATAAAAGGAACCAGAGCTCCTTGAGGAAGTAGGTGATTCCAGGACTGAGGCAGAAAAAAATATGAGCATGGAATAGCCGTGGCCCCAGTATATAAGACAAGCGCTTGGCCGGGTACAGTGGCCCACGCCTGTGATCCTAGCAATCTGGGAGGGCGAGGTGGGAGGATCCCTTGAGCTCAAGAGTTCAAAACCACCCTGAGCAAGAGTGAGACCCCATCTCTACTAAAAATAGAAAAATTAGCCAGGTGTGGTGGCACATGCCTGTAGTCCCAGCTACTGGGTAGGCTGAGGCAGTCAGGATTGCTTGAGCCCAGGAGTTTGAGGCTGCTGTGAGCTAATGCCACGGCACTCTAGCCCAGGCAAGAGTGAAACTCTCTCTCAAAAAAAAAGACAAGTGCTTGAAAAAGAGTGGAGGCCAAACAGAAAGAGCTACCAATGGCCACAACTGGAACAATTTGAGCAATAAAATAAATAATGATAGTACTGGATACTGGTAAGAACACACTGATATAAGTAACTGAATAAATGAGGAAGAAGGGACATCTCTCCCTTACAGAAGAATTCCAATTAATAAATGTAAAAGGAAGGAATGACAAAAATACATAAACACTATTAGCCGAACGCCACAGTAATAACTGTTGCAGAGAAAATCCACCAATGGATGTTAAAATCAATCGGAGAAAGTTTGGAAAGAAACAGTGTATCTGTATAGTCTCAAAGTATCTCCCCCAAGATATGTATCAATTACAAAAGAAAAAATAGTAACTTTACAGTGAAGAAACAACAGAAGCCACTTTAATAGTGAACAAGGTTAAAATATCACTAGCAATAAAACATATCAAAACCATGTACTCCCTAATAAGATGAATTGAGAAGGACACAACATCACTTCTATAGTTTTCTTGCAAACCATGAATAACTACCTCAATCTAATCATAAGAAAAACATCAGACAAAGACAAAATGAGAGAAATTCTACAAAATAACTGACAAGTACTCATCAAAAGTGTCAAGGTCACAAAAAACAATGAAAAACTGAAGAACTGTCAGAGATTGGAGGAGACTAGGAAAATACAACTAACGAAATGTGGGATCCTCAACTCCTGGAACAGGAAAAAAGGCATTAAGGGGAAAAATTGGTGAAATTCAAATAAGACCTATGTTTTGCTTAGTAGTATTATACCAATGCTAATTTCCTGGCTTTGCTAATTATACTATGGTTATGTAAATTGTTGATATTAGTGGATGCTGAGTGAGGAGAATATAAGAAAGAACTCTGTACTATCTGTGTAATTTTTCTGTAAGTCTAACATTATTTCAAAATAAATCGTTAAATAAATAAGGGCGGCACGGTGGCGCCATGCTGGCACTTTGGGAGGCCAAGGCAGAAGGATCACTTGAGGCCAGGAGTTCAAGATCAGCCTGGGCAACATAGCAAGGGAAACCCCTATCTCTGCAAAAAATATAAAAAATAACCAGGCACGGTGGCCTGCACCTGTAGTCTCAGCTACTCAGAAAGCTGAGGCAGGAGGATTGTTTGAGCTCAGGAGTTTGAGTTTGCAGTGAGCTGGGAGGATGCACTGCATTCCAGCCCAGGGAAGTGAGACTCTATCTCCAAATAAATAAATAAATAAAATCCATCAATCAATCATCTGATGCCACTGTCATATTTCCTTGCTCAGGGATTTCATCTGGAATTTAACATTCCCATTAATTCAGAAGACCTAGTAAGTAACAGCAGAACGAACTAAATTCATAAAAATCATACCTAGCATCTAATAAGTAAATTACTTATTTTATGCTCCCTTACTATAATTTCTTTAGTTAAAAAAAATGCTGCCAGATGTGACTTTATTGGCTTTGCAAACTTTTTAAATGACTTGACCAATTTTTATGTTTTCAATATCATGATAATCAGCAGTATGTACCTGTAACAACACATTTCATGTGTCTGTTAAGGCAAAGTTTTATTTACAATAAAAAAAAACCATCTTCAATAGATTACAGCAACTTTGTTACTTGTTCTTATATAGTTGTCCAACTATTAAATTCAAGTTTTGTTTCACCAGTTTGCTTTTATCCTAATACAAACTTTTCCCCACACCCCAAACCACAATGTCATTATCATCAATTAAAGATCCAAAAATCTGAATTGTAAAAGCTCAGATGTTCAATGTATCTAGTCCTTTTATTCTTTCTAATATTAAGGATTATTTAGTCCTACTTAGTTGAGAAAAAATGCTTGGGACATTAGAATTGTATTATTATTTATTCTTTACATCCTCTACTAACAAATCCAGTCCAATCAACAACACATTCTCAGAAATTCCTTTAAATCAAATGGAATTTTCAGGAGATGTTTATATTAATGAGAAAATTAAGTGACATGTTTACATTTCCTTTCTCCTCCATATACCATCAGCATGCCTGCACTGGGAATGGAATACATGACCAGCAAATGAATGGAAGTGTCACATGCAAAAGGTATGACTAGAAATTTAAGAAGCAAAATGGTAAGAACCTTACGGAAAGCAAAATTCATATAAGTTTAGAATTACAAGGAGCCTTAATAGGCTCCATTCTAATAACAACAACGTCAGACAGATGATCATCTATCCTATTTTTAAAAGCCACCAGATTTCCAACCTCTCTAAATATTTCATTCTGCCATACAATCCTGTCATGTGATTTGGGGGAAATAGTATGACTGTACTTTGCCCTAATGCTGCCTGTTTTCAAATAATATAACAATATATTTTTAACTCACATCCAAGATATATAAATGTGTACAGGTACAGAATACAGACATGTATATATGTATGCATATGCATAAAACAGGCACCTAGGACACTCAATTTTGCTTGTATAAACAAAAGATACAGAAACATACATACCAAAGGCAAAAACCCATCCCACATTAATCACAAAAAGTACTATGAAACAATGTCACAACAATTTTGTTCTAAAAATAACCAATAGAAATCAATTTTATAAAACCTTGAGGTAAATAGGTCTCTTACCACTAAGAATAACCACAGTTTCTTTGCTTTTCACAAACACTGCCCCTTTTTGAGCAACCACTGCAAGTAAAATTGTAAAAATATTTATGTACTAGATCCAAATAATTGATTTTTTAACGTTTGACTTTTTAATCCATTTAGCTAACAATCATTTGGGAAGAGGGCCCACTGAAAGAGATAGTGATGACAGAGTACAGCCAGTGATAATGAACAAGTAACCAGTTTTAATCAAGCAGGCCAAAAAATGATTCAAGTAAAACAAATCATTTTCGGAACATATACAGAATGGGGAAGTCCCATGCGAGGACGAGCCAAGCACTACTTGAAAAACAATGTGTCTGTCTGAAAATACACCAAAATGTTAACCATGAAATGCTATCTCTGGAGTTGGAATTACAAAGATTGGTTTGTTCAGATTTGTTGTTTCTATTATTTGGTTATCCATATTTTCTAAGTATTAGAGACATTTTTTAAAACTAAGGAAAATTCTGTCCCTGTGTTTCACTCTCTGAGATAGAGAGCATGTCTTTTACATAACCCCCTGGGAGAGGAGGTACCAGCTCCTGTCCTCCTGGTGTCTCCCAGGAACCTGCCACCCATCACAGAAAAGATTTCACCATGCTCCCCGGGACAGCTTCTGTCATCATCACCCTCATCTCACTCTGGAGATTACACAATGCGCCTCGCCTTCCCTCCCGGTAGCAAAGGCTTTATAATTTGTTATTTTATCGGGGCGGTGGATTTAGAGGAAGGTTTACCAGACGATGAGCTGCCCCTACCCAAAGGCAGAGGAGAGGAGAAAGATACGTCGTCCCGACCTCCAGCCCTCTAGATGCGGCTGGCAACTGGGGGCACTGGGGTCGCGGCTCTACCCGGATCCCGACAGAGAGTGGGACTGCGGCCTCCCAGCCCAAGCGCCGGTCGGGGGAGGGGCGCTCGTTAGCTGATAAAAGAGTGAGAGAGAAGGTCAGAAACGCGACCACCGAGCGGCTGAGGGACAGGTACAGCAAGCTGCTGGAGGGGCGGGTCCCTGGGCCCTCTCCGGCCGGCAGCTCGGCTTCTAACGCGGCTGCGGAGACGCCTGGGTGGCGGGAGGCCTCTGGGGCCGGGGGCCCGCACCGCGCCGGGAGGGCTCCCTCAGGCCTCCGCCTGCTGCCCACCCGGGACCCCAGCAGCCCTGCTCGGCGGCGGCCCTGGAACGGCCCCGGCCGGCCTTGCGCCAAGGGCCGAGCACACGCACAAATGGCCAGGAGGACAGAAGAGGAGGCGTTACCGTACGCGGCTCTGGAGCAGGCGGGGGTGGGGCGCGGTTCCAGCGACCGGAGCCGGGCTCGGCAGCGGCTGCGGCGACCGTGTCCTTTATTTTTGCTGCAGCAGCGGCGACTTGTCAAAGGGAAAGACGTAAGAGGCGGCGGCAGCGGCGGCAGGCGAATCTCGCGGGATTTGGGCGGAACTCTCGCGCAGTCTGGCGCGCTCGCCCCGCCCCCCGGGCCCAGCGCGGGAGGCCAGAAGCCGGTGAGGCGGAGCGAGACTGCGGGCAGAGGGAAAAGGGGAATGGGATTTGTGGGGGGAGGGGGGAGCTAACCAGGGTTCGGGGACACCCTGCTGCTGCGTGTCCCTCACCTTTAAGCCTTCGCGGAGTCCGGACGTCCGCCCGCGGTGTCCGGACCCCTTCGATGAGGCACGATTGGAGGCGTTTCACAAAGGGCGGTGAGGAGCGGGGGGCCAGCTGGCGCGCCCCGTTTTCCTCGTGGTCGGCGGGGAAGACCCCACCGCCCCGCGTCCGGGTGCTGCCGGACTAAGGGACACGTGGAAAAGCTGGCGACGGGGTTGGGGGCCACACCCCTTTTTATGTCCGACGTGGGCCTGGTGCGCTGCACTCTTTATCTCCCATCATAGCGGACCCTAGCCCTCTGGCCCGTCAAGTTCAATCCCATGAAAGCGTCTCACTTGACCTACTTCCACCGCGTTATTCGTGTCTTTGTGCGCTGCAGGACTGCCAGAACACTGGGGTCTGCCGCTCCGTTTTCTTTTCTGCTGGGGTACGCTGAAATAAATTGTCTTTTGGGTGACTTACATTCTTGACCGTGACCCCAACGTCTACAAAGAAGCACGTGAGGGGAGGGACATTGGCCTAACATAGGTTCAGGTGGTCATTAAATTGTTAAATGAATATCCCTTCCCCCCCATAATTCCACCTCCCACCTCCTGTACCTTTTTTTTTTTTTTTTTGGAGACAGGGTCTTGCCTTGGGAGGCTGAAGCAGGAGGATCACTTGAAGCCCAGAGTTCAAGACCAGCTTGAGCAACACAGGGGGAGACCCCGATCTCTACAAAAAATGAGAAAAAATAGCTGGGCGTGGTGGTGTGCACCTGTAGTCCCAGCGCCTGTACCTATTTTTATTCCTACACTCCCACTTTTCAAAATATTCTGTTAAACTGAGTACCAATTATTCGTAACTAACTGTGAGGATATAGAGCCAAAAAATGGAGCTGGTCGGTCTGCTCTCTGGAAGTTCACAATCTAATTGGAGGCATAGGAGGAACACACAAAGAACATACAGGCTATGTATGCCTCCTAATGTAAAAAATTATGGTATTGTAACAGAAGTAAGGGCCTGGAAAAGGGCAAAATGTATTACAAGTTGTCTCTTTAAACCCCACCACCACTCTTTTTGGGAATTAAAACGTATATTCCCACCTGAGGCCAGTGATCAGAGGGGCAGGAGAGTGTCCTTTGCTCTTTGTACCACAGGAGATGGCTCAAGGGAATTGTCCAGATTGTCTTCACCTGTGATGCTATAGTTAAACAGCAATAGCTGGAAGCTGAAAACTCCCTTTAAAAGCTCTGTATTTCTGCTTATAGGTGGGATGATGGTACTTTAAGAGTCTACCATCTTCATTTGCAGGCAAATTAATAAACTTTCCTTTTCCTCAAACCACTTGTCCTCATTTTTCTGATGTGGCCTTGGTGCGGCCTCAGGTACAAGTGCCAAACTTTTGGTAACAGTATGGGCAGACAAGGGAGCATTTGTCCATAGTTACTTGGATATACGTGTGTGTCATGTGAGGCAGTTTAGCTCAAGAGTTAGGAACCATGTGCTTCACTCACTGTCAGACACTGGTGAGAATTCTGGAATCCCCCTTAACAAGTGTGTGACCTTGGGCAAGTTGCTTGGCCTCTCTGAGCCTCAGTTCCTTATCGATCAACTTACAATAATAGTTCTTATCACAGGGTTCCTCTGAGGCGTAAATATGTAAAGCTCCCAGCACATATTAAGTACTCATTAAATGGTAAGTCTTATGTATGTAACTTTTAAGTTCCTATGTATAAAATATGTGTCTATTTCTGGTAGGGTAGATGTGAGGGAGCAAATACAGGAGCAATGCTGCCATTGTTGCTGGTGCTCTATGATCTGGGCATTGAGTTCAAAGCTGACTCAAGACCAACAAGCTTTCTTGTCTTCCTTGTTTTAACTTACTGATGATGTAGTCTTCTATGCCACTCACAAATATGACGTTCCATTTTTCTTGAATTTGTGAAACATTACTGCTTTTGCCCATTCTCTTTCAGGAAAAGAACTAACTGTGCTTACTTTAAAGGCCAATTAAGAGATTCTCTCCTCTGCCCTCTTCTTAGCTTCTACCCTCAGCGCTGTGTGGAAAAGAAAATTGAATACAATTGAGTTCTGTTGCATACAATTAGCAAATACACTTTGTATCAGCAAGGAAGCCCTGACTACTTTCCATTCTCATCTCCATGCCATCCCTCTTTCCCAAGACATTGTTTCATACATCTGCTGGAGCCTTGTTGTCCGCCTCATTCTCCCAACTCCACCAGTTCATTTTATCCAGATTTCCCCTAAAGAAAAGTGTTGGAGATGGGAGGAGCAGATAGAGGAATCTCAAGGCCAAGGCCTCAGCATCACAGGCCCTTCCCCTGATAGTCCTCTGAGCAGCACACTCAGGCCACACCAATCAACCACATCCTCCTCCCCTCACACACATCACCCCCACCTCCTGCCAAATATTCCACAGGCTGACACCACAGCCAGGAGGTCCCAGACAGAGGAACCAGAGAATCAACAGAATATATATTTTTCATCTTTCCTCTGCATATAGGAAATATATGGCTCCTAAATAAAAATTAGAGCTAAGTCAGAAGTGAAAAAATCCAGCAGAGGAGTAAAGTATGGAGGCAAAACAGCAAGGGGTAGAAAAGACTCTTGGCATAATTTTGTGTTGCCCTTGGCACTTGTCTTAGGAAACAAATATCTCTGAAAACAGAAAAGAGCTCCAAAGCAGGAACGCACATACGTGAGTCCTTGTATCTCCTGAAATTGCAGCCTATTTGCCCTCACATTACACAGCCTTTCTGAGCCTAGTCTTGTATCTGTAAATAGAGATCCTCCTAATGGGTTTCCTGCCTGCCTCAGAGTATCATGAGAGTCAAATAACCTAAAAAAGTACTTTGTAAGCCTAAAGCACTATTTATATGTGAGGCATGATTATTCATTCATTCACTTAACAGAGCTTTGTTGAATGCACAAAGCACTAAATATACTATTGAGCAAACTTTAATACTTGTCCTCAAGGAGCTTGTGGTCTATTGGGAGGAGATAGGGAAGAAACTGGATAATTATAATACCATGTTGTTACAGCGGGTCGAGCGGCACACGGGGAGTCGGAGAATCAAGGTTTATTAGCTGGCGGGATCAGAGGGGTCTCACCACCAAATTCTGAGCCCCGTCTACACAATTTTTTTCCACTTTTATTAAGTTGGAGTGGTCCAAGGGGTGGGGGTCTCAGGTGACTAATGCCCGCCAGGTAATAGGTTAGTATTATGTTGATGCACCAAGTAATAGGTTTAGTGTTATGCTAATATGCCAGGTAATAGATTCATTGATGGGCCAGGTGATAGGTTTGTATTATGCTGATGCAGTTCTTCTGTGAGGGATGGGGGTCTCAGGTGGCTGCTGTGCCAAGTAATAGATGGGGGTTTTCCTTATCAATGTGAGGAGAGTGCAACTGATGAGGGTCTAAGGGAAGCAGGGAGCAAAAGGAAAGGCAAAGAGCTGAAAATAGCACACCTAATGAGGATCCAGCCCTTTTCATGAAGAGTGATTCCTAAATCAACTCCAAAATAACTTCAACAAATTGCTCTGTTGTAGGTTGTGAATTCTGCTTTGTTCTAATAAAACTCATGTCTCCTAAACCATTAGAAAAGAGTCTTTGATGTGGAGTCATTACATACACCCCTTAGCTTTGAAGAAAAATGGAATTAATAGAAAGAAAAATCAGTGGTATCTTAATTGGAAACATTTTGTTCTTACATCTTGTGTTTAAACACCAGAAAGAGAATGCGTTCCACCTCAAATGCTTAGTCCCCAATAGTTCCCTTCAGCCAGTCTCTAAGCACATTTAAGGTAGGCTAGGCTAAGCTATGATATTCAGTATATTAGATGTATTAAAGGCATTTTTTACTTATGATGGGTTTATCAAGGTGTAACCCCATCATTAGTGGAGGAGTATCTTGTACTCTGCTTCTTTACAAAAAGACTTTGAGCTGTCTATTAACACTTTATTCATAATCATGTTCCCCACAAAGAAACTCCAAGAGAGTGTATCAGTCAATCATCTCACATTTATTGAGTGCCTGCTGAAAGGGGCGGCCTTGCAAAAAGAGCAGGAAAATACCTAATCCCACAATTTCCCCAGTAACAGTTAAAAATCAATTCTATGAGTTCTCTCACTAACAGGTGCCCTGCAGGAGTTCTGTTTTGCACAACCTCTGAAAAGAGCTGAATAGAGGGGAAAGAGATGTAAATCTCTCGCTTTTAAAATTGCTTTGAGAATCTGCTTTTTACAGTCTAAAGTGTTCCTGAGCTAATAGCAGGGTGCGAGCTCCAGGCCTCAGCCATATCTCAAGGGCAGAGTCACAATTCCTGCCCTTCTCCAAGGAAAGGCAGGAAAGCCAACTCTCAACTTTGACATTCTCACCATTTTTGTCATCTACCTGCTGCCAAGCAAAAAGAAAGGAGCAGATGCAGCAGTTTCTTGACTGTACCTGCCATTTTACAACCCCCTTTAAAAACCCTCAGTGGCTGGTTTTCGGGACCAGCACATTCTTCCTTTTCCACCTCTGTGCTGGTCTTTTTCCCCCCTTCCCCAGGGAAAAGTAAATAAACCTCTTCTTTCTATCCTAATCTCTGTGTGAGAAATCCTTCTCCTCCAGCACCTTGAGCACCTACTAAGCTTTCCACCCTAACACCTACCCTGTGTAAGACATTGTGCTAGAGCTATAAGCTTATATGAGTATGTCCATGCCCTGTAGAGGTCTGAAAACTAAAGGTGGAGATAAATATCCATGAAAATATAGCTAAATAATCAACAATTCTATCCCTTTATCCCTATAACTGATTCTATCCTCAATATTTGTCATAGGTTGTATGAGTAAAATTGTAAAGTTAGGTACCCAACTTCTGAAACTTGTTTACTCTATACTACTGCTCCTCCAGAGAAGCAGGATACCAAGGAAGGGCAAGAGGTTAATTGTAACTTGATATTTATAGATCTATGATAGGTATTTTAGTAGGTCTTCTTGAATACATCGTCCTTTAAACAGAGTGCAACCATTACAATTTTCTCTCTTGGTACAGGTAAAATTTGAAATTGGCCAAACCCAAGGACCAATTAAAATTAATTTTGGCAGACAAAGGCTTGTGCAAAAAACATTAGCCATGAATAAAAAGCAATATGATACAAACTAACAGAAGGTGCAGAAAAAAATAAATATTCCCAGAACTTAGAAGAGAAGATATTGCTGGTCAGAGAAAACTTCATCTAGGTAATAGAATTTGGGAGGGGAGCTGACAGCTAAATATAAAAAGTTACATGTTCTAATTATAATGTATTCTCAAAACACAACCTCCAAGCCACAAAAGTTGCCTAGAATTTTTGTGAAATGTATCTACATATGAGAACACATTCATTACCTTCTTTCATACTAAAGGATAATTGATCTGCCAAAGAGATTTGAAGGGAAGCACAGATACTAAAAATAAGACCACAAGATTGGCAGGTAGTTCTTTTGGAAGTAGATTTCCTTCTTACTAAATGCAAGCCTTATAGGGTTCCTATTTGAAATCCATATCTTAAAATGAAATATCACATACACCAAGACAACCCACCATCTAAACAATAGTCAAAACTTCCCTTACTAGCTGTTTCTTAAGCCTACAACACAATAACCATTTATAGATAAATGATTTTTACAACAGTTTGTCAATGTTGTTTTGTCAAAATACAACTGCCTGGGGCAGACACAGATAAACATTTTCTCATTCAGCAGCAGGGAATTCCATCCCAGGGAATGGAATGTTGATTCTGGAGAAAGAAAATGAAACTACAGGGAAACACATGTTCCTACATGGGAGCAGCAGAAGAAGAAGGGAACTAACATTTATAGATTGTTATCCATGCCAGACACTGTGGTAGCACAGTGAGAAGATGATAAACTAGGCAAATCTTTGTTCTGGAAAGAAAATAATAGGATGTATATATAAATAATTATAACAAAAGTTAGAAAGTTCTGAGTACAATAAAAGAGGCATCCCATTTTCTTCTTCTAAGACTGGGGGGCTTAGAAGAGGTATAGTTGAATTTCAGCAGGTTGCGTCAGGGTCAGTTAATGAGAAATGAGTTCTTAAAGATTGAGTGGTTAATTCTGGGCATGTGGGAATAGGCACAAGGAACAGCATAAGCAAAAGTATCCCCAGGATCAGCAGGCAGTCCAGTTCAGCTGTAGCTTCATGGTACTTACGTTATCCAGGATTCTTGTTTGCAAATGACAGAAACCCAACCTGAACTTGCTTAGGCGAAAGTGAGGAAGAATTAGCTCAAGGAATTCAAAAAAGCATTGAACAGTCAATCTAGGTTAGGGCAATGAACCAAGGCTTCCAGAACTTCTGGAACCAGGAACTTCAACACCACCAGAACACTCTTGCTTCTTTGGCTTGCTGCATTGGCTTCTCTTTCTCTCAAAATAGACCGGCTTCCCTCATAGAGCTGGAATATGGCACCCCCTAGGTTTACATCTTACCACTTCCACCACTAGAACGAGACTAATGCTCTTAATTCATGTTTGAAAAATCCTGGAGGGAAAATATGCTGATTGGCCAGGCTTGAATCGGTGCCCATCCTTTAACCAATCCCAGGGGGCCGACAGAATGGCTGGGCACTCCATAGATATACACCATAATATACGACAAAAGGGGAGAGATGGATCTGGAAAGGAGTTGAGTCTTGTGAGGCTGCGCTCTGGGAAATTGCTAAGGACTAAAGCTGGATGCCTTTTTTTTTTTTTCTGAGACAGAGTCTTACTCTGTCACCCAGGCAAGAGTGCAGTGGCGTGGTCATAGATCACTGCAACCTCAAAATCCTGGGCTCAAGTGATCCTCCTGCCTCAGCTTCCTCAGTAGCTGGGACTACAGGTGTGTCCCGCCACATCCAGCTGATTTTTCTATTTTTTATAGAGACAGGGTCTCAGTCTTGCTTTATCTGATCTAGAAATCCTGGCCTCAAGCAATCCTCCTGCCTTGGCCTCCCAAAGTGCTAGGATTACAGGTGTGAGCCACCACACCTAGCCTAGGTGAATATCTTAACCAACCTGAGCCTCAATTTCCTCAATGAAAAACAATAGTAATAATTATAGCTAATATGCATTGAATTGATATTCTAAGCACTGTTCAAATATTTCATTCAGTCCAGAAGTGGTGGCTCAAGCCTGTAATCCCATGCTTTGGGAAGCCAAGGCCAGAGGATTGCTTGAAGCCAGGAGTTCCAGATCAGCCTTGGCAATATAGCAAGACCCAGTCTCTACAAAAATTAAAAAAAAATAGCCAGGCATGGTGGCACATACCTGTAGTCCTAGCTACTGGGGAGGCTAAACCAGGAGGATCACCTTAGCCAGGGAATTCAAGGCTGCAGTGAGCTATGATCACGAGCCACTGCCCTCCAGCCTGGCCAACAGAGGGAGACCCTGTCTCAAAAAAAAAAAATTTTTTTTCATTTAATCCTCAGAAAAAATTTACAAGGCTTTATAAATCTGAGATAATAATCCCCACTCACAGGGTTATTGTAAAGATTAAAAACCCATGTAAGATGATGCATAGCCCAATTGCCTGGCACACAGCCAACACTTAATACATCATTATTTTTAATTATCTGTTGCCCAGAAAAGGAAACTCCCTGTGCCTCAGGAGCCAGAAGCTTTGAAAAAACGAAAACAATAAATTATGGAAGGGACTCTATGGCTCCTTATCCCTGCCGTAGAAGGGGGTAGTTAGGGTATGACTTTTTTGTTGTTGTTGTTTTTGAGACAGTCTCTGTTGCCCAGGCTAGAGTGCCATGGCGTCAGCCTAGCTCACAGCAACCTCAAACTCCTGGGCTCAAGCAATCCTTCTGCCTCAGCCTCCCGAGTCGCTGGGACTACAGGCATGCATCACCATGCCTGGCTAATTTTTTCTATATATCTTTTTAGTTGTCCATATAATTTCTTTCTATTTTCAGTAGAGACAGGGTCTCGCTCTTGCTCAGGCTAGTCTCGAACTCCTGAGCTCAAACAATCCACCTGCCTCGGCCTCCCAGAGTGCTAGGATTACAGGCGTGAGCCACTGCGCCCGGCCAGGGTATGACTTAATAGGGACTAAAATAGGCCAGGAAGAGAACTACTGCCAACTAAAGAGAAAGTAGGAAATTAATAAATTTAGTAGCAGAATGTCAATGAATGACAGTGTGCTAAGTTTTTGGTTCTTTTTCTTTCAGGATAGAACTTCCCCAAAAAAGGCCCATCTGTAAAACAGCTGAGCCATTTAAAATTTCTCATCTTTTGCCCTGAATGCTGTCAAACAACTGGGATTATTCAGTTGAGGACAGGAACTAACACTATATTCACTGACAAAAACCAATGTGCTTGGGCTCTGTGCTGAGCCCTTTATATACAGTTGACTTTTGAACAATGCAGGGGTTGGGGTGCCAACTCCCTGCACAGTTGCAAATCCATGTATAACTTTTGACTCCCCCAAAACTTAACTACTAGTAGCCTACTGTTGACCAAAAGCCTTATGATAACATAAACAGTCAATTAACACATGTTTTGTATGTTACATGTATTATGTACTGTAATCTTACAATAAAGTAAGCTGGAGAAAAGAAAATGTTATTAAGAAAATCATAAAGAAAAGAAAATATATGTGGCCCAGCACAGTGGCTCACCCCTGTAATCCTAGCACTCTGGGAGGCCGAGGCAGAAGGATTGCTTGGGCTCAGGAGTTCAAGACCAGCCTGAGCAAGAGTGAGATCCCATCTCTACCAAAAAGAAAAAGAAGTAAAAATAAAATAAAAGCCAGCCAGGCGTTGTGGTGCATGCCTGTAGTCCCGGCTACCCAGGAGGCTGAGGCAGAAGGATTGCGTAGACCCCAGAAGTTAGAGGTTGCAGTGAGCTACAAAGACATCACTGCATGCTACCCAGGGCAATGGAGGAAGACTCTGTCTCAACAAAAAAAAAAGAAAGAAAGAAAGAAAGAAAATATATGTACTATTCATTAAGTTGAAGTGGATCATCATAAAGTTCTTCATCCCCATCGTTTTTACATTGAATAGGCTGAGGAGGGGAAAGAAGAGGAGGTGTTGGTCTTGCTGTTTTGGGAGTGGCAGAGGCAGAAGAAAATCCACATATAAGTAGAACCTCAGAGGTTAAAACCCATGTTATTCAAGGATCAAATGTACATTAATATCTTTTACTCGTCTAACCACCAACAAGGTGGATCTTTTCTCTGCATTATACATTAAATAGATAAGAAAACCAAGGCTCAGAGCTTAGAAGTGACTTTGTGCAGGTCAACAGCTAGTGAGTAGCAAGACTGGGATTCAAACACAGGTCTGTCTCACGTCAAGGCCTAGAATACAAAGTAAGTCCCATTTCCTTACCAGGGACAGAACCCACTCAAAGCATGAATATTACTAAATCTGAAAAAAACTGGTGAAGTAATAGGCACTTCTCAACTTCTCTTTCCCCTACCCTTTCTCCCGTGTTTTTCCCCGTCCTTTACCTCAGACACCACCTCCTGGCTGCCCAGAGCCACAGGCTTTCCCCAAGGACAATCTTCTCTTCAAAATGTATCTGTCCTGTCCTACCCTTCACCATAGTGATACTGCATTCTAAAGAATTGATGTCCCCATCCCTCTAGTTAACACATTTTTGCATTCTAAATTGGACTTCCTGGGAGTATTGAAAGATGTTAAGAAGTAATTCAAATGATGGAAATTTCAGAATCTGGAAAAAGGGGATGGATCAGACCAAAAATGTTTAAAAACAAGTAGGACTCTGAGAGTTTCTCAGGTTGTGCCACATAGACCTACATATACATGCACACACATGCGCGCACACATACACCCCTATGAATTCCCCGAGAGCTGAGACTGGGGCTGTCTTGTTCAGTGCCTGAAAATCAGTAAATATATAATGAGTGAATGATATTTGAAATGCATGACTGCCCCTTACTTCCCCTGGGCTTCAGACTAACCCAACAAATGCGCCAACTGTTCCAGGTAACAGGATTTTTATTTGTCTTTAGCAAAACACTCCTTCCTATCCCCTCCTTCAGTAAGCCCTACTGACCCTCCCACAAAGTCAGAAAGAACCAAGCCTCAGTGAGTAACAGTGAACCCCATCATTATGAAATATGGAACAAAGCTTTCAAGTACACTGACAGAATGAAGACGAACAGGTTTGCCTGTTTGTGGTGGTGAATGTGAGTTAATGCAGACAGCCAAAGCACTCACCAAAAATCCAGCAAAACCAGCAGTTCCTTGAGAAACATTCACCAGTCTCTTGAGGATCTGTAGATAGATGGATGGACTCTTCTGGTTGCAAACCAAACCAAGGCAAGTAAAAAGGGTTATAGCTCATATAACTGGAAATTCCATGTATATAACAAGCTTCAGAAATGGCTGGATGCAGGTAATCAAACAAGATCATCGTGGATTTTATGTCTCACATTATATCTCTAGGCATTGCATTTCTATACGACGGCTTCATTCCCAAGCAGCTCTCTGCTTAAGAAGGAATTATGGCACCTAACAGATCCAGGCCTATGTTGCCCTTAGAACTCATTTTTTTTTTAAATTATAAAATAAAATACAAATATTAAAAAAGAAAAACCCACCCAAAACAAATGCATAGCTCAGTCAACACTCTTGTCACTACCACCAGGTCAGATAATAGGATCTTGCCACCTATCCCAAAAGCTCCATCCATGAGCCCCTTTCCAATTGTAACTCTCCCATATCCTGATTTATATAATAATCACCCAAATGTGTATCCCTAAACTGGGTTTAGTCTTTCCCATTCTTCTCCAAGCTTATATGTCCCTAAATTTCTGTCAATCCCATATCTCCCTCTTTATGCCCTTACTTTACCTAATCTATTGAATCCTTTGCACACCTTCCCATGGTCTAGATTTCTCTGATTGGACACTCTTGGTGCAGTTCAACATGTTTCTCTGTCCTCTGTAATTCTTGCAAATCTGTATCTTCATCTAGAGACTAGATTAGACTCAGGCTTCATCCTTCGGCAAGAGAATAAGAGGTGTTAGGCAAGACCATAGGAGACACAATGCCTGATCATCTCCCTTTTTTATCTTAACAGCCACTGTTGCCTAATGCCCATATCTAATAATTCATTGAGGGTTGTTAAATGATGATATTTCAATTCAAGTGTTGGCAAACTGTGGCCTGCAGACCAAATCTGTCAAACTTCCCCTGTTTCTGTAAACAAAATTTTATTGTCAGAAAACAATAGTCAGGCATGGAAAGCCAAGATCTAAGGTCCAATCTCTCTGGATGCACCAGGCTGCTGGTCCCCTCTGAGGTCCTTGAGACTAGCCAGATTAGGGTACAAGTCCCCAAAAGTCACAGAATCTACAGACTTCTAACCCCCTCCTATCTCAAGGACTCTCCCTTCACTCTCACAGCTTTTATCTATCCCACCCTACCTCATAAGTAACCTCTCCCCCTTCCCCCAGAATAATCCCCACAAGAAGCTCAAACTTTGGGAAACCAAACCCAGCACAGTAGGTCACCTTAGGTAACCTCTTCTGTCAGCCCTGCAGTTCAAACTTCCTCTGAGGCAGGAAACCCAAAACCTCATTTACCTTCTCAGAAAAGGGAGGGAAGATCCCATGAATCAGTGAATGAATGAATGTATGAATGAATAATAATAAATAAATGGCTGTTACTCTTTCCACAACAGCAAAACCCAACGTCTCAATTTTTCTGCCACACCTTATTGGCTATCTAATACAAAACAAAACGTTGTTCTGGAGGGCTCTATCTGTATGATGCCCACTTTTCTTACAACTAACAGAAAAATCATTCAAAGTTGCTGAAGGAAAATGAAGAATATATTAAAATGACCCAAGGACAGGAGTATTGTGTTCTCGCTGTAAAGAATGGGAGTTAGGACTGGGACAGCTGCTCTGACCTCACCTCTTTTGTTTTGCACATGCTCCCTTCTCCTTTCTCTGCAAAACACCTCTCCCTGTTTCTCTGTTCCCATGGCAAAAAGCAGCCATCCTGTGGCTCCCAAGTCTATGTCGTCTCAGTTCAAGAGACAGCAGAAATTCACTAGAATCTCTCAAGGCCAAAATTTCCAGATGAACGAATCTGATTGTGTCACCCCTGGAGGTTGCAGACATCCCTTCTACCCATACCTGATGGGCTAGAACTCATTCATAAGGCTAGACCTAGCTATAGGGAGGCTGGGTTGTGTGGTTTCTAATGGGTGGTCACAGGCTCTGTGGGATTTGTTACCAAAAGGAAGAAGGGTTAGATGGCTACTGGAGACAGCTGCCTCTGCCACAGCCACAGTGCATATCAAATGCCTAGTTATTTAAGACAAAGATGAGTATGGCATCTCCTGGAAATAAGGCCAAGGACACATGATAGACCTAGCTCATGCAGGGAACTGTAACCTGTAAAGAAAGAGAAACTGACACCAACAGGAAACAGACTTGATACCTTCTTTATATAGTACAGAGTCACCAAAATGGGATTCCCAGATCAAAGGCTATGTGTATTTTAAATTTTTTTTAAATTCATATGGCCAGAATACTTTCCCACAGATTGTAATAATTCCTATTTCTATAAGCTGAGTATAAGGGTACCTTTTCCCCTAGTCTTACAAGCACTGTATGTTTTATCAGTCTTTCAAGTTTTACCAGTCTGAAGGATAAAAAAAAATGATACCTCATAGGCTGAGGCAGGAGGATCATTTGAGCCCAGGAGTTCGATGGCACCACTATGATGACACCACTGCACTCTAGCCTGGGAAACAGAACGAGACCCTGTCTTCAAAAAAAAAAAAAAATGGTACCTCACTGTTCAAACATGCATTTCTTCAACTACAAGTCAGTTTGTATTTTATCTAAAAGCAGGGTATTTCCTGTTTCTGGCTTTGGTCAGGGCCTCAGGACACACCAATCAGTAATATTCTGTCAGCCCACCTCAGTTTACAAGGCCTGACGCACAATTCTACCTCTTTGCCACAGCAGCTGCACCACTCCCTACACACTGGTAGAGCCCTTCTGGAAAACAATTGGCCGAAATGAATCATTGTCCTCACCTTTAACCCACCAAGCCCTCTGCTGGGAATCTATTTTACAGAAATAACCTATAGAGAAAACTATGTACACAAAGATGTTTATTACAGTATTATTTATAATAGAAGAATTTTTAAACCAATCGAAGTACCCAACAATATTCAACAAAGGTTAGTCAAGCTATAGTATGCTGCAATCCTAAATCCATTAAAATGGTAATTATGAAGACTATGGAGTGATACACAAATAACTCATGATATAAAATATAAGGCCTTGGAGAAGAGTGTGAAAGAAAAGGGAAAAAAATTTAAAATAAATAAATAAATAAATAAAAGGCCAGGTGTGCTGGCTCACACCTGTAATCCCAGCACTTTCAGAGGCCAAAGTGAGAGGATCACTTGAGACAGAAGTTCAAGACCAGCCTGAGCAAGAGCAAGACTCTACAAAAAATAGAAAAATTAGCCAGACATGGTGGCAAACACCTGTAGTCCCAGCTACTTGGAAGGCTGAGGCAGGAGGATCCCTTGAGCCCAGGAATTTGAGGTTACAGTGAGCTATGATGAGGCCACTGTACTCCAGCCTGGGTGACAGAGTGAGACTCTGTCTCAAAAAAATATAGATAGATAGATAGATAAGTGAGGTATGCATATGTTAATTAGCTCAATGTAGCCCATCCACAATGTATGCATATTTTAAAACACCATGTTGTAGGCCAGGCGCGGTGGCTCACGCCTGTAATCCTAGCACTCTGGGAGGCCGAGGAGGGTGGATCGCTCGAGGTCAGGAGTTTGAGACCAGCCTGAGCGAGACCCTGTCTCTACTAAAAATAGAAATAAAAATTATCTGGACAACTAAAAATATATATACAAAAAATTAGCCAGGCATGGTAGCGCATGCCTGTAGTCCCAGCTACTCGGGAGGCTAAGGCAGAAGGATCGCTTGAGCCCAGGAGTTTGAGGTTGCTGTGAGCTAGGCTGACGCCACGGCACTCATTCTAGCCCGGGGAACAGAGCAAGACTCTGTCTCGAAAAAAAAAAACAAAACAAAACAAAAAAAAACCCTCATGTTGTACATGATAAATATATGCAATTTTTATGAATTAAAAATAATTTTTTTTAAATAAAGTAAAATATGAATACAGAATGGCTCCTATTTTTGCATGCCCAACATCCCTTTTAATTAAAAAAATTTTTTTCTTTTTAAAATTTTCATTCTATTCCTTTTACTTTTTATAGATTTTTTTCTTTTCTTTTTTCTGACAAAAATGCCATTCAGAAAACACCCCTTTTAAAGGAACTGCATCTCCCCCTGGTTGTATGGCAATCACAGTGCTCCTCCTAATCCCTGCCTGCAGGAGTGGGCATATGATACAAGCCTGGACAGTTATGATATCCTGTCCCCTCTGGTTTGTCCAAGGGCTAAGCAAGTGATATTGATATGTGGACGCTTTGTCTTCTTTGGGGATCAAGAGTTGTAAGGATCACAGAAGCCTCACCATGTTGTTAGCCATTCTTCCCACCATTTAAAGAGAGCCCCCTCGGCCGGGCGCGGTGGCTCACGCCTGTAATCCTAGCTCTGGGAGGCCGAGGCGGGTGGATTGCTCGAGGTCAGGAGTTCGAGACCAGCCTGAGCAAGAGTGAGACCCCGTCTCTACTAAAAATAGAAAGAAATTATCTGGCCAACTAAAAATATATATACAAAAAATTAGCCGGGCATGGTGGCTCATGCCTGTAGTCCCAGCTACTCGGGAGGCTGAGGCAGTAGGATCGCTTAAGCCCAGGAGTCTGAGGTTGCTGTGAGCCAGGCTGATGCCACGGCACTCACTCTAGCCCGGGCAACAGAGCGAGACTCTGTGTCAAAAAAAAAAACAAAAACAAAAAAAACAAAAAGAGAGCCCCCTGGATAATGAAGCCACACAAAGGAAAGCAGAGCCAAGGCCTGGAGAGACACAAGGCCCTAACATCATTTGAGCACATGAATCCAGCTATTCCAAAGCCAGATCACTTTCTAGTTATTAAACCAACAAATTTCTTTTTCACTTAAGCTACATTGAGTTGAGTTTTGGTTACTTGTAACCAAGAGTCCTAACTAACACTATATGTATACGAAAAAAAATTACAAGGAAATGCACAAAGGAATTATTGTGTTGGAGTACAGACATTATGGGAGTTTTTCCTCTATATTTTTAAATCCTGTTTGTAATAGTATATTATTTTTATAATTTCAAAGAATTCATTTAACAGAGAAAAGGGGCCTTTCCTGGGGCCCACTGCAGCTGAAAAGGATCATATTTCAGGGTCCATGAGTATATAGATTTGGGGCTCAGAAAAGGTTTTACACACAACCAACAACCGAGAGGCTGAGATGCAAACTTAGATCTGCCTCCTGCGAAGCCAATGGTGCAAATCAATCCTCTTCCTCATGCAAAGGGGAATTGTCATGGTCATAAGTATAAAGAAAATGTATGATCAACCCACTGTATTGGATAATACACTGTTGTATATTATCAAACAGTTTAGAAAATTAATTTTTGTTACATATTATTCACTTCAATTGTATTATATATTATATTCATCCTCTAGTGCCATAAACAATTACCATAGATTTAGTAGTTTAAGACAACAACAATTTATTATCTTATATTTCTGGAGGTCAGAAGTCAAAAATGGGTCTCACTGAGCTAAAATCAAATTGTTGGCTGGGCTGTGTTTCTTCTGGAGGCTCTAAGGCAGAATCTGTTTCCTTTTCAGTTTCTAGCAGTTGCCTGCACTCCTTGGCTCATGGCTGCTTCCTCCATCCTCAAAACCAGCAGTATAACACATTCCAGTCTCTCTCTGACCCTCACCCTCTGCTTTCTTGCCTTTTGTAAGGACCCTTGTGATTACATTGGGCCCACCTGGGTAATCCAAGCTGGTCTCCCCACCTCAAAATCCTGAACTTAATCACATCTGTTAAGTTCCCTTTGCCATGTAAGGTAACATATTCACAGGTTCCAGCGACTAGGACATAGAGACCTTTGAGGGGTCATTATTCTGCCTCCCACACAAGTTATATAACTACAAAATTAAAAACATGGAACATGTACAAAAAAATTAACTGACAATTTCTCTATCACCCTAATCCAATCATTAATAATATCTTTCTTAAGTCATTCAGATCTTTTTTCCTATTTACTATTGTTCACATTAAATATAATTATATTATTAAGTATATTTATATTATATATTTTATATATTATATAATTCATATATATTTTATATATTATATAATTCATATATATTATATTTTTATTATATATTATATTATTTTGTATCTGTCTTCTTCACAAGCCTTTTCCTATGCTGCTACCTGGTCTTTATGATACTCATTAGCAATGTCTGCGTAATATTCCACTGAGAGGGTATGTTGACATTTATTTAACCAACTCCCTATTGTTAGACCTTTAGGTTGACATTTAGGAGGTTTCCATCTTTTCACTCTTACACACAATGAGACTATGAACAAACATACACATATGGCTCTTTCTAAATTTGTAGATTATTTGTTTAGGATAGATTCTCAGAGGTGGAATTACCAAGCCTAAAGAAATAAACACTTTGACATGAATAGCCAAACTACATTCCCAAAGGTTACAGTGATTTCACTGCCACCTGTGATGAAAGAGAATGATTATTTCACTGCACCCCATCAATTGTTGTCGCTTCAGGGAAGTGAACTTCAAAGCCCTTGCCAAATGTCACTTGAGTCATTTTCTATATCCTGTTTGTACTCAGGAAACTTGCCCCTAGTTATCACATCTGAGAGAGACCTGAATGTCATAATTTCTCAGGTATGTTTTCACCAGGCGTAACTGAATTAGCCAGGCAACTAATTCAACCATTTTGTCCAAAGACATAGGAAGTTAGAAACCAGCTTCCCAGCAACTATTTTTATTTTAATTTTATTTAATTTTATTTATTGTATGGTTTAGGAGGATAAACAGAACGATCCTCACTACAACACCAGTGGAGCACATCTGGAGCATGTCAACATGTCTTCCTTGTTCCTTACAGCCATGCCAGCTGACCCCACCTGGCAGACCCTCAGGGTGCCCACCCCCCTGAGCTCTGGAGGGAAGAGGGGCCTGACCTCCCAGTCCTAGCCCAGCATGCAGTCTCAGGCTGCTGTGACTACATAGAAAGGTAAAGCCAAGTTGGCATCTAGATTTGTGGCTGCCTCTGGTCTTAAGTTAAAACTACATTCTGAAAGGAACATCACAATGATACTAACAGTTACCAACATCTACTAATGAATTGCTAAAGTTCAGGCAGTGTGCTAAGTACTACATATGGATCATCTCATTCCTCCTCACAAGAACTCTAGAAGGTATCTGCTATTAAAATTATTCTTCAAATAAGGAAACTGAGGCTCAGAGAAGTTAAGGAACTTGTCCAAAACCACACAGCTAACAAGTGGCAAAGCCAGGATGTGAGGCCAGACTTTGTCTGATTCCAGAGGAGGATCCTGAACCACAATGTTAGGTGGTGTTGCATGCTAAAAATATCTGCAACATATTGTTTTAGTGTGTTACTCATCAAAACCCAGAGTCTTAGGGAAAAGCAACAATGTGCTTTTCTGTACATTCAAAGGAAAGAAGCAGAGGGGACCTCTAAACAATAGCGAGTCTTTGGGAAAGAATCACAGAAATGAGGGGGAGGCATTTGTACCTTGCCCGCACATATTTTTGCAGATTTTCTCAACTGGAAAATACCATGAGGAAATGGATGTGTAACTGGGGACAGGGTTGGTTTGTCTCCCAGAGCAGAAGGCCGGCACCTTGAATTCTGGGCTCTGTCCTGTCTCTGCATTTCCCCAGCATCCCCGCAACTCCAAGCCTCAACCTACTCCCAGCAGCACAGAGGGAAGGTCTTGGCTGGGGATTCTGAGTCGTGGTCCCTTAGCCAGGAGGCTGCACCCGCAGACACAGACACTCCAGCAGAGATACTGAGTGGGTGCATGCAGATGTTATCCTCCTCAGCCTCCGGATCCCTTAGAGCAGGCTGCAGAAGTCAATTCTAAACAGCAGTTTAAGGTTGTGACTTCCACCCTCTCATCTTTCTAATCCTATTCTTCCTCATTGCTGTTGCTGTCTCTGTTAATCCTTCCTGGGGCACTTCCTCTGCTCTTCGGCCATGGATATTGTTGCTGTAAGTAGTAATAGGAGTATTAGTAATAGTAGCAGCAGCAGCAGATGCAGTAGTATTAGCAATAAGAGTAGTAACAGTACTAGTAGTGATGGCGGAGATGGTGGTAGGAGTAAGAATAACTACCACTATCTATTGAACCCTTCCTATGTTCCAGGCGCTATGCCGAATGCTTTATCTGCATTATTTTATTTCATCTTCACAAGTACCCTGGGTAAGGTGGGTATAATCCTCCCATTTTACAAATGAGATAGCGTGTAACCCAGCAGAGCTGGGGTCTGAGTCAAGAATGTCTGCCCCCAACGTGCACACTCTCAACTTCCATGTGCACTCCCTCCTTATGGGAACTGGATTTTTTGCCAACTACCAGGCTGTATGTAGTTGTCGTGGGAACTGATCATAAATCATCTGCATTAGTTTCTTAATTTGATAACAAATTACCACAAATGTGGTGGCTTAAAACAACAATACAGTCATGCAGGTCAGAAGCCTGAAAATGGGTCTTATGGGGCTAAAGTCAAGGTGCCAGCAGGGCTGCAGTCTCTCCAGCACTGTGGGGAAATCTACTTCCTTGCCTTTTCCAGCTTCTAGAGGCCACTTGCATGCTTTGGCTCATGGCCGCTTCCTCTGTCTTTTCAAAGCATATCACTCCAACCTCTGCTTCTGTCATCCCATCTTTTTCCCTGACCCTTCTCCCTTCCTTTTGTGAGGATCTTTGTGATTATATCGGGTTTACCTGGATAATCCAGGATAATCTCCCCATCTCATGATTCTTTTTTTTTTTTTTTTTTTTTTGAGACAGAATCTCACTTTGTTGCCCAGGCTAGAGTGAGTGCCATGGCGTCAGCCTAGCTCACAGCAACCTCAAACTCCTGGGCTTAAGCAATCCTACTGCCTCAGCCTCCCAGGTGGCTGGGACTACAGGCATGCGCCACCATGCCCGGCTAATTTTTTGTATATAGATTTTTAGTTGTCCAGATAATTTATTTCTATTTTTAGTAGAGACAGGGTCTTGCTCAGCCTGGTCATGAACTCCTAACCTCGAGTGATCCACCCCCCTCGGCCTCCCAGAGGGCTAGGATTACAGGTGTGAGCCACCGCGCCCGGCCCCCATCTCATGATTCTTAACCATATCTGCAAGGTCCCTTTGGCAACATAAAGCAACAGATTCACAGATTCAAGGATCAAGATACGGACCTCTGTGGGGGGCCATTATTCTGTCTACCACATTCACAAGGCCAGTTTCCTCAACCCAAACGTCCACCTATGAGTTGATCATGGCGCTGGGGAGTGAGGCAGGAGGGAAGGCCCACTGAGTGCCACCTGCCTGCTCTGCCCTCAGACGCTCTCTCGCAGGGTCATGGAACCTAGGGACATGGGGTTGGTCTGCAGAAGGGTATGTCAAGAAGAGGGGGCCAGAAGGAAAAGAGCTGGCTGGTCACCCACACAATTCAGAGATGGGCAGAGTTAGAAGAGCGGAGAAGCCATTGGGTCCAGTTTACCACTGTAGGCTTTCCCACCACATTTGTGACAGACTCTTGATAGAATACCTCCTGGAGCAGAAATTGCACTCCTTTGCAGGACAGCCAGTTCCACTGCTACCAGCTCTAGTTGTTAAAACTTCATCCTAATCTCAGCCTACCTCCTCAGAAATGTGCCCATTTGTCCTAGCTCTACTGAGGCTGAACAGGCCCCCTCCCTCTTCTGGAGGGGAGGCTTTCAAGTGTAAATCAAAGACGCCAGCTGCACCCAAGGTGTGTTCTGCCACCCACCACTGCCACAACAACAGAGGATACTCTGGGTGCCTGTGGACAATACCACCCTGCTGCCTGCCACACACTAAAGAGTTCTTAAAGGCAGTACCTGGACAGGTATCAAGGAGCAGAATGGGTTCATCCTTGAAAGAGAAGGGCAGAGCAGATTTGGAAACTGAGCCAGATGCCCCAGGCTCCTCTCGTTATAGCAGCTGCCAGAATTATTAAAAAATATATCTATTGGTGTCCCTTGTCCCTATGCCCCGTAACTTTCTCCCACTGACCCTCTGGCCTAGGGGTAGAAGTGGTTTCCTGCTGCTGCTCTGCTGATGTCTGAGTTGTGTCACACTCCCCAGTGGCTTCTTGGTTCTTGCATCATTTGTGTGATGTTTACTAATATCTCTCTGTTTTAAATACTCAAAGTGGCATTTGTTTCCAGACTAGACATTACCCACATAGGCTCTATTACCTGTACTGTGTTGCCTATATCTGTTGCCTTTCGGCTGTCTTACTGTGCTAGAAGTCCTAAATTTCCTCCCTTAGATTAGGTATTGATTTTCCCATCTAACACCGTTGGTAGCTGATTTAGAAAATTCATTTTTTATTTCCCTCTTAGAATCCCTGGAAAGGAAGATATAGGTCTGTGAGATCCACAAAGTCCAAGGGTGGAGTCCAGTCAATATTTACTTGGACAACACCCCCCTGGTGCCTGCCACACACTAAACAGTTGTTAAAGGCAGTACCCTGGATGGGTGTCAAGGAGTAGAATTGGCTCACCCTTGAAAGAGAAGAGCAGAGCAGAGCAGATTTGGAAACTGAGTGAGATTCATTCATTTGACATTTATTGAGCACTGCTATTGTCTAGGCACTGTTGTAGGACCGGGGGATACAGCAGTGAACAAGGCAGTCTTTGCCCTGATGAAGTTTATATTCAAGTGGGGAGAGACAGGCAATGAACAAATATAAGCAAACAGATCTCCAGTATATCATATTGCGATGAGAGGTACAGAGAAAATGCACAGCTGGGCAAAGGGGTGAGGAGTACCCAAGAAGACACTGCTCTTTTATACAGGGTGACCCAGGAAGGTCCCTCTGGTGAGGTGACATTTGAGCAGTGGGCTGAGGGTACAGAAGGAGAAAGCTGTGTGGGTGGCTGAGATTACCCCAGATACAGGGAAGAGCACATACAAAAGCAGGTCCCGAGATGGAGTGGCCTTGATCTGTTCAAGAAACAGCAAGGAGACAAGGATGGTTGGAGCGGAGTGAATACTGGAGAGACGGACAGGAAATGAGGAAAGAGGAGGGGGTGGAGGGAAGAATCACATGGGGAAATGGAATTTGAGGTAAGGCTTTTACCCTGAGATGGCGCCCACTGGCAGGTTTTGAACAAATGAACCTGGTTTGGATTACATTTTTGAAAGATCACTCTGGCTGCTGCACTGAGAATAGATTAGAAGGGGCAAGAATGGAAGCAAGGAGACCTATATTAATAAGAAGCCAGGAGGCTAGAGCAATAACCCAGGGAGGGCTGAGGACCAGCTTGGGCCAGGGTGGAAGTGGTAGAGATGGTCATATGAGGTTGGATTCTGAATATATTTTACAAGTAGAGTCAATAGGACTTGCTGATATGGACTGAGAAAGAAGGGATCACAGGTGACTCTAGTTTTAGACGCAGGAAACCGGGAGGGTGCAGTTGCCATTTATTAAGATGGGGAGGACTGTGGGAAGAATGAGATTGGGAGGGAGGATCAGAAGTCTGGTTTTGGCCAGGTTGATTTGGAGCCACCTGTCTGCCAACCGTGTGGCTGTGCCAAGCAGGAGTTGGATATGAGTGAGTCTGGAATTGAGGGGAGAGCTCTGGGCTGGGGAAGCTAAGAGTTGTCAGAGGACAGATGGTATCTAAGGTCATGAGCCCCGATGAGATCACCCAGGGAGTGAGTGTAAGCAAGAGGAGGACAGGTCTGAGGACTGAGCCCTGAGCGATCCTGTGTTCAGAGGTCAGGAAAGTATGGAGGGGTGCTAAGAAGATAAGGGGTCAGGGGGTTGTGAGAGAGTGGGGGGGGGGAGGTTGTGCATGACCCTGTGGGTGACTGCAGTCATGTCCGTGTCTGTCCGTAGGTGCTGTACCTCTGGGTTTGTGTGGCAGAGGGAAGCCTGCAAGTGAAGTTTCAGGCATGCAGTGAGAGTTCAGTGACCTCCCCAAGCAGTGTCCATAAGCTCAATTCACTGGTCTTGCCAAAAAGCCTCTGTAGCTTGAGTTCAGTGCAGTCCCCAAGGAACGTCCTATTGGACCTGAGTTTAGCAGTGTCCCTGGACATCCTCACAGTCAACAGTCAGTACTTCTCCTGAGAAGCCTCCCTGCCTGGATTCAGTGAGTCCCCTGGGAGTTCTTGTAGCCTGAAGTTAGTGCATTTCCCAAAAAGGTTCCACAGCCTCAGTTCAGTCACTAAACTAGGCTGTCCTTAGAGCCTGGGTTCGAGCATTTCAGCAGGGTTCCTGCAGCCTGAGTCCAAAGCATGCTGACCCTCTTGCAGCCTGAATCCCTCTGTGTCTCACCCCCAGGAAAACCCTGTGCCCCCAGTCCCCATAACTCCAGGATCACCCTCGTGCTCAAAGGCACCAAGACCCAAGCTCATTACAACAGCTGAAGCCAGGAATCTTTTCCTTCAGGGGAGGGGAAGTTGGTTCTCTCTCTGCTGCTGCTGCTTACCTTGACAAAGCCTTCTGCCCCTTGCTGGCCGCCTTGGGTCCCATCTGCCAAGCCCTTCAGACACCCTCCATGGTGGCCACAGGGAGATCAGAGTGCAGACTCAGGATCATGGGAAAGAGGGATCTCAGGCAAGAAGGAGGCCAGATCTCCCTGGCATCTCTGTCTCTCTCCCGTTCTCTTCTTTCTTCTGGCTCTGCAGAATTGCTGAGAGCAATACCTGGTCACGCTCCCCGAATGGAGTCTGTAGTGGGTAGAAGGAACAGAGGGAAAGGATGGGGAGAAGAAGGCCAGGGGCCCCTAACCCAGGCCAGCATCTTTGCAAGCAGAGAGCAGAGCTCCCTGACTTTGGGAGTCCCTGATGTTAGAGAACTCCTTCACACTAGCCCCCAGGAAGTAAGTTTTGGGCTTGGAAGCTCAAGGGCTCTGGCCCTCAGTCTGCTACTGGGAGCAGAAAAACATTGATTTAAAAACTATCATCTGACTCCCCCAGTTGCAGGAAATTTATCCTGATATCAACAGAGACTCTTTGAATGGCTTTAAGCAGGTAAGGGCAAGGTCATACTGGGGTTTTAGAAGGAATCCACGAGCTGGTGCCCCGGGGAATGGGAGATCAAAAGCAGAAAGACCAATGAGGAAGTCGTTGCACTTGTCCATGCAAGAGATGAGGAGAGATTAGATTAGGGTAATAGCAAAATTGTTGGAGGAAGCAGAAGTCTAGGAGAGAATGTTTTAGGGGCAGAATGAACAGGTCTTGGGGATAGTTTGGGTATGTAGGGAGAGGGCAAGAATTCATTCAACAAACGCTTATCAGGCACCTCCTAAGCCAGATACAGTTGCAGGTGCTTGGAATATAGACGAAAAAAAAGTAAGAAAAAATCCCCGCCCTGGTGAAGTTCACATTCCAGGGAGGGACTCCCAGCTTTCTGCTTCTGGTGGCTGGGTGGAGGATGGGGCGTGTCACTGAGACAGGGACACGGAAAGAGAAGCTGGTTTGGAGTGGGGGAGATGCTGAGTTCCAATAGACATGGTTCGTTTGAGGTGCCCGTGGGATGACCAGAAAGGGTGGCCAGGCAGGAGCTCAGATGAGAAGTCTGGCCTGGCAAGAGGTACAGATGTAGCAGTTGTCACGCATGACTGGCTCGGGATCCAAGGGAGATGGGGAGGCTGCCCAGGACAAGCAAGCACAGTGCGAAGAGAGACTGAACTCTGAGGAAACCCAGCATTCAAGGGAAGGGCAGAGCAAGGGAAGCAGAGGGGTGGTGAGCTGGGAGAACCAGGCAGGGGGACGCCATGGGAGCCACGGGAAAAGCCAGCACAACCATGAGAGAAGGGTCCATTGCATTTGGTCACCAGGCCACGTAGTGATGCTGCCAGGGGCGGGGGGATGGGTAGTATCAGAGGACTGATGAGACTGGATCTCGGTGGATTGAGGAATAACAAGAAACGAGGAATGAGAGAGAGTTGTGGGTCTTTCTTTCAAAAAGTTTGGCCAAAAAGAGGAGGGTGGCCCATTTGTGTCCTCAAGGGAGAACAAGTGACAGGACACAAAGAAAAGCACAAGTCATTGTGGTTCAAAGTCGAGTAGGGAGGACCAGCATAGAGCCACAAGAGACCAAAGCATACCTTGCAGTTTCCCCTGGCTCCTTGAGGCATTGACGAGTGCTCCTTCTGGACTGCCCACCCACGAGGAACCCCCCTGCTTCACAGAAGGCCACGAGGCTTGCTGGGACGTGCTTAGCTTCTAGGCTTGACAGGTGTAGGTTTGAAACTCTACTTGGCCACTTCCTAATTAAGTAACTATAGGTTACTGGTTGACTTCATTTAGCCTCGGTTTTCTCATCTGTAAAATGGTATCTTCACAGCAATTAAACAACATTGTGAATATAATTAATGCCACTGAATTATAGACTTAAAATAGTTCAAATGGCAATATAAATATTTATCATGATTTTAAAAGATAAATAATGTGATATGTCAAAAACCATTGAATTGTATACTTTAAATAGTGTATTGTGTGGTGTATGAATTAAATCTCAATAAATCTGTTAAAAAAAAACATGAATGGGCACACTGAGTTGCTTAAAAATTAGTTATTGCCTGTGCAGTGTTGAGAAATGATGCTGACTCACTGCCCAAGCTAATTTTTGTTGGTTCATAGATATTAACCTTTACACACAGTTTGTAATTTCATTTTCACCGTAAGTGTGATACAGTTAATAAAGGGGCCAAGACCTCCAGGCTGCTGCGGGCAGAGTACCTTACTGGGGTCCCTTGGGTCCTGGGTCTGATGCTTGTCTCTGAGGTTGTCAAACTCCATCTGCAAGGCTCGCTTGGAGTAACCAAGCTCTGGGGAGTCCAGGCCCCTGGTGCAGACTCCTGGGAGACGGATGGACAAGAAGGCCGATTGATTTGTTTGCCAACAGGGACACACCTAGCAGTCCAGCCCTGCCCATCGTGGGGCCCCTGGCAGAGAGAAGAAGAACACAGGGTGCTCAGTGTTCCTGAGCTACCTCTTCCTGACTATAACAACCATGTTTTTCATTGGCTTGGTCCCATTTTATCGTGGAATAAAATTCAATGACTCAGAACAGATAGTAAATGAGGAGCATTAAAGAATAATGAATCGAGAACATTTGATATTTTTTCAGAGTACAATGGTTCTACAAGGCCTGTTAGGAAAAACATGCGTCCTTACCACTCCTGTTTCCCACTTCCCAGAGGAACCACTTTTAACTCTTTAAGTGAATGCTTTTTTTTTTTTTAAATCTACCTTTTCCTGATATTTTTCAGATTAGAGAACAGCTTGTAGAAGTCATGGGTGAAGGTCCCAATTGTGATGGTCGCTCTAACAGAAATGTAACTATCACATCCTAACCTCTCTTTCACAGCTAATTGTTTCATGTTGCACTGCAGATTGCAAAGTAATTTCCTCTACATTATACCTTGTCTTTCCTTTTTTAAAAAAAAAAAAACTTATTTTTTATTGTGGTAAAATATACATAACAAAATTTTACCACTTTAACAATTTTTGAGTGTGCAATTCATTGGGATTAAGTACATTCATGTTGTGCAACCACCAGCACCATCCATCTGCAAAAATTTTCATCATCCCAAATCAAAACTCTGTACCCATTAAACAGTAACTCCTCATTTCTTCCTCTCCTGACCTCTGGTAATCATTATTTTACTTTCTTTCTTTATGAATTTGATATTCTAGATACCTCATGAATGTGGAATCCTACATTTGTCCTTTTGTGTCCAGCTTCCTTCACTTAACATAATGTTTTCAAGGTTCATTCATGTTGTAGCATGTATCAGAATTTTGTTCCTTTTTTAGGCTAAATGGTATTCCATTGTATGTATACACCACATTTTGCTTATCCATTCATCCACTGATGGATACTTGGGTTGTTTCCACCTTTTGGCTGTTGTGAATAATGCTGCTATAAACATAGGTGTACAAATATCTGTTTGAGTCTCTGATTTCGATTCTTTTATATACCTAGAAGTAGAATTGCTGGATCATATGGTAATTCTATATTTAATTTTTTCAGGGACCTACCACTTCTTTCCGACAACAATTCTAAGACAGAAATAAGGCAGAGACTATGACAACTGTTCGAATAAACCAGACAGGACACTTGGTGGCTTGCCCATGGTCTCAAAGCTTGTTGGAGGGTAGAGCTGGGAGTTGAACCTGGGTCTTCTGGCTCTAAGTCCAGCAACTTTCTCTCTATCATGCTGTCTCCCTTATTGTGTTGGCCTTTTTCAGCCTATAGCACTCAACCAGGTATCTCAAATAGATGTTTCTATTCCTCCAGAGCATGTAGAAGATTCTTCATTTATGCAGGCATCATCCTTTTTTGCAATCATCATTAGTATCTGTCATTGGCACATGATTGGTCTATTACAGTTCTCAAATTAGAGCTCACCTCACTTCCATTTAGACCAACTCCATGATGGGATGTGGGGATCTCATCAGTACATTGGAAAAAAGGGTGTGCCTTTGCAAAGATTCATGTCTATCTGATGTGAACCCTTAAGTCCCTGGGGGAGGGCTTCTTTGAAACAAATTTTGGGCCTCCTCTATTCTGGACAAACTGCTCCAAACACAACTCAATAATTGAACTGAAATAACAATTTCCAAGCAGCTGCCACAGGCCAGGAAGTGAGGGCTTTGCACATGTTATCTCATTTGATCTACTCATAATATCCTGAGGGACAAGAAGCATCTCCCTGTTTTCTAGATAAAGAAATAAAGAATTTGCTCAGTGCCAACATTAGTGACTCTGTTTCTCCACCTCACAACACCTCCTTCCCAAGGTTATCTTGCCACTGTGTAAGGCATCTTAATAAAAATTTATGATATTCATGGGAGCAGAGGGTTTTTTGAGTTGATGATTTTTTTCCCTTTTCCTGCCTTGAGTTTACACTTGACTTCTAATTGGTAGACTTTTCTCCTTACTTCCTTGGACCCTCTCCTAGAAGACCAGTCACCCCCTGTCAGAGTCCTAGTTATTTGTGCCTCTTTTTTTATTCCCCCTTCTTCTTCAGGATAAGAGTGAGGTGGTATTAGCTCCCAAGGGTACTGGAATGTAATAGGTGACCATGACCTTTAGGGCTCTGGGCTAACACCAAGTGTGTCCCTGTTTAGCCAGTTCTCATTGATCTGTGTTGAGATTAAAATAAATACATGAAAAAAATGAACCTCAATAATATCCTTCTGTGGCCTCCCTTACTTCCATAACTCTCACTAATGTTCTCTGCTTCAAAACAGTGGGGAGGGCATAGAGACTATGGGGACAGGGAAGCTGAGAACGTAAGAGGAGGCCAATCTGATACGATAAGTTCAAGGTCCTAAGTTGAAATCCTCACTTACTGTGTGGTCTTGGGCAAGTTACTTAACCTCTCTGAGTCACATTTTCCTCATTTGTGAAAAGGGGATAATAGGCTGGACATGGTGGCTCACACCTATAATTCTAGCACTTTGGGAGGCCAACGTGGGAGGACAGCTTGAGGCCAGGAGTTCGAGATCACAGTGAGCTATGATCATGCTGCTGCACTCCAGCCTGGGCAACAGAGCAAGACCCTATCTCTAAAAAAAACAACAAAAAGGAGGGGGTCAATAATCCCCACCTATTCTCATCAGTATAGTGATACATAATAAAAATAATAAAATAAAAAAGAATCCCTGCTTAATAAGGACGGATGCGAGGATTAAATGGTGCGAAAGTGAGAGCACAGGTCCAGCACACAGGAGACAGTAGGTGAACACTTGAAGGATGAACAAACGGTTCAACGACCTAACAAAAAGGGCAATATAAAATCTGTCTAAAGAGGTACAGTTTTTAAAGTTTTCATGCAATGCATGTTATCTTTTGGGGCTATAAATGGCATTAGGCAAGAATATAAGGTATGTCAATGAACAATTATGACTCACAGTGGAAATGCCAAGCCTTTAAAATCTAAGAACCAATTACTGGATCCAGCATCAAAGACATAGTGAAACACTTAAAAAAAGTTCTCATAGTCTAGGATGTGACAAAATTGCTGTGTGGGGGATAGAACCCTTGATTGCTAAAAAGATTCTGAACACTCAGAGTGGAAAATTTTTCTTTTCCATAGGATAAAGTGAGGATCTTCTATCCTGTATCTGGATTAGGGCCAATTAAGACATCAGGGTCTAAATGATTTTGGTGATCTTGGCCCTAAAGATTGTAGGCAAACCCCAAAAGCTGGTCTCTGAGCTCCTCCACCATGGGGCTAGAATCTGCCCAGAACTTCATGTCTCCCCTCTGAAACGTTTTAGTTCCTCACTGCTGGTGCCTACCTCCTCTTCCTGGAGGGAGCTCCCAGCTCTCAAACACCCCACCCTGGAACTCAGGGGCCTGATGTTTGCCAGGCCTTCCCTTGCCTGGCCTGAGGTGCTGTCCAGATGCTGAGAGCTGGGAGCCTCCACTGCCCCAGAAATAGCATGGGAGCTGTCCAGCCTGGGGAGCCAGCACTGGGGAGCGGAGCTGGGCAGGGCCTTGGAGCTCAGGCGATGCTTGCAGAGCCCAGGACTCACGGCCTCCAAGCCAAGCTAGGGTAGCCAGGAGGGCCCTTGGATGCCATACCCAACTGTACAAAGGAGAAAACTGAGGCCCAGAGAGGACAAGGGTTGGCTCAGGGACATGTAGCCCAGCAGCAGCAGAGACAGAAGCAGGCCTCCTGACTTAGAATCCAGTGCCTCTCCCATGTCACCACACTGTGGGCTCCCACCTCCCTATCCAGTACTACATGTCCAGCACTGAATGTCTGTTGGACATGTACCTACTGTTGACAGTGACGCTTGCATACACAGTCCTTTACCTGGTGCTTTTATCATTATCCCATTTAATTTTTACTACTATGCTGTGATTAGCTATGGCAGTACTATCATCATTACCTCCATTTTCCAGATACAGGAACCGAGGCACAGAGAGGTGGCGTGACATGCCTAGGGGACTGGAGCCAGTCCAGAAAGCAGTGGGTCAGGGAAGGCTGCTGGATCAAGATGAAGGCTTTCACTAGGACGGTGGAGGAAGGGGAAGGACATTGCAGGGAGAGGGAGCAGCAGGAACAAGGCCTGGATGGATGATGTGGGGGAGAGAGAGAGAACACTAGGGCAGAAGCATGAGGCCCTTGGAGGATGGAAGAGGGTGAGGTGGAAATAGGGAGCAAGGTGTGGGCTGGGGGCTGCCTCACAAGCCATCCCCAAAGGCTCCCGCTGAGGGAAGCCATTCCATAGTCCTGGGGCAGCAGATGGTCTGGACCTCAGCACAAAGCTTTTAAGAGCAGAGCTTTCCAGAGAGTCCTCCTTGAGGGTGTTCCTGAGGGGGTGTGGCTGATCCTCCGACTATGCTGTAAGTAAGAATGGGATCTATCCTTATGGGGCCTCCCTCCTCCCCACCCCAGAACCTAGCTCCGATAAAGTCTCCAGGGCATGACTATCAAAACACAAACCCTCAGGCCACATACCTGCCTCCTTTGCCTCTGGCTGCAGGAAGGGCTGGGAGGGGAAGGTCACATCTTGTGCTGAACGTGCCTCGGGATGGGGCATGAAAAGAGAATGAAGGGAATTTATGTTCATTGAACATTTACTGGGCACCTGACTCCATTCCAAGCGTTTTAAATATGCCATTCTATTTAATCCTCCCAACAACCTTCACTTGACAGTGGAGGAAACTGAAGCTGAGAGAGGTGAGATAACTCGCCCGAGGTGTTTTCCCTGAGGCCATACTTCCCATCCACAGCCCCCACGGGGATTCCACACCAGACCCGGATGTCCAGGGTGGGGACTCCCCTGACAGGAGGCTTTAGCTCAAGGACTCCCCACCTCGCTGACCTCTTTTAGCACCACAGCATGAGATAACTTCACTCTAACCTTCCTTCCTTCCTTCCCTCCTTCAGTGGGCCACACCTGCACGTGGGTCTGATGGCTCTGCCAGCCTCCCAGGTCCCTCCCACTGTTGCGCACAGGCACTGGCCTGATGATCTTCTGGACATCTAACACTGTCGGTGTCTGCTTCTTGGAGGACCCGGCTAACATAGCTGCACAGCTGGTGGTGGCCGGCTGGGCTTAGGCCAACCCCTGCTCCCTCCTCTGCATCATGAGCCACCAGTCATGACACAGTTAGATGCATCTGGTTCTAATGTGAGCTGGCTGCCTGGGTTTCTTCAAGCACGCACGTGACAGAGCTCCTTAGCCCTCCTTCCTTCTGCAGCTCGCTTGCTTCCTTCCAGAGGGGCAACCAGCTGTGTCTGGAAGGGCAGGAAGCCCACGTGCCTGCCTGCTGCTTCTCGCTTTTCCCTGGGACTCCAGTGGTGAAGAATGTCTGTCTGGGTTTACTTCCCCCTTGAAATGAATTTTCAAATCTGCTTTATACTTGTCTCTTAGTTTCAGTTTTTATTTTGTCTTAGGTCTGAACAACTCTCTCTATAATGACAATGTGCAAAGTCTCCTGAGCTCTACATAGTCCTTGTAACCTGAAAGCAAAGGAAATAGGACGTAATCCTACAGATGGTGGAGAAGCCCCCAGACAGCCGAAAGAGCAAGTTTTCCGAAAGGCTGTGTGAACGGACGCTTTCCACACCCTGAATCAAGCTTTCTATCCAAGGGCGGAGCAACCACTTATCCAAAGGAATCCTGAATCTGGGGCTCATTCCCCCCCTTCCCCAGACCCAGACTATACAGAGAGGGCGCTGGATAAATATTTTTAGTGCAAAAAACTGATCATCTTTAATGGAATCATTTTATAAGTTCAGGTTTTCTCATGACTAGTTTCTGGAAAGTAGAACATATTATTGACCATCAAAGTAATACATGAGTGATGTGGAATTTTTCCTGCTTTCAGAAATATCTCAAGAGACCATTGAGCCCATATCTTGAATCTAATGAATTCAAAATAGCCCTGGCTGCTGTCTCAAGGCTCCAGGCAGAGGAGATGGACATGATTGTTTATAAAGGCTCCTGAGATGAGATGAGAGGAAGCTGGGCTGAAAATGCACTGCACTCGGCTATTTGTAGGCCAAACTTCACGGTTTTTATGTGACTATCCAGCTAGAGTATCACAAACACCTCTCTGCAGGGCTGCCCATTCGGACAGTAGCTGAATGATGCCTTGACCACTCAGGCAACTTATGGACTGCCAATGAATCTGGCCGTGGTCTAGAAGAAACAGGGGTCATGGAGTAGCTGCTGTTACAAGACTGCTGACAGCTCAGAAAGGAGAAGACACCAGGCCCAAATAATAAATGCCCAGAATTATATCCTAGGGTTCCAAAGCACAAACACCCCAGGCCTAGGCCATGCTACCCCAGTCCCTGTTATTTTTCTTTTTCATGTAAATCCTATCTACCCCTTAAAGCCCAGCTCAATTTTTACCTCATCCATGAAGTCTTCTGAGGCTATTCTATTCCAAAATGATCTCTAGGCCATCTATAGCTCTCCAGAGTGCTGTTCTGTATATCATAGCACTGTGGTATTTAGTCCTGTCTTTCATAGCTAGTGATTGACCTTCAGGCGACATTTGCCCCTAAAACTTGATTGCAAGTTCCTAGAGAGCAATAGCTGGTACTTTTGTGTTTTCTTCAGTTCCAGAAACACAGTCAATAAACACTTGTTGGTTTGGATATGTAGTAAGCACTCAATAAATGACTTGATTTGGCATCTAATAGATGCCTATTGTTTTGGCACACAATAGGTACTCAATAAATGCCTATTGGTTTGGTTTGCAGAAGATGCTCAATAAATGCCTGCTAGCCTGGTACACAGTAGGAGTTCAATAAGTAATTGGCTTGATCTAATAGGGTTTTCTGGCTCTCCTCTCTGTTGAGGACTAGCTAAGCTGATTGGGCACCAGGCATCCAGTGGGAAGCTGGGCTGGGAGCTAGAAGACAGCTAGGACAGGGGACCTCTCCGAGACAGGCCAAAGTGGGGAGCAAGCAGCTAGGAAAAATCCAACCCAAATTCTTTTTTTTTTTTTTTTGAGACAGAGTCTCGTTGTGTTGCCCAGGCTAGAGTGAGTGCCGTGGCGTCAGCCTAGCTCACAGCAACCTCAAACTCGTGGGCTCAAGCAATCCTCCTGCCTCAGCCTCCCAAGTAGCTGGGACTACAGGCATGCGCCACCATGCCCGGCTAATTTTTTTCTATATATATATTTTAGTTGGCCAGATAATTTCTTTCTATTTTTAGTAGAGACGGGGTCTCGCTCTTGCTGAGGCTGGTCTCGAACTCCTGACCTCGAGCAATCCACCCGCCTCGGCCTCCCAGAGTGCTAGGATTACAGGCGTGAGCCACCGTGCCCGGCCCAACCCAAATTCTTGAGTGGGACTCAGAGTCAAGGTCTGAAGAGCCCAGATATAAATATCGGTTCCCAAGAAGCACCTTCCAGTAACTTCCAACAGCACCTCCTCAGGGGAGCCTTCCCTGACCTCACCATCCAAAGTAGCCACCCTGTCACTCTCTGGCGCACTACCCTATCTTACTTCTTAGCAGTCACACTACTTGGCATTTCTGGCATTTTCCCCCACACCCAGCACCCACCCCACCTCCCCACTGGAGCATAAACTCTGGAAGAGAAGACTTCCTTGTTCACTGACACTTGGCTTGCTCACCAACATAACCCCATGGCTAGAAGAATGCCAGCACATAGTAGGTGCTCAAAAAATGTATCTTGAATGAATGACTGGATGATCTGAGAGAAGCCGAGAGAAAGGAAGTCAACAGGAAGAGGATTCGGACAGATCTGGATGGGAACTAGTGAGGGTCTGGCCTCTGGCGATAATTGCCCACGAGCCTACGGTGGTGTTTTCCATGTTCCTTTAGGAGACTGTAGGTGCCATAAATGGTGGTGTCTGCTTATCTTAAAGGGACAGAGAAGGCAAAGGAAGAGAGGGTCAGCCTATCCCTTTAACATCAGTTCTACCCCCTAACAACAAGACTATACAGTGACTCCACCATCTTATTGGAGAGCCCCGTAGGATACTCTCTAGTGGGTAAATATGAATGTATCTTACAAAGCACATCATATTTGTTTTATTATACAAGTAGTGAGGAATAAGGTGGGTTATTATTCAGCATATATTAACTCCCTTCCCTGCCCTACTAGTGTTGGGCTCAGCCATGTGACTTTAGCCAGCCCCACAGTGAGGAGCCAGGCCTGGGGGACATGCAGCCTGACACAGAGCAGTCCCCCCAGTCTAGATCAGCCAAACTGCGGGTGATCTGCAGACCTATGAGTTTGAGAATAAATCCCTGTGTTGTAACCTATTGAGTTTTGAGGTTGGTCTGTTATACAGTATGACTGTGGCAATAGCTGATAAATATATAATCTATGCTCACTGTAGAAGAAATTAGAAAATATAAATATATAAAAAGGAAAAAATAAGACACCATGACCCCAACCCCCAGAATAAGCACTGTTAGCATTGCGGTGTATGGCTCTTGGCTATTTTTCTATATTTCACAGTAATGGAGGCCTATTGTACATACCTATTTTGTAACTTGCTTTTTTTATACCAATATATCAGGAGCATATTTCTAAGGTCATAAGCATGTAGCATTGCCACATTGCCACGTTGCTTCTGCCAACAACCCTACCAGGCAGGCTCAGAGAGGCAACCTAATTTGCCCAAGGTCACACCTCTGGGAATCAGCAGAGCCTTATGTGACTCTGAGTTCAGTGCTCTTTCCACCAGGCAGGTGCTCTCTTGGGGCCTCATTAGCATTTTTGGCACCTGGCAAGGTCAGCTCTTTCCCCAGCAAGGAGAAAGTGAAACCTTTATCTTCTCTGGAAGGAGAACATGAGCATTTTATTACCCTGACTCACCTGATCCCAAGGGCTGCAGAGCCTGCTGGCAACCTCCCACTGCAACATCCTCAGGGACTGTCATTTCTGCCTTGCGGTGGAGACAGGCGAGAACAAGTGGTCCGGAAGTATTTCCTGACACCCACAGTTTCACCTAGGGCATTCTTGTTAGCAGAAATGGAGCAGAGGGTAGCTTCAATTCCTGCAGAAACGCCAGCCTGGAAGCTTCTGACAGGAACCTGGGAAAGCCATAGGGCCAGGCCGCCTTTCCAACCCAGACAGATCACTTCAGCCAGAGAACTCCATGGAGGCTGGAGAGAGGGACACAGAATGACCGGATGGATGGCTGTGGTTACTCACCCTAAGCAAAGTGCCAGGACTCAGGGATGTCTCCTGGTAGTTGTGTGGCCTCAGTTTTTTCGTCTGTCAAATGGTCATGGGACTGTGTGCCTGTCGAAACCTCTCTTTCACCCACAGGGCTGTTGTGAGGACGGGGAAGCGGCAAGCAAGAAAGAGCTGTGCACCCGCAGGCAGAGCTCACCCTCAGAGCCCTGAGAGGCCTCGTCCTCCCGGCCAAGCAGGGGAGACAGGACATGTTGGTCCTCGCAGTCCAAGCCCCAGGGCAGCAGCACAGAAAAGGAGCCTGGCTTTGGGGAGCTCCAGGTGGGAAGAGGCCAATCCTAAGGATCCCCCAAAATTTCAGAAAGTAGGCTCCAGGCCTAGTTCTCCTGTGATCAGGGTTTTCCCTGGAGAAGGCCCTTTATTTGCAATAAATATTTTCCTCCTTAAGTTTAGTACCAGCTGGTGAACAAGGAAGAGTTAAAGAGAGAAATTAGGGAAGAGGAGGGAGGGGAGGGAAGGAGAGAAGAAGAGAGCAAGAAAGAATAAAAACAGCCCTCACTGGGGGGATTGGGCCAATGTGGGGGAGGGAGGGAGCAGCTGAGAGCGTCTGCTGTGGCCACTCTGGAGCCAGATCGACTCCTGAATCAGAGGCCTCTCTGCAAACCCAACCATGCAGAGCCCAGAGCGGGGCAATGTCCGGCCCAGTGGCCCTGATGGCAGTGGCAGTGAGCCCCTGGGGGTGGGGGGATGGGCAGGCTTGTTCAGCTGCAGGGCTTCCTTCCTGCCTCTTCCTTTCACCAAATCCAGCCTCCTTACAGGATGAAGAGGAGATGAGAGGTCCAGAGACAGAGGTGACGCAGGAGAGAGGACCCGATCTGGAGCCAAAGAGAACCGGATTGAAGTTCCAGTCATGTGACACTGGGCAACTCCTGGAGCCTCTCTAGACTTTGGTTTTCTCACCTGTAAAAGAGAAAAAATACTTCTTAAAAAAAGTGGGTAAAGTATCTCACACAGTGTCTGGCACATATGAGGTAACAAATATGACCCTTTGCCCGGAGAATCAGTGGCAAATAGAGCCAGGGCTAGAGCCCAGGTCTCCGGCCTCCATGCCCCAGCCCTGCCTCCTTGGCCTTCCTGTCGGCGGCAGGGAGCAGCTGGTGCCCTCACTAGCCCTTGGCGGTGAGGACAGCGACTGGCTGAGTCCGTAGGGGAACTTCAGGCACACAGTCCCTCCCTCGGGATTCTGGTTGCCAAGGCTGTCCCTCACTGCGGCCTGCACACACCGGGTGCACTCTCCCCTGAGCCAGGAGTGGCTCTCTGCAGGTCGGGGGGTTCCCCAGGGCCAATGGTCTTGCCAGGCCCCAGGAAAGCTGTGGGGAATATCCCAGCAGAAGCCTGGCCTGGAGGCTGCTCCCCAAAACACCCACCCCAGGGACCCAGATCTCACCAGCTCTGTCCTCACGGTCAGCAGGGAAGAGGGGTCCTCTTTGAGCACTGTCCTTGTGGGGCCTGAGCCCCCCCCACAGCAGACCTGGGGACCCCAAGCCTTGGCAAAACTTGAGAGAATGCTGGGGGACCCAAGTCACAGCCTGTTATTGCCCAGCTGGGAAACCTCATTCTACATTTTTCCTCCTGCATACTATTCATTCATCTCTAAATACCATCCACTGAGAGGTATTTATTTCCTTGCTTCATTTGCTCAACTCCTTGAGGGTGATCACGATTTCTTTAGCACAATCCCCGGCACCTGGGCGCAGAGCTGAGCTGCGTGGTATTTAGCAAATGGGTATTGAGTTGAAAGGAGTCACTGAGTTGGATTCGTTGGGGTTCTCAAATGTACTGAGGAGTCCACAGGAACAAAATGAGCAAGAAGTTGCAAGGCATTGAGCTGTTAAATCTATACCTTGATCCACCTGCCTTTAAATATAAATTTCATTACTTTAAAGAAAAAGAAACATTGATACAATTTCTAAACCAGGGAAAATGTATCCCTTCAACATTTATTTTATTTCTTGTAACTGTAATGAATGTTCATTGGAAAACACTAATGCATAAAAAGTTTTGTGTATAGATGTATAAACATGTATGTACAGTGTATATTTTATTGTGCCATTACATACAATACCACTGTTAATATTTCTGCATGTAGACTTGCTATCATTTGCTAAGGGTAGCTTTTTAAATGTACGTTTAGACATATTCTTCAATCGGAAGTGCGTTCTCTCACAGCCATCCCAAGGCTGTTAGTGGCATGCCTCGTGAGACAAAACAGGAGGGAGGCAGATTTCTGCAGTTAGGAAGCCAGGTTCACTTTGGGATGCAAACCTCAGACCCTGAGAAGCTAGATAGGTTTGTGGCTGGGGACAGAGAAAGACAAGGGACATCCAGGCATTTGCAGGAAAGGGAGTGACAAGTGGGGCCTGTGATCTCCCGGAAGTGGGGGAAAGGGAGTTCCTACTTATTTCACACCTACTATATGCCAGGCCAGAGATGGCTAACTGGTCACACCCTGAGCGTCCACTCTCCCTTCTTGCCCAACAGAGACAGCTGGTTGGTGCCAGCACTCTTTGCAATTGACTTTCTCAATGCACCACTCTGGGCAGACATTAGCAGTTACTGAAATTGCCACTGAGTTGCTAGACTCTTTCAACTTATTGCCCCTTTCAGTCCTCACAGCAACCCGTTATTAAGGTAGAGTTCCCGTTTTATGAAGAGGAAGCTGAGGCTCAGAGAGACTAATTCACCTACCCCAAAGCACTCAGTAGTAAGCAGTAGAGCCAGGATTCCAACCCAGGCTGTCAGAAACCAAAGCCTGAATTCCCCTCCCACCTTAATCCTGGAGACCTTGAGAGGGATGAGTTCCATTGCAGTGGCCCCTGGGAGCTCCACAGTGTTTTTGGAAGAGCCTCTTCCTTCCATTCCCACACCTACAGTGCAGTTAACACCAGGGCGTGGCGCTGGGGCATCAGGCACCTTTAAGTCCTGCGCATTAGAATGAGGCTGGTAGAATCTCCCCATCCCCCACCCAACACCAACCAAGTGCTTGTCCCCTGCCCTGAAGGATCACAGAACCTGTGCAGAGGCCACAGACCATTTGGGGATGGGAGGGGCAGACTACCAAGCCCCAGTGCCATCACATCCTTGCCTTGACCTCTGGGCTGGCCTGGAGCCAACCGGGCAGAGGGGGTAGGGAAGCAGGCTCTTGGGAACTTTCCAGTGACACTTACAGGCAAATGCCTGAGCCTTGGGGGAAATTCCCCAAAGAAATAGTTCAATTAAACTACTTTATGTGGCCTGGGGTCATCCCAGACTGGCTGTGTGTGAAAACAGAGAGAGAGGGTCAGACTTGGGCCCCTGTCTTGCAGCCTGCTGGGAAAGAGGACATTGTTAACCTGTACTTGAACTGTAGTGTGAATGAGTTCTCCTGTGCATCTTTCCCAGAAGCTAAGGAGAGAACTTAAGCCCTAAAACCTTATGGTGAGCAGGTACCAATCTTGGAGGTTGCAACAGAATGTAGTTTCAAACCCAGTTTCTTCTACTTGCTAGCTTAGTGACTTGGGCCCAATAACCTACCCCTCTAAGTCTCAGTTTCCTCATCTCCAAAGTGGGGGAGTAAAAAGGGCAGCGCTGTTGGGACCATGGATGGGGACACCTGAGTGAAGACACCTGGCATGCAGTAGGTGCTCAGTCATTGCACTTGCCGGCTTGCTTCTGTAGAGCGAAAAGGTATAGCACCTTTTCCTCAACCGTTTTAAGGTCCACAGCTGACATCCCTATAACAAAATAACAAAAGACAGATTAACAAGAGAAAATTGTAACAAATTTATTTAATGAAAGTTTTACATTACACGAGAGCCTTCAGAGATGAAGACTCAAAGACCCAGGAAAAACTGGGTATTTTTGTGCTTAGGTTTGATAAAGAATGGTCAGCCATGCAGAAATGTGATTCGAGGCCATTCTTGGTGGCTCATGCCTCTAATCCCAGTGCTTTGGGGGGCCAAGGCAGGAAGATCACTTGAGGCCAGGAGTTTGAGACCAGACTGAGCAAGAGCAAGATACCCTCTCTACTAAAAACAGGAAAATTAGCCAGGCATGGTGGTGTGCACCTGTAGTCCCAGCTACTCAGGAGGCTGAGGAGCGAGAATCGCTTGAGCCCAGGAGTTTGTGGTTGCTGTGAGCTATGATGACACCACTGCACTCTAGCCGGGGCTACAAAGTGAGACCCTGTCTCAAAAAAAAAAAAAAAATGTAATTGGACAAAAAGCTCTGATCTAATGAGGGGGAACCCAGCAAGGCCTCTTTGTTCAGACTCTTCTTGGCCTCTGTGCAATATTCTTTCTCTTCTGAGTGTAGGACAAGACACCTGTCACATGAGGATCTTCAAGGGAGAAAGGAGAAGGTCAGAGAGTGACCTTTCTAGATTTTATGGCTTGCTTTGGTGGGGAGGGGTTCTAGTTTCTATGACCTGCCTTGGGGAAGAGGAACGCTAGTTTCTATGACCTGCCTTGGGGAAGCAATGGGGGAAGGAGCCAGGAGGTTGGGAGAAGGTTAAAGAGAACCTCTTGTTTCTGAGGCCCTTCCAATCTCCTTTAGTTCAAAGTACTTAGAATGTCAAAGTACCACATTTTGGGAGTATCATGTTCTGAGCCCCAACACTGGTTTTTTCTCTTTCTTCCTTCCTCCCTTCCTCAGGGTCTCAGGCCTGGCAGGCAGAGGGAGGGTGCCTGTGTCCTGACTAGTCTAGGGTTTTGCTAAAGCTGGAGCCTGGAGCAGAGCTCCCAACAGGTTATCTGGGACTGGCCTTGACTGTGTTAGCTGCAGAGTGGCCCGTGGGTAGACACGCTGCGAATACCTGGGGCTGACCTGAATATTGACATCATCAGCAGAATCATCTTTGCTAAGTGGGGTTTGAACTTCAGGTCAGTGACCCAAGGCATGTGGAAAAAGGGTTCTTCACCTGGCTATGCCCCATGAATGGACAGATATTATATTCCGGGCCCTGTTCTAGAGCTCAAGGAACACCCCCTGCTCAGGGGAGGCTTATCATATAAGTTGGGGGGAAAATATGTGAGTTTCAGATCATATAAAATGCAAGCTTGTCAGGCGTTAAGGCCAAGTGGGCAGGACGGCTCCTCCACCTTACAGATCAATGAATCTGACTACACAAAACCTCAAAGTGTGTATGCAGGGTGGAGGGAGGGGTGGGATTGCACCATGAACAAAACTAAAAGGCAAATGAAAAATTGGGGAAAGTTATTTGCAATACATATAATAGATAAGGAGATAACACCATTTTTACTGTGAAGGTTTTTTCAAACCAATTAGAAGATGAATACCCAAATAGACAACGGACAGCATATGAATAGGCGATTCACAAAAGAAGTCACGAATTACCAATAAACATAGGAATATACACTCAACCTCACTCATAAACAAAGCAATTAAAATTAAAGTGGGATACTACTTTAAAAACTCTCATAATTGGCTCAGATGAAAAAGTTTTAACATGCCAGGTGGGCATGGATGTACAGAAAGGATAGATACACTAACACCCCTGGGTGGGGGTATAAATTGGAATAAACTTTATGAGAGTAATTGAGCCATTTTTTGTAAAATTCTTTCTTTGCTTTGACTCATAAATTCTACTGAGGAATTTATCCTAGACAGCAATTGACAAAGAAATCTAAGATGTACAAGGATATTCATGGTGGTGCCACTTTAAGAGTGGGAAAATTGGGAGCACACTGAACATTGAATGGGATATGATAAATACCGTTATGATACTTCCAAGCAATGGAGTATTTTGCAAGCATTAAAAATTACATCAGGAGAAGAGTGTTTGTTGACACGGGAAAACTGATATATTATTGAATACAAAAGATACTAAAATATTATGACAGTATGAGCTCATTTTGATAGAAAGTGTGTGTGTCTATATTGAAAAAATAAAGCACATATTCTAAAACATTACTAGTGGTTGGATCTCAGTGGTGTTGTTATAGGAACTTGGGGGATTTTGTATGTTTTTCTGTTTTCCAAATTTATTATTATTTTGACTTTTATAATGAGAAAAATCTTCCAAATGAAAAATAATTAAAAGAAAAATTTTAAGAAAAAAACCTCAGCCTCTCACCCCTATCCCCTTGGGGCTGAATTGGCACGTGTTGAGTGGTCAGAGTCCTGGCCAGACAGCAGGGTTGGGGTCTTATTGGTGGCCAGCCCAAGACTGACTGAGGCCCTTCTTATCCCCGAGGGTCTTCAGCATCCAGGCTTTTGGGAGTGTGCCGAGACCTGGGATGTCTAGAGAAGACAGGCCTTCCAGAACAGCAGGCTCCCCTGGGGACCCTGAATGGGAACCAGGCCCATAGCTGGAACTTGCTGGCAGGTGAGGGGCTGGTCTCCAAATCACCAGCCTCTCATAAATCTCGTCCATGTGGTCTCCCAGGTCCTATTCTTCTCAAGACTGGTTTGTTCATTTTCTTTTGCTTTGGTGAATTACCCAGTCAACTCCCAATGCATTATGTTTCTCCTTTAAGTTAGCCCCAGTCTGCTTCTGCTGCTTTCAGCTGAAGAACCATCTGATTCAACATCCAAACAGATTGGAGAACAGGAGAGAGAAAGGAAGAAAGGAAACCGGCTGTTGGTGCAGGCCTACTACGTGCAGGTGTTGGGCTAGGGACCTGCCATACATGCTCTCATTTATTCTGATGACAGCATTTGGAGGTAGGTGTTACCAGTCCCATTCTAACAGAGGAGGAAGCTGAGGCTTAAAGGAGTTTGGTTGCTCGTCCAGCACCACATATTGAGTTGGTGACAGAACAAGGACTGGACTTAAGATTGTCTCATCGCAAAGCTCAGGCTCTCCCCACCGTCCCAGGCACCTTCCTTTGGCACTCTGCTCATGTTCTAGTTGACAAACGAGAAGCATTAAAAAGTATTCTATTTTTTCACTCTCAAAATCTGAAGAGCACCCTCAGATCTGGCCCTGGGCACAACTGTGAGGCAGAAGGTCTCAGAAAGCCCTTTCTGCGTCTGCGTCCTTTCCCAGCTCCCTCCCAGCCCACCTTTGGGTACTTCCTGGACACATGTCCTCATTCTCTTGCCCCATGGAAGCTTGCTCTTGGGAAAAGCCCTTCCTGAATTCATGCCCATCCCACCACTGTGACTGAGCAGACTTAAAATGTTTTTATGTCCAGGGCAGCATCAAAGGGAATTTCTAATCTGGGATTGCAGGTGTCAGTAAGCAGGGCCAGGGACTCACTGGAGGACAGTTGTGGCTCTGAAGTCATATCGCACAGATTTCCTCACAGCCGTCAGCCCTGAAGGAATGACGAGGTGTGCGACCTGACCCCGTGAGGAGGGGCCTGTGCTCTGCCCATGGCCAGGACAGCTAGGGCAGGGTGGGGCCGCGGGACTGGCCTCTCACACCATCCAAGGCCATTAGGGATTGGGCATCCTGGGGGTTTTCCCTAGCTGGGCCCCTCTCAGGTAAGTTACTGCCTTCTGGGGCTACTACATGCCCTTTGTGGGGATCCCTGGGAGGGAAGACAGGGCAGCAGTGGCCAGAGTCCCCAGGCCTCCAGAAGGCAGCCGGGCACGCAGAGAATTTCCCACCAGGACAGGAGGGTTGGCAGGGCCATTGCAATAACCGCCACCGTCTACTGAGCAGAGCTCACTCCCCCAGCATTTGTTGCAGGTCCTCTCCAGCTTCGGAGTCATCAGGGCCAGGCGTGTGGGGGACAACTCCAGGGTGGAACTTCCCACTGACCAAGGCTGCCCCAGAGCCAGTGGGGACAGGAGGGTGGGGAGAACAGGGACTGCTGTCGGAGAGGGATGGGGGTCTGGTTTTGCTTCCGTTCACTTGTTATTAAAGAAAATAAGACAGAATAATTTGGCTTTGAACAAACAATTCCAATATGCCAGCTGTAGACCAAATTTGCCAAATTTGAAACCTAGAAAAAACCTGGAGGTCATCGTTCTGGAGATGGAGAAACTGAGGCCCCCAGGGGAGGACGAGCTGCCTTGACTTGCTGAACCGGAACTCCCCAGGGAATAGCACTGTAATCGCCACTCCACTTGGGGAATGCAGGGGCTGTTACCTCGGATTGTAGGTAACAGGGCACCACGTGGCTTCTGCTGTGCCCTCCTCTTCCTCACAGTTCACCTGCCACCTTCTAACCACATGCCTCACTTAGGACAAGTCACCCTAGCACCCCCAGTCTCTGGACCGCCAATTTTCTCTCTTTTCAAAAAGATCCTTTACTTTCAGTATTGAAACAAAAATTTTTATTTAAAAGAAAAGGAAGACTCGCCTCTGATGTGAAGTGCCCGCAGAGCCTTGTTTGTAACTCATGGATGATTTCGCGTGGTTTGGATAATTGTTTGCACACTTAGGTGCCCCTCACCCACTAGACTGAAACCCCTCCAGCACCAGGAATAGGTTCTGTTTAGCATCGAGTTTTCCCAGTGTTTGCTCGCAGCAGTTGCCCAATAAATGTTTCTTGAATTAAAATGGAAAATGGGAATGAAGGTCTAGTAGACTGCCGTTTAGCCCCGTGGCATGCTACAGAAGAAAAGTATTTCGGGGTCAAATACAATTATGGATGCACTGATTCATGCTACTTCATTCATTTCTTTCATTCTTTTTTCTTTTTCTTTCTTTCTTTCTTTTTTTTTTTTTTTTGAGACAGGGTCTCACTATGTTGCCCAGGCTGGTCTTCAACTCCTGGGCTCAAGTGGTCCTCCCACCTCAGCCTCCTGAGTATCTGGGACTATAGGCACACACCACCATGCCTGGCTAATTTTTAACTTTTTTTGTAGAGAGGAGGGTCTTACTATGCTGCTCAGGCTAGTCTTGAACTCCTGGCCTCAAGCGATCCTCCTGCCCTGCCCTCCCAAAGTGCTAGGATTACAGGCGTGAGCCACTATGCCTGGCCTCATTTCTTTTTATTGTGGTAAAATATACATAACATAAAATTTACCATTTTAATCACTTCTAAGTGTACAATTCAAAAGCATTAAGAACATTCACATTGTTAGGCAAGCATCACCACCACCCATCTTCAAAACTTTTCATCATCCCAAACTGAAACTCTGTAGCCATTAAATAATAACTCCCATTTCCCCTCCCCCCAACCTGTGCTAACTACTATTCTACTTTCAGTCTCTGTGAATTTGACTGTTTTAAATTTTTTCTTTCTTTTTTTTTTTTTTTGAGACAGAGTCTCACTTTGTTGCCCAGGCTAGAGTTAGTGCTGTGGCGTCAGCCTAGCTCACAGCAACCTCAAACTCCTGGGCTCAAGCAATCCTTCTGCCTCAGCCTCCCGAGTAGCTGGGACTACAGGCATGTGCCACCATGCCCGGCTAATTTTTTCTATATATATTTTAGTTGGCCAGATAATTTCTTTCTATTTTTTTTAGTAGAGACGGGGTCTCGCTCTTGCTCAGGCTGGTCTCGAACTCCTGACCTCGAGCAATCCACCCACCTTGGCCTCCCAGAGTGCTAGGATTACAGAGTGCCAGGGTGGCGTGAGCCATCGCGCCCGGCCTGAATTTGACTATTTTAGATCCTTCATATGAGTGGAGTCAAACATTTTTCATTTTGTGACTGGCTTCTTTCACTTAGTATTAATATATGTTTTCAAGGTTCATCCATGTTGTGGCATATATCAGAATTTCACTCCTTTTTATGGCTGAATGATATTCCATTGTACGCATATACCACATTTTGTTTATCCATTCATCTGTTGATGAACATTTGGATTGTTTTGAACTTAGGCTATTGTGAAATAATGCTGTCTGGTTCATTAATTTTGTAACAAATATGTGTATAGCAGTTTCCAGTTATCAAAGCATATTTATTTATGTTCAATGGCTTGATGAAGTCAGAGTAGACTTCCGTAGCCCATTTTATTGAGGTTCAGGTGACACACCTGAAGGCCACACACCTGGTAGAACTTGAACTTAATTCTCATATAAAACAGAGGCTGTTCTCTAGACCTAAGAAACTATGATTCAATCAGTGGCCTTTACAACCACCCCTCCCTTCCAGCAAAAGAAGTGTTTTATGGTAAATTTCAGGCCACGCCAACTCTAGAATTCCCCGTGGCCATGGTCTGTGTCTTGCGTTTGACAGGCAGTGGATGGTGGGTGTTTAGTGAACATTTGATGAGACTCTGTTGCCAACCACTAGGTCCCTCAAGGACCGGGTTATGAGGGTCCCTCAAGGACCCTGTGGCTGCGGGAGGTGCTGCCTCTCCACTGTCATCGAAGTCAGGTCCTGGGACCCTCGCCAGCCCCTGAGATGGGTTTCTGGACTTTTCTCTAATGTCTGGATTTACAGCTCTTCTAGCATGATGCCCGTGGCTTGAGAAGCAGGGTGGGGAGAAGGAGGCCTCCATTTCCTCTTAGACAGGAGCTGGAAATACTGCCCATCCTCCAGGTCCAATCTGAGTTCTTTTCTTCAGCCTTCCCTGAGCCCACCAGACCTTCCCCAGCCCTTGCCCAGTCCCCAGTAGGACCTGTTCCAGCTGCTTCTGCTGTTCCAGCTGCTCCTGCTGGCCCTTGCTCCCATGGGAACCTCTCCCTTTCCTTTTAACAGCGATATTGAGATATAATGTACATACCATACAATTCACCCATTTAAAGTGAACAATTCAATAGGCTTTATTAACAGTATATTCAGCGATATGTGTAACCATCATCACAGTCAATTTTAGGACATTTTTGTAGGCATAAAGAGAAACCCTGTATCTTTAGCTATCACTCCCCCATCTCCCAACACCCCTAAGCCCTAAGCCACCACAAATCTACTTTGTGTCTCTGCAGATTTGTCTACTCTGGACACTTCTTATAAATGGAATCACAGGCTATGTGGTCTTTTGTGTCTGGCCTTTCTCCCCTGGCATCATCTTATCAAGGTCCAACCATGCTGTGGGACCCTCTTCTTTCCCTACCTGGGGCTTTGAGCTACTTTAGCTGCTGCGGTTTCCCAAAGCATACATCCCCTTTCCTCTTTCTTTTTGACCCCGGCTGTCTACTTCCTTCCTTTGGAAGACTTCTTGCCCTTCTGGCTAGGCTTCCATTGACCCTTCTGTCAGCACCTCCTCCGAGGGCCAGACCCTGGGCAGGAGGCCTGGGAAAGCTGCTCCCAGCTCCTCTTCCAGCAGCGGGTGAGGCCTGGGACCTTCTGCTTTGAGGTTGGTTTAAACATGGGGCTTTGGGGAGATGAGGCCTCCAGGCATCCTGCTCTGGGCTCAGCTCTTGTCATCCAGAAAGCCACAAGGCCTAGGGCAGGTCCCTAACAGCCTTCCTCTGCCCCTGGCCTGCCCACGTGATGCCCAGGGGACGAAGACCCACCAGGGAGCCCCATCCCGCATACACACACAGAACCCAGGACAAATGCCAACAACCGGGACCCTCCTAAGCCTGCCTAAAACTCTGGAATGTTGTATTTATAGCATATCATCTTTATTTTATCATGTTTTGTTTTAGATTTTAACTTCCAAAGTTTGTTTATACAGTACCTTTTTCTCTTTCTTTCTTCCTTCCTTCCCTCCCTCCCTCCTCCCTCTTTCTTCTTTCTTTTCTTTTCCTTTCTTTCTTTCTTTCTTTCTTTCTTTTCTTTCTTTCTTTCTTTCTTTCTTTCTCTCTCTCTCTCTCTCTCTCTCTCTCTCTCTCCCTCCCTCCCTCCCTCCCTTCCTTCCTTCCTTCCTTCCTTCCTTCTTTTCATGGCCAATGTTGTTTGGCCATTAGTCAAGTAATGTGCCCATGCTGAGCAAACTGGGTCCCTTTGTAGTGCTGTGCAGGGAGAGTGGGCATGGAGCTGGCATTCCTAGTCCTGCCCCTGCCTCAGCCCGGCCCTGGGGACATCTGCCCAGTAGGCCTATGTGGCTGATCTCATGGGTCCCACTACAGTTCACTGCCCTGAAGTCTGTGCTGAGGTCACTCTGGACAGGGCAGGCCTCCTGGATCAGTCTCTATGCTATCTGAGCCCCCACTTGGGCCAGCATACCAGCCTTATTCAAAGCTGCTGCAAATGGCCATCTTCCTTTAGGGTTAAGCATTGTCCCCTCCCTACAGGGCCTCTTTAGAATGCACCTCTCTCAAAGAGATGAGCTTATTGCATTTTCTTTCCTTCAAAGCAGGAAGAAAGATCCTGAGAAAGAACTTGAATAGGACAACAAGCCCTGGAAAATGAGGAGGAAGGCACAGCAAGAGGGCCCTAGAGGAAAAAGTGGATGGTGGCTCATGCCCCCCCACTGTTCTTGGGCCTACCTTGCTGATAGGAAGTGGGTCAGAGACAGCTCTTGGATGAGACTGCCTTGCTGGGATAGCCCGTGTGCTCCCTGGAAGAGGCTCCCAGGCCGCAGGAACGTCCTTACCGTACATACATCACACATGTGCTTATCTTCACCACCTTCATCGTGGACACACCTTCACAGTGCACCCCTATAAATCTCACCCCACACTTTAATCCTATCCTCCGCCATCATCCCACAACACACAGAGGTCTAGAGCTGGTGAGAATGGAAAAATACGGCCATTTTACAGACAAAAAGACTGAGGTGGAGGGAGAAGAGCTCTGCCCCAGGTCACCCAGGGGTAGTGGCTGAGCCAGATGGGAGCTCAGGTCTCCACATGGTATAGGTAGCTGTGTAGGTGGAGACACAGTACCTCATCTCCTCTCCCCAGCTGTGTGACCTTGGGCAGTTCACTTAACCTCTCTGAGCCTAGAGTCTGCATCTGTGAAGTCAGCCACTTGTGTGAGCATCCAGGGAATAATATAGTGCAAGCACCCTCCTTGCAAGCTATCATGAGCGTGAGAAATCGTAGCCAGTCAGAACTCTGGCGGTTTCCCTTCTTTTGAAAGTTCACCTGCAAATTATATTGGGAATACATGTTGCAAATATTTTTTCCTATGTTTTAAAACTTTTTTAATGGTATGGTTTAATATGTAGAAGTTTGTGATTTGAGGATAAATATATCCATCTTTGCCTTTAAGGTTTTGTGTTTTCGTATCTTGCCTAAGGTTAAAAGTGAGGAACATTTTTTTTTTTTTTGAGACAGAGTCTTGCTCTGTTGCCCGGGCTAGAGTGAGTGCCGTGGCGTCAGCCTAGCTCACAGCAACCTCAAACTCCTGGGCATAAGTGATCCTACTGCCTCAGCCTCCCGAGTAGCTGGGACTACAGGCATGTGCCACCATGCCCGGCTAATTTTTTCTATATATATTTTTTAGTTGGCCAGATAATTTCTTTCTATTTTTAGCAGAGATGGGGTCTCGCTCTTGCTGAGGCTGGTCTCGAACTCCTGACCTCGAGCAATCCACCCACCTCAGCCTCCCAGAGTGCTAGGATTACAGGCGTGAGCCACCGCGCCCGGCTAGTAAGGAACATTTTTAAAATGACAGGTTCCTCAGACAAATCAAATAAAAGAAAATATAAATAGATCTTTAAAATATGGAAAACCCCCCGAATTCTCTCATATAAGAGAAATGCTGAAATACCATTTTTCACATTGTCAGATTAACAAAAATCCTAAAATTTGCTAACACACAGTGTTGGTGAAATTGATGAGAAACAAGCACTCTCATACGTCATAGGAAGTATAAATCTGTCAACCCTTATCAAGGGCAATTTGGCTAGATTTTAGAAATTAAAAATATATATACCATTTGTGTTCTAGCAATTCCACCTCTAAGAATTTATCCTCAGATATTGCACATGTATGAAATGACATATGTACAAGGTTATTCCTTATAGCATCATCTGTAACAGCAAAGGGAACTGAAATATCCATCATTAGGGAACTGGTAAAAATATGTTTCAGCCATACGTTGGACTACTATACACTTGTAACAAAGAATGAAGAAGGGCCGGGCACGGTGGCTCACGCCTGTAATCCTAGCACTCTGGGAGGCCGAGGTGGGAGGATCCCTTGAGGTCAGGAGTTCGAGACCAGCCTGAGCAAGAGCGAGGCCCCGTCTCTACTAAAAATAGAAAGAAATGATCTGGACAACTAAAAATATATATAGAAAAAAAATTAGCCGGGCATGGTGGCACATGCCTGTAGTCCCAGCTACTCGGGAGGCTGAGGCAGGAGGATCGCTTGAGCCCAGAAGTTTGAGGTTGCTGTGAGCTAGGCTGATGCCATGGCCCTCTAGCCTGGGCAAGAGAGTGAGACTCTGACTCAAAAAAAAGAAAAAAAAAAGAATGAAGAAGCTCTATATTGTTAAGTGAAAAAAGCAAGGTGCAGAACAGTACATATAATATGCAACATTCTGACCCCGTAAAGTGCACCATGGCAACAAGACCTCTGAGTTGTGGAATCAGGTCCTGCAGCTACTGCCCTCGTGCCAAGGAGACTTGCAGCAGCCAGCAGTTTGGCCTCATCATACAGCGGGGAGGTTAAGGGTCCCCCTCCCAAAGTGGTGATCTTGAGAGCCAAGCCTCCCGACGGCCATGGGGCTGAGCAAATCTGGAAAGAATTCGCCACGGCCATCAGAAGCATTGTGCTATTATGGCTTCCATTAAGTCAAATAAATGGGATCATTCAAAAGTTGAGTGGCATCAGCATAATGACTAAAGGTTTTTGGACAGCCTTGTGCAAGCAAGGATCAGACACGCCATGCAAGGGTTTATCATTAACACCGAAGGACGAAATAAGTCAGGCTCACGAACCTGCTGACTCACTATGAAACATTCCTAAAACCACTATTTGAGATTGCCCAATCAAAATTCAAGTGAAATTTTAAAGTAAGGATCATGGCTGAGATATTCATATTCCTACCAAATCAATAGCTATTGTTAATATGTTTACTTGTTTTATTTATCTATCTTTTGATGGAAAGCTAAAGAATATATTGTTCATATTTTGTTACTTTAATTAAAATCTGTTCATTTTGCTTCTTTTGTTGAATATACAGTTGACCCTTGAACAACACAGGTTTGAACTGCATGGGTCCATTTATATGTGGATTTTCTTCAATAAAATTTACACCGAGTGAATGTGCCTGTCTCTCCTGCCTTCTCTTTTTCCTCCTCCTCCTCTGCCTACTCCACGTGAAGATGATGAGGATGAAGACATTTATGATGACCCACTTCCACTTAATGAATAGTAAATATATTTCCTCTTTCTTATGACTTTCTTAACATTTTCTTTTCTCTATCTTACTTTATTGTAATAATATAGTATATAATATATATAACATACAAAATAGGTGTTAATTGACTGTTTTTGTTAAGGCTTCTGGTCAACTCTGGGGCTATTAGTAGTGAAGATTTTGGGGAGGCAAAAGTTACATACAAATTTTCAACTGGTCAGTGCCCCAACCCCCCTGCTGTTCAAGGGTTAACTGTATAAGTTTCATATCTTATTTGTACATGATCAAAGAAAATATCACTCACATCAGTACTTTATTTCTTTAAATGGCAACTAGTCTTATTTTATGGAAGATTGCAATGCACATTTCCTTCTTACAAAACTTATGACTACACATGTAATTCTGAAATCGAATATAACAAAATAAAAATCAGCTAGTAAAAACTACAGCCTTTTGTTTAAAAAAGGGAAAAAAATATATTCTTATGTGAGTACATTATATATTATGGATAATATATGCTCATATATAGATGACTATGTATATCATATTATATACATATGCATCATCTCAAGAAGAATTGACAAGTAGCCAATGATAGCGAATACCTACTGAGGGGTGGAGGAAGACTTTTTTCTATATACCTTTTTATACTTTAAAATTTTTGAACCATGTGAATAGTATTTCACTGATTCAGAAAATTAACACAATTCAAAAATAATGACAGATTTCCAGAACCCAATCCAGAATATAAAACCAGACTCTCTGGGGTTGGGCCTGTATGTTTAAAAAGTTCCCCAGGAAGCTCCTGGGGGAATCCTGGCCTGTCATAGAAGATCCCTAAGCACCTACGGAGCCTTAGATCCGGGAGTCAAGGTCCCGGCCCTTGCAGCGCCACCTGGTGGCCATAGTCACTAAGCAGCCCTCAGAAAAATCTGTGGGAAGGCCCAGCAGCTGCAGACCAGGGCAGAGGGTAACGTGGCACTGTGCCCACAGGCTGGGTGGGGTTGGTCCCAGCGGGCACATGGTGGCCCTCCAAAGCTGTCTTTGTAGTCCTGACGGAAGTGAGGCACAGGTCCTAGAGTTCCACAGCCTCTGTCCCAACGAGCCACCCAAGAGCACTGCAGACAGCAGTGAGCCGGCAAGAACACACAGGACGTGGACTTCAAAGTTAGACCCGGGTTCAAACCCTGTCTCCAGAGTCTGCTAGCCTAGTTACCTCATGCAATTCTCGGGTCCTCTGTTTTCTCATCTGCAAAATGGAGACAGGTATAAGTCAGAAAAAGTCTGCACACAAATCTAGAACAACGCCTGTGCATAACAGGCACTTGAATATTAATTCTCTTCCCTTTTGTTACTTCTTGATAACTTTACTCCCCTGGCCCAAGAGAGAGTAGCCTGCCTCCGGGGGCTTCCTGTGGCCTGGTAGGGCTCAAGCACTGGAAAGAATGAGGAAGAAGAAATCTGTCTGCTTCTGGTATTTCTAGACCCTCTCCCTCCCTCCTTCCACCTTCTTGCTTCTTCTTTAGGGAGCAAGGAAGAAATTCCAGGCCTGGCTGAGGTGGGGAGGGAGCTGCAGTCCCCACAAGCAGGGTCAGATCGGTTCTAGTCCTGCACTGTGGGCCTGGGTGCTCCGTGGAGCCAGTCTTCTGGCCTGGGAGCAAGGCCCAGTCTCTGTCCCCAGGGAGCACATTCATTATACCGAGGGAGAGCCAAATAGAGGAAAAAATCACAATGAAAGTGCAGGGGCTTGAGGGGACTTATGGAGGCATTAATGAAGTGACTAAATTGGCCATCTGCTCTTTTAGGTTATGATACTGTTTCTGTTAATAAAAGCTCCCAATAAAATGCAACTAGGAGCCCATTAGTCCTTCACCCCTTAGTTCAGATTAGCGTCTTGGCTTTCCTCCTAGGTCTTCTTGAATATGGTAGAACCCAAGGGGTGATAAGACACCAGACTGAAACATTTTTATTTGAGGTTGTGGGAAGGCATGTTATGGGGCAAAGCACTCCTGGGAGGGGTGACTGCTGGTCTCAAGGCTCCCTGGCGGTGGAAAGACATTAGCATGGCCAGAGGAAGAGCCTCACAAGAGGAAACTGGGAAATACTGAGATCACCTGGGTCACAATCCTGCCCTTTTTACCCGGGGCAGCAGAGGACCTCCAAGAAGTCAGATGCAAGGTGAACAGAGTCCTGATCTGAGGCATCACCTGATTCACAGGTGAGGACACTGAGGACCAGCAAGGGGAGGTGCTTGCCCCAGTCCCATGTGAGTTAATGAATGACCCTGACCTGGACCTTGAGTCTCCTGAGCCCCATTGCATGGTGGAAAGCACTCAGGCTTTGGAGCCAGATAGAACTGGATTTGAACCCAGACTATCCCATTAGTTTGCTAGCTGTGCAGTTTTAGAAAATTCATTCACCTGAGTCTTGGCTTTCCTCCCATGGAAAATGGAGACAACAGCTCTTTCTCACCACCCGGCACACGGCAGGCACGTGATGAGTGGGGATTACTATTACTGCTGCTGCTCCTGCGCGAACCACACCGGCCACAGCAGGAAGAGGGCTGGTTGCAGCCGCTCTCAAACACGGCTGCTTTGCACTTGGTGGTGGTCATGGTGGGGGCATGGGGTGCTGTTTGAAGGAGCCAGACATGCAGAAAGCAGACTGCGTCCTGTGGTGGGGTAGTGAGGCTCCCTCACCAACCCCATGTCGCCCAGCACACAGGCCGTGGGGCCGCACATCCAGCCCAGAGGAGGAAAAGCGAGAGACGTGGCTCCTTATTCACGCAAGGCACCTGTTGACCACGTGCCCTGCAGCCACCAGAGTGGTTGCCAAGGGCAGAGCCACTACAGGGGGTCTCTGTCCTCCTCGCCCTTTTGCTGCTGCCTCCTCACTTTGTATGTATTTTTATCCTTGTACTGTATTCTGTCAATAAGAAGCACAGTTACGACAGCAGCAACCGCTTTCCAAGTGCAATCAGCTGGGAACTTTACAAACTTTAGCTCATCCAGTTTTTCCCTCACAGAAGCCCCGCAGGGAACAAATTATCATCCCCATTTTACAAGAGGGAAAGCTGAGGTTCAGTTCCTTGCTAAAATTCACCCAGCCAACAAGGGGCCAGAACTGAAATTCAAACCCTGAGGCCCAGCCTGACTCCAAGGCCAAGGTTTCCAGCCAGCACCTCCTACCGGGTGTGACGCCTCTTTTCAGGGAAGGGGGCTGATGGGGGAAGGACCCAAGGGTTTGGAAGGCCGTGGCAGGGCCAGCTCCCTCCCAGGCAGGCGTGGGTGTGTGCTGGGAGTGGGGAGCCTTATTTGAACCCCAGCGAGTCGGCTCATGAAGCAGTGCTGAGGGGATAAAGTGGGAGAGAACAGAACGGAGGGAGACGTCAGGTCCCCCTCCCTGCAGCCAGTCCCCTTCTCTTGGCAATGACCAGTTTTCACCCTACCGATTTTGGAGAAAACTAACTGTGCCCCAGGTTCCGAGGCCCTGGGTCTCAGGCCTAAACAGATCTCCCTCCTCCATCCCTTGGCCTTCACTGTTGGCCCACGGACGAGCACGTGGACCGACAAGACACGAGGAGGGGTTCTCTGGGGTCTTCAGAAAGCAGCCGCCCCACTTCTGAGACAGCTCCCACGGGCAAGCATTCTGTCTGCTGTTGACACCTCAGTGAACATGGTAAAGTCACTCTGCCCCCTCCCTGGGTATGTGTTGGCAGCAGTTGAAGTGATAAAGAAAAAGCCAATTCTCTGTTTTAAAAAACTCCCGCAGGAGAGCTGGGAGGCTGCAGTGGGCTGAAGTCACCCCGCAGAGGCTAAAGTGGCCAGAGCCCAGCTGAGACGCCACAGCTGCTCCCGATTCCTGGCCCAGCAGAGCCACCTGGCACCCAGGCCAGGGCCCTGGGTATTTTCAGCTCCTGGCAGCATCAGCAGGGTCTGAGAGGCACCAGCCATATAGTATTTCATGTGACCTTGTACCTTGCCGCTGGCCTAGGTCCTACCTCCCTTTCTGCAGGTCTCCAGAGCCAGGCTACGGTGGAGGCACATGGGAGGGGCTCCTGCCAGGCCCAGTGGGCACCAGAAAAGGATGCCAAGAGGAATGGGCAACTTAAGCTGCTACCAAAGTGCTTGAGAATGGTTTCAGGCCCCTCAGCAACTCCACTGGTCACCCACCCCCTCCATAAACATCCTGGGCAGTGCTTCCCTCTGGGCACCGTGCTGGGGGCAGGGTGACCAACCGTCCAGGTTTCCCTGGATTCTCCTGGTTCTAGCACCGAAAGTCCCATGAAGCCTCTCAGTCCCAGGCGAGCTGGGAGCACTGTCGGGGATATCTCTCACCGTCCTAAGGACCATCCTCCAGCTGTGATTCCTTTTTGAATAAGCAGCAATACCTGAGGCCTCCCCCAGACCCCCTCTACATATCCCTGGCTCGCAGGGTGGTTTCTCTAAGGCAGTACGTCAGAGTCCTCAGAACCGCCTGGGGGATGCAGCTGGAGAATCTGCATTTCTGACAAGTTCCCAGGTGACCCCGAAGCTGCCGGCCAGGGACCACACTTTGAGAACCACTGACCTAAAGCACAGCTCTGATAAGGTCTGGACCTCCCCTCGCTCCCTGAATAAAGGCCCAAGCCTGGGGTGAAGCCCCTCTTGGCCCGGCCCCCCCTCAGCTCCACAGCACCCCTCCGTGCCAGGCCCCACCCTGCCAGGTACCCCCCAGCCCCAGGAGGTACCTCGCTCTCTCCCGCCTGTGCGTCTTCACTTAAGCGGTTCCTGGCCTGGACTCCACAGCAACCCCCCCACAGCCTCTTATCCCTGAAGCCCGTCTCGAATGCCACCTCCTCTGGATGTCTGCCCAGGCCCCCATCAGTCAGAACGAAGGACTCCTTCCTTAGCTCCCAGCTCGGCTCCTATTTCATCCTTGTCACTGGACTATGGATTCCTTGAGGACACGAACCGTATTTTTGCCTATATATTTGTTAAATGGATACGACCCCAGAAGACAGAACGAGGATGACGCCTGGACGTGTGGGGAGCCAGATTTGAGCTCAGCCTGAGAAAGAACTTAAACTGACATGAACAGTTTGACACCAGCCCTTGTGGGTCTTGCCAAGAGATCGTGAGCTACCTGTCGCCCCTGGCCATCTTCAGTGGGGCTGGATGAGTACCTACGAAAGCTCTGAACCCTCCGTGGGCCAGCTGCAGACCACCCCGTCTGCCCTCTCACACGCCTCTCTCCTCAGGAGAATTTGACCCCCCACCAAGCCCACTGCCCGCAATTCCAGGCCCACACGGCCCCCCTGGCTGGGCTGGACCTTACTGGAGACGAGTGATCACAGCACACATGGTTTTGTCAGTGGCCTCCTTGAATACAAGGAGTGACCAGAGGTGACACCCTCCTGCTCCAGGCCAGCCCCCTGCCTTTCTCTGACCATGCCCCCCCAGAAGGACCAAGCCCACCCTGATGCACTTACACCACCGTCCCTCCCCTCATCCACAGCTCTTGTGGCTGGAGGAAGCAGCTTAGCTCTCGGTAAGCTGAATATCCACAGCTTTGCCCCCACCTGGGCTCCTTGGGAAGAGGAATATACCCCTGTCCACGCCGGTGCCTTGCGCCCTGCGTTTGCTTTCCGTGGCCTGCTCCAGCCCTTCCCTCACCCGCGACATTCTACCAGCTGCCTCCCTGCCCTGCCTGCTCTCGACAAGGAACCTACTAAACCCATCCCACACAAGGAGCCCGTGACTGGGCCTTGCTGCCCCAGCCATCCCTGGGGGAAATGTTACGATTTAAATCAGAAAAGTTTGAAAGGCTCACTTAACTGCATCGTGGCTAAGCATGCCACGTGCAGTGTTTTTTGTTTATTTGTCGATCAGTTGGTTTTGAGAGGGAAAAGAAGGATTTTCCAGAGTCTGGAGTCTTACAGCTTGGTGGGGCTTGCCAGGGTCAGCACTGATGGTTAAGTCTGGTCCGCAGTTTGTACCATTTGAGAAAATCCGCCATGGCTTCCTCCTGCACCGGGAAGTGTCCCATCAGTTTCACAGCCTGCAGCTTGGTTATTGGAAAGGCCTGAGAAAGCCATGACCCGGGGGATCCAGCTGGGGAACACCCAGGTCTCAGTTTGCCCTCTGCCCACCTCCCGGTCTCATGAGTATTCATTCCTGTTTCCGCTCCTTCCCCGGGCTGGCGGGGGTCGAGACCTTCGGAAAGAATGCAGGGTCAGCCAGCCGTCTGAAATCTCTCCTCTGTGGGGGTGAAAGGCGATACGTCCAACTGTGCACACACAGAGCCCATGTCCTTATGACTCAGCAGACGCGGCTGTCCTCAACCCAATCCCCCGGAATGTCAAATTGACCAGCCGCAGAGGTCTGACAGCAGTAGGACAGATTCTACAAAGCCTGGGCCTAGAAGGCACTTCCTCCATGACACCCAGACACACACTCAGATGCACACGCACGGACACCCACGTATACTCATACAGAGACTGATGTACACACACCCACACCCAGATATACCAGAAACATGGACGCTCACATACAGCCAGACACCAGACACACAGTCAGATGCACACAACAGGTACCTAGGTATACCCAGAAACACACACAGACACCCCAATACAGCCAGATGTGTATAGACAGACATAGAGATGCCCCAATACACATCCATACACACACATGCACACATGCACAAAAAAACTCCTCCAAAAGATTCATCAGCAATCCTCCTGCCTCTGCCTCCCAAGTAGCTGGAACTACAGGCATTTGCTACCATTCCTGGTTAATTTTTTCTATTTTTAGTAGAGACAGGGTGTGGGGTCTTGCTCTTGCTCAGGCTGGTCTTGAACTGATCTCAAGTGATCCGCCCGCCTCGGCCTCCCAGAGTGCTGGGATTACAGGTGTGAGCCACCGCGCCCAGCCCCTATTTGTAAGTTTCAATGGCAACATATTATAAGTCTTCCCTGCTCCCTTTTCACCTCAACCCCCTGCTCACCTCACCGCCACCCACTACTCTCCTGCTATCGATGAACACTTGTTGGGATATTTCATAAGACTGGTATTTCATCTACGAGACTGGAGTGAAAAAGGCAGGTATACACCAACCACGGCAGTTACAGCATCACAAATGTTATCTGTTGGGCAACAGCACCGACTCCTGAGTGAGAAAAGAGCCAGAGCTTCCAGCGGCCAAGGGTGCCTGGAATATGAACCCTACAGAGATGCTAGATTCTACTCTGCCAGGCATTCGGCCTGCCTGGCCTCACACACCTGGGGTAGTCTGTGCCAGCCTGGCCCACAGCTCCATCTCCCAGGGGTGTTCAGAAGCTAGACATAAAACAGGAAGGCAAAGTACTTACTCTCTTCAAATGAAGAATTAAATACATTCATACCTGTTATGGGCTGAATTATGTTCCCCCCAAATTCACATGTGGAGGCCCTAACCCCAGTACGTCAGTATGTGACTGTATTTGGAGACAGGGCTTTCCAAGAGGTGATTAAGTTAAAGTGAGGCCAGAAGGATGGGCCCTAATCCATTCTGACAGGTGTCCTTATAAGGAGAGGAGATTTGGACACACAGAGGCACAGGGATGCACATCCACAGAGGCAGGACCACGTGAAGAGGCAGCAGGAAGGTGGCCGTCTGCAAGCCGAGGAGAGAGGCCCCAGGAGAAAACAACCCTGCTGACACCTTGGTCATGGACTTGTGGTCTCCAGAACTGTGAGAAGATTAACTTTTGTTGTTTATGCTACCCAGTCTGTGGCACTTTGCCATGGAGTTCTTAGCAAACTAATACAACACCCGAAACAACCAAACAAGAAAACAAGGTGGGGCAGACAACCCAGGTCCTGCATTTACTTCTTTAGAGAGTTGTTACACCACGACTCCCAGTGGGGCGCTCTTCTGCCTCTGACCTCCCCAGCAGGCTCCTCTGGGGGGGTGGGAAGAAGACGGCCCTGTGGCCTTCAGCACCAATGCGAGGAAGGACAGCCCCTCATGCTTTCTCCTGTGTTTAATAAACCATCCCTGAGTGTCTGCACTGAACCAGGCATCGTGCAGGTGTGTCCGAGAGGAAGAGGTAAGAGGGGGACCTGGTCTCTAGGACCCCTCCACCCAGAGTCTAGATGACCAGAGTTGAGGCTTCCTACTGGCCATGGTTGGTTAACTTCTACGTTTCTCAGAGTTGCTACTGTCAAGGCTCAGAACATAATACCCCAATATACAGCACTTTGGGATGCTGAGCACCTTGAACATAGGAGAATGAAAAGCCTCAGAACCAAGGTCTCTCAGACCTTCTCCTCCTGCCCCTCTTTCCCTTCCACAGTGCAAGGAGGGGCTCTCTGAAGTTCCCTTACCTAACTAGGGAAGTTCTTCCAAAAGGAATCCAATTGTCTTGAACCCCCTCTCTAGGAATCTCATCAAATAACCAGGGAAGATTAAGCACCAGAGAGGAGATTAAAAGTCATCACCACATCCAGACAGGCTATCACCCTTTCTTCTGGAGGCTGTTCCAGAACAACTTTCTATTACTTGAGAGACTTCCATTTGTATAAGACCACCTTTGTTCACCATGCAGCTCCTCCCCTTTCCTTCCCATAACTTATCACTACCTCCCACAAAAGCCTCAAGCTCCTATTCTTTCATGCTGTAAAAACTTCAACCATCTGGCCCCTCTTTGGAGTCTCATAGTCTCCTGGGAGGCTCCCGTGCACATGCATGCAATTAAAATGGTTTTTCTGGCTGGGCGCGGTGGCTCACGCCTGTAATCCTAGCACTCTGGGAGGCTGAGGTGGGAGGATCGCTTGAGGCTAGGAGTTCAAGACCAGCCTGAGCAAGAGTGAGACCCCATCTCTATAAAAATTAGAAAAATTAGCTGGGCATGGTAGCACATGCCTGTAGTCTCAGCTACTTGGGAGGCTGCGGCAGGAGGATTGCTCAAGCCCAGGATTTCAAGGTTGCAGTGAGCTACGCTGACACCACTGTACACTACCCAGGGTGACAGAGCAAGACTTTGTCTCAAAAACAAGTGGGAGGGTTTCTCCTGTTAATCTATTAATTTATTTCAGCAGACTCAGCTATGGAACCTTCAGAGGGAAAGTTTGAACTTCCCTACATTCTTTATGCCTATGGTCTCAGAGCATAATTAAATTGTGTAAATAACAAATCCCTTATATGTGCCAAGTCCTTCAAAATTGACGAATTTCCTTTACAAAATTTGTTTCAACAAGGCATTCATGACAATTAACACTGATATTATTATTACCACTTCACAGATGAGAAAATTGAAGCCCAGAAAGGTTGAATGACAAGGCCAAGGTCCAATAGCTGAAAAGTGGCAGGACTTAGCCCAGGTTTTTTGGCTCTGAGTGGTGAAATATAATAAGGACTATTAAGAACTAGAAAAGGGAATTGAGGGAAGATATAGGATTTCCTTGGCTCAATTCCAAAATGAGACAAAGAAACCCAAGTACAGTCCCATCTAAGAGCAGAATAATGGCACCTGGAGCATGAGTTGGCAAATTCAGCCTGGTTGGCCTTGGAGGTTGTCATTAGACCCATGTCCTTAGGCAAACTCCAAGGGGAGGTGATGTCTGAGGAGGCAAGGCTGGGAGAGGAACAGGGAGTTCTATTCCTTCTCTTTAAGATGGGAATAGTAATCCCGGCCCACGTATTCTCACAGAGAGGTGTGATGACCTCTGATCAAGGTGCCAGTAAAAGGACACAAAGAGAAGCCTACTGAAGAGTCATGAGGGGAAACGCACACTCAGGGACAGTCACCATGCAGCCACCACGTCCTGTCCCCAATAGAGGCCACTGTGGCAACTGCTGCCATTAGGGTTGACCTTTTTCATCTCACTTTTTCCCTTTGTTATTTTAATACAATATTTAATACATGCAAAAGCTCAGACAACTAACATGTAAGTTAGAATAAACTGAACTTGCATGAGCCCACCAAGAACTGTGTTGGCTAGTACTCTGCCGAGAGCCCAGCACACACCCTCAGCCTCTCCCTCGTCTCAGCTGCTCAGACGCAAGCTTCATCCTGAAGTCTTGCTTTTAAAGTCCAATTTTATCACACTTGCATGTATGCCTAAACAACTTGGGGTATCATTTTTGAGCTTTAAAAAAATAATATCATACTATGGTTCTCTGGAATTGTGTTTTCATTCAACACTGTGTTTCTCCAAGAAAAGCAGAGAATATGGATTTGGGGGTGGGCCACACTGGGCTGGAATCCAGATTCCTAGTACTCCAGCTGTATGATCCATGCAAATTTCTTAACTCCGCTGTCCCAGCTTTGGCATCTATATAAATGGGGCTCCGTTTCCCTTACAAGGTTAGGAAGAGGATTAAATGAAATGTATGCAAAATATTCCTATTACAGACAGATTTTTGTAAATCACTGTGAGCTTCTTTGTTTCACTTTTCCTCTAGTTCAGGGGTGGAGGATCACTGATCTACAGGGGGAAAAATACTTCCAAATTATTTCTCCCCATATAATACAATCAACTTGTTTAGATTAAGAACTGGGAAAATGAGTTTTATTCAATAAGTAATCACTAAAATATATACTTCAGCTATATATTATGAATTGCTAATGGGCAGAGGGGGAAAGAAAAAAAGAACTAGTGGGAGAAAGAGAAAAACAGGTAGAGAGAAACTACTAATGGGAGCTCACCAACTGCGTTTCTGCTTTTTGAAATGTCAATTAACCACTGTTCACAGATCTTCAACTGCTCAGTCCCTAAACCTATTAAGGCTTGCTTAGAATGGGATCCTCTTAGCAGACCACCAAGGAGGATACTATTCTTTGGGGTGAAGCAACAGTGAACAGAACAATGTCAGGATAACATCAAGCTGGGGACCAGATGCAAGGAACGTTCTATAAGCCTATGCCAGATAAAATTCCTTGTGACAGATCCGTCCCCAGGTTAGCTCTTTCACGTGTACTTACATACATACTTTGTGCAGTACAGGGCCGGCCTGACTTTTCTTTTGAAGAGATTTGGTGGTTTGCTTCTTATGGTATGGCCTCCATTTGCTTTCAAAATAAGGTTTTCAGCAAATAAATACACAAGTGGAAAAGGCAAATGCAATCTAAGATCTGCAGTCAGGAAAGCCGGTGAGATTGACATTAAAATGCAGTGCACTAAAATATTTATATGGATATTTGTGAAATATTAATGCAGCATCTTGCAAACACACAGGCACACACTCTGAGGCAGGGCACCCTCAGAGCTCTTTAAAGAACTGCATTTTAATCAAGCATGGCTTTCATCACTGGAAATGTTCCATTTGCCTCAGAGCACACTGTGGTCTCTTTCAGCCTTGAAGTGTCAGCTGGTGGACACATCCTTCTTCAAAGCAACAGAGCACATTTGGTTCCCCCGGGCCAGCTGCTGCACTCATCCTCACACCTGGAGACCAGCAGCCATCTGCTAGCACAGAGGCCGCAGGGACCGTGGCCCTGTCTGGGAGTGGCGTGGGTGCGTGGTTCTGGCTGCTGGGCCTCAAAGGCATCCTCAAAGGATGTGCACCCTCAAAGGCCCCCCTCTGCCCACTGCCTGGCCCTGTGCTTTCCAAGGGATTCTGGGAAACCCAGCAGGTGCTATCAAACACCAGAAAGTTCAGCCAAGGGGACTCAGTCACCAGGGCTTTATATAACCTGGATGAGAAGAAGGCCAGCAGGGAGCAGTCTGTGGGCATGACACAGTCCTGGATTGTCAGGGCTCGTAGAGTGTGGATACCTTTAGGGCAGGGACCGTGTCTGTCCTGTCCTGTCCTCTGTTCTAACCCCAGCATCTAGAACAGTGCCAAGTACGTAGGGGGAGTCCAATAATTATTGGTTCCCTGCTTGCCTTGCAGCCAGTGGGGTTGGCAGCTGCGATGCCCCCAGCCAGGGGCGGTGTCCTTTACAGTGAAAAGATGAGCAGAAGAAGCAACTGTGACAATTTCTTCCATTTCTAAGAATGAAGGACATGGCAGGCAGCTGTAAAACAGATGAGAGCTTGTTAAAAATGAGGCAAAGCTCATGGTCTATTATTTCCTGAGAGGTCTCCCACAGTTTATCAAACTGAAGAGATGAGCACTGTGCTAGGAGTCAGGAAGTCTGGGCTTTCATCAGATATATTCACAAATTTGCTGTGTGAAGCAGAACCAGTCACTTCCTCTCTCTGGACTTCAGTTTCCTCTTCAGTTGGGCTAGACAGTTGTAAAGGCCAACCCTATGACCGTGGTCAGAAACGCAAGCCTGTGTTCCTGCAAGCCCCTCACTGCGGTCTGTACCAGCAGGAGGGCAGCCCCGCCCCAGCCCTAGACTTCCTAGGAGCTCCCTGTCCCAAGACATTCCCTGCTGAATTCTGTGACCAGCCACAGCCAAGAGCCCCTCATAGGCCCAGGGCCCTGAATGTGGCCAGCAGTTCTCAGCCCCAGCGTCCTCCCGAGCTAGAGGCACAGCCCTGGCTCTGCTGAGAACCGAGGAAGCCCGAGAAGTGCAGGTCGACTGCAGAATTTTCCGCAACAAGCTGGCAGGCTCAATCCATTTCTGGCTGGAAGCTTTCCTGAAACTGGATCCATCCATTTTGCTCTGGATCCATTGGCTGGCAGCCGACAAAGGGAGGGGGTGCCTCCCCTTTCCCTGGGGCCCTTTCATTTCTACCCTTCTTCACTTTTCCCCCTCCCTCTCCTTCCCAGCTCACTTCCTCAACTCAGTCCCCTCATTCGCCTTCCATGACTTCTTTCCCTTTCTTTCGCGACTCTGACACCCGTGGTCAGCAACACCGTTCTTTTGGCTGGGCAAGCAGGGCCCAGATCTCTATGTTGTTGAGGTTCCCTTGCCATTTCCACGCCAGGGTCCAGGTAAGCTGCCTCTTTTCCTCTCCTTTCTCCCTGTGGGCCCTTCCTTGCTCGTCTCCGTCCACATCCTTAAGACCTCCCTGCCCCATCCTGGCTGTAGTTGGCAGGCGTACAGTCCGCTAGGGCCATAACAAAGCACCACAGCCTGGGTAGCTCCAACAACAGAAATTTATTTTCTTACAATTCTGGAGGCCGGAAGTTCAAGATCTTGGTGTCAGCAGGGTTGGTTTCTTCCAAGGCCTCTGTCCTTAGCTTGTAGATGGCCACTCTCCCCCAGCCGCCTCCACCGTGTCTTCACGTGGTCTTTCCTCTGTGTCCTAATCTCCCTTCTTACAAGGCACCGGTCATATCGGAGTAGGGCCCACCCCAGTAAGCTCATTAGTTACCTCTTTACAGACCCTATCTCCAAATACAGTGATACTCTGTGATACTAAGGGTTAGGACTTCAACATATGAATTTGGGGGAGACACAGCTCAGCCCCTAACACAGCAGTGATGGCAGTGGTGGCAGAGGGACCACGGGCTGGACACCTTCCCCCTGGGGAAGCACGCAGAAGGCAGGCCCCCTGCAGGCCAGCGGCGATGGTCGGCAGGACCTTCTGAGGTTCTGTCCACTCAGCACCCCAATCTGATGCTCCCGCAGACTCACAGGCACCTGGGCTAAAAGAACTCAGAAAGAGATAGCCCTAAAAGAAACCAAGCATCAGGTAAACCAGAAGTTTAATAAAAATGAAACAAATTGCAACACAGTGAGTTGGCAACAGTCTGATATGTTGGTCAGGTTGACGTCCCGACTCCTGTGGCTTCCGGGAGGTCACAGGATTGGTCCCTCACACCCAAGATGCACTTTACTCACTCGCCCTGTTCCCACGGGAGAGGCCTCTGTCTTCCTGGTGTGATGTGTGACCAGGCTGGTTCTGAACTCCTCACCCTGTAAAGAAAGCTGCCCGAGCCGGACCTTCACCACACGATGAAGATGATGCTCCTTCACACTGTTTTCCTCAGTGCACGCGCCACCCCAGGTTCTGAGGGTGGCAGACAGATGAAAGCCTGTTTCATGGAGAGTTAAGAACTTTGGGAATGCCGGTGCCTCCTCCACGGCAGACAGCCACAGCTCCCAGGGCCTCCTGGCTCCCTTGCAAACTCTTCTGAACTCCGCAGGCCCATCTCTCTTGCAAAGTGCTCAGGATGCAGCACTGGGTGCTGGTGACGAGCCGGGTCTGAGAGTCTGCGCAGAAGGGAGACCCGCTGGGCATGGAGCTCCCTGGCGGCCACTGCAAGCCAGGCCAGTTAGGAGGTACTGCTCCTCCTCCGGGGGTGGAGGGCTTTCCTCTTGGCGATGTCCTCCTCGGTGTCACTCTCACAATTCCTCTGCAGGGGCGAAAAAGAGAGGGGTCCAGGACAGAAGGTCATGAGATGCCAGGAGTGGGGTTATGCTGGGCAACAGGGGTTGATACCTGGGCCAGGGGCCTACAAGCCAGGGAGGTGGGTGTCGTAGGGAAGCCTGTTGCTCCATCCAGAGGCCGGTGGCGGGGGTGGGGGGGCACCTGCAATGAGGCCTGAAAGCAGGTAGGGTATCTAAGGGAAACCAGGCATCAGGAGAGGCCAAATTGGCATAGTGAAAATTATGTCTGGTGCCCTTTGTGGCCGCCACATAACTGAGACCACAGGGATAGGTGGTCTGTGGGCAGACAGGTCTCCCGAGCCCAGCCTAGAGAGCAAGGGAGGGGCGAGCCCCAGGTTCCTCCCCACGCTCCTGACAGCCACGCTCCACACCCCTTCTTCTTTCATGGCCTGCGCTGCATCTTTAGCAAGGCCTGCTGTGCAGTTTTTTCAGGGAAATGACTTCTGAGTTCCATTTTTATGAAAGAGGAAGAGAGTAGAAAGTACAGTCTGCCAGCTCCTACATGGCTGACCCAGAGCCGAGTCACCATGTCTTTTCATTCAGGTCACACGGATCTAATGATATTGCTAAAATTATTAAAAGAGGTACTAATTCAGAAAGACTTAAATGAGTCATAAAAAAAAAATCTGTTCCATCCTGGGCAACATAGCAAGACCCTGTCTCAACAAAAAAACAAAAAAATTAGCCAGGGGTGGTATCATGTGCCTGTAGTCCCAGGTACTTGGGAGGCTGAGGTGGGAGGATCGCTTGAGCCCAGGAGTTGGAGGCTGCAGCAAGATATGGTCGTGCCACTCACTCCAGCCTGGGTGACAGAGCGGGACAACCCCCCCCTTCTCTCTCTCTTTCTCTCTCTCTCTCTCTCTCACACACACACACACCCCAATCTGCTGTCAGATGTTCAATCCAATGCTTCCTAAACAAAAGGACCTAGCATTACTTTTTTTTTTTTTTAAAGGAAAGTCCCTTTGGGAAAACCGTATAACAGATGTCTGAGACCCAGTCCTTTTCTACTTCTAGAGCTGATGGTGCTTGCTGAATGTTTGAGTAAAAAGAGGACTCTTTAAAAAAATGTTTGCTCAAGGACAACAGTTAGGAAAGAAATTCTTTTCAATTACTCTCTGGCCCTCTCTCCCCACTGCCTACATTCTGTCAGGGCAACCAGGCCAGGGGCTCAGCCCGACAGCCGGACCCACTGCCTGCCACTCGCTCGTCCAGGGCCTCCTCTCCTTCTCCCGGCCTGAGCCAGCTGGAAATCCAAGGTCAAGATCAACTTTAGCCAAATACATCCTAGACTGAGCCCGGCTATAACAGTAAAAATAACTCAAGCTCTGCTGAACGGCAACTTTTAGCATGAGTCAGAGCCACACAGTGAAAAAGGACGCTGGGCAAAGTCCACCTGTCAAGATCAGGGATTCTCAGAGGGAGGGAGGTCCAGTCCCTTTTACAGCAGATGAGGAACGCAGCCAGAGAAAGCACAGGGCTTGGTCAGAGCTGTGCAGTTGTTTCAGGCCTCTGGAGCAGTAAATCCTCAAGTCCTGGCGAGAGCAAGAATAAAGAGCTCAAGCTGAAGAAAAGAGACCCCAGGCTATGCAGGGGGCGTGCGGAGCACAGCACTGTGCGCCCTGAGGCGGCGCAGGACGGACTGAACGTCCAGCTCAGGCAGCTGCCTTCCGGCCCCTTCCTGAGTGGGGAGTCACCTTCTGTCCCAATCAGTGCCATCCCAGACACTCCTGGGCCCACACCACACACCCTGAGCAGGGGGAGGGGCTGTCCAGGAAATCCCTGCCAACTGAAATACTAACACTGGCACTGCATTTTAAAGTTTACAGGAGGATTTTAAAAAACAACAATAATTGCTGATATTTATTGAGCACTGACATGCCAGGCTTTAAGAATATGTCATCATTTAATCCTCAGGAACTATTACTAACACTATTTTACAAATGATAAAATTTTAGCACAGAAAGGTTAAGTAATTTCCTCAAGGTCACACAGCTTGTAAGCGGCAGATTTGAATTTTGGCAGTCTGGCTCCAGAGGCCACACTCTTCACAAGTACATTCTGTTCTATGCCTCCCATTTTAAATGCACATAAAACTGCAACAAAGTAATCAAATATAAGATAGCCTCTAAATGTTATTATTATTTATAGTGGTAATCAAAAGCAAACAGAAATGGAAAAATTGAAATAAGCATGTGAAGCTACCATTCTAAAGCAGATTTTTGGACTGTCAGAAAGAAATTTTGGGTTGTCTATGGCACTCATTCTCCACAGTCTGCAAGGTTTCTGGTGGGCTACCAGTCCTCAGGCAGAGGCTGGAGGGGTGGGTGGAGTGGCAGCAGCAGTCCCTCTGAAGTCCCACCTGGACAGGGTTCGAGATCCTCCAGAAGCTCACGCTGCCCCATCAGAGCCCCCCTCCCAGCACCACCCAGGGGTCCCCCGAACATGTGTGCCTCTGATGATCACACTTCAGCCTTCAGGGAAGAGGACGGGGCCAGCAGAGCTGGCTGGAAAGAGTTGGCACCCACTTGCCTTGGGGGAAGAGGGAGCTCTCCCCATCCCTGAGCTCCAGGCCACCCCGGAATTCTGCCCAGAAAGAGGACACAGCCTTTACCTACCAAGTCCTCATCTGGCCTCAGGTGCACCTTCTTCATCAGTGAGCGGGTGAGGTGGTTGCACAGGGAGACGATGCTGAAGGAGAGCTGAGAGAGGCAGAGGAAAGAACTCCAGGTGACAACCTGCACCGAGACCCAGGAGACAGCCAGGGCCCCGCCTGTGCCCCCTGCCCCCCACCGCAAACCTGGACACACCTTCCACCGCCTGCGCACATACTGCCTCTTGAAGTTCTCCAAGTTGACCACGGACTCCCTGCGCACCATGGCTTGCTGGTTGTCCACCGGCTGGGACACAAAGCAGAGCATGGTGGCTGATGCTGGGTGGCTTTGGACAGCAGCCACCGCCCTCCCCACAGAACCCCCAGCCACACACCCGCCATCTTTGGCCTGGGCTTGGCACCTCCCCTCCAGGGAAGTGGGAGCCGCACAGTGAGGGCAACAGCTACAGATGCCCCAGCTGTGCAGGAGATGCGCCTGGTGCCTGAGCTATTATTACCACAGCCAGACACACACGGAGGCTTGGCTGGAGGCAGGGCTTCAGTCACGGATCACTTTGGGGACAGGGCCATTTTACAGCAGTCTGGGATGCCCCCTGTACACTAGGATGGTTCTGGACTTAGCACAATGGATGCCTCGTTGGAAAATAGCACATTAATAGTCCATTAAAAAATAAAGGAAATAGGGGCTTTGATGGAGGTCAAGAGGAGACAGGATGTGTAGTTGCCTTTCACGGCCTGACAGTCAAAGCTCGGCTCAAATGTTGACTTCTCCAAGAAGCCTGGCATGGCTTCTCTGAGCCTCAGTTTTCTCATCTGTAATATGGGGGTAATGATATCATGTTCTGGGGTTGTTAAGGATGAAATGATTGTAGGTATATAAAGCACTTAACCCAGTGCCACTCAACAAATAGTAATAAATTACCATTAGCTTTCCTGCCTTCTCCATTTCCTCTTGAATTCTTCCCTTTTGTAAAAAAAAGGTTTTCTAGATCAAGAGATGGGTTTCAAGGGTCCTGGGAACCTCCTGAAATGGTCTGCAAATTTTAGTGTATATATTTGCACATGAATGTTCATAGCAGCATTATTCAAAACAACCAAAATGTGGAAACAACCCAAACATGCATCAACTGATGAATTAACCAAATGTGCTACATCCATATAATGAAATTACTCAGGAATGTTATTAATAAAAACAAATGGAGTCCTGATAACATTTTACAAAACAAACAAACCTTGAAAACATTAGGTTAAATGAAAGCAGCCTACATCAATGTGTCCAGAATAGGCAAATCCACAGAAACAGAAAGAAGAGGAGAATAGGGACTGACCACTAAAGGGTAAGAAGCTTTTTTCCTGGAGTAATGCAAATGTTCTGGAATTAGATGCTGTTGATAGTTGCACAACCTTGTGAATATACTAAAAACCACTGAATAGTATATTTTAAAGTGGTGAATTTTATGGCATGTGAATTATATCTCAATAAAAAAACAAATTAATGTGTATGTACGGACATGCATTTCTTCCGAGGACAGTTATAGCTTTTCAGCGGTTCTCAAAGGACCCTGTGACTCAAGAAAATGAACTGCCCAGGATGCTCCACAAGGCCCCACGCCGCTCTGTTTTCCTCTCTGCTCAGACAGCCTTCTCACTGCAGTGCCGCCTGGGTGAGCGCAGAGCGAGGCAGCTCATCCATTCCGGAGTGCTAGCCTTGTCTCCTAACCACTTCCAGAGTGCGCCTCCGCCTTGTTATTTTTCATTGTGGCACCAGGCACCAGAAGGAAGCCAGTGCATTCTGCTGGCCACACTGCTCCAGACTTGGCATCCTCTGGCAGGAGGCCCGCGCCATGGCCACCTCACCCCATCCCCCTGGAAGGCCTCCAAGTGTTTCAATGCCCAGTTCAGGTGTGACTTCCCCCAAGACAACTTCCAGAAAGTAACATCTCCCTCCCTGCCATGGCCAAAGCACATGTGTGCTCCTTTCTTGTGTAAGGCGCCTGTCTCAGCCTTGCAGAGGAATCATCCCACCACTGGGAAACAACTTGAGGGCACAGAAACTTCTCCATGTCTACGGCAATGTCCCCTGCCCCACTCTCCCCCATACCCAGAACCTACACCAGTTTAATAGCTTTATGGCTAAACTGGCTCCCTGAGCTGCCGAGGAGACAAATTGGAATGAAATCCCAGGACCTGGGAACTGCACAGACCCATTGCTGAGAGGCCAAGGCCACGTGGCTCGGCCCAGTGGTAGCACCATGAAAGGGAGTCATGACACCACGGCTCCCACGGCCCTGCCCAGGAGCCGGTGGGACGCAGAGTTCTGTGGGGCCGGGGGGCAGGGGAGAGGGAGAGAGCACACAGCCTTGATGTGGAGGGGAAATAGGAAAGCCAGGGACTGGTCACACTCCCAAACTGCAACACAGTGGTTTGGGCCAAAGTGGGCAGAAGGAAAGAGAGGAGGGGAAGGAGGCAGACAGGGAGAGGGAAGAGAAAAGGATGAGGCTGTTGAGGGACCATCGGCCACTCCCACCTCTCTCAACCCTGTCCTTAACCGCCTGTCACCCCTTCTGCATACCTGTGAGCTCAGCCCTGGGTCTAGTCCCACCTGGAAGGGAGGCACAAAAGCAGGCACAGGGCAAATGATCTGTGCCGAGAACTGCCTTTTCTTCTTGGAGCCTTCCAGTGGCTTCCCAGTGCTCTCTATATGCCCCAACTTTGCTCAACTGTCACCTCCTCAGGGAGGCCCTCCTTGACCACCCTATGTAAAGTAGCACCCCAACTGCCCCCTACGACTCACCATGGCTGTGCCCTACTTCTTCATTGCACATGTCACTACCTGGCATTTTATTCTGTATTTATTTACAGTCGTTCCTTGGTCTCTGCAGCGGACTGGGTCCAGGATCCCCACAAACACCAAAATCCTCGGGTGCTTAAGTCACTTATCTAAAATCGTGCAGTCTCTGCATATAACCTACCTCCGGATACTTTAAATCACCTCCAGAGTACTTACAATACCTAATACAACGTCAATGCTATGTAAATAGTTGTTATACTATAGTTTTAAAATTGTATTATATTTTATTTTTTTCTGAATATTTCCAATATGTAGTCAGTTGCACCTGAGGCTGTGGAACTCTTGGATGGGAGGGCCACTGTATTTGTCTTTTGTCAGTTCCCTCTCCTTCACACCGCCCAGCTCCTGCCATCTCCTTCCAACGTGATTAGCACCCTCCCCAACCCACAAAACTCTAACTTCACTGACTCTGCAGTTCCCTCTGGCATGAATGATCTTTAAGCCTAACCCTTGCAGGGGCATTTGTACCTCACAGGACAGTTTGATGAGGTGGGATTAGTAGACTCTGGAAGGGAAGGGACCTCTTTTTATCCACTTACTGACTGGAACCCTCGCCCAGGAGAGAAATAGCTGAATCCACAGCTGGAAGGTCAAATGCAAACAAGGGGGATCAAGTTAACAAGAATCCCAGGCCGGGCGCGGTGGCTCACACCTGTAATCCTAGCACTCTGGGAGGCCGAGGCGGGAGGATCGCTCAAGGTCAGGAGTTCGAGACCAACCTGAGCAAGAGCGAGACCCCGTCTCTACTAAAAAATAGAAAGAAATGATCTGGACAACTAAAAATATATAGAAAAAATTAGGCGGGCATGGTGGTGCATGCCTGTAAGTCCCAGTGACTCGGGAGGCTGAAGCAGGAGGATTGCTTAAGCCCAGGAGTTTGAGGTTGCTGTGAGCTAGGCTGATGCCATGGCACTCTAGCCTGGGCGAAAGAGCAAGACTCTGTCTCAAAAAAAAAAAACAACCAGAATCTCAGCCTCCTGTTGGCCCAGCTAAAATGTCAGGTGACACTGTTCCCAGAGGCCATTAATGGGAGGTGATGCAATTGCTTGTAGGGCCCTGCCTATATGCCTCAGCAACAGCATGAGACCAAGGAAGCCACCCAGGCCATAAATCTGTCAGGCTGGCCTTTCCTGCTGAATGGGCCTCCCTGGTTGCTAAGAGGCTCACCAAATGCTGATGCTATCATCTCAGCCTTGAGAGTCAGAGAGATGTCAATTCCACAGCAAAATCCCTTCCCAGAAGAAACGTGGCACAAACACTTTTGATTAAATCGGGGATGTGAGGGGAAGATGGAACTATGTTGCATATTCTCCTGACCCAGCCTTCTCTGCAAACAGGCCTTGTGGTCCATCAGTGATACCAGGGAGCTTTGGGCAAGTCTGACCAGGCTCCTAGGAGTGTGTTTGGTGTGTTGGAAAAATGTCAGAAAGGGAGGAAAGAAAACAGAAAGCTGTGGCTGTAGTCAACTTGTGTTCATGCAGATGCAAATGCCTTTGAAAAGTCCAGTGGGGTGTGCTAGGCCAGAGGAGGGAGAGGAAGCAGCAGCCATCGCTAAGGCATGAAAAAATACTGGCTTTACAGAAGAGGAGCCCCGCCAGACAATCTTCTCGAAATACTAGGCCTCCTTTAGAAACTGCAAGCAGATTGCAACTCTCCCAAGCTCCATCTGTGCCAGCTCTCGAGCCCCACACTCCAGTGACAGCCAGGGGCACCCTCACACCCACTTCTCTTTCTCGCCCAGGACCGTCGCACGCTGGGCCTCATCCCTTCCTCTCTCTCGATGGAGTCTCTATAGGTGGCACCTCCACCCCTCTCCTTAGCTGGCTGTTTTGATGGCTGGAGCCTGTTGGCCTCACCTGCCTATTTTCCCAGGAAAGAAGCACATGAGGCTTGTGGGGACCTGAGTCTCTGCCGTGGTGTAAACAGGTGGGGAGGGCTGCAGAAAGGCTGTGAGCCTGCAGGTTGTCCCCTACAGCAAACACGCCAATGGAACGAGGTAGGAACATTCCTTTCCTTGTTCAGCCTGGTCTCACTTTTCTGAGTTAGGTCCCAGCATGGATATATTCTCTCTTTTAATTCTCTTCTCTGGGCCCTTCAGTTTTTTCAGCAATTTTTTGTCCCTGGGGAAAGCTGCAAAAGTTCTTCGTCTTGTACTCTTATAAAGCCTAAGAGACTTGAGAGACGTAGGAACCAAATGCCACATGTGGACTGTGTTTGGATCCTGAATTGAACAAACCAGCTGTAACAGGATACCCCTGAGAACAGTGGGGACACGTGAGTACAGAATGGGTACCTGGATGAGATGAAGTAATTATTGCTGATTTTGTCAGGTGTGATAATGGCACAGTGGTTATTTTAAAAATAAAGTCTTGGTTGGATACGATGGCTCATGCCTGTAATCCCAGCACTTTGGGAGGCTGAGGCAGGAGGATCACATGAGGCCGGGAGTTTGAGACCAGCCTGGGCAACATAGAGAGATCTTGTCTCTCCAAAATATAAAAAATTAGCCGGGTGTGGTGGCATATGCCTGTAGTCCCAGCTACCGAGGCAGGAGGATCTCTTGAGCCCAGGCTTGAGCTATGATCACACCACTGCACTCCAGCCTGGGTGACACAGTGAGACCCTCTCTCGAAAAAAAAGAAAGTCTTTATCAGAGATTCATGCTGAAGAATTTAAGAGTTAAATAAATCTGAAGGTTGCTTTAAAATACTCCAAATTCTCCAATGGGGGAAATGCATCCAGGAGGACTGGCCATGACTGGACCCCTGTTGAAGCAGGGTAACGGGTGCATGGACTTCCCTATACCGTTCTCTATGGTTTTGTGTAAGTTTTGAAAATTTTCCTGCTGAGAAGACCACAACAAAAAATTAAAACCAAAAACTCTCCCTCTATTTAACCTCTGTAGTCTCCCTCTCTTTAATTTCCACTCAACCATTCCAAGTTCCTGACCCCAACCTGGCCTCATCCCCACCCCTTCAAATTCCCCTTGCACCGTCCTCGTGGGGACACAGCTTGGGGTGGCGGGTGGCGGGGAGAGGGGAGCCCATCCCTGGGGAGGCCTCTGCTCTCTGCTGCCCTTCCTACCCTCTCTCAATCAGAACTCTCTCCCCTGTTTTCTGGAATCCGACGTAGCTATTTTATCACTCACCACAGCCTTTCCCATCTCCCAGTTGGTTGGGTCCCCATCTGCCCCAGACACTGAGTCTTTTATTCGGGTTGTCTTGTCCTTATCTGTCACCTCCCCCCTAGAGCCAGAGCACAATCAATGTTTGTTCAGCAGAACTGGCCCCTTCTGCAACTTGAATATGCCCACTGCTGGGTCTCCTCTCCAGGGCAAAGAATCTTCTCCACAGGCCAAGAATTTTCCAGACAAAGGAGAAAAGGCTTTCAGTTCCACAGACATTTACAGAAGGTCAGCCGTGGGGGTGACAGCTGGGCACACAGCCACCTCCAACACGGGCTGACTGTGCTGTGTGGTGGAGTGAGGTGGGAAGCCACCACCTTCACAGTCACCTGCAGGGGACCGGGAGGACAGGGGCAGGGGGCCACGGAGGAGTCCCTGGCTCCTCCTGTCATCACTCCTCTGCTCATCCCTTCATTGCCAGCCTCCTGCGGCTGCAGAATCAGTGATTACCAAACCATCGCCATCCTTTCTGACACAAAGTCGGGCAACCGCAAGCTGTGAGCACAGGCCTCGGAGACGGGACAGGCTGCTGCCTTCCCCATGGGCCGATGCTCCAGCTTCCGTGGGAATTGTCATTCAGGGAGATGTCATGGACTCACCCTCCCCTCCCAAACAGCCCAGGATGGTGTTTGAACAGAGCACAGAAGCTGACTTTTAATTCGCAGTCTGGTGAATTAAAAATCCTCCACGACGGCAGAGGGAAGGGGCCTGCCCACAGAGCCTTCCTCCCTCTAGCACCGGCGACACCTCCCACTCCCCACACCCAGTCCGGCCATCGCTAGCCTGGCCCTCGACACCGCTGCTAAAATGCCTGCTGTGGGCGTGGGGAAGAGCTAAGCAGGTCCCCCGGCTGCGCCCACTGGCCTCCGTGGGCTCCGCTCGGCATTAGGTTACGATGTGAAAGGAGAATGGGAGCTCAACTGGCCAGGTGGCAGGGAAAGGCCACAGCCTTCTCTGATTTCCCTGAGACTTGGGGGCATTTCTCAACTCTCTTTGTACAGAAAAGGTCTGCTCATGACATGTCTAAATGAGAAGCGGTTGCCAATGACTGGACACAAACGCAGAGAGGGTGATTTCACTGCTGTCAGGAAAACCACTTGTGGCTCTGAGCCCAGACTGGGGGCCGACTAGCTGGGTGACTACAGACAAGTCCTGCCCTACAAAATGTAAAATGGTGGCGTCAGGTGGTTCACCTCTGGGGACCCTCTGAGCATGAACAGCGTGCAGCTGATTCCACAGTTCTCCCTCCGTTTTCCCAGCTTCCCTGATTCAAATCAGCACCGACTCTTACTCTTTTCGTGCGTTTTATTTTGACCTTCACTAGGCAGTTTGCCCTGAGTTGCTCATCAGCCAGTGGCTTCCTCTCCTCGGGAAACCTGGCTGTGTGAAGGTTAAGGCCTGTTGACACGGCCAGAGGGACCTTTAATGTTTGCAGTATCTTAACACCAAACAAGCACAGGACGTCCTGTGACAGGGCAGGTAGGACCTTGGAGAGATTGTAGACGGGTCAGTTGTACCAATTCTCTTGAGCAGGACGCAGGAAACAGGCTTTTGCCATCTTGTGTTGGTTCCAAGATGCACATTTTCAGATCTCTGAAATCAGGAGGCATCTCCCAGTCCATGACACATCCTTAGTGTCAGCCTGGAGTGAAGGCAGGTGCTTTGGGAGAGGACTGAGCAGTTTCTGCCAGCCATCTGGGGCCACCCAGCCTCAGACCATCAGACATTACATTTTCTGCTTGCTGTTCTTTTGGATCACGCTATGCAAATGCAGAGGGCAAACCTGCATGTGGCTCCTTTCCTCAGGGGAGGATTTTTCACCCCCACCTAGTGACAAGGTGGAGACACAGTTTCCTTGCATTCCCTTTCTGCATGGTGGCTTTGTTTTTCACTTACCGCCTCACTAAGGCGGGTACTGAGGGTATTGCAGCTTTATGTGGGGGGTTTCCTATTAGACTCTCCCCATCTTGGGCTTTATTTTTTCATTCTTAGTGGTCCACATAATAGTGATGCATCTTATAATCATGGCTTCGCATATTTGATGAAAAAATTACTGTTACAAATATTATATATGATATTTGAAATCGTCCAGCATGCTAATAGAAAAGGAGATAGGATTTTGAAGAAATGGTTTCATGAGATCAAACTTTCATGTCCTGTCTTAAACCACTTCCTGTCTGTGTCACTAACTGGGCATTCCCCCTTTAGCACCTGGGACTGCTGACGTGCCCAGGACCCATCAGTGAACTTCCTGTGACTTCTGGGATAAAGGCATAATTCTTTTTTCTTTTTTTGAAAAGAATCTCACTTTCATCCCCTGCTAGACTGCAGGGGCATCATCATAGCTCACTACAACCTCAATCTCCTGGGCTCAAGCAATCCTCCTGCCTCAGCCTCCCCAAGAGCTGGGACTACTGCTCCTGGCTCATTTTTCTCTTTTTAGTAGCGGGCAAGTCTTGCTCTTGCTTAGGCTGGTCTCGAACTCCTGACCTCAAGCAATCCTCCCACCCTGGCCTCCCAGAGTGCTAGGATTACAGGCATGAGCCACCGCACCTGGCCAAGGCAAAGTGCTTTAAAGCGACCAAAGCCCTGCTGCTCCTGCCTCCCCTCTGACCATGTCCACACCATACTCCCATTTGCTCCCCTCCAGTATTTGCAGCCTGCCAAGTCCCCTCTCATCACAGAGCCCTGGCACGATGGCTCTGCTGGGGACACTTCTCTCTCCCTGGCTTGCTGAGCTGACCTCAGCTCCAGCCTCCCTGCGTCAAGGACACCTCCCCTGACTAGATGAGACCCCTACTGCAGGCTCTTGCAGTGCTGCACGCTTCTGTTTCATAGCATGTGTCCCTTGTGTGATTCTTGATCAATGTTAGAATCCTACACTGGACTGAACATTCCATGAAGGCAGGAAAGAGGCCTGTTTTTACTCAACATTGTATCTGCAGAGTCAAGTTGAGCATCTGGAAGTCGGTAGGTGCCCGATCTGTGGATGGATGGATGAATGCATGAGTCCGGGCGTAACCTGCCTCCACAAGCAGAGTAAACTCCTGGAGCCCGGGCAGTCAGGAGATGCAGAAGGAGCAACAGACTTGTCATCAGAAGGCCTCCATTTCTGCCACAAATGATGTGACCTTGGGCAAATCACATCCTCTGTTTCCTCATCTCTAAATTGGAAATAACACTTACCCAGCCTCTCTGGCAGGGATGTTTTGTGAAGCCATGGAGGCACTTTCTAACTACACAATCTGCTCTCCCCACCCCTAAGCTTCTGGCACAGCACGGGGCCCATACCCCCTGCTCTGTCTACACGACCCTGCTGGCTGGCCCCTCCTCCAGGGAAAGAAAGATGAGCTCTTAGAATCCTCAGGAGCAGTACTCACAGCTTTGGGTCACAAAGAGACCATGAAGCCTTGTGCTTCCCAATCTTTATGTCCACTCTCTTCAAAAACCCTCGTGGAATTTCTTAGACCTTCAGGGCCCAGTGGCCTGGGCACATAAGAAAAGGAACTTCCTGTTGAGCTCCTTTCGGTCGGTCTTCATTCTCACCCAAAGTTAGGGGCCTTAGCCAGAAGGGGAAAGGGCAGAGAAGGGGGAGATGCTGCTCCTGGCCCCCTGCTCTGCAGGCTGGTCTTCAAACAGGGTTGGGGCTGGGGAGGAACAGTGACGGTGCCTTCTGGGACACGTTTCCTGGGCCAGTCATCTACAGGTGTACGCACTGCACCTACACCTGGCAGAATACGTGAAGTCGCTTACTTCGCCTCTGGGATCTGAACTTTAATATTAAGGTGGATATTTACAGCAAAGCCCAACTACTTCCTCCCATATACCTCATCTTAGAGATGGGCATTCGGGCTTCTGTTTCATCTGTACTGACTAGCTATGAATGAGCCTAAGTCATTTCCCCTCTCTGAGTCAATTTTCTCATCAGTTACACGGAAATAATAATACCACTCACCTTCCTATCTCAGAGAGTTCTTTTAAGCATCAAGCAAGGTCACTGACATAAGTGCGTGGTAAGTGAAAAGTCAATCCAAACGGAAGGTAATACTGTTTTCTCTGTGCATTTTAAATCCCCACTTTCGTAGCAGGAAAGCACCAGGCTAACTTAGTTATCCCTACTCAACTCAAATGTTGCCCAAGATCTGCACTCCATAAGGCATGTAGGCAGGACGTGAGATGTGAACAAATCCATCATCACAAATCAATTATCCAGCAGCTCCCCAGGGCCAGCCATCCTCCCTCTGGAGAAGGGTACACTAAGGGGTATTCATTCTCTAATTATTTTAACAGCTTGCCTGCCCTGCCAGCGCCCTCTCAGGAAACCAGATTGGTGAGGGGAGGTGCAGAATGAATAATGAACCAGCACCTCTGCGATTCTGGCTTCTGTGGAGGGGGTGGAAGGCTATGCTACAGACACACACCCCTGCAGGATAATTAATTCTAGCTGGATGCCGCAGCAGGGCGGATGAGAACATGCTTCCGCAAACCATCCAGGATGCATCCCTCACGGGATTCTGGTGCTCAGAGCCTCCAGCCGGCCAGGACTTCCTCAGTGCATGATCTGCCTAGCAGCTCCGACAGGGATTCACTGGTGTCCCGGTGGAACACAGAGCCCGGGCTGTCTGAGCTTCCACTCTCCAGCTGAAAGCTGCCCACCAGTTCCTGGATCCACTGTAGGTCTGCTGAGAGCTCCTGCCTCAGAGCCTCGAACTGGGCCTGCAGATGGTCCAGTTTCCTGGCCACGCCTCCGAGGCTGGCCCCTGCGGCCTGGATGTCTTCTCGCAGGAGCTTCTTCATGGACTCCACTTTGCGGAACTCATACTTGAGCTGGGATAGGTCGTGTCGGGTGCGTTCATTCTCCTCTCGGTACCAAGCTTCCTTTTCATTGTAGATGGAGACCAGGGTCTCCACATCATCCTGGATGGTATCATGGGCCCCCGCCAGGGCACGGCATCCCTGGTCCACCCGAGCCACGTCCTCCACCACACGGGCAAAGCGCTCGAAGTTGACATAGGTGTTGTTGCGGGGCATGCTTGAGTGGCATTTGAGGGTGTACTCTCTCAGGTGCTTGGTCTTCAGCTGGGTGGGCTCTGTCTTCCGCTGTTCAGCGGCTCTGACTTCTCCTTTTGACTGGTGGGTGTTCAGACAGAAGAACCAGAGTGTTAATTTGCCACATGCCCCCAAGGGCAGTCCGAGGTGCAGGCAGAAGGCACACACGTGGCCTCTTGGGCATTCGCTGCATGCGTCAGGCTGTGGGGAGAACCAGGGGGGGACGAGCACCCCCACAGGCCATAAGAAAGGTTGAGGGGTGGGGGGTGCCACCTGCATGCTCACTTCAGAGGGGTCCACGGCCATTAGGGAGGGTTTCCACACGCACAGCATTTAAGAGACGCTCGCGCGGATAAGCAGGCTACAGCCAGGACTCTGCAGGCACCCACTCAAGGGCTGGAGCACACGAGGCTGATGTAGGGAGGCTGAGGAGCGTCTCTGAGGCCTCGGCAACACTCAGCACACTGCGCAGGAACAGCCCAAGAGACTCCAGAGCTCTGCACTCCAGGCCCACCCACACTGGAGGGCCCTTGGCCTCCCCACCCTTCAATGAGCAGATGAAGCTGATCTCCCAAACCACGCCAGCCCTCCCTGTTCTCCATCTTGCACAGGTCTCGCCCCTTCTTATCTGCACATTCAGACCATCCTCCCCGGCCTTCTCACCTAACAATTAAGGTGAATGGGATGTCTGGTGACATCCTTGGGTGCACACAGCTAGCCAGTCAGCAGAACTAGGGCCGGAATCCTGGTCTCTGAGACCCACCCTCCCAAAGTGTGTTTCACTAGACTAGACTTCAAGACCTTCTGAAAAGCCAGCAGTTGGAGGCTCAATTGCAGGGTGAGTTAGGCAGGGATTTGCCTTTTTGCCCCAGCCGTCCCCAGAGGGAAGAGAACTGCCTTGACAGTGGCTGCCTCTCTTCCCTTCGGAGTCCTGTTCCTGAGGCCTTGTGGTCACTGAGGAAGCCCAGCCACTGATCTGAGTGTCATCCTTGAGCCAGAGCCCCAAAAGTCAGAAAGGAGCCCCTGGTTACAAAGTTGCGGTTTTTAATTGCCATCAATCTCTCTACAACTGGGAGTCCTTATTCTTGCTTTGAGAAGTGGTAGTGACACATCCTCCAGCAGAGGACACTTTGTAAGTTGGCCCCGGAGAAAAAGGTTTCAAGTGAGGTTTGTGAGGGTTTCATTTCGTAAGTTACATGAACCTGTGAAACACAAACTTAAAGTAGCATAAACCTATTTGAACAAGCCCAGGCCCCTGAAGGCCCTGACTAGCTTTCAGCTGTGCCCAGGTTAGTGCTTCAAGCAACGGCCTCTCCACAGGCCCTCTGCACCTGGCTGCCCCAGCCAGCCCTGGCGACAGAGCAGAGACCCCTGCCCACTGGAACTCGTGGCTGTGCCCTTACCGTGATCCAGGGGTGGCTGAGAGCCTCTTGGATGGTGAGCCGTTTCCTGCAGTGAGGATTAGAACACAGTGATGATCCATGAGGACAGAAGCTAGGAGCAACAGTCTCCATTCTCACTCTTTTTAGACATTTTGGCATTTTTTGACCACCGCCATCAAACCAATATAACAGAGGATGCAGAGATGGACAGGAATTGGCTGCATGCCCTGCACTCCAGGGAAGGTGGTCCAGGCGGACCCTCGGTAGAGTGACCTTACTACCCAAACCCTCACCTTCAGTCCAAGGCTGAAAGGCATAATACCACACTACACGAGAGTCATAAATGCTCTACTGAGCTTCTAGAATCCTCCAAAAGCCAGTTCTCCATCGCTAAATCTCTGTTCTCTGTTTCTGTTGGCCTCCCAGATCTCTCCTCTGCCATTTGCTGCTCTGTACTCAGGCAGGTGACCCTACCTAGCACTGCCCTGAGACTGAGAGGACACGGCAGTCTGGTCTGTGCACCTTCCCACCTGCTCCATGCGGGCCATGCTCTGGGCACCCAGCACCTACAATTACCTGCCTGCCTCCTTCGTTGACCCCAAAGCCACCGGGCTCATCCTGGCCCTGAAGAAGGAGGATTAGCACATCTCCCATCCTCCCCTGTACTGGCCTCTCTGCGTCCACCTTCCCCCCACTGAATCCCAATCTGAACTGGCTCGAAACCCCTGCTACTTTACCTTTTCAAATCTGAGTTCCAGGTGCCTTTGGGACAGACTGCACAATGTAACGAGCTCTAAGGAAACCCAGGCTGACTTCCCTCCCACCCACACCCCCCCCACAGTCATTTACATTTCAGCAGGAGAAGAAAGCAGAAAGACTTTAGCAAACAAGTTGAATGCCACGTCTCAGCCAGTCCACACTTCCCAGCACCTGCCCGTATTAGACGACAACAGTATAGATGACAGCTGTGGCAAAGCAGGGACAGACTGATGCATCTTTGAGAGAGGTGACAGGAGGGGTCAGTACCTGAGAAACCAGTGACTTTCTCTGTCCTCTTACCGGGTCTCTTTAACCAGAAGCTTCCTAATGAAGTCCTTGGCCAGCTCGCTAGTCTGGCTGAAGAATTCCTCATCGAAGTCGTAACTCACTGCGGTGATGTTTGCCAGCGTTTCCTGCTTTGTGTCTCCCAGGAAAGGGGACACTCCACTCAGGCTGAGCACAACAGAGAGGGAACTGCATGACTGTGGGGAAGTAGATGGAAATGGGGGTGATGGACTCGGGGAACCCCAACCTGTACTGTCACACGAGGCTGGAAGGCTCCCAGCAACACAACCTGCCCCCTCTGGGCAGCCAACCGGCAGCCTTTTCAACTGAGTCCAGTTCGATACACTGTTAGAGAGCTCCTACTAAGTACCCGACAGAGACAAATTGTGCCTGCAAGGGACTCAAAGCTGAGGAGAGAGAAATGCAGAGACATGACTCTTCACAATCCCTGGCAGAACAAAGCAGAACGTAACAGGAGGCAAGATAAAGGGTAGGGGAGCATAGGAAAGAGGGGGGCTATGCAGCTCCAGGGCAGCACTGACATTTGCATCATCGGTTGCATCCTGAAGAATCGAGAGGTTGTCAGCAGTCATAGAGGAGGACGGAAAAATCTTCCAGGCTGAGGGAGCAACTTGAGCAAAGCCCAGAAGGTATGGAAACAGAGGAGCCACTGGGGACTAGAAGAGTCTGTGGGGCTCTCTCCCAGGGATTGTCAAGGACGTGTCCATCAAACAGTGACTCCCGAACCTGCCCTCTCCTGACTCGTATTCTAGTTGCTCTGGGATCCTCCACCCAGACGTGCCACTGTCCCACAACACACTGCGCCCAGACCCCACTCCACGCACGCCCGACTTCACAGGAGTCGCCTCGGACTCTTCCTTCTATTTCCTTGCCACCTCTAACTGGCCAGAAGTCTCGCAGGCTACATTTACTACAAGTCTCTTCAAAGTCACTCCCATCTCCACTGCCACTTTCTTAGCATGGTGCCGGCTAGATCCACTGGAAAAACTTTTGAGATTTCAGTCGTGGGTTTGAATCCCAGCTCAGCCACTCATTAGCTGTGTGAACTCTACCTCTCTGAGCTGCAGTTTCTTCACCTGTGAAATAAAGAAAATAAAATTCCCCACCTCACATGATTATTGGGAAGAATAAATGCATACAAAATGCATCATGCACTCTTGGCCCATACTCTAAGGGCTCTGGAGTTAATGGCCATTATTATTGTCAATGTTAGAACACAAAGAACCCTCTATGACTCTCCATTTTCTCCATAGATCCCATCTAAACTCCCGAGCACAGCATCAGAAGTTGGTCCCTACCTCAAGCTCAGCACATTTCAGCCACACTTAACATGCTCACAATTCCTTTCCTCGTGCTGTTTCCTCGGCCAGCACAGCCCTTCCCTCCCTCTGCACCTGGGGAATTAACTTCATTCCTGTCTGTCCCCTCTGCTGTGCAGCCAGGGCTGACACCCTCTGCCACAGCTCAGGGGAATCCACCACGCCACCCAGAGCTATCAGGCCAAGTGCTGCTGGGATAGTCGGAGAACTGGTTCACAGGGGTTGTTGAGAGGATGATCTGGTGTCCCTGCCCGCTCTGGGCTGACTCTCATATCCCCGTGTGCTGAGAACATAGCACTTTCTATGTGTGCCATGAGGGGAAAACAGCTGGGAAGCACTGATGGAACGAATACCTACTAACCCGCTGTGTACGTGCCAGAGTCAGGCTAGGAAATTTGCACAGGTTGGCTTATCTAGCCCTCACAGCATGCCTGTGGTGGGAAGTTTGGGATTCCTATTTTTCTGATGAGAAAAACAGGCCCAGCGTTTAAGTTCCTGCTCAAGGACACAGGGATGGAAAGTGACAGTATCATCAGACTCCAGCCCCAAACGGAACCCACAACACAATGGAGCTATGCAGGAAATCTCTGCTTAGGCAACTGGATAATTCAGGGACGGGAAAGGAGGAGAAAAAATGTGCGAGGAAGAAAAAGGGATCTAGGGCAAGGAAGGGAGAAGGGGAGAGAAAGAAGAGGCAAGATCGCGGAGGGCACAGGTAGCTTCAGGGCAGTCCTGAGGCTGTCACAGTAACCCTCCATCTGGGGGAGGCGTGGCAGGGAGCCCTAGCATTCAGCGGTAGGGATGCAGACACAGCTGTGCGGGATGGAAGGCCGGAGCTGCTCTCCTGGGTTCCTGCTCAAGCTCAACCCCAGGTCAAATGTAGGAAATGGAGCTCACCCCACACAGCCTCAGGTTTGCTGTGTGGACTTAACACACCTGGCTTAGAATGGGTGCTTCGTAAATGTCAGTCTGTCTGCCTGCCCCTCTCTCATCCCTCCCACTTGCTCCAAGGTTGGAGCCCCAGGATCAGGGATACTCACAGGATGTAGGTGATGACGCCTATGCTCCTGCAAAACAGAGAAGAGTCAAGTCAGGCCGGCGGGCTCCGATCCCAGGCAGCCAGGAACCCCCACATGGATCTCAGGGGAGGCGATCACCAGCTTCCTCAGCCCCTGGATGCTGCCTTAACCTCCACACCCCTCTGTCCAGCCTGTGATGCATTTGAAGTCACTACGCTCTGGACACTGAGTCCAAGTACCCAAGTTCAAGATCAGATTCCTGTACTTGTAAGCTCTATGACTTAACACTTATGTACTTCTTTCTCCTTATAAAATGAGGATGATGATGACTACCTCACAGGACTGTTGGCAGGATTTTAGAAAGCCAGGTAATGAAGGCGGTTCACTCATTAATGAGTGAACTATAAAGCAGTGCTCAAATGAAACGCGCCCTGTGCGTGCAGAGAATCGATCACTGTCCAACACAGTGCCCAGAACACTCAAGGCTCTCCGTGACCACTTGGTTGACCAGCTGACTGGGCTACTGTCACTATCATCTTTACCCTGGCTGCTTGAGAATTCTGTGGTAAAAACCTGTCAGGTGCAGGCCCGGGGCTCAGCCTGTACCTTCACCTCTCCTCTTCCCTAGCTCCTCCACTGCTGACAAAGCTGTGACCCAGCCTCAGGTCCAGGCCTGGTGGCCTCCAGCTACCCAGGCTGCAGGTCCAGCACACCTGGACCAGCCAGAGGTTCTGAAAGGTGAGTGTGGAGAAAAGGGTTTCACAGTCAAGGGGACGTCACCCCAAGCAGGCTCTGAGGAATTCTGCCCTTGGAAGGACCCCTCAGTCACCTGGGTGGCTTGTGCAACTTACCACATGTCGGCCTCCAGACCCAGGGGCTCATAGTTCACAATTTCTGGAGCTGAAAGAAGTCATATTAATGAGTCAACAGGAGTGTGAAAAGGACAGGAGATGATCATAGGGAATTTTAGGGAATTTGGCACCAAATGTCTCCATCCTGACTCCCCAGTAAGGAAAATCAGAGCAGCAGATGGAGATCATCTGCATCCAAGAATTTTGAGGAAAGGAATTGCTATGGCCCAGATGTTTGTGTTTCCTCAACATTCATATGTTGAAACCTAATTGCCCATGAAGCAGTATTAGAGACGGGGCCTTTAGGAGGTGATGAGAGTGGAACCCTCAGGAATAAGCTAATGTGCTTACACAGGAAGCCCAAGGGAGCTTGTGTGCCCCTCCTGCCACAGGAGGTGCCACGTGGGAAACAGAGAGTGAGCCCTCACCAGACTCCAAATCTGCTGGCACCTTGACCTTGGACTTCCCAGCCTCCAGAACTGTGAGTAATACACTTATTGTTTATAAATAACCCAGTCTGAGGTATTCTGTTACAGCAGCCTGAAAGGACTAAGACAGGAGTTGCCTGTTTACCTGGTAGAAACCTTTACAAACAAGCCTTGACAGTGAGAAAGAGGGAAAGCACATAAAACACCTAAAAAGGGAAGAAGGTGGGGAGAGGAAGGTGCGGGAAGGAGAAATGGAGCCCCAGAGAACAGGCCTGCTTTAGAATTCTGCGGTAAAAGCCAGTCAGGGCAGCACTGCAAGGTGATGGAGAAGAAACAGTGGCAGACGAGGAATCCACCTGCCTCTGAGTCTGGTCTAAAAGAGGGTACCTCCCACCCGACGGGCAGCAGGACATTTTCGGGGGCCACTGACCGTGAGCTTGAGGTGCCTGAGGGGCACCGGGGGAAGATGTCCAGGGGTAGGCTATGGGGGAGTGGGCCAGAGCCAACGAATTTGTCGTCATGAATGTACAGGTAGAAACAGGAGCTGAGCCAATGATGCGGCGACCAGGAGTGGGTGCAGAGTCTAGGAGAGAAGCCTCTACCGAGGAGAGGACAGAAGTGGACCAGGCACTGCCAGAGGTCAAGCAGATGAGCACTGGAAAATAAGCTCTGGATTTTACACTCACTGCAGCACCCAGAGTGTCCAGAAGGTGGAAAGTGGAGAAAAGAGTGTAGATGACCCTTTTAAAAAGCTTGTCGGTGAAACGGAAGTGAAAGAGAGGACAGTAGCTTGAGGAGGAGGAAGGACTGAGCCTGTTCAACTGCTAATGGAAAAGGTGGGAGAAGCTAAGTTTGCTTATCTGCAACAATAGCAGAACCACCACATCCACAGGGTGTGTCTACCATCCCTCCTGCCTCCCCACACGTCAAGACACAGGGGACCACTGTCCTGGTGTCTCTTACTTTTTAGCTTTATAAAAGTGGCATCATACTACATGTGATCTATAGTCACTCAAATCACTTGATTTTTTCCACTCAACATTATGCTTCTAGTGTTCACTGAGTGTTCATCCATGTTCTTTCATTTTCACTGCTCTATAGTCGTTCATTGTGTGAATATACATCATTTTTTAGTCACTCTCTCAGAGATCGTTTGGATGGTTTCCATTTCTTTTGTTACTGGAACAAAATTGCTATGAACTTTTTTGTATGCGCTTCCTGATGCGCATGTGAAAAACTTTCTTCAGTGACAAAGTGTGGTCCACAGGCACACAGTCTGCAGACTGTCACTGGTTCAGCAAGACAGGTGCAGAAATTGGGAGTATGCATTTAGAGACTCTTATAGCAATTTGACATTGCTGTGACAGCCAAACTCTGATCATCTTTCTAGGAATTTATTTTCATTGTATTTTTACTAAAATAGCAGTCCAGGACCGATTGGAAAATTTTAAAAAAAGAAAAAACTATAGTTTGAGAAGCACAATGCACTTTCCAGTGTTAATCTACTTGAGATATATATATGTCATCTATGTGCTTTTGTCTATTTTTTGTGTGTGTGCTTTCCTTTTCCTTTCTTGCCCTTTTTTTTTTAATGAAGATTTTTGGTTAGTTTTCATATTGTTTTTTCCTTAACTTCTTTTTTTTTTTAAAAATGGCTACCCTTGAAATTTGACTACAGATATCTAACAAATTCTAACATAAATCTAACATTCTACTTTGACTCTTCTCTAACAATCCAAGAACCTTAGAACACTAATTTCAAACACTGTTCTAGCTAACATTATTTTCTTCAGTTTTTAGTTCTCTCCATTTTTCTTAAACTCCACAATTAAAACTTTATCATCATCATCATCATCATTTTAGACAGCAAATGTTTACATTTACTTAATGTTTACTGATATCTTTGCTCCTATTACTTCTTGCTTTGAGATCTCCCTTCAGAGTTCATTTCCTCAATTCAGAAGTACATCTTTTACATTTTGGGAGACTGAGGCAGGAGGATTACTTAAGGCCAGGGGTTTGAGACCAGCCTGAGCAAGATCAAGACCCTGTGTCTACAGAAAATAGAAAAATTAACCAGGCATGGTGGCATGCACCTGTAGTCCCAGCTACTTGGGAGGCTGAGGCAGGAGGATCACTTGAGCCCAAGAGGTTGAGGTTGCAGTAAGCTACGATGATGCCACTGCACTCTTGCCAGGGTAACAGAGCAAGATCCTGTCTCAAAAAAAAAAAAAAGAAAGAAAGAAAGAGAAGTATATCTTTTAGAAGTTCTATTAATGAAGGTTTATTGGGAGTAAACTCTATTTAAATGTTTTGGGGATTTGTTCTTTTTGTTTTTCCTGAATATTTTACCCTTATTCTTAAAATATAATTTTTCTGGGCACACAATTATGGATTTTTTATTTTTCCTCAGCTCCTTAAGATCACATTCCATTGGCTACTGGCTTCCATTGTTGTTTTGAGAAGTATGTTGTCAATCTACCCTATTGTTCTTCTGTAGGTGATCTGTCTTTTCTCTCTGGCTGCTTTGTCTTTGGTACCCTAGCTTCACTGTAATGTGTCTAGGAATGCATTCATTTTTTTCCTGCATGGTAGACATTGTGCTTTGGTATCTGTGCATGGATGCAGTTCTGAAAATTCTCATCCATTCCCCTCAAATACTGCTTCTCCTTTATTGTCTCTGTTTCCTCCTTTTGGGATTTCAAAGAGACCTATGTTAGAATTTTTTTAATCCTCTTTTACTTATCCATTCTTTCATATTGCCATGTCTTTGTCATTCTATGGTACTCTAATTTTTTTCAGCTCAGTCTTTCAAGTCTTCAATTCTCTCCTCAGCTGTGTGCAATCTGCTGTTTAACCCATTCACTGAAGGTTGTGTTTTGTTTGTTTGTTTGTTTTGCTTTTTTGAGACAGAGTCTTGCTCTGTTGCACTGGCTAGAGAGCAGTGGCATCACCATAGCTCACTGCAACCTCAAACTCCTGGGCTCAAAACATCCTCCTGCCTCAGCCTCCTGAGCAGATGGGATTACAGGTGTGCGCCACCACATCCAGCTAATTTTTTCTATTTTTTTTAGAGATAGAGGTCTTGCTCTTGCTCAGACTGGTCTCAAACTCCTGATCTCAAGCTATCCTCCTGCCTTGGCCTCCCAGAGTGCTAGGATTACAGTCATGAGCCACCTCACTCAGCCTCATTGAGTTTTAAATTTCAACAATTACATATTGAATTTCTTTTAAATTTTTAAAAGTTATATCTATCTGGTTCTTTTAAAAATTTGCCTGGTCATTTTTGACATCTCTTGTTGCTTGCTCATTCTTATGATTCTATCTTTTATTTCTATATACGTTCCACTTATTTTATAGTCAAAATCTGATCATTTCAATATCTTATGTCCTTGAACATCTAAATCTTGCTAGTCTCTGATTGAGATGCTGATGTGTGCACTAGCCTCTAGGAGGTCCTCCCATTTAATTTTTTTTTTTTTTTTTTTTTTTGCTGCTCACCACTCTAGCTCTAAGTTCAATTCACTAGCTTTTGGGGGTGGAACAGGTGGTGCTGAAAGAGTTATTGTCTTTAAAGATTTCTCATTTCCTAGGAGCCCAGAATTTTGTTAAAAAGAAATTTTTTTTCTCAAGAACCCAGTTTTGTAGTGGGAGAGCCTTTTGGAATACCTCGTCCACCACACGACTGAAAGCTGGCACTCACTTTTGAACCCTGGCTCTCAGGTTGAAATTTCAAAGGAATGGTGGGAGTAGGGGAAAGTGGTTATAATCTGTTGCTCAGGGATCTTGGGAAAGAAAGTCATCATAATTTAGGCAGGGGCTTACAGAAATTGCCCTATATATCTGTAAGGTGCAAACAAAATCATTGCAAACAAAACCATACTGGCTAGTAAGAGCCAATGATGTGCATCTCTTCCCAATTCTGTATTCAATGACAACATGTTGGTATCTTGAAACTGGCCAAAGCTATAAACTAAGGATTTTTTTTTTTGAGACCTGATTGTTAGACATTTATCAGCATACCACTGGGAAAAGTCCTCCACAGTCTGGTCCCACTCATCGATAACCCACTCATACCAACAGTCTGACGTGAACTCTTGGCTCCATTCAGAGTGGACAATGACTTGCCCCTGATAAATGCACTAATTCTTGTCTTACTCTTCTGCTATGATATCACAGAACCTGGGACATGTTCCTCCTCCACCCTACCTCACTTCCCATCCCGATTCAGAGACTTCTCCCACCCCCAACAGCAGCCTTTTGTCCCTCACTGACTCAAGGTCATGACTGATCCCACTGACTTTGCCAGTGTGGATATCTTGTCTGAACAGTCTTTCAGAACTGTCTTATATGACTTGCTTTACAATTAATCACATCCTGTCTTGCAACACCCATTCCATTATTGCTATGAATTTCTAGTTGAACTATTATTATTTAACAATTGGTATAAACTTAACTGATAAACATTCATTTTTACCACATATGTGAGGTAGCAACTGCTCTCTCAAACTTCCGATGTCTGTGTTCCAGGTTTAAGTTGGCTCTGCCACCAACTTGTGACCTTCGGTGTGTCATTCTGAATGTGGCTCACTCAGGGTACCATGCAGTAGGTGAAGAATAACCTTAGTTGACCTTAGCTAAAATCCCCCAGCCCTCCATTTCCACGTTAGTTAAACTAGACCAGATGATCTGAAAAGATCCTTCCAGCACTCTTATTTGGTGGTTTGATGTCTTGTTTCCACAACTAAACTGCAAGCTCCTTGAGGGTCTTCTTAGAGAGAAAACCAGGTATCACAGAAGGAGCGTAGGCTTTGATGTTGGCCATTATCTGTATTTGAATCTCAGCTCCACCACCTACTGGTTGTGTTGCACTTGAACAAGGCACTTGATGGAGAAAATAAATCTGGTTCATGGAGCCATTTGAGGATTACCTGAGACAATGTCTGTAGCATGCAAGACACAGTGCCTGGCACACAGCAAGGGCTCCCTGCCCTGAGGTCTGTGGGGTCTCTGCAGCAACATTCCACAGTGATTGCAGAGCTAATATATGTGACTTGAAAATCCAACAGGATGGATGGCCTAATACTTTGTTTTTCTTTTTGATTAGACTGTGGTCAGAAGCTTGAGGGCCTAGATTTTGAGGAGACCACACCTTCCCTCCACCTCTAAGGCCACTCCAACTCCCAAATAGATGGTGGTTCTATCTATTCCTTTCCCCTCTGCAGGGCTGTTTCTTCATGACTCTCAACCTGCAGCCCAAGCCATAAAAGGGGGCTTCTAGGGTGCAGGGCAGGCAGGGGCCTGGGCCAAGGGTGAGAGAAACAGAGGGAAGAGAAAGCAGCCAGGGCTCTACTGGAGCTGGGCACCCCCATGCATGAAGAAAGCCCAGGCACACAAGAGAGGTGAATAGGTACAGCTGCCAGATGGCTTCCTTTTCTTTTTCAGGAAACCAAGCTATTTTAGAAACGGTTGAGTTTATGGGAATACAAGAGGGTGAGGCAATTAAATCTTCACAATAAACTCATCTAAGAGGAGGAGGTGGGGCCAGCTCTGGGAGGATTTAACTCTGCAAAGGCCTCTAGCCCTAACTGTACACCCCCACCCCGAGCCCCATTGGGTGCTCAAAGCCTGCACCTGCATCCTCATGCAGAGGCCCAGCAAGGCATTTCCTTCCCCACCCATTAGGTTTCTAGGGTGTCCCCAGGCATCAACTCTCAGCCCAGAGGCCATAGCCCTGGACACAGGTTTGTTCCAGGGATTTCTCTACCTTTGATGCCAGATTCTTGGCCTGAAACTCACCAACAAATTCTGGCGTCCCAAAAATGCTCTTAAATTCAACTCCATCTTCTATTTCATGAGCCAGGCCAAAGTCAATCAGCTTGATGTGTGGAATGGGAATATTCTTGTCTAACAACATAATGTTTTCTGGCTGGAGAACAAAAAAAAAAAGGAAGGAAGGGAAAAAAAGGTGGTAATTAAAGCCCTGTTTTGTGTTTTTGCTGTGGGGTTTGGGGTGCGGTTTGGGTTTTCTTTTTTAGGAGACTAAAACAGCATAAACTCTTTCTTGTTTTTGTGTCCTCAGTCTTCCCCTGTGAACTCAAAAGCAGGCATAGTGCTGAGGGCAAGGCCTAGGTTTTACCAAGTCTTTTGCTAACAGCAGAACTGAAGCCTTCAGCTTTAATCTCCCTTCTGTCTCTGAGTGGCAGATCCCTTTAAGGCAGTGCCTCTGTTTCCTGATCTGTCAAATGAGAGACTTGCAGCATTTCCTGTAAATAAAACTGCCAAGTTTTGTTTATAGGAAATGCTGCAAAATATGATGGGGATGGGGCATCGCAGCTCAGCCTCGCCTTACTCGGGCTCACTGACCTTGGTCTTCCTGACCCCCCCTTTCCCCAGCCTGCCAGCTTCCTGTTGACAACACTCCCCTCCTCTAGACTAACTGCGTGGCTCACATTTCTCTGTGTTTAACTAATTTTGGCCCTCAGCAGGACACAGGGGAAAAAAATGCACCCAATTTCCAGGGAAAATACCAGCTGCTCAGGCTATTTCCAGCCCAGCAAATAGCTGCCAGGTCTGACACAACAATGCAGGTTGGTGGGGGTGGAGGGACAGCCCCTCGCACATCCCAGGAGCCTGGTCCTCACACACCCAGCCTCCCGGTGAGGCCAGAGCAGGAACCGAGCTGTCCCTTCTCACTCCCACCCAACCACTCAGATGATGAAGTGGTTGAGCAGGTCCCTCTGCCTCACCCTCTTTCTCCTACTCCCCACTGTCCTACACTCCATTCAGAATAGAATGTCCTGAAAACACATCCACACTAAAATGTGTACACAAATGTTCACAGCTGCATATTCACAATAGCCCCAGAGTGAAAACACCCCAATGTCCATCAGCTGATGAATAGATAAACCAAATGTGATAGAGCCACACCACCATACAGTATTTGTATGTGAATACTATTCAGCCATAAAAAGGAATGAAGTCAAACAAAAATAAAAAGGAATGAAGTACTGACACCTGCTGCAGCGGGGATGAGTCTTGAAAGCATTATGCTAAGTGAAAGAACCAGTCACAAAAGATCACATGTATGATTCCATTTATATGAAATATCCAGAACAGGCAAATCCATAGAAACAGAAAGTAGATTAGCAGTTGCCGAGGACCGGGGGAATGGAGGAACGGGGAGTGCCTGCTAACGAGTACATGGCTGCTTTTTGGGGTGATGAAAATGTTCTAAAGTTGATTCTAAAATTATCCTATAAATGACTATGGTGTTGGTTATATAACTTGGTACACTGCATACATTAAGTAAGTGAATTGTATGGCATGTGAATTATATCTCAGTATAGCTGTTAAATAAATAAATGCTTAAGAAAATTAAATATCCCTGTTTCTCCAAGCACCGAAGGATTTCCCACCTTGGACTTTGCCCACACCACCTGCTCTGGGGCTACCTGGAAGGCCTTCTGTTCAATCTCTGCCCATCGAAATCCTAGCTGGGCTCCAAAGTCTAGCTCGACCCACCTCATCCTTGAAGACTTCCCTCAGAAGCCCCAACCCCCCCTACCACCACCAGGAGTGAGCCCTCCCTCCCCCAGGTCCCTTCAGGCTTATTTGAACATTTCTGTTAGGACATTTAGCACGCTCTCCCTTGCCCAATAGTCTTTTGCTGTCTTTGTCCTTGCCCCCTACCAGAGCTGTCCTCAGCTGGAGGGAAGACTCAGACCTTTGCATCTTTGCCCCTGCAGTACAGAGCATAGTGGCTGGCTCCTAGCTGTTAGCTGAGCTGATACTGCATCTGGACTGAAGCCTTTCCCCAGGTGCCCTGGTCCCCGAGTCTCTGTGACCCCCCCCAGCTGGAAACTTCCCTCAAGGGAACTGGCTGAGGCCCTCTCTTGCTTTTTTTTCCCCCCTTAAAAAAATACACACACACACACAACACATTTCCTGTTGCATTTTTTAAGCTTGTTTATTCTTCCTCCCCTCTGGAGATTACTCTCAACATTATTTTGAAAATGTGTCAAAGTCTTTTCCGAAGGCAAAGCAGATGCTTAGGCTCTGCAGAAGGGAGTGAGGGTGGGGAGGTCAGTAAACAGGATCCAGGCAGGTGGCCCCACTCCAGTGCCTCAAACCTAGCCCGCTGGTGGCTGGGGATGGACCCCAAGAGTCCAAGCACCCCATGCGGTGAGCTGCACCCTCCCTACTGCCCACCATCTCCCAGGCAGGCAGCTGCTCCCTCCATTCTTAGGAACTTCTCCTGTCCTCTAGAGGAAAGGGCTGGAGACCCCTCTCTAGGGCTAAGGGACAAGAGCCCAGGCCCTGCTGACCACCATAGCTCAGGGCTCAGGGTACCATCACATAACACACTGATGAGGGGACCACAGTGGGCAGAGGGGGACACACCAGACCTGGTGATCCCTAGGACTATAGGGAAGCAGGGCTGAGTCGAGGAGGAGAATTGAGGCTGAGATTTCCAAGGCAATGCTGCCTTGGGGAGGTGAGAAGGCTCCTAGCCCCACATCTCCTCACCTCTGTGGCCCACGGCCCAGGGGAAAGAGCTCTCCACTGGCTTATGAGAACCTTAGGGCAAGGCCATGTTTTGTCACATGAGTCTCATCTGTCCTCAGCCCCACCCTAAACCTAACACAGACCAGGTGATCTCTCTGCTTGGAACACTCTCCCTGCACTACCCCCATCCCAAACCTGGATAATTCCTCTTCACATTTCAGTAAAAATAGCACCTCGTCCAGGAGGCCTTCCCTCCTCCCCCCATGCCATGCCCACCACCTCCTCGGTTCCCAAAATACCCTGTACTTCCCCTACTGCAGTGCTTCTCATGTCGAGCTGATCTGCTTACTTACCTGTCACCCTCCACTAGGCTGAGAGCTTCCCAAGGGTTTTGTTCCTCTCATCTCCCCAGAGCTTGGGATATAGCCTGGCATCTACTAAGTGCTCAATTAACGTTCCATGAGTGAAGACAGGTGCCATTTATGCAGCCCCTACACTATATAGGACCTAATGCTAACTAAGCACGTGACATACTTTATGTTTCATTGAACTCTCTCAACTAACTTACGCGGTGAGTGTTATCATTCCTCTTTTACAAAAAAAGAAACCAAGACTATAATACCAGCTCATAGACAGAGGGATTTTAACCTAATCTGTCAGACCCCAAAGCTTATGCTCCTAACCACTAAGTGATCCCCCTTCCTTGCTTCTCAGGGCTCTTATCAATCTGTCCCAGGGAGAAGCAGGAATGCCCCTTGGGCCTGGCAACCCGGGGCAACCTCGTGCCTGGCTCTGGCACCTGCTTCCCACCCCCAGGATGCCTTTTCTTCTGGTGATGTTTTCACACAGGTGAGTAGCCCCTGACCCTGACCCTGGCCTGGCCCTCAGAGCCTCAGGAGCTCCTGGGCTGGACGTCCTCATTTCGGATGAGAAAACAGAGGTCCTGGCCAGGTACCCAAGCTGGATCTGGGTAAAGGGATGTGGCCTGGGGGGTTCAGTCTGGGAGGTGGCTGTGGGACAGCAGGAACGTTCTGTTGGGTGATCAGGACCTGGGTTCTTGTCTCCACCTCACACTCACTGTGAGGGCCATTGGGACCACACACACCTACAGACTCAGACCTGCCCTGACTGGGAGTGAACAGGCCATGGGCTCCCTGCCACTGAACGAGGTTTCTGGTTCCTTCCCAGGCCACCAAGGTGATTCCAAGGCTGTCCCAGGGATTTGGACCCCCACATCTGCAGCTCCTTCTTGCTGTCCCAACCTCCACTGATAGCCTGATGATACTCTGGAGGCAGGGCAGGGACTTACAGCATGTTTACCAAGTGCTGTAGATTGCTGTAGCACATTTACACTAGACCTCTATGTGATCCTTGCAGCCACCCTGAGTGCTAGGTACCATTATGAACCCCATTTCACAGATGAGAAAACTGAGGCTCAGAGAGCTAAGTAATTTGCCCAAGGCGCAACAGCTCATAATGTCAAAGTTGGAGCCCGGCGGGAGGTGGGGGGGCGGGCTTCCCCGCCACATCACCCAGTCTGGTTAAGTATCTTCCAAGGTCCCATTGGCCAGCGGAGAAAGCCCAAATGCCCTGCCTGATATTTGAGGCATCCGAGGCACCAGCTGCCCCTGCCCCCTGTCCAGGCTCACTGCCTGTCACTTGCCTGTACCTGCCCTCTATGCCCTCAGGGTGGGTATTTCCACCCAGAATGACATCTCGATTCCATCCTTTGCTCTGGCTGTTCTTCTAGCCAGGAATGCCTTTGCTACTCCTCCTCACACTTGCAGAGCCTATTCCCCGTGACCTCTGCCTCCTACTCCCTTACTTTTCAATGAAGCTTCCCCTAACCTTGTGCTCTAACCTGAGCACAGATGATGCTTGCTGGCATCCTCAGCTGTAGGCTGTCTCTCATACGTGATGCCACTTTCCTAGGTGGTGGCCCTTTCCGTGGGAAAATTCAAGTTGGTTTTAGGGTTCCCGGTATCCCCTATGGTGTCTTGCATCCTGCACCTTTCATTACTATTTGCTGAAGTGAACTGAAAGAATCCAGAGCCAGAGACTGTCCACCACCACTAGGGGCGCCAGAGCGCACTCCTCCCATAGGGCTGTAATAGGGCTGGGTCAGGAGGGAACGGCACTGAGAGGGTCCAACTAGTAGCCCAAGGGCCAGCAAAGCAGCAGTTCCCCAAGGATTTGGTCTAAGCTTCTCTGCTTCCTCTCTCACAGAGCTGAGTGGTGAAGAAGAGCACGGGCCTGCGGATGGGAAACCGCATTCCAGCTTCCCCACCCAAGGCTGTGTGAGCTTAAGCAGGCCACTTCCTTCCTATGGGCCTCAGCCCCCCACCTCTAAGTTAGACACTGGGTGACATCCAAAGCCCTTCGAGCTCTAGGCTCTGCAATTTCAAAGTGGCACAACATCCCAAGCTGGATGGGAAAAATCCATGCTTTTGGGCTCTGGGCCCCAAGCAGGACATGTAAAGGCTCAGGCCTCCTGGCCCCAGGTCAGGAAGGAAGAACAGGCTGCTGGGCCCAAGCCAGAGCACCCTCTGGGGTAGTATGATCCTATCCATACTCCCTGCTACTATCATTCTCCTCCAGTTTTATTTACTTCAGCCAAATACTTCACCCACACACCTGACATCACCTCCAAGGCATGGCTGGAGGCAGGAATCACATTCCTGTAGCTGCTGCCACTGCCTACCTAGCTCAGGGCCTTGGAGCTTTCACCAGGAGGTTGATCTGCCCTCACCTGTCAAAACAAACCCATCCAGCTCAGCCCACCAGGCAGGAACCCGTGGGAGAGGCCAATGTGCCCCTTCATGTCCTGGTGGATCTGGCCAGAGGTGTGTGCTGTGGTGCCAACTGGAAGCTAGTCCTCCGGGGAAGACCCGTGTCCCCAGCACAGCGCGCCCAGGAGCCTGTGCAGGATGAAGTCACCCTCAGGGGGGTGTGTAATAAAGCACAAAGGACGGGGGCTGGGAGTCAGGTCTGGGTCCAAACCCCAGCTCTGCCACTCACAATCTGAAACCTGTGCAAAGTCACTGAACCTTTTGGAGCCTCGGTTTCCCAGCTATAAAATAAGGACAGTATCTGCCAAGGCGTAGGGTTGTTCTGAGGATTCAGAGAGATGGTCCATGTAAGAAGCAGCACCCAGCAAGATTTCAGAGAACAATGGCTGTGTTTGTTCATTCTTTTCTTGGATGCAGCATTAGCAGTCGTTCCTGGGAGCTCAGACTGAACCCTGTTGAATCACCTGCACTCAGCTGAGGGACGTGCCCTTTCACACACCCACCTCCTCCTCCTCCCCACTCCTCTTCTGCTTCCTTCCTCCCACCCCATTTCACCTCTAGACTCACAATGTTGGGGCTGCAAGGGACCTCAGAGATCATTTAGTCTCTTCATGTTGCAGAGCAGCCCAGAGAGGTCAAGAAACTGCCAACATCACTGAGCAAGGAGCAGAGCCCAAGTCTGCTGATCCCCTGCCCAGGGCCCTCTCCAGGTACCTGTGTGGCCTGCCCACTGCCAAGTGAGGTCTGTGCTATGGGGACAAGGAAGCTGCCTGTGCACCTTCACTGGCAACGTCAGGCACAGCTCAGATTATTCAGGCAGTGCTGGGCAATCAGAGGAAGCAAAGCCACCTGCTACCGGGCCTCTGTGGCCAGGTGTCCAGGGTACTATGGCTCCCTCTCCTCCTGGCACACTGTCGATGGGACCGCAGGCAGCTCCTCCCCACAAGTCTCCAGTGTGGCCCATGCTCAAGATCCACCTTAGCCTGGCTGAATAGGCCCTCTTGCCCCCCTCCCACCTCCAGCCAGCTCCGCCTCTGCTGTCCCTGCCACTGCCTCATCACCCCACCCCACTCTGCAGTTCACCCCGCTGGAACGCCCTTCCTGGCAAGTTCCTTCTCCCCCTCACCTCCCAGCTCTGACATACTCACACCTGAATGTCTTCTGTAACCCCCCTCCCTTCTGACAGAGTTAGTTGTTCCCACCCAAGGGCCTGTGTGGCACCCTGTACATGCCTCTGTCCCCACATGTCCTGTCCTCACTGTACTAAAGCCCCATGAGGGAGGACAGGGGCCTTGCCTCTCATTTCCATCCCTAGCACCCGAGTGGCTGGCGTTGTAGTGTGTACTCAGCTACTATTTACTGGATAAATGAATGGATGAACCAACGCAGTCACATGTGCATCCCCTGCACATCCTGCTTTTGGAGAATCAACATAGATAATGGCTAAGGGACATTGGAAGGTCTTGGAATCTGGGTTCAAATCTCAGTTCTACCACTTACCAGCAGCCTGACACTGGGCAAGTTACTTAACCTCTCTCAGCTCGGGTTTCTCCCCTATAAATTAGGAATAATAATAAAATATAACTCAAGAGGGTTACTATGAGGATCAAACAAGGCACATGAAGTAGCCCGTAGTTATCATCTTTGTGACTATTTCCTTGATTATATCTCTCCCTTCCAGAATGAGAATCTTTATCATCTGCCTATTGAACTTCTACCCATCTTTCCAGGACCTGCTGAAATCCTCTCTCCTCCGGGAAGCATCATCTGAATGTGCAGCCCGGCCCTCCTTCCCTCCTCCAGCCCTACTCATGCAGCAACCTCAATGACCGAGGCTGCCAAGAGCTCTGAGTCTTGCCTCCCCCGCTAGATTACACACTTGCTGAGGGTAGGGCCTGCTTCCCCCCCTCCTCCTGTGCTCCTCCACACACCCAGCCTGGCAGTTCATGTACAGCAAAATGTGTAGCACTTCACAGTTTACAAAGTAGTCACGCTCATCTCATTTGATCCTCACTCCGTGAGGCAAGCACTGCCATCACCCTGTTTTCACAGGTGAAGAAACCAAGGCACGAGAGGTTAAGTGTTTGCCCAGCTGGTAGGCAGTGGAGCTGAGATTCAAGTGCAGGCTGCCCCAAATCCTGGGTGTGTTCCACTCTCCCACATTGCCTCCCTTCTTCCAGTTGATGCAAGAGTGCCTTCTGGGGTCACCCCTGCCTGCTAGCAAAGTGTGCCTCTCTGACCCGGCTCTGGTGCTCCATCAATTTGCTGCTCAGCTCCATGTTTTCCCAGAAAGCCACAGCTGTGGCTTAGGGAAGGGCCTGAACTCAGATGCACTTGGATTTGCTAAACCATAGCCTCTGGCCACTCACCCGCTGCATGGCTCTGATCTCCCGCTGCCCTGCTGGGTAAAGCAGGAAAGAAAACCACTGCCTACTCTGCATGTTCTCGTGGGATAAAGGTAGAGAAATAAAATATCACTTTCAAGGCCATTCCAGGACCACTGGCTTTCAACCTTGGGCCAGTCAGTGCACTGGCACTATGGTCTATGCTCCACAAGTAGCAGTTGCTGTGGGCTCTCCCCGCACACCCCTTTATCAGACCCTCGAAGCCACCAGGTGAGATCAGGATGGATGTGGCCTCCATCTAACCAGTGAGGAACCTGGGCCAATCCAGGCATTCTAAGCCCCAAGCTGTGCTTTGGGGGCCCCCATCTAACTGCGCATCACAATCCCCCGGGGACAGTATTAAAAACACCAAACCAACTAAATCCAACTCAACCGGAGTAGGGTTCCAGAATCGGAATTGTAAAGCTCTGCAAGGAAGTCAAAATCAGTCAGTGATCAGTGCATGCAAAACCAGTGTTAAAGAGGGCTCTGTCATCAGACATGGGTTTGAGTTCCACTTCTGCCCCATGCTAGCTGTTTGACCTTGGCAAGTCACTCACCTCTCCGAGCCTTGGGCCCCTTATTTGCAAAATGGGAATATGGTAAGGGGTTCTGAGGAGGCACAATGAAGCCCTAGGAGCCCTCTAGGAACCTCCCCTTTCTATAGAATGGGTGTGACCATAGGGCCTCCTTCACGGGTTTGGGTGTGGGCAAAATGAGTAAGTGCACACAGAGCATTTAGAGAAGGGCCTGCATGTATATTAAGCACTCAATAAATGCTGGCTGTCATTACTATTATCACCCCACTGCTGCCACCACAACACTTCAGCCTGAGTACAGCACCATCCTGTTTACAAAACGCTTTTGCTTACAGGGTCTCAGAGAACCAGGGGTGTGTTGGAGCTTACTGGCTCATGAGAGTGGATTGGTAAATTTGCAGGAATTTTGTGAGCTAGTTGTTAAACAGGGCTATTATTAAAAATTAAATTATATAAAATAAAACAAATTATTTTAAAAACTATAAATACTTAAAACTACCCTCCTTTTTAAAAAATCTATAATTTAGAATTTCCATGTTATTTCAGCTTCTGTGTCTGTAGCCCATACACCAATACCACATAATGGTGTGCCGCGGCACACCTCTTCCCAACTTCAGCGAGTGACATCACGTCGGTACCTTGAACTCAGCCATGGTGGGTGTATTTTTACCCTGGAAATGAGCAAACTCTACAAATCAAGTCTTGACTTATTGCCTTCTCGAGTCTAGACTTAAAGTTGATGGGCAAGACTACTTAATAAGGCAGATTAAATGTGAAAGGGTGCCGTGTCTATAGCCATTGTTTTGTGACTAGCACAGAAAATAGAGGAAATGATCTTTCAATATTCAAAAACTATTGTTCAATTCAGCAAAGTCATGTCATTGAACAAGTGCCAACACATGTTTTCATTGTTTCATTTTCACCTTACTTGTTAATGTAAACAAAAGTATCAACCAACATTCTTGTCAGAACCACACTCATTTGTTAGCTGCAGCCATCGTTGGCTGTAGATACAAGAGTTTGGCAAGAACCAAGGAAGGTGTGTACTATGAGAATCAATTGGCTATATGGAATTTACAAGAAAAAGTATTACATACGTTTTGTTATTTGTAAATTGTTACAAACCTTTGTATCAAATTTACACGTTTACGTGTGTATGTTTGTGTATATGTGTATGAGTGATGAGAGTGTGTACATGATTTTTTTTTCCCCAGAGATCTTGCTGTTACCAGAATACCCACTGCACAGAACCTCAATAAAGTAGGTTACTGTCTGAGTTTTCCGATGAGGAAACTGAGGAACAAAGAAGTTAAGTAACTTATTCAAGGCCACACAACTAATAAGCGGTGGAGCCAGGTTTGAGCCTAAGTCTTCTGAGTGCTAAGATACCTGCTCTTTCTACCAGATGCCAAGATGCTTCCAGAATTAGATTCCTTCATTCCTACTGAGATCAGCTGCAGTGGCGGGGGTCACGGTGGGGCTGTGAATGGAACTGAACAGGCACTGTTTGAACACGGGGTGCTTCAGTGGAGATCAGGGCTGGGCAGGGGTTCAGAGTGGAGGGCAGTGGATACTGGGGAGGAGCAAGAGGCCTTTGAGCACCTAACCATGGTGGGGAAGGAAATAAGGACAAAAGAGTGAGAAGGTATTGAATTTTTTTAGTTTTCTCATTTGAAAAATGGAGATCATGATAATTAATCCAACCCATATCAACCTGGGTTTTGAGACCCTGGGAATTCCACAGTGTCCTGCCATCCTGGGAATCTGCCCAGCCTACTGGCTGGAAAATGCCACCTTATTCCTCTTTGGATAGTTCCGTGCCCACCTCCCTTTCTGAATCCTTCTGGAGGCAAGAAAGGAACAGGGAGAATAGGAAGGCTACCTTGAAATTCATCACCAACAATTGTAAAGAGCTTTTGGAGTTTTCAGGGCCCTTTTGTAACACTGGTATATCCCTGGTCCCTCACTCCACTCCTGTGGGACAGGAAGAAGAGGCAATATTACCTCCACTTTCAGGCCAGGAAAGGTCAGAGACGTGACCTTCCCAACATCATACACCAGAGGTGGGACTCAAATGCAGGCTCAACCCCCAGTCCTCTCCTCTTTCCACTATGCCTCGTGGCCTCCTGCTGAATCAGCTGGTTGGTTTAATGCCCCTCGTTAAAAGCATCTATATTTCAACTCTTTTTAATAGTTGCTCTCCACAGTTTAATTTTTGCCACATTTTGTTAGCTTTCCCTCAACCATTCAGGAGTTCAGTGTCCTCAGTTCATTTCTCCTCCAGGTTACCCTACAAGGGCCTTGCAGTAGTTGATGAGGCAGCTGGCGTGTATTTCCAGGGCCCCAGGATCACAGTCTGATCCAGAGGGCTGAGATGCACGGGTCCCATGAGTGTACTCCAAGGCTGGGGCACAAGCTAATCCTTGAGCATAAAGAGAGGAAATAGGGTCCACCCCTCAGAGCACACACCCATCAGAGGGTAAGGAAAATGAGGAAAGATGTGTATAAAAGCTTCTAAAGCAAAGGAAAATCGTTTGAAGTAAACGTGTGCTGCTTGAGTTGAATGTAAAGTGAAAAGCAGGGAGAAATCGTGAAAGTATTAAAATAGTATAGGTTTTTTTTTTAAGACAGATTCTCACTCTGTCACCCTGGGTAGAGTGCAGTGGCATAATCATAGCTCACTGAAACCTCAAACTCCTGGCCTCAAGTGATCCTCCCTCCTGTCTCAACCTCCTGAGTAGCTGGGACTATAGGTGCACATCGCCACAGCTGGCTAATTTTTCTATTTTTGGTAGAGACGGGGCCTCGCTCTTGCTCAGGCTGGTCTTGAACTCCTGACCTCAAGTGATCCTCCCATCTCGGCCTCTCAGAGTGCTAGGATTATAGGCATGAGCCACCACGCCCAGCAGAAAGTAGTATAGTTATCAGAACCTTAAAACACAAACATACACATACTTGTGTGTACACCATTACCTGTTCATAAAAAGCTGGAGAAAATACACAAAATATTAATAATGTTTTTTTGGAGAGTCTGTGGATAACTTCTTTGTATATTTCTATATGCTTTTTATAATAGCATAAAAGATCATCAACATTTTTTTTAAAGTTTATGGGGTATCATCAATTGATCTTTTCCCATCATTATTATTATAGCCACTAACTGGTTTACTCTCTCCCACCCATCCTCTCCCTTGCCAGGAGAATTTTCTTACTAAATCAGAAATCGAATCATGTTTCTCCACCAACTAAAGGTCTTCCATAAATTAGTGTTAATTTTCTTAAGTGTGATAATAGTACGTGACCCAGTAGGAGATTGATTGACCTTAACCTTGGGCAATATGTATACACTAATGATATGTGTGTGTGTGTGTGCATTTTTTTATGTTTTTCATTTTTAAGGAGAGAAAGAAGTAAATCAAATGTGGCCAAATGTTGAATGTAGGGGGAAAGTGTAATAGTGCCCATTGTATTCTTCCAATTTCTTCAAATGTTCTGAAATTTTTTCCCAATAAATAGTTTTGAGGGAAAAAGCCATCTATGGCTGTGACTGCCTAAAGAAACTCTTGGGCCTGACCCTGAACCTTTACAATCTCACCCTAACCCATCTCGCCAGCTAAACCTCTGCCAAGTCTCACCTCCACTCCATGCCTCCAGGTTTTAGTATGGAAGAGTTTCATTCTTAAGTTCTATTTTCAAACACATGCATATTCCATAGCAATTAATAAAATACAAATTAATTTTTTAAGTATGAGGGATAACTTATTAGAAAGAGAACACAATTATTAGAAAGCAAAAACAGTGTAACCAGATGAGAAATGAACTGTGTATAGAATAAATTTGTGGGCCGGGCGCGGTGGCTCACGCCTGTAATCCTGGCACTCTGGGAGGCCGAGGCAGGTGGATTGCTCGAGGTCAGGAGTTCGAGACCAGCCTGAGCAAGAGCGAGACCCTGTCTCTACTAAAAACAGAAAGAAATTATCTGGCCAACTAAAATATATATAGAAAAAAAAAGAAATTAGCCGGGCATGGTGGCACATGCCTGTAGTCCCAGCTACTCGGGAGGCTGAGGCAGTAGGATCGCTTAAGCCCAGGAGTTTGAGGTTGCTGTGAGCAAGGCTGACGCCACGGTACTCACTCTAGCCAGGGCAACAAAGCGACACTCTGTCTCAAAAAAAAAAAAAAAAAGAATAAATTTGTGGCACAGTACCGATCTTTCAATTAACCGTGTGTAAAGGCGTTTCCTAAGGAAGTAAGATATCTGGACTGTGAATCCAGAATCTGGTGAAATAAAATCAGATGACCCCCAACTTTGCTTAGTGTTTCCTCACTTGCTAAGTTCAAGTCCCAGCCCTATCATTTAATACCTGTGTGATCTTGGACAAGTTACTTAACTTCTCTGAATCTCAATTGCCTTGTCCGTAAAAATCTCAATACCTTGTACTTTAACGAGGATCAAATGAGAAAACAGATGTAAAAGCATGCCATATTCCAGAAAGTTCCTATACATTTAAAGTATTATCACTACATTTCTTATGAAAGTTTTACCAGCAGACCACATCATACCATAAACATAAGAACAGTCCAAAGGATGATTTAGGGCATAGAGGAATTTGGATTTGGGGAATATCTTGCTCAGGAAGGAATTCACCCCTCTTAATACTATTTATATAAAGCACAAGCCCCCTCAGAGTTCTGGGTTCCTGGCTTGCACACAATTTTAATCAATTCTTACAGCTTGTTTCTTGGCTTAAAATACCATCAGACTTGAGGACTATCTTCCATTTCTGGGTTCTCAAGTTGGATCAGGCTCAGGAGTGGGGGGAAGGACACACCCATGCTCAGAGGGGAAATGCCCAAATCCAAAATAAACAAAACCACACAAAAATGCCCTCTGTAAGGCCTTTATGTTGGGATCATGTAGCAGGGTGAGGCTCCTGGGAGGTACTGAGCCCATTTCCGGGTGATCTCGAGGAAGGCATGTCTGAAGGCACGTCTGGTGCTACCCGGGTACTGAGGGGCAGGCAGCCCCAGTGTTGCTTCCATCTGTGTCAGTACAGGGCCGTGTCATCAGCCCCACCACCTCCATCTCCCACATCAGCGAGCCTTTCTGCGGTGAGTGTACAACACACACCAGGATGGTCTCCACTCTGCTGAGGCAGAGAGCTCATCCCTTGGACGTGGGCATTTGTTGGTGAGAATTGGTTAGCTTTTATTTCAGACGGTGTCCCCACTGAGTATCACTGTGCCCATCTCCTAGGAGATGGTGGGCCCCTGGAAGGCCAGTACCACAGCATGTTGATGTTTGTCGCTCTATTCCATGGTATAGGGTAGGCCCTCAATAATTGTTCACATCAGTGAATGGGAAATCTGCCTGCAACCTCATTTGCATTTTCCAGGTAAGACATGGAAGGGCGTTAGGCATCCATGTGTTTGGTCTTCACTTAAGCATCCATTCTTTCATTCATTCATTCAACACTGAGCGATTCCCCATGTGTCAGGCACTGTGCAGCAGAAAGCGACTCAGTGACAAATGCTCTCAGCAGAAGTTTGTACAAAGGGCAACAGAAGCAGAGAGGCAGGTTAGTTCTTAGTTATGCTTTTGGGAGACAGCAGGGATGGCAAAGGCTTCCCAGAAGAAATGGGGTCTCTGCCGGGCCTCTAAGGGTGAGCAGGAAGTCTGTGAGCAGAAAAAAAGGAAGAGCAGCAGCATCCTGGATGGAACAGCATGAACAGAGGAGGAGAGAGGCCAGAACATACATCTGTCATTTTGCTGCTTGGGGCTAGTTTTTTAGAGAGGGGAAAGGTGGATGCAGCCAGAAACTGGGGTAAGGCAGTGCAAGAAAGGCCTGAATGCCATGCTGAGAATGGGTTCACTTATCCCAAGGTGAGCAAAGACCCATCACAGATTTTTGGGCAAGAGCACGTCATGATCTGTTTTTACCAAGAATGCTTATCTTACGTTAATTTGTCCATTTGTCTGCTCTCTGCAACAAGGCGGTGTGCAGTAAGCAGGAACAGAGCCTGGCTGTCCCTAGCACAATGGCTGAACACAGGAGGAGCTCATCAAATAGCAGCTTGAGGAAAGCTCATTCGCATTCCAAAGGCAGGCTAGAGGGTGACCCTCCTCCATCACCTGCTCCTTTAAGCTGGAAGGTGAGCATGGAAAGCAGGTTATGAGTAGGGGTGTGGAGATGACATGGTGGCCGTTTTCCTGGGGCAGCAAGGCTTGCCTTGATGAGGAATAACAGAATACAAGCAAGAGAGGAAAGCAAACGTCCCTCATGGAGAAGGAAAATCAGGAAGAAAAATGTGGATTCTGTATGGTAGGAAACAACATGGAATGAAGAAGCTTCCTCTAAGCTACCAGCTGGACCTTCTGCCTGATCCCTTCCAGCTGGCAGGAAGTTCCATCTAGGGGGCACACAGACCCACGTTCTGGCTCCAGGAGGTGTCTACCCAATCCTGAGGTCATCCCTCTGAGTTCCAGCTACTCATCACTCCCTGAAGTTGCCCAGCTGGGCCTGGGCCAAGGGACCTACCCGTGGGGGAGTCCAAGAGCTCAGAGTCCGCACAACTCTACAGATACATGACTGTGGTAGGGGTTTGCAGCATCCTCACCCTGCATGCATCCAGGGGAAACCCAGACTGTCTCCAGGTCATGGAAAATGTCCAGACCGAGCCCAGGAGCTAGATACAAGCCCCTGCCAGCAGTCCCACCTAGCAACCAACCTCAGCTCACTGCTGGGCAATTTAGAATTGCACTGCCAGGGTTTGCTTTCCTAGTCTATCAGGGCCCAAAACACTGTAACAAGAGTTGTGTTTTCTTTTCCTCTGTTCTGGGAAGGGAAATAATAACAACGGCTACTGTTACAGAGCACCTATTCCATATTCAGCACTTAGTGCTGCTTCTCTCTAACCCTTACAACAACTCTGCCAGGTAGGTGTTATTATTCACATCGAAGCTAGAAAACTGAGGTTTGGGTGTACTCTGAATCCCAGCAGAGTAAGGATCAAACCCCTGTGTGTCTAAGGCCAAGTCAGGGCTCCCCTTAGCACAGTGAGCTGCCATAGAAACAAACAAAAACTCATGAACCTGCTACAGCCATCGGGGCCTACGGGCTCCAGCAACTCCTCCTACCTCTACCAGACCTACCAGGGAAAAGACAAAGGAGCTCATTTTGAGGCTGGTATCCTCGAGCCAGCAAAGACACAAGAAAACAAGTTAATTATCCATAGCAGTACCAGGAAGGAGATGCAGGTGCAATCCAGGCAGACCGTTTCCTGCTTGGTGTATTCCCACCCTTAGGTCCAAAGGCCTGCCCAGGCCTCACCCTCCTGGGCGAAGACTCCACAAGACGTCTTCTGTTGGAGGTATTAAAAATAGTATTAAAAATACTATGACAGTTGGCAAAAGGGGGGGGGGGAGATCACGCTAAGGGGACTCACAGCAGGTCACTCCATGAGGCAGAGTATAAGCCGGGGCAGGGACCTATGTGTGGGACTACTGGGCACACCACACCCTCTCTGGGCCAGAGGCCCAAGCCAGAATTGGGGTGTCTTCCTGGGCTCTGCCTCTGCATCTCCACATCTAACTGGATACCGAATCAATCCTCAGATCGACCTCTGCAATAGATCTTGAATCTGTCCTTTCCTCACATGTCACCCAGATTACTGCGTTATCCTCCTAGCTGCGCCCCCAGCCTCCCGGCTGTCCCCAGTCTATCCTCCCAGCCAGAGGGATCGTTTTGAAACACACCCTGGCTCCTCTCACCTTGCTGCTTGCCTGGCCCCCGTGTATCTCTCAGGGTAAAGTGCAACCTCCTTGGCTTAGTGTTCACGCCCTGTGTCTGCCTCCTGCGCTCCTCCTGGCATCTTTCCCAGCCACTCAGCACACACTCCCTGTGCCCGTACTTCCTGAATGCGCTGCTCCGTTTTGTGACTCTACAATGCTGGCCTCTCTTCCACAGAAGGCCATTCCCCTCTGCTCACTCCTGCCAGTTGTTCAGAACTCAACTCAATACCACCTCTTCCAGGAAGCCCTCTCTGAAACCCTACTCTGACTTAGGTCTCTCCTCCTTCCATCTCCCCAGCCCCCTGTGCTTCCCTCTATCAGAGCACTTACAGTTGTTGGTCCTTCTCTTCTGTCTCCTACACTAAATTCTCTGGAAAACAGGAACTAAGCCCAGACAGGTCCTCAGTGGATTTTGCATCTGCAGCAACACCCAGGCACCCAGCACAGTGCTTGAAAGACCACAGGGAATTTTGGATAGAAAAATGAATGGGTCTCCTCCCTGGCAAACAAGTCATGGGTTTGATCGCAAGTCAGAAGACCTTTATGCTGCAGGTGTCTGTAAAGGCTCACCAGCCTTTGCAATTGAGCTCTGTTACTAACAGAACCAGTCCTTCTACTTTGACCATATGCTTGCTTTACAAAGTCCTGTGTGGTCACAGTAAACTTTTCTCGGCCCTGAATACCAGTTACCACAAATGATCAGTGGCCCTAGAAGCAGTTTTATGGCCATAGCCCAGGGCAGGGCAGAGGAGGTCAGCCAGTGGTCCCTGGGCTCCAAAATGTATAAGCTCCGGTCAAGGAATGCTGGGCCTGGAGAGCAAGCCAACCTCAGCAGTCCTCTAAACGCTCCTAGGTCTGCCCAGGACTTACTCTTCATTACCAAAAAGTTCAGTCTTTGAAATATGTTTGGTTTCAAGCTTCCTGTCACTGGTCTACTTACTTAAAAATTATGCCCAACCAGCTCCCTGAGAGAGACATGGTGCTGCAGTCTGATTAAGAAGCCTCTTGCAGGCCGGGCGCCGGTGGCTCACGCCTGTAATCCTAGCTCTGGGAGGCCGAGGCGGGTGGATCGCTCGAGGTCAGGAGTTCGAGACCAGCCTGAGCAAGAGTGAGACCCCCGTCTCTACTAAAAATAGAAAGAAATTATCTGGCCAACTAAAAATATATATACAAAAAAATTAGCCGGGCATGGTGGCTCATGCCTGTAGTCCCAGCTACTCGGGAGGCTGAGGCAGTAGGATCGCTTAAGCCCAGGAGTTTGAGGTTGCTGTGAGCTAGGCTGATGCCACGGCACTCACTCTAGCCCGGGTAACAAAGTGAGACTCTGTCTCAAAAAAAAAAAAAAAAAAAAAAGAAGCCTCTTGCAGTCAGCCCCTGTGTGCAAAAAACCTGAGATGCAAACTGAAACTGGAGAGAGGTGGACACGTTCCATGGCATCATTTCTTTCCCAGGAGCTCAGGGTTTTCCATTGACAGACACAGGAGGAGGGCTGAGTGGGCGCCGGGCGCCCCCTGGCAATGACACTAGAAGGGACTGGGCCCCTCCTTCCTAAACTCTGGTTCTTTTCCCTTTCTCCTCTTACTGACCTTGAGATCAAAGTGAGCAATTTTCTTTGTGTGAAGGTAGTTCACCCCATCCAGGATCTGCTTAATGAAGCTGGTGGCCTCCTCCTCACTCAGTGACTCCTTCTGGGCCAGGAAATCGAAGAGCTCTCCTCCAGACACTCTGCAAGACACCAGCGGGAGGGCCCAGGCTCAGTCAGCCTTGTGTGTCAGGAGGCCAGGCTGACGGGTGCAACCCCTGAACCTGACAAACCACCCCCCTCCCCGGGGACCCTGTATGGCAGAATCCCCCTCATTCATGCCATAGGCTTTATCCAACCTGCACCAGGAACTGACTTGGCTTCTATTTGCTGTGTTCTTTCTTTTGGATCACAAGGGCAGGAATCACCCTGAGGGTGTTGTCAGAAGGGCCACTGCTTACGCTCTAGGCCCACCTCCCTGGTTACCCTGGATGTGGCCTTCTCCCCGCCATTTGCCTGAGATGGCAGAGGACAGAAACAAGCACTGTGAGATGACGCCATGGTCTGAATGTTTGTGCTCCCCCTCAATTCATATTTTGAAATCCTAACCCCCAAGGTGATGGGTATTAGGAGGTAGGGCCTTTGGGAAGTAATTAGGTCATGAAGACAGGGTGCCCTCACGAATGGGATTATTATCCTTATAAGAGTGACCCAGAGGGCTCATTCGCCCTTTCTATCATATGAAGTTACAGTGAGAAGACAGCCATCTATGAGCAAGCGAGCCCTCACCAGACACTGACTCTACCAGCACCTTGATCTTGGACTTCCCAACCTCCAGTACTGTGAGAAATAAATTTCTATTGTTTGTCAGCTATCAAGTTTACAGTACTTTGTTACACAGCAGCCTGAATGGACTAAGAAGAAATTGATACCAGGAGTGGAGTGCTATTGTGACAAACATCTAAAAACGTGGAAGCGGCTTTGGAACTGGCTAACAAGGGCTGGAAGAATTTTCAGGAACAGGCAAGAAAAAACCTACGTTGCTATGAATTAACCATTAAGGGTGAGTCTGGTGAGGGCTTAGAAGGAGAGGAGATTTCTCAGCCTTCTTAGAGAATACCCATGTGGGCATGAAAAGGATATTCGTAGAAATATGGATGGTAAAGGCCATTCTGATGAGGTCTCAGATGGAAATGAGGAATGTGTTATTGGGCAATGGAAGAAAGACCATCCTTGTTATAAAGTAACAGAGAACTTGGCTGAACTGTGTTTGTGTCCTAGTGTTTTGTGGAAGCAATAAATTGTGAGCAATAAAATTGGATATTTGGCTGAGGAAATTTCTAAGCAAAGCATTGAAGGAATGGCCTGGTTTCTCTTGACTGCTTATGGTAAAGTACAAAAAGAGAGAAATGATTTAAAGATGGAATTGTTAATCAAAAGGGAATAAAAACTTAAAAGTTGGAAAAATGTTCAGCCTATTCATATCAGAAAAAAATGAGAGAATCTGTTTGGGAGAAAAAAAAGGTATGACCAAGCACTGTTTGGTAAGGAGATTAGTGTGATCAGCCATCTCAAGGGAAGCCAGGTGCTATTCATCAAGACAATAGGGAAATTAGTCAGCCACCTAAACAGAAGCCAGGACCTATTGTCCTAGACTGTTAGAATGACCCTGAAGTCATTTCAGAGATCATGGAAGGTAAGGGGGAGGCCCCTTTCATCACAGATCCGTAGGCCAGGGCCTTGGGGGCAGAATGGTATCAACGGAGGGGCCTCCACTGCCCAGTGCTGCCTTACATTGTAGGCTCTGCTCCCCAAACTCTGTTGCCACACTCCTTAGCCACACCAGGTGCGGCTCCCCAAGGGCAATGATGTAGCATGCTCTGTGCCAAGCAAAGCTGGTAGGTGTGTGTCTGCCTCCACCTGAATTTCCAGCTCTAGGGCAATGGCCAGCAGAGCCATGGGGGTGGGGTTGCCCTGAGACTCCAGACCAGTGGAACCACTAGAGTGCAACTTCAGCCTGAGAGAGTTACAGGCAGGCAACTTCAACCCAGTGGGCCTGGAGGGCAGAGCATTGAGCCAAAGATTATTCTGAAACAAGGTTTTGAACTAGCTTGGGACCTGTCACTCCTTTCTTCTTTCCTACTTCTCCCTTTTGGAATGGGAATGTCTATCCTATGCCTGTCCCACCATTGTAATTTGGAAGCACGTAACACATTTGATATCACACGTTCACAACTGGAGAGCAATTTGCCTCAGAACCAATCGTACTTTGAGTCTCACCCATATCTGATTTAGATATTTTAGATGAGACTTTGGACTTTAAACTTTGGAGTTGATGCTTGAATGAGTTAAGGCTTTTGGAGCTACTGGGATGCAATGAATGTATTTTACATTTGAGAAAGACATGAATTCGGGGGCCCAGGGACAGAATGCTATAGTCCGAATGGACTAAGACAGATGATAAAGAGGAACAAATGTTAGGCCAGAAACTGGAGACCCAGGTTCCATTCCAGCCCTGTCACTGACCTTGGACAACTCACTTCCCTTCTCCAGGCAGGCCTTGGTTTCCTCTCTTGCAAAATGAGCATCCTGGACAAGATGGCCCTAAAGCACCTTTTCTTTAATTTTACAAAAGATGGCCCATTCATAGGCTCAAGAGAATCCAGTCATGGTCCTAATTTTTTTTTTTTTTTTTTGAGACAGAGTCTCACTCTGTTGCCCAGCTAGAGTGAGTGCTGTGGCGTCAGCCTAGCTCACAGCAACCTCAAACTCCTGGGCTTAAGCGATCCTACTGCCTCAGCCTCCCGAATAGCTGGGACTACAGGCATGCGCCACCATGCCCGGCTAATTTTTTCTATATATATTTTTAGTTGGCCAGATAATTTCTTTCTATTTTTTTTAGTAGAGACGGGGTCTCGCTCTTGCTCAGGCTGGTCTCGAACTCCTGACCTCAAGCGATCCACCCGCCTCGGCCTCCCAGAGTGCTAGGATTACAGGCGTGAGCCACCGTGCCCAGCCATGGTCCTAATTTAAACATAAGACCCCACTAATTATATTAATCTCTAAAAACTCTAGAATACTACTTTTTTCACACTTCACACTCCTGCACCCTATGGTTGATGTGACAAGAATGGAGACCCACAAGGCAAAAAGAATCTCCTCTAGGATTTAGAGTTGCTAGATACTGGGATTTAGAGTTGCTAGATAAAGTAGATTTTTACTTGCTAAATGTGGCAACCCTCCTGGGCTTGTTTATCCTCTGACAGATGCTGCGGTATCCGGGCAGCATGTGCTTTTCTGGGGCTGGAACAGAGCCAAAGGTCACCACAGTAAAAAAAAAATCTCAGGAAGAGATCTGGGCCAAGGAATCCAGGATCTTGGGATCATTTAGAGAACCTGTTTACAATGCAGGTTCCCTGGTCCCACCATAGACCTTAACAAATTAGATTCTCTAGCAGAGAGGTCTTAGAACCTGTATTTTTTACAATAACAACATAATAATAGTAATTACTATTCACTGAACACCTACTCTATGTTACATGCTTTAAGCACACTCATTTAATCATCACAATACTCTCTGAGCTAATGATTATTATTTTCCTGTTTCACAGTTAAAGAAACAGAGGCTCAAAAAGGTTAAGTGACTTGCCCACAGTCACACAGCTAGTAAGGAGCACAGTCAGGATTCAAACCCAAGCAGAATGACTCTCAACTACTATATCACACTGAGTATCCTCAGATGATTCTTATATGGCCAGAATGGCTCTATCCCAGCTTTGGGAATCACTCCCTGCCACCTAGTCCACCCTAAATAAACAGCATCAATATTCTTCTCTCCTTTCTGTAAAAATGCCTAGAAACACACCTAGACCCACTTAATAATCTTAGCGTCATGAAAAGTAGAACAACTGGATATGACGTGGTGCAATAGGAAGTACACAGCAACACTTCTGACACACTGCGACCTAAAAAATTGCACCTAAATCTGCTTAAGCCTCTTGTTTAGCACTATCAACAGAACTTTCTGCAGTGATGCAAATGTTCTATATATATATCCAATACAGTAGCCACTAGTCACATGTGATTACTAAGCACTTGAAATATGGCTAGTGCAACTGAGGAACTGAATTTTAAATTTTATTTAATTTTAATTAATTCTAATTTAAAAACTGAAGTGGTGTAAAATATTTCCCATGAAACACAACTTTATTGTTTTGATAGGATCGCATTTCAGTTTAACCATTGCATTGCATATGAGTTGAGAAGTGTAAAATTCACACTGGATTTTGAAGACTTACTATGAAAAAAAGAATGTAAAATATCTCATTAACAATTTTTATATTGACATGTTAAAATGATATATTGTATATGTTGGGTTAAATAAAAATTATTAAAATTAATTCACCTCTTTCTACTTATTCAATATGGCTACTAGAAAATTTAAAATTATATGTGGTTCATATGTACATTTCTATTGGAAAGCACCAGTAAGAACGGTACCTATTCTAGATCTAACTCTCAGTTTACAAGAAATACAGGAACAAGTTCCTACCATGAGGAAGGAATTAAGTCTAATGCAAACTGTAAGATCATCAATGGGACAGATAACCTAGTTTTTCCAACGTATCAATACCATCAAAAAAGAGAGAGAGAGGAAGGTGAAAGGGTGAAGAGAGTGAGACAAGATGGCACATTTGTTCGTACCGTCTCATAGAGCTACAGTGCCCCTCTGCTCAGAGTGAGCTGGCTGCGGCCTCAGGTGGCTGCCTGGGTGTTGGGGATGAGGCTGGTGTATCAGTTTCTCAGTATCTCATGAGTGAGGTCATCCTGCCCCTCACTCCCACCTGGGACAGGTGCTAGAACCTGGCACATCCTCCCAGCTGCTGAAGGAGTAACCCTGAGTCTACTCTGCAGACTGGGGTCAAAGGGCCAGGACAGTCACCCTAATCCTTCCACAACAAAGACTCAACCTTCACTTTTGGGTGGGGCATGTGAGAGTACTAAGGCTCAGCTTTTCTTCTTGTGAAACAGGAGTGGGGGAAAAAAATATGGTCTCATTGCCACCTTCAGAGGTGGAGGTGGGAGTGGGAGGAATCTTGCTGCAATGTTGGATAAGTGCTGAGAGATCCTTGATAAAGCCCTTGACATAAATACCACACACCACGTCACTATCGGTGGAGGGGAGAGCAGCAGTGGAAGAGGGCTTGATTTAGAGTTTATCTGAAGTTTACCACCAGTGCAATGTGCTTTCTCAAACATTCCATCACTTGAGCCTCACATCCGCCCTGAGGGGTAAATGGAAACTCTGTCCCCATTTGTCAGATGAGGAAACTGAGGCCTCAAGAAAATAAGTGGCTTGCCCAAGGTCACACAGCTAGTAAGTGGCAGAACCAGGATTTAGACCCAAAAGGCTTAGCCCCATTCTATCACGTGTCCTCTCACCACGATCCCTCCACATGTGACAAAGCCTGAGTCGCTGATGCAAGAAGGAAAGCCTCCAAGCCAGCCCAGGCACTGGGCAGCCCTCTGACACCCCTGCTCAGCTGCATCCAAGCCCTTACCACACTGGCTTCACTGTCGGTCTCTCTCTACCCAGCTAGATTATGTTTGATTCTACAGTATCTGGTGTGAGAAAGACACTCAATAGAAGTATAGTAAATGAAAGAACAAAAGAAGGATATAAAACATTAAAAATATCAACATGGCTGGGCATGGTGGCTCATGCCTATAATCTTAGCACTCTGGGAGGCTGAGACAGGAGGATTGTTTGAGGCCAGGAGTTTGAGATAAGCCTGAGCAAGAGCAAGACCCCTTCTCTACAGAAAATAGAAAAATTAGCCAGGCATGGTGGGGGCCTGTAGTCCCAGCCACTTGGGAGGCTGAGGCAGGAGAATTACTTGAGCCCAGGAGTTTGAGGTTGCAGTGAGCTATGAGGACACCATTGCACTCTAGCCTGGGTGACAGAGCTGGTGAGGCATGGTCTCCTTGGGATGAAGAAGGGAACAGCCCCTGTGGCCCTCAAACTCTCCCCCAGGGACTCAGAAAGGTGGGAGGCTGATGACCTGCCTGGGGTAACTGTCCAAGCCCTGGACACCAGGCTGGGGACATTCACATCAATGCTCAGTCATCTCTTTTCATAGCCCAGTCAAGGAGCCTGTCTTTTATTTCTTTTCCCCCCTAACAGTTTCTAGCAAGGGCTTCTCAGCTGTAAGACCTCTGCTCTGGAGTCATTCCCCAACTCCTTCCGGAGTTCTTTCCTCTCACATCCTAAATCTCTTTAAGATAAAAAGCAAAACCTCAGAGCCTGGCCTCCTCTCTTCTCTCATATTCCCAGGATTGTCTCCTTCCTGCTAATCTGACCTTTGCCTCCGTCCTCCCTGCAGGTTGGTCTGCCTGCTGGAAATGCTTTTCAGACTCTTCCGGGAATGTGTGCGCAAATGCCCTGCGTAGGCAGCAATGGGGGAAGGACACTGCCAGAGCTGCTGGGCCCCAGGAAGCTGGACTCAATTCAGGGAACTGGGAAGCACCGCCGCCACCCTGAAGTACTCTGCCGGGCCTTTCTCTGGTATGCAACCACCAGGGCATCGCTTCCCACAGGCTTGGAGTCAAGAGGGCCAGCGACGGGAGGCCTGCCCAGCCCTGCCAGGGGAGAAGTACATTTTTCAAGGCAAGCTTCACATGTATCATGAATTAATCCACTGAGATTTTGAATATATTCTTTATACCATACAGAAGTCAATTTATATGGACAACTAAATCCTTCCCAACCCTGCCTTCAATAGCCATGATCAGAGGCAGCTGCTTCTAAGGAGGTCACAGATGGGATAATAACAGCTGAAGGGAACTTAAACCAGGGCTGGGTATGCCCTCCTAGTGCTGGGCACTTCAGCAGAAACCAGGAGGAAGCCCTGCAACAGATAACAGTTGCTGAGAGGGGCAGTGGGATCGGGGTAGACTCATCCATAAAACCTGCAACTGAGCACATTTCAACTAAGGGGATGGACACTAATACCATGTTCAACAATTGGGCAAACCCACTTACCTATTAGGGCACAGTGAGGATCAGGAGGCCAAAGACTCCTGATCAGCCCAAGAGGAGTTACCAAGTCCAAGCACAAAGTCCATGAACTCCTCTCCTGGGAGGTCCTCCCTCTCAGACCCTGGCCACACATGGTTAGGCACAGTCTTAGCAAGCTTGGGTCTTTTCTAATCTCACAAATCCTTAGCATTCCACACACAGGCACCCTGAGAGCAATGAGACAGCTTGGAAGTGAAGGCAGAGACAGAAACCGTGAACAAACAAAACTCAACAAGCACAGCAGCCCAAGCAAGTCGCAGGAGCACCGGTGTGGCAGCTGATGTTATGCACGGTGCACCTGCGCTCACTAAAAGGCAGACTGTGAGCCTGCTGGGAGAAACAGGGACGGCTCAAGGGCAACCCATCCGCTCCTGGGTTTGTACACTCAAGGGCAACCCATCCACTCCTGGGTTTCTACAAACAGGGAGAAGCAGGTAATTTCACCAGCAATTAAAGAAGTGCCAATTAAAACAGTAAGAAGGTATTAATTTATAACTATAAAGATCAATAAATAATGAAAAATGTTTTATAACCAATGACTCAGGGGTGGCAAGGCTGCAGGCCAACAGGAACAGTCCTGCGCTGCAGTGGTGCCGGTTACCCAACACCCTCCCTCGAAAGTGAGGACATCAAAGCCCCAGCAATGCAGCCTTTGACCTCATCACCCCACTCCTGCAGAGTTTAGCTAAATCCTAGGGATTTAGTGGAAAGAATTAAATCAAAATAAAAGGGGGAAATCAAGGGAGGAAAGTTGTTTTAATCAATATAGTTTGTAAAGGTCAAAAGTTGGGAAATAAAAACCAAATGTCCAACAACAGGGAAACACTGGCATGTAGTTCAATGAAACAGGATACAGTCAGTTAAAAGAGAAAAGGCAATTTATGGAATTATGTTAACTGGGAAAAAAAGTAGAGCAGGAAATTATACAAGTACAATGATCGTATACAAATAAAGATTGAGGGGAACCACAGAAAAACACAAATAGCAGTGTTTGGGTTGTAGGATCATGAATGTAATATCTTTTTAGTTCCTGAAAGTTTTTTTTTGGTAATAAACTTTTAACAAAGTGGCCTGGCCTTCCCAGCAAGGTATGCTTGTCACTCTTTCTTGAGAATCAGGATGCCAACTGCTAACCCTTAGTCTTGGGGCATGCCACACCTCGGGCTGTCCACACCTGGGGGGCCCCATCTGGCTTCTTTTTTTTTTTTTTTGTTGAGGCAGAGTCTCACTGTGTCATGATGCAGTGGCATCATCACAGCTCATTCAATCTCAAACTCCTGGGCTCAAGCAATCCTCCTGCCTCAGCCTCCAGAGTAGCTGGGACTACAGGAGCACACCACCACACTCAGCTATTTTTTTCTATTTTTGGTAGAGATGGGGTCTCACTCTTTCTCAGGCTGGTCTTGAACTCCTGACCTCAAGCAATCTTCCCGCCTCAGCCTCCCCAAGTGCTAGGATTACAGGTGTGAGCCACTGTACCCAGCCCCCATCCGGCTTTTGTTGGGTCAGGCAGGTGCATGCATCAACTAGTCCTACTGGCCAGGCGGTCTATGGGAGAAACATGGACGACATTGGCAGCCAGAGAAGGGGAGAGCACGAGCAATTCTATACATTTAGACACTGAAATGGATAATTTAAGAATCAAATGCAAGAGTATGCAATTGCCCATCTGCTACTTAAATCTATATCCTGCCAACAACACAGTTGTTCTCAAATTAGAATGATCTCAAATGTCAGGTGGTCCACCCAATCTGTAGGCAGGTTAAGGATGGCTGCCTGGTTTACAGATGAGATCGAAGCTCAGAGGGTTGAGGTGACTTGCCAAAAGGCACAAAATCAGGGACTGCTGAGACAGATGCCACCATTCCCCGGCTAACTGGCAGATGCACACATGTTTGTGAGGCTCAGAACATTCTTAACATTGGGCATTTCTCTGGACTAGACACAGCCACTATGACTTGTGCCACAACCCAACTCAAACCCTATTGTCTGCCAGAGCCCCACTTCCCTGTTCCATGGAGATGCCTCCAGGAGCACACCAGGGTGGCCAGCCAACCCTCAGAGTGGGGGTGTTACCTATCCAAATCGCACTAAGCATAGAGAAGTCCTCTCCTAGGCCAGCATAAGGCCAGCCCGCTTCATGCCCACAGGTGTCTGCACCAGCCCTGTGGACTCAAGTCGGGCCCCACCACTTCCTGGCTATAGGGTCTTGTAAGTGATCTGGCTTACTGCTCCTGTCTGTAAAATGGGGATGAGAAGAGCCTCTGTGTGACAGCTGTGTTATGAGGATTAGGTAAGGTAATAGCATTTGGCACAGTGAATACAAAATAACCTCTCCATGTTAGTAAGACATTTCCCTCATCATAGTCACTGTAAGGATTGAACAAGATGACAAATATAAAGCACTTAGCAAATGCTTGGCTTACAGTAGGGCTCCCTAAATAAGAGCTATAATAATAAAGGCGTCAAACAGCACAAAAGCAGTGGATTTTCCCCAGGAAAGGGCTGGAGAAGAGCTTCGCAGAGCCCGGAGGACATCTGTTCTTCCCCTGCTCATAGATCAGATCTGTCCCTGACAGCCTCCCTGCTCCCCTCTCCACCCACTGGCCCTCTCACCCTCCCACATGCTCCTCCAGCCAGGAAATGACCCCAGTGCAGCCATTTCTTTCCTTTAATCCCCAGGGCCCAACAAAAGCCAGACTGAGACCATCGCCCTCTGCCCCTGCTACTCAGCAAGCTCAGCCCTCCTTTGGCCCAGTTTCAGAAGGAGGCTGGAGGTAACTGAGACAGAGGGAAATTGACTTTACCTGACTTCATCTCCTCTGGCCGAGCTTAGCCCAGGTTGCTGCTGCCCCCTGGGGCCTGTGGCCGGAGCTTCCACCACCCTGCCTGCCCCTGCTTCCCCTCTATTGTCCCAGCACTCCACTCACAGCTCGAGGATGAGCACCACGTCGGTGCGGTTCTCGTAGACGTCGTGCAGCGTGATGACGTTGGGGTGCAGCACCTGCCGCAGGATGCTCACCTCCCGCTCGATCTCCTCCCGGCTCACGCCACGCCGGCTCGCCCGGCTCTGCCGCTTCTTGATGAACTTGGCTGCATACTCCAGTCCCGTGCTCTTCTCCCTGCACTTCTTCACGATGGCAAACTGGCCGCTGCGGGGACACAGACCCACATAATCAGGTCATCGTTGTGGTCATCCAGGGAAGTGACCCCACTGTTAGCTACCAGGCCACACTGATTCAGAGTCATTCTGCCAGGACAGGACAGATCGTTCACCAGACAGCATCCCACCTGGCTGACAACCCGTGACTGAGTTGGGGCAGGCACTGGGCTTCCCTTTTGTTCATATGAATCCTGTACCTTTTACTGGGAATGAGTGTTAGTATTGTTATTCCCAGTGTACAGAGCTGAACACTGAGGCCCTGAAAGGTTATTGATCAGGATGACACAGGCTTGCCATTGCAGAGCCTCAGTTGGAACCCAAGTCTAGTATCCACCAGATGAAATCGCAGTGTCCATAAGCAGACCGGGTTGGTGGGGATCGTGGTTTGGGTGGGGGTTGGAGTGGAGGCAGCCTAACAAAGTAAGCTATCACAGTGGGAGACCATCACAGTGAGGGGGCCAGCATGACCACAGAGTTGTAAAATTAGGAAACCGAGGCACAAGGAGAAGTCTAGTGACTTCCCTGAGGTAATCACAGAGTTAATGACAAAGCCAAGCCTCAAAGCCAGACAGCCTGCTGTCCACCAAGGAGTCCAGACCATGTGTAGTCCCCTTCAGGCACTAGCACCTAGGGCTGGGCCTGGACACCCCCTCCAGGGACCGAGACAGCAACCATGAAATGGTGTCCATGCCAGAGTGTCAGGCAGCTCTAAGCCGGCTTCGCTGAGTGCTCGAAGGGCAGCCCACCCCATGGGGAAGGGCAGCAGCCTTCTGCTTCTCCATCACACTTCCGGAAATCAGCAGGAGCAGATCAAAGTCCCTGGAGCCTTCCCAGTGGCCGACCCTCCTGGGCATCCTCCCTGTCCCTTTCCACCACTGCCCACCGTTGCCCCATGTTTTCTTGCCACCCAAAATGCCCACTGCTTGGAGTAACTCAGAAAGTTTTAGGGTTCAGCTTAATGGCTTAATAAGGGTCCACCAGACTCCAGACTTAGGATACACTTTCTTGGTGGCTCTTGGGTAGAAGTCACACGCAATGAAATGCTCTGGATATTTGCCCCAACCTCAGAAAATAGCACTGCATCTGGACCACTCCATTATTAGAATAATCCTCAGTGAGACAGTCTTCAAAATAACCGGAGTGGCAGTAACAACAAAGCCAAGTTGAGCAAGCACGGAACAGATACGCCAACACTTTAATCCATTCTATGGCAACCACTTTAGAGATGTCACCAAACACAAATTCAAGTCTCTCTCCATCCCCTCATCTTCCATTCACTCAACACTGAGCATCTGCTCTGTGCCAGGCTCTGTGCTGGGCAGCGAGGGACAGGGACCAAAGGCACAGACAATGGGCACAAATGGAGAAGTCCTGGGGCCTGGGCTGGGCAGGGAAGGCTTTGCGGAGCCAAATTTATATTATATTATCCACTAACTCTAAAGTTTCAGCTATTTAGGCCCCAAATATTGGCTCTGAGCTGTCCACACATTAGGGACTGACGCAGGTGGAGTGAAGCCAGGCCTCTCAAAGCCAGAGTGAACACATTCAGTGGAATCTCTAACACAGATGGCCACTTGGAGCCACTTCGGGCCTCGGGGACATCAGGTCCCTTAGTGGGTGCCAGCAAACACTTGACAAAGCTTCCAGTCCCAGGCGGCTGTGAGTCTCAGCGTCAGGGCGGCCATGCTCCTCTCCTCTCCCTCTGACAGACACCTCACGGGGCTGCTGGCAGGGCCTGGCATCTCAGAGTATCCGTGACCTTTACACGCAGCCCTGAGTTCCAACAGGGAAAGCAAAGCTTAAGGATTTTAAGTGATGCGTTTAAGTTTACAGAGTACACAGGTGGTGGGGCAGAGCTTGGTTTGGCATCCAAATCCCCCAGCTCCCAGCCCCACGCCGTGTTGGCTTGTGAAGGGGCAAAAGGGTTTTTTTGTAAAGTAGAGCTAAATGTTTCAGGTTGCCTTGACATAGCTTCCCCTTTGTCTTATGAGGGAAATGAGGCATTTTCTTCTATATCACGTGCCTGAAAAATTTCTCAAACTCTCAAAAGGCAAGTGAGTGTTTGCTTTCCCTGAGTTTTCTCTTTATGAGAGCGCTGCGGCAGTGAGAGGTGACAGGGGCAGGCCTAACGTGCAGGCAGCTTCCCCCTCCAAAGGGAAGTATTTTGGGAGCCGGTGACCAAGACAGAGCCAAATACCAGGCAACACCACTCATCTCGCCTCTCTTCACTCGGGAGGGGCCTCCGCTCAACCTTCGTGGGGGCCTCAGGGAGAGCCAGGGCCCTGGCTGGTCTCCCCTCTCTTCGGGCTGTTTCCAGAAGAGTGAAGAACACACTCCGCTAGGCCCGGGCCCCAGGCTTCACGGTCAGACAGGCCTGGCCTCAGGGACTTATGCTGTCACCTGGGGCAAGTTGTTCCCTGCTCCGAGCCTCGGTTTCTTCATCTGTAAAACGGGAATCAGGATTCCCTGCTAGAGAACTGCGAAGACCAGGAATAATTTGCAGGGTTGGCCCACGGTCAGTACCAATAAACGGATCATGTGAAGGCTGAGCAAGAAGCACCCAGAGACACGAGTCGCTGACTCAAATGGTCTGGAACCTGCAACCAGAAAATCAGTTTAATTTTAAAAGACCCCAATGATTCCAGGGCACAGCCAGAGGTGAGAATGTCTCTGCTCCAAGCAATTAGCCAACTCTTTTAATCCTAAAGCAGTGGTTCTCAATCCTGGCTATACACGAATCTCTTAGCTCCATTTTACAGATTAAAAAAACCCTGAGGCTTAGAGAAGTTAAGTGTCCTGGTAGTTGGGCCAGGTAGCAGGGCTAGGACACAGACCCCTGTCTACCAACTCCAGCTTCCGTGAGACTGTCAAGGTAACTGACCAGCACTGGTGTACCGGAGGAGTGAGAAGGGTGATGGGTATTTTATCACTGATATTGTTTAGAATTATTGACACGTGGTGATAATAAAAAGCAGAATGATTTTTTTATTCAATTTTATTACTGGATTTTAAATTCTCAAAAGAAAAGGCACCCTCACGGGCTGCATCAAGGTAGACCACTGCCGGCCCCCTGACCCTCCGTGGGAAGCCGTGGCCAACCAGACCTGTTCTGTCAACCACCCGGGGGCTGCTAAAGGTTTTGTAGGGTCTATGAATAGAGTGGGTCTAACTCATTCCCTTTCTCAGATGACTCTAAAGTGTCCATGAAGAGTGTGATCCGCCCCAAAGTCACCCGTTTATCAAGGTGGAGATAAGGCAGAGCTGCACAGAATGCAGGGACCTGACCCAGGGACAAGACGCTGAGTGAGGTGAGCGGTATCAAATGGGAAGTGTTCCGAGGCAGAGGGACATGGAGACGGGGTTCCTCCTCCTGCTTCCCCACAAAGGTCCCTGCAGTTCCTCTTCCCACCCTGGAAAGCATTGAGTTGAGATGCCTCTCAAATTACCCTGCAAGTTTTCAGGGCCACAGTGCAGGATAATGCTTAGAAACTTCTAGTCAAGGCCAGCCCAGGTGCAGCCCAACAGGTAGGGGAATGGGACCTTCAGCCCATGTGTCTCCAAGGCCGGAGCAGCTCCAATCTATAGTCCACAGGAATCAGATCAGCCTGATCCCAGAGGGCCCACACTCAGATCCCACAGCAACAGTCTGTCTGGAGACGGTGTCACCGAGCCACCTCCCCACTCCTCTGCCTGGCTGCAGGGCCTCTGTGGCTGACCCTGCCCCATCTCCCTCCTCTTCCCAATAATCCATCCTCTAGCCAGGCTACCCCCAATTCCCATCAACAAGATCCTTTCCCTCATCGCTCACAGCAACCAACCTGTTTCTGATCTCCTATACCCATGTTCAGAATTTAGAGTCAAAAGACCCAGGTTCTATTTCCAGCACTGCTGCCTTTAGCAAATTGCATCACTCTGAGCCTCAGTTTCCTTGTGTGTCACACAGACATAAGAATATCCCAAACTCATCAGACTGTAATGAGAATGAAATGAGGCAAGGATGTGAACACACCATGTAAACCATGCTCTCTCCATGAATGTGAATTATTTCTTTCTGTCCCTTGGATCACCACATCGAATGAATGCTGGTCTCCATTTTCCCATCCCAGCACATTCTTGAACCTGATTCCGCTGCAAGGAAGCCCATCCTCAGATCCCAGCTTGGAAATAGACAGTGCTGGGGAGGACTGTGGCAGTTGAAAAGCAGGGTGCCCTGCTGGTGTCAGGATCCAGGAAGGCAGAAAACACTTGGGGACAGAGTTACTCGAGGTGAGGGCAAGCAAAGGACCAGATGTCCAGGAAACCAACACAGAGTGAAGAAACATAGCATCATCGGAAGTCAGAGCAGGAAGCAGGTCAGGATGACAGGCCAGAGAGATAAGGATAAGGAGCAAAAATTTACCAAAAACCCGGGGGTAGCGTGTCAGGCACTAGACAGGCAAGACGAGGAGAAGCCTGCAGGGAGTAGTGGCAAAGTCAGCACGCAACAGCTGGAGACTCTGGAGCGGCAGAAACATTAGCCAAGAACCTGCAAACAGAAGAGGGCACAGGGCCACTCAAAAGGACTTTTCTCCCAGCGAATGGGCCAAGCCTGCTGTTTAATGAACCCGTTTCTCCTCCCTGACCATGTTGCCACTGTCTTTCTTGACAATGGTTTTTAAATTTAAGGTGTGGAACCCTCTCTCAAATCTTTCACAGAAGTCTAATACGTACAACACTTAAAAAGCTGTGCTACTTTTGGGGAGAAGCACTCAGAGCCCATCCACTCACCATCCCCACCCATGAGGCCTAAAGGGGCTTCACAGAACCCCAAAAGCTCCAGGGAACACAGTTTGAGAAATACTGCTCTATGGCATGGAAGTAAGTGATCCCAGAGAAGTTTCAAACTGTAAATGAAAATAAAGGAGAAACAGAACACACTGGTGCTTCTCAGAATTATCATCTAGTCTTTTAAGAAGTCACTTAAACTCGTGGTCAACAGTGAGGAATACTTGCAGGGTAAGTATCAGGAATCAGACGTCTCCAGGGAACTGAGTCTGACCTATAAATGGCCCCTGTCCACAGAGTCACAGGTGGCTGCTCTGTGCTGGCCTGTGACAGCTGCTTTAACAGGTTAGAGATTGTTTAATTTCCTGGCCCTACAGACTAACTTCCTTCTTCTGGCCTTTTTTTTTTTGGTCGGAAAAACTCCGAAAGCACAAAAAGGAAGGAACCGTTTAGCAGAGCCAAGTCGGGCTGAGGTATGATTGCTCTTTGGAACCGACTTTTAAGTTTTAGCACATTTGATGCTGTTGTCACATGAGCATGAGCCCATAAGTCCAAGACCTGAAATAAATTAGGCTCAATTTAAGTCAGACTTGCCTATACATAGATTTTCACTGAAAATACACCTCAGTGTCCTCTGATATTTCCCTTAGTCTAGAATCTAGATTTTAGACGTAGGTACGACGTAGGTTACAGAGGAAGTGCTGGGCTTGGAGGGTACCACCCACCTACCCACTATCCACCCACCTGCCCATCTACTCACCCAGCCATTCACCCACCATCCAACCCTCATTTATTGATCACTGTCCTAAGTGCTATAAACAAGACACACCCCACAACCTCAAAGGCTTATGTTTTATTGCAGAGATCAAACACCAATGAAAAGGAAATCTATAGCATGGGTGTGAAAGAAATACGTGCAGCAGTTGGAGAGGCACGGAGTGATGCACAAATGCTTCATTCTGCCCCAAGTCATTACTCTCCACCCCACTCCCTCCCTGTCAAGCGGTCACTTTCTCAACGAAATACACCAGGAGGCTGAACTTGCCCTTTCGTCTCCTCCTTGTGGGGTGGAGGGAAAGGGAGAACAAGTGGTCAAGCGGCCAGTTGTGCTCAGTTGGGTCAGGAACCCTTCCCACCCCCCGAGTTCCTGACAGTCAGATGTATATTTGATTAGTGAAAGAACTTTAACAGAGCAGGTCGGCTTGCTCGCTCCCAGAAACGTCAGCCAGGCCCACAGCCTGGGCAAAGTCCAGGAGACTGGACCATAAAGTATAACACCTTAAACATGAGCTCGTGCTGCAGCACAAGAAAAGGATTGCAGAGAAAAGATGGAAAAATCCAGGGTGGCTTAAGGCTTTCCTATTACTGTGGGGGTGTAGGGTCGTCCTCATAAAAAGGTGACATGAACAGCTCATCTTCCAGACTACATCCCCCTCCCCAACTTGTCAGACTCCTCCCCTCTAGTACAAAGAGCTCTCCTGCACCTAGCTGGTGTCCTGTGAACTTTGCACCTTTTCCTGGCCCACATCCCCCTGCAATCCTTCCCACAATTCACGGGAGGTGACAAAGGATTTCCAAGGGTTAATCTGACCTCCCTCCAAAGTAACACTTTCACATTTTAACAGCATCTTTGACCAAGAGGGCTTTAATGGTGGCACATTTAGGCAAACATTGGACAAGTGGGGAAATGACTTGGGCATAGAAAGTTCTTTCCACTTGCCTAAAATTCACACTAAATAGATGGCTGCAAAGGACTACGTGTGTCTGCATATGTGAATGTGGATGTGTGCACAGATCAGAACCAATGATTTCTTGTCCATTTTCGTATGTACACATGGATCTTAAGGCCCAAGGGGTTCTTGTTGCAACTTCTTCATTGATACTCAACTCTTAGCCATCCAGGGTAGATGGTCTCTGTTTCTCAGAATTTCTGTGTTTTTTACCCTAAGTTTGCTTCCTCACCATTACTTGACAATGCCCAGGATTGCCTGCCTCTCTCAGACACTCGGGGCTGTAAATGGGGAAGACCACACGTTGTGGGCAGAGCTCAGGGTTAAGAGTCCTGGCTCCATCACCAACTTCCAACCCCCCTGCTCTCATGGGGCCTCAGTTTCCTTACCCAAAAATGAAAGGTTGGACCAAGGTACCTCTTTCAGGTCTCCACCTCCATCCCTGTTAGATTCTCTGATGCAGGTCAATATGTCACACATATGTATCAGTATGAAACACACCCTGTAGACATGCAGGGTGGTTTCTGGGTTTCCTATTGCATGAAGACTGACCACTCATGTGTTAGCTAACAAAATTTCCAAAGACAGAAGGGGACAGGGCTTTAAGCAAGGAGAGCAGATCTCAGGCACTCTCAGTGAGATGCCCCTGTACCATCTTCATGCCCAGCAAAATGCTGAACATTCCGAACACCATGGAAGTATTTCTATAACAAATGACCTGGGCATTCATCTTAGCCCCCAACTACCAACCAGGCTGTAAGAGCCTGAGAAGTAAGAACTGTTATCTTTATAACTCTCATAGGGCCCAGCTCAGCACCGGGCACAAAACAGGTATTCAGCCAGTGTTTGTAGAAATGATAATGTAAACAGGAGAAGCAGGAAGTGTGAGGGTGAAGGGCCTTGTCACCCTCAGCCTGCCCTCAGTGTAGCAGGAGCACTTCATTGGCAGACTCCCTTGAAAAAGAAAACAATCTTGATTTTTTCAATTACAAAAGAAAAATGTTCATTATTAGCAAAAGAAAAGAAAATATGAAAGCACAAAGCAGCAGCTAAGAATTTTCCTTAATCCTATCTTCCTGAGATAACCATCATTATGTAATATTTTGGCATCTGCTCTCATCGATTTTTTTCAGTGTATATGAAAAGTCTTTTTTATTTGTTCATTGTTTTAATGTAAGTGGCATGATACTGTACATACTATTTAGAAGCCTACTTTTTAAAATTCTCCACTTAAAAAATAGTTCATAAATATGTCCTCACATAATTAAAAATTCTTTTAATACCTAATTTTAGATAGCTGCATAATATCCCATTATACAGATAAACCATGGCATTAAAGGAAATTCTTTTTTTTCTCTTTTTTTTTTTTTTTTGAGACAGGGTCTCACTCTGTTGCCTGAGCTAGAGTGCAGTGGCATCATCATAGCTCACTGCAACCTCAAACTCCTGGGTTCAAGAGATTCTCTAGCCTCAGCCTCCTGAGTAGCTGAGACTACAGATGCACATCACACCCTGTTAGTTTTTAAATTTTTTGTAGAGACGGGCTCTCGCTATGTTGCTCAGGCTGGTCTCAAATCTCTGGCCTCAAGCGATCCTTCCCCCTTGGCCTCCCAAAGTGCTAGGATTACAGGCATGAGCCACTATGCACAGCCTTAAAGGAAATTCTTAATTTTGGACATTTATATTATTTCCAACTTTTGATATCATTAATAACATTATTATAAATACCCTTATGTATAAATCTCTGCATACATCCATGATTATCCTTCTTAAGATAAATTCTAAGAAGTAGAATCCTTCGTTAAAGGATATGTACATTTTTAAGGTTTTTGATGCTTGACAAATTATCCTCCAGAAACACTGTCCCAGTAACACAACAGCCATAAATATCCTCAGCCCTCCCTCTCCACCTCCCAAACATCTCACCAAATACTGGCTCACTATTTTTTTCCACTTCACCATTTTGATATTTGAAAGCTGATAGCTCATTGTTTTAACTTGAACTAATTAACTTGTAGCTGATTACTAGTTAGAATGAATATCTTTTCCCGTATTATTGGTAATTTGAACTGCCTACTCATATATGCTTTGCTAATTTTTCTATTGGGGTGTTTGCCTTTTTCTTATTATTTGTAAAAGTTCTTTACATATTTGTCATATTAACCCTTTGTCATGTAGGTTACAAACATTTTCCCGGATGGGCCAGAGTCGTTATGAGTTTACTCATATAAAGGAGCTGTAAGTCTTTCTCCGTATCAGATGATGTTAGCCAGTCTTTTCCCTTTACCTGTGTCTCCTCCTGCCTGTCACTTCAATCACCGGACTGCTGTGCCTCAGGGGCACTCTGAAGGGAGCAATTCTGTGCCTCAGTGAGACTCTTGCCACTGTTGGTCACCTAATCACTCCAGGTTATGCCTTCAAACTTCCCACACAAGCCCAGGGGATCCGTCACCATCCCTCAGCCCCCACACCTTGTCCTTTCCTCGAAGTCACCGCACTCTTGCTCCTGGCAATGTCCCTTCTATGGGCCAGGTCAGCTGCAGAGTGGGCCTAGTGCCTTCATGGTGGGCTACAGTTGCGTGGGAACCAGCACAACAGACCCCACTAGGGATGCAAAGCATCTCCCTGCCACTAAGTTATCCATTGTGTTTTACAGTGTCTTTTGTGACAGGACTCTCATAATGGCTTTCTTTCAGAACTTACTACCAAGAAGATGTTTGTCTACCCTGAAAAACTGATACCCTTCCTCATTTCAGATAACGAAAATGACATAATCTATGTTATTTCCTTTTTGTTGTCTTGGTGGTCAATGACAACTATGATGGCCTAGATCTTGGGTGTATTTTCTTCCTCTTCCTTTGCACCACTGGTTTGCAACTTGAGGGGTATCAGGATCATGTGGGGAGCTTGTTAAAAATGCAGATACCTAGGCCTTATCCATGTTTGCTGAATCATAATGCTCTGGAGGGCATGTGGCTTTTGGTCTTCTACCTTTATTTTGAAATGCTGTCTATGTGCCTCTCGTTGTATGTTGCCTTGAATCCTTAACATACACGAGCAAGAGGAACCATAAGTGGTTCTGTGCTGTCATCACTGCAGCATTCACTGGCTCAGGAAATAAGCATGGAGAAAAGTAGTGAGCTGCAGAGCGTGCCTGCAAAGACAGAGCCCAGCCCACTTCACAGATGGCTAAAGGACGGGGTCCCATCACGTTAAAGGCTTTTCCCAAGGGAGGACCACCCAAATAATCATTTGCATTGATCCTAATGGCCAAGTTGGTTGACTGCAGAACAGAAAGCAATTCCCACAGGAATAAAATGGTGCACCCCTTCCCCCCCCCCCATGCTTGTACATGCCCATTCCCTCATCCCCACCCTCAAAGGATTTGGCTTTAGACCCACACCCAGCCTCCCTATGACCACAAGCCTGGAGGGCAGGGTGAGGATGGAAGGAATGTCCAAGCCCTCTTAGAAGCATATTTTCCTCCAAACTCTACTCCCGCCCAGCCCCAAGTCCCAGGCAGAAGCCAGAACCTCTGTTGGGCAAGGGGCTCAGAGTATAGCTGTGCCGTCTTTTCTGTCATCACCACTCCCAATTAACAGCTACCAGGCGCCTTCAGGGCTGCCACACCTGCCCGGTTCCTCTAACTCTGCTCTAAGTCATTATAGGCTTTGGCACTGCCTGGCAGGTTTCCTTTAAGCCTAATTGTCAGGACACAGGAAAGGTATGTGTCACAGCCAATATGATTTGTTTTTTTCTTTGTCTACCCCAACTGAAATCTACAGTGAACCCCAGCCTCTGAAATGGCCTCTTTCTTCAAGAAAGCCACCACCAACTCTCCCTACCAACCTTGACCCTGGCTAGCTACCTCCAGGTGGCCTTATCCTCTTTCATGGCCTGCACTAGAGTCACAGAGGGGCAGGGGTTAACCAGTAGCACTCTGAGGGCATGGAGGGCTCAGATCTGGGAAGGACCTCAGGACAGCTCCAGCCCAGTCCCATTATACTAGCTGGCTGAGAAAACTTGGGTGAGTTTTGTCATCTGTAAGGTGGGCATGACAACAACCCCATAGGCTATGATGAGGATTTAATGCACTGATCCATGTAAGTGCCTGGAACAGCATCTGGCACATGGTAAACCCCATCAAATACGATTTTATTTTTAGCTCCCTAGGCTTTAGTTTCCCCACCCATGAAATGAAAATAATACCCTTATCTCATAGCACAGTTGAGAAAACTTAATTTGAGAAATGTGAGAACACTTAGCACAGAGCCCAGCACATCCTTGGTACTCAGTGAATGGCTTCTGATTGATGAAGGATGAGCCAATTAGACAATGAACATCATGGTTCAGAGCAAACATTTTTACCCATGTTTGCAGGCTGCCCTTTCCTGCCCCTTAATACCCCCCAAATCACCTACATGCTCAGAGAAACAAGCCCACAGAGCAGTCACTGGCTCCCACAGAGACCCGGGTCGGCCAGACAAGCACACGCCTGCCTTATCTCGAGTGATGGCAGGTCCAGGCTTTCCCTGTGGAGCAGAAGGAGAAGCCAGGTTGTGTCTCAACATGTCAGGGCCCAGGAGAGCCAAGGGATGGACTGTCTCCTTCAGGCCACCTGCCATCACAGTGTCCTCCAGGTCAGGGATTCTGCAGGGTCTCCCGCCTGGCTGGCAAGGCTCCTATTCACACAGAGAAAGGCACCCACATAACCTGGGTCCCAGGGTCTCTGCTGGGTGGGCTCACCCCCAGAGGAGACCCAGGGGAATTGCCAGGAAGCCCGGGCAGGAGTGGCTGGGATCGCCATGACCATAACAACAGGTACCCTCTGTGTGCACAGCTCTTACTGCCCCGGACTGTCCTGACTGTCTACTTGCCAGAATCCCACCCTCCACTGTAAACTCCTAGAAGGCAGGGACGGTGCTGTCTTGTTCACCATTGTGCTTTCAGCATCTGTCAGTGCTCAACGAGTATTAGTTGAATAAATGAATCTTGAGTGTAGGTACCTACTGGGAACACAAAAATGAACAAGAGGCAGTCCCTCATCCATGTAAGAAACACCAAATACTGGAAGAACACAGCTACCCTGTCCCCACCCTCGCAAATCTTCTCTTTGCTAACTAAACATTCTGTGTATTGACTCTCCCATGTCCTTGTGAAAGTTCTTTTTACCTCCAGGACACCAATCCCACATAAGGTATACAGTATGCACTTTGACACAGACTAAACTCAGCCCGGGAACACGGTGCGGACTCTGCTGGAAGCCGGCCCGTTTACTCTTCTGCAGTCACTCTCTGTTCTGGGAGGAACTTTCCCACGGATTCCAGAGGCAAGTAAGAAGCAAACTAATTTATTTGGTCAAAATCCCTCTTCCTCTCCAGCCCAGGAATTATTTCGCCAAGCTGGGGCTGGAGTCGGGACTAGCCACAGGCGAGGCGTCAGACCCAAGCCTTTCCACAGCTGCCAACAGCTGCTTCTCATGGAACTGCGGGTCAGAGCACAGGGGAGAATGCGCACCCCCTCCCCACCGTCTCACAAGGCACAGAGCAGGTCACGGCAGAGCAGCCCAGCACCCCAGGTCCCCACTCCTGTGTCTTTCTATGTCAGCAAGGATTTCCAAACTTGCTCTAGCAGCAGAGGCCTTTTTCTTTTCATTATTTATTTTTAATTTTTTGAAACAAAATAATAGATACAAACATGGAAACTGCACAGAAGGCCTTATGATGGAGATAGAATGCCCCCTGCCCCAGCTCTGCTTGCCAGAGGCAAACTTCGTTTTTGTTTGTTTGTTTGTTTTTGGAGACAGAATCTTGCTCTGTTACCCTAGCTAGAGTGCAGTGGCATCATCATAGGTCACTGCAACCTCAAACTCATGGGCTCAAGCAGTCCTCCTGCCTCAGCCCCCTGAGTAGCTGGGACGATAGGCATACACCATGACACCGGCTAATTTTTCTATTTTTTGTAGAGCCAGGGTCTTACTCTTGCTCAGGCTGGTCTCAAACTCCTGACCTCAAGCGATCCTCCTGCCTCGGCCTCCCAGAGTGCTAGGATTAAAGGCGTGAGTCACTGCACTGGCCTGGCAACCATTTTTAAGCCTTCTTGTATATAAGAATGCTTTTTTCAAATAAACCTTACATAGAAGTTTAATGTGCACAATAGATCAAAGCACAGATGCTTTGGTTGAAAGGGAAACAACACAAAGCACTTGTATGACTACTACACACACTTGTGTGCCCCCACACACAGCAGCCCCTAAGTCTGCACCACAGGACTCAATGTGAAAACCACACCACTACAGCAAACTTCCCCTCACATCACAGCCTCCTGCTTTTCCTGGGGGCCTGCTGTGGGGCAGAGGGAACCTCTCTCCCTGAACAGACATGCCTACCCTGGGCATACCTGGATTTTGTCCCCACAGCTCCCTCCACACCCAGACACCTGAGGTGTCACTATCTACAGCAAAAGACCCTACAAAGCCTCAGGTTTTCCCTAAAGCATAGGCTCTGACCGGGAGGAGAGAACTAGGGAGGAATCTGTGTGTGTCATAACTCACAGCAACACAAATAACTATTATAATAGCCAGTTGGGTTAGCAGTCATGTATACCTTAATATAAATTAATCGAATCAGATTGCTTTCCTGCCAATTGGCAGAATTCAGCTATGCTCGGGGAGGGGGGGAAAGGGAAATTTTGATGTAACTGGAGAAGGGGTAATGTTAGAGGTAGGGGAGAAATGAAGTACTTAGGGAGAAGGCAGAACGAGATGGGCTCTGCAGTGGAGGTCCCTGGGGTGCCAGAGGGCTGCAGAAGGGCGCCCAGAGCCTGGCAAGCTGGGAATAGGCGAGGACAAAAGGCATCAGAGGAATGCAAAAAGAAGGCAGTGGGGGCACCCTCTGATTGCTCCCTCCTCAGTCCTCCCATTCTTCAAAACACTTAAGTCAACGCTCTTCAACCACCTCCACTACCTGCCAAAACACAGAAAACAACAACAATAAAAATAACAACCTCTGGTCTGTACTGAGTTGTGCTGTGCGGCACCATCAGATGCCGAGGGCAGGCACTGGGTCCCTCTGCTATCTCTAGATCACTGTCCAGCCTAAGCAATCGGGGCTAACATCACCAGTGATAAGTCATGTTGGTATCACGTGCTCCCTGATATGAAGGGATGAGAAGGTCAGCTTGGCTCCAAACAAGGCCAGTTCCCATACAGGATGGTGCAATCTCCTTCCTTCCTCATCTTACCCCCAGATGGGGCTCAAGCACTCAAAACGTACATTTTCTCCCTCTACAATTCAGAGCAAATACACAACCTAAGAAGACAACGGTCTCTTCCCACTGGGTGGGGATGGAAGGAAGTGGGGGCATTAAGTCGTGATCAGAGCTGCCAAAAAGATCTTTCTGGAAATCTCCTGCTATGGCTCAAGCAGGTTGGTAGCATGTGCTGCCTCCCACCCCCACCACAGGGCTCTGGGCTGCACTTCCTCTCCTCACCGCTGGACACAGCACCCCTGAGAACACTGTTCCTCAAAGTGTGGTCCTTGGACCAGCAGCAGTGACTTCACCTGGGAGCTTGTTAGAAAAGCAGACTCTAGACCCCACCGCAGCCCTGCTGAATCAGAATCTGCATGCTGACATGACTCCCAGGTGATCAGGTATATACTAAAAGTGTGAGAAGTGCTGATTCAGAAAATATTACAAGGCCCCCATCCATTCCCTAACAGAATCCTGGGTACCCAAAATTGACTCCAACTTTCCTTTGGTTCGGAACTTGTTGCTGAAAATCTGTTTGCCTGCCTTGGTAAAGGCAGTATCATGAGCAAACACAAATTACTAAATATCTGTTGAATGACTTCCTTCCATGAATAATATTAATAAGAAGTAGCCCTTAAAGAGTGACTTTATGATTTGCAAAGTGGTTTCAGGTGTGTTCTGTCATTTCACACTCACAAAATCCCTGGGAGGCCCTCGGGCCAGGTATAACCGACTCCTATTACAGAGGAGCCAAGCTCAGGAGCCTTAGGATGCCACAGTTAGCCTCCAAGGCAGCATTTCTGATCCACATCTGGTGGCAATGTCTCAGCTCAACACCAATTAAACGTAGTGTTAGGAAGAAATGATGGGCTAGTTTAAAACGTTTTTATTAACAGAGTTCATCAGAAATGCCTTTTCTATTTGGGTCTTCTTTTTGGAAACATGAATCAGCTTTACATTCTCTAGTAATGAACATCCTGTGTAGGCACTTTGATAAAACACTTTGAAGACGAACAGGTCTTGAAAGGTCTTAATAGTTTCTCCTGTTTGTTCCTGTGTCTTCCATAGCATTCATCACGATAATTTGCACATAACAGCCAACAGTCAAAAATATTTTTTAATTAATTAATGGATGGATGACCAACTGGAAGATTTAACAGAACACATCCTAAACTCCCTCAGCTTCAGTTTCCTCTTCTGTAGAATGAGGGTAATATCTACCTATATGAGGCTCCTGTGAGACCTCTGTGACAATACAAGTTAACATGCTTTGTAAACTGCAACAGCCCTTGCAAATGCATGGCCTCCATCGATCTCATACAGACACAACAGGCAGCTAGTTGGTACGAGTTCAGGGTGCCTTTGCCCCCATAATAAATCCACTGGCTGTCATCTCATCTCTAAAGCATCATTCCTTAGAGTCCTCGGTCTCTTTAACAGAGAAATGCCTAATTGATGAAACTAGCAGGGGGGCGTGGGGTGTGTGTATGTGTGTGTGTTTTGTGGGAGTAGAGGTGGTACAGTAGAATTATGACTGAATCCTTTATCAACTTACTCAAACCAGAAATTAGCCTGACTAAGGAAAAACTTGCAACAGCAACAATTATAGGAAGATTTAGCAACAGCACTTCATCATAGCCACTGCTTTGCTCTGGCAGAGACCTCAATACACTTTACAGATGGCAAAATAAGGTCCTCATGCGGCATCCGATGCTTCTCTGCCTCTTTGCTGACCTGTGGCGGAGTTAAAAACCCAGGTTTAGCCAGCTGAGTGATCAAGAACAAATCAGTCATCCTCTCTGGGCCTTAGTTTTCTTATTCTAAATGAGGTGATGGGACTGGGACAAGATTCACAGTCTCCAAACTTCTTAGCTAGTAAAGCTTAGCATGTAGAATAGATGAAAACAGAAATGCTACGGGTGGGAGAGCCATGTGCTCAATTCCCTGTCCCCTTTACCCCTGTGATGTCCTGGGGGACCTGGGTTCTAAGGAACACCAGGTCGGATGAAAATCACTGGGTCAAATGTATTCCATGTTCCCTTCTGTCTCAACCCTAGGGGATTCTGTGATTTGTGCTGGGAGCTGGTGAAGAATGTCAGAGTGAACTGGGGGACAAAGTGATCCCCAAGTCAGGGGATCGTGCTATATAGGAAATTGGCCGAGTTTAGAGTTGGAGTATTCACAAGGCTAAGCAGACACAGACTGTGCCTGCTCGCGGAGAATGCAACCCTTGGGTAAGTTTGTCACTCTGTGCCTCAGTTTCCTTATCTTTTAAATGAGTTTATTAAATATTCCTTGCAGAAGAATCTCAAATAATGTATGGTATGTAGATACTTCCCCTTTCAAAAGGTGAAGCCTAATTCCCTTCCCCTCCAGTGGGAGCTGGACTGAGTGACTCACTCTGAAGAGAGTATGGAAAGGAGAAAGCAGTAACTTCACAGTGGGAGACCTGGCGGGCACCACCCAACTCAGCAATCGAGGCTAACATCACCAGTGGTAAGTCATGGTGGTATCGAGTGCCCCCTGACGTGAAGTGATGAGAGGGGCACTTCCCTCTGTAGTATTCTTCCTCAAAACCCCTAATCCAGTCTAATCATGAGAAAAGACATCAAACCCAAATTGAAGACATCCTACAAAATGTCTAACCAGTATTCCTCCAACTCCTCAAGATCATGAAAAACAAACAAAAAGACTAAGAAACGAAACACAGACCAAAGGAGACTAAGGAGACATGACAACTAAATGCAGTGTGGGATCCTGGATGGGACCCTGGAACAGAAAAGGACATTAATGAAAAAACTGGTGAAATCCATGTAAAGTCTAGAGTTTAGTTAATAGTTCTAATAAATAATTAGTAAATGTACTAATGTTGGTTTCTTAGTTTTGACAAACATACCATAGTTATGTAAGATATTAACGTTAGGGGAAATTGGGTGAGGGGTATATGGAACTCTAATATCTTTGTAACTTTTCTGTAAATATAAAATTATTCCAAAATTAATAGTGTATTATAAATACTAAGGCTGATAATAGCATCTGCCTTACAGGGTTGCTGTGAGGATTAAATGAACTAATGCAAAGGGCTTAGAACAGCATCCAAAGCATAGTAGGTTCTCTATAGACATTAGTTGACTATTATTATTACTAGTAGTTTGTGCCAACCCAGAAAATAGTCCTATTTTATGCTCTACTGTATTGGAGTTCATTTGATTTGAAAATATTTCAATAATGTCCACAACACTGAGACCGAGAGGCATGTCCACACAATAAGGTTGGTTTCTGAATCAACTTGGAATCAAGTGGTCTCATCCCATAAAAGTTTTTGTCAAATCTCATTAGATTTTTTTAAAACTTCAACTCTCATCAACTCATAGCAATCTTATTTCATCTGCATGCCTACCTGTTCCCTTCCCCACTAGATTATTTTGAAGCAAATCCCAGATATCATAGTATCTATTTCAATAATATCTCTCTAAAAGATAGGGTCTCTTTTTTTAAAACTATAACCACAGTACCCATCACACTTTTAAAAACTAGCAATAATTCTTCAATGTCATCAATATCCAGTTGGTGTTCATATTTCCCTAATTATGCCAAAAAGGTTTTGACAGTTTCATCAAATCAAAATCCAAATAATGTCATATATTGCAACTGATTGATATGTCTCTTAAGCCTCTCTCAATCTTTGATTCCCCGCTTTTTCTCTCCCCACAGTCTGGACTGTGCTGATCATTTCCCCATAATGTTGTTTACTTGTTCCTCTGTCTCTTGTATTTCCTGTAAATTAGTAGCTGAATCTAGAGGCTCGATCAGTTCAGGTTTGAGTTTCTGGCAAGACTCCTTCACAGGCAGTGCTGTGCACTTCCATCAGGAGGTACATAACCTCAGCTCTCTCTCTCTCTCTCTCTGATATTAGCAGCATTTGAAAATCAATGCCTAGATCCATTAATTCAATGGGGGGGGGCCTTCATTTTCCAAAAAAAATTATCATCCTCCTCCTCCATGGCTTGTCTCATGATGATACCTTTGCCTGCATGGGGCAGCTTGGTTTAGACAGGATGAGTGTTCTGAGAATTTTGAGATCCTTAGTGGGATATAGACTTTCAAAGACATTACTATGCCATTTGCAGGGGTAGGGGTAGGAGGGGTCTCTGCTAGGCCTCGGTGGAACCCGCTGGCTGCTTTGGTAGGGTCTTCCCCCTCAGCTTTTGTCACAGCAATCCCACAGTGGGCCCTTGGCTTTGCAATGGACTTTCTCACAGGCCCTGGGGCGCGCACACATACACAAATGCACTGAGCACACGCCGCACTGCCTCCCCAGCCAGCCGAGGATACAACCCAAGGATCCTACAGCTCTGAGAGCCACACCTTCCCTTTCAGCCACCACAGGTTGTTCTCTGACCTCGCATTCTTGGCTTCAGTACCAATATCAGTGATGACTTCTCTTTCTTTCCTTTGGAACATTAATTCCTTCTACTCCCACAACTCCTTTGAGATGAGGGTTTTCACAAGCTTTCAAAACACTCTCTTATCTAATCCTCCTAGCAATACAAAGAGTATTGAAGGTGACTGTCAGAGAGCTCTTACTTCCCAAACAGGGAAACTGAGCTCAAAGGCTTGGCTAGACCACCTGGTGTCCTGCTCTGGCCTCAGGCCTGCATTTAAGAGTGCAAGATTGTGCCTTTGACAAGACAAAGACATGTCTTCTGATTAAGTCCGATACCCATCCCTGGGGGTCTTCTGTCCTGTGGTCTCAGGCAAGGTGGGAGGCTCTCCTCAGAAGGGGTATCCAGTAGCTCATAGCAAATCATCCTACCTAGATTTTCCCAAAGAGTAGCAATTTCGAACACTTTGTTTTACTTTCAGGTTCTGTGGGTGAGGCCATGTGTTTTGATCAGGGGTTTAGTAAATACAGTCACCAAAGATATTAGGAACAAGAGCAGAAACTTAACTTCCCTTGACCTAAATCCTAGATACCAGCCCAGGAATGCCATGTGCAGTTCAGAAAGACATGCAGGTGCTAGAGAAGATGTGGGAGGTGATGGCTGAAATTACCCAGAAGGTGGGAGGACAGCCGTGTGCCCTCCCAAAATGGGAATGGGCTTGTACCAATCTGCCAGAGTCCCTCGAGCTTGAAGCCAACAGCAAACACTGGGAGACAGACAGCCAAGGTGGAAGTGGGCAGGGGAGAAAAACAAAAAACCATCAAACCATCTTGCCCACAAAGGAGGGGAAGTGAACACAAGGACTAGATCCAGGAAAATAACCAAACTCAACCCACATAAAACTGCAACATGGGCAAACCCAGCCTGCCCAACGGGGCTCTCCCTATGCCATCTTCTGTCACCCATCACTCCCAAGAGGGCTTCAGGACCAACCACACAGAGGGGTCCCAGCCCACCACAATGGTCCATCCAGCTTCCCCCGGCCAACCTGAGCCCTCTGACACCAAAGCAGCACCTGCCACCAAGATGTGTACCCACCCGAGTTCTGACACATGTGGCTTCTGACAGTTTACTAAAAACAGTCCAGAGGCTGGAGTGCAGCCCTTGCCATCAGAGGACACAGGCCTCCAGGCTGCCTGGTCATGAAGCAGAAGAAGCCAATATGACTCTTCTCTGCGTATCATGTCCTGGTCTATACAGTATATGTCAGCCCTTGGCAACTCCCAGCTGAGGACGTACAACCGCATCACCTATATCAGGACCCTCAAGAGAAGCAACAAACTCCACTAACTCCATTCCCAATCCACCAAGGCAGGGCAGAACCAATCAAGGAAAGTACATGATAAAACTTGGCAAACTTCACAGAGCAATGGAAATAAATGGAACTTCTCATCATCACCCTCACCTTACAGATGCGGAAACCAAGGCCCAGCAAAGGGAAGAACTTGCCCAAGTCACCTACTCTCCCAGGCAGTGCCAGATGCAGGACCAGACAGGTCTCCTGACAGGCGGCCCAGTTCTCCTCCCTCCTTACCCTGCCTCATGTTTCAGACAGCTCAGACTTGGCGCCTGCACAGGGAAGGCCTGGCAGCTGGAAGAGGATAAGGCCAGGTACAGATTACACCAATCTAGCAGGTAGCCAAGAAGGAAGTGGAGACTATTCTTCCCTCCTGCCCACAGGTAGCCTGACTCCAGGAAGCCACTGAAATACAGGAGGCTCAAACCTCGCTCGGAAAAACCTCCACCAGCTGCAGGGGAGGGGGAAGCTACCAGGCAGTGGTGGTCCACCCTCACTTCATCATGTTCACCACCACACAACCCTTTCTCACTTACCCCCGAAGTGGTCAGAAGGGACAGGATCCCCTCAACCTGTAATCTGGCCCCTCTATCTTCTCCCCTCCCCTATCATGGCGACCAGTCCCCTGCTCCCACCTGCCCAAGATGTCCCACCTCCTCCTAGCTCCAGCCAGTGCTTTCCATCCTCTAAGGGCCTGCAGGAAGCCTCCCCTGTCTCTTGAAGCCCCTGCTCTAATCTTCCAGCTCCACACGCTAGTGCTGAGAAGGAAGGCAGTGGTCCCCTCCTGGAGGGCACATGCTTATTTTACATGAGGATTTCCCCGAGCCCCCTGGCACAGCTCTATGATGCTTCTCCTAACAGTTAGCTATTAATAATTTCTGTGGTTTAACTATTAAACACTGCAAAAAAGACTAAGAGTTCTACTTTTTTGACACATTAAATACCCTGGGGCATGTGATGGTGTTTGCTATGCGCCATTTAGCACTATATATCAAGACCCATATTAGCAGGATGGTGGCCACAGAAATCAGAATCTGCTAAGGAGTAACAACTTGCCTGTCCCCATCCCACTAAAAAAAAAAAAGACCCATACAGTCCAAATGTCCATCAACTGGTGAATGGATGAACAAAACGTGGTATAGCCATACAATGGGATATTTGACAATTAAAAGGACTAAAGTACTGATCTATAGTACAACATGGATGAACCTTGAAAATATTATGCTAAGTGAAAGAAGCCAGTCACAAAGGACCATATATTGTATAATTCCATTTATATAAAATGTCCAGGCCAGGCACGGTGGCTCACGCCTATAATCCTAGTACTCTGGGAAGCCAAGGTGGGAGGATCACTTGAGGTCAGGAGTTTGAGTTCAGCCTCAGCAAGAATGAGACCCCATCTCTACTAAAAATAGAAAGAAATTAGCTACACAACTAAAAATAGAAAAATTAGCCAGGTGTGGTGGCGCAAGCCTGTAGTCCCAGCTACTTGGGAGGCTGAGTGAACTAGGCTGATGTCACAGCACTCTAGCCTGGGTGACGGAAAGAGACTCTGTCTCAAAAAAAAAAAATGTCCAGAATAGGCAAATCCATAGAGACAGAAGGGAGACTGGTGGTTGCCTAAAGCTAAGGGGTTTGGGGCAAAGGGGAGTGACTCTAAACGGGTATGGGGTTTTCTTGGGGGGGGGTAACAAAATACTCTAAAATTGATTATGGTAATGGTCACACAACTCTAAATATACTAAAGACATTGAATTATACATTATAAATGGGTGAATCATATATAAATTATATCTCTATTTTTTAAAAAAAGAAACATAAAAATATTCAGTGCTTTTACCAGATGATGTCAAGTGTGCCTTAACATATAGGTTCTTTATGAAGCATGTCTACATACATTGGCCTCAGCCATATCTGAACACCCTGCACAGTCAGCATTATACAGACCAGGAAGTTGAGGCTCAGAGAGTTAAGGTCACAGAGCTAACTAGACACAGATCTGGAACTTAAATCAGATGATCTGAGTCCAAGGGCAGTGTTCTTTGGGAATTTAGTCTATGGAGAGACCTCATAAGAAAGAGCACAGCTCCATAGACAAGGAAAAGCTGGAGACAGGCTAAGCATCCTCCACTAAGGAACTGCCGTGGCAATCCGCTGTTCTGGATGCAACAGACAAATACACAAACATTAAAATGGTAAACATGAACGTCATGTTTATAAAATAAGTGAGCATGTGCAAATGACATGTATGGCTTGATTCAATTTTTGTTTTAAGTACACTCACATGGCCAAAAAATAGTAGAGTGCATAGACGCAACAGTGTGCAAGGATGACAAATAGTTGAGTGAAACTTTTCCTTTTAAAATTTCCTGTGTTGTTTCAGCAGTAAGGAAATGAGAAAAAGAAACACTTAAATGGACACCCTCCCACCAGCACAGCAGGGTACTGTCATCATCCAATCCAGGGTGTCCTCGGGGGACAGGCCACTGGGCTGCAGGGTCACCAAGGGCCTCACAGTCAACAGGGGAGGAAAGGGCAGGACCCCTCTTTCTAGTCTGCAAACGTAAGACCTCTTTATCACAAGGAGGCACAGGAAAGTCGGCCAGAACTGATTCGGTCCCCACTGATCCTTCTCTCAGCATGTTTTTTGGGTCCTGGACACAAGGCCCTGTTCTGTTTTCACCTCCCATGGACACCTCCATCATGGGATTCAGCACATTTTACTGAAATTCCCTCTTACATATTCTTCTTGCTCACTAGAGTGTGATGTCCTTGCTAGACTGTAATTGTCCCTCCTTGTACCCTCAGGCACTTAATACAGTGCTGGACACACAGTAGGTCTGCAGTGCATGTTTTCTGAACAGAATTCGGCTAGACCCTCTTCATCACCTGCCACCCTCTTAAGCAAGACTTTTACAGACCAATGCACTTAGCACAACCTCCTGATCAGTGTTCCTGTCCTCAGCCCTCCACCCACAATCCCAGTCCCCGCCCCACATCCGGCAGTCCATCTTCCCAAAATGCTAATGTCATCATGTTCTCCTTGACTCAAGGCTGTTTTTCCCCTTCCCATCAAGCCTGAGCTCCCTGGCTGGGCCCCAGGGGCCTGTCATCATCTAGCCCTATTCTACCTGCCCAGATGTTCTCTGGCTTCCCAGCAGACACACCCCAGCACGCTCATTCCCACCTCTGGGCTTCTGCTAGCCCTATTTACCTATCCTGGGAGGCCATCTGCCTACCCAATTCCTACCCCTGCTTAAGTTCAAGTTCCAACTCTTCCTGGAAGTCTTTCCTGACCATCCCAACCCCCACGGATCCACACCTCCGAATGTGTCAGCTCCTAAAATTCAATACACTTAATTGTCTTTTTGTGCCCTTTTCTTTATTGTGTTTGTCTTTCCCCCACCCCCAAACTAGATTAATCTGCTTAAGGGCAGGGCAATGTCTTACACTTCATCTGCGTGACCCAGCACACCCACTGCGAAACAGGCACATTGTGGAAATTCAAGACTTAGTGGTGGTTAGGACTGAAAATCTGAAACACAGTCACGATTAGTAACAACAAAGTAGTTTCCAGGTAGCACAGAGGCTTGTTCTAGGCAGCCAGGATATCTGGGACCCAGTAGGAGGATTTCTAAAAGGGGATTAGAAATTTCAACCTATGCCACCGAAACTTAAACTGAGTTCTCCCTCGCACCTCATGGTATAAAATAGTGGTTCTCAAAGTGTGACCCCTGACCAGTAGCATCAGTACCACCTGGGAACTTGTTAGAAATGCCAATTATCAGGCCCTACCTTAGACCTACAGAATCAGAAACTCTGGTGGTGCGGCCCAGCGTCTGTGGTTCGACAAGCCCTCCAAGTGATTCTAATGTCCACTGAAGTTTGAGAACCACTAGTGTAAACACACAACAGGAAGATCCTGGTATACCAGAAAGTGCAGTTTCTTCTATCTCTAGAGACTGCCTATGGATACAATTTTTAACTCATGTCTTTCCGTTTACCTACCATTACTACTAATAATAGTAATAACAACAGTATTGACTGCTTGGTACTCTGCCAATTTTTCCAACTACAGTTTTCAGGAGCAAGAGGTTAATGGCAGAGGTATAGGCATAGGTACAGGAAATCTTGGCCCTTCCAATGTGGTGATGTTCCCTATTTGTCTCTCAGTTTTAAACCAGTGATTTCTCATCACTCCCAAACCCCAGCCGACAACTTCAAGCACAGGCCTCACCTGCCTGCCTTCTCAATCATCTTGATTTTCAGAGCTAGCACTTTAATTGTTCTAAGCTCCTATAGCAGTTTTGGTCTCTAATTTGTCTACCCACCCCCACTTTGGAAAACACTAGGTCAGTCTGCTAGGACCCCAGTTGTATTCCTTCCATGAAGACAAGCTTCACATGCCCTCATTCCCCAGCACCTGTCCCAGATCTACAGATCACTGGGTGGGGTGGGTCTGTGTGCAGAGTGGCATAAACTGTTGATGTGTGTCCTCATCTCATCAGAAGAGAGTTCAAGGGAAGGCCTGCAGTCCTGGGGCAGAATCTGCAGGGCACAGCATCTCCATGCGCAGGGGCCTGACTCACTCTGTGGTCTCCTAGTCTCAGGGACACGGCAAGAACACAGACCTGGAGCTCCTTGGCAGAGGCCCTCCTCATGGCAGGCACCAAATCTGAACCCCCCAGATCAGCAACTGGGCAGATGAAGCCATATGCACAGGGGTCCCCAGGATCAACGGAGCAGGTTGGAGTGGAAAAAAAAGGTGGAGGACTGGCTCTGATTGTGGCTTTGCACTCCTAGCTGTGTAACTGCAGGCAGGAAGTCACCTCCCTCCTGTGAGCCTCATTTCCCTAAAAGTTAAAATGTAAAGATGATGCTAAAAATCCCATCCACAAGCATTCCAGTGTTTAGGAGAAAAATAAAGCTGCAGCATATGGCCATTCAAAGTCAGGACCATGGATGAGGAAAATGTTCTATATCTGTGCCGTTCAGTGTGCTAGCTGCTAGCCACATGTGGCTACTGAACACTTGAAATGTGGGTGCTTTCACTGAGAAACTAATTTACAAGTTTATTTAATTTTAAACACTTTACATTTAAGTAGACATACGTGGCCTGTGGCTACCACATTGCACAGTACAGCTATAAGTGAATTCATGAAATGCAAGTCCTTGAGAACTCTGTCTCTATACAGTAAGTGAAAAGAAAAAATTAACTGCTCTTCCAGTTTGCACATAATCTTTTTTTTTTTTTTTTTTTGAGACAGAGTCTCACTTTGTTGCCCGGGCTAGAGTGAGTGCCGTGGCGTCAGCCTAGCTCACAGCAACCTCAGACTCCTGGGCTTAAGCCATCCTACTGCCTCAGCCTCCCGAGTAGCTGGGACTACAGGCATGAGCCACCATGCCCGGCTAATTTTTTTGTATATATATTTTTAGTTGGCCAGATAATTTCTTTCTATTTTTAGTAGAGACGGGGTCTCACTCTTGCTCAGGCTGGTCTCGAACTCCTGACCTCGAGCGATCCACCCGCCTCGGCCTCCCAGAGCTAGGATTACAGGCGTGAGCCACCGCGCCCGGCCCAGTTTGCACATAATCTAAATGGCAGAAACCTCAAGAGCCCCTTGAAGAAGTCTCAGGAAGCAGAGCCCCTCTTCCTAGGTTCTCTGCCCAGCTTTGCCGCCAGCCAGCTTTGTGGGGAGCTAGGAATCCCTTCCAGCCCCACTGACCTTGGCCTCTCTTTGTGCCATATCCTCCTGTAAAGTACAAAGCAGCCACTCTGACCTCCTCCCACAGTTGTGAAGACACACTGCAAAGCTGTACCATAAGGAACCCCAAAAACACTGGCAAATATACATTACTGTCACCACCCATCACTGCTATAGCAACCTTCCCCAAGCCTTAGTACACTGGACACTTCAACCACTGGGAGGCTGGGGAGAGGGTGACCATACTGTGACCATACTTGCCCATACAGGGGCAAGGGGAGGGGAGAGAACACTGACTTATGAAACATTCAGTAAAATATTCTATGTGGCTTACATGCCACATCATCCAATAAATGTGATAAATCAATTGGCCAATAATTCCATTTTCCAGAACTTATCTGACTAGTACAAGGGTGACACAAGAGTTTGTCTTGTTTACTGTTGAATCCTCAGTGCTTAGAACCATGCTTGGCAGATAGTAGGTGAGTAAATGAGGTATGCAGACGTATGCAAAAAGATGCTCATTTCAGTAACACCCTAAATGTCTATCAACAGGGCACTGGTTAAATTAATTATGGTTCATCCATAACAGGCAGTCAATGCAGCTGTTAAAAAGACACAAACATACCGATCTGGGAAAATGTGCAAGATTAAAAAAGGAAGTTGCAGAACAACATTCTGATCCCATCTATGTGTACAGTCTGATCCCCCTATATTTTAAAAAATACAGAATATACGTATGTACAGTTGTATATGCATAGACAATTTCTGGGAGGATATACAAGAAACTTGATGGTCACTTCTGAGGATTGGGACTAGAGAGGTTCAGGAGGATGGTAGGAAGGAACTTTTAAATGTACCATTTGATTTTTCTTATTAACTAGTTTTCTTTTTTAACTATAACAATTAAACATGATCATGTTAAAAATTCTGTGTGACATCACATAGCCAATAAACATATTTAGAGGGAATGACAGAGAAGAATGAATGTAAGAAAACAGGATACAAATTGTATCTTCGATATGATCAGAATGTCAAGCAGACAAGAAAGAATGCACAGAAGCAAAACTATGACTGTCCCTGCCAGTCTCCTCCCTGTAAGGAGGCCTGAGACCCCCTGCCCCTCAACCCCCAGACAATCCACAAGGTGGCAACCAAATCATTAAGGAGCTGACTCATTCCACAGCCAGAGTGCATGAAGCAGTCACAATAACATTTCAACTGTTCTGTAAAGTGAAACAAGTCTAACTCCGTCGTCCTGCGTGGGACTATGGAGACAGAGTAAGCCAGCCACTACCTCCATACGAGGGTTAAGAATTTGTTCTGCATTACGGAGACTTTAGCCTGGGAGGCTGCAAGTCAGAAGACATTAGGTGAATCTGTGCAATCTTAAGAGGCCAGGCACTAACAGTTTAAACTACACTACGTGCCTTTAAGACTTAGTCATTGGGCAGAAAAGTGAAACCAGGTGAGAGGCTTCCAACAGCTGAGTTGTCTCTGATTACCCTGCATTGAGTCCTGTGGAAGCAAATACCTTAAGAAAACAGGAGGGTTAGCCGGGAGAAGCGGCAAGAATCTAAAAATAAGGAACCCAGGGGCTAGAAAGGCCCTGACATACCTCGCAGCCCAACCCCTATATTGCCAGAGAAGGAACAGAGGCCCAGATAAAAATGCATTCCTTCTAAAATGACGACAGACCCAGGAAGGAGGGTGCTATTAAGTGACCAGAGTTATAGGTTCCCTAGTGGCAACTGGAAAAGCAAGCTGGATTTGAGAAATTATTCATTCTGGAAAAATACAGTTGGCTGCACATCACTTTGAAGCCACAAGAAACACGGGCCCAGTCCCTGTAAGTGGTCCAGCCTCACATGAATAGATCATGATACCACTGTGAGCAGATAGAAATCTCCCACTTCAGAACTAATTAGTCATTTCACTTAGCAAATGGGAGAGGCCCTGACCTTCTCTGGGTGTGCCTGGCAGTTCTGCCAGAAGGAAACACCTTCCAGCTAGGATTCTGGGCCAGGAGGCTAGGCTGCCTGAGTCCCTGCTGAGGTTGTGACCAATACAGATCAAGTGTTCATTGGTTTTCCTCTCTCTAGGCTCCAAGATGGCCTTCACCCACCTTAGAGAACCTGACCCTTGGGAAGCGGGGTTATCACGAAGACTGCTTTACAGAGAAAAGTGTGGTCCAGCCTGCAGTTTGGGTTTTTAGGAATCTACCTACAGAAGCAGCATAGCTGGGGCCAGGGGCAGGGGAGCGGGATCTCTGACCCTCCCTTGGCCACAGGGAGAACATTGTTGTTGGTCCAGCCCCTGTCATTATCAGACATGAGCCCTCAGAGACCTGAAAGATGCTGGACAACCACACAAAGTTCAATCTGAAAGGTATCTCTGAGAGTATCCAGTAGTGCAATGCTCTGGTTTTCCAGAGAAAGAAATGAAAACCCAGGAAGTCAGTAACTTGTTCAAAATCACCTGATGATTTAGAAACAGATTAGACAAGGCCAAACACTTTCCTATGTCAGCTGAGAGGCCAAAGGGGCATCCACAGGTATTTACCAAAGACCACATGCAAGGTACTGCAGGGGAGCTTACATCGAACTAGAAAAACAAGACCTGATCCCTCAGAAAAGTTAATGCTATTAAGTAAAAACAAAACTGGACACAGTTGAGGGAGGACAGATAGATTACCAGATGCTCAGACAACCAAGAGGCACGTAGCAAGGAAGGATCCTGAGAGGAGGTGGGCAGGGAAGGATGGGAGATCTGGACAGAAGGAGAGAGAAGAACAGACTTTTGCAGAGCAGTAAGCAAGGGTAAGGCATAGGGAAATGGTACCACGTGGTCAGGGACCTGTGCCAGCCGCAGTCCAGCAGGAGAACAGACAGCCATGCCAAGGACACTCTCTTACCTGCCTATGCCACATGGGATAAGGGCAGCATGTGCCAGGTGGGAATTATCATTCTGAAGTTCAAATGCCCTAATCCCAAGGCTCTGTGAGCTCTTTATAACAAAGAACTCCCATTGCTGGGCTACAGTGGCCAAGACCCACTTGACCGTAAGGCTCAGGGCACTGCTGGAGGTGAGACAGGCAGCTTCTGTTAGCACAGGGCCCAGTCTGCAGTGAGTACATCGACCCCAAAGGTCTCAGGCAACTCCAAAAGGAAACAGGGGTGGGCAGGTATAGTGGGTTGAAAAGTGGCTCCCCCAAAGTATGTCCATATCCTAACCCCCAAAACATGTCAGTGTGACTTTACTTGGAAAAAGAGTCTTTGCAAATGTAATTAACTTAAGGATTTTGAGATGAGATCATTCTGGGTTACCTGGGTGGGCCCTAAATCCAGTGCCAGGTATCACAGGAGAGAAGCAGAGGGAGGTTAGACAGAAGAGGAGAACTCACAGAGACACACAGGGAGAGAAAGTGATGTGAAGACGCAGGTAGAGATCAGAGTGATGTGTCTACAAGCCAAGAACACCAAGAAGCGAGGAGACAGGCATGGAACCGATTTCCCCTCACAGCCTCCACAAGGAACCAACTCTGCTGACACCTTGATTTCAAACTCCTGACCTCTACCCCTGCAAGAGAATACGTTTCAGTTGTTTTAAGCCACCCAGTTTGTGGTCATTTGTTACGAAAGCCCCAGGAAACTAATACAGCAAGGAAAGGGGCATGGGCAAGCAGGCTCGGGGGGTTCAGGAAGGCATCTGAGAGGACACACAGCCCAGGGAGGCCTGGCCCCTGAGCACTTCAGGCCATGAAGAAGATGCCCACCCCACCCGGCCCTTCTCTCTCTCAGGTACCGCTGCCACCAGCAGGTCGCATAGCCTCTGACAGATTCTGTGCTCAGAGCCATGGTCCCGTCCAGCACGCGAGTGCCCCCCACACCTGGCCCTCTTTCTTCATGAGTTCCCAAGAGTAACTGGCACCATCCTTCCCCAGCAAGTTTCTTAGAATCCATTATCACAGAGAGGCAGTATAGTTCAGTGGGAAGTATTCTGGCTTTGGAGACAGAGACCTGGATTTTAACCCCCATGTGACTTGGGACATGAATGATTTGACTTCTCTGAGCCTCGGCGTTCTCATCTGTAAAGTGGCACAAATAATGGCTGCCTAGCTGTGATCCCAGCCTGGGAGACAGAGTGTGACCCTGTCTCTAAAATAAATACATAAAATAATTGCTGCCTTGCAGAGTTACTGTGACAATTAGAAGTAGCACATGTAAAATGCCCAGCATGGTCTGCTATACAACAGGAGCATAATAAATGGTGGCAATTATCATCACCATTATTTACACTGTAACAAAGTTTTTCTGGAATATTGGCCTAAGCCCACCTTGTTCTCATTGCAGTGGCGGATACAAAGAGATCCACCACCTGAAGGCTGTCCTCAAGGGCTCTTGCTCAGCAGAGAGTTATTGAGCACCTACTGTGTTCCCTCTTCTTACTTGCCTTTAAGTTTCTCCTTCCCCCGTCACTAACTGTGTCCTCGGTCCCCTAGGTACCTCCAGTAGCACCCAACACATATTTGTTTTGTGAAAAATGAAAAAATGATGCTGAGTGAGTCACTCAGCCTCTTGAAAAATCTGCTTCCTCATCTGTAAAATGGGGCTAATAGCATCTACCTCCCCTACTGCCTCACAGGGCAGTTATAAAGACCAAATAGAGACAGCAGCCACGGAAGGCCTAGGAAGAGAACAAAGCACCACACAAAGCCCCAGCTGTACCTCAAAGGCTGTCCCATCCTCCACTGAGGTGGCCCTGCTGGCCCTAGGACAGTCACAGTGAGATGCTCATATCTCCCTGTGCCCAGAGAGCCTGCATTCCAGGACACGGCAGGTCCACACCTTCCTGCCTTTCCTGGAGTCACAAAACCTTGGCTTGACTCTGATGCTGGGTCTTCCTAGCTGTGCGACCAGGTCACTCAACCTCTCTGAGCCTCAGTTTTCTCTGCCTATCTGGCTATGCAGCCATGAGAATTGAATGAGATAATATATGTGAATGTGCTTTGTAAACTATAAAGTTCTATACAAACACACGGGAGTCTTATAATTATCCCCATTGTGTCACAAAACACCACATTAGTGTGAAGCTCAGCAGAATGCAGACTCCTGGGCCAGAAGGAGGAGAGTACAAACACCACTGTTCCTTTCCATGTCTGTAACTTTGAAACCCTCTCCATCAAACTGCAAAATACTATATGGCTTTGCCAAGAAACCAAAAATATTCTAGCCACAACTCTAGAGAACCGCAGGAAAGGCCATTTCCATAATGAGCGCTGCAGGGCTTCAATCAGCTTGACTGCTTTGGCCAAAAAAAAAAATAGTGTTTTAGAAACAGCACACACCACAATCTGGCCCCTCCCTGCAAACACACGTCCTTTCTTCTAAGAAAATAAAATAAGGGGAAATCAAATTTAACTGGTGAAATCCAACGCTGAGGCATTCATTCCCAAAAGGCAGGCCCTTGCCCTGGGGAGGGAGGCAGACACACGAATTCTCGGGGTGCAGTTTGCAGGCAGAGAGATTTCCAGAGGAGGAGGAAGAGGAAGTGAGCTCCTGGACAGTCCCAAGGGCTGTGAGCACAGGGCCTGTGACCCCAAAGAGGCCATTGCTGCCTCTCACTCAGAAATCCAGCCAAAAAGCTAAACAGCCTTAAGACTCCTTTACGGGTTGTTTTAATCAACCAGGTAAAACAAGGCCAATAGACCACCTTCTCTTCACCCACAGGCCTTGATGCTGCAACTACAACTCCAACTCCCTGCCCCCCAAAACTTGGCCTGTCCCATCACACAGGCAGTCAGCAGATAAAGGGCCCTCCCAGACTAGCCAGAAGGAACCTCAAAGGAGGCCGCCTGTCCCGTGGTTCTCATGGTGCCACAGCCCAGGCCACCTGGCCCCTCTGGGTTGTCCCAGGCTGAGGAGAGAAGACACACCAGACCTGGGTTCACGGCTGACAAGCCCAGGATCCTACCTGCAGCTACTCACCTGTGTTTTACACCTGGGGCTGCCTCTTCCTCCAAAGGTCCTCAGTCCTCAATGGAAACTTCTTGGACCTTGTTTGCTAGGCTCAGGCTCCCTTTCAACGTTTCCGTTCTCTACTGCAAAACCCTGAACCCCTTGAGAGGCAGCCTGGCATGGTAGGAAGCGCAAATGCTTTGCAGTCAGGTTTGAATCCAGGGCCTGCTGCTGACTGGCTCTGGAGCTTTGGAGAAGTGACTCTCCCAGTCCTGGTTTCCTCACCCTTAAAAGGTAGCCAACGCCTATTCCACAAAGTTTTGTAAGGTTAGTAATATATGGAAGGCTCCTGAATACAGTTGGTATATTATGATGTGATTATATATGCCATAATCAGGGATAATTATGATCATAATGTCACTCCCACCCCATCCCCCTACTCTAATGCTCCAAATTCTGGGGCCTAGTCACTCCACCACCACTGACCCCTCCTACCTTCAGCTCACATGCAACCTCCTTCCGGCACCCTGTCTCAGACCTGCCCAGCCCTGGGCCAAGAGGGGCTCAGCTGCTGTGGAGTGCAGGGCTGGCAAACAGAAAGCACTCAGAGCAGTTAAGTATCTGTTTACTTAGAATAAAAATCCTGAAATCTTAAATGATTGCAATATTTTCCCACCACACTCTGCTTTTATAGGTATAAATAAGTAAACATGCTTAGATCAAGGTTTATTCAGAAGAATAACTTCTTTTGATACCTATGATACTACACAGTGTTCAGTAGGCAGAACAAAAAGGTTTGAGGTACTTGCATGATTCCAAAGGCTCTCTCAGACTCTTCAAAGAAAATTATTTTATTTCTAATACACTGTCCTTTCAGATTATAAAAGTAATATGTGATCATTGTGGACACTGTGGAAAGTAGAAAAAGTATATGAAAGTACAAATCCGTGGCAATTTCACCACCTCTAGAGAATGCCACAATGAATGTTTAGGTGTATTTCTTTCCAGCCTTTTTTCTATATGCCTGTACGTATGTAAGTATCCATTCATTTTAAAATGAACAAAAGAATAAGCCAGCCAGCCAGTGGAGACAGGAAAGCAGCTGCTGATTGTCCATACAGAAGGCTTCTTCATCCTGTTTTCCATCCTACCCACCCCTAAACAACTTGTTAGTGACACACCTACACATTACACAAATACAACTTGTCTTATCAGGGGTTGGTGAACTTCTACCTTCTGAGTGAGTTAACGTAGTCATCTCTGCTTTCCATTTTCATACCATGCAGTCAATATTTACCAGCCATGTTGCTAAAACAGGCACTGTTCATGGACTTGTGCCAAGCTGCCTCGTCTGATCTCAGCAGAAGCCGTCTCGGTGACACCCACAGGATTTACCGTGCCACAGGCCATTCCTGCCCTAACTGCGTAGGCAGCCTGTGGCACCTACTGTGTTCCCTCTTCTTACTTGCCTTTAAGTTTCTCCTTTCCCCGTCACTAACTGTGTCCTCGGTCCCCTAGGTACCTCCAGTAGCACCCAACACATATTTGTTTTGTGAAAAATGAAAAAATGATGCTGAGTGAGTCACTCAGCCTCTTGAAAAATCTGCTTCCTCATCTGTAAAATGGGGCTAATAGCATCTACCTCCCCTACTGCCTCACAGGGCAGTTGTAAAGACCAAATAGAGACAGCAGCCACGGAAGGCCTAGGAAGAGAACAAAGCACCACACAAAGCCCCAGCTGTACCTCAAAGGCTGTCCCATCCTCCACTGAGGTGGCCCTGCTGGCCCTAGGACAGTCACAGTGAGATGCTCATATCTCCCTCTGCCCAGAGAGCCTGCATTCCAGGACACGGCAGGTCCAGCAAGGATGCTTCACATGATCATGAAGATGCAGGAGACTAGGAAGGCACTTAAATGTTAGAGTTAGGGAGGCTCTGTTGGGAGAAAGGACTTGCCTAAGTATGTGCAGCTTCAGAACCAAAGCCAGGACCCCTTTGCTCCCACACTGGCTTTCTCTCTTATTGCACCATCGTGTTGAATGCATCAACATGGAGGAAGAGCTGAGAAGGCAACAGGGGACAGACTCATTTAATCAGGACTGGAAATTGGGCAAGTGTTGCTCTGAGATGCTCAATTTCACAGAGGGATCTTCCCAAGAGTAGCCTGGTTTCTTGCAGTAATGATTAAGGTGATACCATGGCATCACCAAGCTCTTGCCTCTTGGTGACATTCATTCATATCACAAATTTTTATTAAGCACCAAATATAGGGAGATATTACTTGCTTCACCAAAGAAGCACTACTTTGCCTACTTCTTCTGAGAAGGATTTGTAGTTGACAAAAGATTCACATCCAAAGGGTAGCTCCAGAAGTGTGAGGCTTAAAGAAAAATAGCTATGGAAAGGAAACACAGGAGAATCGTGGAATCATGTCAGGGTGGCCCTCTGAGAGCAGGCTGCTAGAAGAAGGTCCCTCATCCAAAAGCACCTCAGGTACTAAAAGGAGGAAGTCAAAAGGGAAAGGATGGGTGGCTTGGAGTGATACCAAATGCCTGTAGTGCTTCTGTGGAGTAGTGGAAAGAGCAAAGAGCCTGGAGGGAGAAGACTTGCAATCAGGTCTCGCTTCTGCCACCAAAGTGCCACATGGCTGGGAAAGTTCCTTGCTCAAGGCCACGTAACATATCTGTGGCCAAAGTGGGACTTGAATCAATGTCTTTACTCCAAGTCCATGGCTGATAAACAAGATGCCACAGATAAGTATTTCTACTCCTCTTATCCTTAGACAGCCCAAAGAAAGTCACAGCCCTGATCTAGAATTTCCAAGGCAATAGGATTTGCCTTCATCTTCCACCTCAGTTGGGAGCAGACCCTGCCCACAAGGGGAAGCCCTGGTACCTGGGAACAGGCACTCCAGTGGGGCTCACAGAACCAGGCCAAGTCGCTTCCTGGAAGAGCAGGACAGAGGCCACCAGGCTCACACCAGCACAGGAAGATGCTGTGATGTGGGGCAATTCTGGCACATAATTCGGTGATGAGGGAGCACAAGTGAACATTCTGCACAGCCACTGGGATGTCAAGCAGCTCTGCACACTTGGCCTGTTCCCCTGCCGCACCCCCTCCAGGCAAGAAAACAAAGGAGGTCGTATAAGCAGGGCCTTGATGAAAATGCTTCTGCTGCATTCCTACCTTCTCCTGAGCTTGTGGACACAAACTTAGAGCCCTTGGGGGCTCAGTGCTGGCAGAGCACAGCTATGGTTGCACCGGCCCCTGTGTTTGCCGAGTTCCTGCTGTGGATTCAGCCATACGTTGGAGGTGGCAGGAACACTTAGAAGGACAAAACTTGCCCCCGGCCTCAAGTGGCTCACAGTCTGGAATACAGAATGAACCCCTAGAAAACCTTCTGCTTCAGAACAATTATGTATGAGGCACAGACTTTAAGGGCTATGGATTTTCAAAGCTGGAGAGATGGATGGGGCTGGAAGGAAAAACCCACAGGAAGGCCTCAGAGGGAGAGGAGGTGTTTTCACTGGATTCAAGGGCTGAGTAGAACTAGGTAAGTGGAAGACAGGAAGGCAGACAGAGAAGGTGCTCAGAAGGAGGAAAAGAACATCTCATAAAAAGCCTTAGACAGCAAAATCACAATGTCAGCTAAAAATAAAAAACAAAAGGTTTAGACAGAGCAGCAAGAGTGGAGGAAGGTTAGGAAGTACTGGGAGGTAAGTTTGGACAGTAGAGTGGGCAAAGTAATGGGACTAATTTAGCCACATTTGCTGGCCACTTACCCCTGTCCCTGTATCAGATGTTGGACAGGATAGACAAGGCCTAGCCTTAGACATGAGTCTGGAAGCTTTTGCCCCGCAAAGAGGAAACCAAGGTGGCAACAAAAAAGGAAGATAAACATATTAGGAGCACATACCCGTAGACAGACAGTACAGTTTTACAAGGGTAACCATCCAAACGCTGGTTAACGTCAACGAGGATCAGCTAATCGTGACAATGCGATAGGTCCCAGCTATCGGGCAATCTCACAGAGACAAAAGGAAATGTACAACACTGTTATTACTAAATGAGCACCTGCAATGATTAACATTTAAATACTTTAAGTTCTTTTCTCAGTTAACGGTCATTTTCTGCAAAGTATTAAGCAAAGTGTTCCCAGATTTATTTCTGAGAAGAGCTTCCTAAAGACAATATTGGCTGGAATTAGGGCTTGAGCTATAATACAAACAAGTATACTACACTTCACCCAACAGACAAGTTCCCTAAAAGGTGGGCTTTTTGAAAGTCAAGTCACTTTTTCTAACGCCCAAGCAAGAAGGACTTGTGCATGGTGACTACTTCTGTGAAGAGCAGACTACTTAAAACTTAAAAGTGATTCTAAAGAGCTCACAGTCCATAGAAGGGGCTAGACGGATGGTATCTTAGGGCCCTTCAGTCTAAATTCTAAGATAGTATGATGACAAATCACTCTTTCCAAACCCCTTGCGGTATCTCTGCCAGAATTTTTCTGGCAGAAAAGATGGGAGACTCACTGTAGGCACCAACGCACAATCCTCACCATCTCTTTACCTTCCCTCTTAGCTGCTGCCATCCTGACTCACTAATCCTTCACTCAGCAACGGCTAAGTCTCTTCTCTTTGGCAAGGGGCAGTGCAGAAGAGGGTGGGAGCACACTCCCAGGCAAAGAATGACAACAGGGGTATCCACAATGTGCCGTGGGAACACAGAACATGCTTGCCCACCTCTGCCTGTAGCAGTCAGGGCAGGCTTCCAGGAGGAAGCAGACCTTGAGTAGGCCTCAATGCATGGGTGAGACCTAGATGAGCACAGGGCTCTTTGAGAAAAAGGTGGCCACTGAAAGGATGTACACAGGAATGGGAAGAAAACCTAGAAGCCACAAGGGAACAGGCTTGTCAAGCCACTGTTGAGTGTGGTAGACAAATAAACACACATGCACACACACACACACACACATATATGGTTGGAGGAAGGGAGGATTGCAGCAGGGATCCAGTGTGAGTAAAGGCAAAAAGGTAAAATTGGGGCCAGGCATAGTGGCTCATGCCTGTAATCCCAGTGCTCTGGGAAGCTGATGTGGGAAAATCACTTGAGGCCAGGAATTCAAGGTTACAGTGAGCGCTGAACATGCTACTGCACTCCAGACTGGGTGACAGAATAAGACTGCAATTTGCTCAATTAAGGGAAAAAAGGAATAAACCAACATCTCTGAAAGCCTACTATGTGTCTCAAGTACCATTCTGAAGAACTGATCTTGGATCTAGTTGTACGTTCTGTACAAACTGGGGCACAATACAGATGCCAGGACCTCCTTCCTTGTGAGCTCTTCAAAACAAATGACCCCTGGGCCTTTAGGATAACCCTGTTAATATCTGTGCCCATTTGCTGGGCACTCCCCCCTTGCCAGCCTATGGCCCTTACATCTACGGCAGGAATGGAAAAAGTGCTATTTTGAAAGCTGCTCAAAGCTATTAACCACCTGCTAAAGGAGGCAGAAGACTCCACTGTGTGGGGGTCAGAGATGGTTTTTTGTTTTGGTTCTGCAAAAGAGAGGCCCCGGGTCCACTCAGAGAGAGGCCACAACAATAAGAAGTTTAACTACCTGTATATGGGTGGTAAGTAGAAAGGATTGTAGCAGATTTGGGGCCTGGGGTGGGGTCCTGGAAGGCAACTTTAAGCCATTTCCTCCTCTTTGCAGAAATTGCTCTCAAGCTTCCATGAAACTCAGTTAACCCTGCGACCAGTCTCAGTGGTGAGGGAGGACTCAGAAATGGGCCAGGGTCCATGCCTGAGACAGGGTCACGGAGGGAGTGAGGCCTTGTCTCAAAGGAAGAAGCTGGTCCTTGAGCTCCAAGGGCCTGAGCCGTCAAGGAGGATGTGGGCACTCCCCTGGGGAGACTCGGAAAGGCCAGGTCGGGGAACAGGACTTCCTGCTGCCTGGAATGGAATGCTCACCATTCTCATTTTGACATTAAAGGACAGGGACCACAGAAGGCTGGAAAACATAAAGAGATGCAGGTTCCGCATGCGGTATTTCAACAACCCTGTGACACAGTGACCATCTTACAATGAAGAACAGAGCCTATGAGAGCAAAGCTGCCCAGCATCAAATAGCTCACAGAGGCAGAGCCAGGATCAACCTTGGACCTGGTGGTCCAGCGCCCACAGTAGTCACTGCCAGGCTGGGGCTCTTCAGCCTCCTGGACTGAGCCCATTCTCCTGCCTGGGTCTCTCCGCTGCCCTTGTCCCCACTGCCCTCTGCCTCCTCTCTCAGCCGGGGCTCCTGCAAAATGTATACCGGAAGGAATGCTTCACCAACTAGAGCCACGCTGCAGCCCTCAGCAGCCAAGTTCTCCTCTCTGGCTGGTGGGCCCTGCCCCCAGGGTGCTTAACAAATCTCACTCAAAGGAGGGAAGAATATTTCATTGCCCTCCAAGCCCCACAGCTAGACCTCCAGGAGTCAGTGGCTCAGGATTCAAGATTAGGGTCCTGGTCAGGCGCAGTGGCTCACACCTATAATCCTAGCACTCTGGGAGACTGAGGTAGGAGGATCGCTCGAGGTCAGGAGTTCCCGACCAGCCTGAGAAAGAGCGAGACCCCATCTCTACTAAAAATTAAAAAAATTAGCTGGGTGTCGTGGCGGGTACCTGTAGTCCCAGCTACTCAGGAGGCTGAGGCAGGAGGATCACTTGAGTCCAGGAATTTGAAGTTGCAGTGACCTACGATGATGCCACTGCACTCTACCTGGGGTGACAGAGCAAGACTGTCTCAAAAACCAACCAACCAACCAATCAAAAAAACAAATAAACTAAGATTAGGGTCCTGAGGCCTCAGGGTTAGATGCTGGCAGCAAGGGCATGGGGGTGAGCAGGGAGGGAGTGCCAGCCTTGAAAATGGGTAGGACAACTGGGCTCTCAACAGGTTCCCAAGTAAACCACCAAGAGCATTAAGCAACATTATCAACTGTTCTCTGAAGGGGACCCAACAGTCACAGGCAGAACGAAAATCCTAAACAACCTGGTACCTCAAAGAGAATACTGGACCAGGAGTCAGAAGTCATGGGTTTAAATTCCAGCTCAGACACTTACCTTGGCAAGTTAGTTAAATTCTCTAAATTTCAGCTTCCTCATCTATAAAATGGGAGGAATACCTACCACCTCATACGGCTGCAAGAGGATTAAACCAGGAAACATATCCTAGGCCCTAGAGCAAGGCCAGGATGAGGGAATACACTCAATCTCTAATACCCAGAGCTCCTATCCCTTCTTCCCACCCCAGTCACTCTCTCTGTAGAGGACAAGATTGACCTAGGTGGACAGTGGTTCTGAAACTGGGTTCCCCAGAGCCCTGAGTCTCTGGAGGCTCCTCGTGAGCTAGGAGAGGGGTGGTTGGGCAAAGGCAGGTGGGCCTCTGCTCACCCCTGCTTTTCCCTTTCCTAACATTGCACTTTCAGTTTGATCTGTTTATACCCTTGTCCCCAACCCATAATAATCCACTTAAAAAGTGTTGCTGCTTAAATAGTAAACCCTACCGAAGTAGATCAGGAATAGGTACACTTTTTCTGTAAAGGACCAGATGGTAAATATTTGAAGCATTGTAAGCCAACAAGCAAAAGTTAGGATATTATGTAGATACTTATAGAACAAGGGAGAAATTAAATATCCACAAGTTTTAATTAATGAAAATCAAAATATAATAATTGTTTCATTTTGTTTCATTTGTTTTTTGTAATACAGGTGTTCCAATGAAAAGAATGGAAATTTGGGGCGGGGACGGATAACATTTTGCTTAATTGGGGTCCAAAAGTTAGTGTTCCCTATTATCAAATCGATTGGAAATGTTCATCTGTAAAACCCACCATTCACACACAGGAGGTGGACCAGATTTTGACTACAGAGCTGCAGTTTTCCGTCTCCTGGACTAGACAACGCAGGAGCCCTTGCAGGTTAGAGTGCTCGAGTTCTAGAGCCTGCTGAAGGCTGCTTTAGGGTGGGGGCCATCTCCAGAAAAGAGACTCTGACAGCTGCAGCCTTCTGTGGGAGGCCCTGGAAGTTTCAGGGTCTCACACAACCTCCCACTTGCACTGCTAGAGTCCTGGGTTGCTTTACTATGGCTGCAGTCATGGGTACTGCTTAGCCCTCACTTTTTCTCCCCAGAGAGAGGGAGAACGAAGCTCTCTCCTTTGACCTCTCTCAAAAGCACCCCCATCCCAAGCACCCCCTCGCCTAGTAGCACTCTCTGAGAAAGCTTCCAAATAGAACTCTTCCAGCCAGCTTCCAAAAACAGAGACCAAGCAGCAAGACCCCTTGGCGAGAGTTCTGGGGTCCCTTGAGGACCACGTATCCTCTCTACTCCCGGGGGGAAGAAGGCAACTCCATCAATTTATAGGGAAGAGCTCTGCCTCTAGTCCTGTCTGGACTGGGTCAGGTAGATTCTCTGAGACTCATCTTCATCGTTTATAAAATGGGAACTATTATATTTGCCCTATGTACCTTGTGTTGGTATTTGAACATCAAATTATCCAAGAAAATGTAACGAAATGAAAATAAAATGTAAACACCATGAAAAAAAGTAAAGTAGCAGAGACAATAAGGTTTGGAATTAAGGGGAAAGCACAGAAGACTTCAACCACTTTAAATTTCCTTACAGCAAAAGTAATGTATTATTACAAAACTCATAAGCTAAAAAAAAAACACACAAAAACAATGAGAGAGTGTTGGCAAAGCCATGAGGAAATAAGTACATGCTGATGACATTGTAAACTGGTTCAGTATTTCTAGTTTCAACCATTAAGCAAATCAGTCATAACCTTTGACCTGGCATGCCGCCTCTGGGAATACACCCAACAGAAATAATGCGGAGAGAGAAAATTAAAGAAATATGTTCACGGAAACATTGTTATCTTTAGCCATGAGAAATAATAGGGGAAAGTTAAGTAAATTGAGAAGGCCTATAATATGGTAGAATATTATGAAGTTAACAAAAGTATATGAACTGTATATATTTATTTGTTAAAAGGCCAGTATTCTTCAAAAATGTCAGTGTCATGAAAGTCAAAGAAAGGCGGAGGAACTGTTCTGAATTAAAGGAGACTAAAGAGCCAGTATGGTTACACGCACCTGTAATCTCAGCTACTTTGGGAGGCCTTTGAGGCAGGAGTATTACTTGCAGCCACGAGTTTGAGAACAGCCTGGGCAACACAACCAGACTCCATCTCTACCAAAAATAAAAAAATTACCCAGGTGTAATTTTTGTGCAGGACTACGCGCCTGTAGTCCCAGCTACTCGGGAGGCTGAGGTGGGAGGACCACATGAGCTCAAGATTTCCAGGCTACAGTGAGCTGTGATTGTGCCACTGTACTCCAGCCTGGGCGACAGATATGACAAGATGCAACACATAATCCTGGATCTTGAACTGCAAGGAGAAGAACTTCTATAAAGAACACTGGAGGAAAAACTGAAAAAATTGGAACATGAGTGATAGTTTAAATAAAAATATTCTATCAGTATTAAATATCCTGAATTTGCTAACTGTGCTGTGGTTATGAAAGAGAATGTCCGTCTTCTTAGGAGATATATAGTGAAGTAGTAAGGGGTGAAGAGGTATAACATCTGCAACCTGTTCTCAAATGGTTCAGAAACAAGGATGGATAGATAGCCCAACCTAAAAGACAAGAAAAAAGAAAGAAAAGGAGGGAGGCAGGCAGGAAGAGGAGGAGGAAGAGAAGGGGAGAAAGAGAGGAAGAGGAGGGGGAAGAGGAAGAGAAAAAGCAAGAGAGGGGACAAAATGCCAAAAATTGGCATATCTAGGTCAACAGTATATAGATGCTCTGTTATTACAACTTTTTATTAAATTAAAATTATTTCAAAACAAAAAAATTTTAAGTATACGAACTGTAGACATGTGGAAAGGTATAAATTAAAAAAGCAATGTTGAGTTAAAAAAACAACATGAAATTTACACACTGACAATAAATAATAATGAAAGTATATCCAGTAAACATAGGTACATAATGGTATCAATTGCTCCCACATAAGCACCCCCTCCAGCTCTTACAGTTTTCCTAATGCAAACTGAGCTCAATGAGGCCTACCCCTTAGGGCAAACGATCTGCACCGTGTGCAGAGCTTCTAACCAAAGGGTGTGCAATGCAGCCACTTTGTTTGAGTGGCTTTGTGCTTTGTTTTCCTAACAATCGGTGATGAAAGCGCCTCCCTCCCTCATCCACAGCTTCTGTCATCCGGGGCCCTCTGCAGTCTGTCCCCCGGCAGCCATCCCTTCACCCTCTCCACGCGGTCTTTTGCCCAAGCCCCAGCCCTCTGCTCCTCAGTCCTGGCAGAGCCCTCACCTCCAGGTGGTTACCAGCCTATCTCTGCATTAGAGCTGCCCTACCCAGGGTGATGGCTTCCTCCTTTGAACTCCCGGCACATGTTTTTGGGGTCCCTCCATTAGCATGTTGCTTGTCCATCTTCTCATTTCATGTGCTTTTGGGGAGAGTACCCCTGTGCCCCAGCTGAGCCTTAAGCTCTTCTGGAGCAAGGCCTGAGCTCTAACTAAGTCTCCTCTACCTGTCATGGTGCCCACCACACGGTGGGCACCTGAGAATATTCACTGTTGACTGTGATAATGACCTAGAGTACAGATGTGCACTTACTCATGAGCTTTTTCACACATACATCCACACCCACTGACTAATCTTTTGGAAACCACCAGCTTGTGTAGGGTACAGCTGTGGCCCAGATGGCTTCCTCACCACTAACCAACCTCGTCTGTGCCGAGTGACAAGAGGCCACTGTACTGTCTCGTTTTGCATCCAACCAGCTCACAGTTCCCTACACCCTTCGGGAGGCTGCCCTTCGATTTGTTCCACACGCCAGAAGGGCTGCGGGGCCAGCCGATGCACCCCTCTTTCTGAAGTCTGTGGTGGTGTTGACAGGACCAGAGTTTATGGAAATACCATTTCCTTGCTCCTCAATGTTGATGAGGCCACCGCTGGCTTCCCTCACCCACCTCTCCTGTTTCTGGCCACTCTCCAACCCTGAGCTGGGCCATAGTCTTGCAGCTATAAGGCCCACAGTTACAAAAACACATTGAGGATGCAGAATGGAATCACGCCAAGGGAATGTGGCCTGGTGTGGTCCTCCCCTTCAGCCTCCTTTACCCATAAACCCTCTGACCCCCAGCAAGTCCCTTAACCATGCTCACCTCTACTCACCCCCCAAGCACTCTGAGCCTTTCCTAGAATAGACAACCCCTGAAGAATCTCCTGGATCAATTTTGATTGAATTATGAAACAAGCATAGGATAACAGAGCATGAGCATTGTAACAGACAGAACTAGGATGAAATCCTGACTGCTTTTTTCAGACTATGTGACCATGAATATGTTATTTAACTTCTCTGAGCCTGGATTTCCTCATCGGTGAAATGGAAATGTGATCATCCAGCTCAGATTGTTCCAGAAGGATGGGAGGCACGTGGCACAGACACTGACAGGAGGGCAGCAGGTTCTTAACATCCGCCACTCGTCTTCGCCTTCCCAGCAGCACGAAACACAAGCATGTGTGTGATCAGAGAGACCCCAAAATCCCAGGCCATGGTGGTAAACAGGGCTCTGCCCAGAGGAGTTTCTGCCTTTTATTTCTCTGAGCTTTGCTGAGTCACACAGAGTGGAATTTCCCACTTGGCTTCTCCTTGATAAGGCAGGTCAGTATTTCTTAAGCCAGTCATCTAATATTTTGGAGACTGAGTTTCTTCATCTATAAAATGGGCATAATAACTACTACACAGGGTATTATAAGAATTAAATACAATAACATATGTCCAATAAATGGAAGTAATTTTTGTGTTTAGTTTCCCATTTTGTGTTTGGGGAATCCTGGACATTCACGATTCCAGGGCCTATAGGAACTGGGGACTTGGCTGAGGTTTTCTGCCTTAGATTTAACTCCCAGATAGCTCTGCAGTTAACGGTGGGTGCCAAGTACTTATCAAGTGTAAAAGGCCTGGGCTGGACACCATGGCAGGGGAGATGGAGGAATAAAAGCTAAAACACACAGGAACCCAGCCTGGAGGACCCTCTAGGCCGGCAGGGAAGATGACCAGGTAAACCCTTTGTGTAACGTGAAGTATGATTACAGCTGGGGGCCCAGAATGAGAGGGGATTAACTCTGATAGAGGGAGTGGGGTGGGATGGGGTGGCTCACAGAAGGCTTTATCAGGGAGACAGCATTTGATCTGGACCTTGAAGGAAAAGTATAATTTTTCCCAGAGTGAGGGAATGGTGAGAGCAAAGATAAGCCACAGAAGTTTTGGGGACCTCTGACCTCTGTCTCATTGCTGCAGTGATGCTCAAAATAGGAGAACAGCTGTGGACCTGCCTTCAAATAGCTGACAGCCCGGTACAAACAAACGCGAGATAGGCCAATCTCCTCACGGGGTGCCACAGGACACATAAAGAGAGGGATGTGTGGGTGTGAGAAATACCCCTGGAAAGATTAGAAGGTAGGACTCAGAAATAAAAATAGCTGCTAGGTTAAAGCTGTGGGTCTCTTATTGGCTTAAATTGTCTTCTTAAATTTTTTATTAAAACAAAAACCCTTTGTTCTATATGCACTGCTGTTAAAAGATATTAAACAGATTTTATTAAGTGAAAAAAGCAAGTTGTAGATTGTTATGGTCATGTGATTCCATCTAGGTCCACATACACACTTGCTTTGTTACACAGAAAAGTTCTGAAAGGTAAGGGAAGAAAATTATCATCAAAGTCTACCTATGGGGCATGAGACTTGGTGGAGGGCAGAGGGAGTTCTGCTTTTGATTTTTTTTTTTTTAGCCATGCCCTTAACCAGCAAGAATACTTTTATTTTTTTTTAAGAGATAGGGTCCTGCTCTGCTGCCCAGGCTAGAGTGCAGTGGCACAATTACAGCTCACTGTAACCTCAAACTCCTGGGCTCACACTCCCACCTCAGCCTCCTGAGTAGCTGGGACTATAGACCCGTACTACCATGCCTGGCTAATTTAAAAAAAATTTTTTTTTGTAGAGACAGGGTCTCGCTATGTTGCCCAAGCCACTGTGGAAACAGCCCTGGGCTCCCAAATCACTGGGATTACTGGAGGAATACTTTTCACTTTATACTCTTCTTAACGTTATAACATGTGCCAGGCATTACTTTTATAATGAAAAATTCTTTTAATTTAAAAAGAGATAATAAAAGCCCCTTTGCTTCAGAGTTCATTTTAGAAACTCTCTTCCCAAGGACTGAGCCAGGTAAATATGAACACCTATTTTTCTTGGTTTCTATAGTGCTTAGTGGCTGGACTGGGTTACTGAACCCGGACTGGATAAATTTGAGCTCCACACATTTCCTGGAGGTTTTTGTTTCTCTCCCCAAAGAGGCTGCCCTGGCTATGCTGAGTGTGTGGTGGAAGATCTAAACCACAGATGACCCCATCGGGAGACACCGGTCTGGCTGGCATCCCTACCTACCTGGCTGCCCCGGGGAATTCCTTGGCTGTGTTGGGGAAGGCTTGAGTGCAGTGTCTCCTTCCCTGGCCAAGGCTCCTGTCCCTACACAAGGAGGCTGCGGGCCAGGTGTCTAACGGGTGCCTTGCATCCATGAGCCTCCTCTAAGCAGTAGCAATCATGACTGCTGTCTCCCCAGGGCAGAGAGGAAGGGGATGCAGGGACATGTGGGGTAATGGTGAGGTAAGATCCTTGGGAGTAGTGGGGTCTGTGGATAAAGGCTGAATGTAGGTGCAGATAAGTTTTCATCTGTTTGTTTAAACCAGCATAGTGCAGTTAAGAAGGTTCTGCCTTTGAGCTCCACCTCCTGCATCACTGGCTCTATGACCCTGGACAAATCACCTCCTCTCTCTGGGCCTCACTTTCCTCATCTATCAAATGAGAGATTTGGATTAAATTCTTGTTGAAATCCAATTCAACAGTAACATTTTATGATTTTATGTTAATATAATAAGGGAAAGTAATCAAAGTACAGGAAACAAGGAATCACTGATCATTACACGCTGTTTACATTAAGTTACTTTATATCCCTGCACGTACAGAAGTTGTCTATGTGGAGGTCCATGAAACCGTCACTGGGCCTATCTACCAGCGCCCTCCCCTTCAGGAACATCACTCGATCCCAAATGCTCACGCTCCTAACTCTAGCCCTGCTGCCCTCCCCTCTCCCACTCCCAGAAGCATTCAAATTAAAGGAAGAATTGATTTTGTGGATCCTCATAGTGTGTTGGCCAGAGCCGCAGACTAGGAGTCAGACTACCAGTCCCCACCCTGGTTTTATCACTGTTCACTGTGTGACCTTGGACAAGCCACTTCTGCCCTCTGGCCTTAGACCATCTACAGAATGAGGGTTGGATGGGTTTCTCTTCAGGAGCCCTGCTCTACTATTCCTCTGTTCTGCCCTACTGGTGGCTACCAAGGTTGGGAGGGGCCAAAATCTATGAGCCAGCATTTCTCCAAACACTCCCAGAAATGGCAGACAACTTCCAGCATCCCAAGCAGGCTCCTGTACTCAGCACCAGGATCCAGAAATCAGGGGAAATATGCAGGGCCAGGTGGGGTCCCAGCCAAACACAGGATGTTCCAGCCACGGCACCCTGTTCTGATTCAAAGCTTTTCTTACAGGTGTTCTCATATTCGTAGGATAAGGACAAGCAAGGCCTCCAAAGGAATCAGAAATATGTGCTTAAGGGACCAGGCCAGGGTAAAGAGTAGAGTTAAAGGTTATTTGTTAATATACTCTTTTAGTTAAGGAATAACATACAAACAGGAAAAGGTACATATACATGTCTTGAAACGTACATGTACACATCCATGAAACAAATGCCCAGATCAAGAAACAGAATACCTGCACCCAGAAACCCCCTTTGTGTTGCCTTCCAGTCACTAGGCCCCCAAGGATAGCAACCATTCAGACTTCTAGCACCATTGATTCACTTCACCAGTTCTGAGCGTCACACAAGTGGAATTATACAGTATGGACTCTTGAGTCTGACTTCCTTTGCTCAACATCATGTTTTTGAGCTTCACCCATTGTTACATGGAACAGACTGTCATTCATTTTCATTTTTGCATAGTAAGGACTTAATGAAGAGCTCAAATCAACGAGACAGCCCTGAATCTACACTAGGGTGCGCACTGATATACAGCAGAGGAAGGAGGTTTACTTACAGCTCCCCAAGAAACCAGGATGACCCCCCTGCTGTTCTTCCTTCAGAGTCCTACACCTTTCTGCCGGTGGGCTCTGGAGGTGGGAGGTGGGGCCCTGACACCCCAAACTTACGTCAAAGCCTCAGTCCATCATCTGGTAAAGGCCAGAAGCTCTTGTTCATTGAACACTTACCCTGTGCCCAGCTCTGTGAGGGACACCTTCAGCTCAGCATCTTGTTTCATCCTTACAACCATGAAGTGGGTACTGTTGTTATCTTACAGGTAAGAAAACTGAGGGGCTCAGAGAGGTGGAATAAGTTTTCTCAAGGTTGCACAGCTAGGAAGGGGACCCAAACCCTAACCCCAAAGGCCATACCTCTCCACTACTCCATGTTGGCAGGGAATTTGCCAACTGGATCTGGCCAACATCTGTGTCCCCAGTCTCACCTAGCACCGTCTGTCCCCCAGCTCACTTTGCAAGGCCACAGCAGCCTCCTGCCAGCTCCTCGGGCCCCAGCTCTCTCCCCCCTACCTCGGGTCCTGTCCGTGCTATTGCCTTTGCCTGCACCTTTACCCCTCAGTTCTCAAACCAACAGCCCCTCCCTCACAGCAGTCCTCTCTGACCACCAGTCTGAACGACGTCTCCTGTCATGCTCTCGGCACAGCATCCTTTCCTCTCCTTCCACAGCCCATAACACACCTTATCATGATTTATCCTTTTGTGTTCACCTGTCCAGTACCTTTCTCCACCAACAGAGCATAAACTGCAAGAGGACAGGAATGTATCTGTTTTGCTTACCACTGTCTTGGGCAGTGCCTGGCACACAGTAGGTCCTCAGTAATACATTAAGTGAAGAAAAGGAGAGGAGGGGAGAAGGATAGGACTGTCCCTGCAGAAGCTGAGTGCTCTAGCTCCAGCCTGTTCTATGCCCCCAGAAAGACCCTTCCCTACCCTGAGCCTCAGATTCCTCAATTGTCAAATGAGAGGCCTACAAGAAAGGACTTCAAAGGCCTTCCAGCTCATCTGCCTCTCAATCACAAATCCTAGGATGTCTGCCCATTCCAAAGGCCCCAGCCCCCAGGCCTCTGCTGCCTCTTACCCACAGTTTGCCCAGTAAGCACTTTAGGAGAAATGGAGAAGCAAGAGTCACCCCAAGACACCCCAGGCTGTGAGGTACATGGGGCCTCCACACCCTGTTGCAGGTGGAGAACCAGAAAACAGGAAGTCTCTGCCAGTTCTGATAGTGCATGTCCTTAACACACAGAGTGGGAGAGAGACAAGACTGAGCAGGAATACTAAATGAATTACCCAGGTAACTGCTTCTACTTCTTCAGACCCCTGCCCCCAGACCTCTCAGTTTCTCTGCCCACCCAGACTCTAGACTCATTCACCTCTGCCCTTGTTAGCATGCATGTGGCTGCCCCACTGCCAGGCTGGAGCTCCAGAAAGGCAGAGACTGTCTGTGTCTTGTGCATCTTTGTACCCACAGCACTTAGTACAGACCCCTGCACAGAGGATGTGGCCAAGGTGAGGCCACCGAATCAAATGCCACTGGCAGGGCTGGCCATAGTCTATTGCTGAGGATGCATTTTCCCACTGGTGTCACTAAGGGCAGGAGAAGAACCTGTGGCAAAGAGATCCCAGCTTCCCATTCAGAGGCAGACTCCAGTGGACCAACCCCCAGCCTCTGGCTCTCTGTCCTCTTCCTACCCCTTCACCAGGCCCAGGATTGGGAAGAGTCACCCCCTCTGGGGTCTCTGCAGTCACTTGCTCCCCACCCAGCCAGCCAGGACAAACACTCCCTGAACTTGAAGCACCTGCCGCCTCCCATTCTCCTTGGAATAAGGCTTCTCTGCCCTTGAAACTCTGTTTTGTCTTTAAAAATAAAAGAAGGTAAGAGAATTAGCCTGACTCAAGAGTTCTATAAAGGGAAAATGACGCCTGCTTTACCTGTTGGACACTATAAACTCCCGTGTTTTTGCTCTGCTGGGTGTGTGAAGGGGTGAGGCTGGGTGTTCTGGTAAGCACGTGAATGGGCCAGTGCCACGCTCACAGGAGAGAGCACGACAGCTGTGCAGGTACAAATGGGCTGGTCGGAACCTTGGCTATGCAACTTTGGGAAACTTGCTTAGAATCTAGACCACAGTTTCCCCATCTGGAAAACGAGAGTAAAAATTGTGTCTATTTCATCCATTGCTGTAAGAATCAAACTTCAGGACTGATATTTTGTAATCACCATCTAAGTATTAGCAGTCGTTAGAAATGGAAGGCAAGAAGAGAGCTTCAAAAAAATCTTAATTTCTCTGCACATAGTAACTATAGTACTTTCAGAACTCAGAGTTCAGCCTGGGCACCAAGTAACTCAGATCCCAGGAAACCACACGACTGGGCTCACGTGGCTGGCTACTCAATGTGAATCCATTTCCAGGATGATTACTTCACCTGCCATTCAGGCTCGGAGCTTAATAAACAAAATCCTGGGAACCATGGAGAATCCCACGTGGGATTCAGAGAAGAAAACCGACAGGTCAGGTTTCTGTCCACAGCCTGGGGGGGACTTTGTGAAAAACGTAATAGATAAAACAAGAATCATTAAGATTTGCCCTGTCAGCCAGATTATTCTGAAATCAGAGAACTCAACCAGTCTAGCCCCTTCTACTGACAAGTCTTTTTTTCCAGAGAGATGACTACGTGCAGAGTCACCCATGAGGTGAATATGCCACAGGCTCACTAGTCCTGTGGCAAGCCACATCTTCCAACACCAGCTGACAAGTGCACTGACAGCAGCATGACTTTGGCTCCCTCTGGCACCCCCCACCTCTCACGCAGCCTCTCACCTCCCCAGCTCTTCTCCTATGTCGTAAAAGTCCTCCACCTTCAGCTGCTTGAACGGCTCCATGTTTGGGCTCCTCATTGATGCCTGGACCATACAACCCTGAAATGGGAAGAAACCCGAGGTTAGGACAGCCACGTAAATTAGCACAAGCCTAAGAACCTGAGGCCTAAAAACAGTGGGCTGCCAGGGAGCTAATCCTTTAACAATAACCCACAGCCCTGGCTCCTCAAGAACTGCCCTGCTCAAGCCTTTGCTCACCTGCGGCTGATGATGTGTGGTTCTTATTTGATTTATATGACTTCAAATACGTTAAGGAAACAGCAAAAGAGCCCTCCTCACTCATCCTCTGAAGAAGTTCAGAGAAAAAGATCCATAATCAGCATGAGCTATTTGTTCTCACTAAATTCAGATCTACTGAGGAAAGAGGCGTCTGATGCAGGAAGAAAACAAAAGAAGAAAGAAAGAAAGTACTAGTTTTAAAGTCAGACGTCTCAGGCTCAAGTCCCAGTTTTATTTGGGTAATTCATTTAAGCTGCCAGAGACTTAATTAGCTTCCTCATCTGCAAAATGGGGCTAATATTGTAAAAATCAACTTTGAGTCATGAAATTATTTTGTAAACTATAAAATGCTGCAGAAAGGTAAGGGATTATCATGACCTCAGCTCCCTCAGGGGTTTGCCACCCAATTTCAAGTCTGAACTGATCTGTGCACTCTCGCTCATCACCCCAAAGAAAGATGGGCAGGAGTGGCGTGACAAATTCCAACAGGCACCAGGAGTCCCGAGGCTCTCGTTTCAGCTTTGCCTGCGACTAGCTCTGCGACCTCATCTCTTGTCAGAAGGGCCTTAGTGTCCCCATCTGTCAAACGGAGCTCACTGCCTGCCCAGGGCACCTCAGTGAGAGCCAAAGGACAACTCTGGGCCATGGGGAGTGCTCACCGCTTCACCAGAAGAGACTGTTTGAATCCTCCCCCAGGACCCACTGCCCCAAGGAGCTCACCCATTCCCGGGATAGTCACGTGCCACCCTGGTCAGCACCCCAAGAGCAAGGCCCAGGGCACAGTCTGCAAATCACAAAGATAAAACCAGCTACCTGTGGCTGTGTCTTCCAAAAGTCATTAGCGAAGGCCTCTCAGAGCTCACCTTGGCTAGCACTGGAGCTTTGCTGCTGCCTGCCAATTGCATCCCAACCACACCCAGGCTCCACGAGCCCCAGAAGACTGTTTTCACCAGGCTAGGTGGAGGCACAATTACATAAGGGTGTGTCTCATCAACGCCAAGTGGTTGGAGCTGTTCTAACTCTCAGGGGATGTATACAATCCACCCTTTCCTCCACCTCTGCCCCCTGCAAACCAAAGCGCCATTCCCAACATGCCACTTGCCTCCCTCCCTTCCGCCAAGGCACAAACAGACCTGAAGACCCCCAGGCAGAGCTGGCCTGGCTCACAGGTCTTACTCTTTCACCTATCTGTTGGCACCGATGGTCCATCATGCATCCTCCTCCCGGCTTGGTCGTCACTCTGTGCTTGGCCAGGGCCCAGGCAGGCATGGAATACTGGAAAGAGCAGGCTCTAGGAGCCCCAGTTCCAGACTTGCCTAGGTGTGACCCAACCAGAGAGGCTGACATGCTCTCTGGGCCTCAGTCCCCTCATCTGTAACCGCAGGGGTGATACTATCTGCAGTATATCACCTACTTCACACATCCCTGTGAGGACCCACTGTGACAAGGGTATAAACTGCTGTACAAATAAGAAGGATGACTATCATTGTTACTGACTCATACCAGGCCACTCTTTGTGTTTCTGCTTCCCACAGTCATTGAGACAACTAATTTGGTTCCTTTCCAAGAAAAAGGTTTCAGGGTCTCCCCAGAAGTTTGGCTTGACTGGAGTCAGAAGCTGGACCCACCCTCACTCCCACTATCCTGGCAAATCTCCTGAGACTACCCTAACGGGCGGTGGGACTGCTGTCTACCGCCTCTTTTTGCTGAAAACATCCTTCCAAATAAACTATTTGGGTCAGATCCTGGGGGTAGGGTTACTGATTTCACACAGCTGGATGCAAGCAGGAAACATCAGAAAAAGTCTGTTGGCAGAAACCCTGAGAGTGGTCCCTGGAACAGCTAAGATCTCCCTCAGCAAAATGTGGAGCCTCTGCCTTGGGCTCCACACCCTGGTGGCCAGGGGGAGGGGCAGGGGAGCCCCCTAACGACAAACTAGGCCCACCAGTTTGGCCTTAACTCACCTTTCCAGTCTTAGCTTCCTCCCCTATGTATCCTATATTATAGCCAAAGGAGACCTTTCCCATTTCCCCAAAACTTTCACCCTTGCCATGCCCTTTCCATGGGAGGCCCACCTGCACAGCCCTCTGGCAAAGCTGCCCCTTCCCACAAGGCCTGGCTCAATGTTACCATCTCTGTGAGGCTCCATGATCCTTTCCCTCCCAAACAGATGAAAATTTTCCCCCTTTCTAAATTCCCTAAGATTGCCCTGGGCAATATAGTGAGACCCTGTCTCTACAAAAAAATAGAAAAATTATCCAGGTGTAGAGTTGCACACCTGTAGTCCCAGCTACTTGGGAGGCTGAGACAGGAGGATCACTTGAGCCTGGGAGTTTGAGACTGTAGTGAGCTATGATGATTCCACTGCACTCTAGCCCAGGCAACAGAGTGAGACCCTGTCTCACCAAAAAAAAAAAAAAAAAATCAACATTGCCAGTATCCAGAAGCCTTCTGTGTCCAGCCCCCACCCCCAACCCAGGGGTAACCACTATTCTGACTTCTGTTATAGCACCATAGATTAGTTTTGCCTAAATGGAATCACACAGTCTGTAGTCTTCTGTGTCTGGCTACTTTCATTCAACATTATGCTTGTGAGATTCATCCAGGTTGTTGCAGGTAGCAGTAGTTTAATTCTCATTGTTGTATAATGATTCTATCATATGGATATACAGTACCTTAAATTATTTATCCTTCTATTGATGACCATTTGGTTGTTTCCAACTTTGAGTTATTACTAAAGCAGTACTGCAGTGGATAATCTAACATGGACCATTTTGGAAAACATCTGCATGCACTTCTCTTACATAAGTGCATGGAAACTTCCCAACAGTTTTCCAAAGTGGTTGTCCCAGTGTACACTCCTCCTGTTGGTGGGTTCTAGTTGCTCCACATACTCACCAACCCTAGGCGTTGTCTAGGTTCATTTTCCGTGGAAGTAGTGTGAAGCTCAGAAAAATTATGCTGTGCTCAGCTAAGGACGGTGTGCTAGGAAGTGGTAGGGCTGGGATTCGAACCCAGGCCTGTGTGACTATGGAATCTATGCTCTCTCCCTCTGGGTTAGACATAGACATAGATTATGATATGAGCCAGAATGTGATAAACTCTAACCTTAAGTATGTATGAAGAGCACTCTTAGGGAATTTAGAGGGCTTAAAGCCCTCTCCCAAGATGAATTTGCACTTTACCAGTTTAGGAACATGAAACTAAGAGGAGAAACTGAATTATAGACACTCACTAGGGCTCAGAGAAGGACCCAGAGACAAAGGTACCTTTCGGACCCTGAAAAGTTGAAACCACATGGCAGATGGGAGGCACACAGCTACAACTTTTGGCCAGAGCCACAGGCTATCAGCTCCAGACGTTCCCATCTTAACACACACATTTCTCACAATGGAGTCCTTGGAATTCACGTTCCTGCCTACAACCCTAACACTAGGCAACTTTTTAGGGGATAAAGACAGATTTCCTAGAACCCCACAGAAAGGGACCTCTCAGATCACCTATTCAGGGATTTTTAGACCCTTTTTCAGGAGCCACCAGGGTGAGAAAGGGAAGCCAGAGCAGTTCCACATTATCCATACTAGATGTTGGGATTCTAGGTAAGAATTCACTGTAAAACAGAAGTTTGAAAACCACTGCTGTCTGGTCTAACCCACTTGTTTTGCAAAAGGAGGAAACTGAGGTGCAAACAGGGGAAGGGACTTGCTAAACATCACACAGCTGGCCCATTCAGCTGCTCTTCCCAGGATTTCTGCTGATAGCCACCCAACCCTGTAAAGCTGGCACCAGGATTGGGGAAGTCAGTGGCCTCCTGGGGGACAACCTAGGAGGAGGTGTCCAGGGCTGGAATTCCCCCCATAGGGAACTCTCAGTGCTCACTAAGCCCTCTCCCCCACTGGCCCCAGCTCACCCTGCAAAGTAAACTCTCCCAGGTCCTCGCGTCACCTCGCCCAGTGCAAGTAAGCAAAACAGGACCATGACTGTCCCATCACACACACACCCATTAGGAATCATCACGCCCAGGCGCTGGGGAGGCTGCCAACAGAAGGGAGGGGGCTCTGGCATTACAGAGCCCCTCTGTACATTCAGGGCTTTGACCCACCACCATCTCTGATGAGGAAGCTGGGGCTCAGAGGTCAGCCACTTGCCTGAGTTAACATGAGAAAAACTCTTTCTGGTAACGGTCCAGCTCCGTTGGGCAGCCTGCTTGTTTGCCCCTCATGGTCAGGGTCTGTTCAGGTCTCATTCCTGCCAGCCAGAAACTTGTCCCAGAACAGCAGATGTCCACGCACATCCACCCACATCCACACACCACGACCTCCCTGCCCTAGCCTCCTGGGAAGCTGCTGAATTATCAGTGCTGCCACTTTAGGTGCTAAAAACACATCAAGGGAGATGAACGGTTTCGGGAAAAACAAAGCTCTGAAGGTAACTGTGAAGAGGCCAAGGTGCTAGGATCCCTTAGTCAACAGGACTTTCCCAGGAAAACCTCACACAGAGGCAGGTGGGAAACACAGTCAGAAACCAGAGCAGCAGCCCCAGCTGCCGTCCATTGGATTCGAGAGCACAAGGTGTCAGGAGCCCCCTGGGCCCTTCCCACCTGCCACTGAGGCAGCCAGGTATGGTGCACTCTCCTCCACAGTGCACCCCTAACCTGCATGGCCTCAAAGAAGCTCAGCTCTCTGGGCCTTTGTAAAGGAAGAATACTTTTCTCCTTTGTAAAGAAAGCAAGCTAATTTCTACCTTGCAGAGTTCTAGCGAGGGTTAACCAGACCTATGCGTGGCATGAGACATCCACAAAGCCCGGCCCAGAGTTCGAGTCAACTGTTGGCAATGTCCTTCCAAGCGTTTCCACCCCAGGCTGCAGCAAACCTGCAGGCTGCCCTGGCGCCCACGTTAGCTCTGTCCCGGGACAGGGCTCCTGACAGTGGGGACCACAGCTTCATTCGGCCACAAAAGAGGCTCACCACATCTCGCATCACCTCCTGATGCCAGCGGGGAGCAGGAGATGTGGGAGGCGGGCTAAGCTGAGAAGACTTGGCCGGGAACCGGACGTGCTCTTCCTCTCCAGGGGGGCCTAACTTGATGGAAGTCTGTCCCCATCTCCTCCCTGGGTCCTGGCCTCTGCCCGCCGCCCCCACCCCGTCTCCCGGGTCAAAGTGGCAGGCTTCGGCGCGCGCCCTGCAGTAGCAGCTGGCAGATCCCACGTTCGGGTGCCGGCCACAGTGCCCAAGGCCACGGCCGGCCATACCGGCGTCAGGCCCCCGGGCGGCGGGCCGGGAATCCACGAAAGAGCGCCCCGGAGCTCTCTGCCCCGCCAGCCCCAGCCCCCGGCGCTGCTGCTCTCGGGCCGCGCGCCCCGTCCCGCCCGTCGAGCCCGCAGACGGGCGCTACTCACGGCGGGAGGCTGCGCTGCGGCGGCCGCGGCGGCACCCTGGGCACGGGGGCGCGGCAGGGAGTGCGGCGCTCGGCTGCGCTCTGCTCCTTGCGCGCCCGCGGAGCCGCCGAGGAGCCGAGGGGGCGGAGCGGCCGGCCCCGTCCCAGGCGCCGGCTGGAGGCGCGCGCGGCCGCCCCGGACGGGGCTCAGGGCGCCCCCTGCTGGGAGCCCCTCGGGACAGCCCCGCGGTGAGGGTCGAGGGCCTCCCTGCCTCGTCCGGGCGGGACCCTCCAGGGCCCTGGGACTCCGGGCAGAGGGCGCGAGAGCCGGTGGGTGGCAAGACCCTCTGGGCGTCCTTACCCGCTCTAGCGCTCACGCTGTGCGGCCTTGGGAGAGCCCGCTAACCTCGCCGAGCCTCATCTGGAAATTGATTTAAATGAGCTGATACGTGTGTGATGTCTGGCACAATCGCTCAGAAAATGGGATTTCCGTGGCACCCTCCCCCCCCCACCGCACCGTGAGAGGAAGTCCCACTAGGGAATAGGCCGCTCCCCGCCTCCCTCCCAGCCAGAACACTCCCTGACACAGCACAGGTCCTTCTGGGAACCTCACGACCCACGTCTCACAGCAGGATGGGCGCTGTGACAGGAGGGACACTGCTCTTCACTCCCCTTCCCCACCCCCGTCCAGCTTGGGGGCGGCCCGCCCTAGTTTCCCCTTTGCTCCCCCATCCCTGGCATGGTCGGTGAGTGAAACCCCCATATCACCACCAAGCCTTCCCTAACAAAGGACTTAGGAGTGGATTCTTCCTCCTTCTTTCTGCCAGAAAATCCCGGAGGAAAAAAGGAATGAGAGTGGAGGAGGTGATAGGAAGAAGGAAGTGGAAACAGAACTTAAGCCAAGTTCAGTGGTCTTGTTCCAAGACCAGAGGCTACTTAACAGAAAGAAATGAGGACCCACCCTTCCAGAATTTCCATCCCTAAGTCATCCACGGGGCTCCTCAAAAGGGTGCGAGATTCAGAGTCCTAAACCTGGTTCAAAGGCCTTCTCTGCCATTCTATATGTGTGTTCTTGGTCATGGCTCTTTCTTCATCAGTGAAGTGGGAGAAACACTCCTTCCAGTAGCTCCTAATGAAGCTATGGTGGGGCTGAAATGAGATAGAGTGTGTAGGGTGCCCCTAGAGGACCTCTACCAGTGTGAGTACTGCCCCCTCCCTTTAGCCTTTTGGCACTGGGACAAACACGGATGGACCCAGCAACCCAGCTGAGCAGTGCCTCAGCCTCTGGGGCAACCTGGGGAAAGATCCCTGAGCTTCCTTGTGTACAAACTTTACAACATCCCAGGATAGTGCCGTCTCTGAGCCTCCTCTCCTAAGAGCACCATGCTACACAGAGTAATATCCAAGACCAGAGGTGGCTTCTGATATTAAGGGGCAGAGAGGGGAAAGACACCCACCCACTGGTGAGGTTTCACCAGCATAGGGAGCCCCCTGCCAAACCATCCCTAAACACCTCCTCCCCATTTCCAGTTATCTGTTGCTGGTAACAAACCACTACCAGCCTTGGTGGCACCAAACAACAATTTCATTATGCTCATGCATTCTGAAGGTCAGGAATTCAGACAGAGCACAATGCATATGGTTTATCTCTGCTCCATAACATTTGAGACTTCAACTAGGGAGTCTTAGGTGGCTGGGGATGACTTGAATGGCTAGGGACTGAGTCACCTGGAGGCTTTTTCATTGACATGTCCAGTGCCTGGGCTGTGAAGAATCCAAGACTGGGCTCACTGCTACTGCTGAGCAACCCCATTGTAGCCTTTCCATCCCTTTCCCTCTGAGCCTCATAGTTAACACCTAATTTTCAGCATCCCTTGAATGAGTCAAAACAGACATTCTTGGATTTGGCACTTGGCAAATTAGTTAGTGAGTTTCAGCTGGAAAGGTCATTGTCAATCAACCCATCCAGCCTGGTCATTTTTTTCAGATGAGGAAACTAAGGCTCGGAGAAGGGAAGTGGCTTGCTCAAGGTCACACAGGTGGTAAGAAACAGCTAGGATTAGAACCAGGCCTCCTCCAGAGTCTCATTCTGGTGCTTCTTCTACCATACCTGCCAAATGCAATTGCCCAGGGGTGTACCATCTAGAGATGCATTTTATGCTTGGGGTTGAAAGAGTTCATCATGCCCTCACCTGAGAGCAGTGACAAAGCACTGAGCACTAAACATGGGACCAAGGTGGCAGTGGGCAGAGAAGAGGTGGCCCCAAGGACAATGGCAACAAAGACACCTACTTCAGAATGAAGCCAGGGCAGGTCCAGGTCTTAACAGCTAACAATTATGCAACTCATCTCCATGCATGGTTCCCACAGCTGATCAAATTGAGTCTAAATGCCTCCCCCTAGCATGTAAGGCTCCAAACTGCATTTTCCTGCTGTGTATGCACATATTCTTCCTTCTTGTGCATGCGCATCCAGCTCTTTTACCAGGTTGGATTATTGGCGGTTCCTGCCTCCATGATTCTGTTTAAGCTATTGGACCATGACTCCCCTTGTCCCATTCACCAAAATCCTATCTATCCTTCAGGGGCCCTCTAAAGTATCATATCTTTCATGGAAAGTGCCCTGATCTGCCCTCTAAATGCCTCTCCCCTCTGAACCTTACCACTCTTGGTTGGTACCTCTTTTGTCATTCTCCTCCCTCTATTTTAGTTATAGTTAGTGTCTGCTTCTCTTTTGCTCAGGGGCAATTATTAATACAATGTCTTGTCCATCTTTGAAACCGTACAGTGCCTGATATCACAAACTCAATAAAAGTGTGTTAAACAGAATTACTAGACCGTAAATGCCACAAGGTAAGGGACCATAGCTATCTTGTTTTCTATTGTCCTCTAAGGTACCCAAGTACCTGGCACTTAGTAGATTCTCAGTGATCACATGTTGGATGGATGGATGTGTAATTAATTTTAATAGCTGCCAAGTATTATATTTCTTCTAGCATGGCCATTCCAGTGCTTTATTTCAAGTGCTTTACTTCAAGGTGAATGTTATTATTTCCTTTTGCAGGTAAGGTAACTGAGGCTTAAGGATGTTGACTTGCCCAAACTCACTCAACTTAAAAGTGGTTGAGCTGGGATGTGAATCTTGTGTGCCCTTCTCCAAAGCCCAAGCTCCTTCTGTTCCCCTATCCCCAACTGCCTGCCCTCAACTGAAACTTCCAAGATTTCTAAAATAGTATTAATGCAGAGGTTTTCAGCCCTGGCAGCACATCAGAGTCAGCATGGGGGTGTTTAAAATTCCCCATGCTCAGACTGCACCCTACATCAATGACATCAGAACCTCTGAGGGTGGCATCAGTATTTGTTGAAACTTCCCAAGTGATTCCAATGCACAGGTTGAGAACCACTTTGTTCATGTCACAGAGATCTGGGAAAATGAAAGGATCCTCCAACAACCCACCCAACTGCAAACATATCTGAGTACCTGCTTTGTACAAGACACTCCAAGGGACTATGAGATGGGAGAGTCACAGGAGCTTGAAGCTTCCATAAGATGAGAATGCAAGCCCACAGGTAAAGATGTAACCATGGCAGGCAGAAAAGGACAGTGATTGTGGTGATATCTTAAAACACACTTTGGTGCCTTGACAATGGGTCCAGTGCTGACTCTTTCCTCAGGCTGTTACATCAGGCCAGGAGAGGGCACAGGTGATTCCTCCCCAGCTGGCTTGCCTACTGGGTGAAAGGCAGGCAGGAAGCCCCCTCCTCCCAAAGTGGCCTGTGGCCTGGCTTCTCAACCCTTCCCAGCCCTGCTCACCCTGTTCTGTGTCCTTTGCTCTCTCACACCCAACCAGGCAGAGTCCTGGATGTGGACCAAGCCTGGCAGCCTTTCCTGCTTCCACTCCTGCAGCCTCTAGCCTTGTTGGACTCAGCAAGGCCTTGACCCCTACAGGGATGGGTTGGGGAAAGGGAGGAGAGAAGAGAGGAAAGAGCTGAGGGGTGGGAGGCTTTGCCTGTCCCTGGAGGCTTGGAGGATGGGGATTTCCTGGACATGTGTGCACAGTCATTCAACAGCACCTCCTGGGGCTAGGTGCTGGGGCAGTGGGAAATAGAGACCCAGCACCAGGAAGGGTCAGGTCTACTCTAAGAGGGACCTTAAAAGGAAGAGAAGGCTTGAGTCAAGCTTGAAAGAAAAGTAGTGTTTACCAGGAGGACCAGAAGAATATGAGGTAGGATGAGGGAATCGAGGCACACGAGGTGGGAGAAAGGGGCCGGGGTATGAAACCATGTGTCATTTACTGTCCTGACTCCCACCTGAGTCAATATAGGGCCACATTTTAGGATCATGACCCAGGCACATGCCATTGCTTTCTATTTGGGACAGAGGCTAGTGACATGGTGCTTGGCCAGGGCCCCCAAACTATGCCCACTTTCAGGGCTACAAATCCCATCCACCTACTTCTTTAGGCTCAGGAATCAGACAAGCCTATTTGTATTCCTGCTCAGCCATGTTCTGGGCAAGTCAATTCTCCTCTCTGAGCCTCCATTGCCTCATCTATAAAATGGGAATAAATACATCTTTTCTCTCAGGGCTGATGTGAGGACCAGACCCGCACACACTGTGCCAGAGGTTTGACAAAGCGCTGGAATAAATGTCAGTTTCCCTCCCAAAGCAGATGCTGCCGTCCTCAAGACAGTTGTCACTTGTGCCATCTCTCTCCAACTATGTTGTTTCTACCTGTATCTGCAATACTTCCTTCTTTTATCCTTCATCTATCCAAGACTTAGCTCAATTCCAGCTTCATTCATTCTTCAAAATTTTCCTGGTGCCCATCCTGAGCCGGACCCTGGGCTGGGCCCTGAGAGACACTCAGAGTGTTCTTCAGGCACTAAGAGTCAAGCATAGGAGCTATCCTGGGAACAAATGCCTGGAATCTCATATTCTGGAGCCCAGCCACTGGCTGGGCAGAGCCCAGAAGGAGCCCAGGGGTGGGAGGAATGGGCCCTGAGTGCCTAGGAAGGTGGTGGGGACAAGGAGGCTCCTCAGAGGAGAGGAACACTTCCCAGATCTCACAGTCATTGTCTGCTGAGCTGAGAGATGATTTCACCTTGCTATGTCTGCAAACGGGTCCTTCGAGTGACTCCTGTCACCTTTCCCCAGGAGTGATGTGGTTGGACTCATCAGAGACCTTTGGTGGACCCATGCAGGAAGGATAGGCAGGACGGCATTTCCTCCCCACCTTCTCCTGAAGAGAAACTGGAAGGCCGGATCTGGTCACTCCTTCCACACCCCTGGCTGATCCCTGACCTCTGTGTTGGCTGGCCCTCCCACTCGGGGCTCTTGCTCTGCCCTCTGTGGTCTGCATGGTGACTCCACCGCGGCTGAGCCCAGGTTCTGACCCAGTTATGAACAGCTGCATCTGGGAAAACAAAGGCACAGGAGGCCAAGTCCAGCCATCTACAGTGGCCTCTGCCCCAAACAGGACTGGGCCCTGCTGCAGTTGCCCCAGATCTGCTCTCTGGGCTAAGGGACCCCAGGCTCCCTCAGCCTTTCCTTTTAAGAGATTTTCTGGTCTCTCAGCCTTGGCTCCCATTACTCCACCCAGTAAAATATTTTCCTCCTTCCACCCAGATCAAATCAACATTTGTAGAGAATTTATCATGAGCCAGGCACTGTTTTCTAATTATCTCATTTCACCTCCAAGTTGAATACTTTTTTAAGACCACTATTATTATCATCTTTATTATATAGGTGGGGAAACTGAGAGTCAAAGAATGTAGAGGATGTTTGCATTTATTTTGGCTGTCCAATTTTCAATCCCCCCTTCCTAGTTAGGAGGAAACAACTATAGTGGCTGTATTAAGTGGATATAACGCACCATCTCCCATCACCAAAGTTGAAGGGAGAAAATCCTCCTTCCCTGAAGCCATGAGATGTAGGCTTGCCCAATCAGATAGTTCTGCCCAGCACTTCGAATCCTAAGTAAGTAAGTAATGCCAAGATGTTCACACTGGCGGTATGAAACAGTTGAGGCCTTCTAGACAGATTATTGTTCCAGTCTCTGATTCCTGCTGCTCCACCCTGCCACTGATTCTGAGACCCTCTAGCCCTCTAGTAAATCCGTTTGTGCTGAGTTGGCAAGAAACTGACTAATCCTGGGAGAGACAGGAACATGCTCAACGCTGAAGGGCCGGGAATTAAACATCTTCTTTCCACTTCACCACAGAGCTTCCAACACAGGAGCAAGAGAGGATTCCCAAGATCACAGAGAAGGGACACCCAAGGATGACAGCATGCAGCAGGCTTAGAGAGCAACCAGACCAGATTGCAGCAAGGGAGCAGCAGGCTCCAGAAGCAATGTCTCCAGGAAAAAAGTGAAACTGATACGTCGGCCAAACTGATACGTAGCTACTCAGGAGGCTGAGGCAGGAGGATCACTTGAGCCCAGGAATTTGAGGTTATAGCGAGCTATGATTGGGCCACTGCACTCCAGCCTGGGTAACACAGCAAGATCTTGATTTAAAAAAAAAAAATCACAGTCAAGATATCAGAGTTAATAGTCTTCATAGTCACCAATAATAATTGAGTACTTACTGTATCTCAATCACTGATTTATCATAATGCCCATTTTATAGATGAAATCTAATGAGACTCACATAGTAAACACGTAGCAGAGACAGGATTTAGACCCAGGCAGTCTGACTTCAGAGCCCTAATTATGCCAAAACTTAAAGCTCCAAACTCTGCATTAACTGTTAGGGAAAGCAGAATTCTACCAGGGTTGGGGTGGTGACCATCAGGATAATGCCTGAGTGCCACATTAGGCATAGCAGAGCCAATAGTCTCCTCCCCCTAATTTTCTACCTAACAGTGGCCAGAGGATATAGCTTTGGATTTGGGTAAAAGACTGAGTGAGAAGAACTCTGTGCAGGAGAGAACAACTTGCCTAGGAAGGTCTCCTTATAAAGGTGGTAGGAGCCTTGGGGAGAAGCAGAGCAGAGGGAACTCTGGCCTCCATGAGGGACAGAGATAGGCAAAAGGAAAGACAGCTCCAATCTAGGAGTGAAATACAACATGATGTGCCTTGTGCAGAGTAAAGCTCTACTTTTTTGGTAGTTTGTCCCCAACCTATATGCTCCCTATCCAGTCCCCACAAGAAAGCTAGTCTAACATGCACAACCCATTTACACAGTTTGTAAACTGGAAAATAAAGAAGTCTCTCAGAATATAACAAAAAGACACAGAGATTAGAAATATGGAGAAAATTTTAAAGGCATACAGAACAGATCTAGAAAATCTAATATTTGCCTAAAGTGGGTATTAGTACAGAAGAGAGAATATTAAAAGGAAGAAATAGTAAAAGATACTCCAAAACAAAATTGTCTTTGTCTAAAAAAAGATAAAAATCTTCAGATTATTATCCCCTTAATATTTTGACATTTAGAAAAAATCCTTAGATTACAGGATCCCACCAACTACCAAGTAGGATTAATGAAAAAATACCTATATCAAGGCACACATAATGAAATTTCAGAACTCCAAGAATATAGAAAAAATCATAAAAGAATTGAAGGAAAAAGTGTCATGCCTCAAGAATACAAATTAAACCAATAACAGACTTCTCATCAGTCAAGCCAAATTGTCTACTAAGTAGAGTGTGAGAGCAAAATGAAGCCATTTTTGAAAAATGGCTTAAAAATTTCACCATACACATCTGATATAAAAAATTACTCTTGAAAGCATAATAAAAAATGTTTAAAGAATCCAAGAAAGAGGATGATATAGAATATAAGAAACAGTTTGGGCTGAGGAGAACTCAGAAGAAAATACAGCTAGAAACCAGCTAGGGGCTGACAGTTGGAAGATACTTAATCAAGCTGCCAAATTTTAATAACATGGAATTACATTTCTTTCTGTATATACCCAATAACACCTCTTTAGAACATCTTAGAGTCATTAGACCCTTTAAAGTTACTGATTCAGAACTTCTGGGGGTGGGAGTGAGAAATATGAATCTTCAACACTAAGAGATTCATATCTACTTTAAAATTTGAGACCCAATGCATATTTGTTTCTAGAGGGAATAATATTCTGTGTATATAATCATAAAATAAATGTCATATATTGATGTTAAATTTTTAGAATCAACCTATGAACAAAGGATTGACTAGTTTATAGGTATAGGTCAAAATGTCATGTTATAAATCTTAACAATGAAAAAATACATAGTGAACACATTTGGGAAGTGAAAAAGGAAAAAGCAGTAGAAGGAAGAGAATCTGCTCTAGTCTATGTTATTTTAAATTATAATGGAAGATTCCTAAGGCTGATACCAGGGCTGGAGCAAGGAGAGTACAAGGTAACCTAGAGCATCTTGTGCCAGAAAGTAAGAAAATGCTCAAAAATGGATAGTAGCATGTCAAGAGGACAAGGAGCCCGCTTGAAGGGTCTTCCTCTGGCCAGATTTGGAATTATTTGAATATCAAAATAAATAATGACAGGAATAGGCCAGGGGCGGTGGCTCACATCCATAACCCTAGTACTCTGGGAGGCTGAGATAGGAGGATTGCTTGAGTTCAGGAGTTTGAGACCAGCCTGAGCAAAAAGCAAGATCCCATCTCTACAAAAATAGAAAAAATTAGCTGGGCATGGTGGTGCGTGCCTGTAGTTCCAGCTACTCAAGAAGGCTGAAGCTGAAAGATGGCTTGAGCCCAGGGGTTTGAGGTTGCAGTGAGCTATGATGACGCCACTGCACGCTACCCAGAGCGATAGAGTGAGACTCAAAAAAAAAAAAATGACAGAAATAGATTATACTATATCAAATAAATTTTCAAAATCTATGTGCTCCAATCAATTTAAAAATAAAAATTTTAAAGGGAAAGAAAAAGAAAGGATACTGGGTGATGGTTAGTCATAGAATAAAATAAGTAAAAGAAAAAAAAGAAAAAGAAAGGAAAATGATGTTTTAAAGAAAAATGTTAACCAGTAAGTGCAGAAGAAATGATGGAATTAGCAAAATCACCACTTCACTATCACATAGTAATAAGTGATTCAGGCAAGAAGCATCACTGAATATTAAAACCATGGAGTGAAAGATTCTTGGAGAACAGGATACTCATGTGGTCTCTATCACCCTAGAAATCATTCATTAATGACGAAACGAAAACAATATTTTTACGACGGACTAATCCAGCAGATACCTCCTGAAGAAAATGACCAAACTTAGCATCAATAACAATGGGACAAACTGACATCATACACCCGCTGATGTGCTGCACTGAGAAAGATATAACATCATCTATGTGGGATTCCTGCCAAAAATGTGGAATCTGAATCTAATCACGGGGAAGCAAACAGACAAATCCAAAACGAGGGACATTCGGCAAAACACCTGACCTATACCCTTCAAAAATATCAGTGTCATGAAAGAAAAGCATGGCTGTTTTAAATTAAAGGAGACTGAAGTGACACAACAACTCAGTGCAATGCGTGATGAGTGATTGGATCCTGGATTGGGACAAAAATAGTTAAAAGGAACATTACTGGACAATTATGGAAATTTGAATATGAACATTTTATTAGATAATCATATCAGTGCTACATTTTCTGAGTGGGAGAAAATTATGGTTATGGAGGAACATGTCCTTATTCTTGGGGCATTCATGTTGAGGTATTTCAAGGAGAAATGGCATTATGTCTGCAACTATTCCTCAAATGACTCAGCAAAACAGAAAATTCATATATATGTAGACTGAGAGAAAGCCAAAGATGACAAATTGTTATCTGTTGATACGTCTAGGTGAATTCTTACAACTTCTCTATAAGTTTGAAATTTTTCAAAATCAAAAGTTGAGGAAGGCTGGGTGTGGTGGTTCACACCTATAAAAAAAATCCTAGCACTTTGGGAGGCTGAGGTGGGAGGATTGTTTGAGGTTAGGTAGGCATTCGAGAGCAGCCTGAGCAAGAGACCCCATCCCTACAAAAAATAGAAAAATTATCTGGGTATGGTGGTGAGCACCTGTAGTGCCATCTACTAGGGAGGCTGATGCCGGAAGGTGGCTTGAGCCCAGGAATTTGAGGAAAATAAAATATAAAATTTATTACAGAAATTGGCAGAAAAACTAAAAATAAAAATTGTTGAAAGCAGTTGTCTCTAGGGAGTATCTTAGTCCATTCAGTCTGCTGTAACAAAATACCGTAAACTCAGTAGCTTATAAACAACTAAAGTTTATTTCTCACAGTTCTGGAGGCTCAGAAGTCCAAGGTCAGGGTACCAGCAGACCCGGTGTCTGGTGAGGGACCGCTCTCTGGTTCACAGGTGGCACCTTCTTGCTGGTCCTCACATGGCAGAAAGGCAATGTAGCTCGCTGGGGTCTCTTTTATAAGGTCATTAACCTTTTAAAGGGCTCTCTAATCAACACCCAAGGTGTCACCTTGGGGGTTAGAATTTCAACATCAGAATTTTGGGAGAACATAAACATTCAAACCATATTAGGGAATAGCACTGAGGGAGGCCAAAAGGGAGACTTCTACTTTTTATTTTATATTTCTTAAACTTTTTTTGGTTTTGCTATGTTTCTGTATTACTTCCATGACTAAAGAAAACTAAATTAATTAATAAAAGGAAATATCCATAACAGAAGCTGCCCTGAGGATAGTAGGCTTGTACCCGTGGAGGTCTCTTCCTTTCAGAAAAAGATTAATATATACTGTGGTTAATGCCCATTAATGCTTATTAGGTTTTTAGACCTATTGAGTGTGGAAGAGTATTGTATTATTCTTCTGCTAAATCTTGCTAAGACAAAAAAGTTGCCAAGAACATTAAACATCACTAATGCGAAGACACATTAAGCTGTAAATATCTTTCATAAATTGATGAAAATGACAAAATGAATAAAACCATATCTTGATTTTTGTGTCCAACCATGTCCTATTTTTTTCACCAAGAAGTTCTGTCTCTGTCAATCTACCTGGCTCCTATTTTCAGTCCACAAAATAAATAAGGGACTTAGAAAATTTCACATTTTATTCTATCTTTTAATTCGCTTTAACCAATAGAGAGAAATGACTTGCCCAAATCACATTGCTGATTCTTGGCAAACGCTCAACCAGAAACCAGGCCTCTTCCCATAGATCCTAAACTCACAGGTCTCAACCCCACTGCTCCTGAGTCTTCCATGCTGTGTAAGTATGGACAGGTCACTCAACATTTCCTGGCCTCAGCGTTCTGACCTCTGAAGTAGTAGGATTAGATTAACACAAAATTATCCCTCACAGTCCCTAATGGTAGCCATGTTTTTCAGTTGGAGAAATGAAGTTCCCATAAGGCTTTGTGACTTGGTAAGGGTCACTCTGCAAGGCGACCTCGAGCCTTGCACACATACTCATTTTATATTCTGACTCATCTGAACAGACTCACCTTAATGTAGCCCAAGAACACTGATATGACAGCCTCAGGAATCCAGCATCAAGGAAACTCTGTTGATATGACTCATTTAGCTTAATTAGCTTAATCAGAAGAACAACAGCAAGAAAAATCTAGTAACCATAACATTCCTTAAAAAAAAAAAGCAAACCAACAGCAACAACAACAGAACTTACGGCGGGCGTGGTGGCTCACACCTGTAATCCTAGCCTTCTGGGAGGCCGAGGCAGGTGGATAGCTCAAGGTCAGGAGTTCGAGACCAGCCTGAGCGAGACCCCGTCTCTACTAAAAATAGAAATAAATTATCTGGACAACTAAAAATATATATAGAAAAAATTAGCCGGCCATGGTGGCGCATGCCTGTAGTCCCAGCTACTTGGGAGGCTGAGGCAGGAGGATTGCTTGAGCCCAGGAGTTTGAGGTTGCTGTGAGCTAGGCTGATGCCACGGCACTCACTCTAGCCTGGGCAACAGAGTGAGACTCTGTCTCAAAAAGAAAAAAAAAAAAAACAGAACTTACTAAGCTAATAAGACTTGCTAAAAGGTCATAATAATTTTTAATTCTGCATCAATCAGCAGATTAGCAACTGTAAACCAAGCTCAGTACCAATCCTGTTTGTTGTTAATGGTGCTAATGAATCCTTGAAACTCCTAGAAAGCTGAAATCCACTGTGGTTTCTAGTAGGTAGGAATTTAAAACCAGAAGGAACCTCAGAGATTATCTGACACCTTCATTTATAGCAAGAAGGAAGCCCACAGAGAGAAAGTCACTTACCTAAGTTCACACTTGTCTGGGGCAGAGTCAGAATTAAAGTCCAGGCCTCCCGTCCTCTAGCCCAGTAGACATTCCTCATGTGAAATGCTAGAGGCTGAAACCCTGGGTAAAGCCAAATCCACTCATTATCACCAAGGTGAGCCTGAAACAATTCAACAAGAAATTGTGGAAGGCCTATTATATGCAAACACCACACCAGGAGCTGTGGGAAATAAAGGAGGCGTCTAAGGAGATAGGAAATTAAAAACACATTCAAGATAGCCAAGAAGCTGGGTGTGGTGGCTCACGCCTATAGTCCCAGATACTCAGGAGGCTGAGGTAGAAGGATCACTTGAGGCCAGGAGTATGAGGTTACAGTGAGCTATGATCACATCACTGCACTCCAGCCTGGGCAGCAGAGTAAGACACCCAAGAATTTAAGCAGTGTGCTACAGTACCAGACCTCAGGAATTTGAATAAAATCAAGGGAAACTTTCCCAAGGGGGAAAATACATTTTATTTCCCACGTCAAAAATACATTTTTTAAAGTGGTTTTCCAAAAGGCATATACCATAAGAGGGTTTTTTTTTGGTGTTTTAAATAATATTTATTATGGGTTATCAAGTCATAAGAGGAATCATATTCATTGCAATAAACTTTGTTATTCTTTTTTATAGAGACGGTGTCTTGCTATGTTGCCCAGGATGGTCTCAAACTCCTGGCCTCAAGGGATTATCCCACTTCAGCCTCCCAAAAGGCTGGGATTACAGGCATGAGCCTCTGTGCCCAGTTTGCAAATAAACTTTTTAAAGACAGAATAACTACTCTTAAATTTTGGGAGGCTGAGGAAGGAAGATTGCTTGAGCCCAGGAATTCAAGGTTGCAGTGACCTATGATCTCGCCACTGCACTCCAGCCTAGGCAATGAAGTGAAACCCTGTATCTAAAAAAAGGGGGGGAAAAGTGATATATTTCCTTCTAGCTATTTTCATATATATAAATGCACTCTTGTTTTTAATTGGGATCACTTGGCATATATTGTTTTGTATTTTGCTTTTCGGCCTTAATTTTATTTTGAGAATTCTCCCATGTAATTAAAGAGTTTTGGAAAACACTAAGAGATTCCATTAAATAAATGTGATGTAAATTATTTATCATTTTACCTATTGTTAGTCATTAAGTTGTACATTTTTCATTACGAAAAATAATGCTGTGATCATATGACTCATCATGTAGGATTTGAAAATAATAGTCAAGGATAAGATGAACTATTCAACAAGTTATGTCAAGACAATAATTAGCCATCTGGATAAAAACTAAGTTGGCTCTGTTCCTCACCCTATACCAATATAAATTTCAAATGACTCAAAGATTGAAATGATAAAAAAATGAAATCATAAAGTGTTGGAAACACTTGTAAAAATGTTCCCCTAGGAGAAATATGTTCCCCTAGGAGAGGGAAAGAACTTTCTAAATATGACCCCCAAAACTCTAGGATACATAAAGTTAAGGATTGATAAATCACACAAAAATTCTTAAAATCTTCATGGCAATAAAAAAAATGTCAAAAACAAATGACAAACTGGAAAAAAAAGCTTTCAAATGAACAAATGATATGAACAGGCAGTACACAGAAAACAAAATACAAATGTCTCTAAATAACATAAGTAAGATGCTTAACATCACTCATAATAAGAGAAATACTAACTAAAAACTCCACTGAGATATAATTTTTCACCCATCAGTTTGACTAAAAATCTAAGTTTGATGATGCCATATTTGGCTACAGTGAAACAGGGGCTTTCATATATTGACGGTTGGAGTGAAAATTGGCACAATCTCTATTGAGGGCAATTTGTCAGTATCTATCCAAATTATGACTGTATAGACCCTTTACCCAACAATCCTATTTTCAGGAATCCATCTTAGAGATCCACTTGTACATGTACAATATGAGGTGTATATAAGGTTGTTCATTGTAGCAGTGTTTGTAATAGCAAAATAATGGATATAACCTAAATGTCTAACAATAGAAGGCTTGTTCAATAAAATATGATACATACAATGGAACACTATGACGCTATAAAAAGTAATGAGGAAGCTCTTTGTAGAGTGATATGATGACGGTTTCAAAGATAACATTGTTAAGTAACAACAACAACAAAAAGCAAAACACAGAACAGTGAGTCTAGCTAGCATGATGGACGCTAAAATTTATGCCAAAAAGGTATATATATATTTGTATTGGCTTTATTATAGGCATAACAACTCTCTGGAGCAACAGGTAAAAAATTATTAACCATGAAACCTATTGGGAAAGGGTGAGAACTGGGTTAGGAAGGAGTCTTTTCACTGTACTTTTCTGTGCTTTTTGATGTTGAACCACCTGTGGTGTTACTCATTCAAAAACTGAATAAATAGTGTTAAACATGTTTGTGCAACCAAAAAAACCTGGGAAACATATCTGCAGTATATTTGATAGAAAATGCTAATATACATATTTTATAATTAGTTTTTTTATCATGAGACAGTTTCGCTCTGTTGCCTGGGCCAGAGTGCGGTGATGTCATCATAGCTCACTGCAATCTCAAACTCCTGGGCTCAAATAATCCTGCCTCAGCCTTCACAGTAGCTGGGTCTACAGGTGCACGCCACCACACCTGGCTAACTTTTTTCTTTTATTTTTTTGTAGAGACGGGGTCTCACTTTGTTGCCCAGGCTGGTCTGGAATTCCTGGCCTCAAGCAATCATCCCGCCTCAGCCTCTCAAAGTGCTAGGATTACAGGCGTGAGCCACCATGCCTGGCCTATAATCAGCTTTTTAAAATGTGAACATCTCAATAGAAAAGTTGGCAAAATATATAAACAATTTTTTTTTTTTTTTTGAGACAGAGTCTCACTTTGTTGCCCAGGCTAGAGTGAGTGCCGTGGCGTCAGCCTAGCTCACAGCAACCTCAAACTCCTGGGCTTAAGCGATCCTACTGCCTCAGCCTCCCGAATAGCTGGGACTACAGGCATGAGCCACCATGCCCGGCTAATTTTTTCTATACATATTTTTAGTTGTCCAGATAATTTATTTCTATTTTTAGTAGAGACGGGGTCTCCCTCAGGCTGGTCTCGAACTCCCGACCTCGAGCGATCCACCTGCCTCGGCCTCCCAGAAGGCTAGGATTACAGGCATGAGCCACCTCGCCCGGCCATAAACAATCTTTTTAAATCCCAGTAGAAACCTATTGACCAGAAGTTTGTGGCTGTCAGTGACTTGTATGAGCCCATTGATGATGGCTCCGAGAGCCAGGTGTTCTGTTCATGCTCCAGTGATGCCACCACACACTTTGAGACAACCTGCAATGACATAAAGTCATCTACAAACGCATGGCTGGCTTGGCTTTTGACTTTGAGAACATGAAGTGCAAACAGAACCAACTCTTTGGAGAAGCTGACCAGTGATTGCTGCCTACCCGCTCAGCCCCTGTTGCCCTCCCTCGTTCCACACCTGTGTCTGCTCTGCTAGAGAGCTGGGGTGATGGTATGGCTGGACACCCCTGTTTCCAGCATCCTCTGCTTCCTCTACCACATTCCCATCACCCACCTCATTGATTCCCTGACCAAATCCTTAACCTTAGCGATGGTTTGGGAGATGGTTGGTTAGCATCCTCTTTCTTGGCCCTTTGTTATCCTAGGAAAAGAGGGTTCCTCTCCTTGCTTGTGTCTCTCTTTCCCCCGCCTCTGATTCTTCTGCTGTTTGGGAGGAACATGGAGGAAAAGCTAACTTCCACCTCCACCACTCTTACCCCTACAGTTGTGGCCTTTGGAGATGCCCCCAGCCTCCCTCCACCAATTACCCTGCGTGCGCAAGAGAAGGGGCCCTTCCAGCACAAAGTTGCATTCTTCCCCCTACCCCAGTTTATCCTAATTTATTACTTTAGGCCCACCCCGTTTGAGCCCACAGCCTTCCTGTACAGCCTTCCGATGCAGCCTGGGAGTTGCAGATGGAGCTGCCTGGCCCCTCCCAGCCCTGGCCCAGCTGGGGACGGGGAGAAGGCTCGGGCGTGGCCCGGTTGGAGGTTGTTCTTGCTGTTGGTTTTTATCATTGTGTTTGTGTTCTGCGGTACTGGCTGAGAGAGGAGAGAAGTGTGAGCGTAGCAGAAGGAGGTGGGGAATGGATCCTGCCCCTCCCCATGCCTTTCCTTCTGATGGGAAACCCTTATCCCCCAAAGCGTCTGTGTCGCCTTCCGTTAGAGGTTAACTCTAACGGATTTCACAGAATACAAAACCTCCCAATGAAACTGTTGAAACTGAAAAAAAAAAAATCCCAGTAGAAATATTTTTTAATGTTTAACCTTAGCAACAGCGGCACATGAAAAAAGATACTTTTATCCTCCACCTTGGGCAAAGATTTTTTAACATAATAGTACCCAATGTCGGTGCGGGGCAGGAACACATACCTCATTCTTGATGGGATATCATTCGGTACAATTTCTTCAGAGTTCAATTCAGTAATGTCTATCAAAGCCTCGAAATCATTCATAATCTTTGGCAAAGTGATTCCACATCTAAGAGAGTCCTCAGTGATAATCAGCCCAGGCAGAACAAAGGCGCAGGCTGCAATGGGTCCAGTGTGGTCTGGCACCAATTAAAGCAGCCTGGTGAGAGGGCTGGTGACTGTGGCCTCAGGGACCCTTGGCAGGTCTCAGCAGGTCCCTTCACCGCTGCCAAGAACACCCAGGGCAGCGGATGGCCAGCAGGCAATGCTGTCACTAAGGAATCAGGCTCTGCTGCCATCCAGTGATCCCCCAGGTAATTGCACCCAGCGAGAAGAAAAATTGTCACCGTCAAGTAACTTATTAATGGCACCAAGTGGCCCTCTTCTCTATTTTTAATAAACACTAATAAAGCGTTTACTAGGTTCCAGGCGTTGTGCTCAGCACTTCACAAGCATTCTCTCTTTTAATCCTCATAACATCCTTGTGAAATAGGTAATTTTATCATCCCTATTTTACAGATGAGGGAACTAAGGTTCAGATAGGTTAGGTAACTTGTCCAAGGTCACAGAGCTACCAAGTGCCTGAGTCCAGGATTAGGACAAGGTGGCAGTTTGGCACTAGGGTCTGTGCTCTTGACCATATCCTTTGAGAAAGTCAAAGGTCTGGGTGATACTAACAGCACTTGGAGAGAACCTCCCAGCCCATACAGCAACATCACCCCCTACCCCAGCACATCTGCCCTGAATAAGTTCACACAAGGACTGAGTTCACCTCTGCCCTATAGACAGTCTAACCTGAGTCATGGACAACCACCAACTCAGGCTAGATGTGATGGGTTTTTTAAAAAAGTCTCTATTTCTAAAATATTTCATATATACAAAAAGATAAAGGACATAACATAACGAATACTTGGTACCTACCAGCAGCTTAAAAAAAATAGAGTGTTAACAGTAGTAGTGCATCACTGATGAGTTTGAACCCTCACTGCCATTGTATTAACACATGAGGGACACCACCTGGGCTATGAACGCAGTGCGACTTTTGTAGTAATCCTTCCCCTTCCTAGTAAACAGTCCTGCCCTAATTACAGTTCTTGTAGCCTGCTGGACACATCTGCAGTTTTGGTAACACAGCAGCTGCTTCACAGTGGAGCTGAGAAAGTTTCCTGGTTATTTGTCATGGTCTAAAAAGGCAATGGCTCCTACTGGGGCTCTGAAAACAATACCCAGGTGGGGCGCTTTGGTGCGCGGTGCTTTGAGCTAAAGGAGATTGGAAGGCCTCGGGAGCAGCCTCAGAAGCAAAATCTCTCTCTGACCATCTCCTGCCCTTCTGCCTCCAGCCCGTTTTTCTCCCCTACAGCCAGTCATGGAAACCAGAATTCCTCTTCCCCCAGGCAGGTCATAGAAGCCAAAACCCCTTTCCCCTAAAGCGAGTCATAAAACCTAAAAATAGTGCTCTAACCACCCCCACCCCACCTTTCTGTGTATGAGCTGGCCATAAAGAAATTCTCTGACCTATCTTATCTAATAGTAGTATGTCATAAGACCCTCATTCCAGAGGGGTCCTGCCCCATACCCGGGAGGAAAATGCTGCACAGAGAGGACAAGAAGAATCCGAACAGACAGGCCTTGCTGGGTTCCCTCAGCCCCAGTCTGTTACCAGTAGATCGCACCCTTTTGTCCAATCACATTTCCACTCGACTGTCCATTCTTCACCAAACCTAAGCATAAAAATAGGCACTTTTCCCTGAGTCTTGGGTTCATTTCCAAAGGCTCCCACGTCACATAAAACTTTGATCAAATTTCTTAGGAGGCAGGAGCGGGGTGGATGATGAGAAATTACTTAATGAGTACAATGTACATCATTTGGCAGATGGATACCCTAAAGTCCTGACTTGACCTCCATGCAATCTATGCGTGTAACAAAATTGCACTCCTACTACATAAAATGTATACAAATTTTTTTAAATAAAAGGCAAAAATAAATAAATAAACTTGTTTTGTGTTTCTCTTGTTAACCTCTTTTATTTAATATTATGGAAGTATTGGCCATGATCTTTATGGTGGTGAGAAAAGGCATCACATTTCTTCCCCTCTACACTCTCAACCAAGGCTGCAAACCCCTAGGGCTCTGAGGATTTGTTAAAGGAGTGGGAAGCTCAAATATCCAGCTAGCATTATTTGTATACCAGAGTTATTAACCTAGGGTCCCCTGGCTCTTAGCAAGGCCGTGAATGTCCTGGCGGCACATGCAAAGTTTTATGTGGGCACCTTTTTTCCCCTAGGGAGAGGGTCCATTCCATAGCTTTTATCTGATTCTCAAATTGGCCTGAGACCTTCCAAAAAGGATGTGAATCGTTCTTGTAGATCAGGAGTTTGAAAACAGCCAACAGGCCAAATCCAGCCCAATGCTTGCTTTTGTACAACTCACAAACTAAAACAGTCTTTATTTTTAAATGGTTGGAAAAAAATCAAATAAATAATAGTTCATGACACATGAAAATAATATGAAATTCAAATTTGTGTTCATAAATAAAATTTTCTTGATATGCAGCTATACTTACTCATTTACATACTGACATGGATGCTTTTGTGCTACAGGGGCAGACTTGAATACTTACATGGTTTGAAAAGCCTAAAATATTGCCTATCTGGCTCTTTTCCAAAAAAGTTTGCTAACCTTTGCCAGAGAAGGACGAGATAACATATCTTATGCCTACACAGACCTCTTTTTTTCACTTGTATATAGACGAGATTATGATTGATAAAGTTCAAATTCATTTTCAAACATTTTTAATGTAGTACACATTAGTCATCTGAACCCTTTTGCTGTACTTGGAGAAATTCCCAGCACATGAGTCTTGCTGGGAGACAGAGTCCACCTCACCAAACAGAAGGCCAGATTCTCTTTTCTCCTATCTTCTTGGCAGCCAGGGCATGGACATGTGATTTGGGATCAGCTGATCAGAGACCTCACCTAGACTATGAAGCTGGAATGAGTCACATAAAAAAACAAGCATAGAGGAGAAAGCATTATGGCAGTAGTGGAGACGACAGAAGTTACACGTAACTCCAGGAGCAAACAGCAGGGCCAGCAGTACTAGGACGCCTGTAGCAGTGATCCACTCTGGTTACATGTCAGTAGTGTCCTCCCCAGCCAGACCCTAAGGCATGATTTTGTCTTTGGTCCTGCTGCCTGGCCTCTGTATCTACTTGGTCAGGACCAGCTCAGGCACTAGATGAGACTGAGCTTGCATCACTCACTGTGTGGAGCAGAGAGAAGCTAAAGGTAGAGATCAGTAAATACGAACTCCAGGACAGACAATGGCTAATCCATCTTTGTGTCTTCACCAACCAAAACAGTGCCTGGCACTTAAAAAGTGTTCACTAAATATCTGTTGATGAGAGAGCCAATGAGTAAGTACGGGGGTGGGTGAGTGATTGGACTAGGGATCTCTGATTTTAATAGCTTCCAGCACCTGAAACTGGCAATGAGAGTTTCATGTATCAGGGTCTCCTGATACATAAGGATAAAGACAACCCTGCTCTTCAAGCCCTATAAATGGCTACCTGGGGTTCTCAGGCCATCAAAGATCCAGTGACGAGAAATGGTCAGAACTTGGGGATTAATGCAAATTTAATCCTGGGCCATGAGCCTCAGAGCCCCCTCAGATGATGTGTCACATCTGCTAGAAAGAGATAGCCAATCAGATAGCATGGGTGTGTGCACATGTACACATTAGGTAGGAGAATATGGAAGAGGGTGTACACCAGGCACACTCAGCTCCTGCCTTGGCCCTGGACCACGGACTGCCATGAAGCAAGAAACTTAATGTTGGTCCTAAGGACCTTTTCCTGGTCCATTGATAATTTAGAAGTGGCCACGCACAGTACCTCATGCCTCTAATCCTAGCACTTTGGGAGGCTGAGGTGGGAGGATCACTTTAGCCCAGGAGTTCAAGACCAGCCTGGGCAACATAGCAAGACCTCATCTCTACAAGTAAATAAATAAATAAAAATTAGCAGGGTGTGGTGGTGCACACCTGTAGTCCTAGCTACTTGGAAGTCTGAGGAGGGAGGATTGCTAGAGTCCAGGAGTTTGAGGTTGCAGTGAACTATGACCGCGCCATGGCACTCCAGCCTGGGCGACAAGACAAGACCCTATATCAAGAAAGAAAAGAAAGGAAGGAAGGAAGGAAAGCAGGAAGGAAGGGAGGGAGGAAGGGAGGGAGGGAGGGAGGAAGGAAGGAAGGAAGGAAGGAAGGAAGGAAGGAAGGAAGGAAGGAAGGAAGGAAAGGAAGGAAAGAAGGGAGGGAGGGAGAGAGGAAGAAAGAGAGATTACAGTGATGACAAAAAATTAGGAACATTTCATTACTTCTGATCTATTAATATGTATGTATGCTAGGTAACAGATTTTTAAGGAGCCAACGAGAACTTTCATAGCAAATGGTCTGGAACCAATAGTGACATTTCCACAAACCTAGAGTTTCAATGCTCTCAAGAGAAAGGGAGAATCAGGGACAAAGCTGTGCCAAGACATTCCTACATAGCAGAGCCTTCGAAGAAGCCAGGATGATTTTAACAGAACTTCTATAATCAGTATGCTGTACAAGAATTAGTTTCATTTTTGTCTCATTATCCTTTGAAACTCTGTTGGGAGGGCATGATCTTCCTCTGCCCATGGGTGAAGATTTGAGCAGATACACGATTTCTGTCAGATAAGTCATCCTATCATTTATCATACAATGTCACTTCATTAAGGTATCTAGTCACATCTAATAGTCAAAACTACAAACTTGGCATTAAATCTTTGGCTAACTTGAGCTTGCTTCAGGCTTGAAACCTCCTGTAGAGAAATGAGATGGAGTCCTTTGCTCTCTCTTCAACTCTCCCACTTGCTAGTTAGTCTGCACTGCCTTGGAAGCTAGGGAGGGAGGAGCAGTAAGGAGATAGGGCCGTTCTTACTTAGCTGGTTGGCTTTGTGCTCTCTGGGTCTGCCTGGTGACTGGAGCTGGCTTTCTTTTGGGGTGGCACTTTCTCAACTTACCAGAGGGTCCTGCTGAGCCCCCCAATCCTGGCAGATGCATCTCCCACCCTGGCTGCTCACTTGTTGTCCTCTCGCCTCAGTCACTGGGCGCTAGGCTTTGATGTCCAGACCCTTTCTGCTGAGGCCACCCTGGCCCCGCTGATGGTCTGTTGGACAATGTCAAGCATGACCCCCAGAAGGATCCATGAGAAACACTGATGCATGCCTTGCCGCAAGGACTCTGCCATCAAAGGAGTTAGGCTTGCTTTTCTCTTGGAGCCCAGGCTTCAGCCCATTTCTGCTTTCTTTCTCGGGCCTGAGTTCAGGCACAAGTTTTCTGAGTCTCCAAACCGGAGAGGACACATTTCCAAACTCTTGTCCCCTTGAAATACCCCTCAGCAGACAGTGGTAGGTGTCACTTCCCGCTACCCTTTTGCCAAAATGGGGGTTGGAACTCAACACAGCTGCACCTTGTACATTAGTTACTTATTGCTTCATAAAAAATTGTCCCAAATCTTAGTTGTGTAAACAATAAACATTTATTATCTCTCATAGCTTCTCTGAGTCGGGAATTTGGGAGTGGCTTAGGTAGGCGGTTGTGGCTCAGGGGCTGTCATGAGGTTCCAGTCAAGATGTCAACCTGACTGAGGCTGGAGGAAAGCTTCTAACGTGGTTCACTCATAGTTTGCAAGTTGGTGCTGCTTTTTGGTAGGAGGCCTTAGTTCCTCTCTACGTGGAATTCTCCACAGGGCTGCTTAAGTGTTCTCATGACACAGTGGCTGCATCCCCAGGATGGGTAATCCAAGAGACCAAAGTAAGAGTAGCAATACCTATTATGACCTAGCCTCAGAAGTCACACACTCTCATGTCTGTCATTCTTTTTTTTTTTTTTTTTTTTGAGACAGTGTCTCACTCTGTTGCCTGGGATAGAGTGCAGTGGCATCATCATAGCTTCCTCAAACTCCTGGGCTCAAGCGATTCTCCTGCCTCAGCCTCCCAAGCAGCTGGGACTACAGGTGCGCGCCACCACACCTGACTAGTTTTTCTTTCTTTCTTTTGTAGAGATGGGGTCTCGATCTTGCTCAGGCTGGCCTTGAACTCCTGGCCTCAAATGATCCTCTCCCCTCGGCCTCCCAGAGTGCTAGGATTACAGCTGTGAGCACCATGCCTGACCTCTGCGATTCTTATTAGTCGCACACTGGGGGAAGGTGGAGCACTAAGAAGATAGGACGAGCTCTGATTCAATACGGAAGGAAACTATACAAAGGAATGAACACCAGGAAGTAAGGATCATTGAGGGTCATGTTGGAGGCTACCAACCAAATCTTATTATACTTCAAGCAACCACTACCCATAAAACAAACTGAACAAAGTACTAATAAAGTACAGACCATAAATTCAGATTGGCTTAATCAAAACTTCTTTGGGGGATTTCTTGACCTTCAAAACTGTGTGTGTCATCTGGCCCTCTCCACATCTGTTCCTCATCAATAAATGGGTCCAGGACTCTTCTTAAGGGCAGGCAAGGCTCGATCTTAAGAGTACCTTTTGGTTTTCAGATCTCTGATTCTACTTAATAATCGGCAAAAATATAGCTTTGGAAATATGTTTTACGAGTTGACATTTACAATGGAATTTATAATTCAATAAAAACATTCTAAGTGAGTCATTATAAGAATCATCTGTTTTATTTATTTTACGGAGTAATGATTTAAATTGAATATATTTGGGCACATAGATATTTGACATGAAAAGTAGTTGTATCAGAATGGGCATCAGAAAAATAGCAACTCATCTTACACATAATAACTAGAAAATATTATTCTGTCTGATCATTTAAGTGTTACAAATCCTGAGAATGTTAAACACTGAAATTAGGTACTACCTTATAATTAAATTTTGCTTGGAAATAATTCTTTAAAAAATGTTTCAAGGTATAAATCACCTATGCATTAAACATAAATCTTTCACATTATACAAAGTGTTTAAACAAATATATCAATTATAGTTTGGTGGCTCTTAGAAAGCTATCAGTCAGGTTCAAGGACACACTGCTCCACAATTTCCCGTAAGTTGGGGTTTTCCATTGCAGCTGCCACTCGCTCTTTGTCATTTATCTGCTTATTGACTGAAAAACACACAGACAACAGTTACCAGAAGAATTGTGTCAATATATAGTGCTAGACAATATTTTTATTAGCCTGCTAATACAAAAAATTTAACTCCTTGAGAACTTAAAACTGTTTTTGGCCAATTACCCATAATGTAATTTCCAAGGACTAGAAGGCAGTCTTAAGAGAAAAATATCTTCTACAATTCTACTACTTTAACTTCTTTGTCAGTCTTCTTCCATATGTATGTCAGTCTTCTTCTTTAACTTCTTCCCAGTCTTTGTCCACATGTATATTTCTATACAGTTACATTCAGAGTAAACACAATTTTGAAAATTGCTGTTTTTCCCCCTTAAGCCTAAATTTTAAACTATAGGATTATTTACCATGGTAAACATTGCAGGTGATCTAAATTAATTACGAAGACTATGCTACAATAAGCACCTTTAAACACAGAGTCTTCTTTTTGGAAATATTCTTTAAAAAAAATCAAAGGATATGAGTATTTCTATGGTTTGATTCATATTGTTGAATTAGTTTCCAAAGTTATTTACCAATTTACATCTTCAACAGCAATACATGAGCTATCAGGTTGCCAGCAATACCTGGTATTATTTTTTATTTTTATTATCATTTTTTTTTTAAGAGATAGGGTTTTGCTCTGTTGCCCAGGCTGGACTACAGTGGCATGATCATAGCTCACTGCAGCCTTAAACTCCTGGGCTAATTTTTTTATTTTTTATAGACAGGGTCTTACTATGTTGCCCAAGTTGATCTCAAACTCCTGGCCTCAAGTGATCCACCTCCTACCTCAGCCCGGCAAAGTGCAGGGATTATAGGTGTGAGCCACCATGCCCAGCCATTACCTGGCATCATTAATAAAAACAAATATATACACACATCCATAAAACCAGAAGTGAAAAACAGTTCCATATTATTGTTGTAATTTGCATTTCCTTGATTAATAGTAAAATCGAACATTTTCCATGTTTATTTATTTGTTCTTGAGTGGATTTTCTATTCATATCTCTTCTTATTAATCTACTGGACCTTTTTTTTTTAAATCAGTGTGCATGGATCGTCATATAATAAAAGTATTGGCCCACTATGTTGCCTATAATTTGTTAACAGTACTCTTCATAGAACAGTTCAAAAGACAGCTCTCCATATTCTCAATGCAGATTGACTTTGCTGGGATGCCGCTAAAATGTCTCATGTAAAACACACACACACACACACACACACACACACACACACACGTCCCTGTATAAATAATTTTAATTTGTTCTGTTTTGTCCTACTATAATGTAGGCTCCAAAAGGGCAGAGATATATCTCAAAAGGTTGAACTGTACATACACAGAGAAGGCATTTAGTAAATACTTACTACATGGAAAACCAGAATCATAAGACTTAATATACTATTGCTATTATAGAATCCTATAACTCAGAGGGATTTCAAAAGGATAACCTGAGTGGGTTTAGGATACCTAAACTCTTATTTTTTAAAATTACAGGTAGAAGCCCTCAGCTTTTGGGGTTTGAATAAATTTAGCCCACAAGGAGTACAATAATCTACATATCTGGAACTGTGAAAATAGGACATGGTTTATATGGTTTTCATGACAGTACCTAAGTTTCCTGGATAAGCTGTTCCTCTGAACGCGGCAGGATTCTCCCTCTCTGCATCCTGCTTCTACGTAGGAGTTTTTGCACATCTCTCCCCAGCCCTGTGTGTGCCTGAGTCTTCCTCTGTGTGTCTATCTTACTGTTACTCTTACTCTATTACCTCCTCTTTTTTCCACTCTTCTGCTGTCTTTTTCCACCTTTTCAATTTACCTCATGATGAAAGCTAAGCACAACATGCATTTTAAATGTATGTCTCATTATTTGCACTCTATCATTTATAGATTAAAAACATTAAAATTCTGTTTTTAAAGTAACACATAGACCATGCAGAACATTTGTCTTTTGCTTTTCCCAAACCCCAGCTCTGCTCTTTTTAAGTGGCTCCTGACTGACTTTGCACTGTAGGCCAGATGTCATCTATCTAAAAAAGGCTCCTACTCCCACTCTATTACGTTAACCCAGACAGACAGCACCTACCTCAAGATTCCCTAAAGCTTTACTTGCTTCAATTTCAATTTCAAGTACACAGCCCTCTGTCCTGCCAGCAAAGAGAAGAATCAAGCCCTCCTAAAAGCTCGTAAGTCAAGATCCCTAAAGCTGGATATTCTTTACAGATGTGTAGCCACTCACCTAAACCAGTCAATAGTCAATATCCATGGGCTCTAGTTCACTCAGAATCCCACTGAAAAAATTACTTCCTTGAAATGCTTGGGTTTCCCCACTTACGAAGGAAGAGCTAATAACTGATTGTGTCCTTTTTCACAAGTGACCCAGTAGATACTTGGCTGGCAGAAAAACCTAGTATCCAAGATAAAGCACTATCTGAAGTTGTTTTTCAATGTTTCAGCATTCACTTACTGTCTTCTTCTGTTGAGTGGGTTCCTTCAGAAATGTAGATTTCCAACTGGAAAGAAAAAAACAGTAAAAGTAAAACATTAGAGCATCTAAGATGACATCCTATATAAGTGGAATGCATGTAGACTCAAGAATCTAGGCATGAGGCCCCAAATTCTGTTCCTAGCATCCCTCACATTCTTCTCTAAAACAAGGACTGAAATTAGTAAGATTTTTAATTTTGGTCACCTAGGGAAGGCCTGCAAGGGGGCATTTCTATTAATTTTATTATATGAATACACATAAATACAATTTTACACAAATGAGATCTCATACATGTTGTTTTACTCATAAATATGTCTCCTTTGTGCTCTACCTCTTCCCAAATCAGTATCCAAACTTCCTCCTGCCCTACCCCCAGGAAAGCTACATTAACAAGCTAGTATAGTTTCTTCCACATTTTTCTCTATATGCACGTAATCTTACCCAGATTTACACACACACACACACACACACACACACCCCAGGTTGGAAGTTTCTTTTCATTGCTTGTTTTACAAAAATAGGATCACAATATACACAGTTTTCAACATTCTCTTTTTCTCATTCATTATTACCTTGCTATATTTATTTTCAAGTATAATATTGGTCAAATGAACCCCCCTGGCCCTGCTGCACCCCTACAAATTAGCTAATGTCCCAGACCCACAGCTTTTCAGACAACTCGCAAAATTATTGCAAATCCTGTGTCAAAGAAAGCACAGTATATGATGAAGACATGTCTATGCTCCAGAGAACATTGAGGCACATGAACTGATTCTTATTTATATGTTTACTACTGAGATAAATGTTTCTCATGAGTGGAAAAAAATAAGCTTATTATAGCTACAAGGGATCTTAGAGATCATCTAGTCTAATTGCTTTTAAAACACAAAATACCATATAAGTTTCCCTAGTGGCATAACACTCTTATTCTAGACCAACAGATATACAATCACTCTATACTCATTTACTTTGGTTTAAAATTATGCCTGACTCCATTATTCTGAAAAATGATAAAAGGGAAGAGTCAAGCATTTATCCTGCTATTCCTATATGAACTATACCTCAGGGTAACCAAGCAGTTGATGAGGGAACTATCACCAATAATTGGACAAACTGAAATTATAGGCCTCTTGATGAGACACAATGAGAACACATTTATTCAGTATTCTTGCCAAAAACCACATAAACTGAATCTAATCAGAAAACTCGATTTGAGGGACAATCTACAAAATATCTGGCCTACATTCTTCAAAAATATCAAGATCATGAAAGACAAAGGCTAAGGAACTACTCCAGATTAAATGAGACTAAAAAGACACGACCACTAACGCAATGTGTGATGGGGGGACAGGGGCAGAGACAGGAGGCGGGATTGCCATGAAGGATATTACTGGACAACAGGGGAAATCTGAATATGTGTTGTAGATTAGATGACAGTATTATATAAATGTTAAGTTTCCTGGCTTTGAAAATCATACTGTGGTAATGTAAGAGAGTGTCCTTATTTTTAGGAAATACATCCTATAGTATTTAGGAGTAAAGGGGCATTATGTCTGCAATGGTTTAGAAAGTGTGTGTGTGTGTGTGTGTGTGTGGAGAGAGAGAGAAAATTAATGAGAAAGCAAATGTGGCAATATGTTACCAACTAGTGAAAATGGGTAAAGGATATATGGAATTTCTTTGTACTATTCTTCTACTTTTTCTGCAAATTTGAAATCATTTCAAAATAAAAAGACATTGTAATTAAAACAGTTGAAAATGCAAAATAAAATAAAATTTATGGGGTAATATTATAAGTCACTAGTATTAGTATTCATTAATTTACTCAATTTAACACATACGTACTGAGCTCCTACTATGTATAAGACCACAGCAGGAACATAGAAATGGATCATATACAAATCCTGACTTCAAGAAGCTGACAGTACAGGAGGGAAGATGAAAAATGAACTTAAATAGTTAGAATACAAATGAGAAAATGACATTCTCTATGTTAGAAGACAAAGAAAGAGCCAAGGAATTCAAAGAGAGAAATGGCTTTAGTTATGGAAAGCAGGACTGACACCATGGAATACAGTATTTCATTGGGCCCTAAAAGATGGGTAGAATTTGGATATATGAGATGGGAGGAAGGCAACTCCATGTAGATGGGGTACTCTGAGCAAAGGCTAGGTAGCAAGGTGTAGAAGGCACACTTGCCCAGGAATTAGGAAAGACAAGGCTGAACCATTCATGAGCTATAACCAATTACCATGAATTAACTGTGAAACTGCATTCTTCCTCAATAGTTGGTCAAAAATATCTTCCTTAGATGTCACATCAAAAAGCACAAGTAAAGAAAAACAAAAACACATAAATTGGACTTTATGACAATTAAAAACTTTTGTATTGCAAAGGGTACCATTAAGAAACAAAAAGACAACACAGAATGGGAGAAAATATCTGCCAATCCTACATCTGATAAGGCAGGGGTCACCAGCATTTTTGGTACCAGGACCGGGTTTCATGGGAGACAATCACGAAGGACAATTTTTCCAATGGTGGGGAGGAGTGCGTATGGTTTCGGGATGATTCAAGCTCATTACATTTATCATGCAGTCAAACCTCTCTGCTAATGATAATCTGTATTTGCAGCCACTCCCCAGCGCTAGCATCACTACCTCAGCTCCACCTCAGATCATCAGGCATTAGATTCTCATAAGGAGCGCACAACCTGGGTCCCTCACATGCACAGTTTATAGCAGGGTTCAAGCTCCTGTGAGAATCTAAGGCCACCGCTGATCTGACAGTAGGCAGAGCTTATGCAGTGATGTGAGCAATGGGGAGCAGCTGTAAATACAGATGAAGCTTTGCTCGTTGGCCTGCTGCTCACCTCCTGCTGCGCAGCCAGTTCTTAACAGGCCAAGGACTGGTACCACTCTGCAGCCTAGGGGTCGGGGACCACAATGATAAGGGACAAGATATACAAATGGCCAAAAAGCACATGAAAAGATGCTCAACATTATTAGCCATCAGGGAAATGCAAATCAAAACCACAATGAAATATTACTTCACACCCACTAGGATGGCTACAATCAAAAAGACAGATAATAGTAAGTGTTTAGGAGGATATAGAGAAATCAGAACCCTCATACACTGCTGGTGGGAATGTAAAATGGTGCAGCTACTGTGAAAAACAGTCCAGCAGTTCCTTAAAATGTTAAACATAGAGTTGTCACATGACTCAGCAATTCCACTCGTAGGTGAAAGAGAAATGAAAACATATATCCACACAAAAACTTGTACATAAGCGTTCACAGCAGTATTACTCATAATAGACAAAAACGGGAGCAACCCACATGTTCACCAACTGATGAACAGATAAATAAAATGTGGTATATCCAAACAATGAAATATTGTAAGGCAATAAAAAGGAATGAAACACTGATACATGTTAAAACAACATTACAGTAAATCAAAGAAGCCAGACACAAAAGGCTCTCATATGTCTGATTTCATTCAACTGAAATGTCCAGAACAGGCACATCTATAGAGACAGACTTAGAAGTAGATGAGTGGTTGCTTAGCAATGAGAGAGGGGTGGGGGAAATGGCCGGTGACTGTGAACGGGTACAGAGCTATCTTTTTGGGCTAAAGAAAATGTTCTAAAATTGACTGTATTAATGCTTGCATAACTCTGTGAATATATTAAAAACCACTGAATTGTATGTTATATGAATTATATCTTGATAAAGCTGTTCTAAAACAACAACAACAAAAACACATCTTCCTTACCTTATGTTTGAACGGTAAACACCGCTGAAGTTTTACTCTTAAGCACAGCCCTGCGGAGGGAAAAACAACTCCGGTTATCTCTTCATTGCTTAACTGGTTCTTTTTTTTCTTATTATTTCAAATTATTAAGGGCATACAAATGTTTTTGTTACATGGATACATTTTATAATGCTTAAGTCAGGCTTTTAGTGTGTCCATCACCCAAATAATGTTCATTGTACATGACAGGTAGGTTTCTATCCCTCCCTCCCTTAATTGGTTCTTAAAAGCATACAGCTGTGCCTAAGTGTCCCCATACAATATGGGAGCTCAAAACAGCTCTGGCTCAATCCAGGGTAGGTCTTCTTTGAGCCTGGCACCATGCTAGGAAATTTAATATATAATCTTACATATTCCTCATGATAATCCAATGAGCTAGGTATTACTAACCCCCTTCTACAAATTATGAAGCCAAGGTCCCAGAGCTAGTAAAGTGGCAGAGTTGAGATTGGAGCCCAAGACCACTGCAAGCCCAGGCCTTTTCTACTCCATCAGCTGGCCTTCAAACAAAGGTCAATTAATTCATTAAACTTTATTTGAGGTGGGAGGGGGGAGGAGGGGATAGGTGTATATATATATACCTAATGATGGGTGCAGTGCACACCATCTGGGGTATGAACATGCTTGAAGCTCTGACTTGGGTGGGGCAAAGGCAATATATGTAACTTAAACATTTGTATCCCCATAATATGCTGAAATTTAAAAAAATAAATAAATAATAAAAATAAATAAAAGTATTACAAACATTTGAAAAAAAATTTTAAAAAACAAAAGGCCAGGACACACAAATATTTAAAACCAAGTAAGAGCCATTTAAAAAGGGCCACATGAAATGTCTCACATTTGAAATCCGTTATGCCTGCAAGGTACAAATAGAGTTAACTTTTCTAAAACAAGCTCTGCTGAAGTTCAGTGTATCATCTCATGCTAAGTCACAGTTCAATAATTTCTTTTTCAAGTTGAGTTTGTAGCAAAAATTACAACTGGACTTGGAACAGATCCTTGCTGCCAATGTTCTACTTCTCCTCACTTCAAATTAAGGAAGGAATTTTTAACAAAATTCTTACTCTTAGACAACAGAAAATAAATCAAACTGCTCTTATTATGAAGAGAGACCGATGAAGAGTCACAATGGGTCTCTAGTCCACTGGCCTTGAAGGCTTTTATTTGCAGCAATTTATTTCTTCTCCCAACTAATGCATAAGGGCTAAGGAATATTTTCTTAGTATTTTGGTTTGATTAAAAATAAATATCAAGGCTGGATGTGGTAGCTCACATTTGTAATCCCAGCACTTTGGGAGGCTGAGGCTAGAGGATCACTTGAGGCCAGGAGTCTGAGAATAGCCTGGGCAACATCATGAGACCTTAGCTCTACAAAACAATTTTTAAAATAGCTGGGTGTGGTGGCCTGTATTCCCAGCTACTCGGGAGGCTAAAGCAGGAGGATTGCTTGACCCCAGGAGTTCTAGGCTGCAGTGAGCTATGATCATACCATTGCACTCCAGTCTAGATGACACAGCAAAACCCCATCTCTTAAAACAAATTAAAAATAAATAAATAAACCTCAACAACAAAGCCTCAAACCATCCAGGACAGCAAAACACAATTGTTAGACTACCTGTCTTTTAGAGAGAGACGAAATTGATTTGCTTTTGGTTTTCTAAGTCCTATTATGTTTTTCAAATCTTTTGAAAAATCCCAGAATAGGGAAAATAATTAGATGAGATATAATGAGACAGTGGCTGGCTTAGACTTTTGAATGCAGTAGTTCTGTAATAAATATTAGAGGACTCTAAATATATCATTTCCTTAAGAGGGTCTCCCTTTAGAGGATCTGCCTTAAAGCAAATAAATATAGGAGAGTTCCTCCTCTTCCTGCCCCAACATTGTTTCCTTTATTTGTTATTTGTGTGCTATCTGAGTATTTTCATGTGTTCTAGTCACAGTTGGTGTTTTATCCATGAAGTAAATAACTGTGTTACAATTCACAAAGCACTTTCTTGATATAGCATAATTGGGATAGATATTCTAGGTTCAAAAGTAGCTCCACTACACACTAGCTGTAACCCTGAACACATGACTTAACTTCTCTGAGCTTCAGTTTCCTTATCTGTAAAACAAGTATGGTTGCTATGAAAAATAAGTTGTTATGCAATGTGCTTAAAACAGTACCTGGCACATGAGCATACAGTAAATTTTAGCTATTACTATTTTTACATTATTTTATCATTTTCATTTTACAGCCAAGAAACCAAGGTAAGTGATTTGTTACATAACTAACAAGTGGCAGTGGTACAAGCTAAACCTACACCTTCTGACCTCCAAATCCTATGCCCTTCCCAATGGATCACAGCTGCCTCTGGTCATTCTTGTCTGGACTAAGTCAACACAAATGATTATCAACTGGTTTCCCTGCCTTACCCCTTGTCCCCTTTTCAGTCTTCCTTATCTTTGGAATTACTTACCAAGGTAACTTTGAGCAGGTGACAATCTAAGCAATCAGGGTATAACTCTTACTCAGGTGCCATACTAGTACTACCTGCTCATAAGGAATGTCCCTAAACACATCAGCCAGAAAAATTGCTCTCTTCACTGAGTTTTCCAACTGTGTTGATTGAACATTATTACTATGATACACTACTATAACTACCCTTTCAAAAGCTAAGGGTCTTAACTAAAACCCACATTAAAAGGGCCAATAATAGACTACATTTTGTTCAGGAAGTATAACAGATCTAAAATATCAACTATAACCTAATCTTGGCACTCTTACATAAGAGGTTTTTTTTTTTTTTTTGAGACAGAGTCTTGCTCTGTTGCCCAGGCTGTAGTGTGGTGGTGCAATTACAGCTCACTGCAGCCTCAAACTCGTAGGCTCAAGAGATTCTCCTGCCTCAGCCTCTGGAAGAGCTGGGACTATAGATTTGCACCACCACACCTGACTAATTTTTTTTTTTTTTGTAGAGACAGGGTCTTGCTATGTTGCCCAGGCCGGTCTTGAACTCCTGGGCTCAAGCAGTCCTCTGCCTCAGCCTCCCAAAGTGCTTGGATTACAGGTGTGAGCCATAGTGCCTGGCCAAGAGTTATTTTTATTTCATCCACTCTCTCAATCTTTGTCCACATAAACACATTTTTCTATAAGTGCAATCATAATGTAAATTAAACATACTCAAGGTTTTTCATATATTTCTCACACAGATACTTTTTTTTTTTTTGAGACAGTCTCGCTTTGTTGCCCTGGCTAGAGTGCAGTGGCATCACCATAGCTCACTACAACTTCAAACTCCTGGGCCCAAGCGACCTTCCCACCTTGGCCTCCTGAGTAGCTGGGACTACAGGCGCGCACCACGAAGTCCGGCTACTTTTTCTATTTTTAGTAGAGATGGGGTATTGCTCTTGCTTAGGCTGGTCTTGAACTCCTGAGCTCAAGCAATCCTCCCTGCCTTGGCCTCCCAGAGTGCCAGTATTATAGATGTGAGCCACCACACCCAGGCTCACACAGATACTTTGATTTCTTGGTTATATTTATCATTTTACAGCAGCAATATGAAATTCCATTATATTGGTGCCATTTCTTTATTAATAGAAACTAAAGTTTCTTCCAGGTTTCACTATTATAAATTTGCTATAAACATTCTGTACATGTTAGTATTTTCTTCTATGGAATTATTTCCTTAACTCCTGGATCAAAGAGTACAAACTTTTTAATAAGGATTTGCCAATATATACTAAGAGGCCTGAAAATATTTATACCACCAGACCCAAGAATTCTACTTACAGCAATTTATCCTGAGGCAATAATAATATATATAAAAATATTTATGTGTAAAGTCATCATTACAATATTATTTATAATTGCAAAGGCTAGAAGTAATCTAAATGGTTATAAAAATTATGATATATCAATATTATTAGCACGTAACCTATATAACTATATAATTAAAGAATATTTAATGAGAAATTTAAAAATCCTTCATATCTTTCATACTTTCTATTACCTAACCCTTATAACTCTGTATCTGTAGATACTCTTATTATTCCTGTTATACAGATAAGGGAAGTGAGGCTCAGAAAAGTTAAGTAACTCACCCAAGCCTACAATATGGCAGAGCTGACAGAGCTGGAATTTTAGCCCAGAGCATACATTCTTTTATGACAGCTGATTTTTATTTTTTTCTTTATGTTTTTGAGGAGTTTCAAAATTATTGCCAATAAACATGTTACTTTTACAACTAATTAGAGAGGCCCATGTAAGAATGCTTTCTTATATGTCAACATATTTTCAGACACCCTCTCCACATCAGTATAGTGGCAGTACTTTCAACACCTGTTGGTTCAGAAATTGTCCAATGACAAAAAGTAACTATGCATTCAATAAAGTTTTTTCTAGAAATGGAATTTTAACAAGCACAACAATACCTATGGATTCACAGACCTGCCTGTCCCTCAAGATGCAGCCCATAGGCTAGAAACTGCTAATAGAGGAAACCCAGGTCAACCAGTGAGAAGAGAAAAGACAGAAATCACAGTACTGGGAGCAATAATGAAACTTTGACCTTTTCAATCCTTTTTACAAACTTGTTCGATAGATATATGTTCCCACGGTTTGAAAAGTCTCCCTCCCACCCTATGCCCATCTGCCCAGTTCCTACCACCATTACCACTAATACCCATCATAGATATTCAGAATTTAGAACTTATAAATATGCGTGTATATATATATATATAAACTTACCAATAAGAGTAGCCAAAGAGCAATGAGGTACTGTTGGCGTGAACTTGATAATAACCAGATAGTCTTCTTCATTTATCTCCTGAACTTCCACGCAACTTTCCGTTACCACTTCCAGTTCTTCTAGAGTGTTGGGCTTTTCTGGGTCACGGATAGTTCGAATCAAATCTAAAGAATCATTAGAGACAAGATACTCTATTAAAACATGAATATTTTAAATAAAGATGATTTTGCCAGTCCTAATCTAAGCACTGACTTCCTTTAAATTTAAGCAAACACTATGGCAACTCCCAGGTTTCTACCAGAAATGTTCACTACTGGTCTCCTTTTGAGAAAACTGCTTTCTTCGATTATTATCCAACCATATCCATCAATGGACCATATCCAACATTGCAGAGAGAATATAAGAAGAATGGAAAGAGTGGCATGGAAGCTCAAGAGGAAGAAATACTTTTAGCTTGGGAGAATGCGGCATCAGGCTTTATGGAAGTATTAACAGAATCTGAATCAAGCCTTTAAAAAAGGGTAACATTTCAGTATTAGACATTTAAAATGAAGGAAAGTAAAGAACAAGAAGCTTAGTCTGCCTGCAACCCAGCATAAGTGAAGAAAAGTAGTAGAATATAAGGTGGAGTCCTGAAGAGGGACTACTAAGGGAGTACTGGGGGCAGCACTGTGCTGTCAGCCAGCTGGTAACTCATCCATCCACCAGCTGCTGGCAAACTAAAAACAGAGCCAATGACACCAGCTGAAAAAGCTGGACCTAGAACTGTCTGGGAGAGTAGTGACAGAATGAAAAGAAACAGAACAAGAAAGAAATTTGGGTGGGGCCTGGGGCAAATGACCTCAATTTTATACATAATGATTTTGAGTGCTTGAGGGACAATCTGATGGAACTTTCTAGCAAGTGTTGAACTTGCATAGGGTTTAAGAGAGCACCAAAGCTAGAGTGGAGTGGTTGTTAAACCCATGGGATTCACAAAGAATGAGTAGACCTTGGCTGAATTACCAGGAATGCTTTAAAATAAAAAACTTATGCCTGGGGCCTACCCATCCCCCCAGAGATTCTGATTTAATTGGAGTATGCCTGGCCATTGAGAGTTTTCAAAATTCCTCAAGTTGTTTTTAAGTGTAACCCAGTTTGAGAATCACTGGTACAAAGGGAAGGAGACCCAAGGATAGGGTCCATGGAAAGCACCTAATTCAGGGATCAGAATGAGAAAGAAAAGTGAAAAGAATTAGAGAAGGAAAGAGAGGGGTGGTTAAAAAAATTAAATACTGCAGAAAAATTCAGGTTGGTGAGCTAAAACAGATCTCTAATTTGTCACCCAGGAAGGCAGCTGTAAGAAAGCAGTGTCAGTAGAGAGGGTGAGGGCTGAAGCTAGCTTGCAAAAAGGGAAGTGAGTAGGACCTGAAAGTGTCTTCCTGGGGCCTTGGCTGGGAAGGGAAAGGGCAAACAAAGGACAGAGCTTTATAAAGAAGCTACAACAATGACAAGGGAAACTTGAGTATGTTTTGTAGCCCAAGGAAAAGAGAGATTGAAAATATAAAAGGAGGAGGAGAGACTGGTAAAATAAGAAGAGAATGGGATCAAGGATGTGAGAGCCTGGGTTAGCCTTGCAGAGGACAAGATTTCCTTTTTACTCTGAGGCTGGGAAAAAAGATGAAAAGAATGAAAAAGGGAAAAGGTGAGATAGAAAGTAGTAGAATTTAATGTAGGATGGGCTTGATGTTCTAAAGCCTGAGGTTTTGTTCTATTATTTATAGTACCCCTGTAATCAGAAATGCATCTGGGAAGATTAAAACAAATTCTACTTTCTCCCTAGCTATCTCCTGGGCTTGTCACTTGATTAGAAACAGAATTTAAAAATATAGGCAGGAAAGAAGATAAAGCTTCTCTTTGACAGAGCTGTGTTATCATGGGACTTAAGGAAACGGGGTTTTGGAATTTCCTTTTCAAAAGTGTCTTATCCTAGGCCTTTTCCTTGTAAGGCTCAATTATACAAACTGTATGATATTCTTTATATACCTCTAAGCTCTGAAATTAAATCTCACCCCTTATTAAACTTATCTAGTTTTCTAGTATCTAGATTTGAAAGGTTTAGATTTATTTCTTTAAAAAGAAAGCAATGTTGCTCTTCTCACATTACTCCCCTCACAAAAATTCTTCTACAGCTCTGCACTGATATTAAAATTTTTCATTTACATTTAAAACCTTCAGTATTCAGTTTCATCCTACTACCTAAAACAATGTTCAACCACACCTCCACCTTTAACCACAAACTCTATCCTGTAGCTCCATCTATCTGCCATTTCTTATGTTATTTTCTCATCTCCATGCTTCTGTTCTAGTTTCCTTAGTATGTCCTGACCCTGTACATATCCAGATCCTAATTATTCTTTGAGGCCCAAGTGACTCCTTCTCTTTAAAATCTTCTAGATCCCCCCAGTCAGAGACTAGTATCTCTCCTTTCCCTGAATTTTTGTATCTATTATTCAGAAGCATCTCTCTTCTGAAGTTGCATCCCCAGTGCCCTAACAGCCCTAGATGCTGTAGACAGAGGTCTGCCAGGACAGGAATGTGTCTGTCTACTTTGTGGAGATCATCACACTGGTAATTATCATCTGGCTGGGGCTGACTAGGTAACTTTTACCTCTAGCAAGAAAGTTAAACTAGATTAGCTCCCCAGGTGTTTCCCTTCTCTAACTTCCTTCCACTGGTCTATAATCCTTACCTGAATTATATTTGTATTCTACGGTTAGATCTCTCAACATTATATCCAGTCTTTTTAGTTTTCAAAAACAATACGACTTTTTAAAAAAGAGAGACAGTCATAAGACAATTGTGAAGTGGTGGAAAGTGCACTAAGTTTGGAATCAGAAGACAAAGCCTTTGGTTTTTGCTCTGTTTCTTAATGGCTGTGTGACCTCCAGGTAGTTGGTAGTTTTTTAACCCTTCTAAGCCTGTTTTATCATCTGTACAATGAAGATGGTCCCAAAGATTAAATATGGAATATTTAATATACTATAGAGAGAAGTATATATGTGTGTGTGTGACTGTGTGTGTAAATATATATATATATTATTATTATTGCACTTGAGGCCTTGCTACAATAAGTCCTCTTCTTTCAGGGACCTCTGCCTACTGACTCTGCTCCAGAAGAGAGTGGCTGTGACCTTGGGCCAGTCCGCAAGTCGGCCATCACCCAGAAATGCACCCAGAAGCTAGAGAAGGAAGGAGGCTCAAGTAGTGCAATCAAGCCAGCTTTGCTTCCTAACCAAGCACCCTAGACCTGTGCTCTCCCAAATCTTGGGATGGCCACTAGGGCATGGGCCAGGCAAGGGCAATGAAACGTTTGAGGCCTCCAGGCCTGGCTTGCCCCGGGTTTATGAACAGCCCAGGTCCTAGAAGGACCCACACTCCCCCACGTGACTTAGGACCCCAAAGAAAACGCTTCCCACGCTCCGGACGAGATCCAGTAAATATCCGGGTTTCCACTCCCAGCCCTCACGTGAGGCTCTCATCCCCTCCCCGCGCCTCCACTCACAACGCCAAATGCTGCATTGGGTAAAATTAATTACCATAAATCTCTAGCGCTTTCTCTTCCATGATCCGGGGCTGCCGGGCAGCTCCCCGCTCAGAGAAGCCCGAGAGCCACAGGACTCTGCTCAGCGTCCAGGAGAGCAGCCCAGACACCCGCTCCATTCTCAAGCTCCGCCATCCCTGGCGACTGTCCCACCCGCGCCACCGTCTCTCAGCAGCCGGTCTCAGGAGTTATCAACTTCCTGGTGTTCAAATGGCCCAACACAAGCCTAAAGATTCTGGGGAGCAGAGAACAGGCGCGACCGGACAGAGTAGCGCGGAGCACGTAGGGAAGAAACCCGTGAGGACTACGAGCCCCAGCATGCTTTGCTCGGTTTCGGCGGGACAATAACAACAGTCCACGCGGCCCGTGAGGCGCATTGCGTGCTGGGATGTTTTCTTTGGACGATGGCAAACTGTATTCTGGGACTTGTAGTCTCCACCGGGGAGGAGTGGCCGTAACGGTCCGTTAACCGCCACTGATTGTCTCATTCAGCGCCCATGATGGCATAAAGATGAATCCCGAAAAGGTAGGGGAGAGGAGAGCTTGATTTCTAGGACGGAGATTCTTTACAGTTATTTCTCCGAGGGAGCTGCTTCCAGCCAAAATCTTTATTACTTCCTGATCGGGCCGGAAGTGGGTTTCCGTTGTAGTGAAAAGGCTTGTCTTGGGAAGCCAGTAAGGCAGTTAGGCATGGGTAGGGGAGGACTTTCTGGTTTTCTCTCGTCTGCTAGGGATTCAGTCCAACAAAACAACCCACTACGGGGTGAATATTTCTGCCAATGGCCATCAAAGTCAACTTAGAACAAGAGAACTTTCCCTGTGTCCCACATGTCCGATGGAAACATAATGGAGATCGCCATCCTGAAAAGTGTATTAAGTAAGCTCTCTGGTGTTCGTGGCTGTGATGGATGCCAGTAACAGGTTGATGATATTATTTTATCCATCCATTCCTCCAATCAAATCTTAGACATTATTTGGATACTAAATTTGCCATACACGATCTGTAGGTGCGGAGGATACAAAGATAGGACATGGTCCCTGACTTGAAACATCTCACATACCTGTGAGGAAGCTAATCCCTAATGTTGAGGAATTTGCACCTAGTACTAAACTAAGCCTTTTGTCAAAGTTGGTGACAAGTTTCATCTCTATTGAGAAGAAAGGCAGGATTATCTTGCAGGATTATTCCATGATAACATACCCATTTATCTTTAAACTCCAGTCTTGTTTGTGTAGTTAATTTAGGCTTTCGACTCACCAATCAATGAATAGTTTAGGTCCCAGGAAAATTTTGTTCATAGTTTAATAATTTCCCTGCCGTCTATTACACTGATTTACTCCACAGCAATTGAGAGAATAATCTTAACTTCTTTCCAACCAAATTTAGGACACTGAGGTCTCCTGGACTTCACCAAGCAGAATTGATGATCTCTTTCACTGTGCTGCATAGCACTGAACGTGATGAATTATTTTTGTGTGTGTTTGTTTTTGAGACAAAGTCTCACTCTGTTGCCCAGGCTAGAGTGCTGTGGCATCATCATAGCTTATTGCAACTTCAAACTCCTGGGCTCAGGCAATCCTGCCTCTGCCTCCTGAGTAGCTGGGACTACAGGCGGGCCCCACCACGTCGGGCTAATTTTTGTATTTTTTTTTTTTTTTTTGTAGAGACAGGGTCTCGCTATGTTGCTCAGGCTGGTCTTGAACTCCTGACCTCAAGTGATATTCCCCACTCTGCCTCCCAAGTGTTAGGATTACAGGCGTGAGTCACCACACCCAGCCTGAACATGATGAATTGTTGATTTACTTGCCTGTCTCCCTCATTAAATTGTAAGCACCTAATGGGCCAGGAGCTTCTTTATTTCTGTATCTCAAACTCATAACAAGGTGCCAGACACACAGTAGATGCTTGATAAATACTTCTTGAATGAATTAACTGAATGTTGTCCAAGGAATAAGTGGAGAAGCTTTCTTGCTTTTGATTGAGATTCAGAGACCTCAATCAAAAATACTTACTGAATCTGAAGGCACTGTGCTTGGAATGGGTGGATGGCATGTAGAGGTTTTCAAACATTTTTAGTCATAGACTCCTTTATTGAAACGAAATCTTCTTGGAAGCTTGTTAGATAAAGCTATCCAGAGCACACAGGGTCCTAGGAACCGGAGCAGCCCCTAGCTCCTCCTTTTCTGCCCCTTCGACCCCATGGTTAACATCTCCGCGTTGCGGTCGCTGGCTGGGAATTTACCGAGCAGCACCCGCAGCCCGAGGCCGCCCCGCCCCCGGCGCCTAGGCCCCGCCCCTGCGTCTCCGCCCCGCGGGTCCCGCAGGGTCTGTTGCGGCCCTCCCCCTCCTCGCACCGTCGGAACGCTTTGCTCGCGGCGCTATCTCTCTATAAAGTTGTTGTTGCGGCTTCCGCCGCGGGTGGAGGAAGATGGCGTCGGGTGGTGGTGGCTGTAGCGCTTCGGAGAGACTCCCTCCACCCTTCCCTGGCCTGGAGCCGGAGTCCGAGGGGGCGGCTGGGGGGTCAGAACTCGAGGCTGGGGACAGCGACACCGAGGGGGAGGACATTTTCACCGGCGCCGCCGCGGCCGTGAGTTCGCACCCTTTGGGGCAGCTGTCGAGAGGGCGCCCCAAAAGGGAAGAGAGGCTAAGCGAGGGTCGGGGAGGCTGGGCAGAGTGGGCCGGGTGAGATCTTGCCTCGGTGTCAGCAGTCCGGGCTGGAGTCCCTGAGTGAGCACGGAGCCGTAGGGCCTGGCTTCCCCGCGGGCAGAGTGATGAGTGAGGGGTGTGGTGGCTTCGCCGCTGAGGCCCCTAACAACCAAGAGCTGCCGAGTCCGTCCTTTGGCCCTGTCGTGTATTGACCCTACAGATCCACAGGGTTGTTTTGCTGGTCGTGTCCTGCCCAGGCTGATTTAATAGGTCAAAAATAAGGGAATGGGGTGCAGACCTCCCTTTCCTCCGCCTTGCTGCTTCTAGGATGAATAATGTTGTCGGGAGTAGACCAGGGTAAGTGATCCGTCCACAAGTCCTTTCGTTAGCTCAGCATTTACCGGTGATTTCCAAAAGCCCTTTCTGGATCTTAGTTCACAAAAGTTAGGTTGACTCCTCTGATCTCTAGGAAAATCGGGCCAGAGGCCGGTTAAGTCCCTCCCAGAGAAATCACTACATAGATCAAAAAGCTTTGTCCCTTTTAAAGGAGTGCGTTGAAGTGCCCGAGTACTTCATTGGGAGCAAATCTGTAAATGTGAGGAGGAAATGGTGTTTCCCATAGTAAATATCTGGATTTCTAATAAGAGTTATGTATTGGAAAAAGCTAATCTTTGTGAAGTGTGGAAATCAGTAATCAGTTATGGAACCAGTAGAGATGTTTTGGGCTGTTTTATGAGAATATTTACTCATATCATTTGGTACAGTTCGTTCTGGGCTGTAAAATTCTTCAGTGCTGAGTCTGAGTTTATCTATCTTGGATAATGCTTCTCTTCATAGCAGCTACTCAGTCAGTACACACTGACTAAATAAAACAGCTTTACGTTATTTATGTAGCATGTGTCTGAAAAAGTTTGAGGCTTGCTTCATTTGTGTCAGGAAAATTTTCCCTGTATTTGGGAATTGAGTCCATAATCCCATCTCATGAAGTGCTTGATTATGCTAATATAACAGCTCAAACTGTCTAATGTCTGTTATTCTGAGAAATAATAATTCTTGCTGCCAATTAATTGAGTCTTTCTGTAGCTCATTTAAAGTAAGTATTTCTTTAGTAATTGACAAATTATGGAGAACAGCTACCGTTGGTAACTGCTGGGATGATAAATATTCAGACTGGGTATCTGACATAGAAACTCTGGCACTGAAAGTGATCGGTTACGTAGGCAAATGTTGATTTATTTTCCAAAAAGGGACGTGGAAGGGTGAGGAGTTATTTTCTAGAGTTCTCAAGAGTTCAGGAGACTGCAGTTTGATCTCACCAGGTTAAAAATCCTTTGCCTAATGTCCAGCTGAAAATCGGAGGGAGGGAGCTCAGAATGACCTTGTTCTGCCACAGAAAGCGTAATTATTTTTATTTAGATTTGATCTAGGAAAATTGAGTTGCTAAAGAAACTGAAATGCCACCTGTAAGCCATTTTTTGAGCTGCTTGCTTTGTTGTTAATCTTAAGGAAGGCAAGACCCCAAGATTCTTCACTAAACTGTGACTGTCCTGTTAAACAGCAATTAAATGCAAATTATAATCCAGTAAATGCTTTAGGTATGAGGCAGAGAAGACAGGGGATTGCAGCACTTCTGTATGTTAGATATAGAGTAGATTGAAGAATAAAGTAATTAAGAATGTGGTCTTTGAAGTCTGCTTTAAATCCGGGCTCTCTACTGCTTGCTAGCTTAGCTTGGACAAGGTACTTAATTACTCTCTACAGTTTCTTTACCTGTAATATGTGAATAATAACAGTATTTACCTCCACCACTATTGTGAAAATTAAATTAAAATGCCTATAAAGCACTTAGAACAGTTCTTTCCACTTAATAAACATTTAAAGAGTTCTTACTTTTTTGAGGGTTTGAGCTGTATTTATTGGTGAGCATTTTGTAAACTGGAATTGCTTTAAGAATTAAAAAACCCACAAAATCTAATAATGGGTTGGAAAAGTTAACCAAAAAATGGGTAATATAGATTACTAAAATCAAAACTAACTAGTAATAAGATTGGTTTGATTAGCTAAAAGCCATCAAAATTGGCCCTTACTGACTTTAATAGCATCTTACTGATTTAAGTTAATCTTCATGTTGTGTTTGTTGCATCTTGGAGACAAAGAGAGGGGCACTGAAGAATTGAGAAGCTGAGGCATGTAAAATTTAAAACTAATTTATGGTATGCATGTAATTTCCTGTACATTGATATAACAGCTGCTGTTGTTAATCATCCCATCTGCTCTCTCTTATAGCCCAAGAAGCTTTGTTAATGCAGTGATAACAATGTGATTTGATTTATAATTGAAAGAGCAGCCTGTGATATGCATTTCAGAATCTGTAAACCAGTACTTGAATGGGAGAGACTGAAGTTAAAAGAATTGTTAAAATAAACCTGAAGTCATTGCTTTAAGACTGACAACCAGCTTGTGTAGGTTCTGATTCTTAAAACTACTAAGACTTTATCTTCTTTCTGCCTCTTACTTTGTGGGCCTATAAATAAAAAGGTCTAAAACTCTAAATATATTATCTGCATCGTTGACATAGAATTGAATCCAGATGTGTATCTTTGTAGTTAAAACCTTAGTTTTAGGATAGGATTATTTTTTCCTTAATAAAACAAGAGATTGTATTGAAGCCATTCCTTTGGCTCTCCTAACGCTTAAAATTATAATGTTCAAAAAAAAATACTATAAATGGCATATATATTTTTACAACTCATTTGACCTCACTGGTCTTGTTTGTAAACTTCTAAACCTGAGTGATTAGAATTGAAGCAAGTTCTTTTATTTTCCTGCCCTGGAGTTCTTATATGCTCATCTCTCTTTAACAGTATGCCAGGACCACAGTTAGATTTGCCCTCTAAATAAAAAGGAAGACTGTGGAAGGTTTTCAGGTGCTGAGAGAAAGGAGGAAAACATAAATAAATGATATCTTCAGTTCATATTTTGGCCAAATCTGGTGACTTCTTTTGATGATATATCAGATAATTAGAATTTTTTCCTATTACTCTTATTCTTGGATTGAAACTCTAATGACTGTAGAAATGTCTAGGAAAATGAAATAGAATAAAGAAGGAATAGCAAGGGACTTGAAAAGTGATATGTTGAATAATTCTTTGATTAGTCAAGAATTTATATATGTCTACTGGTATTAAAGGTTAATGAACAATATAAGTTTTATTGATATTCAAAAGTCTTGTTTAGTAGTTAGCTCCTAATAGTGTTTTATAGACTATGGAAAGTTATATAAATATAAGTTATGTGATAGCATTTAGGCAGGAAAGGACCTGGTCCTTTTAGAATCCAACCCTAAATCTGTAATCAATGTAACATGTTCTGAGTGGGGGAGGCAAATCAGGTTTTTTAAAGAAATGTGATAAAAAATACATAACAGGCAGATGTGGTGGCTCACACCTGTAATCCCAGCACTTTGGGAGTCTGAGACGGGGATTTTTTGAAGCCAGGAGTTCAAGACTGGCCTAGACAACATAGTGAGACCCCATCTCTACAAAAAAAAAAAAAAAAATCTGAAAATTGGTTAGGTGTGGTGGCACGCTTCTGTAGTCCCAGCTACTCAGGAGGCTAAGGCTACAGTGAGCAGTGATAGGCCAGTGCACTCTAGTCTGGGCAACAGAGGAAGACCCTGTCTCTAAAAAAATAACAACAAAAAAAAAACCCACCAAAATTTACCAGCTCTACCATTCTTAAGTGAACATTGCAGCAGTGTTAAGTACATTCAACATTGTTGTGAAACAGAGCTCTAGGACTTTTTCATCTTGCAAATCTGAAACTCTCTACCCATTAAATAATAGTTCCTCTTTTTACCCTCCTCCCCAGCCTCTGGTATCACCATGCTAACATTCTGTTTCTGTGAATTTGACTACTTTAGATACCTCATATAAGTAAAATCATGCAGTATTCATCCTTCTGTGACTGGCCTATTTCACTTAGCATAATGTTCTCAAGATTCATCCATGTTGTAGCATGTGACGAGATGTCCTTCCTTTTTAAGGCTGAATAATAATGTGTATACCACATTTTGTTTATTAATCTGCCAGTGGACATTTGGGTTGCTTTTACTTCTTGGGTATTGTGAATAGTACTGCTATGAACATGGGTGTGCAAATATCTCTTCAAGACCCTGCTTTAAATTCTTTTGCATATATACACAGAAATGAGATTCCTGGATCATATGGTAGTTCTATTATATTTTCAATTTTTTGAAGAACTTCCATATAGGTTTTCATAGCGGTTGCACCATTTTACAATACCACCTCAGCTCTTTTTAAAACCAGTTTAATGGGGATAGGTTGATTAATGGATATGAAACTATGGTTAGATGGGAGGAATGAGTTCTAATGATCTACAGCACTGAAGGGTGAATATGGTTATCTAAATATATTGCATATGTTCAAAAAGCTGGGAGAGAGGATTTTTTTTTTTTTTTGAGACAGGGTCTCGCTCTGTCACCCAGGGCTAGAGTGCAGTGGCATCATCATAGCTCACTGTAACCTCAAACTCCTGGGCTCAAGGCATCCTCCCACCTTGGCCTCCCAAATGCTAAGATTACAGATGTGAACCATTGCTCCTGGCCTAGAATAGAGGATTTTGAATGTTTATAACACAAATGATAAATGTTTGAGGTGATGGATATGCTAATTACTCTGATCATTATATATTGTATACATGTATTAAAATATCACAACCCGATAATATGTATAATTATTACATGTCAACTAAACATAAAAGGAAAATTAAAAATTTTTTAAATTTAAAAAAGAATAATGCTTGCTATCATTTTTCTGTAGAGACCGTTTATCAGGTTTTTAAAGTTTCCTTCTATTCCTGTTTTGACAAGAATTTTTAAATAAAAGACTTTTTTTTTGGAGACAGGATCTCACTTTGTTGCCTGGGCTAGAGTGCCGTGGTGTCAACCTAGCTCACAGCAACCTCAAACTCCCTGGCTCCAGTGATTCTCCTGCCTCAGCCTCCCAAGTAGCTGGGACTACAGGTGTGCGCCACCATGCCAGGTTAATTTTTCTATTTTTAGTAGAGACGGGGTCTCGCTCTTGCTCAGGCTGGTCTCAAACTCCTGAGCTCAGGCCATCCTCCGGCTTCAGCCTCCCAGCATGCTAGGATTACAGGTGTGAGCCACCGTGCCCAACCTAAAAGACTATTGAATTTTATTAATATTTGACATTTCTTGGTTATGTGATTTCTGTCCTTTATTCTGTTATATGGTGAATTATGTTTATGATCATTTTGTGGGGTTTTTTTTGAGACACAGTCTCACTGTTGCCCAGGTTGGAGTGCAGTGGCCTTATCGTAGCTCACTGCAACCTCGAACTCCTAGGCTCAAGTGATCCTCCTGTCTCAGCCTCCCAAGTAGCTGAGACTACAGATGTGTGCCACCATGCCTGGCTAATTTTTCCTTTTTTTGTAGCAATGGGGGTCTCGCCCTTGCTCAGGCTGGTCTCAAACTCCTGGCCTCAAGCAATCCTCCTGCTTCAGCCTCCCAAACTGCTAAGATTACAGGTGTGAGCCGCCACACCCAGCCAGTTTATTATTTTTTTAATGTTGCTTTATTGGAATGGACTCAACATCGTTATGATACATTGTCTTTTTCTGTATTTTTTTATTGATATAGTTGTACATATTTTGGGGGTACATGTGATATTTTAATACTTGTATACAATGTGTAATGATCAAGCCAGGGTAATTGGGATATCCATCATCTCAAACATTTATCCTTTCTTTGTGTTGGGAACATTACAATTCTTCTCTTCCAGCTGTTTCGTAATATACAATAAATTATTATTAACTATAATTTCCCTACTGTACTATTGAGTACTAGAACTTATTCTTTCTATCCAAATGTATTTTTGTACTCATTAACCAACTTTATCCCCGCCCTCTTCCCTCCACAGCCTCTGGTAACTACCATTCTACTCTCTACCTCCATGAGATATACTTTTTTAGCTTCCACATATGAGTTAGCATTATTTGTCTTTCTCTGCCTGGCTTATTTCATTTAAGGTAATGACCTCTAATTCCATCCATATTGCTGCAAATGACAGGATTTTATTCTTTTTATTACTTATATATATATATATATGTACATATATATATATATATATATATATATATATTTTTTTTTTAGACAGAGTCTTGCTCTGTTGCCTGGGCTAGAGTGAGTGCCGTGGCGTCAGCCTAGCTCACAGCAACCTCAAACTCCTGGGCTCAAGCGATCCTACTGCCTCAGCCTCCCAAGTAGCTGGGACTACAGGCATGTGCCACCATGCCCGGGTAATTTTTTCTATATAGATTTTTAGCTGTCCAAATCATTTCTTTCTATTTTTGGTAGAGACGGGGGTCTCACTCTTGCTCAGGTGGGTCTGGTCTGGAACTCCTGACCTTGAACGATCCACCCGCCTCGGCCTCCCAGAGTGCTAGGATTACAGGCGTGAGCCACCGCGCCCGGCCTTATATGTTTTTGAGACAGAGTCTCACTCTTGTCTGGACAAGAGTACCATGACGTCAGCCTAGCTCACAGCAATCTAAAACTCCTGGGCTCAAGCAATCCTCCTGCCTCAGTCTCCTGGGTAGCTGGGACTACAGGCGTGTGCCACCACGCCCAGCTAAGGGACAGCTAATGTTAAAACACAAATCGCTGAATCTCAAGCCTAGATTTCTGACTTTGGGGCCTGGGATGAGGTCTGAGATTCTAATTTTTTTTTTATTTTTATTTTTTGAGACAAGAGTCTCACTGTGTTGCCCAGGCTACAGTGAGTGCCGTAGCATCAGCCTAGCTCACAGCAACCTCAAACTCCTGGGCTTAAGCAATCCTCCTGCCTCAGCCTCCCGAGTAGCTGGGATTACAGGCACGCGCCACCATGCCCGGCTAATTTTTTTCTGTGTATATATTTTAGTTGGCCAGATAATTTCTTTCTATTTTTTTAGTAGAGACGGGGTCTCGCTCTTGCTCAGGCTGGTCTCGAACTCCTGAGCTCAAACGATCCACCCGCCTCGGCCTCCCAGAATGCTAGGATTACAGGCGTGAGCCACCGCGCCCAGCCAATTTCATTCTTTTTAATGGCTGAATAATATTCCATTGTGTATATGTACCACATTTGTCTTTATTCATTCATCCATTGATGGACACTTAGGTTAATTCCATCTTGGCTATTGTGAATAGTGCTAAAATAAATATGGGAGTGCAAATAGCTTTTCAATGCACTGATTTTCTTTCTTTTAGAATATACCCAGCAGTGGGATTGCTAGATCATATGGTAGTTTTATTTTTAGGTTTTTAAGGAACCTCCATACTGTTTTACACAATGGCTGCACTACTTTGCATTTCCACTCACAGTATATGAGTGTTCTCCTTTCTCCCCAACCTCACCAGCATTTGTTATTTTTTGTCTTTTTGATAATATATTCTTTTTGTATACATTGCTGAATTTAGATTGCTGATATTTTTCTTCAGAACTTTTACATCTGTGTTCATAAGATAAACCTGTAGTTTTTCTGTCTGATGAGACCTTATAAAGTTTTAGGATTGAGATTATATGGTACTTTGTCTTTTTCTCTTCTTTCAAGAGTGTTTGTAGGATTGGAATGATCTGTTTTTGTTTTTGAAACCGGGTCTCCCTCTGTCGCCCAGGCTGGAGTACAGTGGCGTCATCATAGCTCAGTGCAGCCTCAAACTCCTGGGCTCAAGTGATCCTCCTGCCTCAGCCTCCCAAGCAGCTAGAACCATAGGCACATGCCACCAAACCCAGCTAATTTTTCTATTTTTTTTTTTTTTTTGTCAGGAGAGGGGGAGGCAGAAGGGAGTGTGTGTCTCACTCTTGCTCAGGCTGGTCTTGAACTCCAGGCCTCATGCAATCCTCCTAATTAGGCCTCCCAAAGTGCTAGGGTTACAGGTGTGAGCCACCATGCCCGGCCAATAGACTCATTGGTTTCTTGATCATTGAATTGTACCAGTAGTTAACTTAGCTTCAGAGTTATAGAGGAAAAGCTAATAAAAGTAGTTATAAAGCACTACTTTTAGAATAAAGGGAGAAGACTTTTAAAAATGACTAATAACCCAACTGAAAATTTATTTAACAATTAGAATTTGGGGCTTATGAGAAAAACAACAAGGCCCAGCGCGGTGGCTCACACCTATAATCCTAGCACTCTGGGAGGCCGAGGCGGGTGGATTGCTCTAGGTCTGGAGTTCGAGACCAGCCTGAGCAAGAGTGAGACACCCGCCCCCTTCGCCTCCCCCTTCTCTACTAAAAATAGAAAGAAATTATCTGGCCAACTAAAAAAATATATACAGAAAAAAATTAGCCGGGCATGGTGGTACGTGCCTGTAGTCCCAGCTACTCCGGAGGCTGAGGCAGAAGGATTGCTTGAGCCCAGGAGTTTGAGGTTGCTGTGAGCTAGGCTGACGCCAGGGCACTCATCTAGCCTCGGCAACAAAGTGAGACTTTGTCTCAAAAAAAAAAAAAAAGAAAGAAAGAAAAACAATAAAGGTCTCAGTTGTGGTTTTGGGAGGGAGTTGCTGCCCCTTTGCCTACTCAGGTTGTAAGCAGCTCTGATAATGTGGCCATTTGCAGTTCATTATGTTAGGGGAAAGAAGAAAAAGAACACTCTAATTTTCTCCCTTCATCCTCAAAGCTTCTCAGCGCTCTTAAGTAACTTTTGGCATAAATAAATCATGAATAGTTGATAGTTGCCAGACCAAGTAGCCATAAGTATCTCATCTTCAGGAAAAGCTGTTGCTCAACTTTTTCTGGCTTATTCTTTTGCTTAGTCAGATAGACAGCTGTGGTTTCATTCTGCTTTCAGAGCAGATTTGAACTGGGTTTGCTTTTTCAGCTTAGAAGGTAATCCCCCATTAGTGCTCTAATCCTTCTGCAGTTTTCTGGGCCCTTCTAAGTTCTGTTAGTTTGAGACCCAAAAAGTTTATGGAAATTTCATTAGAGAATTCAGGAGAACATCTGTAGTTAAATTTTGGGAGATTGTGAGGTCTCTAATGGCCTTGCTTGTGGTTTTCCTTAACTAGGTCAATGGTCAGCTTCATGCTCACTTTCCTCACCCTTCCAGCCTTCCCTTTTCCATTTTCGTTAGTCCCTCTACTCTTTATATCAAAAGTTCTTTACCTTTTTGAGTGTTGTGGGCCCATTGGCAGGCCAGTAAAACTTGTGGATACATTTCAGAATAATGTTTTTAAATATATAAAATACATGATTACAAAGGAAACCAATTATATTGAAAATCAGTTGTCAACACGTTAAAACAATTTTATATTAGTAACATGTACTTTTTAATGCTTTAAATAAGATCTAGAGATAGGTATGATATTACCATAACTTTGAAATTACCATATTATGAAATTACCATAATTTTTAAATAGGAATGAGCATAAATGATACTTTGAGATCTATAACAGCTATAATATATAAAATATCTAATATCTGTTAGTTTTAGTCTCAGGTACTGCTATTGTTCTTATGGTTTGTTGCCTATCTTTATAATTAAAGGCAGTGCTGAATATCAGTTAGAAGATAGTGAAAATGAAATTGTAATTTTATTCCCATCCAAGTTCATAGACCACCCCCTGAAATCTATGGCTTATGGACCCCAAGATAAGAACCCCTAGTTTAACTCCTTAAGTTATGAGAGGGAGTAATAATGTGAAATCATTTGGGTTAATCAATGTTAACCCAGTTTGTAGAGTAGGATGCACCCTAGTCCCAATTCCAGTAGACACTGAAGCAGGTGCTTTTAGTGCATCTGTGCCAGTTTGAAACATGGTGGTAGGAGAGGAGCCACTGCCTGTGGTAAGCAGAATAATGCTCCCGCTTCCCCGCAAAGATGTCCATGTCCTAATCATGGAACTAGTAAATAGGTTATGTGGCAAGGGGGAGTTAAGGTTGAAGATAGAATTAAGATTGCTAATCAGCTGACCTGGAGGAAATTAGGCCTGGTATGGTGGCTCATACCTGTAATCCCAGCACTTTGGAGGCTAAAGCAGGAGGATCACTTCAGGCCAGGAGTTTGAGACCAGCTTGGGCAACATAGTGACACCCCCATCTCAACAAAAAAATTTTTTTAGGTTAGCTAGTGTGTAGTGGTGTGTAGTCCTAGCTACTCAGAAGGCTAAGGCTGGAGGATTGCTTGAGCCCAGGAGTTCAAGGTTACAGTGAGCTATAATTGTGCCACTGCCACTCCAGCTTGAGTGACAGAGCAAGACCCTGTCTCTAAAAATATAAATAAATAAATTCTTTTTTAAAAGATAGGGAAATTATCCTGGGTTATCTGGGTGGGACCAGTGTAAAATCACAGGAATCCTTAAAAGTGTAAGAGAGACTATGGAAGATGGTTACAGGAGAAAGGCACAGAGAGATGAAACATTGCTGGCTTTGAAGTTGGAGAAAGTGGGCCATGAGCCAAGGAACAGCCTCAGGAAAGGGCAAGGAAACAGAGTCTCCTCTAGAACCTCCAGAAAGGAACACAATGCTACTGACATCTTGATTTTAGCCCAGAAACCTGTATTGGACTTCTATAGGACTATAATATAATAAAATTGTATTGTTTAAACTGTTAAATTTTTGATAACTTATTATAGCAGCAATAAAAAACTAATACAGTGAGCTACAATGATGCCACTACACTCTACCCAGGGTGACAGAGCAAGACTCTGTTTCAAAAGAAAAAAAAGAAGAAAACTAATACATTGCCTCACTTTGTTCATTTCTTCCTATAAGTAAAGGTGGGCAAAGGAGCAGCGTTTCATGCCAAGTTCTTCATTTAAAGACCACGCGGCTGTCCTGTCATCTGTGTATAGCTCCTAGGATTGACTGATTCCTAATTGTCCTTGTCTTGTTATATTAGTGTGATTACACAACTTCTTGACTTTGTCTTGCTTTACTGAAGTATCCTAATTTTCCTTCAAAACATGAGTACTGTAGTCCTCCAGAAGCAATGTTACTTTAGCATTTAATTTGGGGTTGACCTCTAAATGCAGTTAAGAGTTGTAACAGTACCTCCCCTTTTGAGATCCCTTGATTGTAATGTAAGGGTTCTGCATGGAGCATGAGGAAGAATCACAACTGGTTAACCTAAGGGGAAGTTGCCGGGAATCAAAGTAGTACTTTTCAACAGTGAATGGCTGTCAGTTCTGAGGGGCAGCAACCCCACGTCTGTCCTTCCCTGAGCTAAGAAAATTGTGTTAGTGGCCTGGGCCTAATGGGTTGAGGCTGGTAATTGTTAAGAAATACCTGTTTGTTTTTAACAAAAGTACCCTTGTTGCTAGCAGATCTATTTCCTCTCTGTGAATTAGTATTGGTCTGTGTGTTCTTAGAAACACTTGAACTTTTAAACAGGCTTATCAGTGGAACCACCTGCTAGAATTAACAGCCAAAGGGAGTAAGCAAGTGTTGGATTCTATCTGCTAAAAAATCAAAGAATGCTTTCTTTATATTAAAAAGGGGAGGGACAAGTAGGCAAGGCAGTTCTTTGGTTTTATTTACTATATTACAAACATAGTATTTACATTAGTATTAGGGGTTTTTAATCTGTTGCCTAGAAATTTAGCCCCTTTCAAACAGATGGATAGTTGTATAACTTACTGACTACTAAAAGGTTTTTAAAACATGGATTATAAAGCAAGCCTTATTTTTAGTATTGATTTTTGCCACTTAGTGTAGTCATGGTGTTTCCTCCTTCCCACAAAGTAAGTTCTTTATAAAATTTTAACTATTGATTCAAAATTTGCTTTCTAATATAAATTGTACTTTAATACTAATTAAAAATTAGCTTTTTAACCCTAGACATAGCATATGAAATGTGTTGTTACAATGCCCAAGTGGGTATATATTTTGATGACAGGCTATTACTGTAGACTGTAGTCTCATGGAAGACTTGTTTTCTGTTAACAGACCTTTGTGCATATGGGATACTATGAACATGGGTCCATTTCTTCTCTAAAAGTGGTTCTACTTAGTTTTTTTAAAATCTGACTTTGAGTATAACTTGAGAATATTATGCCTCAAAGACCAACTGTATTAAGACAAGTCACGGGGGTTCAAATGACCAGTAAACATGTGGAAACAAATTTTCACCAGTCAACCTAGTGAAAATTTTTTAAAAAGAGAATGCTTAGTGTTGCTATGGATGCAGCACTCTTACAGACTTCTGGGGGTTATGTAAATTGGTGGTTTTTCTGGAAGGCAGCTTAGAGCCTTTGAAAATTTTATGTCCACTGATTCTACTTAAGAATCTATCCCAAGAAAATAATCAGATGTGGATTTATATGAAGGATGGACATCACAGCATTATTTGGTGAAACCTGGAATCTATCTAAGTGTCCAGCCTTAGGGGAATGATTATGTTGTGGTATACCCATATGACGGAGAGTTAGGTAACTAAAAAGGAGATTTTTGACAATTCTTAATGACATGAGAAAATGCTCAGATGGTAGAGTGGGAAAGACAGGATACAGAGTTTTACATACCTAGATTAATTTTGTGAAAGAAGTACAGAGGAAAGTTTAGGTTGGTAAGTATAGTCATCAGTTTATGTTCAGCTCTCTTAAGAACTCAGCCATGTGTGGTTTTTGGGATTGAGTCCCAGAGGATAGCGGTGGTCTGTTCTCACAGGTGTTTGTTATTTAGCATAATAAGGGAGCACAAGTCTTTGTTTTAACCACAGTTTGGTTTTTGAAGGAGGTTGGGTAGGAGGAAGAGAGACAGGTATTAGTGCTCAAGTTTTCACTGCAGTATCCCATTCATCTGAATCTGTCTTTTCTGATTAGTAGACGGAAAAACAGACTGCTGTTCTAACACTGTTCCAGAAAATGTTCTTAGGCATTAACCTTCCAGGTTTAGGTTGTAGGTCAGAAATGAAAAGCTGGCTTTATTCATCTTCATATCACAGTAATGGTGATATTAGCTATTTTTAAAAATAGCTAAATTCTAACCTATGCCTTTCCTGTTGCTTTTGTCTCTTTTGTGAGCTACTAGTAGATTACATTTGTACACATATATTCTAATGTATACTGGGTTTTAATTTCTCCTAGGATCTCCATCTGGAGATGACTGTTGTCAGTTGAAAGTGAATTAAAATAAATCAAGTGGCTTCAGATGAGATTGCTATACTGTAAGAGAGTGTAGGAAGGAAGTGCTTGTGGAGGAAGATGGTTGGTGATGCATGAGGCAAAAGGGAAATGCTGGTTTTATTTTTACCCTGTTTTTTGTCTTTTGTCTCTCTGCAGTGATTTTTAAATTTCGGTTTTTAAGATTGTGGAAGCAGCTAGAGGACAGGATCGCTGTCTCTAACAGAATTGGTATAACATATAAGCATATACAACTAAGTGTTCATTAAACTTTATTAGCATAGAATAGTTCCAGTAGAAGCATTGTTTGCTAATATAAATCTAAATATTGGTCACAGTTTCTTTCCTAAGTGTGGCCCCAATATTGGAATGAAGCTGTTTACAGGGCAAATTTAGAGTACCCAAATAGATCTGTCGTTTCACTTTGTTCTATTGGGTCAGAAAAGGTCTGTCTCCAAGGAACAAACTGCCTCAGATTTGTTAAGGAAATGTTTCATAAAAGGTTCCTTAAGTCAGGTCTTGTAACTGATTTGCCCTTAGGGTCTGACTTCAAAACCCTGTAATACCACACCAAGGCTTTTGAAACCAGATTCCCAGCTTTCTGTTCATGTTCTGCACAATCCGGCTTTGTTCACTCTGGTCTGGGGACCCACCCTTACCCTTGTTTGTGGCTGATCACTGAGCTGTTTTAGAAAGGCCATGGACTGACTGTATTTTCACCATGTGCCCACTAGGCTAAGCATGACTGGTTTTTATTCTCTTCGCCTGACAACATGGTGTGGTGGAAAATTGTGTCTGTGTGAGTTAAGGATGAAAGATAAGTTATATTTATAAACAGCATTAAGATATAAAGTGTTATATACCCTCTTTTGCATGTCAGGTGGGTCAATAATATCCACACAACTGGGCCTCAGTTAACAGTTTAGCCAAGGCCACAAAGTAAGCTAAGGGCAGAGTTTAAAATCTGGACTCCGGTGTGGTATCCTGGTCACTAGAATGTGCCCCATCAGCATTTCAAAGAACAAAGGTCATCAACTGAGAAGGAAGAACACATTTTGACAGGTTCTTTTGAAAATTATCTGTGTGTACACATACTCGTGTTGGTATCATGTGCTTTGGAGTAGGGTATTTCAGCAGTGTTATGGTGTTAGAAATTAACCCTAAAATGTATGAACATATTTAGCTCTGTGATCAGTTACTTACAATACTAATAATTACTTGCTGCTTATTGAACTGGTTGACCAGTGGCAACTGAGGGATGTATTAAATGTCACTTTCTAGGCAGGTTGGGTTTGTTTTTAATGGTACTGTTTTATTCAGAGTATCTCTTTATTTTTAGAGTAAGCCCCAGTCTCCAAAGAGAACTACATCCCTTCTTCCTATCAACAATGGCTCCAAAGAAAATGGGATCCATGAGGAACAAGACCAGGAGCCACAGGACCTCTTTGCAGGCAAGTATGGACTCAAAACTTGTTCTAGGAACCTTCTAAATGGTTTTGTTAAGTTGCTGAATTAAAGTCAAAACCAAAATTAAAAAGTATTGGAAATATAACTTTATGTAAGATACTATTGTGGAGGAATCCAAAGCATGTAAAATACAGGCCCTACCGTCAAGATTCTTAGAGGTTTAGGGAGTAAGACATAAATACACAGTTATTTAAGAATATGAGTTGAATAAACTATTAAACAGTAATAGAAATGTAGCCAAAGGAATGATAGAAATGCTAAGTCACAGGAGCTCAGAGGAGTATGAGATCACTGATGAAAACAGTAGCTTTAGACATTTTTGACCAAGACGGGGGGATGGGAAGAGTAGTGGTGGGGGGTAAAGTAGGGAGGTTAATGGATACAAAATATAGTTAGATAGATAGAATGAACAGTATTTGATAGCACAACAAAGTGACTATAATCAACAATAAGTTAGGGTATACTTTAAAATAACTTAAAGAGTGGAATTGGGATATTCCTAACACAAAGAAACAATACATGCCTGAGGTAATGGGTACCCCAGTTACCCTGATTTGATTAATTTACATTGTATGTCCATTTCAAAACATCACATGTACCCTGTAAAGATATACAACTATTATGTACCCATGATAATTAAAAATAAAAATTAAAATAGTAAGAAATGCATTTGACGTCATAATCCAAATATATGCATATTTTTAGAAAACTGAAAAGTTTTATTAAATGATTTGCCCTTACTGCTTCTAAAACAGTCTGAAATTTTCTATTGTTTCCCTTTTTTAAATGCTCTTTGCAACCCATTGAATTGATTTCACAATCCACCAACAAGCCACAACCTGCAGTTTGAAAAACACAAGTATAAAGCAGGGTTTTTCAACTTTGACAATATTAACATTTTGGGCTAGATAATTCTTTGCTGAGGGGGACTGCCTTATTCTCAACAGGGAGTAATTTTGCCCCCCAGAAGACATTTGGAAATGGTTGGAGACATTTTTGGTTGTCAGAACTTGAGAATGCTGCTGTTATCCTTTGGGTAGAGGCCATGGATGCTACTAAACACTCTGTACACAGGACAGCCCCTCACAACAAAGAATTATTCAGCCCAAAATGTCAGTAGTGCCAATGTTGAAAAGCTCTGGTCTAGGCCGGGCACGGTGGCTCACGCCTGTAATCCTAGCACTCTGGGAGGCTGAGGTGGGTGGATTATTTGAGCTCAGGAGTTTGAGACCAGCCTGAGCAAGATTGAGACCCCATCTATACTAAAAATAGAAAAAGATTATATGGACAACTAAAAATATATATTAAAAAAGTTAGCCGGGCGTGGTGGTACATGCCTGTAGTCCCAGCTACTCGGGAAGCTGAGGCAGTAGGATTGCTTGAGCTCAGGAGTTTGAGGTTGTTGTGGGCTAGGCTGATGCCATGGCACTCTAGCCTGGGCAGCAGAGTGAGACTCTGTCTCAAAAAAAAAAAAAAAAAAAGGCTCTGGTCTAGAGTGATCTTGGAAGACTTCCTAGAGGAAGCAGGATTTATGTAGGAGAAAAAGAAAAGGGATGCAAATGGTTGGACAGGAACTATAAAGTTTGTTTGAGGGACAGTCAGTAAAGTTGGTGGGCCAAAGTAGGTGTTCTGAGAGAAGCCATGAAAGATAAGGCTGGAAATGTAGTTTGGGAACAGGTTTGGGAGGACTTTAATAATTAGAGTTTGATTTTTCATCCTAATGCCAATTAAGAGCCATTGGCAGTTTTGCATAAGGAATGTGATATGGGCAAAGGAATGTTTTAGGAAGACTGATCTAGTGGAATTATTGTATTAAGTGAGTTGCAGTGGGCAAAGACGAGAAACTCTTTAGAAGGCAATTACAAATAAGTTCAAGAGTGAAATGGCAGGCTGGGTGCATTGGCTCATGCCTATAATCCCAGCATTTTGGGAGGCCAAGATGGGAGGATCGCTTGAGCCCAGGAGTTCAAGACCAGCCTAAGCAACATAGTGAGACCCCCTTCTCTACAAAAAATAGAAACATTAGCGGGGCATGTTGGCTCACCTGTAGTCCTAGCTACTGAGGAGACTGAGGTGGGAGGGTCACTTGAGTCCAGGAGTTTGAGGTTGCAGTGAGCTGCAACAGGTGTCACTGCTGAGGTGACAGAGTGAGCCGTGTTTCCAAAAAAAAAAATGAAATGGCAAAGACTGAACATAATATGATAAAAGTGGAAAGGAAAGGTGAAAACTTTTCAAGAGAAATCAACCCAATCTGGGGTTCATGATTGGATATAATAGATGTCAAAAACATGGAGATTGAAGACTGGGTTAAAGCTTTCAAGTCCAAGGATTGAGAAGAAAATGGTACCATTTTTAGAACTATACTGTAAACAAGAAACTGGCTATGAGAGAAAAGTTAGTTTGGGTTTTAGGTATTTTAAATTTGAAATACAAAGGAAAATACCCAAGAGGTGATTTTTAACTGTGGTACTCTACCTGGGGAAAGAGAAAAGAACTGAAGACATGGGAATCATCTTCCTAGAGGTGATAGTTGAAACTGCCATGTAGTGAGGTCCTCAAAGATGAGGAAGGTGGGGAAGGGGAGAGATAAGATCTTGGGTGGAGAACTGGGAGCTGGGGCCACCTTGGCCTTCTCCTTGGAGGAGGGATGGTTGCCCTCTAAGCCCCATAAAAAAAAAAAAAAAAGATCTTGGGTGGAGGGTAAGATCTTGGGAGGACTCACATTAGAACTCTGGTAGGAAATTTAAAAGACATGAAAAGAAAGAAATTAGAGGAAGGAATATAAAGAGTTAGAAGATTTTCCACTTCTTTCATCCCTGAAACTTAAATACACACTGTTCATTTCTGGTAGTGATTATTTTTTGGATAAAATTTCTGTAGGAGAAACGATATGAATGCAGATAATGAATTCTCTTTAGTTTTATGGCAGATTGAAAAGAAGCTAAATTTCTGTCTTTAGGGTCTTAACATTTATATCATCTTTCTTATTTATAAGAAGACCTGAAATCTTAGTGAACAGAGTTACCCTCTTGATTGGGTTTTATGCACATGAACATGTAGGAAATCTTTATTAGGGACATATTTATTAGTAATGACAATTCTGATTAACTTCATTCTCCCACTAGTTTCGTACACAGCCAATACCTGCCTCACTACCAAGAAAGGAACATAAGATATCTCTAGAAAGAGTAGCTTCTCAGATGTTTTAAATATTGACTGTGGGCTGGGCACGGTGGCTCACGCCTGTAATCCTAGCACTCTGGGAGGCCGAGGCGGGCAGATAGCTCGAGGTCAGGAGTTCGAGACCAGCCTGAGCAAGAGCGAGACCCCGTCTCTGCTAAAAATAGAAACAAATTAGCTGGCCAACTAAAAAAATATATATATAGAAAAAAAAAAATTAGCCGGGCACGGTGGCGCATGCCTGTAGTCCCAGCTACTTGGGAGGTTGAGGCAGTAGGATCGCTTAAGCCCAGGAGTTTGAGGTTGCTGTGAGCTAGGCTGACGCCACGGCACTCACTCTAGCCAGGGCAACAAAGTCACACTCTGTCTCAAAAAATAAATAAATAAATAAATAAATAAATATTGACTGTGGAAATTTAAATGTTCTGATTTTATTTTTTACATAATTAGTTTAGTGATGATCAGAGTCTCTGATGGAGCCCAAAGGCTTTTCTGTTACTCTCATCAGAAGTTGAAAGAAAAAAAGCATGTCTTAATGTAAGTTTTGGCATCTTTGTCACATGAATTTTCATAGAAAATGCACAGCTCTTCAAAAATACTTTTAGTAGCATTCTAATAAGCCAAAGGTTTTAAATGACCAGTACCTCCTGTTTCGCAATACATTTATTAACTTATTTATATGGGCCCCCATATGATATGACTGTCCTACACATACTTCAGCTGGTTGCTTATTTCAAAGACTCCTACCAACCTAACACATTCATTATGTATACAGTTGACCATTGAACAACATGGGTTGGGGTGCTGACCCCCACACAGTTGAAAATCGTTGTATAGCCTTTGACTCCCCAAAAACTTTACCGACTTCTCTAAAACTCCTACTGTTGACCAGAAAGAAGCCTTACCAGTAACAAGAACAGTCGATAAACACTTACTTTGTATGTTATATATATTATATACTACATTCTTATAATGAAGTAAGCTAGAGAAAAGAAAATGTTATTAAGAAAACCACAAGGAAGAGAAAATATACTTACTATTCATTAAGTGGAAGTGGATAATAAAGGTCTTCATCCTCATCATCTTCACATTGAGTAGGCTGAGGAAGAGGAGGGATTGGTCTTGCTGTCTGAGGCAAAAGAAAATCCTTGTATCAGTGGACATGTGCTGTTCAAACCTTTGTTCAAGGATCAACTGTATTTTCTTTTATATTCCCACACCAGGATCAGATTATATTACCACCTCTCTTTCCTGATAGGGGTCAGATTTCATTTCTAACAGTGTGGTAACCTTTTTTGCAGACATGATTCACATTTAATGATTAGAACACTGATCTAGAACTTGATTATACCTATAGGCACCCCATCTCTGGTTTCTTTTTAGCTCCAAATGAAAATCTAGAAAAGAAGAAGAAACAGCATTCTTTGCATTTCCTAAGACTAAAATTGAATACCTAGTGATCAGACCAAACCCAAATGGCTATTTGTTTTTCTTTACTAAAAAGAAAAATATTTGAACTGTTTAGATTTAGAGCTTCTAGCTTCATTGCTCCCAAGTTGAAAGTACATTCTTTCTATTTGCATAAAAAATTTTAACACCTAAAAATGGTGCATATGCTATTTTAATAGTCCCCTCTCTGGAACACTTAGGGAATGTTCAACAGCATTTTCCCCAAATAGACAAAGGCAGTTCTTAGGCACTATTTTTAAAAAACTATTTTGATTAGAAATATTTTCAGATATCACACATCTTTTTACCCATTTGGATAGCATATACTATTAATAAATATAATTGAATCTTTGCAAGGAAGTCTAAACTATAGTTATGAACAATTCTTAAGCTCTGCTAAAATAACAGTGCTGTCCTCAATTGTGACAAACTGCCCTTTCCCAAGTGTTACTGTGTTTGTATCTTGGGTCCATTTTTTTCTATCTTATAGTTTTCCTAACTCTTCCTTTGGTGTCATTTTTTGCTATCAGTGTGCCTGCCTCTTCTGTCCTATTGGTTTGTAAAACAGATAACCGAACTTACTCTTTTACAAGCAATTATAACAAGAGTAAATAAGGTTTATATAAATATGGTTCTGATGGAATACTCCTAAGAGTAAAGTTAATTGACACTTATTTTGGTTGTTTAGTCTTTTTACTTGGTCACTTGTTCTTGCCTAAATTCTAGATAGGAGAGTAGCCAAGTAGTTGTATTTGGAAAGGAGAGGGAGAGGTTGCTCTACTAAGCCTGTGCTAGAAGAACATTTCCCTTGCCATCCTCTCCTTTTATCTATGTAAAAATTTTATAACTCTTGTTCTCTTAGTCTGAGAGCCTTTAACTATTGAGAGTGCTTGCTATTGTTCTTGCAAGTCTCTTAGACTATAGAGTTGAAGTTCAGCCCTCAAAGACTCATTATTGACTTTCATTTTAAAATATCAACTGTTTTAGATGCCACAGTGGAACTATCCCTGGACAGCACACAAAATAATCAGAAGAAGCTGCCGATCAAAACGCTCATTTCTCTTCCTCCACAGGAAGCCACAAATTCTTCTAAGCCCCAGCCAAGCTATGAGGAGGTGAGTGTCTATGCTATTGGTCTTGTTGCTTTGGGTTTTTAGGACTGTGTGCTGCCAATCTGAAGTTCAGTTGAATATGAACCTTGAGAAAATATTTATGACCCTTGAAGGAGACTTTTATGGTTAATGGACAGCTAGAACCAGTAAAGGACTCTTTCTTGGGCAGAGTATCTATTGCCCAGAGGACAGCACAAAGGCTTTAAATGGTCACTAATGATATTTAGTGTCTAAAGCTCCCATATTCAGGAGTATAGTCTCTCCTCACTCCCTCCTTAGCCTGCAAGAGGCAAGTCTTCCAAAATGTAGTAATTATTTCATTGTCATCAAAATAACGTTTTAAGAGAATGGATGTAAGAAAGGCTTGTAAGACTCTCCCAATTTAAAACTGTGGGAGTTGGTTCATTGGGATTGTTAGGAATTGACAGAGCTGAACAATCATACATAAAAGGGTACATATTGATTTTATTAGAGTGATATAAGCTTAATACAGGATAAAATTAATAGCTTTTTTGTGTCAACTCATGATTTGTCATTTCTTTAAAAAGCTAGAGGAAGAGGAACAGGAGGACCAATTTGATTTGACAGTCGGTATAACTGATCCTGAAAAGATAGGTAAGTGTCCTTAGGACTCCTTGTGATGTTAGGATGATATGGCTGTGGAAAGTGTAAGTAGCTATTAATAATTTTGGGATGGCTACCTTCAGAGCTGAACCAGCCAGTGTGAAATACTTCATCAGGATCTTTCTATAAAAGTATATCCGTTGCTCTGCTAAGGCCAGAGACAAGTTACCCAGTACTTTTTTTAGTTTTTTGTTGGCTTTAGGAAGAAAAATCAGACATCAAATACTACTAGAATTCCTTTTTAAAAACCCAAACATTGGCTGGGCGCAGTGGCTCATGCTTGTAATCCCAGTGCTCTGGGAAGGAGTGCTTGAGTTCAGGAGTTCAAGACCAACCTGAACAAAGCAAGACCGCATCTCTACAAAAAGTAGAAACATTAGTTGGGTATAGTTGCATATGCCTATAGTCCCAGTTATTTGGGAGGCTGAGGCAGGAGGATCCCTTGAGCCCAGGAGTTTGAGGTTGCAGGGAGCTATGATGACGCCACAGCACTCTAGCCAGGGTGACAAAATGAGACTCTGCAAAAAATTTTTAAAAATTAAAATTTAAAAAACCCAGACATTTCCTTCTGCCTAGGAGTTGATAAGACCGTCTTAATTCTCTTTTGAGATCATAAATTCCATTTAAGTGTCCTAAAAATACATGTTCTAAAACTTTGGGACATTGAACTTATTTTTTCCCTAAGTAAGTTTGACACTTTTATTATATATCATTTATCATGTACTCTTGGTGTCCTAATGAGGTAGGGAAGTCTGTGTCTCTCTTTGGGACCTAGGATGAATTGTGCTCAAATTGAAATTAGATTTTCAAAAAGCATAATACTTAACTTTGGCCAGACTTGGATTTTTAGGATAGCATTTCCCTATTGGGAGGGTGATTACTGAGTGGAGCACAATAGACCTTGATTTTCCTTGTTCCAGGTATAATTTCTTACAGAAGAGGCAGTATAGAGCTTGTCCTAAACAGGGGTGGTGTTTATATGGGTAAGGAGACAAATTTAATGGTTAAGAAGAAAAATGTAATTCCCAACCTTTTGTCTATTCAGAACTAGGGACAGGAACTAATTAGACTTTGTCCCAAAATGGTTTTCATAAAACTGTTGATTTTTACTTTTCCTGGACTGTTTCACTGGGAGGACATTTATGAGCATCTTACACAATCCTATCATCTAACAATAGAGGAAATTGAGGACCAGAAAGGAGATGACTTTCTTGTTAGGGCATAACATGACCTATGGTAGAGCATAGATCAGAACTTTGGATTACATGTCTAGGATTCACTCTTGCTTCTCTATTATTTATGAATATTCTATGAGCACATTAATTTTAAGCTAGTTATTAGCTGCTTTAAATCCTTGGTGGAATAAGACACATTATGAATGGTACTAATTCTTTTAAAATGTAGTAAGTCATGTTTGAACCAGGAGAGGGAGTGTATTAGTCTTTTAGGGCTGCTGTAGCCAAGTACCACAAACTAGGTGGCTTAAAACAATAGAAATATATTCCCTTACAGTTTTGGAGGCCAGAAATCTGAAATCATGATGTCGGCAGGGCTATTCTCCCTCTGAAGGCACTAGGGGAGGGCTGTTCCATGCCTCTCTCCTAACTTCTGGTAGCCTAAGCATCACTGCAATCTCTGCCTTCATTGTCACTTGGCATTCTTCCTAAGTGTGTTCACATTGTCTTCTCTCTACGCTTGTCTATATGTGTCCAGATTTCCCTTTTTTTTAAATAAAGACACCAGTCAGAGTGGAGTAGGGCCCACCCTAGTGTCCTCATTTTAACTTGATTGCATCTGTAAAGACCCGGTTTCCAAATAAACTTACATTTTTAGGTACTGAGAGTTAGGACTTTAAATATATCAATTTGGAAGGGGATACAATTTGCTCCATAACAGAGAGTAATTTAAACGTCCCATGGATCAGTTTATTTAAACACAGATTAGTCTTGGTGATAAGCTTTCATCGCTTACACTGTAGTCTAGATTCTTGGTTGTGTTGATGCCAAGAAACCAACTAATTAAAACATTTTCATATTTAAGGCCTGATCTTTATAACAACATATTCTGTTTGTGTGGCTGTTTATTCAACATGTGCTTCTTGCTCCTGCACACATCTAAATAAATTAGAATCCTACTTTTACCAGGATATTCTTTGCAGAGCCTTGGTAATTTGCATGTGCCATCTTTAATTCTGAAATTATTTAGAAAATTTATATAAATTATAAGACTGTTGTATTACTAGCCCATTTGCAGATCTGTGTGCTCAGTGTGTATATGTAATGTATCTCCTTTCATGAACATTACCTTAGTAAAGGCAGCTAACATACTGGTAATGTATCTGAAGATTCTGCTTTGCTACCGTTTTATGTATGTTTGCATTTAGAATTTCTTAATTATAGGCACTAAATTACAGGATTGGACATTTGACTGTGACTATTCTGTGAATGAAATTTTGAGCACTACTTCCATAAAGTAAACTTAGATGTTTTTTTTCTTTTGTCAGTGATAAAACATCCTTAGTAGTATTAGACAATGTAATATAAGTGGTTTATAAGAGAACTAAAGGTAGTAATCAGTGTAATTTCTAAAACTTAGCTTATGATTACTGTTTTATATACACCTTTTTGGTAGGGGATGGGGAAGTACAGCAGACAAGCCTTCTGTTCCCATTTAATCTGCAACTTCTCTGTGTGCTTTATAAAAGCAGGCAGTTCCAGCCATTTCACTGAAACCAGCTGTAATATGTGGCCCTTTTGATCCAGTACTGCCTGCCCCTTCTTCCCCTGGTCCCTCACCCCAGAACTAGTTCAGGAGCTTAACCATCTGGTAATTGTTGCCCTAGGTTTGTTGTGGGGAGGAATCAGGAGTGAGGGAGAAGGGGAACAAAACCAACCAAAAATATCCTAGTCCAGCACTGGAGCTGTGTCTGTCTGGATTCCAATGTATGTCTTTTCAGTGCTCAGGGACTCAATGGTGGCTTTATCTCCCTAAGTGGTCTAGGTCAGGACATTACCACAGAGCAAAACAGTTGCTTGAATCCCAAATTATTTAACAGTCAAAGGCTTTTTCGTAATAATAATTCCTCCAGGAAAGGGAGATTTGTGTGACATTAGGCAGCCAAAGTGTCTTCCTGCCAGGCCCTTTGCTCTTGGTGAACATGCTAGATCAGAGAGGTCAGTGTCCCCCAGCACCAATGGAGGGGACTGTGACAGTATTTCTGAAAGAGCAAACCGAGCCCAGAGCTAGCCTAGGGTAGAACTACTTGTTTCTTTTTACATCAGTTGCTTCCTTCTCCTCCTGCTTTATACAGCAAGAGAATTGTTTGGTTTCGGACAGATGTGTGTAACCAGCCCAAATATTGGCATGGTAACAACTGATGGATTGTGAGTATCCAGTGCTGCTTTGTGGAGAGTATAAATGGAGCCTGGCTTTGGAACAGGGAGCTGCCTCTCTTGTCTGACTCAAACTGGGGCCCAGCCAGCATCCATGGGGGCATGATATGTGCCACAGAGGCCCTGAGACAAAGTAGGAACCGGCTTCTGGGATTGCATGTAAAGCTTGGAGATGAAACAAGTATCCCTTCTCACACAGGGCTCTCATGGCTTATGGTTCCTGGTTAAATGTTAGCTTGATTAGCACTGCTTTGGTTTATAAGATAACCCTCTCCTGCTCTCATGTTCTTCCACAGGGGATGGTATGAATGCGTATGTGGCCTACAAAGTTACAACACAGGTGAGTCCAGGTGACCCTGCTGATGACCACCTTTATAGACTAGGGTGCTCATACCAAGAAGGTCATCGTTCAGATCATTTCTGGGTATCTCTTTAGTTTCTTTGCCAACATCTTTCTTCACATTTACTAGAGATGGAGCAAGCCTGCATCCCCTTGGTAGTTTCATCTGAGTACTCCAGACTGAGCCTTTCCAGTATTCTTCCAGAGAGCTAACACTTCAGCGTGAAAGTTCACAAGTTGTATTAAGTCATGTGGTGTATCTGGTACAGCCCTCTCCCTCTTAGGAACTATGTGGCTTGGAACTAGTTTGGTGGATTGCTCCAAACTGAGAGTACTTACGTCTTTAAAACTCCTCAGTTCTTCAGAGATTTCACAGAGCTTTTTAATATTTTCCTGAACCTTTTGCCCTTCAGATCTGGTCTTCCTTTTTTACATAATGTTAATGCATACAAAACTTATACAATGTTGTATGCAAGTAATGAAGCATAATAATGAAGCCCTGAACCTACTACCAGTCTTTTTTTTTTTTTTTGAGACAGAGTCTCACTCTGTTGCCCAGGCTAGAGTGAGTGCCGTGGCGTCAGCCTAGCTCACAGCAACCTCAAACTCCTGGGCTTCAGCGATCCTACTGCCTCAGCCTTCCGAGTAGCTGGGACTGCAGGCATGTGCCACCATGCCTGGCTAATTTTTGCTATATATATTTTAGTTGGCCAGATAATTTCTTTCTATTTTTTTAGTAGACACGGGGTCTCGCTCTTGCTCAGGCTGGTCTCAAACTCCTGACCTTGAGCGATCCACCCGCCTCGGCCTCCCAGAGTGCTAGGATTATAGGCGTGAGCCACCGCGCCCTCCTACTACCAGTCTTAAGATGAGTATCATTAAACCCATCTGTGTTTCTCCCTGTCATATTCCCTGCCTCATACTTTAGATGCAGCTGCTCTCCTGAGTTGTCTCTCATTTCCTTTATAAAAAATATTTATATAGATATCTCTAAATAATATACTGTTTTGCTTTATTTTTGAGTTTCATAAAAATAGTATCATGCCAAAAATAGTGCTTTCTTTACTTAGCATTGTTTCTCAGACCTATCCTTGTTGGGCATAGCTGTAGTTAGTCCATATATTTATCCATTTTCTGTTGTGAACATGTTTCCAGTTTTTCTAACTGTAAACTATGAACTTTGTTGCACATCTGTAGTGCACACATGGAAGAGTTTCTCTAGAGTATGTAACCAGGAGTAGTTCCCCTGGGTCATAGCTACTGCAAGAGTTGCATACAAGGAATACAAACTGTTTTTAAACTGTTTGTACCAATTTATGCTCCCTTTGGCAGTGTGTAAAAGTTCCCATTGATTCGCTTCCTTGCCAGCAATTGGCGAGGCCAGCCTCCTTAAATTTTGCCTATCTAGTAAGTATAATGAGATCTGTCATTATGTTGTAGGTTACCCTTTTTTTTTTTTACTAGAAGTGTCCTTTGTGTTGCCTCCCTACTATTTGTTGGCCTGTCTTCTGTGAGTTCTAGATCCTATGACACTTTAGAGGTTAGTGTCTCCAGCTTAATATATTTCAACTGATCCACCCACTTCCCCTCTTAGAAGCACTCTTTAGTCTGTCTTGTCTTTAGTTTGGGTGCTTTAATTCTCGCAGCTGATACCATACCCTTAAATAACTCAGTGAAGGATAAATGGGTTACAGGAATCATAGAATTCTAGTTTTAAACTAAAATTCAACATTTGTTTCTTTAGAGCAAGGGTTCTTAACCTGGGAATGAAACTATATTTGAATTTAATTTGTTGTTTTTATAATTCTGTATATTTTATTTCATACATTTAAAATTCTGAGAGGGGCTCCTTAGGCTCCCAAACTGCCAAAGTGGTGAAGTATAGCCCAAAAAAGTTTAGGAATCTCTGCCTTGGAGAAAGTTATTTGCTAGGTGGCTAAAGGGCGGGAATCTGGGAAATGGATTTCTTTGATGTCAGCTGGATGGTTTCAATATACTTAGTCATCCCCTATTTGGAACGAAATTGCCTGTGTTTTTTTCTGTCCCCAAGACGAGCTTACCAATGTTCAGAAGTAAACAGTTTGCAGTGAAAAGAAGATTCAGTGACTTTCTGGGTCTTTATGAGAAGCTTTCAGAGAAACACTCTCAGAATGGCTTCATTGTCCCTCCTCCGCCTGAGAAGAGCCTAATAGGTAAGGCTGTGGTCTTTAACTCCACTTGGATTTTTTTCTCCTTGCATTTGTTCTGAAGTATACTTACTGCCTAGTATATGAGACTACTTCTAGCAACACTGTAGAATCTTGTGTTTAGAAAAGAGACATTTCCAGCATTTTCTTACCCTTGAGGTCTAGAGAAATAACATATTTTGACTTGTTCTCTCTCTTTGAGGACAGTAGGGGGCTTTGGTTTTAGCCTCCAGTGTTTGTTTGTTTGTTTGTTTTATATTGATATCCAAGAGTCTTAAATGATTGCTTTTCCCTCCAGGTTGAAATATACTAAATTGGACTGGGGATCCAGGAAGGAACCTTCCCATTACCATCAACTGATGTTTATACTCAGAGTGCTGTGGCCCCTTTCTTTAGAAAATGTATACTCTGCAAGTCCCAGAGTTTAGAACCTTCAGCACTTGGAGACTAGTTAAAAAATGACTCCCATGTAAAGAACCTTTGGTCTATGCCTGCTCATGACATAGAAGTGGCCTTAGATTGTGTTTTGTAGTGCTGTCCTCATTGCCTTCCCCCCCTGACTTTTTTTCAGAACCGGTTTATCCTTTTCATGATGATTTGTGGTTATTTTGCTTTTTAAATTCCATTCTAGGAATGACAAAAGTGAAAGTTGGGAAGGAAGATTCTTCTTCTGCAGAATTTCTTGAAAAACGGAGGGCCGCTTTAGAAAGGTGAGAAGCTGAAACTGAAAATTATGAGACAACTGATTGAGATAGAAATGAAACTTGAGTGAACTAAAGTTTCACGCCTCCACATATTATCTCTAACCTTTCCTAAGTCTTCTTTCTTCCTCCTGAGTGAACAGACAATCATATTCTTCTTATACAATCAAATATGAGTGGCTCTGAGATCTCTCTGACTAGTTCTTTTTCTGTCCTTTTTTGGAAATGTGAAGAACATGAACTTGATTGTGCTTACAAGCAGAGTCCTACTTTAGTGCCTTGTCTGTGGTCATATTAAGTAATGAAAGTCATGGTACCACTGCCAGCACTGTATGACACCTGATCAGAGATCAGGTCAACTAACTAGATAACTGCTTACTTACCTTTCAGGTACCTTCAGAGGATTGTGAATCATCCCACCATGTTACAGGACCCTGATGTCAGAGAGTTTTTAGAAAAAGAAGAGGTTAGTATTGTACGAACTGAATTTCATAACTTATATCTGCCCCTAGTGAAATGAAATTAGTTCACTTAGCAGATATTTGAACACTTAACATGCCCACTACCAGGGTATATCTTAATTTTATGTGAGCTCCTAGAAAGGACAAGTATTTTTCAGCCTTTGAAATAAAAGAAGCCCTGCCTGTAGTCAAAAGCAACTGGTTGTAGAGGTCAAATGGTAACCTAGTGTGCCTCACTGGTTCAGCACAATGATCTATTTGGCAAGTTCTTGGCATGTCTTTCATAGGTTACTACTTGCCTTAAATTGAATGCATATTTTGTGCTAGGAATGGCATAGGTTAAGAACTAGTTAGCATAGACCACAAAACTGTCATGTAGCCAAGGTGTTGATTCTAGTGGACAGTCTTCTGTACAGGCTACGCACAGACTATTCATGATTGTGAAAAACAGCCCAGTTGCCAAAAACTGAAGAATTAAGTATATCAATGCAACAAATACTTGATTCTAATTATAAGCAGAAAACATACATAAATGTTATGTGGAAGCATTTATTAAAAGAATTATAAAATGTAAAACATGAAACAGCATATAAATACAGCTGTAGAAACATAAGTCATTAAGGATCAAAAGAACCTGGGATAAAACAATGTTCTATCTCATAGGAAAGAAAACTAGAAGGAAGTAAATGACAGGGTAGAACTGACATTTGTTTTTATTTTTATTTATTTTTATTTTTTCTTTAATTTACATATAGTATGTGTTACTTTAATGAAGAAAATGATGCTAAGCATGTGGGGTTTTTCCTCCAAAATGAAATTTTTTAATTAAAAATTCTGTCAAATGCTTTAAATCGTTTAATTCCTCCTCTGGGTATTCCTAAATCCATTCTTCCTTTTCACTCTCTCATCCTCACTTCATACCCCTAGAGCAGAGTTTGTGTACAGCAGCACTATGGACACTTGGGCCAGATAATTCTTGGTTGTGAGGGTTGTCTGTACATTGTAGTGTATTTTAGCAGCATCCCTGGCCTCTACCACCTAGATGCCAGTGTAACAACCAGACTCATCTTCAGGCATTGCCAGATGTCACCTAGAGGGCAAAATGGCCCTAAATTTAGAACTACTGCCATAGAGTCATAAGCACTAAAACCTACCTTTTGAGCATAGTATACCATATATACTATAGATTCTTCAGCATCCTTTCCATGCCTTAGGAGAGTAGTGGTAGGAGTGAACCAATCAAATTGTTTCTACATATTTGGTATGCTTGGCTTTACTACTAATAGGTCATCCTTAAAAGTAGTCTCAATCTGAATAAATAATACTCCTGTCCTTGGACATTTGTTCGCTGAAGAAAATCCAAATGGAATCACAGCACAACTTCACAGTCTCTTGAGACTTTAAGCCTAGTTGTGTGCAGAGTGCCCTAATCCAAAGGAACTTTTGACTTTTAACACAGATATGCTTGGTGCTCGCTTTGGCAGCACATATACTAAAATTGGAACGATACAGAGAAGATTAGCATGGCCTGTGCACAAGGATGACATGCAAATTCGTGAAGCATTCCATTTAAAAAAAAAAACAACACAGATATGCTTGATATTTAAGCAGTTCTTGCCTGGGAGGGCAGACAATCTGAATTTGTGGTCACCTGGCCACATAACATTTCCAGTCAATTTTTTTTCTGTGCACAATATCAAAACCTGAAAATTTTCCTGTTGTTTTTTTTTTTTAACATGGCTTCTTCAGTTTTTCTTTCTGCACATGTTAGTTGTGTATTCACCTAACTGCCTTTGAAAACAACAATCTACAGTTTGAATAATTTGTGTGACAAGTTTTGGGCATGCCATCTGATGGTTACTAATTCATCTGAACCTAAAATAGGGGCCGCAGATAACTTGCCATCCTCACCTTCTTGGTCTTGTAGCTGCCACGTGCTGTGGGTACCCAGACACTGAGTGGTGCTGGTCTCCTCAAGATGTTCAACAAAGCCACTGACGCAGTCAGCAAAATGACCATCAAGATGAATGAATCAGACATTGTGAGTAGCCCTGTGCCTCTCAGCTCTCCCACCCCTCAGGCTTATTGGTCTGAATCCCTGAGGAGTCCTGGACTTTCTGAGATCAGAGACTTTTTTTTTTTTTAAAGACAATTCAATTCCTTTAAAAAAAAAAAAAAAAACTACTAAGGAAAGACTGTGCTCTGCATCTATACAAGTAATTTCCATTAAAGCTCTGGGCTTGTGTTTTTCAGTGGTTTGAGGAGAAGCTCCAGGAGGTAGAATGTGAGGAGCAGCGCTTACGGAAACTGCATGCTGTTGTAGAAACTCTAGTCAACCATAGGAAAGGTAATAACCTCTGCAATGCACTTGGAGCTGGGGGACATTGATGTTTCCAGTGAGCTAGAAATGGGAGGGCATGCTGTTCCAAACCTCTCAGCCTTCCAAGTTGAAATTTCTGCCTACCTGGTCCTTGATGTTCTGATCAAAAAGATACGTCCTACATCTCCTGGCAGAAACATGACACGGCCACTGTGGGCATTGTACTTTGTAGCTGGGAGGGGTGCAGGGAAGCCGTCCCAGATACAGCTTGACCTGGGATGTGGGTTTCTGTTTATATGATTTGAGTTGGTGGCTTACGTCCAAAATGATGTCACACATGCCTTAACTACACAGTCAACCAGCAATGTGTAAATGCAGGAAAACCACATCTGTTTCCTAACCTTTCTTCACCTTTCTTTGGTGAGATTTGCTTAAAAGCTAGTGAAATTTTGCAAGTTTGAATGCTTTCCTTCTCTGCCTTAAATATGCTGATAAATAGAAATCTAAACAGACAGAAGACCCATATAGCATTAGGCCAGTGTGAGGGTTGGCAAACTATCATCTGATACATAAGCCAAATCTGGGGCCTATTGCCATGAGCTAAGAATTTAGGTTTTTACATTTTTAAAGGGATGAGTTGTGGGGGAACAAGAATCTGCAGCGGAGCTGGTGTGTGGCCTGAAAAATTTGCTGTCTGGCTCTTTTACAGAAGAGTTTGCCCTACTCTAGAACATGCAAGACTATGCAGTGTGTACATACATTCTCTCTCTCATGCATAGAGGCTGCAGTTCATGAGCTTTAACGTAAAAATCATTCCTTTGGCCTGTTTGTATTAACTGGCCCTTGGTTCTCCAGGAATATTGGAGCTGCTTCCTCCAGGTAGGCCTAACCTAGTGACACATAGGACAGCTGGTCCTTGCCCTCCTGCTCCTGTGACCGGGCCGCATCCCCTTCACTTTCTGAATACAGGTGACTGGGTTGCAGATCCCTCAATTGTCAGATATGCAGCAGGCAGCAATGCTAAGACATGCCATGCAATGCCAGCTGACTTGTCCCTTTTCCTTGTGAGATCAGAGGGGCCTCTGCTTCTTTTCCTCCTTCCAGAGCTAGCACTGAACACAGCCCAGTTTGCAAAGAGTCTAGCTATGCTCGGGAGCTCTGAGGACAACACGGCATTGTCACGGGCACTCTCCCAGCTGGCTGAGGTAGAAGAAAAAATTGAGCAGCTCCACCAGGAACAGGCCAACAATGACTTTTTCCTTCTTGCCGAGCTCCTGAGTGACTACATTCGCCTCCTGGCCATAGTCCGCGTAAGCTTCTATTTCCTTTCTTCTTTCTCCTTCCCTTGGTTTGATTTGTTTCCTTTGCTCTTCCCCTTCCCAAGAAAATTTCATCCCATATAGCTTGTAAATAGGTGTTACTTTTTCTGCTCTTAAGAGAGAAGGTATTCTGTAAACCAAACAATCCATTTGACTGTTAGCTAGTTATCACTAAGTCATTTTGAGGCCCACAGCCAACTTTGCTAGATGCATTTGGAGAAAAGACCTCTCCTGTAGGATCCCCCTTATTGTTGAAGCTGGACAGTGTCCTCTGTGCTCATTTCTTCAAGCAAGGCTTGAAGATCTGCTATATTGGCCCCCTGGAGCAGTGACTTCCTCAGTCCTTTGGTCTTTGCCTCCTTAACAGTAAGCAGCGGCTTTGCCCTGATAAGAGCTCTTGCTGGCTTCCACTTGTCTCTCCAGTGTGGGCAGTCAGGTAACTACACGGAACTGGCTTGGCGTTGCATGGAGGAGTGTGGTCAGGGGGCTGAGAGAGCTTGTCACCAGAGCCCTTCCCATGCTGTGCTGACCACAGATAACGACACTGCAGCCTGCCCCTCAGGTCAAGCACCTCACTTTTTCTCCCAGTGATCAGGGCAGTCTGGTTTCCCATGAGCTCTCAGAGTGGTTAAGGAAGCTTGACTGGGCAGTTGTATTAGCTCTCGAATGGCCTCCCTAAGACTGAGGAAAGAACCAAGAGGAAGCCTGGCACCTACCCTATAAGGGCCTAAGTCTGCCCTGATGCAGCTCGGGATCAGGGTGTGTGAGCCTCTGAGTTAGAATGGTGCCACCTTCCACTCCCAGTCCCCAATATTTCTCCCACCAGAGAGCTTCCAGTGCAATCATTTCCTCCATGGTAGAGTTGCTTAATATAGCCTATGAGGTTGCTCATTGTCCTCTCCCTTTGCTATTTGGTTTCCTGCTAACTCCAGAGTGATAAGAGGGTTGAAAAACAACCTGCTATGGAATTCTTAGAACTGGTCAGACTACTTAGACTGGAGGATATCTCAGGGAAGGGTACTCTATGGGGGAGCATTGTTGGAGGTCTCTGGAGAACACAGCATTTGGCAGGGCGAGCCTGTATGTATGGGGGCGAGGGAAGCCTAGCCTACAGCTCTGGGGGCTGAGGAAGCATGCCTTAGAGTGCAGAGCTGCCAGTGGTCTTTTTTCAGAGACCTTTTGTCTGCCCATCTCATGATCATGAGCTGGTGGTAGGATTGAAGAGATGAAGGAGGTTTCTCTTCTGCTCTTGCCTGAACCTAGAGCGGGACCACTGTTAGCCCAATGGATTTGGCTTGAGTCTTACTTGAATGTAAGGTCACCCGTTACCTAATCCTTCGACACAGAGGTGTTAAGAAATTTCAGGGGAGCAACAGTGACAATGCTGGGGCAGGTGAATTTGGTGGCATTGCACTCCCTAAGGTTCAAGTTTTGGCAAAGGCCCATGCTCAGGAGGCATAGAAAACATACAGGGAACTTTTGCAGGGAAGGAGGGGGGCTGGGAGGCTGGCCCTGGGCACAGATCTTTGATCCAGGCTGCTTTTTGAAGCCTACAAAGTGAATGGGGGTTGGGGGATGGTTTAGTCAGCCCGACAGCTGTCCTTTGGAAATGTTGATTGGGGTCAAGGGACTGGAAACAGGAAAAACTGAGGAGAAGCTTCTTGGAGACCTTGATAGCCTAGAGCAGGTGAGTGTGTGGTTGGGATAAAAGCAGTGTATCCCTGTGGTGGTTTTAAAGATTTATGGTGGCTCATGCCTGTAACCCCAGTGCTTTCGGAGGCTGAGGTGGGAGGATTGCTTGAAGCCAGGAGTTCGAGACCAGCCTGGGCAATATGGTGAGACCCAGTCTCTAAAAAAAAAAAAAATTAGCTAGGCGTGGTAGTATGTGCCTATAGTCCTATCACTTGGGAGGCTGAGGCAGGAGGATCACTGGAGCCCAGGAGTTTGAGGCTGCAGTGAGCTATGATCGTGCCACTGTACTCCTGCCTGCGCAACAGAGTGAGACCTTGTCTCTTTTAAAAAAAAATTTGTTAAGCTAACCCCCCCGTATACTCTTTGGGTCATATATTATTTGGGTATCTGTTTGTTTAAATGTTGCTTCATTAGAGTGGACTTCCCTGACATATCTCCCAGGTTAAGCGAGGTCCCTAGCTTTATGTCATAGTCCCCTGCTTCTTTTCTCAGTACTCTGCATACTTGTAAGTATGTACTTGTTATGTAATGTTGGCCTTTTCCATCAGATAAGTTCTGTGAAAGCGGGACCGTGTATTTCATTCCCCACTGTGTTAGTTCCTGGCACCTGGCAGGCACTCAGGGAAAGTATGTAGACTCATGAACCAACAGATCTGAGGGAGGTATTCTGGAAGCCATAGTACTGGGCACTGGCATCGGGCCACCTACTGTGCTCCCAGCTATCCAGCCCTGGGAGTAGCATGAAGCAGCATGGCACTGGCCTACTAGAAGCTTGGAGAGGAGTCTTACCCAAGCTTGTGCTTCTAAACATTAAACTTCCCAGCTGGGCACTAACGTATGGCTGCAGAACCTGCCCTTGCTCAGTCCTTCCCTGGCACAGCTGTTGGGAGAACCTCCCCCTGAGGCAGAGCCAGTGGAGCTCTTGGAGAGCTGGCTGTGCTCCTCCCCAAACCCCCATCCCCACAGGCTGCCTTCGACCAGCGCATGAAGACATGGCAGCGCTGGCAGGATGCTCAAGCCACGCTGCAGAAGAAGCGGGAGGCTGAGGCTCGGCTGCTGTGGGCCAACAAGCCTGACAAGCTGCAGCAGGCCAAGGATGAGATCGTAGAGGTGAGTCCCCTGAGGCAGCCCAGCCAGGGGTATTTTCCTGGCTCCTGAATGAGCCCTGGTCCCATCCCACCCAGGTGCTTGGAACCCCACAGCAGGCAAGAGCTGATTGAGTCTAAAGGGCTGTGGTTGCTTGATTGCAGGCCTGCCTTAAGGCCTGGTCCTCCTCCTCTGCCCCCTGTACCCAGACTTGCCACATCAGAATCTCTGCAGGAGCCGGACGCTCCCAGCTACTCGGGAGGCTGAGGCAGGAGGATCACTTGAACCCAGGAGTTCTGGGCTGTACTGCACTGTGCCGACAGGGTGTCTGCACTAAGTGTGGCATCAATATGGTGATCTCCTGGGAGCGGAGAACTACCAGGTCACCTAAGGAGGGATGAACCAGCCCAGGTTGGAAATAGAACAGGTCAAAACTCTCGTGCCGATCAGTAGTGGGATCATGCCTGTGAATAGCCACTGCACTCCAGCCTGGGCAATGCAGCAAGACCCTATCCCTAAATAAAAAAAATAAAAAAGAATCTCTGTAGGAGGGGTCCTGGCATGGGTCTTTGAAAAGCTACCTAGGTAGTTCAGACATGCCTCATCGTGAGAGCTAAATTAAGTTCTCTGGGCCTTCTAGCCCTGCTGGTGAGTACCTAAGCCAGAGGCTGCTGGCGTACCAGAGCTTTCTCGAAGACCAGGCTTGGCTTGGGGCACATGGCATCTCTTTTCCAGCTAACCCCTAAGGTCTTCTGCTCGACTCAGACTTGCACACTGAATCCCTTATGGTATCTAATCTTACCCAGAGGGACAGACAGACAGACATAGTGGTCAATGAGGTCTCATGTGTAGAATTGCTGTCCAAAAGTAAAGGTTTAATAATGTTAGCATGGTATTAAGTGATCCTTTCTTTCTTCTTTCTTCCCAGTGGGAGTCTCGGGTGACTCAGTATGAAAGGGACTTTGAAAGGATTTCAACAGTGGTCCGAAAAGAAGTGATACGGTTTGAGGTGAGGTAGAAGGTCCTACTTGTCACTTGTGTGTAGTGTCTGTTTTAGTAGTAGAGTTGGTTTCATCCAAGTCTATTGGGTAGAGAGAGATAAAGGTGCCAGTGACTTGGCAATTATTGTGAACAGGCGTGGCCTTCTCTGGAAATGTGTGTGCTTATTCCTGAGGCACAGTGGCTGTCTTACACTTGTTGCTGGACCAGAGTAACTAGACACAAACAAAGCCTGCAGCTGCCATGTGCCCTCTGGGCCCCCATCCTTTCTCCTCCCCTTCCCGCCCCCATCCCCACCCTCCAAGAAAGCCTTGCAAGGCCTTGGCAGAGGCTATTCGGTTGGAACTGTAGCTATTCCAGCTGCTGGCTCTACTTTCTGAGGCTTTGTTTGACCTTGGCCAGCAATAAATACCACCCTCCCATCAAAAGGGGAAGGAGCCACTGTCTGGATGGTCAGTGTAGAATCCTGTCTCCTATAGAAAGAGAAATCCAAGGACTTCAAAAACCACGTGATCAAGTATCTTGAGACACTCCTATATTCACAGCAACAGGTATGTAGTTATGCATGACCTTCGTCCTCTACTGCCTGCTCCAGAGGCCAGCTGCCTGCTGGGGCTTTGGCAATAAGATGGGCAGGCCCTGCTTCTGAGGGGCTGGGCCCTGCGGTAGTCCATATTGAAAACGGGCCCTGCTGCTCTAACATGGAGCATCCAGTAGGGTCTTGTGCTAAGCAGGACCCAGCTCTGCTGCCCAAATTCTACGGTGAGTTAGTTTTTGAGTACAAACCCTCCTTATACGTTGCGTGGCTACCCGTGGTACCACCTAACCCTCTTGAGGCTCAGGCCCCGATCAGTATGTGGAACAGCAGCCCCACCAGGAGGAACTAACTGAGCTGGCCAAAGCTGTAACCCTCACAGGGTGCTCCTTCTGGGTGGAAGCAAGACTGTCTTTAGAGACTACCCTTGCACTTGGGGCTCAAGAACTGCTGCTGGCTCTGAGTCTAGGGGGAGGCAAGGGCAATGTGGCTGGCTTCCACATCTGCTCGGCACGCCTGCCCTTGGGTGCTGAGGCCCTTGGGAGCACCCTGGCATTGTGCTTGCTCCCAGGCTGGCTCGGACTCTACCACTAGGCCGGGGCGCTTGTTTATTGTCCCCGCTTCCTTCCAGCTGGCAAAGTACTGGGAATCCTTCCTTCCTGAGGCAAAGGCCATCTCCTAATGGACCAAGGATACCAGAGCCCACCTGCGTGACGCTGCCTTTTTATACACTGCCCTCCTCCACCTTGATGGACCCAGTGATGCCTCCTGCCTAGGCTGGACTTAACCCCTTCCTCCCTGCCCCACAACCAACTGTCCCCAGTTACTCTAACCGTTACTTCATTTAGCTCCATATATATTTTCTTACCTAAGAGAATAGTTTCCTGCTTTAAGCAAAAGACCTACAATAGGTGGTGGAATTATGGGATAGGGGTGGAGTATTGATATAAATATATAAATACAAATGTATATTTTTCAGGATGTGGCGTAGGAACTGGGAATAACGTTTTCTGTTACTCCTGATGGTGCCATGAAAAGATTATGTAATAAAATATTTTAAAATCAGGTCACATGACTCAGAATGGTGGTGCTTTTTGCTTTAGGCTGGGGACAGTTGGGAATTGGGCCTGGAATACTCCTAACCAAGGGGCTGCCCAGGTGTACTAAGTTTCTCTCTATAGGAGTTCACAGGTTTTTGCTGGTGCATCCCTGTGGAAATGGAGTTTCTTTTTGTCTCCTACCTCAGCTACCTATTCTGAGGGTCTCTTAAGCTGTTTAATTCTTATTCCTACTTCTTTAGGAAGGAGTTTTAAAGACATCTCTTATAATAAGAGGGGCAAGCCCTATTCTCTGCAAAGGAGGCAGAAACTTTCTCTTGTATTCCTACGCTGCTTCCCTAAGCTGCCCAGGGCTCTCTGAGTCTTGCCTTCTGATGGCAAGTCTTATGTTCTAAACCTCTTTTTGCCACCCATCAAAACACGTCCTCAATAGACTGCGTGAAGGTTTTGTAAAGGGCTGATAAGGACTGGATGCTTTATCCCCACAGACACAAGAGCCAGGCATCCGCCTCTAGATAGAGTAATATAAGAGCTTCTAAACCTTTTGCAGTTTGAAGAAGCTTTACTGTGCCCAGGAGGAAACGTGCCAGCAAGCACTCCCACGTGTTGTAAGCACAAGCCAAAGGGTGTTCATACAGGCCTCAGCTGGTTTGGCCAAGGGAGGCCAGAGTCTCAGGTCAGTCGTGGCTGGGCTTCCCCCTTAGCTGGGTCCACAGCTGCTTACGTTGCGCTGGTCAGAGCAGACTTTGAAGCTCCTCTCTGAGTCACCTGGCCACCCCCAGCCCCACCACTTCCAAAGACACCCTGCCACGGGGGCTCTAGGTCCTACTCTATCAGCTGTCTTTGGTGGGTGGCTAAGGTTTGGGGAGGGGTAGCATGAAGCAAGAGAATGCAGTGAACAGTACCGATTTCCTGTACGCGGACCCGGCACCAGGGCAAGTGCCAATACTGCAGGTATTTTTTTTAACAGGTTAATTTTTTAGAAAAAGTCATTCAGTCTCTCCCTACCCACCCCCAATATCCTTATTATCACCTTTGATTCTATCCTTCCAGTCTTTCTTATATGCTTGCTTTTACATAGTTGTAATACCATACACATCAAGTATTTTGTATCCTGCTTTTATCATTCTACATTATGTATGTTACACACATTTCTTCTACGTTATTATATGGCTTCACAAACTTTATTTGTAAAGCTATATAATTTTAAGGCTGCCATAGAGTGACTGTACCATAATTTTGATTGATCCCTTATTGTATTCTTGGTTTGTTTTTGGTAACTTTTAATATAATTTCAAATTTATAAAAAAGTTACGGGAATATCACAAAGAAGTCCTATATATCCTTTATCCAGATTTACCAAGTGTTTATATCTTACTCCATTTGCTTTATATTTACATGTTATATTTTCTGAATCATTTGAGAATAAGTTGCAGTGTACCCATTACCCCAAAAATGTCATGACGCATTTCCTTAAAACCAAGGACATTCTCTTATAATTTAAGTACCATTATCAAAGCAGGAAGTTTAACACTGATATAATACTGTTATCTAACCCATAGTTCATATTTAAATTTTGTCAGTTGTCCCAATAATGTCTTTTGTAGTAATTCTTTTTCCTTGTGCAGGAGCATGTGTTAACAGTTAGTTGTAATACATGATTATATGGGTCTCTCTTAATGCAAGAGAGTTCCTCAGCCTTTTTTTTTTTTTTTTTTTTGAGACAGAGTCTCGCTCTGTTGCCCAGGCTAGAGTGAGTGCCGTGGCATCAGCCTAGCTCACAGTAACCTCAAACTCCTGGGCCTAAGCGATCCTACTGCCTCAGCCTCCCGAGTAGCTGGGACTACAGGCATGTGCCACTATGCCCGGCTAATTTTTTCTATATATATTTTAGTTGGCCAGATAATTTCTTTCTATTTTTAGTAGAGACGGGGTCTCGCTGTTGCTCAGGCTGGTCTCGAACTCCTGACCTTGAGCGATCCACCTGCCTCGGCCTCCCAGAGTGCTAGGATTACAGGCGTGAGCCACTGCGCCCGGCCCTCAGCCTTTCTTTATCTTCCATTAACCTATTCTTTTTTGGGGGGGGGGACAGAGTCTCACTCTGCTCACTCTGTTCCCCGGGCTAGAGTGCCGTGGCGTCAGCCTAGCTCACAGCAACCTCAAACTCCTGGGCTCAGGTGATCCTTCTGCCTCAGCCTCCCGAGTAGCCGGGACTACAGGCATGCACCACCATGCCCGGCTAATTTTTTTTTTTTTGTATATATTTTAGTTGTTTGGCTAATTTCTTTCTATTTTTAGTAGAGACGAGGTCTCGCTCTTGCTCAGGCTGGTCTCCAACTCCTGAGCTCAAACGATCCGCCCGCCTCGGCCTCCCAGAGTGCTAGGATTACAGGCATAAGCCACTGCACCCAGCCTTATTAACCTATTCTTTTTGAAGAATGCAGGCCAGTTACTTTGTAGAATGTTCCTCAATTTGGATTTGTCTGATGACTCTACACGACTAGATTAGGGTTTTGCATTCTGGGCAGTAACATTACGGAAGTCCTCAGTGCATCTTAAATGAGTACATCATGTCGTTTGGTCCCATTAATGTCAATGTTAATTCTGATCACCTGGTCAAGTTGATGTCTGCCAGTTTTCTTCATTTTAAATTCACTATTTTCCCCCTATGTAATTAACAAGTAATTTGTGGGGAGATACTTTGAGGTCATGTAAATATTGTGTTCCTCATCCACTAGTTACAGCATCAACTGGTGGTTAGTCTTGCCTGAATCAGTTACTACTATCATGGTTGACCAATGTGATTTTCTAACTCCAAATGACTTTTAGATTTACTGGTTGGCATTCTACCTCTTAAAGAAAAGCATCCTTTCTCCCCATTTATTTATTCACGTGTTTATCAATACAGATGCATGGATTCCTGTTTTACTCAAAGTTGTAAACCCATTCCTTTGATTTTATTTTGATTCTCAAACTGTCTCAGATTTATGGCAGGCTCCTGTGTCTTTATAACTTGTCCTCATCATTTTTTTTGCACTTTCTGGGATATATAAAGATGTTCCAGGCTCATTGTATACTTTCCCTGCCCCAGCCCTGGAAGCAGCCATTTCTCCAGGGAGTCTTGATTCCTTTTAATGGAGAATGGTATTTAAAACCAAGGTATGGGTGTTAGGTGTGCTCATTGCTACTGGATTGTCATTGCTTCTAGGCTTTCAGCAGACAGAGCAAGGAAATATATAGAGATATATAGAAATATTGAGATACATAGAGATAGATAACATAAGTAGATTTGTTTTGAGACAGTTTCACTCTGTTGCCAGGCCTAGAGTGCAATGGTATGGTCACAGTTCACTGCAACCTTGAACTCCTGGGCTGGAGCGATCCTCCTGCCTCAGCCTCCTATAGTGCTAGGATTACAGGCATGAGCCACCGCCCCCAGCCTGACAGATGACATAAATAGATACTAAAAGTCATGAATTCACATTGATACTTTGCGTCCAGCCCCATAGGCTTATTCTAGACTGCCCCTTTTTCCATGTTTGTAACTTTCCTCTCCAGAGAGACTTCATTTTAAAGATTTCTGCATGGTTTTAGTTCCATCCAACAATCATCTTGATGTCTGTTTTTATTGTTTCCTTGGAATGGAGTCTCCTCTGGTGTCAGAAGTCCCCCTTAGCCTCCTGCATCCTGAGGCTGACAGGGTCAGTTGTGCACTTGTGCAAAAAGCTTGCAGACATGGGGCCAGGCGTGGTGGCTCACACCTGTAATCCTAGCACTCTGGGAGGCTGAGGCAGGATGATCACTTCAGCTCAGGAGTTCAAGACCAGCGTGAGCAAGTGTGACACCCTGTCTCTACTAAAAATAGAAAAATTAGCTGGGCGTGGTGGCACGTGCCTATAATTCCAGGTACTCAGGAGACTGAGGCAGGAGGATCACTTGAGCCCAGGAGTTTGAGCTAGGCTGATGCCACAGCACTCTAGCCCAGGCAACAGAGTGAGACTCTGTCTCTGGGGGAAAAAAAAAAGAACAAAAAACTCACAGACATGGAAATCAAGAAGGCTATTTAATAGCAGGTTAGGGGTACTAAGCCAGAAGCCTCCACAGGGGATAATAGGGGCACAAAAGAAGGTGTCATTCTACCTGGAGACTCAGAAGGGAGAAATTTGTGGAGAATTTGATGCTTGAACTGTGTCTTAAAGGTGGGAAGTGTTTGCGCCTTCTGCTGGGACCATCCCTCCTCCCTGTCTGGCAGTGTGAGGTGGGCACGTCTAGGGAAATGGAAGTGGCTTAGTGTGGCCAAAGTCAGGTCAGTGAGGCGGCCCATGGAGAGTAATGAGCAAGAGCCAGATCACACAGTGCCTGATAAGACTTGTGGCACTTTGAACGTTTCCCTGTTAAGTGTGGGAAACTCCTAGAGGGATCATGTGGGAAATAACACGCTCGCTCTGTGCTGTGGACATATTGGAAGGTGTGGGAATGGAGACAGGAGAAGCAGCCAGGCTCATCACCACCATCAGGACAGCTGAGGAGGGCAGTACTAGTGGGGCTAGAGCTCAGCGGACAGGTTCAGGACGTGGAGTTGGAACCATGGGGATCTGGTCGCTGATGTGATGAGAAGCAGGAGGGAGAGGGAAATAGCTAGGATGTCCCCTAGGTTCCTGGCTTGGGTACTGGGGTAGGCAATAAAGGCCTTCATGACACAGGAACAGGAGGCAAATAGGTTTGGAGCAGATGGAGGGGAAGCAGTGGGGATGGTGAGTGCTGATGGTGGCTAAGAGGCTCCTCTGGTTGGGAAGGGAGCCCAGTAGTTAGAGGTGGGAGAGATACAGAGTAAAAGGAAGCTTTGGTTTATTCAAAGATGGGGCAGACTTAGGCATGTTAGTAAAATTCAGAGAGAAAGAAACTACCAGAAAGAAATCTATAGGTGGAGGGAAAGCAGAAGAGGGGAGAGGTTTCATGCTTGATAACATTTTCTCAGATAGTGATACCATATTTACCTATTTGAGCCAAGTGGTTTAGACAAAAGGTATGGAGGGAAGCCTACACTTCCCTGCTTAACACTCAAGTTAGCGCGCCAAGAATCTCTGGGCTCCAGAGTCCTGAAGATAGGGATTGGGAGCTGGAGTGATCCCACTATCTGGTATAAGTATTCAGGGATAGAGCACATGAGAGAAGTCGAAATAAGATAGGAAGTGTCACACATAAATTCTAGTAACTTTGAGCTCCTCCCAGAAGACTTTCATTCCCACTTACAGCTGGGAACCGTGAAGAAAATAAAGAATGCCTTTGCAGCAACTCAGATTTTTAGAAGGGAGAGGTGCTGATGGAGATCTACCCAGGGCGGGGCAGAGACCTGGTTGAGGAGAGCGTGGTGGCAGAGGAGTGTCCTTTGCCCAGCATGCTGAGGGCCCACGTGAGGTTGAAGCCCATGCATTTGGAGGGTGGTGGAATTTTCTCCACCAGTGCTTGGTGTCCTAGGGGAAGAAGGGGAGGAGAAGACAATGGTCATGCCCCTCTAGCATAGAAGGACACGTCTTTGCTGCAGTGGGCACGTGACCATACACTTTGTGGAGACACTGGCTAAGACTCTCCGCTCCGTGTTTGGGCAGGGTCAGGCCTGAGCCAAGAGTTAGAAATGGATGAGAACCATTCAGCCCTGAACCCCGGGACGTACCTCACCTGCCAGTGTCTTGTGATACCAGAGTGTGGCTCTATGTTGGCGGTATCCACAAAACTATAAACTCTCTGAGGTCATGTCTTTATAACTCCACGACCCGCAGCAAAGGTTCAGGCTCCAAACAGGTGCCAGCTGGCTAACTTGAATGATGATTCTCAGTCGTAGGCTCTGCCACCTGGCATTTGGGCTGTCTGCGAGAGGACCCAGCTCACCTTTCCCTCGTTCTCTCCCCATCCTGCATAACCGTGTAGACACCTCATGGAGACTGATTCCAAATATGCCCTTTCTCGTTTGTGTGCGGCCTGAGAAGCCTTTGTTATTGCTGGGCTTTGCACCCGAAGCACCCTTTTCTTAGTTCCTATCCATCTTTAGTCTCAGAATTACACCTGTCTGCAGCAGGCATCTTCCAACATTGTGGATGGAAGGTAAGGGGAAGGAGATGGGGGGTCTCTGCCAGTGTGTCACACATTCACTGAGGATCCTCCATAGGCACTTCTGGAAACCATCCATGAAGATGACTATCCAGAGATGCCTATTGAGGCTGGGCGTGGTGACTCACACCTGTAATCACAGCACTTTGGCTGAGGCTGAGGCGGGATCACTTGAGCTCAGTTTGAGATCAGGCTGGGCAACACAGTGAGACACCCCGTTTGTACAAAAAATTAAAAAATTGGCTGGGCCTGGTGTCACGCGCCTGTAGTCCCAACTACTCAGGAGGCTGAGGCAGGAGGATCACTTGTGCCCAGGAGTTTGAGGTGGCAGTAAGCTGTGATGGTGCCACTGCACTCCTGCCTGGGTGACAGAGTGAAATGCTGTCTCAAAACAAAACAAAAAAAGATGGTCATCATAACGTTGTTTACAGTTGCAAAAACTGAAATCAATTTAAGTATCCATCAGGAAAGGATTCAATGAATTATGGTACAGTCATACAATTGAATATTATATAGCCATTGAAGATGATATACAGCTATATTCATTGATAAGGAAAACTCATATTTTTGAATGAAAAAAGCAGGTTATAGAATTGCATGTATGATATCCACATTTATATAAAACTTTTTATATGGGAAGGATGTTGATTGAATTGTTAACTATGGTCACCTCAAGAGATGGAAGTTTGCATTACTTTTAATTTTTTATGCCATCTTATATTGCTTAAAATTGCTATGTATTATCTTTATAATCAGAAAAATCAAATAAAGCTATTTTCATTACAGGAAAACAATCCAGTGCATCCTTTGAGACCTGTGTCATATGTCAGTTCTCTGGGAAGCTTTCTCTGATCCCCTGTCCATGCCCATCCCCAGACTGGACTGGGAGCCCCAGCTCCTATTCACCTCTTGCTGGAACACTGTCAGCCTCTTCAGCCTCTGGTCTTTCTCTCCCTTGTGCATTGTTCGCTGAGATGATCTCATTATTCCCCTGAGCTCTGAGCTCCTTAAGATCATGGACTGTGTTTCTGCTCCTCTTGGGGCCTCCTCCACCCACAGAGGCAGCCTCAGAGGGCAGGGGCTGCTCCTCAGCTCCGGAGATCATTGCCATGCAAGCCTCTGCGCCCACACAGGCCAGATCTGGGATTTTTCAAGAGATCCAGAAATCTGGCCTAATTTGGGATTTAATAGGCTTTACCATGGTTGGTAAGATGGGTGCCCAGTACCCCAGGTGGGGCCTGCAGCCAGGCAGGTGACAGCCACCTGGCCCACAAGCCCTGCTCCAGGCAGGACTTCGCCCCTCTGGCTGTGACGACCACAGCCCTGGGGCAGAAGGCTCCACCCACCTGGGGCTGCTCAGAAGAAGCCGGCTGCTCATCCTGGCTGCTTATCCTCCGCAAGGTGCTGTTTGTCTGGGTCCAGAAAAAACCCACAGAAAAACCCTGTCCAATCTGAGATAGGACCTTTCCATGAAGAGATGTGATGACTGTTTCCAAATGACTGCCCCCCGGGCTTCAGAGCTCTCAGTTCCTGTTGCAATATGAGCGACAGCAGTAATGACCACAGGGGCCCAACCAATAGGTCTCCCTTAGGGGAACGTCAGCGGCCTCACCAGAGAAATTGATGAGGCACCTGCAGCCGGGAACATGGTACAGAGCAGGGGACGGATTGCCTCAACAGTCCCTTCCCTTTGCAGGGCCTAATTATTTTATGACCCGTAGTAAGGACTGCCATTTGTTAAAAATTCTGTGCCAGGCACTGTGCTCGGGACTTTGAGGCATCTCTGATCCAGCACCAGCACCTGCAAGGTGAGCGTCGTCATCTGCATTAAGATACTGAGTCTCAGAGAGCTTAGCAGCTGGCCCACGGTCACTCCCCAGAACTAAGAACTCAGAGTTCTTCCTGATGGCCTTTTTTCATGCCATATCCCACACCACCTAGACAGGGGTGGACAAGGGGAACCTGGACATCAACCCACTAAGTTGTTTCCTTAATGCCCTGAATAAATCCACACAGTAGGCTTGTTGGGTCCCATTTGGGCACCCCCCACCCCCGACCTGTAGGCATTTGGGCTTCTCCGCCCCCCGGGAGATGCTCCCTCCCCGACATGCACAGTGCGTTGCCCAGTGGGGTAGCAGCAGAGGCTGGAGGACAAAGCAGCAGCGTTGGCGAGTATCCAGGGATTATTAACGGCAGAGACTAAAATGTCCACGTGCTGAGAAGCCACTGACAGCACCCTGCACAAGGGAGGTGCCCCTGCTAGAGTGTGAGGCAGGGCCACTGCCCTTCCAGAACTCAAGGCCTGGAGCTGCTGTCCCTCCTGGCCTCCTCCTATCGTCCTTAGTTCTTGGTCCCCCGGCTCTCTTCACAATAAAGCCCCATTACTTGAGGGACCTGAGTGTGCCTTTGTTCCTTGAACCCCGGTGCTCGGCACACCAGAGGGGCCAATTGGTTGGCTGACGGACGTACCACCCTGAGGGGCGTGAGGAGCGAGCGGTTCTATTGCCAGAAAGATCTGCCTGGAAAGCTGTGCCATGGAAAGTGCTGGGGTGGCCTCTGCCAGCTCCCCGGGGTCAGCTCTGGATCATGTTGTCTGAAGCAGCTGAGCTGCCTCTGTCATATCTGGGCAGGGGACAGGTGGCTCCTAGAAGTGACATTACTGGCTGGAGCCCGGGCTCTGGAGCCAGTCTGTGCCCTGGGAAGCAGGTCACCAGCTGGCCCTGGGCCACGCTTTGCTCTCAGGCTTGGGCAGGATGCGCTTGTCAGAGATGCCTTCAAAGCACAGCCCTTTCCCTCCCACCGTCCTCCCTTCCTCACACCTCACTTTCCCCGTGTATAGAACAGTTTAGCTCAACAGTTAAATGTCTCAGCAGGAGAACTCTTTTTAAAGACATCTTACACCTAAATCCAATATTCAAACATAAAAGCTATGTTTTTAAATTTTTAATGTTTGAATTTCAAACTTATTCAAATGTGCTTACTAAAAAGGCAATCAGTAAGAACTCTGAGGTGGTTTTGATGAGCAGGACAGTTGCTGATTTATATCAACCTCTGCTTCTAATTTATTTATTTTTTGGTTGCACAATATGGAGGAATAGGAAAAGCCTGGTCACAGAGTTAGTAGTTGAAATAGTTGATGGTTTTTCTGTTTTGTTGTTTTGAGACAGGATCTCACTCTGTCACCCAGGCTGGAGTGCGGTGGCACGATCATAGCTCACTGCAGCCTCATGCTCCTGGGCTCAAGTGATCCTCCTACCTCAGCCTCCCCACTAACTGGGACTACAGGTGTTTGCCACTATGCCCAGCTAATTTTTTTGTAGAGACTGGGTCTCACTATGTTGCCCAGGCTGGTCTTGAACTCCTGGCCTCAAGTGAGCCTCCCTCCTCAGCCTCCCAAAGAGCTGGGATTACAAGTGTGAGCCCTCATATGTGGCCAACTAATTCTTTTTTAAGTTAACCTTGCAGTCTCAGGATACTGGAAGGAAAAGAATTTGTGTTTGTTGTTGATGAATCAGTAACTATATTAAGATGAACCATATGTAATTGCCAATACCTCACTGTTTTTGGTCTACAAAACAGCAAGTTCATATAATTCAGTGAAATAATAATAGCTAACATTCATTTACTGTGTGCCAGGCCCCATGCTAGACATTTTGGAAGCTGATGTCATTTAATCCACACACAACGCTCAGTTTTGTGAGGATCTTGGGATAAGGACAGATAAGGACCCTGAGGCTCAGGGGGGTTGTCTGAGGTTACACAGGTGACCAGCTGGGCTTGGGTGGAACAGGCGAGGGCCCACCCTTGCTCAGGCTGCCCCGGGTGGCTGGGCCCCCCTCAGTCAGCCCACCCCACCGCTGCCGCCCTCCCGGCACAGGCCCAGAGAAGAATCCAGCCTCTGTGCCCAGCGGCGCCTGCCAGCCCAGGACCAGGGCTGTTTGTTTTCTTGACGGGGTTAACCAAACCTCCTGAGCCTCTGCCGAGCAGCAGAAGCCCCACTGGTGAAAGGGGGCTTTGTGTGACGGCAGCGGAGGGCGAGGGCCCTAGCCAAGACAGGAGCTGGGAGCCAGCCAGCCCGCGCAGGAGCAGGGGCGTGGTGGGGTGACATCTTCCCCCCAGCCCTTCCTGCCCTCCTCTGCCATGACCTTGGTCCTGTCTCCAAGCGGAGAGCTGTGGGCTCCACACTTGCACAGAGCAGCGAGTGTGGCCTGGTCCCTGGCAGGGCTGCCGTGCAAATCAAGAGACAGGTGCTTACAACATGGTCCCCAATCAGGCACATCAGCATCACCAGGGACCTTGTTAAAGATGCCCACCGTCAGGCTCCTCCCCGGCCAAGCACTCAGAAAAATCTGGAGTCAGGGCACCATAATCTGAGATTTAACAGGCCCTACAGGTGATGATGATGGTGGCTAAAATTTGAGAACAAGTCTAATCTAATACGGAAATACTATGGCCAAGAAAATGTAATCAAGAAGTACTTTTAAGGCAACCTTCACTCAGCAACTTGTAAATTAAATGTATAAGCTGGATAGTGATGGAGAGAAAAGACAAAAGAATCGTAAAACAGCTCATTTTAAAAACAGAAGTCACCTGGAGGTTACACACCCATCGTATAGAGGCTGGGACTTAACAGTGTTCATATGCTGAGCTGGCCAGTGTTTGAAGTACCCAGAAAATAAACTTCCTTTTACTGTAGCAACTACTTTGGACTTTACGTCATGTTGTATGTTCCTCTTTATAGGAAAATAGTCCCCATACCTTGTTTCATCTTCCCAAAGACATCTTAAATGCTTCCAGGTCAAGGATCTTATTTTTCTTCATTTGGATTTACAGTCTTGTACCATGGAACGCTGCGGAATTAGGAGCGCCAGGTTTACTACCACACGTTTTACAGGTCAGTTGCATAGACTCTCCTTCCACAACTGGGCCTTCCATAACTCTGGTGATGAAAATCCACTGATTTGAGGCTTCTCAGGAACACCTGAAAATTAAGTAAATGGATAAAATGGACAAGTGCACGCATGCAAAAGGTAGGGGGACAGAGGCGTGTCCAACTCTGCAAGTGGGAAGGGAATTCCGGTTACTCCCCCGCAGACAGGACTTCTAACCCTCCAGCAGCCCCTGTGCCCTCCCTTCCCTAGTTTTTTCTCAACATCCCCCCCCCAACTGCCCATTCATTCATATAGTCTTTCGCAACAAATGTTTGTTGTGTCTACTAAATGCTTGGCACCATGGAGACACACAATAAACAAATACAATAATTGCAGATTGCAGTAAGTGCACAGACAGGGTGATATGGTAGGGGGGTCAGGAAGGAAGCCTCTTTGACATAAATTTTAGGCTAAGAATTAGATGAGCCCACCAGGTGAAGAGTAATAAAGAAGGGTGTTCCAGGTAGAGCAAACATCAAGTGCAAAGGCCCTGAGGCAGAAAAGAGCTGGTCTGGTTTGGAGAACTGAAAGAAGGTCACTGTGGCTGGTGCCCAGTGCACAACGGGGATGCACGACAGGGAGAGGAGAGGAAATATGGTGGAAGATGAGGCTGGGCTGGGTTATTTTGGGCTTTGTAGACTGCAGAAGAGAGAGGGGGTTTTATTCTAAGTGCAATGGGAAGTCATTGAAAGGTTTTAAGCAGATGCCTTGATAATAGTTTGTGCTGCAAGGTAGAGAATGGACCTTATGTTAGGGATGGAGGCAAGGAAAAACAGAGACAGAGAGACAGTCATCAGGATGGGAGACCAAGAAGTCTGGGGATCCCAAGATCCCTCTCTGGACAGCAGGAGTCGGAGAGGCCCTGTAGGCCAAGGAGAGCTGTCTCTGATGGGGCCCTAGCGTGCCAGGGAGGAAATGAAACCAGGGCACTTCTCCTCAGAGTGCATCGTTTCCCTTCCAGGGGTCCACACCAGGATCTGGGAAGTTTCAGCTTCCTGATTCTGGGGCCCTGTGCGGTGGAATTTGGAAGAAGAAGGTGTGGGACATAGTATTGGTGAGACCTACTTGCCCCATTTGGGATCATCCTCTCAGTCCTCCAGAGGCAGGGCTGGGAATGGGGAGTTTCTGCTCCAGTTCAGAGGCACCTCTGCACTAGCGGGGGGGGGGGACCCCCCAACCCCAGCCCCTAAGACAGGCACTCTGCTTCCTCCTTCCCACCCCAAGATCTCCCACTAGGTGTGAGCTCCTGAAAAGTAGGGTGTCCCCCTCTGCACCTCACAGGACCTTTGTGGGGGGAAGTTGTGGAGAAGAGGGCTCTTGCCACGGTGCTGTGGATGGTAGCAGCGCCCCTATAGCTGAGAGTGGGGGTTGAGAAGTGAGAGCAGAGGCCCTTCCCAACACATGGGGTGCGAGAGTTCTGGACTAAATTCTTGCCGCATACCCAGGAAGCCCTTGCCCACAGGGGTGGACAAGAGCAGTCTGGTGCCACCAACCCACAGTACCTCTTCCCCATTCACTGCCCTCTACCCCCCTATCCTGTCCACCCTGGACAAGCCCACAATCAGTCTGCCATTTACACCTCTGCTAAGGGCTGAACATGAATCATCTCAATTTTTACACACTCTTCTGAAGGAGGCATATTATCCCTATTTTGCAGATTAACAAAGGTCTACACCAGTGGTCCCCAACCTTTTTGGCACCAGGGATAGGTTTCATGGAAGACAATTTTTCCACGGGGGGTTGGAGGGGAAGACAGTTTTGGGATGATTCAAGCTCATTACATTTATTGTGCAGTCAAACCTCTCTGCTAATGATAATCTGTATTTGCAGCTGCTCCCCAGCACTAGCATCACTGCCTCAGCTCCACCTCAGATCATCAGGCGTTAGATTATCATAAGAAGCCTGCAACCGAGATCCCTTGCGTGTGCACTTTACAGTAGGGTTTGCGCTCCTACCAGAATCTAAGGCCACCGCTGATCTGACAGGAGGCGGAGCTCAGGCAGTGATGAAGCCTCCCATGCCCGCCCCTCACCTCCTGCTGTGTGGCCCAGTTCCTAAAGGGCCACGGAGCAGTACCGGTCTGCAGCCCGGGGGTTGGGGACAGCAGGTCTACACACTTCCTGAAATCCGGGCTGTCTGACCCCCAGATGGGAGCCTCAGTCCCCAAACTGCCTCTTCCTGGCAAACAGCCTGGAGCAGGTTAGGGCAGAAAGATATGAGTGGATGGACGGACAGACAGATTTAAAAAATGAACGAATCTCCGGAGGGGCCGTGGATGCTGGGGAAGAGGGGACATTGAAGCCGGGCGGGTTGCAGTCAAGCCTGACTCAGGTGTGGCCCCAGCTGGGGTCTCCAGGCCGCGCTCCCAGGGACCAGGCTGAAAGGAGGGAAGGGGATGGGGGCGGTCTGCACCCGGGAAGGGTCCAGGATCCCAGGGAACGTCGCTGGTTGGTCCCCAGGGCAGGCGCCGAGGCCTGAGCCCCGCCTCCGTCCGCGCCCGGCGCCCGAGGCCGTAGTCCTTGGACGCGCCACAAAGAATCGGTGCAATTTTGGCTCGCGCGCGTCCTGGCCTCCGGGGCGCTTACCGACTGGCTGGCGACTGGCTGGCTCTCCGCCGAGTGCCCCCACCCCGCGCTGCGGCCCCACGGGACTCCGGGGCGGCGCTGGGGCCCCGCCACCCGGCTCCCAGCCTAATCTCCCGGGCCCAGGAGCCGGTGCGAGGGAACGCCCGGGGCGGGGCCGGCGGGGCGGGGCCGGCCGCGCGGGGTCCCCCGTCCGCGCCGGGGAGCTCGGGCTCCGAGCGTCGCGCCGGCGGGGCCGGTCCGGGGCGCGGATGCTGGAAGTTCACATCCCGTCGGTGGGGCCCGAGGCCGAGGGGCCCAGGCAGAGCCCAGAGAAAGGCCACATGGTGAGCGGGACCACGGGCTGGGGAGGGCGCGGGACCTGCCGGATTTCCGCGCGCCGAGCGAGGTGGGGACCCTGCACCCGGGCTGGGGCATCCGAGCGCGGCGGGCCGGACTGTCGGGAGGCAGTTTGTCGAGGGTTTCGGGGCCTCGATTTGCCGGCCCCGCGGACCGTAGTTCGGGCTCTTGAGGGACCGCACGGAGCAGGTGGGCGAGTGCGCCAGCCCTTTCTCCAGGTGTGCGGGGAGCGCGGGAGCGTCCCCGGGGAGGGCGGCGTTGCAGGGCTGCTTTGTGCCTTTGAGCGCAGGAGGGGGGTGCTTCGCGGGGCGCAGGTCTAGCCGCGTCCTCCCCGGGGCTCACGCGCACCCCGCGCCCGCCAGGTGTTCCGAGTGGAGGTGCTGTGCCGCGGGCGCAGGCACACCGTGCTACGGCGCCACAGCGAGTTCCACGCGCTGCACAAGCGGGTGAGGCGGCGCCGACGGCCGACCGACTCCGGCACAGCCCCTGCCCGGCCTCTGCCACCCCGTTACCGCCCGGGGCCAGGAGGGCGCAGGTCCTGGGCAGACTCCGGGCGGGTTGTGGGGTCCGTCGCAGGGAGGGCGCGGGAGGGCGGGGCCCGGCTGGCACCGGCTATGGCCCTGCGCTGCCGGCCGGCCCCTCGGCGCTGAGGGTGGGTTGGGGCCTCCCTCGCCGCCGTCCCGACCACCCCTCATCAGGGGTCTGTTCCAGGATAGAGCCCGGAGGGGAGGACTGGGGAGGGCTCTTGGCAGTGGTGAAGTGGGCTTGGGGCTGAGCCGGGATGTTGCGATCGCACCGCGGTAACCTCCAGCAGATCAAGAAACTGTACAAAGTGCCCGACTTCCCCTCGAAACGCCTGCCCAACTGGAGGACCAGAGGATTGGAACAGCGCCGACAGGGCTTGGAGGCCTATATCCAGGTGTGCGCGGGACACACTCGGTTGCCCCCAGCCTGTTGTACCGGGGGTGTGACCCAGATGGAATTGTGGGGATAGGAAGGGACCCCAAACTTGGGCTGTTATTCACTACCCCAAGCATCGATTTTCTGAACAGTAAGGGGTCCAAACATCCCTCTCTGGACTGTTGAAAGGATTGAATGAGGTAACAGGGAGGCGAGCAGTCCCAGCCCTATGAAAGCTAGTTCTGTTCCCCTCCAGGGTGACATCCTGTGCTGCCCTCATGATGGGATGTAGGGGTGTCCTTCCCCCGACAGGAAAGATGGGCCACTGCATGGGGTGCAACCCGTGTGGTCACCTGGGGCTTCGTGCTCAGGAGGGCCCTGAACTTGGTTTAACTCTCTGCTGTCTTGAAATTATTTTGGAACAAAGGGTTCTGCATTTTCACTTGCTCTGGGCTGTGCAAATTAGTGGCTGGATCTGATGATAGGTTTCCTCTCTTCTCTCCAGGGCATCCTATACCTAAACCAGGATGTGCCCAAGGAGTTACTGGAATTCCTGAGACTTCGCCACTTCCCTACAGACCCCAAGGCTGGCAGCTGGGGGTAAGGCGATCAGTGTTGTGGGGGACAGGGGCTCTCAGCAGCAAGCAGGTGAGGAAAGGTTTTGGAGGCAAAGCCCTTTTCCAGCTCACATCTGCCAGGCCCTGCCCTAGTCTCCCTCCTGAGACGTGACTTTCCTCATCAGGTTTCTTGACCCAGGTAGAGGGGCTTTTTTTTTGGACAGCCTTGGTTACCCCAGCCCCCTCCGGAACTGGGCTTGTTAGAAATAGAAGCAGTGGTCCCCCGGGGAGGTGACGTTCTGGGCTTCAGTGTCTCCACCCCTTCCTCAGGCTCTCCCGGCATCCCCCGGCAGCTTACAGTGTCTCTCTTCTTTTCAGCACCCTGGGGGAGTTCCTGCCTAGCGACAGCAGGCAAGTCAAAGCCCTGGCCTGTGCTCGGCTCCTGCTGCCCCCTAGTGGCCGCGTGCTGGGAGGCGGCCCATCCCTGTGGTGGTTTCCTGTTGGTGCCTCCTGAGCCCACCTGCCATTCACCTTTTCCACTGTGGGTCCCTGGTGATTTCAGTCCCTAGTCTCTCCCCTCCATGGTTCATGGCTGTCTTTCCTCCCAGCTCGCAGCTGCACCACCGGCCTGTCGTGAGCTTCTGCATGGACCCCTACATTCGCAGCCCCTCCCCAGGTAAGGAGGTACCTCTGACCTGTAGCCCACAGGTAGGACCCAGGTACCAGGGTAGTGGGGGCAAACTTGCCACTTTTCACCTCCCAGGACCCCCAGGCAGCATGTCCCTCCTTCCATTCTCCTTTGAGGCCACCAGGTGCTGCTCCTGTGCCCCTGTGGCCTGCTTTGCAGACACTAGTGAAATAAGCTTCGCTCCTCTGGTCTCCATTCCTGGGCAGCCTGGCTTTACAAAGCTGATGTGAACAGAATGTGACCTGGGAGTGCCAAGATGTCATTTGGGGTGGACAGCTGTTATCTGCTGCCTCGGCAGGGGCTCCTGCTCCCAAAGGGGTGCTGAGCCCATGGGCAGGAGCTCAGGAAGCTGTGGGCCTGAGGTCAGACCTGTCTCCACCTCCCCTTCCCCTGCAGCCCTCAACTCCTTCCTCCTTTTTACTTCTGTCCCACAGAACTTCTGCCCAACGTGGTGGTGAATGGCGTGCTCCAGGGCCTCTACGGCTTTAGCATCAGCCCCGCTGAAGACCAGCCAAAGGCTGCCAGTCACCCTGCTCCTCTGCCACCAATGCCCTGACCAGCCCAGAGGCCTCTGGGCCACCTGCCAAGACAGTCATGTGCCTCAGTCCTACAGGCTCCATATAAGGCTAGGTCCTCCTGTGGCCTGGATCCAGAACTTATCGAAGGCCCAGTTGTGCTCCATCGCTACTCAAGCCCTAGAACCCAGCTGGTAGCAGGGGATGGTGGAATTCGTGTTCTTAGAGCCCAAGGGCCAAGGCAAGGCCAAGAAGATAAGAAGTCAACTTAGAGGTAGGCTCTGAAAAGGTACAGGTGTATTTCTTAACCCAGACAAGGCGGTGGCAGCTGGGGAGTGAACGTTGAGGCACAGTAGCTGGCCCAGTTTAGAAGCAAGGGGCAAAAGGTCCTGGCTTTCTGTGGGTAACACCTGGGGCCAAAGTTGCAGCTAGAGCCCAAGGAAGGGGCAGGCATGTTGGGACGCAGACTTGGTGGGGTGGGGGACGGTGCCGCAGGCTCTCACGAACCAGCCCACACGAAAGTTATAAAAAAAAACCCACATTTTTTTTATTGGTCAGTGTTGGTAGGAGTTTGTTAAAAACTGGACCCGTGGGCGTGTGGAATGTGAGGGAAGTGGGTCCACGCCGTCAGATGCCAGCTCTAGGGCCAGGGCAGCACAGAGCCCTGTGGCAGACTATCTTCACCCCCACGAAGGCGACAGGGCCTGCACAGACAGTTGCTCAAAGGGACGGGCCCCTGGCGCCCTACTCCTTGGCGATGGCAAAGGGCTTCTCCACCTCGATCTTGCCACAGTCTGCGATGATCACATCCTTCAGGGGCTTGTCACGACTGTCCGTCTTGGTGGTCTCCACCTTCCGCACCACATCCTGGGAAGGCAAGGCAGAAGCAGGGGGTCAGGAGGTCCCTGCACCACTCAGGAGAGAGGCCCTGCGTCTGGCTCAGGAGGGCTGAGCCCCACGTGTCATCAACAGCGCCAAAACTCTAACGGACTCACGGCCAGGGCAGGGCGAAAGATTTGACAAGGGGAATGCAGAAGTTTTGTTCCTTTGAAGTAAAACCCAGGTTGGGCCAAGGGTGAGAAGAGGCTGGTTGGGGAGTGTGGTACCAAGTGGCTTCTTAGGGACATCATGTTCAGCTGTACTCTGTACAACTCGGGGATGGGAGCCAGCACATCACTGAGGGAATGAATGATGGAACGGAGATTCCTGTAGTTGTGCAGCCTCAACAAGGCCTCCTGGCTGGGCTTGCCAGGGCCTGGAAGAATTTAGAAGCTTGTGGACACAAGGATGCAGGCTGTTTATTCTGGATTCCCCCCAGGTTAGGAGACATGAGCACTGGTCTAAATCTGTGGGTTGGGTCCTTTTGGAAAAGGGACAAAATACATGGAGCCCCTGCCCCGAGGTCTGTGTTAGATCCCGGTGAGGACTGGCCGGGTTGGCCCCCACGTCCAGAACTCACCATGCCCTCTAGAACTTTGCCAAACACCACATGCTTGCCGTCTAGCCAGGCCGTCTTGACCGTGGTGATGAAGAACTGGGAGCCGTTGGTGTCTTTGCCTGCGTTGGCCATGCTCACCCAGCCAGGCCCGTAGTGCTTCAGCTTGAAGTTCTCGTCGGGGAAGCGTTCACCATAGATGCTCTTTCCTGGGAAGACAGAGTAGGTCAGGGGGGCTGGGTTGGCCCAAACCAAGCAGATGTTTGGGGTGAGGATCGAAGGGGCTAAACCTGTCCTCTGTGCCAGGCTAGGCTTGGATGGAGTTCAAGGACATAAAAGCTGTCCCCTTCCTATTGTCTGGCCTTAGAGCCAAGCCATGCTGACTGACACCAAGTGGGGCATAAGGCCTGGTTGACTGAGTGAATAGCTCACGTGATGTGCTACTTTGAGAGTATAGTTTTATGGCTTTAAAATAAGGCATATATTATCAGTTACCCTTGGCTATGGCCTGAGGCCTGCCACAGAAGGACTGTGGCGGAGAGAGGTGCTATGCAGGATGCAGGAGAACCAGGGAGGTAGGAACCTTCCAGAAAAGGACTGCTGTGGCTGCCCAGCTTGTCTTCCTAAGAGCACAAAAGACACGGTCACAGCTGCAGAGCAGAAAGCAGCCAGAGGGGGTGGGGAGGGGCAGGGAGGGGCTGCCACTGGGTTCTGGAGAGTCAAAGCCTCTTACCAAGCAATGAACATAAAACAAAAGGCAGCTATGAATATGTGTAACGTGTCTGTCCATGTGGGGCTTGGGGACAGGACGAAGGGAGCAAAAAGCAGATTTCTACATGACTGAGGAGGTGCTAGTTCCAAAGCTGACTCCAGGAGAAACACTGAAACTCTTCTTTTTCCTTGTTGTCTCTTAGAGATTCATACTGTGCATTAGGCCCAGAGAAACCCAGCAATAAAGAGGTCATTTTCATTTTGTTTTACTCAATACCTTTCAAACTTATTTGCATGCAAAACCCTTTTTTCCTTCTCAGTGCACCTACTTTCATCCTGTGGCTTGGGAAACTGTCCCAGACCGATGCTAACCATGGAGATGTTTCAGACTGTGTAGCAGGTGGGAAGACTGGAAACCAAGAATGACTACACTCTGGCTCATGGTGACAGAGATGTTTGAAGCCTGTGATCTACCTCTCACCTCCACACTGGGGAGACTGGACTCCGCCACCGCTGTGCGGTGACTCCTGGCTGCCGTGCTGGCTAAAGGCCTCCCCCACTTGGGCATCATCCTCTTTGTAAATCTCAACCAACTGCAGAATTTCGATTACTGCTGCTATCCAGAAAACGCCCCGATCTATATCCTCAGCTCCAATCACTTTCCCAAGATACAAGGAGTTCCAAACTCAAATGGACAGTTCTTCAATTTAAAGAACATACTTGGTCACCTTTCTCTTCACACTTCAGTCATTTATTTATTTTTTTTATCATTATACTTGTAGCAAGGATTACTGCTGAACTCCACTCATGGGGCCAGAGACCCCTGTGGTGTTAGCAAAAGACCTGCCCCTCATGCTGTGCACCACCTACACGCTCGAGAGCTCACTGGCCGGCCAGCAGTTATTCTTTTGACAACTGTCCCTCTGCACACCGCTCACAGTTGTCCCCTTCCACCCACCATTTACTTATCCTTTCTTTCCGTTCCTCCTACCCCCACTGCAGCAAAGCCAATGCTCACAGCGTTAACAGTGTGTGCCAGAGACTGTTCCAAGCATTTTTCGTAACAACCCACCCTCCGAGGCAGTAACTAATAACCCTGTTTCAAAGGTAAAAAGCTAAGGTGCAGAGAAGTTAAAGGTACCCCCCCAAGAAGTGGCAGAGCGAGAATCCAAACCAAGGTGGTCTGGCTCTCGAATCTCTGCTCTCACCCACTTTGCTATGCTCTCCTGGGGTTCAGGCCCAAACCATCCTACCCAGGGACAGCTGCGCCAACCCCTCAGCAGTCTGCTTGCTCTTGCCACCACACCCTGGATCCTGCCACCACATTCTGTCCCTTGAAGCCCCTTTGGGACTGGGTCCTCCTGCTGTTCAAGTCTTCAGCGGATCCTCACTGTAGCAGCGGTCCCCAACCTTTTTGGCACCAGGGACCGGTTTCATGGAAGACAATTTTTCCACGGACCGGGGGTGGGGTGGTGGGGTGTCATGGGTGGGGGCAGGGTGGAGCGGAGCCCATTTCCTAACACGCCACGGATTGGTACCGGGCCGAGGCCCAGGGGTTGGGGACTGCAGCCCTATAGGACAAAAGCCCAGTTTCCTGGCCGCAAGCCCACCTCTCTAGACCCCCAAGGTATGCTCTTTTTCTGTCCCCCACGCACCTTTGGCCGAGCTCCTGCCTTGTAACAGAGCTGGGCTCATGCCCTCACCCTGCCTCCTCTCTGCCCATTCGTATTCTCCCCATTCGGGCCGGCCCAAATGCTTCCTCACATGCACGTTTCCTTTTACCTGGACCCAAAGCGATTCCTGTCCCCGCTCATCAGCACTTCGACACTGCCTGAGTTCACTGAGCGCTCACCACATGCCAGGCGCTTAACACTCCAGATCTACCCTAATCCTCACAGCACCCACAACTCTCATCACTCCTGCTTTACAGGACAGGACAGGACAGGACACCAAAGCTCCAAGGTTGCACTTGCCTGAGATCACAAAGCAAGAAGGTGGCAGTCACTGGATCAAGCCCAGCTGTGCCTGACCCCACAAATAGTTTTTTGTATCACGTCTGCTTTGCGGCTTCTACTCCACTATTGCCTTGTTCCGTAGCTTTAAGTTTTTTCGCCTAGTTCTTCCCACCTAGATGATAAATAACTTGAGGACAGAGCCTGAATCCTAAAAGCTGTATCACGGCCCACTTGTAACTTTTTAGGTATTAAGTGAAAGGGAGCTGTTGTCTCACTGATCTTTACGTCCCCAACACGCAGCACAGAGCCTGGCCCCGTAAACACTCCCTGATGGAGTGAGCTGCCCTCCAATCTTAGCAGTGTCTGAGGCAACAGAAGGCTGGGCACCGACCTCAGTGAGAACCGCAGTTAGTCCAGGGCATCGGTCTTTCTTTGCTATGTGTCTAAGTTAGCGCAGAGGTGAGAGTTAGCCCTTGCAGAGTGGTCTCTGGGGGGAGACTGCCAAGGAAAGCAACATCTCCCACTCTTGCCGGGGCTTCCAACATGGTCCACACAGGCTTTGCATGCCTGAGCTACAACTGCCTACCTATGTGTCTTCACTTTGCTTCCACACATCCCCACCCCCCACCCCTCACCCCAAATAGGAATCGGGAGAAAGGTTACCAGGCTGTAGGCCTGGATGACAAGTCTGCCACCTGGGAGAGATCTTCTAGGTCTACCATAAGGTCCACCCATTACTCCCTCTCCTTTGTACCGGGCTCCCTCTACAGAGGGTAGATTTGGTCTCAAAGCAAGCAGCTAACAGGCCTGCCTCTGAAGTGGGAGAGAAAGAAGCCTTGTCTACCCGACTCTCCCACCTCCCCGCTCTCCCACCTTGGGGGCTACACTGACATATGCCTCTGCCCAGAGGACCGGAGGTTACCTCCTGTGCCATCTCCCCTGGTGAAGTCTCCGCCCTGGATCATGAAGTCCTTGATTACACGATGAAATCTGCTGTTTTTGTAGCCAAATCCTTTCTAGAAAAAGGGAAGAGAAGGTAAAGAGGTGGCATGAGGCAGCAGGCAGACATCAAACAGGCCCAAGAGGAACCCAGCCCACAACTCCTGCTCACAGGAAAGACACCACTGCTGGCCAGATTCATCACTCAACGTGCTACTGTGTGAGCAGTTATCGCACGCCGGGCACGGAGTGCACAGATCCGGGAATTCCTCTGCCTTTATAAAATCCTCAGACTTTATAAAATTCTACCTCACATGATGCCTTTCCCCTCTCATTTCCTCCAATCTTCAGAACAGATACAAGACAAGTGACTTGAGGAAAAAAGTCATCTGCAGGCCCAATGCAAAGTTACAATACAAACTTGCTTAAAGGGGACACTGTTGTTCTCTTGAAACTTGGTGCCATCACCCTGGGTGAAGTCTCCCTGGGAAGCTGTGGGCTCCTTAATCTTCAGATAGGACAATACTGGGTTCCCAGGACAACAGTCAGGTGGTACTCAGTGAGGGCCACCACTCCAGATGGGCTGCACCCTGCAGTTCAGTTTGCTGCCACCCCTACCGCCACCTTCACTTGAGTTGACCACCTCTGCTCTGGCCACTCACCTCTCCCGTAGCTAAGGCCACGAAATTATCCACTGTTTTTGGAACAGTCTTTCCAAAGAGACCGAAGACCACTCTGCCCACATCTTCATCACCAATTCGTAGGTCAAAGTACACCTGGAGGAGAAAGACCATTTCAAACTTTGCTTCTTTTAGGGCCTTGTTAGGTTAAGTAGGGCACAAAAGTCTACCATGAGGACGGGAGAGAGAACAGAGCCATATTTTTAGAAAAGTGGTTCCGAACCTGATTTTGGTGTAGGCAAACCCCCTGTGAGACTCTAATGAAAGCTCCAGACCCTATTCCTGGGAAACGTTTGCTTATACTCTCCTTACACTACAGGATAATAATCTTTGCTAAAAAAAAGACCCCAATTCCAGAAATTAACGTAAAGGAAACCCATAAGGAGGGGGCCCAAGCACACCACGCAAACTTATTTACCGTGTAATTGGGAGTGCCTAAAAATTGGCTTAAGGGGAGAAAGGATTCTTAATTTGGCAGGCGTGATCTTTCACCATGTCCCCAGCACTGCACGGTGTTTGCAAAAAGGCTGCTCTGAGGCTGCCAGTGCCGGCCCCCGCTGGCATCCCGAGCACCCGCTAGCTCCCTGGGTCAGGGTAGGGCCTGTCGGAGAGGGTCCGGTCAGAATGGGTAGGACGGCCCAGGCGCCACGAGGCTGCAGCCGGGAGCTGGAAAGGGGCTGAGTCGGAGCCAGAGCCAAAGCCGAAGCCGAAGCCGCCCAGGCTGGGGCTCCGAGACCCTGAATGCCTCGCCCCAGCCGGCAGCGGAGCCGAAGCAGGACCCTAGGCGGTGGAGGGCGGGCCTCGCCGGGCGGGGCGGGAGAGGAGAGCCCAGACCTTGACGGTGACTTTGGGCCCCTTCTTCTTCTCATCGGCCGCGGAGGGTCCTGGCAGCAGCAGGAAAAAGACCGAGCCCACGATGAGGGCGGCGGCGAAGAGCACCTTCATGTTCCGCTCCGACAGGCGCAGCATCCACCGGCGGAGGTGAGCACGGCCCGCGCAGCCGAGGGCCGGAAAGGGTGGGGCCGCGGCGGCGTGGGCGCCGGCGCCGCCACGGGCCGGGCGGGGGGCGCTGCGGCTGCTCCCGGCCTCCCGGCAGGAGCGGCCGCCGTTTCCCCCCTCCCGCTCGGCGCCGGGTGGTAGGTCCCGCCGTGGGGCGGGGCGCGGCCCCGGCGGGGCGGGAGGATTCGCGGGCTCGTGGGTGGCTGCCACGTTATTGCCGCCTCATTGGACTCCCAGCTCGTCCGCTCCCACCCACAGGAAGGCGGTCGGCGGAAGTCGGCGCCGCGGACACGGAGCGGGGCGTGGGGCTCCGGACAGACTACGGGCCCGGGCAGGCCGGTTGGTCCGGCCCGGGCCCGCTCCGCCTTCCCGGGTTCGCTTCTCTCTTGGCCCGTGGTGGCAGACGCCAGATGTTAGGAGATCCGTGGGCCTGGATGGGGCAGAGGACACTTGTCACTATTTGTATTAGTCCAGTCAAGCGTTAGTCACCACCTAATTGGGTTTAAGTATGGTAGCTTCCAAAAACTCAGAGCACATTTATCTTTACCCCCGGAGTACGACCTTGTACAGCTCCTACTTGTCTCGCAAAACTTTAAAACCCGTTTCCTTTCGTACTTAGTCCCTGTCACTTTACTACCCATTTTTCTTTCCCTTCTCTAATCTTGCTGTGCTTACTGCTGTGTGAGTCAATGTGCACTTTATTGTATGCAGTGGCTAACTTCCTTTCTTTACCTATTTGTTTCCCCAAGTAGATGACCTTTTTTGAAAGCAAAGGTCTGTGTTGCACTTGATCTGTATGCAGCTCCCCCAACACTGCCGCAGGACTGAGTGCTCAGCAAGTATACCTTGGGATAGCTTCACATTAGCACTGAGGTGGGAAACAACATACACGTGAAGCTTACAGTCTCCCTTTTCTTTTCCAGAGACTTTTAGGAAGGTCAGGGATAGTTATTAGATCTCACTATATGACTAATTTAGGTCTTTTATGTTTTTGGGGGGAGACAGTCTCGCTCTTTTGCCCAGGTTACAGTGCCGTGGCGTCAGCCTAGCTCACAGCAACCTCAACCTCAAACTCCTGGGCTCAAGCACTCCTCCTACCTCAGCCTTCCGAGTAGCTGGGACTACAGGCATGTGCCACCATGCCCGGCTAATTTTTTTTTCTATGTATTTTTAGTTGTCCAGATAATTTCTTTCTATTTTTAGTAGAGACGGGGTGGGGTGGGGGGGGTGTCTCACTCTTGCTCAGGCTGGTCTCGAACTCCTGACCTCGAGCAATCTTCCCACCTCGGCCTCCCAGAGAGCTAGGATTACAGGCGTGAGCCACCGCACCTGGCCTGCTATTTTATAATGCTAACCAATCTGTCTATATAAAACAAAAACAACTATGGACCTTAGCAGCCGCCACGCCCACCCCAACTAATTTAGGTCTTAACACACGCTTGGTATTACTCTAGGCTACAACACGTATGCTTTGGTACTAGTAGTTTTATACACCCAGAAAAATACCTTCTAAAATTTGGACCTATGTATGGTGTTATTAAAATGTCTTTAAAACTAATTTTGAAAAATTAGCTTTAAGATCAGTCATGGTGGCTTAATGGCTACTGGTATTAACTAACTCGTCCTTCCTTACACTGAAGTCACTGCAGTAATCGTGCCTGTAATCCTAGCACATTGGGAAGCTCAGGCAGAAGGATCACTTGAGGCCAGGAGTTTTAGACCAGCCTGAGCAACATAGTGAGACCCTGTCTCCACAAAAAATAAATAATATAAAAAATTAGCTGGGTGTGGTGGCATGCCTGTAGTTCCAGCTACTTGGGAGGCTGAGGCAGGAGGATCCCTTGAGTGCATGAGTTTGAAGTTGCAGTGAGCTATGCACTCCAGCCTAGACAGACAGAGCAAAACTCATCTCTTAAATAATTAATAAACAAATTTTGTAGAAATTCCAGATTGTCACAGGCCAGATTGTAAGCATAGCTTCATTTTTCATAGGTGAACTATGCAATTTGGTCTCTATGTGAGGTGCTGATCTGAGTTTGAGGTTATGCATAGCTACTGGCATCAACTAATTCATCCTTCCTTGCACTAAACATCACTGCAGTCAGGCAATAGAGCTGTACGACAGTTCTCTTCTATAAACACAAATGACATTTGCTATTTCCTACCTTTGCACCACAATCAACACAACCTTGATCAGGTGGAAGTTCTAGGTAAAATTATTACACTGACAAAGATGATCATCCAAATCCACCCTCCCACCCCTACTTTTTTTTATTAATCTGTCAAGTCTCCCCACTCATTAGTCTCACCATAGCCACAGCTAAGAAAAATGTTTACCAAGCCATATTTTCAAAGTAACCTTCTGCATATGAGAAGCTAGGGCTAAAATGGCATAAAAGCAGCCTTTCCCCAACCCCACTTTCAAAAGAAAATCAGGTTGATGGATAAAATGCTCTTTTTGTGAAACTTTTCTCTCATGATCTTAAACATTGTTTTCTTCTTTTACTTGCCTACCAGTGGAAAAAAATAAATCATTTAATGAATAGTTAACAAAAAAACTGGAACCAGCCAATCATGCCCAGATTGGCAGTTGTTCTGTTGGCCATATATGCACTTGATTTTACATTGCTCATCATGTTTTATCTTGTTTCTCATTAGTAGAGCAGAGTTACAAAGCTGTGAATTAAAATAAAATCTAAGCCCCCCAGGTGACTGAATGGACCTCCTCTTGGCCAAAGGGACCCCAGAAGTACCCTAAAGCTGAGTTGCTGGCCATGAGAAGGGAGGTCAGACATGTTTTGTCATGCCCCCTCCCTCCCTTTTTGGAGATATCTATAACTCATTAACAGGCCTAAGGCTATACAAGACAAAGAGCTTAAATCACACCCGTAGGTCATCAATTTACTTAACAGATCACTTGAGTCTGGGTATATGTCCGGGATATATCTTGTGGATTGGCTCTGATCAACAGACTTCCTTATCTTAAAACATCCCATGCCTTGGCTGGGCGAGGTGGGTCAAGCCTGTAATCCTAGCACTCTGGGAGGCCAAGGCAGGAGGATTGCATGAGGCCAGGAGTTCAAGACCAGCCTGAGCAAGAGAAAGAACCCGTTTCTACCAAAAATAGAAAAGATCAGCCGGGCGTGGTGGCCCACCCCATAGTCCCAGCTACTTGGGAGGCTGAGGCAGCAAGCTCATTTGAGCCCAGGAGTTGGAGGGTGCAGTGAGCTGTGATGATGCCACTGCACTCTAGCCTGGGTGACACAGTGAAACTGTCTCCAAAAAAAAATAAAAAAAGCTTCATTTCTTTAATGAATTACAAATCAAAGAATCTTCAAACCCACCTATAACCTGTAATGCCCTGCCTTTTCAGGCCAAACCAATGTACCTTCCAACCCAATGTACCAAACCTTCCATGTATTGATTTATGACTTCACATGTAATTCCTGGCTCCCTGAAATATATAAAACCTAACTGTAACCCAACCGGGCAAGACCCACTTGGCAAGACCACTTGCTCAAGGTTTCTCGGATGTGGCTCTCCAGGCCATAGTACCACATATTCAGCTCAGAATAAACCTCTTTAAATTATTTTACAGAGTTTGTGTTCTTTTCTGTTGACAAAGCTACAAAAGTTGTTCCACAAAGCAGATCCTCACTTTCTGGTGTTTGACCTACCACCCAAGAACCACAGGGATACAGGAACTAAGATGTGAGTGACTAGGTCCAAATTCTTCCAGAAATACTTATTTTTGAGGTGACTCACAGGAGAGCAATGTTCAACCCAGAGGAATGAGGCAATAATGCCAAGTATCAGGCATTTATTTTTGCTCACCACCCTTGAATCACATCAAAGTTAGTCTAGCTAGATTGGGAGTTACAAATGAGCCAGAGGAGATTAAAAAGACAAATCAATCAACCAAACAAGTAAAAGTAGCCAAGAAAGTTAAGATTTTATTTTACATACAAAAAAGGGTGCAAACTGAGTCCTTTCCTCCCCAAATTGGAGAAGAGGTATACTTAAAGATCACATTTGTGTTTTCCATGGTGCCCTAGGAAATGGGCTACTTTGAGATAACATATCAGAACCCATTTTCTAATTTCTCTAAAGAAGGCTACTTCCTCTGCAGAGAAGTTTTCCCTAATGGTATACAAATATCTCCTCCCGAGGAAACCATTTTAAATACACTTGAAATTGACATTCATGTTTAAAAATACTACAAGTTTAATTTTCACAGCTGAGCTTTGCGACCAGTGCCAGGGTTTATGAAACATTACATATCTAAAAAACAAAACAAAAAAAAAAGTAAAAAAAAAGAGGCATTTAACAATAATCAGACACATCCACACATCAATTAAAACTGATTTCCATAGCTGATTTATACATTATCTAGTTTTTAAAAAATTGCAATCAACATCCCAACATCTTTTTAAGAGTATAATGGGCAAAGATTAAAGAAACAGACAAATAATAAAATAATAAATTAGAGCATGTAATAATATCCAATAGGAATTGCTGAATCAACATTATTTTCCATGGGGGGGACTATAGTATTTTTGGTTTCATCTTTTATCTTTTCTGATGTTACTCTTTCTCTCTGCTTGATAAATGGGGCTCATTCCCAGAGCCAGCTTGCTGAGACACTAATTTGAGAAGTTCACTTGTCACTTGTTTACCTCTGAGAATACTCAGGAACACATGGTTCCCAGCAGCCTGGACTGTGAGTCTTTATGATAAAGTGAAATGCATATAGATGAGCACATACACAGGCACACACATGCAATCACACACCCCTATCTGTAAATACATTTCTCCCCAAAGAAATGGCTCATCTTTCCTGAGACATTCCTAGCAGATTGATAAGCCTTCTAAAAAGGGTTTCGGTGCAAGGGCTGGCCTGGGATTTGGTCTGGAGCTCATGAAGAGGAACACTGAAAATGACTCACTTTCCCTTAAAGAGGGGTTGTGGCATGTGTGGGGGGCAGTCAGGACAGCTGTCCTCTTGTACACTGCACCGTCATTTATTACCATGAATAATCCTCTGCTCTGAAAGCTTAAAGGTGGTGATGGCACTGGAAAAGTGATTGTGAGTAGTAAAAGAAGAAAAATAACAAAAGAAATTCTGTCCACAGATCTGAGGTTTCTTTATAACATCAAGTTTGATAATCAAACTAGAAACATATGGAGTACATGTTCACTTTTTCCTTTGTAAGCTGATTTACAAATACTGGAGTGGTTTCCTGGTTGTTTTCTGAGAAAACGTCAACTACCATTGTCTATATCCAGGGAACCTACTTACTATTTTGAATACAATGAGAAATCTATTCTTTTGCACCTAGTCACCTGCAAAAGGAGTTAAGAAAAACATATTTTTAAGACTGCTTACTAGATCAAAGACTTCCAAGATTCCTTATTTGTGGCCCAAACACTGCTCAACACTTTACAAACCCACAGAAGGGCCATGGCTGCCTCTTGTTTTTATTCAGAAACAAAATCACCCCCCACAAACTCAAACCCAAAGGAATCCCACTTTGATCTCTATCAGCCTATCATGGGGAAGACTGGGAGTCACTGACCATCAACCTCTAGATGGGACTTCCCGGGACTCTGCAAAAGCGAGAACCTCAGAGCTAGGTGCCTGTCACCTACGTGGCCAATCCAGAATGGGGTGCCTAGTTATCCTGGCTTCCTGAGGGTTTCTAGAATTCATCTGCTCTCCATGGGGCAACAGTGGGGGTGGTGGCAGTGGCCTGGCAAAGGTAATGTTGGCGGTATGGTGCCAGAAGCTCCCAATCTGAGAAACTCTAGCCCTAATGTGGTTTTGCTACTGGAGACAATATTGTCATGGCAATTCAGTGGGAATGGAAAACTGGTTTAAATATGAAAATGGAACAGGTGGCTGCAACACGGGAGGCATGTGGGCTTGGGAAGAGATGCATCATAAGAAAGATCAAGTTCCTTTGAGGAGATGCTTTCTAGCCTGCCACGGAAGTTCTTATTTTTGAGAAATGCAGGCCATGCTTGCTCATTGGGAGAAGGAATGGATTTTATCTTTTACATTAAAGAAAAACAGTTAAAGCTATGACCTTTAGTAACCACTTTGACATAATATTACCATTATTACATATTTCTGGCATTACAAGTGGTTACTAACACCGAAAATCAACAGTGAATATGCACTACCAGTGTAGACCTCCAGTGAACTAAGTTGGAAGTTACTTTAGAGGTGAGGGACACCTCTTCTGGCTAATGGGAAGGGGCTGTTCCTACGTACTTGGAGTTCTGTGAGAATAAACAGGTGATCAACACTTCTACTAGAAACCTCAGGATCCCTGCTGTCACCAATAGCTCATACATTCCAAAATAAAATGGACTTTAACTGGAGGCTAACCCAGTCACTCAACTGGTACCTTCCTAGACCCTGTTTACTCCTAGAGAGACCCAAAATAGAAGAAGAATGTTAATTAAGGCAGTCATGAATGCATGTTGGCTGCTGGGATGCTCTGGGCACCCTTGCGGAGTAGTCTGGAGTAAGATCTCTGGGAAGTGCCAAGGCCTGTAGAGCAACTTGATCAACCTTTATATGCTTAGACTGCACAGATACAAGTCATGTTCTGGTTATGGGTGGGGGGACCCTTTGTGCCTTAGTGGAATCTTGGCCTGCTTGCTTCAATCTGCTCAGAATGCAATGCCTGAGGGACTGGAGGGCTTGGGAGAACTCCTAATGGTATAATAAAGGGTTTTTTATGAACAGATGCTGAGTTAGCCTTAAGAAGAAATACCTGCATCAATCCCAAAGAAAAAGATTCTCAGACATCATAGCTATGAAATGGAGAAAGCTCAAAAACTACAGAGCAAGTGGACTGGGGCAGCGGGGTAGGGGATGGAGGGAGTGCCTAACCCCAAGGATCTAGCTGAGGCATACAGCTAAGCAACTATAGCAATAGGGCAGAGGAGGGAGCCCTGATAGACTGATGGGACTGAAACTGATGACCAAATCACTTCTGGGGTACTCAATTTTTTCGTTTTGTGTTTTTTTAATTTTAAGGAAGATCACAATAGAATATTCCCCGAGTCCAGAACCACCTTGGAGTGTCAATGGCCCTGGAAGGCTCACCATTGCCCTGCATGCTAAAGGGACTTGGGGCTCTTCATCTTTGTTACGAAAACCAAATATCTACTGAGAGATTTGTGGGGGCTGGAGAGTGAGAGCAGTACATTAGAACAACCCTCCCCCACAACTGCTCAGGTTCAACCCCTCAAGAGCTAGCCTTTTAAAATTTTTAAGACAAAAAAAAGTCACAAATACAGATGCAAGGTGGTCACTATCTTTGCTTTTTTGTGGAAGCAAGGTGGGGGGATGGGGGAGGCACTTAGTAGGGTATAGAGTCCCAGGATGCTCCAGGCTTTGCCACCATTTCCCCCTGCCCTCTTGAAAGGCAAGGCATTTTCTATATAGGGATGAGGAATTTAAAGTTTCTGTACAGGAAGTTAGAGTTGGCCAAATGCCAATTAAGGAACTATGAAAATTTCAGTGATGGGGCTTCAACCACCAAGTAATGGCAAGGACACAAACCCCCAATATTCAAAGACCTTATAGGGATGGGGTGTGACAATTCATCTCCCTGCTATTCAAATTTTCATATTGTACAAAAACATTTCTTTTAAATAAATGACAGATTACAATCTTTACATAAGCTAAACAGGTTTGAATCCAGTGAAGTGATATTCCCTAGCCAAGGTCCAATGGGATAGGTGAAGCCCAGTAACTCTAATCCATGCTACTTCTGCTCTGAGTAAGGTGTATCAAGGGACACGTCAGGAAATGGCCACTACCAGAAAATATCCCCACATCCTCCAGTGCAAAAGAGAGCCTTATACCTCAAGCCAGAAGTGAAGATTTCTGTGCTTCACAAACCACCAGACTAAGTGACCAGCCATGATCCTCCACGGTTAGCTCTCTACTCCCAGATATGTCAACAGTCCTTTCCCTGATATAAATAATCCTTTCTCTTCTGTCATATTTAGAATGAGGAGTCACTGTTGGGATAAGCCACTAAACTCAAATGAAAACTGAGCATCAGATGTAACTCCACATACTATTGGCTTTTTAAACAGTGACTGAAGAGCTAAGACCCTTCATGGTAGTACCTTATATGAATCCACCATGGCAGGAGGAGGGCATATGAGGGAGGACATGCTTAGATGCATGGCCATCTTATTTGGAAAGAGTATGTCCAATTGAGAAAATAATTTCAGACCTTTCATTTCAGCCTCCTTTTCCCTGAAAATTTCCAGCACCAACCAATCTTACTCTCCTGTTCACTGCAGCCCATGACCTGAGTCCTAAGCCTGCTGCTATGGACCTGCTGGGAGATCTTCATAAGCTTGGTTTATGATGAGGCAGACCAGCCCAAATGCTACAATTCATCTATTGGGGCAGACAGGACACACTCATTTTCTTTTCCTGGCCCTATGATGCCACACCCTGAGGCTCCTCTGGCAGTTGAAAGGCAGGTTCACTGTCCTCCTCTTTTTGTCCTAGTGGCAATCATGGTGGTGGCTGTTTCATCACTAATTTTATCCCCCAAGTCACCAGGAAGTCAAATGGCTGTCTAGTTGGAAGTCCCTGGCAGTGGAGAAAATAATTTTGAATGTTTTTGTTAAGCATCTCCTTCTCTGGGATGAGCTGTCTCCTGGTCACAGTCTGGCTCGGCTGGCTCATCCCATGTGCTGGAGAGCTAGGATTTCAAACTGTAGGTTTATTAGGTCAAGATGCTCTGGTAGGAACATTCTTCAGCAGCTGAGAAGATGAATGAAAATTCAAGTATGTTTTCTTGCCAACCTGAGTGTTCACTCAGAATGACACAGAGTTTGGCTTCTTCTCTTCTGCAAGTCAAACTTTCTCCAATGAGAATGTCCTCTGGACCCACGTTTTCTCTGAATGGCTTAGCTGGCCCCATACCCCTCAAAACAGAAAAAAGTAAAACCCCTAATATAATCAGACACAATATGCATCTGCCATGTTTTTTGTTTAAAAAAAAAAAAACTAAAAGTGCAATAAAGTCAGTTTTCTTTCCTTTGCTCAGAACAATGTGCATTGTCCTACTACCACCTGGAAAAAAGAGTTCACTTGTCAAGAAAGCTAAGAACGCCAACAAACAGGGACAGTAGACTGCAGATTTCTCACAGCTTGTGTCCTACAGTGTAACTTCACAGGAGGGAGGGAGGGAGGAACCTGAACCCCATGGCCAGCTGGGATGGATGCTGCATAGGCACAGAGGAAGAGGAAACCATATTCCCAGACACACCTGGGAGGTGGAGAAAGTTCTTCTCCAGCCCAGGTCTGCCACCTTCCTCCTACCTTCTTGGCATCATCCCCAGCCTCTTGAGCTCCTTCCACAGACAAAGCCTTTAGCTCACTAGCTTTTATGCTGGAGAGGGCTGTGGGTGGAGAAAAACCAGGAGTAAACTAAGAGGAGGGAAGAGAATAGTAGTCCTTGAGTTTTTGTGAATGACACTTTCACTGTAAACAATGGGAAGGAGAGTCAACCAGGCGGCCCCAAGGGCAAGCAGTGGAGGAACAGCAGCTCTGGGACCTGCTCAGAGCCTTAGGCAGGCAGGGATGGCCATTGACCCACTGGGCCCTGGCTGCCACACTGGTTCCTTCTGGGGGCATCTGTTTTCTTCTTTTTGGTTTAGATCTCCACCCTCCCCCAAAGAGGAGTCCCTTCCAATGAGAAATGGCAGGAGCTGCAGGTGCAATTGAGTCAGAGTCCCCAGAGCCTGAGGACTCCTGGGAGGCACTGGTCACTTGTGGCGCTGAGCAGTCTTCTTCCTTTTCCTCTTAAAGAAACAGCAGCACCTGGAGCACAAGGAACATTCCAAGTCAGTGCAGGAGGCCTGCAGGTTCCAGCAGACTTAGGCCTGCTTCTGCTTACTGCAGGGGGTAGAATTTTCCCCTTGGCACCCACCCACAGGGCCACCCACAAACTACAGTGCACACCAGGAAAGCCAAAAGAAACAGCTGCTTGATTTCAATCTGCAGCCATCCAACCTAATTATCAAAATGGTGCAGGCTAGGCAGGGCTGAAACAGGCATTTCTGGAAGGAGGATGAAGAAGGCTTCTTTCCTAGTCTAACAGCCAACCCAGATGCCTCATCTTTGTCTAGGACCAAGGCTGGGAGTCCTCAGGGGTGCATAAGTATAGTCTGCACTGTCTGCTCCTTGACACTGAGGGTACAATTATTTAATGCAACTTACTGGCCAGCTGTCTGGGAGGCTAAACTAAGGCAAACAAATCCCATGGCAAGTATGATGCTTGGAACTCTGGGAGGATCTTACGATGCTACCAGTGAAGGATGAAGGATTCTCTCTACCCTCTAACTCTGCCCCCACCCAGGTACCTGGAGTAGGCAGGAGAGGCCCTGATTCTAATAAGAACTGTGAGCCCACAGCTCTTACTGACAACGGTACAGCTTCCCTTTTCATGTGGAGGGGACCAATGCCATGGCCTAGGAGCTGACCATCAGGACAATATGCTCTCTGGTTGCAGAGTACTGCCCAGCTTAGCTTCCTGAGACTGCTGCTGCTGTGCCAGATGGGGTTTAAGAACTGGCCCTGTTTAGGTTGCAGTTGCGGCCTGTTCCCTTATGAGCCCTCCAAGTTCTGCCTTCTAGGGAACAACTACAGTTCTGGCACATCCCTAAGCCTCAGTACCCCATCTTCAGTCTGTCTTTGGAATAGAGATTGTGACTCTTGCTCAGGCAGTCCATAAGGGGGTGATGAGGGCTGTGGCAAGGCTGTACAAAAGATATGTCCTTTCCAGGGAGGTGACATATGAGAAATGAGAATGTGAGGGGCAGAGGTGGTGGATGAGTCAAAGATGCCAGATGATGGAGGTGAGTAAAGTTGTATGTATAACTCAGACTTGCTGGACCCTTGAAAGAAAAGCTTTTCTGAGAAAACTATCTTTGAGTCTCTTGTCTAATCCTTCCACGTTGAATGTCAGGAATATTCACAAGGAAATAAAGAACTATTACTTACTTCCCATACCCCTAGGTTTCCTATTGTAGCTAAGATTCCCTCTCTTTTTAGACTCCTTGGTATTCCTACATCCACTGGATTGGTTATTAAAAACTTGGATTCTGGTTCTAGGTGTTATTTAGATTAAAAAAAAATTGGAGAAAGCTTCTAAGAATGCAGAAATAAACATTTACGAAGATAATGATGGGCTTTAACCATTATCTGAATGAATCAAATATGGAAATTTTGGAAATAGGAGTATATTAAGAGGGTCTTAAGAAGATTTTCTCTGATTGCATCAATGACATTTATGAAGTCATTTGAAGACACTTATGAAGTACTATTAATGGGTGCAAATATAGTCACTAACCAAAGTGTCTTGTGTATTGGGAAACTGAATAAATTCTTCTAAATAAAAATGATCAACAGTTTTGATTGTTTAAAACAGTCATCAATGGGAACCCTGAGGAAGAATTTTTTTTTAAATGGTCTTTTTCTGTACATACGCTTTAGAAAGAAACATTTTCCAAGTTGAATGTCCAGAAATTAATATCAAAGGCAGCAAATTAAATCTCTATGTCAACAGACTTACCTGTTTCCCTATTAACCATGATTTTCAGAGGCACTACTAACTTTTAAGTCAATTTCTATTCTTTTTGGAGGATGCTAAGATGATAATTTTGTGTTTTTAAATAAAAATAGTCAAAACTAAATTTGAAACACAGTTTAGTTCCATTTCAAATTGTATAATGACTTCCCTTTTCCTCCTCCAAGGCAAGTCATAAGAGTTAATGTCTGTTTACAAGAATATCACAACCTGATGTGTAATGCCGAATTCCTCTGACTAGAGGAGAGTATGAATTGTGGTTCTGAGGAGTTGGAATATTTTAAATTTAGAGCTCTAGATTGATTTTTGCTAGTTACTATAGCTAATGCTTCAGCAATAGCAGGAATTTTTAATAATTCTGTCCATGAGGAAGCAGGTCCTACAATCTGCTCTTCAACTCACTGGTTTCTGTGATGACTACTAGCAACAGGACCTGTTAAACTAGGTCAGACTCTAGACCAAGTTTATTGACTGACTCCATACAGATGTGTCACTCTCAGAAGAGAATGAAGGCAAGTGATGAGCCCCCCTTGTGTCTTAGGTTCCCTTCCAATTGATTCTTTGTTTGGATGACCAGAAGTTCTCAACATGCTGGAGTCAAATCGATCCAAGTCTCCCTAGTCACAAGCCATCCCATGCTCTTCCCTAGACCTCTGACACATTACCTTTTGCATACTGCTCTCTTACTATGCCCAGGCTCTCTCCCTTCAGCTATTCCCTTGCTATGTTCCTCTCCTCTGCCACATTTGTACGTTCTTCCTTTCCTCTAATACTTGGCTCAAGTCCTTTAACCATCCTTGTCTACAGTGACCTCTTGGCCTCTCAGCCTCACAAGGGCAATAACCTGAAATGTCCTGGAGACCTCCTTGTCCTTTCATGTGTGTATGTCTTATCTCTCCAGCTAGATGGTACCTAAGCTCTTTTGGGCAGGCTTTGGGACCCCCTAGAGTCCCAAGTACAGGGTTGAATGAACATACAGTAGGCCCTCAAGTATCTGTAGGCAGGATCATGTGACTGACACCTCACAGGAAAAAATAGACCACGACAATGTCAGATTACACAGACACATATTTGCAAAATGAATAGGCCAGATGTGCTCTTTGATATCCTAAGACTAAAATCCTGTTGTTATCTTCAGTATATTCCTGTCTCTAGGGAAACTCCTGTAGGCAATTTGGCTTGGACAGTTAGGGTTTAGAAACCAGTGCCCAACACAGTCACTGAAGACAAATAGAAACAAGGTAGTCATAAAGTTTAGTAGGCTGTTATATTCATGTAGAATATGACCCTATGTGTGCAGACAATGTGGGAGAGTTGCAATTCCAGACCAAGTTTAGGAACACCTGGAAGGTCACAGGCAGTGTCCAGAAAGAGAGCCAAGGAAGGGGCTCCGTCTTGTAGCAAGAATGTTCCTCACCACATATGGACTCTTTAGTGCTTCTCCTTCCATATACCCCATGTTGTTCCTAAGAATACATTCCAGGAGCCTTTCCAGGAGTGGAAAAGACAGGCTCCCATATGTCAAAATGAGCTCAGTCAACCCTTGGGCCACTATACTCTCTTATAGGAGTAAAGACAGTAAATGAAAAACAAACAAAACAATCCCCAAAACAACAACAAAATGTCTATTTCTCCCCCAAGAAGGAGCTCTCTTTTTTTTTGAGAGATTTGTACTCTATAGATGGAAGAACCAGCTGAATCCAAAAAAGTCAGAGATTTTTCCAAAGCAGTCAATTTCTAGGTTAGAGACCAAGTTCCGGAACGTAAAAATTATCTGGCAACAACACTACCTTCATGGTTGTGAGGAAATACAACTGATATCTAAACAGCTGATATAGTAACTTTGTCCTCTTACCTCTGTGTCCCTTTCCCTCCGATGATATATGGTCATATTAATTTGGGAGAAAATTCACTCCGCTAAATATAAAGAGATAATTTTGGATACTGGTTTGGTAGGAGGAGGCAGTGATAAGGTGGGTTGAAAGGAAAGAAGGGATGGAGTAAATTCCTGGGTATAGGCCTGCCCCATCCCCACCTTGTGGAGCTAGTTCCCCAGTCTGGGTGGTTATGGCACAAGGAGGCATATGGAAGCCAGTCAATGTTCCTAAGGCATTTGTTTGGCTTTGCCAGTCCCAGCCTAGTCTGGTCCGCTCCCCTTGCATGTGGACTGGAGAGAGGGACTCACCACAGGTTGAGCATTTTCAGGCAGCTACAGAGTATGTAAAGAGAAAAACACAGAAAGGAAGAAAGAGAGAAAGAGAGAGATATTAGTCCACAGAGGTGAGATGGAAGCGACTCCCTGTGAGCCATGCAAACATGCAGTATGTGTCTGTGTTTAGTTTCTTCCTCTGTCAAGGTAGGGTGAGTAGGCCCAGGCCACTTGGTCCCCACATTAAAGTGGAGGGAGCAGGAGCCCAACAGAAGCATCAAGGTGTGAGCTGGATCTCAGGGGTAAGGCAAAACAGAAAGAGCTGATGGGAACCCCAGGGTGGGCTTTCCTGGGCAACTTCCAGGAAAGCAGCAGATGAAAGAGCAAATGACCCTGCCTGTAAGAACTCAATCAATCACCAAGGGCAAGCCATTTTGGTTTCCACATGAAGTCTTACTGTGTAAGCTAACAGTTAAGCTAACCCTCCTAACTATTTTGAGGGAAAAAGAAGTCTCTAGCTTTTGTGTAAGTCCAACATGCCTGACCAAAGCAGCTAGCAGTTGTCTCTTCCTCTAGAAAGGGAGAAAAGGTTTTAAGAGACACTTTATCTTATTAGAAGAGGAATCAGAGGGAGGAAGGTCATAGCTCTGGATTAAGGTATAACTACTAGAGAAGGGCTGAAAGTCTAATCCTGTCAATTCTCAGGAGAAATGAGGTTCACTTTTGTTAAGTGATAGCTAAAGTCTGGATAACCAAAAATTCCTGTGTTCTTACTACAACAAAAATCGATCAAAAAGCTGCCTAGCCTCACCATACTTAAACAAGGACATGTGTCCTATAGCTAGAGAAAAAGGGAAGTCAGATGTTCATTTTGTACGTAGAACAAAAACCAAGACCCTGTAATTTCTTTCCACCTTCACACAAAACAAGCTGGGTGAGGAACCCAAAATCAAAAGCTTGGAAGTGAAGGTTCATGTAGTCTCCCCAGTACCCGAGTTAGTCTCAATATAGCCAAAAGCCCCCTCTACCCCACAGGCAGGCTGTAGGAACAAATGGCATCACAGCTGTGAGCAATGAGGGGCTGTTGGGAAAGCCTCAAGCTTCTCTGGCTGTGACTTCTTCCTGTGAAAATGATGAAGCAGGTGAACACATGGCTACCCTTTCCCTGCCCCCGTACACATAGAAGGCCAAGAAGAATAACACATGGTGAGGCCCTGACAATTCCCTGGGCAAGATGGATTGCGAGCTCGTGAAATCAGTAGGAGACTCAGCATACAAAACACTCTAAGCCACGAGCTTTTGGATGGCATTTGGTCAAATACAAGTGTTCCCCTCTGGTTTCTACACCTTTCAGAAGGTCTGAACCCAGAGCTAGAGACACAATTGTCCTTTTTGCTAAATGGGAAGACTTTAAACTCTCTTTACATTCTAGAGTTTAGATTATACCAGAACAGAATATACCAGGTTGAAGTCTCTTTGTGTGAATGGGTCCCTATCTTACACACAGAACACAAACACCACACTCACATACACAATTAGTGCACACATTTACCAAAATGAAATGAGATGAATGGGTTCAAAAAAGAAACCTATATAGGGTGCATCATAAGACTAAAGTCCATTCGATCTTGATATTCAAAGTATAATACTAAATCCAGAGCTATACTTCTAGCCTTCAAGGTAATAGCCACAAAAGAGAACTGGGAGTGGGGTAAGGGTAGAAATGGGTATAGCTATTTTTCAAGCCCAGACAATGTTTAGGTCAGATCATGCTCAGTGCAGTGGTTCCCAACCTTGGCTACACATTAGAACTACCTGAACTGTTAAAATTCTTGATGCACAGGCCACACCTCAATAAGTTAAATCAAAATATCTGGGGCCAGACTCAGGCATTTGTATTTTCTAACATACCCCAGGTGACTCCAAAGTTCAGCCGAGGTTGAGAGCCAAGAGGGTGAGAGTAACATACTGTTTATTTAAGAGAATATAGTTTTGTCATGGAAACAGAAAAGCTGTCAGCACCATTAACATCTCCAAAGTCCCTGAGAATAGGGAGGATATTTCCTTACTAAAATGGTCTCTTCCTGGCATAACCAGCATCCCCCCCCACCTTATGTATCAGTGCCTCATATAAGCTGGGAGAAGAGCATTTGAAGCTGCCTACAGTCAGTGAAGGCTTGACAGGAGAGAGTCCAAGTCATCCTCAGCTACTTTTTATCTATTGGGTAGGAATCTTCAAGCCCTGGCGTTCCAAGGAAAGGACCTCTTGAAGACAAAATGAGCTCATCAAATAGATGCTCAGGAGAGCAGGGGACTGGGCAGGGGCACAGCCATGTAAAGTGAATCTGGAAGAAAGAAGCAGCAGCTCTTGGCTGTCTACTCAATGACTCACACCCAGAGGTGTAAGCATGTTCTGGCTCGTATTTCGGCTATCTGGGGTTTCAGGAGACCACTTAGGGCACAGTATCACCATAAAAATGTTCCCTGCTTCAGAGAAGAAGACACATGGATATCCTGAATATTCTCAAAGGGCTTACAGGAAAGGTCATTCATATCAGGGTTGGCAGCAGTTACTGACTGATGATGTCTCTCCCTACCTGAGGTCTTCTTAGAGTTTGAGTCTAGATCTGAATTTGGGATGGGTAAAAAAGGGAAAGAAGTGGTAGAAATGCTGTTTTTGCAGTAGAATCAGCAGTTATTTCACCTTCCACCTCAGATTCTAAGAGTTTAAACACAGACCATGCACAGAGCACCAAGGGGCTGGTGGTATGGGCAGACATACACATGCAAGAAAAGCAGAAAAGGGCATGAGGGCAACCTCCTCACTCTCTTGGGATGAGTGTCACTTCCTTTTCTGCCTAATACCCTCTTACAGGTGCAGACTATTTTTCTTGTCTGACTTATTTAGTTTCTCTGAATCCAAAATCATTTGAGAGTGAACAAAATGGCCCTGAAACCCTTGTTCCAGGACTGTACACCCAGTTGTTAGCCCACAACCAGCAATCAAACGCCATTCAGCATGGCCCATGGTTTAACAGAAGATTTTTCTCTGTATTCCATAGAGAGCAAGAAGCTTCACGGCCCCAAGAGGCTCATAGCTACTATCTGTTGTAGCCCTGATAACATGATTATTTTAGTTCACTATATCTTTTGCCCCATGTGGACTAGAAAAATATGACTATCCTCCCTGGAATCACAACTAAAGAAGGGGAACAGCAGCCTTAAGGTACCATGCAAACCAAAATGGTCAAAGGAAGAAAGCTGTGGACACAAGCATGAGGAATCTAGTCTGAAATGAGCAGCACACAGAGAAGAAGAGACAGAAAAGATTTTTTAACTTATGACTTAAGAGCCCCCTTGAAAGATGAACGTACTTAGCTTCCTCCACTACCTCCACCTCGGCATGAGCTGTGATTGGTGCATTGGAGTGGGCTCCCGTGGGGTCATCGACATTCAGCTCTCCATTGGTTGAGCTAACCACCTGAAACAGAAAGACAGAGTGTGACAGGTACATGGCAATAAGAGCCTCCTGCCAGCGCCAGAGAGGGTCACTAAGGGAAATCTAGTCTCTAACCTAGGCACTAGCCAGGCAGTGTCTGTAATATTTGTTTCCTGGATTAAGGGACTAACTGTCCTAATTTAGGGAAGGTTCCCAGACACACATCATGTAAGAACAATAAATTCAATGATGTAATCATATAATGATGACAACTTCCATAATGAATGCCTACTCTGTGTCAGGCACTCTGCTACATTGTATGTGTGTGCATGTGTGTATCTGCGTGTGTGTAAATTCAATCCTCACAAAAACCCTATGAAATCAGTCTTGTAAAAAGGTCTATAAAAGATGGAAACACTAAGAAATGACCTTACCAAGGTATAGAGTTAGGGTCTATGGACGTCCATGAGGGAAGCTTGTTCTAAACATATAGATACTTTCATACTGCAAAAATGTACACAGTACTTTACTAAATTAAAAATAACTGCATAGCTGACTTCTAAAGGTAAAAGCACTTTGTTCCCTTTAATGAGATGGGTAAATTCTATTCCTCTGTTTATTATGCTATAGAGACTTGGTGATGATGTTAAAAAAAATTCTTTTTTTTTTAAATGCAATTATGCTTGGATAAAAAAAATTCTAAAAAGGAAACCAATGGTGGGCACCAGAAACTATAAACAATCACACTTTCCTTCAAAAATTTCTTCTTGGCTTTGACCATTGGTTTGAAGTTACTCAAATAACAAAACTGCCACCTCTCCGGTGAGAGGGAAGATGAAACACTTTCCCTTGGAAAACCAGTCTTATTTCAACGTCCTTTATTTCAGGTTCATTGTCATCCCACTTCTCACTGATGGTCCCCAAAATGTAAGTGAAGGCTCTCACTCCTGTCATCTGGTTAATGTGGACCCGATCAGGCTTCTCTTGCTTGTATAGCTGCTTCTGCCACCTGGTTTCATTTCCAGCACACAATTCCCGTTTATGTGGGTGCTGGGAAGTGGGAAAAGGGACCCCGTTGCTGGACAAACCACTCTGCTGTTAAAGACCTTGGCTGAAACATGGGAGAGAACCACAAAATAGGATAAATGGTTCGGATATAATATGCCCTTGGGTAAGTAATTTCGTCTATTTGAGACTGTTTCTTACAGGTTGATGAGAGAATTATGTATGTATAAGGCAGTGTCTGGTACAATACCTGGTACATAATAATGGAGGCAGCATAGCACAGTAAATAAGAACTGGGCTCTAGAGTCAATCATCTCTGGGTTTGAACCCCAGCTTCACCACTTACTTGCTGTGGATTCTTGGGCAACAGCCACAGAAATCGCTTAGCCCAGTGCCAATGATACATGGTAATGGCTCAATATTCATCTTACTGTTATTCTCCCTCCATTAAATGTTTATTCTTATCTCCCTCTACCTCTGGGGTCCTCACCAGCAGTTAATCTGCAAAAATTTCCTGAATAGTCATAAAAAGGAATGTAGGAGTAAATGTTTAATACAAGTAGCCTTTGGGGCAGACAGGGTGAATACTACTTACTAGTAATCTATATCCACCATTACTTCTAAACCAGAAATAATTGCTGTTCTTATTAATAACACATGCTTTTAAAAATATTAAAACAATGCTGTACATTTAGTGAAAAAATGTATAACACTGAATTTGTACTTGCCCGAGGAATATCCAAATTTCTGCTAGTGATCAAATTCAGCATCTTAATGGAACAACTTGACCTTATTTTTCTCCTGACATGATATAATAAATACCATACAATATAGTATTCTTGCCCCCCAAAATTAAAGTTTTATCTGAATCTAATCATGATAAACAAATCCAAAATGTGGGATATTCTATAGGACAACTAGGCTGGACTACTCAAAAAAGCCTTTCTTTAAATATTAAAAAAAAAAACATGGAGAGATTGTTATAGATTAAAAGGATTAAAAGAGACTAAGAAATAGGCCAGGCTTGGTGGCTCACGCCTATAATCCTAGCACTTTGAGAGGCTGAGATGGGAGGATCACTTGAGGCCAGGACTCCCAGACCATCCTGAGTGACATAACGAGATCTCATCTCTACAAAAAATAGAAAAATTAGGTGGGCATGGTGGCATGTGCCTGCAGTCTCAGCCACTGAGGAGGCTAAGGCAGGAGGATCACCTGAATTCAGGAGTTTGAGGTTGCAGTGAGATATGATGATGCCACTGTACCTGAGCCTAGGCAACAGAGACAGATCCTGACTTAATTAAAAAAAGAGAGAGAGAGAGAGAGAGAGAGAGAGAGAGAGAGAGACTAAGAAATTGAAAGAGATTGAAGAGGCCTAACAACCAACACGATGCAAGAACAATGTTTAGATCCTGGACACTACAGTATTAATTTTGGGGGCAACTGGAATTAGGGAAAATGTGATATGGAGTGTATATTAGACATTATGGAATTAATTTTCTCAGATAATGACAATGGTCTTATTGTGATTACATGACAGAATGTTTTTATTCTTAGGAGATGCAGGATGAAGTATTTTGGGATAAGGTGTAATGATATTTGCAACTTTCTTTCATATGGGTTGGCAAGGAAACACACACACACACACACACACACTCACACAAAGAATTAAAGCAAATATGGCAAAATCTTATTAGTTAATGTAGGTGAAGGATATACAGGGGTTCATTGCATTTCCCTCCCAATTTTTCTGCAGATTTGAAATTTTCAAAATTTGGGAAAAAATAGCAGAAACAAAAAGTTGAGGAGAGAAGGTTTACAGATTGGAGAACCACAGTTCCTCGTTCTAATGCTATCCTGTTAATTTCCTCAGTCTTAACATTTGCTTCTTGTGGATATATTCTGGCTGCACACTAATGATAATACTGGTAAGTTCATTCTGTGAACACAAAGGTTACAGGAGAAATCATAGTAAGTTTCTTAATGAACAATTCAGGAACTAGACAAGATGTTTAATTAAATGTCTTGGCTTCTAACTGACATGAATGAAGCATTAGGAAGCAACACCACTGAGAATTACCTGGTCAATTTGGGTCATGGTGCCCGCTCACAGCGTTTTACATGTCTCATACTTTCTAATTTCCCCTTGCTATGAATTGCCACTTGGGCCACAAGCAATGTCCTTGGGCAATCTAAGGGAAGAGGTTATCCCCGTTTTACAGACTAGATATCTTGCCTGTATCAATGAGCATCTGGTCTCAAATGAATCAGGCCCAAATGGGAACCTTGCCACCAGTTCTCTACCTGTAAACTATACCTAAAACATGTCTAGGACTCTTAATAGCTACAAACCTGGGCTTTTATACCATCTGCTTAATTATTTCAGGTTGGAGGAACAGTTTCTCAAACCACTGAAATGCTGTCTGGATGTGCAGTAAAACAAATACTAGTGTAAGTGACAGAAGAGCTAGATCGCAGGCCTACCTTATCATCGACATCCTCTGTGAGCCCTGTTTTCTAATTCTGTAAGACAGGGCCAATAACATTCATCCTATCTACCTCATAATTACTGTGGCAGGTAAATACAATGATATCTAGGAAGGTGGTGAAAAATTGTAAAGAACCTCATGCATGAATGAATTATTGACATTTTAAACAATATCACTGTTACACTTTTTCTATTGAATTTTTAGTATAACTTCATCACAAAAAATAAGCTTCATTACAAAAAATAAATTTTATTTACACAAATGAAATATTGACATTTATTTTGGTTTAATTACTATTAAAATTAATTCCACATTTCTCTAGCTCTATCACCCAAGACCAAAGTAATTAATATCTTAAAGGCCTGCTTGTAAGAAAGACTAAGGTGAAGTACTATTTTGACCTTTAGTCCTTAATAATGATAATATCCTTTTTAGGAGTCTCAAAAATTTAAGCTATTAGTCCCATTTTTCAAAACGTCACCATAAGGAAAATTCGCAGTTGTGTACCAAAGAAAACAGTACTTTAGTTGATATGTCATTCTTAAGTATTATACCCTTGCTTAGACCTGGAAATTCCCTATACATTTTAATTTAAACAACTTTAGAATAATCTTTTTGAAAAAAAAAATAGTCTTGTTCAACTTTGGCCTTCCACATGTAAAAGATCTATGGAAATACTGAAAAAATGGGAATCAAGGGGGTCTGCCTGTTAAATAGGTTGGAACAGGGCTGGGCATGGTGGTTCATGCCTGTAATTGTAGCACTCTGGGAGACTGAGGTGGGAGGATTGCTTGAGTTCGGGAGTTTGAGACCAGCCTGAAGCAAGAGTGAGACCTCGTTTCTACCAAAAATAGAAAAAATCAGCCGGGCAAGGTAGTGCACACCCAGCTACTTGGGAGGCTGAGGCAGGAGGATCACTTGAGGCCAGGAGTTTGAGGTTGCAGTAAGCTAGGATGATGCCAGTACACTCTAGGTGGGGCGACAGAGCAAGACTCTGTCTCAAAAAAAAAAAAAAAAAAAAAAGGCTAGGAACAGGAACATGCATGTGTCTTATACAGAGCAAACTTTTCTCATCTTGGCATTCTGCACTCACTCCCAGGGTCATGGTATCTGCAGGCCATCTAGGTTAGGCCAAGTATGATTTCACAAAATTATCTTTGGAAAGTGAGACAACTCAGAAATATGGGGACATTGGTTGTGCTAGAGAGGTATTGCTGATTTGGTTTGCAAAAAGTACAACCTTTACAAGTTTACAAAAATTGGGGCTAAAATAGTTTAAGTCCGAAGAGGTAAATGTAATGAGGAGTAGCAGAGCTGGACGTATTAGGTAAATGGTACAATTGCCTGTCCTCTATCCAAGTGCCGAAGAAGCTGGCAGAACTTAGCTTATAAGGAGTAGAGGGAGGTTGCATTTTTCAAACGTGCTGCCAGAGACACTCTAATTGGCTCCAATTGCAATCAAAAGACAACACCTCACAGTGGACAGTAGGAAATACTGTCCAAATGAGCACCCCTATGTTCTAGGTACATAACTCTAATAGACTAAACTGCTTAGATATACCTATGAGGTGTGTTCCTTTTAAAATTATTTATCTTTTTTTCTAATTACAAAATAAACATGTTTATTATTTCTAAAAATTAGAATATTAAAAAAGACAACATAAAAAGTACAAGTTTCCAGTAACATCATCACATGCAAGCGGCTAGTAGGAAATCCAGTACATGTTTCTCTAGAGCAAGGGTGGACAAAGTATTTCCATAAAGCACCAGTAAATATTTTAGGCTTTGAAGGCCATATAATCTCTGTTGAAATTACTCAACCCTGACATTGGTAGCATGAAAGCAGCCATAAGCAATATGTAAACAAATGAGCATTGCAGTGTTCCAACAAAACTTTATTTACAAAAACAGGCAGGCAATGAGATTTGGGCCATTGGCTGTGTTTGCCCCCTGACTCTACATTGTTTCTTTCTTTGTTTCTTCTTTTTTTTTTGAGACAGAGTCTCGCTCTGTTGCCGTGGCTAGAGTGCAGTGACATCATCGTCATCATAGCTCACTGCAACCTCAAACTCCTGAGATCAAGGTGATCCTCCTCCCTCAGCCTAACCAGTAGCTGGGACTATAGGCATGTGCCATCACACCCAACTAATTTTTCTATTTTTTGTAGAGACGGGGTCTGGCTCTTGCTCCGGCTGGTCTCAAACTCCAGATCTCAAGTGATCTTCCTGCCTTGGCCTTCCGGAGTGCTAGGATTATAGGCATGAGCCACAGCACCCAGCCCATTGTTTCTTTTTTTCTCTGCATACACTATCATGCATGTATGTGTGTTCTCACATACATATTTAAATGAAAATAAATAAAAATGGGGCCAAATTTTATATACTGCTTTGCAACTTCTTTTCATAATATATCTTGGACATTTTCTCATAACACCTAGAGATCTATGTCTCAAGTGTATGAAAATACTATATTTGTTTAGTTAATGCTAAACTGATTAACATTTAATTGCCTCTGATTTTCTAGTATTATAAAGAAGCTGGCAATAAACATTCTAGAACTACACAGTCCATTATAATAGTTACTAGCCACGTGTGGCTACTGAGCACCTGAAATGAGGCTAATACAAATTTTCTGTAACTATAAAATACACACTAGATTTTAAAGACATAGTAAAAAAAAAGGTAAAATATCTCATTAATATTCTTTGTTTACTACATAATAAAATACTTTAGACATATTGGGTTAAATAAAATATATTATTAAAATTAGTTTCACTTGTTTCTTTTCTAAAGTAGCTACTAGAAAATCTAAAATTATAAATGTGATTCATTTATTTTGGCAGCACTATTCTAGAACATGTATCTTTAGGTATATGTGCATTTCTGAGGCACATTTATCTGAAACTAAATTCACTGAATTAAAAGCATACATAATGGCCAGGCACGGTGGCTCATGCCTGTAATCCTAGCACTCTGGGAGACTGAGGCAGGAGGATCACTTGAGCTCAGGAGTTCCAGACCAGTCTGGGAAAGAGCAAGACACCATCTCTACCAAAAATAGAAAAAAAAAGTAGCCAGGCACAGTGGCGCGTTCTTGTAGTCCCAGCTACTGGGGAGGCTGAGGCAGGAGGATCGCTTGAGCCTAGGAGACTGAGGTTGCAGTGAGCTATGATGATGTCACTGCACTCCACCCAGGGCAACAGAGTGATATTCTGTTTCAAGAAAAAAAAAAAAAAAGTATAGATATTTAAAATTCTTTGCATGTGACTATTTTCTCTTTCTGGAAGCCTGAAGAATCTTCTCTTTGTGCTCACCATTCTGAAATTTCACAACGATGTACCTTGGTGTGTTCTATCATCCATTATGCTGGGTATTCAGTTGGATCTGGAAACAAGTGTCTGAATATTGGGAAATTATTTTGCTAATGATTTCCTCGCCTCTATGTTCTCTGTTCTTTCTCTGGAATTCCTATTACTTAGCAATTGGACTTCCTGGACTCGCCTCAAATCTTCTTATATTGTTTTCTCCTACTTTTCACCTCTTTGTCTCTTTGCTTTACTTTCCTTTTTTGAGACAGAGTCTTGCTCTGTTGCCTGAGCTAGAGTGCAGTGGTGTCACCATAGCTCAACGCAACCTCAAATTCCTGGGCTCAAGTGATCCTGCTGCCTCAGCCTCCTGAGTAGCTGGGACTACAGGAGTGTGCCACCAAGGCTGGCTGATTTTTCTATTTTTTGTAGAGACAGGGTCTCATTATATTGCTCAGGCTGGTTTCAAAGTCCTGGCCTCAAGCAATCCTCTGCCTCCCAAAGTGCTAGGATTCCAAGTGTGAGGCACTGTGCTCAGCGGTTCTTTGCTTTACTTTCCTCAACCCTTATATTCCAAACTAGTAAGTTTTAGATTTTTGTTTACTATATTTACAATATCCAAGAACTCTTTTTTTGTTATTGTTTCTGGGATATTCGTTTTTTTTAAACATTGCTGTTATTGTTTGCTCTAGTCTCTTTCTTTCTTTCTTTTTTTTTTTTTTTGAGACAGAGTCTCACTTTGTTGCCCAGGCTAGAGTGAGTGCCGTGGCATCAGCCTAGCTCACAGCAACCTCAAACTCCTGGGCTTAAGCGATCCTACTGCCTCAGCCTCCCGGGTAGCTGGGACTACAGGCATGCACCACCATGCCCGGCTAATTTTTTGCTGTATATATTTTTAGTTGGCCAGATAATTTCTTTCTATTTTTAGTAGAGACGGGGTCTCACTCAGGCTGGTCTCGAACTTCTGACCTCGAGCGATCCACCCGCCTTGGCCTCCCAGAGTGCTAGGATTACAGGCGTGAGCCACCGCGCCCGGCCCTAGTCTCTTTCTTATTAAAGGCTTTCCTCAGAAATCTGATAATCTTTGATTATTCATATCTTTTCCTTTTTTGTTTTTTAGGTCTAAGTCACCCTACCTAATGTCTGCTCATATTTAAAAGTGGGGGACTACACAGTTAATTGGCACTGTGAAAACCACTGGGTCTTGTCAACTATGGAATACACTGTAGGATGATCTGGCTGGACCATTTCATTGGGGAAACCCTGTTGTCAACATCCTTAAATGTTTCCTGTTGGGCTCGTCAGATTTCCAAAAGCATACTGTTTCAATCTCTTGCCTGACAGTACAGATCCGGCTATCAGCATTCTAAAGCCCTAAATGGGAAAAGCAGGCAGTAAGTATACATACATTCACTTAATCTCCCTCTTTTCAGTAGTATCCTGCCTCCAACTATACCTCATACCCCCTAGTCCAGAGACCCTCTGTGTTGCCCCCCCCCAAGAGAAAAAAAATCTTTGGTCTTTTCGGAGACAGGACAGCATCTAGAGATCTATGGCTTTCTAAATAAACTTGCAACCAATCTCCCTTATTTTAGTATATGTTCCTCTGCCCCTTCTTTACTTATAGAAGGCCAATTCTTGAGCCTTTTGGGAATTCCCCAGTGTAAACAGACTTAATTCTCAGCATTTCCTTCTACTGGCTCAGGATTTAGTTTTCTTGGGACTCCTAAGTCATTTAATAACAGCTTCAAACAGTTTGTTGCGGTTGCCTTCTCTTCTGTTTTCTGCATCCTTATGTGGAACTGTGCCTTAATAAAAATTTCTTTATCATTATTTTAATGTTGTTTCAGGAGGGAGTGAAAGTAGACACGTGTGTCCAATCCATCATTTTTACCTAGATGTTCCTATGAGGTTTTTATAGGGACAAAGCTATCTCCCAACTTCTTGTGAATAACAAAATCTTTCAGTAAATCACTCCTTGTAAAAGCATATCATAGATAATCCAGCCTATAAAGATGCATTTTTTACATACAAAAGGCCTGTCTGCACCTTTATAAGAATTTATGTTTGGTAGCTCTGGGTTCACTTGTGTGCCTCAACTGGTAGTATCACTTACCAGTATGAGAAAACAGTCACATGGAAGAAAAGTTAAGAGATACAAGATGTTCTTAATACTAAACAGAGAAGAGAGATTTAAGACAGCCTAAATGAAATCAGAAATAATTTTCTGGCTGGGTGCGGTGGCTCATGCCTGTAATCCCACCACTGTGGGAGGCCAAGGTGAGAGGACTGCTTGAAGCCAGGAGTTGGAGACCAGCCTCGTCAAATTGTGAGACCCGGTCTCTACAAAAAAAAAAAATTATCCAGGTATGGCGATGCGTGCCTCTAGCCCTAGCTACTGAGGCTGAGGCTAAAGGGTCACTTGAGCCCAGGAATTTGGGATTACAATGAGCTATGATCTTGCCACTGCATTCCAGTCTGGGTAACAGAGCAAGACCCTGTCTCTTAAAAAAAAAAAAAAAAAATTCTAAGACTGTACTTATGCCAGCATTAAAAAATGAAATAGCCCAACTTTCTGGGTACCCACTCAGAAACGGTTGACTTATGGCAATTAACATTCTCAGCTTAACATGTACTAAGGCATATATCATCATGGAATGAGTTATATATGCAGTCCTTTAGACCTCTAATTAAAAAATACTTATTTTGTATGTTTCAATATAGTCCATTAGACTTGTCACTAATACACTCTTACTGTGATGTTATTTTTATGGTTTATCATAAATAAATCAAGGTAGTAGGACTAGGTTAACCAGAAATCAGTATCAGAAATCATATAGATGTTTCTTAGTCAAGGAGAACGACAAGCAATCATCTCAACAAATGACTTTTACCCAAGTTCACCTAGGCAGAAAATCAGCACAGATATTCAGTTAACTATAGAAGCAGCTCACCCTTGCTGTAAGTTTCCATTCTAAAGGAACCCAAGTTTCAGAAGCAAGCCAACATTCCACCAGCCAACCTGGAAGGCCAGAAAAAGGCAATAAAGGCAGTAAGTACCTGCACTGATCCCCCATGGCGATCTGCAGCCAAGTGAGACGTCAGGTATGAGGTATTGGTCTGCCGGCTGGGCTGGATTTCCCACTCTCCTCGGCGCTCTGACGATGCAGTCTGCTCAGGCATTAGGAAGCATGAGAGCAAGATATGGAAGGAAAGGTGAAGCAACCAGCAGCAGACAATTACAAAATCAAGTACAGTAGTGTCCCTGTAGGTTTTCTTTTTGTTTTGGATTTTAAACTAACAACCGCTGCAAAGCACTGAGAGAAAGTTAGTTTGGCTACTTTCACTTCAGCCTAAAGAGCCAATACATAAACCTACAGCACACCATCCTCACCCATACTCAGAAAAACAAAATGACCAAAAGTGGCGGGGGGAATACCAAAAATTGGAATCATCTTTTAGTTTCCATATTAGTAAAATTTCAGTAGCCAATAAGCATATCGAATTCAGAATGTTAAGACTGTTGGACAAAGGAACAGTCATAAATCAACTCACTGATTAAAGATCTCTTTTTTTTAATTTTTTTTAATTTTTTTTTTTGAGACAGAGTCTCACTCTGTTGCCTGGGATAGACAGCCGTGGCATCAGCTTAGTTAGCTCACAGCAACCTCAAACTCCTGGGCTCAAGCGATCCTTCTTCCTTAGCCTCCCAAGTAGCTGGGACTACAGGCATGTGCCACCATGCCCGGCTAATTTTTTCTATATATTTTTTAGTTGTCCAGCTAATTTTCTTTCTATTTTTAGTAGAGATGGGGTCTCGCTCTTGCTCAGGCTGGTCTCAAACTCCTGAGCTCAAACAATCCACCTGCCTCGGCCTCCCAGAGTGCTAGGATTACAGGCGTGAGCCACCGCGCCAGGCCAAGATCTATCTTAATAGACAGTAAATACAGAAAACTCCTGCATTAGGAGTTAATTTAATACGCCTTTTCCTTAAATAGTTAGGAGCCCACTACTTTCAACATTAACCTCCATGAGACTTTGTACCAAGATAAAACAAGCAGTGGCTGGAATAAACTTCCTTATTTAAAGGAATGAACCAAGTATCTCTTCAAAAACAGGTTCACATGTAAAGTACATGAAAAGATGGGGGGATAAAAGTAAGGCTACATTGTTTGCCTGGTTCCTCTAGCTTACAGCCTCTAGTCTGGAATTAGAAAAAGTTTACTTAGTGACACGACTACTATGAATTATTTTCTTCTAGAAAGAAAAAGGCAAATCTTTTCTCAGCAAAAGGAGGGCCTTCAGTTAAAAACCTCTTTGGATTCTGCTTTCACTTCTGCTATTATTCAGGCTCTCTTCATTTCTTCTTTACCTGTTTTTTAGATCTCATACTATTCTGATCTTGCTCATATGTGACTTTTGTTCTGAAGAATCTGTTTAGGTGCCTCTTCCCCTGTGCCAGATGGCTGAGGAGGTGTAAACATCATGATGCTCAGCTGTAACAGTCCTAAGGCTCTACAAAAATGAAAAATGAGTAGTTGGAGAGGCAGCAATGAGGGATTAGTAAATCAAATTTTAATTGCTGCTGATATAAACAGCAGCAGGGGTTGGGATGTGATATTGCTGCTCTGCATGAAAACCAGTAAGGACTCTATAAATCTTAGAAATGTTCACAGCTTTAAATGTTATATTTTATAAAAAAGGAAGAGCGAGGAAGTAATGGTTTGCGGCTCTATATTTACTTTCCCCTTTCAGTATCTTATTGACAAGAGTTGCTTAAAGCTCACCCATAAGTCACCAAAAAGGCATTTCCCATAAAAATCATAGCCTTGTACACCAGCTACAACTTACTCGTCTTTATTAATAGAATATGAAGTCACAGGGATAACAGTACTGTAAAGGATCCTGGCCATATTTTCTTTTTTTTTTTTTTGAGACAGAGTCTTGCTCTGTTGCCTGGGCTAGAGTGCCGTGGCGTCAGCCTAGCTCACAGCAACCTCAAACTCCTGGGCTCAAGCAATCCTACTGCCTCAGCCTCCCGAGTAGCTGGGACTACAGGCATGTACCAGCATGCCTGGCTAATTTTTTATATATATTTTTAATTGTCCGGCTAATTTCTTTCTATTTTTTGTATAGACGGGGTCTCGCTCTTGCTCAGGCTGCTCTCAAACTCCTGATCTTGAGACATCCTCCCGCCTCGGTCTCCCAGAGTGCTAGGATTACAGGCATGAGCCACCGTGCCTGGCCCATATTTTCCTTGATGTTCCTCAGGGAATAGGCATAATTATAAGAAGGCAGCTGTATTAACTTGCTTGCTATATAATCTTATAAATGAGGGGATTGGTTTTATACTGTTAGTCACATTAGAGAGAATCAAAGCTACCCAAAATATTGCCCCCATCCAATTATTTCTGCCAACAGAGCTTTGGATGTTTCATTTTCCAAAATCAGACTGTGATATATAACATAATCATACTATTTTATAAACTTATTGACAGTGTCCATATTTTCAGAGCCCTTAACCTCATTTATTGTGACTACTATAGATCTGAGAATAAATCTATTCTTCTTTTTACCTTTTTAACTTTTTTTTTTAGAGATAGACCCCAGCTCTCACTTTGTTGTCCAGTCTAGAGTGCAGTGGAGAGATCATAGCTCACTGTAACCTTGAATGCCTGGGCTCCAGTGATCCGCCTGAGTCTCTCGATTAGCTGGGACTAGTGGCATGCATTAGCACACCCAGCTAATTTTTAAATCTTTTTTGGGTAGAGACAGGGTCTCACTATGTTGCCCAGGCTGGTCTTGAATTCCTGGGCTCAACAGATCCTCCTGCCTCAGCCACCCAAAGTGCAGGGATTTACAGCATGAGCCACCCATGCCTGGCCTAGTCTTCTAATATAAGAATTACCTATAACTAAATCTATTAGTGATAACCTTTACAGTTCTCTCTAGAACTTTTTACTTGTAATATTTAAGCTCTTAAACTATTATATAGTACTGTCAGTTCTCCAAAAATTTAAATGCTTAAAAAATATCCAGACATTTGTAAGCCATTTAGTGTTGTTTTAAGCTCTATTATACATACTCAATATAATTACTTCTCTTATGAATGCTCTCTGTTTTTGCATTTGTTTTTAAGGCAGATAAAATTGAAGAAGGCTAGAAATGTACATTCATGTATACTCATAGGCTTTTCAGGTTAAGAAAGCCATGGACAGTTGATAAACCATTATTTCCATTTTTACTGAAATACACATCAGAACTCTGGTTTGATGCTACTGTCTGATTCATGGGGCTGTGTACTTGTTTATATTCATTCTAGCTAAATAAATAATTTGTTGGACAATTTAAGATTTTTGTTTAAATGAAAACAGCAAGACATTTTTCAAAGGCCTAAAAGTCACATTCTATCTCCATATTCAAAGCAATACTCTCTCTCTCTCTCTCTCACTCTCACTCTCTCTCTCTCTCTCTCTCTCTCTCTCTCTATATATATATATATATATATATATACATACATACATATATATATATTTTTGAGACAGAGTCTTGCTCTGTTGCCCACCCAGGCTAGAGTGCCGTGGCGTCAGCCTAGCTCATAGCAACCTCAAACTCCTGGGCTCAAGTGAATCTCCTGCCTCAGCCTCCCGAGTAGCTGGGACTACAGGCCTGCACCACTACACCTGGCTAATTTTTTCTATTTTGAGTAGAGATGGGGTCTTGCTCTTGATCAGGCTGGTTTCAAATTCCTGAGCTCAAGCAATCCTGCCTCGGCCTCCTAGAGTTCTGGGATTACAGGCGTGAGCCACTGTGCCCGGCCTACTCTATTTTTTAAAGAGAGAAAAATAAAGTTAACATTTTAGATTGCTTCATAAACGCTTTCACTATGACAAAGGGAAAACACACTACACCATACTACTGCCCGCCAATGCCTTCTATATCTGCTGAAAACAACAAAACCAAGTACAGAGGTGAACCGGAAGGGGGGGGGTGGTTGGTTATTATTAGGGCTACTGTTTTCTGGACTTTAAGGGCCTGGACTGCTATCTAGAGGATGATGGAGTAGAAAGAAAGGGCCATTTGCCAGTTTTAGAAACCAACAAAGTACCTAGGAGCTGGATGAAATTCAGGAATGTTGACAACTACAGTATTCTGCTAGAGCAACTTCCCCTGAAAGATACACTAGGCAACACCGTGTACACAGGTGTTATGATTAGGTCTGATCTGCACAGTAGCTAGTTAGACTAAGTAAATCACTGGAGAAGATCAGGATTCTCTTCCATTTCATTCTTCAAAGGAAACCCTTCATTTTTAAAGATTACTCATGCACATATATCTAACAAAATGGCACTCAAGGTCTTTGGGTAGAAAAGTCATTCAGCAAAGTCAATTTCTCTGCATTACTTGAAAGGCAGAGGTCCACACGGAGTGTGTAAGTCCCTAAAGGTAGCAGTAGGAATCTCAAGTAGTGGTAACTCCTTGGGGTGGGGAGTGCTTTAAAATCTTTAGTTGTGATAGCATTATCTGCCTGGAAATGCCTGGTTTACTATGCAGTAGGTGAATGTGTAAACAAGAAAGCAGTAATCCATAAATCAAAGGTAAAGCTAACAAAAAATATTGAAAACACAGAAAACTGGCAAAAAAGTAAAAACCACCACCTGAGCCTATGGCAGAAGAAAAAAATCTCTCCCAGCAATCATTTGGCAGGGATTAATGGACAGACAGGGGAGTGAGTGACATTAACAAGAGGGGAGGAAAACACAGTCTAAAAACATCTCAGATATCACCCCCATCTATGGCTTGAAAATTATTTCAAATTCTTTTTGGAGATAAAGCTACAGTTCTGAAGCAAAAGGAAGGCAAACATCTTTTCCTTTTCTTTCTTCTTTTCTTTTCTTAGACGGAGTCTCTCACTCTGTTGCTCAGGCTGGAGTACAGTGGCGTCAGCCTAGCTCACAGCAACCTCAAACTCCTAGGCTCAAGCTATTCTCCTGCCTCAGCCTCCCAAATAGCTGGGACTACAGGCTCCCACCACCACACCTGGCTAATTTTTTCCATCTTTAGTAGAGATGGTGTTTCACTCTTGCTCAGGCTGGTCTAGAATTCCTGAGCTCAAGTGATCGTCCCGCCTCGGCCTCCCAGAGTGTTAGGTTTATAGGCGTGAGCCACTGCACCCAGCCCAATTTAATTTGATTCTCAGAGGATGCAAGGGAATCTTTGCCAGGTAAAAATAAGCAGAACTATTAAAGTTTTTGTCCTCTTCCTGCTGGATGGCAAAGCAGAATTCTTTAGAGAGGAATCAGAGCCACTGAAAGATTTATCATCTTTGGAATTGGGAAAAGGCAAATATCAAGGGTGAAATGATAGAAAAGACTAACTCAATTGGGATCTTTCTGAATGGATCTAGCTTTTAGGAATATTTATTCCATCCAAATTCATGGTTTAATTATAATTCTCTAGTTAGGCAAAATTTGTGTTAAAAAATTGTTCTGGTATTAAAGTACATATCACAAAACAATACAAATAACAGAAATTTAAATTTTTAAAAGGTAGATCCAAATATGTGAGTTTAAATGCAGTCCTCTGGGAACCATATTTAGGATCTATAATTCCATCTATGAACCAAACAATACTCACTTCAATATACCTACAATCTAAACCAGCAAAGAAAAATTTTCCCAGAATTCAAGGAAAAAATATTCTCATTGTGATGGAGGAGAACTAATATGATTGTTTTAACTTTCTTTGCAGTAAAAGACTGCTGTGTTTTTTTACACTCCTCCCCCTTGAACAGACAATCCGGCCCTATTGTGGCAGCCAGAGGCAGAATGGCTCTTTGTAGAAATAGAAAACAAGTAGGGAAAAAATTTTTAAATTTATTTTTCCTTGAAGCTTAAATAAAATTCTGTATTATAAACAAATACCTGATTTCATCTATACCCTTCATTTGGCAGATAGATTGATTCATTCATTCAATTATTTATCAAGTGCCCATGACTCCAGACATTGATTTAGGTGTTAGGGATAAAGCAGTGAACAAAACAACAAAAATCTCTGCTCTTATAAGGCTTAAATTTGAGAAAGCCGAAGCCCCAAAAAGATTAAGTGTACTATGGCCCAAGTCTTGGGATAAGCTAAAACCAAGTTCTGAGCTCTTCTTTCTTTTCCTACTCTAAGTGTGGGACAAAACAGAGCTTGTTAATCCCAGGCTCACTTCTCTACAACACAGCTGATGGGTAGATTTACCCAGAATAAGGAGGCTCTTCAGGCATTATCATCCATAATTATTTCTGTGCCTTGACTCCCAAACATCTCTCTAGTTCTCTTTTGAGAGCCATTCTCTACCTGCTAGACCTTGCCAGTACTTCAAACTCAAGATGTATAAATTCAAACTTTAAACAAGTTCCTCCCCCAACTTTCCCATTTCTAGTAATAATACCACCTGTTTTCCAATTATCCAGGCTGAAAATCTCAGCAATAGCTTTGACTCATGCTTCTCCCTCAATCCTGACATTCATGTGGGCTGCCAATTCTGGTAGACTATATCTTTGTAGCATTTTACAATTCTATTTCATTTTTACTACTATAGCCCACCTAGGCTCCATTTACCTATCAAGGGAATTCACTGCCTTTTCATTGCTCTCCATGTTGGTTGCCACGCTACTACTATGTTCTGTGTCAAAAGATTTCTAAAGCAAAATTTCATTCACTCTTTTGATTAAAAACCTTTAGTCCCTATTCCTACTGAAATTAAGCACCAACTCTCCAGTCCAGCATTCTGGGAACTTCATCAGATGGCTCCAACCTATTTTCCCAGCCTTGTATCCTAGGACTCCTATATTCACATCTTTTCTATTCTATTCTATTTTTTGAGATAGCATCTTGTTCTGTTACCTGGGCTAGAGTGCAGCGGCATCATCATAGCTCACCATAACCAAAAAACTCTTGGGTTGAAGCAATCTTCCTGCCTCAGCGTCCCAAGTAGCTGGGACTGCAGACATGCATCACCATGCCCAGCCAATTTTTCTATATTTTGTAGAGATGGGGTCTCGTTATGTTGCTTAGGATGGTCTCAAGCTCCTGGCCACAGTGATCCTCCTGCCTCAGCCTCCCAAAGTGCTGGGATTACAGGTGTGAGCCACTGTGCCCAGCCACATCATCTATTTTGGAATATCAAACTAGATAAAACATTTGTTGTTGTTTATGTATTCTTTCTGCTTGGAATGCCTCTTCCATTTCCACTTAATTCTACTAAGAGCATTTCAAACACAGCTTCTCTCATCAAACTCTTTGTCATGCTTAGACTAGATGAAATATCTCCTTCTTCCAATCTCAAATGATAATAATTGCAACTTAGGATGTTTGTATGTTCTGCCTTGTGTTACAGTTATCTGGCTAGGTGGCTTATCTACTTGTCAGCTCTTTAAGGACAAGGACTCCCTACTTATTTTGGCATCCACAGGATATACTTTCACATAGCAAGTCCTCAGCTCAGGTTTACTGAGGCCAAGTTACTAAGAAAAGGTTAGCTGTTCCTAAAGTAAAGTCAATACCTTTCAATTTTTCTCAAGGAGAGATTGTATTTCTTCCTTTGCTGACTTTAAAATGAGAAAAGAATTAGTCTAGAAAATCATAGTGTTTTCAATTCCTAGAGTTATAAAAAGGAACATATTTGGTTGCAAATTTTCTTCAAAAACCAGTATTCCATGGTGTGTATATTGAAAAAAAAAGAGAGGACGTAAGAAAACCCTAAAGATGAAACAAAAATAATGAGACCACAGACTAAGATACTATAAAGGTTGAACAGACCCTAAAAATCCATTTACCCCAAGGCACAGTGCAAAAAGAATTTTACCCAGCAAGGATTCAGAATCCTGCTGGGAAGGAGGTATAAGATTTGCATGAATGTGGGGAAACTCCAATCCCTTAGCAGCCATGGGATACTAAAAACCCTAAAAGAAAAAATAAAATCAGAGAGAGACTTATAAGATTTAGTTCTTCAAAAACAAGCTTATAAATGAGATTTTCCTAAATAATTACACACACTGGCTAAAGGTTTTTCATTTAAAAGTACACTGGAATTCAGTAGATATGACCTCATTTTTTATCCTGGCAATCAAGGTGTTCAACTATCTCTTTTCCTCATACTTTAAAAATCCATTCAAAACAGTAGCATTGATTATTAATTCACTGAAGCAGAAAAGGAAAACTAAAGGAAACACATGTTTTAGTTTTAAGATATTCTAAAAATATGAACAGGGATATATGCTGATTGTAATTTCACTATATATATTTTTTCTATTAATATTTTAAGTACATTTTTCATTATAAAGTGATAAAGCTTCATTATAGAATATTTTGGAAATATATTACTCAGAATGCTGCCACTTCCAGCACTACTTCCATTAATATTTTGGCATTATCTCCTCCCATTGATCTTATTTCCCCTTACTCTCCAATTCACCTTACTATAACTCAGTTTATCTAATAAAGGATTAGAGGTGGATCCACAACCATTCCTTTACAGGTGGATAGGTAGATCATTTCTATACCTTTGCCATAAATGACAATGCAATAGTTTTATGCACATAACCTATATTTTTGGTTGTTTTATTATGATTGATTTCGGGAAGTAACATATTCTAGCAGAAAGGACAGTAACTTTATCAAATTACTTTCTAGAAGATTTGGACCAATTTGCAAAATCAACAGCAATGTATAAAACTGTCAGTTTAATTGTGTCTTCACCTGCACTAGTGATTATCCTTTAAGAAAAAGGAGGGGGAGAACAATTACAGAAGTCAACAGTCTTTTGTTGTCAAATTAGAAGTCAGCCAAATTATAGTTTTAGAAAAGTATAATACTTTGATTAAAGCACATAACTATGGATCCAGTTAGTGTTCAGTTTGTTAAGCCACATCTTTTTCTTACCTTTTTTTTTTTTTTTGCTTACCTATTTTCTTTTTGTATTCTTTAGTATATAGCTTTTCTTCCTTTACACACATTTTTCTCACTCACCAAGTCAAATGTTTTGCAAAGAGTATATACTTGGGATGAGTGAACTATATTTGTGGATGTACTTCATTGTACACATATGTGTGTGTGTCTGTTTCTATATACTCTTCTTAACTTATGTATTCGCATTATGCACTCATGAGATGATGTGTATTTTTGTATTCTCTTGTAAAAGCGTTAATATAAAGAAGACAGGAAGAGGAGAAATAAGCTAATTTGACATGTAATAATGATTAAAAAATATATAAAATCTGTTTCTTATTCTTTGCTTATTTATCTACGGTGTTCTCCATTTTTCTCTTAGCAATATTTATGATATAAAGACAAAAACTCTTTGTCATATTTACTTCCCAATCAAAAAATGTTGTCAAATTTGTTGAGTTTTTTTTTCATTTTTGCTCCTTCTGTATTTAGACTGGGAGATGTCCCTCATCTAGGCCCACTAGTTTTCCAAACAATGAAAGGACAGACAAGATTGCTTTCTCTGGAGTGGCCTAAAGCAAAGCTGAGTCTTCACAGCAGGTCGATCTTAGATCTTGGCCAGCTCTACAATTAAGCTGGGTATAGGGACAAAGGGTAGAGTGGAGGTTCCAATTCATGTCCAGCTGGAAGTCCAAATTACCCACCCTTCTTACCAATAAGGAAAAACCAGAACTGGCAAGAGTTCCAGACTAGACTGCAGATGAGACCCAGAGTGGGCTACCTGGTACATCTTGTACATTCAACAAGTCCTTTGGGCTTGTTGCAAACTGCCTTGGATCCTAACTTATAGCCAGTTCCCTCTTTAGCCAATAGTCTCTGACAGGCCCAGATTCTCTAGACTGGATGCTTCACATAAGGTACCGGGATGCATCTCAGTATAATTATACATGCCCTGAGGGTTGTTAGAATGTCATACTACACTAGTAAGAAATGGCAAGCCTATCGTCTTTTAGTATTAACATATACACTAATGCAGAGAAGCTGGGGAGTTTGCGTTTTAATATTAGCCATGAAGAAGGGGAATGTTTGAAAGAATGAAGGATTAAGATATACCTGATTTCGAAGAGGCTGCTGTTGTGATGGCCGATCCCTATGTGTGTGGCTTTCTCGAGTTATTGCAGATGCACCAGAATCTACATGAACTGACCCTACTGGAGTAGGCTGGAAAAATGAAACAAAAAGTCAAATGGGGAAAACAGGTCTAATCTGATGCATCTGCAAAGGAGAGCATCAATCTAATTCTAATTGTAACAGAGTAGAAGTAATTATTTTCAGTCATCAAGGCAGTTTCAAGTCTTTCTGTCTTCTCATTTTGCTCATCTGCAAAAGGGAGGCAGCCTGGTCCTCAACAGTTTATTGGAGAGTAGCTTACCTTTGAAATTAAAAAACTATCCTACAGGAGTATCTGTTAGCATACACACAGGCCCTGTGGACCCCTGGCCAGAACAACAAATCCAAAAGCTTCCTATGGTGCTGGGTTCTGCTCCTACAGAAGCCAAGTATCTTAACAGCATATGGGAGCACCAACTTCTGAATGAAATGAAACTACTTCTAAGAAACTGGCTAAATTCTGGTATCTTACGACATAGAAGTCATAATCTTAAAGAATATATTATTACTACTTCCTAACTCTAGTGAGAACAATCTAGGAAAACACTATGAAAAGGTTGGTAAATATAAAGTCTATAATCAAAGGAATATTTTTTTCCAAATATTTAAGCAGAAAGACTGGCAAGTAAAGGAGCAGAGCAGTGCTGTTCCGGGCAAGGAGGTTATGGGGTAAAAAGAAGATACTTACAATAGGCCTTCCGACCCAATCATAGGCATAGTCAAAGGTGTACCCTTTCTTTTCAAAGAGGTCTGTGAAGAGGGTCCGTAAATACTCATAGTCAGGTTTTTCAAAGAAGTCTAATCTTCTGACATATCGAAGATAGGTTGCCATTTCCTCTGTTAGGAAAGAGGAGAAAGGCAATGCTCATTAGCTGAATGCTTCCCAGTGGGGTGGGAGGACATCTGGGTCAAGGGATATTTATACAGACTATTTGACACAGGTGTTTCTGCTATGGACCAAATAAAAGTGATAAAACCTACTTTGGTCTGAATAACAATAAAAGAAAACGTAAATTAGCTAAATAGCATCCATATCTAGAGATACCAAGTCATAGACTCTGCCTACTGTAAGGCTTAGTCACACTTGTTGAAGTGTCCCTTTAGCATCCTACCTGGAAAGTTCTCACAGAGAGCTTCAATGGGAGTATTCCTTTTGGTGTCACCAATTTTTTGATATCTCTCTTTTAATGTATCAGCCTGTAGAGAGTAAAGAGAGAAGGTTACTTGGAAAGAGGTGCTAAGCATGGGAAGTTCAATATGTTTTCAGACACAATTTTCACTCAAATTGGCAGGATTTGTTAGATTCAATTTTTTTTTCTAACACTAACAATTAAGAAATGTAGTAGAGATGATATATTTAGATATGGACAAACATCTGATATGTTCTGGAAAGTTTTACTTGCAAAAATATTTAACAGTCTCAGATAAATACCATCAAATGTAATGAGATGAGTGGCTAGGATAAGAAAATAAAAACATATAGTAATATTTTCAAAAGTGTAGAAGCTTACTAATCCCCCATGGCCATTAGAGTTCAACAGTGATTCAGCTTTCTCCCTTAGATCAGCTCTAAGATAAAAGTATTGCTAATCTGATACTGAGAAACTGAATGCGGATGGGGACGACCAAGAAGTAAAAAAAATGCCTTTCAACAATATGGGTTCTAGAAAAGAAAAAAATTATCTGTGGTATAGGCATGGCTAACAGATAGGTTTGGTGTATTTCAGTGGCTCAGAGCAGCCTAAGTCTGGTATACTCAGACTGTAGCCCAGAGGGCTCCTGGACCATGGACCAACAGTGGGATCTCTAGGGAATCTTGTCAGGATCTACCTAGCCTGCTGCACCTAGATATAAGCAATAGTGTTCTGAATAAATTGGAGAAATTTTATAACACAAACACGGCTACCACTAAAATGATTCATGAACCATGACAGAGTTAAGCAATTAATAATTCACTAATGCATTGTTTGGCTGTGTGATAAGCAGGAAGGATGTGAAACTCTATTTGAAAGCTGTCAATATCTGTGGGAAGATGTATATGACTAGGAGAAGATCATGAAGGTCAGGAGAGGAATCTAAGGGCAAAATAAATAAAATCTCAAGGGGAATGGTTGAAGCCTTACTTTTTAAGAAAATGTCCCAGAAAGCACAGCAAAACGAATCATTCTGCCTTTCTGGGAGTAGGGGATGTAGGAGCACCCCAAGCTACAGATCAAGTTTCTCTCCATATTAACATGTTGAAATACATTACAACTAAAAATATGTCTCACAATTAACTATCTAATGGGACTTAAAAAGGGTTAGAAGCCCACCATTTCCTGGTCTAACAGGCAGAGGTAATTATAATGCTTATAATTATAATAATTAATAGTTAATTCTGACATGTAGTCACTGTACTACATGTAGTCACTTCCTACCTAAGGAAGGCTGTTTAAACTCTACACGTTTTGCCAGGAATGGCTATTGTCTGAATAGGTATTTATTCATTAATACACTTGAACAGCAATATTAAACCTGGATTTTCATTTTAGTTCTGGTGGGTCCTTAGCCTACATAGCATGAACAAATATTTTCCAGTTCCCCAGAGGGACATACCCTGCTGGCCTTTCTGGTAAAATGTGCAGTAGCTACAGTCATAAATTTGTTCCAGAAATTCCCTGAAATACTGGGAACACTCCTCCTACTACATAATGGTAGTGGAGGAGGAATACCAACACAGAAAAAAGCAGCATTGCCAAGGATGGGAGGGAATGAGAAAAAAGAATATGGTAAATTCCAAATCTAAGAAAAACGGAAGAAAGGAAACAAGACAAATGTGAACAACACAGAGTTTCCAAAGCCTAGGCGAGAATTTACAATGTAGACTAATGTAACTAGTCCCGGCTTCTCATTTCTGTTGCCAATCTTTCCCTTTGTGCTTCTTAGAGACATCTAGCCAGCAGCTTGTTCATTAACAACTGAGCACTGAAACAAAACCCTCCACTGAGCACTTTCAAGGATACCTTGAGTCCTTGCCAGGGTAGGCTGCCTCGAAGGAAATACATGAACATATGGCCTAGGGCTTCCAAATCATCTCTCCGGCTTTGCTCTAAAAGGGAAGACAGATCACACATTATGTCTGCAGTTATTAAAGCAGAAAAGGGTTCAAAACCAAGTAATCCCTTCAGAAACCCTTCTGTTCTGGAAAGGCTCTGCTTATTAATTCTTTGTATATCTAAACCAGGGATAGTATTTTAGATCAAAACAAAAAAATCAATGTGTACTTCCTTTGTCTAGATCTGTTGCTGGTAAGTTGATTATCAAGTGAAAAGAGTAAATCCTAAATTAAAACCAAGCCCAAATCACTAAACAATGAGTAATCATCCCTCACTCAATGCTGTCACCTTCCTGACAGACAGACAATTTAAATGAAATGCTATTTCCAGTATATGGACTACAATTACCCTTTGGTTACCAACAGAGAAAGTGAGCAATAGACTGAGCAACAAAAACTATTAGAACTGTCCATTCTGGCTAGGCCTGCAAAGACAAGCTGCAGAATGCCTAGCATACATGCTTAGTGCTTTTTATTAATTATAAAAACACTTATAAGAAAATTCAGTTTCATATAAATGAATATCAATGCATAATCTCTTGGCTCCCATCTCATTTGTACCATGTCACATAAATGCCTTAAGAAAATTTTAAAATGTATTATTAAGGTGCCCTCTATGGGCACATAAAGTTCTAGCCAGGTGTGGCGGCATCTTCCTGTAGTCCCAGCTACTCAAGAGGCTGAGGCAGGAGGATCACTTGAGCCCAGGTGTTCAAGACCATCCTGGGAAACATAGTGAGACCCAGTCACAAAATAAACAAAACAAAACAAAACAAACAAACAAAAAATCCAAAAGTCCTTGCACTCTGGGAGCTTATCCAAAACAAGTTGCTGGGTTCTTCCTTCCTTTTAATTGGGAAGAAGATGATAAAGAATAGTTAATAAAAAACTGCAACTTCATCAGAAAATATTCCATACATTCTTTGGTTGTCTGAATGTAAGTAGTACATGCCATCATTCCTAATTTGTCAATTATAGTTCATCTCAGACATTTTATGTGTTTATTTTTCAGAATCAAATTTAGGGCTTTATCAAAATAAATTAGAGAAGCAAGACTAAAAGGCTACCTTCAACTTCACTATGCTTTCTTTGTACAGAAAGTAAACTTAAGAGGCCAAAGAGGCAGGGAAAGCCACTCAGCTAGCTCAGAATAAAGAAGCACAATATGTTCAACTGCTGCCTCAAATTACGGGAAATTTGCATGAAAAAGAATGAGTAGTACTTTACAGGTTAGAAGAAAGAAAAGGCAACTTTCTAAATAGCAGTGTGAAGGTGGTTTATGGACAGGTGGTCACTAATGGGAAGGAGAGGCACGCTGACAGAGGGATAAATGACATAAAACTGAATTGGTGTACATCAATTGAAATAATCTTAAAAAGAATGAAAATAAAGGCTGGATGTGGTAGTTCATGCCTGTAATCCTAGCACTTTGGGGAGGTCAAGGTGGGAGGATCACTTGATGCCAGGAGTTCGGAACCAGCATAAGCAAGAGTGAGATCCTGTCTCTACAAAAAAATAGAAAAAGTAGCCAGGCGTGGTGAGTGTCTGTAGTCCCAGCTACATGGGAGGCTGGGGCAGGAGGATCACTGGAGTTCAGGAGTTGGAGGCTGCAGTGAGCTGTGATGATGCCACTGAACTCTAGCCCGGGAGACAGAACAAGACCCTGCCTCAAAAAAAAAAAGAAAGAAAGAAAATAACAAGATGATCAGAAACTTTTGTCTACATGCCTTGTCTGAAGTTTACAATAATATATTATATATAATTGAAAACAAAAAAGCAGTTAGACAAAAACAGTTTGTTAACAGAACCTAAGGATATACAAATGAAAACCAGAAAAGAGTAAGCAGGGGGAGCTGAGGCCTCCCACAAGGCAGGGCAGAGAGAGAAACCACACTGAGGCTTCTCACACTGTATCACACCTACTCATTGTCTCTTCATTTTTATATCCACTTCCCTATAACAAGAGGCCCCTTGGTAATTAAAAATTCACAGACAGGCCGGGTGTGGTGGCTCACGCCTGTAATCCTAGCACTCTGGGAGGCCGAGATGGGTGGATCGCTCAAGGTCAGGAGTTCGAGACCAGCCTGAGCAAGAGCGAGATCCCGTCTCTACTAAAAATAGAAACAAATTAGCTGGCCAACTAAAATATATAGAGAAAAAAAATTAGCCGGGCATGGTGGCACATGCCTATAGTCCCAGCCTCTGGGGAGGCTGAGGCAGTAGGATTGCTTAAGCCCAGGAGTTTGAGGTTGCTGTGAGCTAGGCTGATGCCACGGCACTCACTCTAGCCAGGGCAACAAAGTGACACTCTGGCTCAAAAAAAAAAAAAAAAATTCACAGACAAATGTTTGGATTTTAGTTGGGCACTAGAGGGCGAAACTCTCCACATTTTCAATATTGATCAGGCCTACAGAAAAAAGATTTCTCTTCACAGCAAAGTCAATCATAACATGAGATTAAAATAATTTTTAAACTCACTGGAATAAGTAATAAAGTAACTTTTCAAATCCTCAGAATCATGAAAACCAGCTATGGAATATGGGATAATAGGAAAAACGTGGATCCTAAACCAGGCCAATGATCCAGGTCTTGGCTCATCCTGTCCATTAATTTAATCCAGTGAAATTAAGCATTGCCAAGTCACCTGTTCTGGGCCTCAGTTTCCTCGTCTAAAAATAAAATAGTCCATTTAGAAAGTTTGAAAAGTCATTTGCCAGCTCTAGAATTCTAAAATAAACTGTGATAATTTATAATTTAAGCCATTAGGGCCTTTCAAGAAAAAATAAGAGTGAAAAATCGAGATCATGCTTTATTTCCATACTTCTTTCAGTGCTCCACACTTGTTCAATTCGCTATTTCCACATGCCCTCATATTTTCATGCAGGATATTTTTATTTTCAAAAAAGAAATGTTTTACTACCAGTGAGACCAGTATAACACAAAATTCTTCAACACTGTAAAAGTTTGCTTTCAACCAATTAGAAACATGTGTTTGATTTACATGCATCATATCCCTGATTTTAGGTTAAATATATTTGTTGAAGGAAAGGGGAAAGGTGATTCAGTGTTCTCACTCTAATTTCAACCATTAAATAATATCAATTGGGCTGTCTAAGTCAGATCTTAGTCACTGGGAAGGTGGCTGCTATGGTTTGGATGTTTGTCTTCCCAAACCTCACACTGATGTTTGATCCCAATGTTGGAGGTGAGGCCTAATGGGAGGAGTTTGGGTTATGGGGGTGGATCGATCCCTCATGAACAGATTAGTGACCTCAGTCTGGGTGAGTAAGTTCTCACTTTATTAGTTCTTCAGAGAGGTGGCTGTTAAAAAGAGCCTGGCACCACCCTCCTTGCTTCCTCTCTCCCCAGGTGATCTTTGCACAGCCAGCTCCCCTTTGGCTTCCGCCATGACTGGAAGCAGCCTGAGACGCACCTCACCAGAAGCCAAGCAGATGCTGATGCCGTGCTTTTTGTACAGCCTGCAGAACCATGAGCAAAATGAACATTTTTTTCTTTATAAACTACCCAGCCCTCAGGTATTCCTTTATAGCAACACAAAATGGACGAAGACAGTGGCTAATCTGATGTGGTAACATTAGGTTTAGGACTCTTCAAAACCCTTGTTCTCCTCCCTCACAAAATTAAGGGGTGATTCTCCCCAAGCCATTTGAAGATACACTTCTCAGTTCTTTTTTCTTCATTATAACATAAAGGATGCAACACATTTTAAAAGCAAATAGCATTAGAGTTCCTATGAAAACCTCTCCAGTTTGAGACATGGGACAGAGTTTTGAGAACAGTGACAACCATCTCTGTCTATAAGTATTCTCTGTAATAAGAAGAGAACAAAATACGGTGACAAGTTAAGTCCAACCTGAAAAACTCTGGTACTCAGGAAGTCCAAGTCTGGAGATAAACTCAAAGTTCCAGCAGGAATGGCAGTACATCAAGAGATGAAGGAACCCAGTCTGATGCACAGTAGATGCTTAAAACATATTCATTGAATATTAAATAAGGATAACTACCATATGGAGTGACCTTACTATTATCAGACACTACGCCAAACATTTTATATAAATCATCCTACAGAACCCTATGTTAACAGGTACAATTATCATACTCATTTTATGTATGAGCTAATTGAGGCTGAGGAAGGAATGTTACTGGACTAAAATCACAGTTATTAAGTGAAAGAGTTGCATATCTTTTTCTTAACCATTACGCTGTACCTGACACAAACACAACAACACAATTACCCATCCCTTGTCTGTTCTTGCCTTTCCTGACAAAAATAATAAGTACACAAACTGAGTCCAGGAAGTAGGCATTAGAACAATTTCTGGAGTTTGTCAGTTAAACCAAACAATCACGACTTTAGTATTTAAGATACAGTCTGTCTCCATGTTAAAGGGAAACGTCTGTTTCCACACGTTATTAAGAAGGAAAAAGGGGATGTTGAGAACTGTGTAAGAACCACATTAGGCATGGTGCTTTTACATATATGATCCATTCAATTCCCACAACACCCTTGTGAAGTACTACCCTCATTTTACAGATAAGTTTCAGTGAGATTAAATAACTTGTCCAAAGTGATACCAATAATAAGTGGCAGAGGACCTTCTAGTCTAATCTTAAAATATCACATTTAGTTAAGAGTCAATGAGAATTTCCATATGGTTACTTAAAAAGTCCTGATAGCATCATGATTTCTACTCAAGTTGTATCATACTACTTTGTAATATCATTTCTACTCTTCGCTGTCACTAGAACCCTCATGTGAATACATGTGTAACTTATTCAATGAGGCAACTTAGTAGGTATTGTATTAGTCTGTAAGATACTTATTAGGGTGTGATAGTTCATTAATATTTAAAAATCTTATATAATTAGCTATGCCTATTATCAGGCATGGAACCTGATAATATTCTGATACATGTCTATTCTCTAGGATGTTGCTTTTCAAACATATTTTTTCATTCACCTAGGAATCTTTTCTTTGAAAAGAATCTTCCATGGAAGCCCAATATATAACACAGATAAAAAGGGAAATCTTTTTGGAGAAGCTGGCAAAGGGCCCAAGCTCTGCCTGCTTGGCATCCCCACTGTTCCTTAGGCTTGTCTTGCAAATACTTTTCCCTTGGGCTAGCTCCTCCTACAAGTAAGGTCTTTTTTTTCTTGATTAGATCTTTTAGCGAAACTTGTACTGATACTCTATCCTGAATAAAAGTCAAGACTCATGGTACAGCAAATATATTTTCACTGGATAAGAAATTCCTTGAAGAATTATGCATAGATTACACACAGTAAACAGAAGTTTAGTCCAATTTTAGTGAAGCACTCTTCCCCACTGCAGACACCAGCCTAATGTCCTTTTTAGAACTGTTATATATTGTGTCATCATAAGTAAATACCAAATTCATTATCAAACTCATTTAAATGTTATCACCTTTTTACAATAATTCAAGTACTCATACTGCTCAGAAACTAAGCATTTGGAAACATAGTGTAAAGAATTAAGAATCTATAAATAGTCAATAGGATACTTAGGAAAGTCATTAACTTACCAACCCAATTTCACTTAGCCTATGAAGCAATAAGAACCACAAATTGTAATGTACAATGAGAATAAAAGTGTTACTGGAATAAAAGATTGTTCTAATGACCTGCTCCTTTCATGGAGCAGGAAATAAACACACCTTTGCCAAGATGCGTGTTGATAGACATGTATCTTGCAGTTCCAGTTAAACTTTTGTGCTCCCTATAAGGTATGTGTTTTTTGGTTTCAGGGTCGATGTATTCCTTGGCCAGTCCAAAGTCTATAATGTGTATAACATGCTCTTTTTTATTGCCTTGTCGGCCAATCAGGAAGTTCTCTGGCTTGACATCTCGGTAAATGAGGTTCTTTGAGTGCACATATTCCATTCGAGAAAGCTAAAAGAGAAAAAAATGATGGAAATACGCTAAAGAAGTATATTGGGAAAAAAATAGCAAAACATTTTTTTCATCAGCCCAAGGTTTTAAATTATTAAAATAACAATAAAACTCATCTTTTTTCACCACCCAGAGTGAGTGACTTTACTGACCTGCAAACCAAAGAGTATTTTTGGTCACAAATACATATATAACAAATATCAAGATTAGGAAAAGGGGGATGATATAGTTCAGCTAAAATGATAATACATTTTTACTTCAGAAAATGAGCATTAGAGAGAAAAGACGTATTCCCAGGTAGAATATAAGACTGTTGATGGCCTTTAAGACAGATGCCACTGCCACATTCACCTCCTGCCCACATCTTCCTATCCTCAGTTGGACAAGACACCCCAATCCAGCTCTCATCATTACAGAAATAAGAGAAGTGAGGCCTAGAGAAGTGAATACCAGCCTGACATCACATAGCTAGTTAACACAGAGATAGGACTAAAGTTTTTATGTTAAAGCAAATATAACCCAAAATAATAATCATAAAATTATTTCAAATTTCGTTAAGTATTTCTATCTATAAAGCTTTTCTACTTAGTATAGAAAGGGAAGCTCAGACATTTCCAAATTTTTATAGGACAGTGGGAGATTATCACCATTTGAAACAAAGATACATTTGCATTCTTCCAGAGGGCCTGACAAACTTCTCAAAGTAACTGTTGCAAATGTTCCTTAAACTGGTACTGGTGTGTAATTTGGTAGGTGCTACAAGAGCTGCCTCTTCAACTGAATCAGTCTGTGAAAACTGGAGGCCAGAGAATTAAGGCAAATTCTTGGTCACACAAGTTTTGAATCTGAGTGTTAGTGCTAGGGGTTACATCTCCAGTCCTTTCTTGGATGTAACAGTGAAAGGAGAGGGATGACATAACAAAATCTTACAGCTATATGTTTAAAACCTATAAATAAAACATCAAAGAAATTATTTGCATTTATACAACTTCACCTAATCATCCTCTTTCTCCCTAATCTAAATTATATGCTTCCACTTTAGTTAAGGGCAGAGTACTGCTCCAAGGTGCAAATTCTTAAAATAGAGCACACTGCAGATACAGTGTGACTTCTCTGAATTAACTCCTTTTGCCCCAGCCAGCTTCCCAGAATCCCATTAAGCCTGTGAGCAATAGTTCACTAGGCATCACACACTGTAAATCACCAAAAGGCCCACAAGGATGTGCCTAGGGGACCAGCCTATTCTCTCCCAGAATAGCAACTCCAACTTACCAACTGGATGGCTATCATTAACACTGTCTTCAAAGTAAATGTTCGGTCACAAAGGTCAAACAAGTCCTCCAAGCTGGGGCCAAGGAGCTCCAGCACCATGGCATTGTATTTCCCACATGGTCCAAAGTAATATACCTGTGGGAGACCTTCACCTGAAAATAGAGGGGAAATGGGGAACAGAATGGGAGACACAAAACCAAAATATGAGACAACTGTATTAGCACTGAGTAAGATATAAAGAAAGTGCAGTTTGTGAGATTTCTAGTTTCTTTCTTTGTCCCTACTGGAAACTTAAACTGAGCACATCTTCAATGGAAACTAATAATGGGTGGGAAAGGCTGTCATTGCACAGTATGTTCAAATAAGCAGATATCTAATACTGCAATGCCAAAGGCATTTCCACTGCTATAGAAGACAGAGAATGGTCCCTGACCCATTATTGGAGTAGACTGTAAACTATTTTTCCCAAAGGATGGCCAGAAGTACAATATCATAAAATGTTCAAAGGATGGCTGACTGAGCTCAAACGCCAGGCTAACAGACCTTGTTGCATTAGCTGGTTTCATTAGCACTCCCTATGCTTACTGCCAAAGCCTCGAGGGCTCTTTGCAACTGTTGCCCCATGGAGAACTCAGATTGAAGAGGCAAGGTCACAGAGAGTGCAACCTGGCCCCAGGCCAGCACAACTGGCTGCCTTCTCACAGGGAGTCTCCATAGTTTTCTGTTTTCTATCAGCTGTAAAAAGTCAACAGACACTTAGTGTTTGATTGCTGATAAGTAATTAGGAAAGGAAAAGGGGGGAAAAATACAAGGCTGGGATTTCCCCAGATTTGAAATTCATAGCTATTAAGAAGCCAAAATATAGACTTTCTCATCTAAGTGGTAAATTGTGAATGAATTTCCTCCACAAAGTCCATTGTAAATATGAGGCATTTCAGTAAATATATAACTTCTATCATGAAAACAGTGGATACTAATGTGACTACAGAACATTTTAAAAATTATAAATATTTCCACATTTATGTATATCATGGTCTACAGTTGTGTATGTTGTGGATTACTGTCTGCTTCTGCCTCTAAGTTTTTCAGATAACAAAATTCTCTCCATCTTCCTAGTTCCTTTTTATTTGTATGGGTGGGATATATATAGGCAGAGGTGATATACATCTAATCTCCAGGGCAGATCTTGTATATCTGGAGTTAATGCAATTCATTGCTATGATGTGTGTATATTTAACTATTTACTGCATTGGTCTATCTTGTTCCACTTAAATATTAAACAACTTGAGTATTTTCTTTAAATATGTTCATTCCTCACTTGTATCCGCTAACATTGTTCCTCCTAGCTCAACAGCTATTTCAATTGTCTTTGTGGTTGTTTTGATTCTCCCTATCTCCAAAAGGAAAAAGAATTTAAAGTGTCTTTTTTCCCCGTTGTTTTGAAGAACTCATTTTTCAGTTTAAAATATACAAAACCAAATAGCTGTTACCAATGAGTCCTGCTGAGAAATCCAAGGCAGAACATTCTATCCTACAACTTTACTGCTTTTATTAATCAGACACATTTGTAAATGCTGTTTGAGGATCTTTTAAATTTATGCCTTATGTAAGTTTTTTATGTCACTAAAATGTTAATTTCCTAATATAAACTTTATATTCTTCAAAGCAGGTCATAGCAGTCTGTTGGTTATCTGCCCAATATCCATTCTCCCTTCTTTCTTTTTTTTTTCCAAGACAGGGTCTCACTCTGTTGCCCAGGCTAGAGAGTGCAGTGGTGCCATCATAGCTCACTGCAACGCTGAACTCATGGGCTCAACCTCAAACTCCTGCCTCAGCCTTCCAAGTGGCTGGGACTATAGGTGTGTGCCATGACACCCAGCTGATTTTTCTTTTCTTTACTTTTTTCTTCTCTTCTCTTCTCTTCTCCTCTTCTTCCCTCTCTCTCTCTCTCTCTCTCTTCAGTAAAGACGGGGGTCTTGCTCTTGCTCAGGCTGGTCTCGAATTCCTGAGTTAAAACGATCTTCCCGCCTCAGCCTCCCAGAGTGCTAGTTCTCCCTTTCTTAATTACAGAACTACAGAACTTCTCATTGTTGCAAATAGGAACTTGCCCAGCCATAACTCCAGACTCCTTAACAATTGGAAAGACCAATGAGATAGAAGTAGAAATTATTAGATGGGTGGTTCTAGAAAAGTTCTTTTAAGGGAGCTAACTAGAAGGGGAAGTATGACCCTTTGAAGGTCTAGAAGCCATCAAAAATCACCAGACACACTGAGGATATAAGATAGTACCAAGAACAGATGGAGCAAAAAAGAGACCTTGAGTTCCTGATGGCTGTGGAGTAACCATGCCAACGTAGGACTTCCCTTCTCTCTGAACTCTTTTTTTATCCAAAAGAAAAATCAATCTCTACCTTTACTGAGCTACTGTTATTTGGATTTCTTTAAACAGCTAAATCTAATCCTAATTAATAAAGATATTATTTCTTTAGTTGGTTAAATTGGAAATCTGGGCATAATATCCTCTTTCTGAAGTACAAGCTAAAAGTCAGGCCTGATTAGAAATATAACACTGGCATAATTTCCTAGACTTGCTGCCAATACTTAAGGATCAGTTTAAATAAGACAAATGATCTTCTTGTTCTCGACAATCTTTAGTAACAAATCTAGACATCTCTTGCCAGAAATTTCCATGTTTACAAAGAAGTTATAAAAGCATCTTGGGTAATGTCTATAATTCTAACCATAATGTTATTCGTAACGCCTACCCTAGGAACTTCAAAGAATTAAGAGTTTCTGCTTGGTGCATTATTGCTTTTATTAAGTACCCTGAGACCTCACAACACCCCAGCAGGCTTTGGAATGCTCAAGACAACTTCTAGAACACTGAGTGGCTTTGAAGCATTTCTGGGAGAGGAACTAGGTCCAAGATACTTGTATAGAAAGAGCTCAAGTCAGAATCTTCGATCTAGTATTTGCTTCTGCTACCAACTCTGGCAAATTCCTTAGCTGTTGTGGGTTAGTTTATTGATCTGTAAAGTGGAGGGATTTAGATTGGTTCCTTTTAAAATTTAAATTCTGATTATGGCTAGGATTTCCTTTTAGCTACATTCTTGGTTCTTCTTTGTAAATGAATGAAACTTACCTCCATATGGTATGAAATATGTGTGGTACCAATTCAAATGTAAGCTAGTAGTAGTGCTCAACTGGAAGTGTGTCTATCAGAACCATCTCTATAACTTAAAAAAATTAAAAAACATTGACTTTACCTCATACCTACTGAATCAGAATTTCTAGAAGCAGAAGCAAATATAGCTCTATAAGTGATTCTGATGTATAGCCTCAGCTGGAAAATACTGTATGTAGAGAGTGGAAATAAGGGTATTGCTTTGTTTTATGACTAATATATTTTAATATCATGAGGATTCAGAAAACACTGACAAACCAGTCTCTTACAGAAGTTCTTTTAGAACAAAACAACTGGACTCAATACTTTTCAAAGGAAATAATTTTAAGGCTAGTTAAAAGACTTGTCTGTTTAATGTTTCTTAGGTATTACAGAAAATGTACCATGAGTATGAGTCTCTTTGTGAGATGTAGCTGTAATTTATTAGAACTATCTGTAAAGAAAGATGCCCCTGCAAGTTCTATCCTGCGCCTGGTTTCAGACGACTGCCCATAAAGTGGTCAGTGCTGGTCGTAAAAGACACAGACAGAGGCTCACTAAGAAAGTTTGTCTCTTTGGTCAGAGATTATCATACAGTGATGGTTTATCACCCGGGCTGCATTTAAATGAAAAAATACCACATATTTCACTCTTCTTTTGCAGAGCCATCTCTAATCCACTGCTTAAGAAATTTTTAATTAATCAATGTTATGCTGTGGAACTCTATAACAATACTATGGGTAAAGGCAGATCTTTCAATGCAACATAAGCTATACACGTGGTTTAAAAGGTACTTCCTGTAAATAATTATGAGGAAAGGAGAATGGGGTGGGAGAGTTGGGCAAGGTAGATACAAACTGGATTCTTTGATCTATGGTCTATCAGAAACTAAAGTAGTTTTATAATCTCTCATCTGCTCTAAAAATAATACACTAATGAAGTCTCTCCCTCCTAAATTGGTCAACCGCACAGAAGCCTGGGAATTAAAGAAGTAAACCCTGAATTTTCCTTTTTTGAAGGATTTCTAATAGATTTCATTGTATTTCCTTTAACTACAGGTTAAATCTCTTATAAACCACAACTACAAGGTTATATATACACTGTACATATTAATCTTGTATATTTTCCCTGAATAACAGGAAATAGCCTTTCCATTCAACGATAGCATATTCTTATAAACACTGCCGGACTTATGGCTCACACATGTATCAAGTTGCACAGAATAGGAAGTGAGGTGTATAACATTATACCTAATTTCCAGTCTGTCATAAATTTAACTTGGGTTAAATACACAAAATCAAGGATAATGGCTTCTTTATAGTCTAAGGTGTTATCTAAAAAGATACTATAATGCATTATGAACGGTAACTACTCTAAGTAGAGATATTTTTAAATGCATATCAGGTTGAGAACTGAAATAGAACCACCTTGAAGCTTTTGGTAATTTGATCATATTACTGTCTAATAATGCCTTTCATTCTTTTTTAAAAACTAAATTGCCTAACTATGAAGCAAATTCAAATAAGTTCCATACCCACATTAATACCTGGATGTAAAAAATAATATCTATTTTACATTTAAATGTAAAAAATAAGAATATGTTGGTGATGACTATCTTCTAAAGTCAGGCTGGAGAAAACCTTGAAGGACATAATGTCCTTGGCAAGCCCCTTCTTCTGCTTTGTTTACATAGTTTATTTTTTAAAGAAAATAGGATGGTTTTTCTCCAAAATTAAACTCTTTCTCTTTTCAGTCTCATCAGTGGTAGTGGTTTCTAGCACAACTACTAAATGTTCTATAATGTTTATGATCAGGGATTTACTAATACATGGGGAATTACATCAGGGAAAACAATAATATTAAACATATACACTTAACAAGAAAGCAGAAAGAACAGGCAGATAAGCCAGATGATACTCCATAGGAAGTAGTGAAAGGGAAAAACAAAAGCACAGCCTTTAAAATTCAGAGAATAACTCTATAAAAACAATGCATTATTACAAAGATACAATATATAGTGTTTCCTTTAAAAAAAAGAACAGAATCCCTCTCATTTCTCTGAATCTGAAAAATGCCTCTCTACAATATAAACCAGTACAACATATGAACCTATTAAAAATGCTTTAATAACAAAAAAAGCTAGACCCAGAATTAAGGAATCAGGATTACTTTGTCCATCCTATAATGAAAAATGTTTTACAATCATCTTGTTCACAGGCCTCTTGGGAACTGGAATATTGCCAGACATACACTGCTAACACAAGCTCAAATTTGTATGGTGGGGGAAGAGACCATGAGGAAAGGCAAAAGCAGAGGAATAATCTCGCATTTTTGAGCCACAGAAATTGGTTTTTTATAGCTTCTCTATTACATACACACAATTACTAAGGCCTTGAGCCTTAAAGCAGGCTCAAAATCTTATTTATCCAAAGAAGGGAAAGAAAGCTCCAGGTAGGACAATTTCTTCTGTAGCAGACAGCATCTAAGACATAAACTTTTAAAAGTGTGTTGTATACTGGGAGTGGGGGAAGGGTAACGGGCAGGGGTACTTAATCTTTTCAAAGAAATTAACTCAGCTCAGCTGAGTTACTAACAGACTGACTTTACTCAGTGAACTATGAGATAAAAAAACTCAGTCTTTGAAATTTTTCCATGTTCCTTAGTATTGTAGTTCCTGTGATTAAGTTATAAAGATGGAATATATATTGAATTTTAAAAGGTGCCTCAAAAGCTAAGAAAAGATGACCAATTCCTCTTAAAACATAGTTGAACAATAACTAAAACATCAAGAAAGTTCTAGCAAGCAATTAGGGGAAATGAGAAGGAAAAAATAAGGTTATCCAAAGTACAGTGATCCCTTTTCTGACAACCTGCCTCTCTCCCATTACACTTTCTTTGTCCATGTGTCTGTATTCCCTACTCACAGAAGGCTATTTGAAGGCAGCAACTACCATGTGTTAATTATGTTTGCATGTCAGCACCAAGCACTGGTAGATACTAGTAAAATAAGCACTAAGTCAACAAACAAATACAACTCAATGCAATGCACTTGAGTTTTCTATTTGGAATGCCTGATGCTTTCCTCAAAATGCTAACACACACACACACACACACACACACACACACACACACAGAGCAATGTAAATTCAGATTTTAAATGTGCAGGGAATGCTAACACAATTTTTCTGAGTGCTTGATTAAATTTCATGAGAATCCTTTTTTAAAAAAAAAAAAAAGTTCTGTTAGGCAAGCCACAAGTATGAAGACTCCAAGTAATTCAGAATTGCAATATTTCTACATTGACTTTCTTCTGTGTATTTTCTTCCATGATGGCCATACAGGGTATCTATAGTTTATCTTGCTGTTCCCATATGTGGGTAAACAACCATGCAAAATTACTCATTACAGTTAACAGCACTGAAAGTTATACACCAACAAATGTCTTTCCCTCTATCAAAACAGCACCTGCCCATCCAAACAGATTAAATGACCTACAAAATTAGTCATCTTAATAGTCTAATATGCAAAGGAAATCTGATGACTTCTTCCTACCCTTTTGCTCTCCCTCTCCATTTATAACAAATTCTTTATTTTGGCCTGTCTAACTTGGAATTATGTGATTTTTTCTTTACACAAGTAGCCCTTTCTTATTTCACCTGAATCTCACAGTCATCATGTGATGAAAAAGGGGAAAGTACTAATAACCCCATTTTACAGATGAAATAGAAACTCTGAGAAATATTGTATGAACTTTCCTAGGTAACAGAGTTCCCAAATAATACAATCAGATCTCTCAACTCTAAACCAGTGCCCTCTTCCCTACACTAAGCTGTCTGCATTCTCTGACTCTGATGTTCTTTTTCATGTGAGTGGTTGCCAAAGTTATTCTCCATGCTCTCTACCCTGTCTCTTCCAAACCATGTGCCTTGCCCTTTTGGTTAATATTTTACTTTTTCCATCAATTTTCTGTCACCTTTTCAGGATACAAACCCCCCACCGTGCCCCACAGGCAGTTTGATCTGTCCTACCCACTCCCCTTGGTTCCCATTATTATTATTATTATTATTATTATTGTTATTATTTTTTAGAGACAGGGCCTCACTCAGTTGCCCAGGCTGGAGTGCAATGGCCCAATCATAGCTCACTGCAGCCTCAAACTCCCAGGCTCAAGCAATCCTCCCCCTCGACTATAGGAGCATGTCACCACACCTGGCTAATCCCATTATTTTTATATCAGCTCCATGAATACTATCTTTTCATGTTTCCCATCATATATCCATCTCTTTGCAGTTCTTGAGCTTTGTCAATTCCAAGTCTCTGGTTCGGAACAGGGGCCACCTTTGGCATTACTTTTTTAAATTATAAAAGTGAATACACATACACACACATACACATTTTAAACAATCAAACATAACAGCAAATCAAAAGCAATACAAAATATATGAATAAAAAATATTCACAATCATAAAGGCATATGATTAACAACACTGCACTACAACTTCATTTTTAATTTAACATTATGGGGTGAACATTTTTTTCTTATCAACACATGGACTTACCTCATTCATTTTAATAGCTATATAGCATTCTACCATATGTCATATTTGTTTAATTTTCCCCCTACTGATGGGCATTTAGGTTGTTCCCATATATTTGTTATTAGAAATAGATATTATAGTGAATAGCTATTGCTTTTGCCTGGCCTGCATCTTTTTCTTTCTTCTAATAACACCACCTTTATTCTTGCAGTGAGAAAGCACCATTTCCTAAATGTTACTTCATGTGGTTAAAGTGGGATCAACCCATTTCCCACTGCCACCCCAAGGATGTTATTCAAGCTAGATTAATCAGAAATATTCTATCTGCCTGCCCTGGGGAGGTGGGTCAGGGATGGGTGCTTGACCAATGTCAGCACAATGAAAGTCAACTCTAGGACTTCTGTGGAACTACAGAGAAGTTTGTTCTCTCTTCTTTTCCCCTGATTCCTCAAGTGGAAGAAGCTTAGCCTAGAGCTGCCAGGGGCCACCACAAGGAAAGAGCCTATTTGAGAATGAAGCTAACAAAGAGAAGGCAGAGCTCAGAAAAGAAGAGAGACTACATACCATACACCTGAGGAACACGGAGAGTGTTGGTCCTGGATCTAGGCAACCTAAGGTGAAAATATTTCTCTTCTCTCTCTCTCCCTCTCCTCCCTCCCTCCCTGCTTTATCTCTCAAGTGAGCTTGAACTAGGACTCTACCCTTTGCAAATAAAAACATCTAGACAAATATGCACACAGTACTGCAAAAAATCTTTGTGCCGGCCGGGCACGGTGGCTCATGCCTGTAATCCTAGCACTCTGGGAGGCTGGGGCGGGAGGATAGTTTGAGCTCAGGAGTTCCAAACCAGCCTGAGCAAGAATGAGACCCCGTCTCTACTAAAAATAGAAAGAAATTAGCTGCAAAACTAAAAATATATAGAAAAAATTAGCCGGGCATGGTGGCACATGCCTGTAGTCCCAGCTATTTGGGAGGCTGAGGTAGAAGGATCGCTTGAGCCCAGGAGTTTGAGATTGCTGTGAGCTAGGCTGACGCCACAGCACTCTAGTCCAGGCAACAGAGTGAGACTCTGTCTCAAAAAAAAAAAAAAAAGAAAAGAAAAAAAAATCTTTGTGCCTACATGTATGTGAATGTATCTTGAAGGTGACTTCCTAGAAGAGGAAATGTTTGCATATTTAACATTTTAATATACGGTGCTAAACTGCCAGAGTTCTATAAATCCTCTTTGGTCCCTGGTATGTCTCCAGTCCTGGACCTATTTTTAACATTTAGCGCTATAGTTCCATTATTTGAGTATCCAGGTCCATGGGGTACTTAAAAAATGCTTTTAGAACCTGCCTTGCCCCATTATATCCAAAGCCCTAGGACTAGTGTTATCTCCCCTCTTACACTTTGCCAGAGTGTTGGGAAGAGTCTCCTAGCTTTTTATAAAAATTATCACAGATATTTCAAAGTCAGAAAAATCCTTCCTCCCACATTATTTGTTCAGTGCTTCTATTTCTAATTAGTGCTAATTAGAAAATTTCACTCAAAGCATCACAAAACTCTAATGGCAATAAACTCCTTTACAGTTTATGAAGTGTTTTTATATAGGTTCTCCCATTCCTAACAAGCACGTAGGGTACTACTATCTCATTTTTATAGGTAAAGTAATTGATCTGAAGTGACTTGCTCAGGTTCTACGGTAAATGAGTGGTACAGCCAGGACCTGAAACTCCTACTTCTGCCTCCAAGTCTCAGGCTCTTTTGCTACACTACACATACCTATCTGTGCCCTAAGTTCATAGACATTTAGAGCAGCTGCTGGTACTACTAGGTCACATTACTTTGACAGGAATTTAACCGATTTTTTTAAGCTTTAGTAAAATATATTCTGTACAAGAACTTAAAGGACAATCACAAGATACTGATGATAATGTTCATAGATTATGAACTCAAGTAATGAAGAAAGAAATACTACCCTTACAAAAATACAGGCTAGACTACATCAGGAGTGCACTAGTGGTACTTTTAAAATACAACTACCAAGGCGTCAATCTTCAAATGAAGCCTAATAAACACGTCATTTAGGAATTCCGAAGACAATCTGGCATATGCTTAGATTAATACAGAAAGTATAAAAAGCAGATAAGCGTATGCTTTCACTAACTTTCGGCCCATTTAATAAATTGTTTCCAGAAGTACCCTGACTGGAAAAACAAAACAAAACCCACTAAAGAACAGTCTAATTATAGCACAGAGGCAAAATGTGCCCTATTATTGAACTCTCTTAATATTGTAATACTCTTCCTTAAGCATCAAAAAGGCCCTGGGAAAGTAAAGTGGTAAGTGTCACTATCATTTTCTGAATGGGATGGTAGAGGTTAAACGGCTTGCCACAGAATAACTGGTCAACGGAACAGATGCTGCAGCCTACTATCCTTTTCTCACTTGAGCTTTTACCCAAATATCTCTGTAGTGAGAACAGATGTGACCTGACGGAGCATTCAAAATGATCTTATAATTTTGGTCACTGAGGAGGCATGAAGACTTCCAAGGAAGCAAAGCGAATTCCTTTATCTTGTTGATTTTCAGTTAGTCTGAGGAATAAATGTTGCGATGTCCCTGTTTCCAGTTTCAAATTCAATTAATTTCAAAGCATCTGATGGCCAGTTTGTCCATTCATCAACCATCACAAGTGAGAACAGGGTGAGCAGTAAAGAGGGGCTATCTAACCTTGACTGAAAGGGTTGGGAAAGGCTTCAGAGCAGGGTTACAGGCTGAGTCTTGAAGGAGGGTTAAGCACTGATTAGGCTGGAGTGGGGAGAGTGTCATCTTGCTTGCTGAGGGAGCAGCAAGCATATGGGTAGCTAAAAGCACAGGGCAAAAGCAATGTAGCAGCTCTTTGAAATTAGAAATACGAAGACTATTTTGCTCTCACCAGGAGTTTCTTTTAATTTTGAACCACCAGGTAGAAAAATTATGGCAGAGGTCATGAATAAAAAGGAAAGGAAAGAGATATCTGAGTAAATAAAAAGATCAAAAAAGTAAAAAAGAAGAAAAATAAGTATTTTATCTGAGTATTATACACCCATACTGCCTTAGCACATCTTTAATAAGATTATTACAGGATGTACTTTCTTTTAAGCATACACCAAGAATATACAATTGTACTACAGCAGCTATCTAACATAAATACAATGTAAGCCACTACTAAGAGCTATGAATTTAATCTAAAATTTTCTAGAAGCCACATTTAAAAAGTAAAAAGAAAGGTAAAACTAACTTTAATAGTATATTTTATTTAACTCAAATGTAAACTATCATCACTTCAGCATGTAATTAATTTTAAAATTACATTTTTAACTCTTTTGGGGGGGTACTAAATTTTTGAAATTCTGTATTTTATACTTACAACACATTCAGATTAGCCACATTCCAGATGCTCAATAGGCATGTGGCTAATGGCATAGCTCTGAAAGGAGTTATGAAAGATATAAGGCTGGCTTATTTACCCAAGTGGAGCACAAAAGAGGTCCTATACTTAGCAATCTGCATGACCCCAACCAAGAAGACTTCTCCAGCTCACAATTCTCTCTTTCCAATGAACTCTCTAGAACTGCTGATTCTACTCATCTAGAGCCAATCACAGGTTGTCTCCCTTTTAGAATATAAGCCAAGAACAGTGGCTATCTTGTTCACCACTGTATCATCAGGACTTAGCTTAGAATAGTACTTAACCCAAGTGGGATGCTCAATGAATACCTCTTTAATAACTGCATGAACAGACATATACCAGCCTCTGGACCTTGGCTTATTTTCCACTTGGAAGGCTTTCCTTACTCTTCCATTTTAACATGTCCATATAAATCATACTCCCTTTTATAACAAGTTCAGCACCACAGATGTCACCTTCTCTAAAGTCTTCCTTGTTTTCCAAAATTAAAAATCATCTTTCCTTCAGAACTTCCATATCATTTTATATACATCTTAAAAAATATGTAACAGCCCACTGTTTTAGCTTGTGATTATAGTTACTTACATACATCAGTGAGCTCCTTGAGAGTAACAAAACTAACATTTTATCATGAACATACTGAAAGCTCACTAAACATTAAATTCTTTTTCCAATGAGGCTCTTGTGTCCTGAAGGGAAGAAATCATCTTATTTATAATTCTGTGGCCCTCAAATTACCCAGCATAGTGCTAGGGGACAGCAGTATGTTTCTGTTAATGAAAACTTCATCTCCTTGTATTATCACTAAGGTAGTTATTAGTAAGAGACTACCTAGTGGCTGGAAAGAGATAATGAATTAAAGCAATATGATAGCAAGGAATGTCTCTGTGGCTTAAAAAAAAAAAGCAAAATATCAAATATAAAGAAAGATGAAAATGCAGAAAAAAGTTAAAAGTGTGTTAGACTGCTGAAAGCACAAGACATACAGAGCTGACGAACTCTTCTTTTAATGGGTGGAATATAAATTACTTTTGTAGAAAGAAGATGACAATATAATTGGTCACGTATGTTAAAAATGTATCTTTTTGTTGGCTTTTGTCTTAAGCATGCTTATAAACAAGTTACATTCTACAAATATGAAAGGGGTTAGCTAGCAACTGGGTTACTATTTTGATAGTAGGCATGAGGAGTTATCTATCTTTATGTAGTCTGTTACTGGAACCTAAGGAAAATATTTTCTTACCAATGACACTGCCAGGCACTGGAAAATAACTAGCTAAGTTTTAATATAAGACAGTAGATACATATTTCTACCTTCCCATAACCCACAGGAGTAATTCATTTCAATGATTCATCTCTTTCCTTCCATAGTACTCCATAGCTTTGGGGATGCTAAATGTTACCTCCCTTCTAAATGATTAACCTTGACATACTGTGAGGTAGGAGGAGGAGTGACTGAGGGCTGTGGTCAGTCCTATGATGGTTACTGAGCTTACTGTATCCCTTATTTTGGACTGAAACTTCCCCTGTCTTTGATCTCCTTAAGTAAGCATTCTCTAAGGGCAGTTGCTACTTAGTGCCTGAGGAATGGCTGTGAGGATATAGAAGGAAGAGAAACACGCAGATATATATTAATATTAATAGTAAGAGAGCTTTGAGTAAAGACAAAAAAGTCAAGCATGACCTAGAATTAAAGGGAAAAAATGGCAACACAACCTTTAGGGTCTTTTAATTTTTATTTATAAGCAAGCTTTCAATGACCAGGCTTCAGTGACTGACCTTTTCCAAATCTCTGCCTGCATAAGTTCTGTATCATTTTCTGGACCTAATCACAACTCTCCAGCCCAGTTCACTTACATATAAGTTACTTGGGTCTATTTTTGGAAGCTTACCTTCTATTTTTTCATGTCTCTTAAAAGAAGACAAAATCAAAGTAACAAATTCTGCCTTCACACTGAGCAAATACCTCTAGCAGTTCTGCACTTTGTAAAACAACACACTGAAAAGGTGTCAGCACTTTGTGTTACTGTGAGGTGTATACAGGCCAAACAATTTCTATAATAAACTCACAACACTCTATTTGCAATTAAAGAACTTATTGGTCCAAAATATTTAAAATAGAAGTGTTTTTCTTTTGCAGGGAAAAAGATTCTCTCAAATTTTATTTATGTAATTAAAGATAATTACTCTAAATGTCTCAGAGCTATTTGAGAGCTTTAAAGAGCAAAGAAGGGCCACATGGAATTTGGCTCTAACAGATAAGCAAAGTCTCTTACAGCATTACATATGAACTTTCTTCCCCTTATATTATATTTCACTATATAGTAGAGTACTACAGTAGAGTACACTGTTAGCCATAATATGAGAAATGTTCCAAAAATACCAGTTTTGGCTTTTTTTACCCCCGAACTAGTGTAGTTAGTTAATAAAGTTAAGGGTTAAGGTCATCAAGTGGCATCCGTGGAAGAATAGATGGAAATTTATAGTATCACTATTTTTAGCTCCATTAAAAAGACTAGCAATTATTAGTACTGAGTATGTGAATTACACCGTTCCAAGCCCAGTAAATAAAACAACCCTTTCTATTTTTTTCCTCACAGAATTAAACATTAGCCATAGATTGGACTTAAGCTGCAACATCAATGGATGCATTTAAATGTCCTTTAAAAATGTTTCCTGACAATGTAGGTGGCTTTGGAATATCTCTCCCCTCCCCAACCCCTTCCCCTATCTAAGGAAAAGATGACCAGACCACGCTTCTCCTTGTCTAAAGTTTGTTCCATATACTATGACAGAGCTGCTTTTCACATACTGATCTCAGGTTCTTGCTACTGACTCACCAACTCAGGCACACTTTTATATTTAGGTTCCGCTCCCTAAGAGGAACAATTGTGACACTGGTGCTGCTCCTTCTGTAAAGTATATTCAAAGGCTCAGATATCTTCAAACACCCCTCTCACCCTTTATCCAGTGGACAAGACTATAACTATTTGTTTGTTTTTATTAATAATACGAGGCTTCTGCTATTGCCCTAATATGTACTTATTTCAAATAGGCCACTCACACAGAAGGAGCAATTCCTCAGGGAGTAAAAGTTTGGCAGTTTTGGGTTTTTTTCTCCCAAACTAGTGTAGTTAGTTAATAAAGGTTAAGGTCATGAAGTGGCATCCTTGGAAGAACAGATGGAAGAATAGATGCTCAGGCTGGAGAGCAGTGGCCCAATCATAGCTCACTGCAGCCACACACTCTTGGGCTCAAACAATCCTCCCACCTCAGCCTTCCAAGTAGCTAGGACTATAGGCGAGTTCCAACTCACCTGGCTTGCCTCTCTTCATAGAGGCCCAAAGCAGGTTTATCTCCTAAGATGATTCTTTTCCAACAAGAGCTGGCAAGTACAACCCATTGTGGAAGGGGCAGTTCTCTTTTTGGGAGTAATCATTGCCCTACACAAGGACACCACACAGTTAGTTGCTTACCATTGTCCTGTCATACTGTTAACTATTTTCTCCCAGTTCTTAAACCCCATTCTTAGAGACTCTGCTCTCTGTTGAGTGGTAGGGCTCATGTGATTCTATACTTTCTGAGTACCTGGACCGGGACTGGAAAGGTGACCCAACCTGGATTAGACAGTCTCATTCTTAGGAACTTGAAATTGTGACAAAGGGGCTCCAATCAATCTCTCCTGGTGCTTAAACTGAGGATAAGGGCTGTGCGGGAGGCTTTTTCCTACCAAATGTAAGGAGAAGCAGAGAAGGCTGTAATGTGGAAAAAATGATTCAGATGAACATAAGCTAAGGCAAGAGATTTTACAGCCCTAAGCAGAAGGATAGTCAAATAAAGAGTGTCAAAAACAGGAAGAGTTGGACAGAATGCCAGGGACAAAGAGTAGTTGTCTTGGTCCCTAGAGGTTTCCCAAGTGCTTTGTTCTATTCCCTAGTGAGGTCTGTATATTTCTTTCCTTGGTTCCATGACATGTCCTTGTGGTCTTCCAGTAAATCTTCCTTTTGGGTTTAAGCTAATTTGAATAGATTCTATTCTTTGCAGTTCAAACAGTGTTGCTGGGCACAGTGGCACATGCTTGTAATCCCAGCTCCTTGGAAGGCTAAGGCAGGAGGATCAATTCAGTCCAGGAGTTCAAGTCCAACCTGGACAATATAGCAAGACCCCTTTCTCTAAAAGAAATTTAAAAGAAAAAGGAAAAACACCAGTGTTGACTAAGACACATATATGTCTTATATGCAACTGCTCATCCTCTCTCTCTCTCTCTCTTTTTTTTTTTTTTTTTTTGAGACAGGGTCTCACTTTGTTGCCTGGGCTAAAGTGTAGTGCCATCATCATAGCTCGCTGCAACCTCAAACTCCTGGGCTCAAGTGATCCTCCTGCCTCAGACTCCTGAGTAGCTTAGACTACAGCTGCACGCCACCACACCTGGCTAATTTTACTACTTTTTGTAGAGATGGGGTCTTGCTCTTGCTCAAGCTTCATCTACCTCCTCTTAAACCAAAATTTCCTAAACATTCACTACATATAAGATACTGCATTATATGCTTTAGGGAGGAAAGAGAAAATAAGATAAATAAGACTCAGACTCTCCCTTTAGGGAACTTACTAGTAGAAAACAGAGGTAAACAGCTAACGTGATACTAGAAAGATCTTAAGTCAAGCCTTTCATTAAAAATTAGTAAAATGAAGGAAGAGGCATAAGAACCAAATTTACTTAATCGAATAAAATCATACATGCTTGGGAAAACATTTTATGAAAATAAAAAACTACCATAAATTATTTTGTAGATGTGCATACCTTATTATATATATGTGTGTATATATATATACTTTGCATTACTGTATATATTATTAATTCTTATCCATAATGTGCAGTATATGTTTACTGAACATGATCATATATACAAATTGAGTTAGACTATACTCTATGGGCAATCTAAGGGATTTGTTAAAGCTAACTTTGATTACATGTGATTTTCACCTAATGTGCTAATTTTAGGTCCTAACCTCACACATGACTTCATTATAGTTAACCGTTGGTTTCCTGAGAAAAAACTATTACCCTTGAAATCCTAGCATAAGATGCCTGTAAACTAGTAGACAGGTGTGATCTGAGATAACTGGTGTTGGTCTAGTTATTTGACATTATTATGCTATTCCAAGAGCCAACTAAACTGAAATATGGTGTTGCGAGAGGTATCTTAGGTCTTGAACAAAGCCTCTAGACTCAAGTAGCCCACAACTCACTAGCTACTAACGGCCCCATATTGACAGTGCCTCAATACAGGAATTATGACAAAGTAGCAAATAGAACATACAGGAAATATAACAAAGTAACACAGAGATAGGTCCCTGCAACTTACTAACATTTTATCCTTCTTGATTCGTTTTCAATATTTCAATTATTTTTAAATAATACCATTCATCTTGTTTAACTTATTTTACCCCTTTAGTATCACGTATCTCAAATTTATATTGGATAATAAAGCTAAAAGATTATGATCTGTTTGAAATTTATACCTTATGCCTTCAATAAACAGATTCTCATCTTACCTTTACATCAAAAAGATTTTAATAAAAAACATATATAGTATTTTTTATATACTAAGAAAATATATATGTCCATAGTACCTATAAGTGGAGAGATTTTATTTATTTATATATATATATATGTATGTATATATGTGTGTGTGTGTGTGTGTGTGTGTGTGTGTATACTTTTTTTTTTGAGACGAAGTCTTGCTCTGTCCCCCCACCTAGAGTGGAGTGGCATCATCACAGCTCACTGCAACCTCGAACTCCAGGGCTTGAGTGATCCTCCTGCCTCAGCCCCCACAGAGTGTTAGGATTACAGGTGTGAGCCACTGCACCTGGCCTATATTTTTTTCTAAACTTTCAGTGATGTTAGTTTTCTTTAGAACTTCCAAATTACTTTTTTTTAATGAAACTTTTTTTTCTTCTGGGAAGCTGCACATAGACAACTGCAAATACCTTCTCTAAAATTATTCCCTGATTTAGGTAGCAGAGTGGCAGATCTAAAGAGCTATTTTTGCTGAACTGTAACTGTTAAGCATAGAGCCAAGCAAAAAGTTGACGACATATGCCCACTGGTTCAATGTGATTGGGTCCAAATAAATCTCTAGCCACTCATTCACTTACATATTGTCTATGGCTGCTTGTAAGTTAGGAACAATCTCTAATGTTCATGTTCACATTTACAATGAGGCTGTGAAATCTTGTCTACTTTCTTGTCAACTGACCTACTTTCAAAATAAATTTCCTTTTCTTAGCCACTCACAAGAAATATTTTTATTAATAATTTGGTAAAAATCTAAAAAGGCAAGCTTATTAAATCTTCCTAATATCTTTCTATTACTGGACTACTTATGATGGCTTACCATGTGGCAGAACTACGTTGGGCCTTGAGCTACACTTTTAAAAAAGTCAATACCTAATCATCAACAGGATAAAAGAATCAGGATTTTTAACATATCCCAACATAGTACTGATGGGATAAAAAGAAATGAAATTTAAGAAGTTTAGGTGCTCAAAACCAATTATACAACTAATATAAAATGAAAAAAGTCTTGATTGATGGCAGGTTGTATTAAAAAATATTTATAAATTTCAGTTGAGTACAACTCCATACAAGCACAAAAGTCAACTATGTGAAATGGCTGTTAAAAAGCTACCATATGTGGTTATCACTTCACAAATATATACATATGTCAAAAAATCATGTACATCTTAAATACATACAATTTTTAATTGTCAATTATACCTTAATAAAGCTGGGGGGAGCTAATGTAAATTAAGAGAATGTTATGTCCAGATAAAAGAGGACAGTAATCCCACTGTCTCCATATCCAGAGTTACTTGTCTTGTTTTATGAGGCTCACTTAAGAGGAACATCACAAAACTAGGGGTGTTGTATGTGTATGTGCCCATCCTTTCTAGTGGAGCAATGACAGTGAAGTATCTGTAAGCCACGTTATGCAAAAAGACTGAAGGAACTGAAGACACCTGCCTTAAAAGAACACTTGGAGGTGGACGGTAAAGGGGGCAGTATATGACAGCTGTGGAGAATGCCTCTGAGCTGGTAAAAGAAGGCCCAACTGTGCCCCATGGAAAAAAAAAAGAAAAAGAAAAACAGACAATTTTTGGCCCAATATGAAGATCTTCAAATACCTTGGTCTTTCCAACAATGAGGTGCCTTGAAAAGTGCTGAACTCTCTGGTTAGAAGTAGTCAAGCAGAAACAGATGACCATTCATTAAGAAAATGTGAAAGCAATTCTTATGGGGGGGATTTGAAAAAGATATCTAAAGCTCTTCCTATCTTGGAAAAGCTTGTGGCTACGCTGTTAGTTGCAGGCAAGAGTATTAAGTAGACAACACCCACCACAGCTACTTAAAGAGCAGTGGATGATCTAAAGAAGCAGAAGAGAGGCCAGGAATCACTACTGAACTTCATACAAAACCTAGAAGGTTTTGTGAGTTGTAGATGATTGTTATAAAAGGCATTGGGAGACCAATGATGACCAGCCTACCTATCAGCCAACAGCCAGCCTGACCACTACAAAAGAGCCCTCCTATTCCCACGGATGGATATGATGATGCACCAGTCTCAGAGCTTCCAGTTTTTCCTTGCTGCCTTAAGTGAAAGGCAATACTTATGGTCCCCTTTCCTCAATGCTTTCCCTATTTACTTCTTGTTTTCAGTGCACAGAGCATGCTGAAACTTCAAGAATCTGCAATGTTCTGTATTTGGGGAGAGTACAAACCCAACAGCACAGATGTTATTCCTATATAACAAGTTCATGGAATTTTTTTTTTTTTTTTTGGTTCCTTACTGAAAAGGGAAGACTGGCCTGATTGGGTGCATCTGTTTGGAAGGGCTTACAGAAGAAATCCTAAAAACTGGCCTGGTCACTTCCCCACTCAAACTTCTAAATTGGGCTAGACTGAGCAAGTTTTTACCTGAGCCTTAGATTTATAAGACATGTACAAACATGCTTATAAGTGAGCTACGACAGTCATTACCCTGAGATTTATGAAACCTGGATAACATTATGAAACCAGGAACAACATAAGAAGAACAATATAAGAGGAGCATCAGAGAAGATAAGCCTCAAGTTATACATACATCCTGTGAACTCAGTTGCCAGTCTTAATTCTTATGTCAGGAACACCCCAATCAACCAACAAATATATACTGAAAGGCTACTATGAGCAAGAACTCATATTGTTGAGTTCACCATGGCCTCCCTAGGATATGACTATAACCGATAATTGGTCAGCGTATAATAAGACTTGAATAACATTCAATGGCTCTTATATAATTCTATGTATTTTAGGAAGTAAGACTCAAATTCCCTCAATATTACCTTCAATAGTGGGGCTTGAATTTGGAGCCATGCTTCAGTCATTCACATAAAACTATCACACTGAAGGAATCATAAAGTAGAGGAATTTCTACTAATATCAAATAATGAAACTAGCTCTGAAGGATTTCATCTTCTGAGAGTTGTCCTACAGATGCAACCCCACTTAGGGTTAGTAACACTTGCTTAGTCAAAACATTTTTCTGGAAGCCAGTAAAATACTTCAAAAATCAGAACTTTTAGGTAAAAACAGACTTTTTTAAAAACTATAAATTTGATTTTTAAACATCACCAAAGGTCATAGAATATTTCAATCACATGGATAGATTTTGAAAATTAAGAACAATGGATAAAATGACAATGCTGTGGTATTTCAGAATGTGTGTATTTTAGTATGGCTTTAAAACAGACAAACAGTCTCAATGTAGTAAAATACAGCTTGCAAATTACCAATCTTTCTGCCTTTATTTTGGTATATGTACAGAAATGAGAAAACAATGAATGAACTACCAAAAAGCAAATCCCCCATACCATGTGAATTTCAGGCAGGTGAAAGCATTTGAAGGTTGCTCTGTGGACACAGTGATGGCATCACAGATCTCCAATCAATTAATTCTTTTTTTTTTTTGAGACAGAGTCTCATTGTGTTGCCCGGGCTAGAGTGAGTGCCGTGGTGTCAGCCTAGCTCACAGCAACCTCAAACTCCTGGGCTTAAGCGATCCTACTGCCTCAGCCTCCCCAGTAGCTGGGACTACAGGCATGCGCCACCATGCCCGGCTAATTTTTTTTCTAGATATATATTTTAGTTGGCCAGATAATTTCTTCCTATTTTTAATAGAGACAGGGTCTCGCTCTTGCTCAGGCTGGTCTTGAACTCCTGACCTCAAGCAATCCACCCGCCTCGGCCTCCCAGAGTGCTAGGATTACAGGCGTGAGCCACCGCGCCCGGCTCCAATCAATTAATTCAACCGCCCTCCCAGGAACCAGAAGCAAGTTGCTCTTTGGTTGACAATGTTTATTTACCTATCCAGCAAGCAGGGGAGATATGTGGTCTGGTAAGAAATCTAAACCAGACAAGAAAATGTGTGTATTTTAGGGCTTCCTGCTAAGCTATATGCTAAGTAAATAGAGAAAAAGACTTGACTTACCCGCACTGCCAAGCTGTTTATAAAACCTGTACTCTAAATGAAGCTGCGGAGCGCGTGATTTTATTGGTTCCTGAAACCCAAGAAGAAAAAATGTGATCAGATTTAGACAAATGGGATTTTTCCATTCCTAGATTTTCAGAGTAAACAAGGGCTAAGATCACTTAATGTTTTAGAGATGATATCGTTATGTGATAGCTTTTTCTTACCACAATTTGCTTTAGACAGTACAGCTAAGAGAAGATGAAGCTGAATTACATACAACCCCTTCCAGGGATAAATAAAAATAGACTCTGCACAAGCCATCATTTAGGGATAGCTCCCTCACCATAAAATATTCTGAAATGTATTCTCCAAGGAAACCAGATCCCAAACCTTTTAAAAAGTACCAGCATGTATTTCCTGCTTCTTTTATTATGAATTTTGGGTGTTACACAAGTTTTATTAATAATATTTTTAGAAAAATAATATATGCTCAGAAAATAAATTCAAATATACCAACATCATAAAGTAAGTAAAAATAATCTGAGAGTCTACCATTTTAAAGATAGCCACTGTCAACATTTTGGTGACTGTCCTTCCTAGAATTTCCTTCCTTTTTTTTTTTTTTTTTTGAGACAGTGTAGACAGTGTCTACTTTGTCGCACAGGCTACAGTGCAGTAATGTGATCATAGCTCACTGCAACCTCAAACTCTTAGGTTTGAGCAATCCTCTTGCCTCGGCCTTCTGAGCAGCTGGACTATAGGCACGTGCCACTATGCCCACCTAATTTTTCTATTTTTAGTAGAGACGGGGTCTTGCTCTTGGCTCAGGCTGGTCCTGAACTCCTGGCCTCAAGTGATCCTCCCAGCTCGGCCTCCCAAAGAGTTAGGATTAGGGGCTGGAGCCACTGAGCCTGGTCTCCTAGAATTTCTTTATTCATATGTTTATATATAATATAGACTCACAAACACAATTTTTATATGAGATCATACTATATTTGCTGTTCAGTAATGTGCTTTCTTTTTTTTTGAGACCAGAGTCTCACTCTGTTGCCCAGGCTAGAGTGCCATGGCATCAGCCTAGCTCACAGCAACCTCAAACTCCTGGGCTCAAGCAATTCTACTGCCTCAGCCTCCCTGGGACTACAGGCATGCGCCACCATGCCCAGATAACTTTTTCTATATGTTTTTAGTTGTCCGGTTAATTTCTTTCTACTTTTTTGATAGAGACGGGGTCTCGCTCTTGCTCAGGCTGGTCTTGAACTCCTGACCTTGAGCAATCTGGCCGCCTCGGCCTCCCAGAGTGCTAGGATTACAGGCGTGAGCCACCACACCCAGCCAAGAGCATCTTTATGTGTGTTTCTTTTTACATTTATGAGAATTAAAGATTATAAACGCAAATGAAATATGTAACTAAAGTCAAAGTGGTGTTCAAGTTTCCAAAAATGGAGTTTTCTAAAGACCCAAAAGATAAAGCAGCCAAACAACCACACTTTGCTCTATACCAAACTTCCAGAACTGGCTGATTAATTATTCCAAATTGACAGTGTACCAGGCAACTAGCTTACAAGACAACCAAAAAATAACCTAAAAGATAGAGTTTCCTATGCTTTTTGTGAATAAATGATGGGCAGAAATCACTACAAACTTATTGTGATCTCTCTTTAAAAGCTCAACATCTACATACCCATTAGGATGACTATTATCAAAAACAGAAAATAACTAGTATTGGCAAGGATGTGGAGAAACTGCAACCCTATGTATTGCTAGTGGGAATGTAAAATGGTGTGGCTGCTGTGGAAAATGGTATGGCAATTCTTCAAAATATTAGACACAGAATTATTATGATGGTAGCAATTCCACTTCTGGGTATGTACACTCCAAAGAATTGAAAACAAGGACTCAAACAGATAAACTTGTACACTTATGTTCATAGCAGCATTATTCACAATAGCTAAAAGGTGGAAGCAATTCAAGTGTCCATCAATGGATATATGAATAAACAAAATGTGATATATGCACAGAATGAAATTTTATTCAGCCTTAGAAAGAAAAGAAATTCTGACACATGCTACAACATGGATAAACCATGAATACATTACGCTGAGTGAAATAAGCCAGTCACAAAGGACAGATGTATGATTCCACTTATATGAAGTACCTAGTATAGTCCCATTCATTCTTAGAGACAGGAAGTAGAATGGTGGTTGCCAGGAGGTGGGAAGAGCAGGGAATGAGCAGTTAGCATTCAATGGGTACAAAGTTTCAGTTGGGGAAGATGAAAAAATTCTGGACATGGATGGTGATGGTTTCACAACAATGTGAATGTACTAAATGCCACTGAATTATACACTTAAGAAACAGTTTTAAAACAGTAAATTCTAGTAACATTTTTTATTATTTTCACATTTTCCCCCATTCCATACGTTGCCTTTTTACTCTGTTGACAGTGTCAAGAAGCCGGGCATGGTGGCGCATGCCTGTAGTCCCAGCTACCCGGGAGGCTGAGGCAGTAGGATCGCTTAAGCCCAGGAGTTTGAGGTTGCTGTGAGCTAGGCTGACGCCACGGCACTCACTCTAGCCCGGGCAACAGAGCAAGACTCTGTCTCAAAAAAAAAAAAAAAAAAACAAAAACAACAACAACAACAAAAAAAGACAGTGTCAAGAAGTTTTAAATTTTGTTGAAGTCCAACTTACCTATTTTTTCTTTTGTTGCCTCTGATTTTGGTGTCATATCCAATAAATCACTGCCAAATCTAATGTCATGAAGTTTTCCCCCTATGTTTTCTTGTGTTTTATAGCTTTAGATCTTACATGTAGCTCTTTTACTCATTCTGAGTTAATTTTTGTGTATGATGTAAGGTAGGGATGCAACTTCACCATATGTGGATATCCAGTTTTCCCAGCACCATTTGTTGAAAACACTGTCCTTTCCCCATTGAGTGGTTATTTTATTTATAAAACAGACTCCAAGGAAGGAAATGTCACATCTTCCTTTAATAATTCATGCTGGTGTTTAATAAGTTTCATGGTTTGGAAGGCTTTTATATTTAGTTCAAATCTCATTACTGAAACTTAAACCTATTTATTTGTCTTATGTCTTCAAAAACAAAATAAAATAGTACAATAACCTTTTTAATACTATGGTAGCCATCTTCAAATAATAAAACCATTCGATCACTTCTTAGATTTTCTTTTTGAGGGAAAGTAATTTCAATCCTTTAACCCTGCGGTCCAACCCCTGGGCCACATGCCAGGTCCATGGCCTGTTAGGAACTGGGCTGCACAGCAGGAGGTGAATGGGCTGCAAGCGGCGGGCAGTGGACGAAGGCCATGAAACCAAAACCAGTCCCTGGTGCCAAAAAGGTTGTGATCCACTGCTTTAACCTTTCCTTATTGGTCTAATTTTTTAATTCTTTGATCATCTTTGAAGGCTCTTTCTGAAGCTACTTGAAGTTTTCTGCATTTTTCTTAAGATAAAGAATCCATAAGTCACAGAAATCAGAAGTTTCCTTGAAGTTATTTAGTATATCCCTTCTACTATTTAATTTGTTTCTAGGAAGATTTTATCTAAATCAATTCAGGCAGACTGGAATAGTCATATCCCTAGGGAGTTCTATGAAGAAAGAACTCAAAACCTTTGAGTGTAAAACCAACAATCATTAGGAGATGAACTTTAAGTTTCTCAAGATTCTTATAGTCAAAGGAAAAGTACATAAGACTAATTGTACTATAGAGTCACTTTCTTATTCATTTATCTCTTTAGATAGAGAAGGAGCACTCTTGAATCTCTATTTGGTTGTAGATCTCCTACTATATCAGTACCAAAGCAACCAGGTATAAAATCTGTACTTTAGCAAAATCACTAAGAATTCATAAGCAACCAAACAGAAACAGTGATAAAAAATCAACACAGAATTAGAGGTTGATCAAAACACAGAAAAGGAACTGTTTTTTTCTGGAGAAATATCCTTTGGATTCCGACAAACCACAACAGGCAATAACTTAAAAAACCACAAATCCATCCTCAAATATAAACTCTCAAACTTCATGCTGGAAACTTTAATAGGAAATATTCAATCTGATCTTGGGTAACCAAGTTAGTAAATAAAAAAGCAAAAACTCTAGAGTGCTAGGGCTGAAACGGGGCATATACCTCAGATATATTCAGACATGAGGGTCTTTTTATTGAAGACTGAGGGACTTACACCCTTCAGCCAATTCTCTTAGCACATTGTTGTAGCCTGTTCAGCCAACTGGGGGCTTCATGCTTTGCTGGAAGCACTATAAATAAAAGGCATAGCAAACAGTTGCTTGGGGAAGGCAGTAAGATTAGCAGCATAGAGAATTTTTTTTTTTTTTTTAAACAATAGTTTAAAAAACAGGCCCAGTGGCTCATGCTGTAATCCTAGCACTCTGGGATGCCAAGGCAGGAGGATCACTTGAGGTCAGGAGTTCGAAACCACCCTGAGCAAGAGCGAGATCCTACTAAAAATACAGAAATTTAGCTGGGCGTGGTGGTATGCGCCTGTCATCCCAGCTACTTGTGCAGCTGAGGCAGGAGAATCGCTTGAGCCCAGCAGTTCAAGGTTGCTGTGAGCTAGGCTGATGCCACTGCACTCTAGCCCAGGTGAAAAAGCAAAACTCTGTCTCAAAAGAAAACCCCAAAAACAAACAAAAAAAACAATACTTAGAAAAACCTCTATTAAAAAGAATCCTAGAAGTCTGGGTGATATGTAAAGGAAGGGCTCATTACACTACTTTGTTTACTTTGTATATAACTTTTTAAAGGGTTCTTGGAAATCCAAGAAATGAGAGCCTGCAATGAAGATCCAAACAAAGTAGAACAGAAACAGCAGTAGCAGGGCTTCCTTGCATTTTTGTGCCAGATGCTGATTACATTTCCAAAGTAGGCTGGCCATTTGCCAGAACATTTGCAGAATCACAGTTATTTTGGAACACACATGCCTGCCTGAAATCCTAAACCAACAGCAGCAGATGGCTACCTTGTAGGAATGTGATGCTTAAGGCAAATTTTGCTTTTACAAAGAAAAGAGTTCAATTACTGCCCCCCAATTCCCTTAGAGAATAGAAGCCTAACAGCAAGAGAGGAAGTCCACAGACAAGATTGTTAACCCCTACAATGCTTTTATCAAGACTTATTTGAAAGAGAAATGTGGTACTGAGACACATCATACTAGATGATAAGAATTCTATTCTTAGCTTTAATACCTGGCCATACAAAGCAGAATAAAAATTTAATAAAAGGAAAGTAGAATGTAATGGTCAATCATATCAAAAGCGTATTATATAAGCTTATCTCTACAGGTCAATAGGTATGAAAGCCTAATAAATATATAGTAATAAGGCAAAATTTTAAAGTGTTTTAGGGACTGCTGCTTCTTGTTAGTAGTCTCAAATAATCAAAGATTATTACAACTTACCAGAGCAGTAAAACAAAAAATAAAAAACCAGATGTACTAGAGAATACTTTTATCACCAAATTCCTATAAATAAAAAAGCATGGTTAATCCTTTAATATTCAATCTGACAGGATATTTCACCTGCATTTTCTGCTCCCAACAAGAGTTCCAGTAAAAAAACAAAAGAAAATACTTGGTTCCCTAGAAGTTACCTATTCTAAGCCTTTTCCTTCCACAATTAACTCCTCTGCTTTCAACTAATGAAGCCCAAAGCTACCTGTAAACTGAGAAACTTACTAGGATTCACTGTGAGGACAAACATTTACAACAGTTTCACTGAAACTAGTAATATTTCATGACTAAAAATGGTTTTGTTACCAATCTTAAATATAAAAGAATTGTTTCTTCTAAAATTATTAGTCCACAAAAATAAAATTATTAATTCCCTTTTTTAGTAGGATACTATTTTCAATGACTAGTTTCGTTATTCACAAGATTAGTATTAATATAATCAATTGACCTCTACTTCTAATTTGACCACATGATGTGTTCTGCATGTTTGACATATTTTTAAGGCCATGATTAGATGATCAGATATGGTTTTCTTCTAGAAGTACATTATACGTTACATTTAAAAAATGGATCAGTTATATTCAAGAAAAAAAAACTTTCAAATGACTGTATCTTTTTAAGATAGGTCTGTGAAAGGTACAGAGTTCACAGAATTACTAGGTCTTCCAGCTATTTTTTATAAACTAATTTTTGATTCATCATTGATAACACCATAGTTAGCATCATCTAGCTATACTGCATTATATACAATACAGTGATTCATCACTATAACACTATAATTGAAGAAAAATGACTACGTGGGATCATATGCAGGGGAAAAAAAACATCAGTATTTTTGTGAATACTTAAAACTAATTTCCTGTAAAAAGATATAAGCAATAAGAGCACCAAAACATTAATTACCACAAACATAGATTCTACTCACCAGTTTGATTGCTACATATTCATTGGTGTAGAGATTTTTACCTAAGGGGAAAGCAGAATGTATATGTTTTAGTGACATTTACTCTGGGAAATTTTAAGTAAAATATTAGCTTACAAGGTCATGAGAAAGGTCATATTCCCAATGCTGTTCACATATATGAAACATGATTTATAAGTGAAAAGCTAAACAGAGATAATGAGATCCAGCAAAACTAGAAAAAAACAGCTTGAGAATTTGGAAATTTATGCTACACATGAGAATTTTTTTTTAAAGAGAAAACAAATCTCTCTCTTGCTCTCACTCACACACACCCATGTTCTTATTCAGTATTTCCCAACTATTAAGCCATAGGGCAAACCAGCATTTCAACTAGCATTTCAAAGATAGAGATTTTAACTCTTGGCACAATAAACACACACTCTCATTCTTCTATCTGACAAATAAAAATTTTAAATGTTTTGTCATGATATTTAGTGTCAACTTTAGATGGCATAATCGATAGTGTGGGCTGGGCACAGTGGTTCATGCCTGTAATCCCAGCACTTTGGGAGGCTGAGGTGGGAGGATCGCTTGAGTTCAGGAGTTCAAGACCAGCCTGAGCAAGAGTGAGACCCTATCTCTACAAAACAAATAGAAAAATTAGCTGGGCACGGTTGCACATGCCTATAGTCCCAGTTACTTGGGAGGCTGAGGCAGGAGGATCACTGTAGCCCAGGAGTTTGAGGTTGCAGTGAGCTATGATGATGCTACTGCACTCTAGCCTGGAGGGCAACATAGCAAGACCCATCTCATTAAAAACAAACAAACAGGCCGGGCACGGTGGCTCACGCCTGTAATCCTAGCACTCTGGGAGGCCGAGGCGGGTGGATCGCTCGAGGTCAGGAGTTCGAGACCAGCCTGAGCAAGAGCGAGACCCCGTCTCTACTAAAAAAATAGAAAGAAATTATCTGGCCAACTAAAATATATATAGGAAAAAATTAGCCGAGCATGGTGACACATGCCTGTAGTCCCAGCTACTCGGGAGGCAGAGGCAGTAGGATCGCTTAAGCTCAGGAGTTTGAGGTTGCTGTGAGCTATGCTGACGCCACGGCACTCACTCTAGCCAGGGCAACAAAGCGACACTCTGTCTCAAAAACAAACAAACAAACAAACAAACAAACTCTGAAATAAAACCAATTATTGCCCAACCCTCCTTTTGGAGAACTCATCTAATGTCTGTAAGTAGATGATTCTCAAAGCTGTTTTGACTGTTCACCAGAACTCTGGCTCTGTATCTTTATTTCTAGGAAAGAGATCTTCATCCAGACAACACATACACATCTCAAAGTTCTTCCCGAAACATCAGTTTTTCCTCTCAACTTCCCTACTTCTATTAGTGGAATCAATACTCTCAGACTTCTATACTAAGAATTTGGAGTGATGATGAGCATGAGAGCAACAACTATCCCTTAGTAAGCCCATATTACATGCTGGGTACTCGGTTCCTTTCACCTCCCCACCTCCACTGATCCTTGAAGCCTTAGTTTTTAATTTCTCCTGAGTGCTTAGTACATATTGTATATCAATAGTTTAGCCACTGCACTGGACTTTATATTACTTCTTATACGTTTGCTCTATCTTATCCAGCTAAACTGTAAATATCTTGAGGGTAGGGATTTTAATAGTTTTCTCAATGTACTATAGTGCTTGAGGCCACGCTCTGCACATATCAGACACTCAAAATCTCAACTGATTAAGTTATTGGTACTGTATGAGTAGTATGACTACTTTTTAAATAATACATAGATGTAATATTTTATTTCTATATATACATAGCTGAATATATATGCATTGAAAAGGATATGAAAAGATATATATTAAGGTATTAAAATAATTGTTTCTTAGTATTTTCTGATTTTTATATAATATATATTTTTTTATAATTTAAAAAAAACTGCTTCATTTTGGAAACAAAAAGCTGCTTGCAATACAAATTCTCATTTATCAAGCTCTAGACAACAAAAGCCCTTTGCAATATAACTAGATCATAAGTTTTAATACTGCTATTAGGTTGCCGAGTACATTTATGTGTCAAAAAGTACACTAATTTAGGAATAATTTTTATATGGAAATAACATAATAAAGAGGACACATAGGTTGCCAAATACCTAATAAACCTTTATAACATGAATGACTTCTTTTTCTAAGGAAGCATAAGTAGAAAATAGGTATTTTCCCCTCTATATATTAATTTCCTCAAGCTTCTGAAAGTTGCTTTGTGTTTCAGATTAATGTTCCCACCTAAAACAATTTTTAAATATATTTTATTAAGTTGTAAAAAGGATAGTAATAACTAAGAGAAGAATAGATGAAGTATTAAGAGATAGCAAACTCCCAGGGAGATTAAGACTTTATGAGCTGGATATCTCATTGGATTATAATCTCTGCATTTTGTGAGGCTGAGGAGGGAGGACTGCTTGAGGCGGGGAGGAGGTGCCAGGAGTTATCAGCCTGGACAACATAGTGAGACCTCATCTCTACAAAAAATGAAAAAAATTAGTCGGGCGTGGTGGTGCATGCCTATAGTCCCAGCTACTGAGGCTAAGGTGGGAGGAATGCTTGAGCCTAGGAGTTCAAGACTACAGTGAACTATGATTGAGTCACTGCACTGCAGCATGGGTGACAAAGCAAGACACTATCTATAAAAATATATATATAAATAAAACCTCAATTTGGCCCAGGATTCCATCTACACCACCCACGATGTTGCACAAAGATTTTTTCAGGACAGCCCTTCTGGGCTCTGTGTAAGCATTGTTATTGTGACTTAAAACCAATTTAAGCACAGGCTGAACCCTAAGAATTTAGCAGTGTTTAGAGGAAAAAGGTCAGGTTATAAAAGTCTAAATTATAAATACATTTAGGGTCTTTCTGAACTGCTCAAATCTTCCCTATTCCAGTTTTAATAATAAGAATGACTGGGACATGAGGAAGTTCAGGCACCAAATGTGTCCCTCACTAATTCAGAGTACAGCATGTCTATACTGTTAAAGAATTAATGTATTTGAAATAAGTAACAGATCTTTAATTCGAGAGAGACAACATTTAAGAAACTGAGGTGCTGGCATATGTGTTCCAGAGGAATAAACCTGGATATATCTGATCTGTGAGCAAGAAGAGAAGGCAATTACACATTATAGAGACTAGGAGAACTGGGAAAGTCTCAAAAAGTATTAGTAATTCTTTCCTTTCTCCACAGCCTCCCTCCCACCAAAGCCATAAAGAACAAGCATGATATTAATAGTTGAAGAAGGGGTAAGAACATCTCAGGGTGAAGAAACAGCACAAGCAAACAAAAATGAGAAAGTAGATAGAACAGGCTGAGAATGGTGGATGGGCTGGGGTGATGGACTACAAGTCTCATCATGAGGATCAAGCTTGTGAGTAGAGTAGTGACATGATCAGATCTGTTATTTTGCATCACCGCTTGTGAGGCAATATAAAAGACTAACTAGAAAAATAAGAGACCAGAGGTAGGGGAACACATCTGAGTATTTAATGTACATGATATGTAGATACCAGACATCCAAAATGAGCAACACTCAAATTTCAGCATTCACAGACTGTACTCTAGCCCCTCACAAGGGCCTTTTGGGTAGTGGCTCAAAAGTTTGTCAAATAAACCATAGGATGTAATGAGTGTTAAAACAGAAATACAAACAAGTCCATAGAAGAGCTTGGATAAAGGAAGGTAACACATTTGGGCACTAGCAGCATTTTAAGTGAGCCCTGAAGGAGGAATAGAGGAGAGAATAAAGACATTTCTTATAAAACAAAATACCAATTTGAACAATAATGTGGAGACAGGATAGAAAATGCACAGAATAGTGCACAGATCACACCACTGCACTCTGGCCTGGGTGACAGAGCAAGACTCTTTTTCAGATAAATAAACCAACCAACGAAGAGCAAATGCACAGAATCTGATATACTGAGTGAAACCACATAATTAGAATACATGGTATGTAGGAAGAAATGGTGAGAGCAAAAGCTAGAAAGATCCTCTAGAACAGGTTATGAATAACCTTGAATATCAGCGTCTTACTCTAAGGTATGTACACTCACTGGTACATGGAAGTGTGCCAGGGCATTTGTGTACTAAGCTATAGGCCAAGTAAGACACACTTTTCTTGGATCTTCATTTTCATTTGAAGATTTGGGGAAAATCTTTTTTACATGAAAACAAATTTACTGTATTATAGAAATTATGCACAGATTTCTTTTGAAGGAAAAAAAAGCAAGGGTTCAAAGAAATCCCAGGCACTTATGGATCTGTTCCTTCCACATAGAGTCTTGAGGGGTCTCATCATTCAGGGTGTAACCTTTTCTTATTTTCCCTGCATTTAGCTAGGCAGCTACTTTTCACAGTGAAGTTGACTTTCAACTAAACTTTCCGTTTAAAACCCCCCTTCTGCATCCCACCTTTATGAAGTTCTTAGTATTTCCAATTCCAAGCCTATCTGGTATATTTTATAGGATGAACTGGCCTACCCCTTCAGGCACTCAGCTTTCTCTGGAGTGCTAAATTAGTTACCACTTAACTCTGTGCTTTCCAGCTTCCAAAATTTTGTTAACATTTCTCATCTGTTTTCATCTTCTCTTCCATTTTTTGGGTTCCTTGTGGTTTTCTGCTTTTTATTTTTAAAAAATCCCACTTCTAAATACACTTTTTAGTCTTAAGACTGAACCAGCATTCAAATCCACAAACTTTCATATATAATTATTTACGTATATATCTTTTTACCTCCACCAAGCAGTGAATTTCCTGAGGACGAGAATGTTCAACTTGTCTTTTTATCCCTAGCAACAAACATAGTATCTGACATATAGTAGTTAGCAGATGCCTGCTGAAGTGAAACAAATTGACTTGATAATACATAGAAAGTTCTTATGAGAAAGTTCTAGGGTGATAAAAATGGAAGTCTAGTTTAGAATCAGATTATGAATAATCCTAAATGCATATATAGGAGTTTTAACTTCATTCTTCAGTTTGCTGTGAAACCACCAAAGGTTTTGTGTTAGAGAAAAAGAAAATGGTGAAAGTTGTATTTACTAAATATTAATCTGACAAGCATATGCCAACAAACAGGAAAAATTGATAAAGAATTGATAAACTCCTAGACACATAAAACCTACCAAGATTGAGTCATGAAGAAAGAGAAAACCTGAACAGTCCAATAACAAGTAACAAGATTGAAGCAGTAATAAAGACTCTCCCAAAGGAAAGTCCAGGCTGATGGCATCACCGCTGAATCCTACCAAACATTAAAAAAAGAACTAATACTAATTCTTCTCAAACTCTTCCAGAAAACTGAGGAAGAGAGAATTCTTCCAAATTCATTCTGCATCCAGGCACTACTCTGATACCAAAAGCAGACAAGGACACAACAACAACAACAAAAAAAGAAAACTATAGGCTAATATCTCTGATGGAACGCAGATGCAAAAAAACGCAACAAAATACTAGGAAACTGAATCCAGCAGCACATTAAAAAAAATCATTCACCATGATGAAGTGTGATTCATCTCAGGGATGCAAAGAGGGTCCAACATATACAAATTGATAAATGTGATACACCAACAGAATGAAGGACAAAAACCATATCATCTCAATAGATGCAGAAAAGGCATTTGCTAAAATTCAACATCGCTTCATGATAAAAACACTCAATCAACTAGGTATACAAGAAATATACCTCAACACAAATAAAGGTCATACATGAAAACCCATAGCTAACATCATACTGAATGTACAAAAGCTTTTCCTCTAAGAACCGGAACAAGACAAAGATGCCCCCTTTGACTACTCTTATTTAACATAGTACTCAAAGTCTTATCTAGAACAATTAGGAAAGAGAAAGAAAGAAAGGACATACAAATTAGAAAGCAGGAAGTCATATTGTTCCTGTTTGTCAAGGACAAGATTATATATACAGCAAATCTCAAGGACTCCACCAAAATACTGTCAGAACTTATAAATGAATTCAGTAAAGCTGCAGGATACAAAATCAACATACAAAAATCAATAGTGTTTCTGTATGCCAACAATGAACTATATGGGAAAAAAATCAAGAAAGCAACCCCATTTACAATAAATGAGACAGCCTACATAACACCATACAAGGTGGCTGGCTGATACATCACAAAATGCTAGCTTGCTTGTGTTTACTTACTTTCGCTAAGGGCACCAAAAGAACTGAATACGTGTCATCCTCTTATTATCCGTATTTCTTAGAGATACTGGAGGTGATAATTCTCCTAAGCTAAGCATTGCACAAATGAATTGCTATGCAAGGGGGGAAATCCATCATTAAAAGTTAACACGGCTAGGTGCAGTGGCTTGCACCTGTAATCCCAGCTACCCAGTAGGCTGAGGCAGGAGGATCACTTGAGCCCAGGAGTTTGAGATCAGCCTGGGTAACAACAGCAAGAATCCAACTCCAAAAATATTTTTTCAAAAATTAGCTGGGCACAGAGGTCTATGCTTACAGTTTCATTTACTCAGGAAGCTCTCAAGATGGAAGGATGATGATTTGAGCCCAGGAGTTCAAGGCTGCAATGAGTTATGATCAGACCACTGCACTCCAGCCTGGGTGAGAGAGCATGATGCCGTCTCTAAAATATAAATAAATAAATAAAAGTTAATAGGCCAAAACAAAATGTAGCTATGTTTTGGAAGTCTAGATAATCATTCAGCCACTAGCCTAAGTAATATACAATACTCAGAAATTTTTCTCTGGAAGAATTTAATTACAAAGATTGACGGTTAAAATCCTGCCCATTTAAAATGAATAATTGCTTCAGCTAACAAAATAAAAATAAAAATGTATCAGTAACTGTGAGAAAGGCAGGCAGTTTAATGGACAGAAAAATGCCATTGATAAGCTGGCAAAATCCCAAGCACTCAAAGCTTTTAGTATGTGTTGACAAAATCCACAATGCTTCCCAAGCTCGCTTCCTGGCTATGGGTTCTTTTATTGTTAATGGAAAAGAAACTGCATTAGATAGTAGTTTTTGAAGCTTTATATCTAAACTCAGCCCTTTTGAAGCAGCAGTCCGGGATATGATGCCATCTATAAAACCCTCTGCATGAAGACTTCCTGTTCAGTAAGTTACCTACAGTGACAACATTTACCGTAAGCTTCATGAGACAAAGAATTATTTCAAAGAACCAGCAGGTCTCAGTTCTCAGAGCCACACTGATAAAGGAACATACAGCCTCAGGTTCCCAGTTTAGTTAGCTCTCCAGCTGTCACATTTTCTTGCCCTAAAGTGAAAGTAGTACATGTATAAATTACTACAAAGAACTTGTAAAAAATCCAGCCAAATGAACTTGAGGCAATTAGTAGTTAAAACAAGTAACCACTTTTATGTTAACTCAGATTGGTTGCCATAACTATTCAGGGCAAAGAAGCCAAGTTGGCCTATTGCCTCCTTCCACCCAGAGAGCAACTTCTTAATTAGGTAGTACGATTAAGGGGAAGAAGATAATAAAAGGCACTACCACTTTAAAGAAAAAAGCTAGAGGACTTTTTCATTTTTACTAATGTAATACTATTACTGTATTAGTACACTATGCAGAAACATTTCCCAAATGGTTAGTAGTTAAGAGCAAAGATAATTTCTTCCAGGGCCAAGTTTTTGCAAGGGATTACCTATCAATAACTGTAAGCAGTTTATCATAAAAAAATATGGCTGGGCACAGTGGCTCATGCCTGTAATCCCAGCTACTCCAGAGGTTGAGGCAGAAGGATCACTTGAGGCCAGAAGTTCAAGACCGGTCTAGGCAACATAGCAATATCTGGTTTCTAAACAAAATTTTCTTTAAATTAGGTAGCCATGGTGGCACATGCTTGCAGTCCCAACTACTTGGGAGCCTGAGGCGGGAGAATCCCTTGAGGCCAAGAATTTGAGGTTGCGGTGAGCTATGATTGTGCCACTGCACTACAGCCTGGGTAACCGAGTGAGACCCTGTCTCTAAAGAAAAATATCTTATTAAAGCTTGCTTAGACAGGGTGCGGTGGCTCACGCCAGCACTCTGAGAGGCCCAAGTGGGAGGATCGCTTGAGGTCAGGAGTTTGAGACCGGCCTGAGCAAGAGTGAGACCATGTCTCTACTAAAAATAGAAAAATCAGCCAGGCGTCGTGGTGCATGCCCATAGTCCCAGCTACCTGGGAGGCTGAGGGAGGAGGATCACTTGAGCTCAGGAGTTTGAGGTTGCTGTGAGTTAGGCTGATGCCACAGCACTCTAGCCCGGGCGACAAAGCAAGACTGTCTCAAAAAAAAAAAAAAAAGCTTAATACCACTGGTGATGGTATAGAGTATGTTTATTATTATATTAACAAAACAGACAGTACTAAAATGTTTTCTAAACTGTAGGACATGATCCATTAGTGGGATGTGATGTAAATAAATAGATTCAAATACTTATTTGAAAGAATGTCTTGACCGACAAATTCTTTAAAGAAAAAAAAGTATAAAATAAAAAGTGCCAGAGTATATCATAATAAAGGTAAATATTATTTCATGAAACTTTTTAGATACATACATATATATTAATTATGTATGGATTAAATCACAATATTCATTTTTAGTATGAGTCATGGTCAAAAAAGAATAAAAGCTATCAATAAAAACTTTCTAAAAAGCAGTTTCAATTATTTCATTTTGAGATAGAAAGCTTAGGTCAGTGGTTGGACTAGCTTTTATAATTTTCCTAATGCATTAAACATGACATTCTGATCAACCTGTTAGTAGGAAAAAACGAGGATGCTTCTAACAGCTGAAAGTCTGGAGTGTGGGTAGGTGGAGTGATGTAAAAGGGGGCAAGGGCCAAAGGAAAGGGAGGAGGTAGAGGTCATTTATAAATCGTGTTAAAGCAAGACCCACACTCTATTTTTAAGGGTGAGTATGTGCAGTACTTTCAAGAGCCTATGCTTTACAAAACAAATGTGTAAAACTTTCTACATTATAGTCGTGGGGGAAAAACTGGAATGAATCATTCCAGAAAGCATGAAACTCTGCAGCAGAAAAATATATTTTTAAAACTTATGCATAATTTCAAAGGTATATGATTCCCCCCATGTAACACACTCAACTTCAATAACCAAATTATTTTGAAAAAAAATCTCAGATATCGTATCATTTCATCAGTAAACGTTTCATTAAGGGTATGTAATAGACTTGAAGTAGTTTTTCGGAACAAATGGGTTATTTACTATTTGAAGACCTCTATAATACCAATGTGGAAAATTAAAAGATCAAATGGAAACCCAAGGAAATAGAAAGGTGACAATACCATTGAGACATTGCAGCTACCCAAGTAGAAAAAGAGTCCAAACAATCCTTTGAAAAGTAAAAGTACTGAAAATGGAAAGACAATTATGAACAGAGTTCACGGTAAAGCAGTTAATCCAACAACTAAAATCATTAATTATCAATGATCTGAACTTGATCATCATGCAAAATAGTCAAATATATATTCCTGCCAATAAAAATGTAGACCTCCATTCTAGGCGGTAATTCAAATTTTGAGAGGATATATAGATGTTATTAATGAAGGGTAGGAGTAAAAGAATATTTTTATGTAAAATTAGGCACTCAACTAATGTACATAATGGAGAAGCCACAGTATCATGAGAACTTCATAAATTCCACTGATGCACCTATGTTCCACGTCTATGTGTTTTTCATCCTAACAAAAGTATGTAAATAGGAGCAGTGTTACCCCTACATGTTTCGTATCTTTTTAAAAAAGTCTTCTTTTACTGTTAATTATCCGGATATTTCCTGAAGAGTCTGGCACATAATTTTCATCACTATTTAGAGCCACTGATAGTAAAGTAGCTCCACCTGAAACTGGAAAGCTGTGTTAATATGAAAAAACAAATTTTAATCCTCTTGCATAAATGATGCACCTTTTTTGTAATTTGTTTTAATTTACTTTTTCTTTTTTTATTGAGGTGTAACTTACGTGCAGTAAAGTACACAAATGTTAAGTATACAGTTCAGTGAATTTTCATATGTATCTGTACATATATCCATGTAACCACCATTCAGAAAGAGAATATTTTCAGCATACCACTAGGCCTTCTTGTGCCTCTTTCTTCCCAATCAATAATTCCCACTTACCATCACCAAAAGTAATGTTTTTTTTTTTTGTATCTTTCTTTTAGTTTTTAGTAATCTGTTTTCATTGCTATTGCAAGTGATCAGTTTTGCTTATTTTGGACACCATATGGATGGAATTATCTAATAATCACTATTTTGTGTCTGGACCCTTTTCCTTGATTATGTCTGTGAGATTCGTCCACTTCGTTGCATGTATTAGTAGTTCATACCTTTTCATTACCATATGGTATTCCATTGTATGAATATAGCACACTTTATTTGGGCTGTTTTCAGTTTGGGCCATTAGGAATAATGCTGCTATAAACGTTCTTCAACATATTTCTTGGTATACATATATATGCATTTTTTTCAGTACATACTAGAGAGGAATGTCTGGGTTACAGACTATTCTTATGCAGAAATAAAACACCCATCATCTGATGAATGAATAAACAGAATGTGGTGTATATATACATATATATATATACACACAATGGATAAAGAAATGACCTATCTACAAGTGATCCATAAATAAGAAAGCATACAGCTTCCTCCATTAAGACCATATTGTTAATTAAAAAGAAAAAATATATTTTATGTATACACACACACTCATAAATGTACAGGTTTCAGTGTGTTATATAGTCCTTTCTTTTTCAGTTAGGACAATAAACTTATCAAATTCACTTTGTGGCCAGGCACAGTGGCTCATGCCTGTAATCCCAGCACTCTGGGAGGCCAAAGAGGCAGGATGACTTGAGGCCAGGAGTTCCAGATCAGCCTGGGCAACACAGCGAGACGCCCATCTACAAAATAATTTTTTTTAATTAGCTGGGTGTGGTGGCATGCACCCATAGCCCCAGCTACTCGGGAGGCTGAGGTGGGAGGATGGCTTGAGCCCAGGACAAGAGGTAGTCACCCCATTCAGGCCTACCTTGCCTTATATTTTATCTTACTTTAAAACTGCTGCTTCTCCCTCTAAATCAAAACTCTACTCTGTTGGTGTCTTAAGCTAAGCATTAAGAAGCAACCAACTTAATTCCATTTACAATAGTCAAGAGATAGGAGCAACCCATATGTCCATCAATGAATGAATAAACAAAATATGCTACATATATACAACAGAATATTATTCAGCGTTAAAAAAGGAAATTCTAACACAAACTATAACACAGATGAACCTTGAGGATGTTATACTAAGTAAAATAAGCTTGCCACAAAAAGACAAATACTGTATGATTCCATGTATACCAGGTATCTAAAGTAGTCAAATTTATACAGAATGCAGAATACAAGTTACCTGGGAAGAGGGCAAAATGGTAGTTGTTTAATGGGTACTGTGTTCCAGATTTACAAGATGAAAAAGTTCTGGAGATCCATTCCAAAACAATGTGAATATACTCAACACTGCTGAAATGTACAATTAAAAATGGTTAAAAGGGTAAATTTTGTGGGTTTTTTACCAATATTTTATTTTTTTATTTATTTTATTTTTTTTTTAGACAGAGTCACGCTCTGTCACCCTGGCCAGAGCGCCGCCGTGGCGTCAGCCTAGCTCACAGCAGCCTCAAACTCCTGGGCTCAAGCAATCCTTCTGCCTCAGCCTCCCAATTAGCTGGGACTACAGTCATGTGCCACCATGCCCAGCTAATTTTTTTTCTGTATGTATTTTTAGATGTCCATATAACTTCTTTCTATTTTTAGTAGAGACAGGGTCTCGCTCTTGCTCAGGCTGGTCTCAAACTCCTGACCTCAAGCGATCCACCCGCCTCGGCCTCCCAGAGTGCTAGGATTACAGGCGTGAGCCACCGCACCCGGCCCAGAATTTTATTTTTTAAGGGGTGGGGGGCTGAGAGAAGGGGTGTTCAGTTGCTTTGTTTTTTGTTTTTGTTTCTTTCCTTAATTTCCAGAGATGGAGTCTCACTCTTGCTGAGGTTGGTCTCAAACTCCTGAGCTCAAGCAATCCTCCCACCTCAATCTCCCAGAGTGCTAGGATTACAGGCATGAGCCATCATGCCCGGCCTTTAATCAGAATTTTAAAAAAATGAATTTGGGCATTCCTGTTCAGACTCACAAATATCATTTTTAGGTAAATTCTGAAACCCATATTGTCAGTGTGATAATAACTATTGTCATTCTGAGCATAGTCACCACCAACTTGTAATGAGAGAACACGGTCTCTGGAAAGGCCATATCAAGATTTAACAACAAATTAGTTTGCTCTTTAAAAATAAAAAAGACAAACCAACTTAACCGCATATACAAAAAGCATGAATAACTGAAAGCATAACCATTTACTGGACTTGCTAAACTCTAATTTGTAGTATTTTAGGCAATGAAGTATTTTTTGCTAAAACGCAAAAGTTTTTCTGCTTTAGTGGCTAGAACTGAAATGTTCTTAACCTATGCTCATCAGATCCCCATCCAAAGGAAAAAAAATCTTTCCTTGTGGGGGAATAAACATAAACATCAAACAAGCACCATCTCCTTTTGAAAATTGCCTTTCTTTAGATTACCTTAAAGATCTGGTAGAAACAAATAAATTATAGGAGGAGTCTCTCTCAGTTATTAAAGTGATTATGAAAATAGTCAAACATAAATAAGAATACAAAACCATGATTCACAATATATAACTAAAGACTGACTATAAATGAAGTAATAGTTGTATCTCTAGTGGATAATTTATTGAAAAATAAAAAATTTCTCAAATGTGATGCCATTTGAAACTTTTTTTTTTTTTTTTTTTTTTTGAGACCGAGTCTCGCTCTGTTGCCCGGGCTAGAGTGAGTGCCATGGCATCAGCCTAGCTCACTGCAACCTCAAATTCCTGGGCTTAAGCAATCCTACTGCCTCAGCCTCCCGAATAGCTGGGACTACAGACATGCACCATCATGCCCGGCTAATTTTTTGTATATATATTTTTAGTTGGCAAGATAATTTATTTCTATTTTTAGTAGAGACAGGGTCTCGCTCAGGCTGGTCTCGAACTCCTGACCTCAAGCGATCCACCCGCCTCGGCCTCCCAGAGTGCTAGGATTACAGGCGTGAGCCACCGCGCCCGGCCCTGAAACTTTTCTAATTCAAAATGTGGTTTCCCAGGAGGGAAAAATCATTTCAACCAATACCAAGTAATTATTATTCTTTTTTTTTTTTTGAGACAGAGTCTCACTCTGTTGCCTGGGCTAGAGTGCCATGGCATCAGCCTAGCTCACAGCAACCTCAAATTCCCGGGCTCAAGCAATCCTTCTGCCTCAGCCTCCTGCGTAGCTGGGACTACAGGCATGCGCCACCATGCCCGGCTAATTTTTTCTGTATATTTTTAGTTGTCCAGTTAATTTCTTTCTATTTTCAGTAGAGACGGGGTCTCGCTCTTGCTCAGGCTGGTCATATCAAGTAATTATGATAATACTTTTTCTTTTTGGAGACAGGGTATCTCACTATGTTGCCCAGGATGGTCTCAAACTCCTGGGCTCAAGTAATTCTCCTGCCTCAGCCTCTCGAGTAGCTGGGATAACAGGTGCATGCCACTGCACCCAGCTGTACTACATCTTAAACAAACCCAACATAATATCGTACGTAGTTACATTAATTACATTAAAAAGTCTACATATCTATTTTAACCAAGACTATATATCTTTTTTCCTAACAGCTTTTGAGAGATAATTCATACCATAAAATTCACCCATTTAAAGTGTTTTCAGTGAGTTTCAGTATGTTCACAGAGTTGTGCAACCAGAACTACAATTTTAGAACTTTTCCATCACCTCAAAAAGAAACCCCATACTCTTTTATTTGCATGTACTATTACATACCCACCATTCATCCCAGCCCTCCTCCCCAACACACGAGCCCTAAGAAACGACTAACTAATCTACTTTCTGTCTGTACAGATTTGTCTATGCTGGACATCTCATATAAATAGAATCACATAATATGTGGTCTTTTGTGAGTTGATTCTTTCACTTAACATATATTCAAGGTTCATCCATGTTGTAGCATGTATCTTCATTCCTTTTTATGGCCTAATACTACCACATTTTATCTATTAATCAGGTGATAGACATTTGGGATGTTTCCACTTTTTGAGGAATTGCTAGACTGTTTTCCAAAGTAGCTATACCATCTTACATTCCCAACAGCAGGGTGTAAGAATTCTGATTTCTACACATCTTCCCTAACCAACACTTGTTATATATTATCTGATTCTAGCCACACTAGTGGGTATGGAAGTGGTAACTGTGGTTTTGATTTGCATTTCTCCAATGACTAATAATTTTGTGCATCAATTTCGTGTGCTTCTTGGCCATCCTTACATTGTCTCTGGAGAAATGTCTATTCAAATCTTTTGCCCATTTTTTAATTGGGTTATTTGTCTTTTTATTGTTAGGTTATAAGAGTTCTCTGTATATTCTCAATACCAGCCCCTTATTAGATACATAATTTCCAAGTATTTTCTCCCATTATGTGGGCTGACATTTTATTTTCTTGATGGTTTTCTTTCTTTCTTTCTTTTTTGAGACATGGTCTTGCTCTGTCACCCAGGCTGGAGTGCAGTGGCATGATCATAGCTCACTGTAACCTCAAACTGCTAGGATCAAGCAATCCTCCTACCTCAGCCTCCTGAGTAGCTGGGACTACAGGCATGCACCACCACATCTAGCTAATTTTTATTATTTGTAAATTTTTGATAGAGATGGGTTCTCGTTATGTTGCCCAGGCTGATCTTAAACTCCTGACCTCAAGCATTCCTCCCACCTTGGCCTTCCAAAGTGTTGGAATTACAGGCGTGAGCCACTGTGCCCAGCCTTTTGATGGTTTCCTCTGTAACACAAAAGTTTTTAATTTTGATGAAGGCTAATTTATCTATTTGTTTCTGCTACTGTTTATGCTTTTGGTTTCATATCTAAGAATCCATTGCTGGCCAGGCGCGGTGGCTCACGCCTGTAATCCTAGCACTCTGGGAGGCCGAGGCGGGTGGATCGCTCAAGGTCAGGAGCTCGAGACCAGCCTGAACAAGAGCGAGAGCCTGTCTCTACTAAAAAAATAGAAAGAAATTATCTGGTCAACTAAAATATATATAGCAAAAATTAGCCGGGCATGGTGGCGCATGCCTGTAGTCCCAGCTACTCGGGAGGCTGAAGCAGTAGGATTGCTGAAGCTCAGGAGTTTGAGGCTGCTGTGAGCTAGACAGACGCCACGGCACTCACTCTAGCCCAGGCAACAAAGCGAGACTCTGTCTCAAAAAAAAAAAAATTAAAGAAAAAAAAAAAAAAAGAATCCATTGCCAAATATGAGGACAGTAAGATTTACCCTTATGTCTTCTTTTAAGAGTTTTATAATATTGGCTCTTACATTTAGCCCTTTGATCCATTCTGGGTGAATTTTTATACATAGTATAAACTAAGGGTTCAATTTCAATCTACTGAATGTGGCTATCAGTTTTCCCAACACTATATGTGTTTAAAAAAATTATTCTTTCCCTATTGAATGGTCTTGGCCCACTGGTCAAAATGCAGTTGACTAGAGATTCATAGACAGATTGTGAAATGTATTCCATTAACCTATATGTTTATCCTTATGCCAGTCCCACACTGTCTGGATCACTGGTGTTTTATAGTTAGTTTTGAAATCAAAAGTATGAGTCATTCAACTTTGTTCTTCTTTTTGAAGATTTTTTTTTTTTGCTCTTCTGGGTCCCTTGCAATTCCATATAAATTTTAGGATCAGCCTGTCAATTTCTATAAAGAAGCCAGTTGGGATTCTGATAAAGACTGTGTTGAATCTGTGTATCAACTTGGAGAGTACTGCCATTTTAAAGATATTAAGTCTTAAGATCCATGGGCATGGGATGTCTACCATGCTTTTTGGTCTTTAATTCCTTGCAACAATGTTTTATAATTTTCAGAGCATAAATTTTACACTCATGTTGTTAAATTTATTCCTTAGTATTTTATCCTTTTTGATGCTGCTGTAAATGGAACTGTTTTTTAAATTTCATTTTTGGATTAAATACATCCATTTTTGTATAATACTGAATCAGACCTCTTCTCTCATGATCCATAGCCAGAAGTATATTATGTCTTTTAATTAGAACATTATTAGTATCTCTTAAACACCAACTAAGAAACTATTTTGGCTGCTAAGAGATTTTTTATTTTTATTGTTTTGGTTTGTTTCCCAGTCCTCAGCTTTGCTCCACAGAGCTGGGGATTGCTAACATAAATGATACTATATGAAGTTTTCCTATAACATGGCTAAAATTTTCAGCAAATGTAATTTATGATTTTCATTTATATTACTATTAACTTATATTCTACACATATTCTCATGAAAAATTTTACATTTAGCCTTGACTACTCTCAAATACAAAACTTTTAGAGTAGAATAAAACTGCAGAAAAATGTGTTTGTGTGACCAATATATAAATTTACTACCCAATATATATAAAATAAAAATAATTTAGTAAGGTACAGAGGAAGATATATTTCTAATAATTATCTTCATGAAAACGCTTATTGTGGTATTTATTTACAATAATAAAAGCTTGGTGTAACTGGAAACCCAATTTTATGGTTAACAGTTCTAATAATCCACTTGAAGAAACAGAATGTAGCCTACAGCCATTAAAATTATATTCATGAAAATCACATAGCATAGTAAGTAAAAAAAAAAGCAGAATCCCAAGGTAAATCCATTTTTTTTTTTTTTTTTTTGAGACAGAGTCTTACTCTGTTGCCCGGGTTAGAGTGCCATGGTGTCAGTCTAGCTCACAGCAACCTCAAACTCCTGGGCTCAAGCAATCCTTCTGCCTCAGCCTCCTGAGTAGCTGGGACTACAGGCATGTACCACCATACCCGGCTAATTTTTTATATATATTTTTTAGTTGTCCAGCTAATTTCTTTCTATTTTTTTTAGTAGAGACGGGGTCTCGCTCTTGCTCAGGCTGGTCTCGAACTCCTGAACTCAAACGATCCACCCGCCTCGGCCTTAAATACCAGAGTGCTAGGATTACAGGCGTGAGCCACTGCGCCCAGTCTTAAATCCAATTTTGTTTATATTAAAGTACACATATGTATACATACACGCACAAATCAACAAAGACTTTGCCATAATTTTTTGTGATGATATTGCAATACTGTCTACAAAAAAAAAAATCCCAGAATCTAACAAAAACAAAACAGCTTCATAAATTGGAATTTTCCTAAACCTCTCTATAGTTTACATGTTCAAATCCAAACACTCTAGTTATCATTTAGGTTAATCCATCCCTGAAATAGTTTATAAAATAAAGAAGACTAACAAGCACAGAAAGTAGCACAATCCTCAAAAAGGGTCCCACTCTGCTGAGATATTGAGAACACATTAACTTCTAGTTTTATAGTATAAACATTAACCCAAACTACCTAGAATAGTCCTTTAATCAAAGAAACACTTAGAATTACTTAAATCACGAAGCATTTACTGTTTTAACTTTTTGCCATTCCAACAATTGGAGGAATTCCCACTAGTATTCTTATTTATTTATTTATTTATTTCAGAATATTATGGAGGTACAAACATTTAGGTTACATGTATTGCCTTTGCACAGCCTGAGTCAGAAATACAAGCGTGCCCATCCCCCAGACAGTGCGCACTGCACCTATTAGGTGTGAATGTACCCGTTTCCTCCTCCCCCCTCCCACCTGCCTGACACCTGATGAATGTTATTCTTATATGTGCACATAAATGTTGATCAATTAGTACCAATTTATGAAGAAGACCCCAAAAGCAATCACAGCATCAACAAAAATAAATAAACAGGAACCGACCAAATTAAAAGGCTGCTTTCTGCACAGCCAAGAAACTATCACTAGAGCAAACAGACAACCTACAGAATAGGAGGAAATATTTGCATGCTATATATCTGATAAAGGGCTATTAACCAGAATATATATAGAACTCAGGAAAATCAGCAAGAAACAAAATCAAGCAACCTCATTAAAAAGTGGGCAAAGGACATGAACAGAAACTTTTCAAAAGATAGACTAATGGCCAAGAATATATATGAAAAAATGCTCAATATCTCTAATCATCAGGGAAATAGAAATCAAAACCACAATGAGTTATTACTAAATTCCAGTGAGATGGCTTTTATCAAAAAGTCCCAAAACAACAAATGTTGGCATGGATGCGGAGAGACAGGAACACTCATACACTGCTGGTGGGACTGCAAACTTGTATAACCTCTCTGGAAAGTAATATGGAGATATCTCAAAGAACTAGCAATCCCCACTACTGGGCATCTACCCAAAGGAAAAAAAGACATTCTATAATAAAGTCATCTACACTCGAATGTTTATAGCAGCACAATTCACAATTGCAAAGATGAGGAAACAACCCAAGTGCCCATCGATCCATGAGTGGATTAATAAAATGTGGTATATGTATACCATGGAGTACTACTCAGTCACAAAAAAAAAAAACCAACGGTGAACTAACACCTCTTCTGTTATCCTTGATGGAGCTGGAGCCCATTCTCCTAAGTGAAGTATCACAAGAATGAAAAAACTACTATGCTTTAGGTATGAGTGCTACTTAAAAAGATTAAAAACAGACTGCTCCATGTTTTTTTAAAAATACAGAAAAATCTACATTTTAGGGGAGGGGAAAGTAAGATCATTGTAATTAATTTATCTTCTCCAAGGAGGAAAAACAAGAAACATGACATTTAATTCCTTCCAAGTTTTTTCATGGCCCACAGAATAAAGTCCATAATCTCCACAATATCCCACAGCTGGTCAAGAAGTTATGTGGCTCTGCTCTCATAACCTAGTCTCACTTCCTAACACCAGTTCTCCATACTGAACCATCCTTGTGCAACTGAGCCAAACAGGGTTCCAGTAGCACTGAGCTTCTTTATGTTTTCTTGTGGCACTGTGTTTCACATTCCACGCCTTTATATGATGCCTATTCCTTCTTAAAGTGTTCTCCACAACCCCTTCTCACTCCCTGCCCCCAGCCTTTTCTCCTAACTGTCCAACTCAAGCCTTAACGATTCAACTCAAAGTGCCTTATTTGTGCAGGTTTTCTGCCATTTGCAAATTCCAGAAGAGATATCACTCTCTCCTTCTAAGCTACCATTACATCTTGTTTATATTTTCTATTATTTTACTTACTACATTGCAGTATAGTTATTAATCTACAAGTGTGACTTTCCATATAGTTATCTCTATGAGAGCAAGGTCCATGTCTTATTTATGATCTTTGTACCCACAGGGCCAATGCCTGCCAAAAAACAGATGCTCAATACAATTTATTTAATGAATAAATGGCTAGGTAATTATGGAAATTTATCCCTAGCCTTTTATTTGACTGAGATACAGTGTTTATAATATTCTCCACTTTGGTTTTCTTCTAAATTTACTTTGTTATAGTATTAAACTTTGCAATAATTAATTTACCAATGTTTTTCTTCCTCACTCCCCGGAAAATCTCTAAAGAGTAATGTTGGAGACGGTTCACCATAGAAACTAGATAGCATTAAAGAAAAGATTAGTAGCTATCATTTTATACTTTGTATTTCTTTTTCTGGTAATAGGTAATTACATTAAATGACAATGACAATCATCTTTGGAATCATCTTTGACATTTACTTTAATGTTCTTTTAAACCATTTCCATCTGGCACATGATATTTCAATTGCACACTTAACCAACCAGTAAGTGGTAAGACTATATGGTATATAACAGAAATATTTGTTTGGGATATCTTGCATCTGGACTGTAGTTGCAATTCTATAGCAAGCTAGTTGTTTGCCCTTGACCAAGTCATTTAATTTTGAATTTATCTCATTTTTAAAATGAAGATAGTTGCACTAGACAATGCCAAAGTTCTTCATAGGTCTAAAACTAATGGGCTGGGTGTGGTGGCTCACACCTGTAATCCTAGCACTCTGGGAAGCCCAGGCAGGAGAATAGCTTGAGGTCAGGAGTTTGAGACCAGCCTGAGCAAGAGCAAGACCCTGTCTCCACTGAAAAAAAAAAAAAAAAAAAAAAAAAAACAGAAAGAAAATAGCCAGGCAACTAAGAATAAAAAAAAATCAAATTAGCCGGGCATGATGGCACATGCCTGTAGTCCCAGCTACTTGGGAGACTGAGGCAGGAGGATCACTTGAGTCCAGGCGTTTGAGGTTGCTGTGAGCGAGGCTGCCGTCACTGCCTGCTAGCCTGGGCAACAGAGCCAGACTCTGTCTCAAAAAAAAAAAAACTTACATAACTACTACTTTTGTTGATCTGGACTTCATATATCTATTCAGTCAGTCAAAGTTACCATGACCTTTTTGAAGCCAGGGCACATTCTTGTCTTATACTAAACTCACAGTCATCTTTTTCATACTAACTGTTCCTAATCTAGTTGTCAGATCCAATACTGTATAGCAGGGTTTGTGAACCATGATCAGGACTTTTGTCAACTCATTGCTTATTTAAGATAACGTTAAACCTTGAGCCTGAGCAACAAAGCGAGACCTCGTCTCCACAAAAAATAAGAAAAATTAGCCAGGCGTGGTGGCATGTGCCTGTAGTCCTAGCTCTATTCATGAGGCTGAGGCAGGAGGATTCCTTAAGGTTTAACAAACCTGGAATTTTATCATTAAATTCTTTTGATCCTCCTGAGTCAAGATGTCAACATACAATCCCGTAAGTCTGTGACACTTCTAAAATTACCACATTAACATGACCCAGACTGTGTGTCAATGAATGTGGTTAAAACTCTTCACTCCTACATTTTTTGATGGATTATGCTATTGACAGAATTCTTCCTCAAGATCTGTTAAAGCTGTTTAACCTCAACAAATTCTGCTTAAGTTAAAACTAACAGGATAAAATTCCAAAAGAAATTTAAACTGCAATATCACTAGGAACAAGAATTTGATACACATTTGATATTCTTCCAAGAAAATTAAAATGCATTTTGTCTGAAGTTACAATTTTAAATCGAATTCCTCCACAACATACAGTGGAACCAAAACAAATGATATAATCTGTGACGCCTATAAAGCGGATACATAAAAATAAACATCCTTTTTTTCTTTTTCCTGAGACAGTGTCTTACTCTGTTGCCCAACCTAGAGTGCCATGGTGTCAGCCTAGCTCATAGCAACCTCAAATTCCTGGGCTGAAGGGATCCTCTTGCCTCAGCCTCCTGAGTAGCTGTGACTACAGACATGCACCACCCCACCCAGCTAACTTTTTCTAATTTTACTAGAGACAGGGTCTCACTCTTGCTCAGGCTAGTCTTGGTCTTGAAGTCCTCAGCTCAAGCGATCCTCCAGCCTCAGCCTCCCAGAGTGCTAGAATTATAGGTATGAGCCACCATGCCCTGCCCTATGGCCCTATGAATATTCTTTTTACTTCTCTTTACGAATGAAAATTTTCTTCATACAAACTGAAGAAAAACTAAAACAAATTATTAAAAAGCATTTTGTATTATATATACTAACCAAGTGCTCACATGTATCAAAAGCACTGGCATGAGTGGTTATGTACATTATCTGAATTAGATCTTCACAACAAATCTGTAAGGTAGATATTATTATCCACCTTTTACAGAGGAAGAAAATGAAACTCAGAAAGGCAGTTGACTTCAGTACTCCTACTTTTAACCACTTGGGGAGGAGAGTAATGACATGACTTCCAAAACTTGTTTGTTTTATCCACAGAACCTAAAAATTTGCAAATTTATAAAAAAAACTTGAACAATGTTGTAAATGCACATTGTATCAATGTTTGGTTGGTTGGCTGGGTTTTTGGCTAATATAGTTTCATTGTTTAAAATGTTAATATTTCCTAAGAAACTATTAATTAAGGTAATATTTGGTTTTACAATGCCTTCATTTTCAAGTAGAGCAGACACAACTTTAAAATTCATGTTTCATCTTAAGCTTTCATTCTTTCAGATAAATGATTTTCAAAAATTTTTAAAGCAGCAGAACCACAACTTTCAAACAAAATCTTACTGAGAACTCAATATATAAAATAGATAACATAGAGAATCCAGCCTGCTCACGTCTCCTTTCCCATTTCCTGGACTTTGTAGGATATAATATGAAACCAAGTGCTTTAAATAATAGTCAACTGTAAATTGTTAATGATCACAATTGCCAAAAACAGAACCAGCTAGAAGCTGAAGTTATAAATTCCAATTTAAGTCCATAAGTGATAGTTCAGTAATTCAGCTAAGGAAAGAACAATATGCAGAGAGGCTGTCATATACACCCTACTTTAGTCATAGAAATTAAGTGTCTTATTTTAGAAGTCATGGAGGAGTGTAGCACAGGACAAGCTGCTACTCTTAGCCACTTTACCTTTGTCAGAAAGCATCCTTTTGTGCTAATGCACTTTTGCATATTTCATAAGATACAAAAGATAGAAAAGATCAAAGAGGTCAACTCTTTGTGCCTCTATTTTCTTAAATGCAAATACAAACATCCCCTAATCCTATCCTACTTCACAAGGATAATATGAAGACTATTAAAATTATATGCTCGCCTCTCTAAAGGGTCTCCCATAAACATAGGTACATCCCTACCTGGATGGGAAAGAAATAGCACCTATCTATTTATTCTTGCAACTATGAAGAAAAACACGAGTAAGCCAGGCGCAATGGCTCTCGCCTGCAGTCCCAGCTACTCCAGAGGCTAAGGCAAGAGGATTACTTAAGGCTAGGAGTTTAAGACCAGCTGTGGACCCTATCTTTAAAAAAAAGAAGAAATATCAGCAAGGCATGCTGATATGCACTTGTAGTTCCACCTACTCAGAGGCTGAAGTGAGAGGGTCACTTGAGCTCAGGAGTTTGAGGATGCAGTGAGCTATGATTGTGCCACTGCACTCCAGCCTGGGCAACACAGCAAGCCCTCATCTCTTAAAAAAAAAAAAAAAGAAAAAAAGAAACAAGCAATTATCTGTAGATTAGGGATATATATATATTTTCTTAAAGCTGGAGAAGAATTATTCATATCTTAATGTTTACATGATTCTTTCAGACCTGATTCAGCAGAAGGCTCAAAACTTTAAAAAAGAAAAAAAGTCTTCAAAATATTCCTCATGTTTTTCAATTAATAATATCAATCTGCAAAATCTGTTTCCACCACATTGTGTCCTCCTACCTACATGATCACCATCCATCAGTTTTCCCCTCTCTCTTAAATCTTCAAAATTCCCCTTTCTAAGAATGTAGCAATATATACAAGTAAGACTCCACAGAAATAATCCTTCCATTGAAAATGAGCAGAGGACATGAAGAAGCAACACTTAAAAGAAGAAATATAAATGTATATGTATACAGATGTTTAACTTTACCCATGAACACATACACATTTAAATGTTATCATTTTCCCCTATCAGACTGGCATAGATGGAAAGATTCTTGATAATGTTCAAGGTTTTGAAGTAGCGAAGAAATAATCATACACATACATACACACATAAAAACTAAAACATCTTTGTGGAGGGCAAATTGACAATATGTAACAAAATTGCAAATATACATATCCTTTGACTCAAAGTACAGACACTTACAGAATTTAGCCTAAGAAAATAATCAGCACAGTTTGAACTATTAATACAAGGATGTTCAGCATATTAATAGTATCAATTATATATTATATATAATATTAAAAATAGAAAATTTATATGTATATTGAGATTGGCTAAATTATTGAGTAACACAGATTAAAAATCAGTGATCTATATTAAGTTGAAATAATAGGATGTTCATGCTCTATTAAGTGATAAAAGCAGGCTTATAGCACAATTTGATTGCATGTCTAAAATATGCCCTGATATACATTTTTTTTAAAGCCATCTATTTTTCTACGGATTTTTTTTTTTTTTTTTGAGACGGGGTCTTGTTCTGCAGCCCAGAATAAAGTACAGTGGGGCATCATCACAGCTCACTGCAACCTCAAACTTCTAGGCTCAAGTAATCCTCCTGACTCAGCCTCCCCAGTAGCTGGGACTATAATAGGTGTGTGGCACCATGCTCGGCTATGTTTTCTATTTTTTGTAGAAACGGGGTCTTACTATGTTGCTCAGGATGATCTTGAACTCCTGGCCTCAAGTGATCCTCCCACCTCAACCTCCCAAAGTACTAGGATTACAAGTGTGAGCCACTGTGCCTGGCCTCTGATACACACTTTCAAATTCTGCAAAATTAAACTGTCATTACTGGTCATCTCTGGAGACACTTCTAAAATAGAATTTTAAAAAAAATTTTGGCAATAAGCATGTCATTTTTTTTTAAATTTTGCTTTCATGGAAAAATTTGCTCTTTGTTTACTGATTTTTTTTCTGATTACAAAATACATGTGTTCATTTAAAAATGGGGGGTGGGGAGAGAGAAACATTTCAGAAATATACAAACAGAAGTGAAAGATCAATGGGAATAATTAGCCCTCTCCTGCTTAACCTCTCTATTCTTCAAATTCTTCCTCTTCCAGCATCCTCCTTTTCCTAGTCATAAAAGCTCCACAAAGCATCATGTCTTCACCCTTTGTGTGTTCATTAACACCTACATGGTGATGATTTCTTAAACCCTATCTCAAGCTTGAACTTTCTAAGTCTCAGATATACATTTCTGCATATGTGCCACACACTCCTCCAAGTCAAATATTTACAAACTCTATCTTATCTGGCTTCCCAACCACCCACTCCAGTCCCATATTTCCTATCTCCATTAAAGGTTTCATCTTTCATATGGTCTCCCTAAGCTAGCAAATTTAGTCATCTTTAACTCCTTCCCCTCAAAGTAGTGACTAAATTCTGCCTAAGTCTACTTCTAAAATTTCTTTCTAATTCACTCCTTCCTCTCTCCATCTCACTGTCATTTTCAGAGCTAAGTCCTAAGGCTCTGCTATTTCTGACCTGGACTATTCAGCCTACAAACATTTCTTGAGTACCTATCATATAGCATACACAGTGAAAGGAGTTAGTGATGTGAAGAAAAATAAAGCAAAATACTACCTCTCAATCATATCTTGGGGTAGAGAGACGGAGGAAAAAAGTACAATGTGATAAGTACCACAATTAGAGCAAAATCTACACGATGTCAACTTCTGTACTATCTGATCAAATCTTACAACTACCTGAATTCTCTTTCTAGAACACAAAGTAGATCATGTCACTCCTCTATCATAAAACCCTTAATGATTCCACCCAATGCCTACAGGATAAAGTCCAAATGCTTTAATACCACGCAAACACTTCAAAATCTGGTCCTAGTTTACCTAACAGCCTCATCTATTACTTTTCTTTTGCTTCACATCCTATGACCCAGTCATGTATAACTGACTGCTCTGATAACACGCTAGCCACTTTCACAACTTCTAGTGCTTATGTATTCTGTAGCTGGAGAGGCCTTCTTCCTTGTGACTACCAGCCGAAATCCTGTCCTATTATCATATGATATCTCCTCTCTGAAATCTTCATTAACCTTCTCTGCCAACGTAGCTTCTATAAAATCTATTATAATACTTATCACTTTGTATTGCAATTTGTTTTTCTCTTTCTCTCAACCACTAGACTGTGGCATTGTTAGGTACTGAAACTATATCTTGTTATTTGTATCCTTCTCAAAGTCTAGCATCATAGTAGATATTCAAGAAATGGTTTTTAAATGCATGACAGGGTAGAAACATTTGTAGAGAACCAAAATGCACTGATTGGTATGCTATATATATATTTTTTTTATGGCTCTCTGTCTGGAATCCATAGGTTTACCTAAATACTAAGGCCACTACCTACTACCACCCCACTACCCCCATAAACCTGGAGCCCAAAGCAGCCTGTGCTTTAGTTTTTGTTTTTTTCCCCCTCTTCCTATTCATCTAGCTATCCATCCATCTCATAAATAACAGTAAACAATACAGAGAGAATCCCTGCCCTCCTAGGAGCTTATATTCAAGAGAGGCAACTATCAGGTAAACAAATACACAAGGTCATTTCAGATAGTGACCAATGTGATTAATAAAGTAGTCTGATAAGACAGAATGTGCTAAAGGAGAAATGTGCTACTTTAAATGGGGGTGGGGAAGAAGTTATATAGGTTTCCCTGAGAAGGTAAGCCTGAAGGATGAGAAACTGCCAGCTATGTGCAAAATTTTGGGGAAAGAGTTCTGCAAGCAGAAAGAACTTCAGTAAAGTTTTGAAAAAGAAATGCACTTGGCTGTTTGAGGGACAGAAGAAACAATGTGGCTAGAAAAGGAAATTCGTTTGGAGAAGGAGGGCCTTGTAGGTGGCAGCCATGATGGAGGCCTACCAGTACCTGCCTTGAGTTTAGAATTTCCTAGTTTTATGTCTTCTGTTGTCTGTACAATCTTCTACTTAGTAATACCAGAGCAAGAGAATAATGGGATGGGGCATACAGCCCATTCTATTGTTAGGAAGATATCAAATGATTTTGAAAAGTACCTTTACTGGTTTCTGCTGATTAAAAAATAAACAAACAAACAAAAACTACTTCTCGATACAATGATGCAATAATGTGGTCCCATATTACTGATGAAAACCTGATAAACACAGAAGAATAGAACCACCTGTAAAGAAAGACAAGTTCTAGGCCGGGCGCAGTGGCTCACACCTGTAATCCTAGCACTCTGGGAGGCCGAGGCCAGCGGATAGTTTGAGCTCAGGAGTTCGAGACCAGCCTGAGCAAGAGTGAGGCCCCGTCTCTACTAAAAATAGAAAGAAATTATCTGGCCAACTAAAAATATATATATAGAAAAAATTAGCCGGGCATGGTGGCACATGCCTGTGGTCCCAGCTACTCAGGAGGCTGAGGCAGTAGGATCGCTTAAGCCCAGGAGTCTGAGGTTGCTGTGAGCTAGGCTGACGCCACGGCACTCACTCTAGCCCGGGCAACAGAGCGAGACTCTGTCTCAAAAAAAAAAAAAAAAAAAGAAAGAAAGACAAGTTCTTTCTATTGACTACAGGTAAGGCAAAATGAGAAATATCAAAATTATCGCAGATTCATTAGAGGAAATAAAACACAGTACTCTACTACTCTGAAAATACATATGTGCTACAAATTTATCCTTTTAACTGAATGGATTTTTCCAATCTCATGTAAACTTATACAAATCTAGACTTAAGTGATTAAATAGATTTCCAGTTTTCACTGACCAAAGTTTTTTTCATCTTTACAAAAATTAAACAATTTTCTGACGTTTTGAAAATTCATAGATTTATATGCATTAGGAACTCCCTCTCAACAATAATTTTGTGGATGTTATGTCATAATCTATTTAATGCAAGCAGTACTGTGATGTGAAAACAAAGTCAATCCATTACATAAAGGAATGTTCACAAAACTAGTTGCTAAAGCAACTCTGTAATTGCCAAGAAGTCAAGCAGTGTGAAATTATACATCTTACTCCTGTTCTCAGTAGCATCTGCTTGCTTTGCTAACCTGAACATGAACACAACTCTAAATAAAAGACCCTTTCATTATCCTAGTCAGGTCTTTAAATTCCAGGTTGCCACCCTTCTATTGGTAAAAATAAATTCATTCTCAGCATCCTTAAATTCAATTCTGTTCTCATCTCAGGCTAGTATAGTGATGTTTTCTCCAAAGCTCTCTATGGGAAATCAGAAGTAAGATTTTTTCCATCTTCTTTTTGCAGGACCATCAGAAGTAAGAAGTAGCAGAGGTAACAAACAATAATCATCTTATGCTACCACCCCCCTTCATCCCCCAAGGGCCAAAGGTTTCTTGCAATGAATCTTCATAATAATCCACAGTCTCAACAGCTACAAAGAAATAAATACTTTAGCCTAAAAGGAGACCTTTCCAAATTCTCAAGCTGATCTCCATCTTCATACATTTATAAGGCCTTTTGTTTTCTCTTCCCCATTCACCAAAAGAGAGCCATTACAAAGTATACAAATACCCAGTGCACATTCTTTTCAATCTCACATCTAGTTGATTTTGTCATATTCATCATCTCACTCATAAATTCACACTTGAAATAGAAAATCCCATTCCTTGGTTGTGAAATAAAATTGCATAATTTCTCCTTGAAGTTCTAACTTAATTCTAATGTTGGAAACTCCAGGCATCTGTTAGAAAACTTCTCTGAACATGTACTGTGTATCCTTGTACACTAAGTCTGGGTATTACCGAGTAAGGATTTACTCCTCTGTTTTTAGGGGCAGAGTCTGAATTAAAGCAAGTTCTTACTCCCTTCTTAAAGTGTGGTTCAAAGACCAACAGCATCTATACCACATGGGAGTTTGTAAAAAATGCAGAATGTAGGGCTCCACCTACTAAATCAGAATATGCATTTTACTGATATCTGTATGCAGATCCATCTATATATAAAATCTGAGAATTGGTGGAAAATGTAAAAACCTCTCACACATAAAGAACAACTTTGGGCGGGTGGGGGCGGGGGCAAAAAAAAAAAAAAAAGAACAACTTTGGATAACAATTATAATTGATAATGACTGTAGCCCCTTCAAAAATTCTTTAACAACAGGTCCTACCTTCAGAGAAATTTCCTTTAAAACTGTAAATTGCTTGTCTTGAAACACACCAAAGCTTATTGTTGTTTTTAGTGGAAGCCACTGACATAACCAAGTTCTTACCTAATCTGAGCTCTCCGAAGTTCCCACACCCTATCTTCTTGCCAACCCTGAAGTTGGGTCCCACCATAAGAACCCCAGAAGATGTTGAAGAGCCAGAAGGTCGGGAGCAATGTGCACTCCTTTGTGCCATGGGTTTAGTTGTTCGTTGTCTTTCATCCTTTTCCCTACTAGGATGGTCCATGATCCTACACGACAGAGTCTATGTATAGCAAGCAGTCTCAGTGTGTACACTTCTCTCCGATACAAAAGTATGTCCAAATAAATCGTAGTCAGGGTAAGGTAAGGAGTTCTTTTGGCACCATATTTATGTTTCTAATATATCTCCAGGAGATGGAAAACCACTGATTAGTTCCTGTAGGACACGTAGTCTGTAGGTCTCAAGCATAGGAGGACATTTTGTAACCTAGGTAAAAATAAAAAAAAAAACATGCAGTTAAAAATTAAATTTTAAAACAAATTGAGAAAGTCACTACTAATTAGAATGGATCCTATCCAAAGATGAGCAAAGTGGATAGCTTCCTGAAACGGGTTTTAGTTTTCCATCTTCCAACAGTTTAGCCATCTGGATTAGTTATTCATGTGGTAACATAAGCTTGGTAGGCTGCAGATCATGGAAACTAAGGGAATGCACAGTCTTTAATATAAAATGCTTTCTTCCAGTAACTAACATACATACTACCAAAAGGCAAGCTATTTGGTGGTTTCTTCATCATTGGCTAACAGAAATATATGGTGGTGTTAAAACCAAGTTAAATAAACTGAGGACAATTTAATTAAAAGCTCTTCCTTTTAATTTGGCCAGAATGTATCGAAAACGAGACTATTCACTGCCCCTCTCCTCCATTACCACCATTTACCAAACATGGACAGCAATCATATAATCCAAAGTTACTGATCAACACAGATTTCTGTGGGAATTTTTAACATCCTACTAGTACTAAGTAGTCCTAGACTAAAGCTTTGAAAAGTTCAACTTTGATCTAGTTTTTGCTGTGGACTGAGTAGGCAAAAACAGAGTGCCAGAAGGAGGTCCTTTGCGGAACCCCAAAGTGAAAACAAAGCCAAAAGAACCAAAAAAAATCTTAAAAATAATACTCATCCCTACCAGAATTCTCCAGTATCCCAATTAAGTACTGAACTCAATACAAAAGTTTACATCTGATAATTCATGTGAGTATCCTTAACAAAAAAATACTGTTATCACCAGTCATATACTAACCACATACTTATGTTTCACTTTCATAAGTAATTTCCTTAAAACTTTAAGAGAAGAGAATTAGAACAAGTGCTTGGTTATTATCACCAATTATATACTAGAGCAAAAATGTCTAGACTGTAAGCTTCCTGGGAACACTTTTAATTCCCTACTACAGTAACAGGTACAAAGCTGTGAGCTGACTGTACAGTGGGCACATAATCTAAAAATATAATCTACCTGTTCCATAATATTAATAGTCATTAAAATAAACTGCTTATTTTTAACTTATCTATTTGCTTTCTTTGCATTATTAAAGCTATATGATGACATTCGGCTTCCACAATGCTAATCATCAATAAAATACATTTCTCTGAATTCAGGAAACAACAGCTTTACATATACAATGCATATTTTATAAAGGCGGAATCATGAGGGCGATGAGAAGAGGTCAGCAATTACTGAATTTCCTATATGAACACCATTACGAACTCATACTTCTCTTTCATTCTTTCTCTTATTTCCAACCATATTCAATATCCTCCAATTATCTTTGTCTTTTAGACAAATCCCTCAAATATTGGAAAGAAAGTGAAAATAAACATCTTAATTATTAGGAGTATATCTATTTGTGAGAGACTGTCAGCTATACTTTCTTGCCTTATATTATATTAATAAATTGTTTTGAGAACAGAAACAGGATGTCTCTTAGCCTATCCAGTGAATTTATAAGCATTCAACTGACTCCCAAATTTTCATAAATTATCACTAGTGTGATACACTCATTTATAAGATTTGGAAATTGTACTACCTTGTCTATTTCTTTTCATATTTTTCATTTGTTTTCACTCTGTTTTTTCCAATAGATGGAGGTTATTTTTACAATGCTTTTCATTATTTTTTCCATTGCACTTAGGCTTGTGTAACATTACAAAGAATAATCACACACAGCCCTCATTATCCATGTATATTTGCACACATGTATCAGAACATACAGTATTTGCAAGGTTAAAAACCTGTAAAAATCAGGCACAGTAGCACATGCCTGTAGTCCCAGTTACTTGGGAGGCTGAGGCAGGAGAATCACTTCAGACCGTCAGTTCGAGGCTGTAGTGTGCTATGATCACACCTATGAATAGCCACTGCACTCAGCCTAGGCAACATATTAATAATGGTAAGACCCTATCTCTAAAAAATAAAATTAAATTAAAATTAAAAAATAAAACCTTGCAGAAAGCCAAAAATCTCATTCAGCTGGGAAAAGCATGTTTGTAATACCTGCTTGTGGGACAGAAGAATCACTCTACCTCCCCAAAACATGGCAAAAGCTCATATTTAAGTTGTCAATTTTCTAATCTATCCATGGGACATTAGCACAGTCTAATCTATAATTATGAAAGATGAATAATATTCAATAATAATACTTCATAGGGCATTTCTCATTTTTTTTTTTAATTTTTATTTTTAAAGACAGGGTCTTGCTCTGTCGCCCAGGCTGGAATGCAGTTAGGTACAATTATAGCTCACTGCAGTCTCAAGCTCTCTGGGCTCAAGTGATCCTCCTGGGTCAGCCTCCCAAGTAGCTAGGATGACAGGCATGTGCCACCAGGCCCCGCTATCTTTTTCTTTTCTTGTTTTTTTTTTTTTTAGAAATGGGGTCTCCCTATGTTGCCCAAGCTGGTCTCAAGCAATTCTCCTATCCCAGCCTCCAGAAGAACTGGGATTACAGACATGAGCCACCATGCCCAGCCCATCATTTAAGGAATCAAAATAACTGAATAATTTTTTGAAATCTTATTTATCACCACCACCTGCTCAAAACCATTTTCGGGTTCCCAATAACAAACTCTTTTGTTTGTCTTTTGAGGCCCCTCAATATTTAATCCCTATTTAAATTCATGCATTAGAAAGCTACTACATAAACACAAGGAACATACATATCTTAGTGTTATACCTAGAATGTCCTCTCAACTATTCTTCTGCATTTAAGGCCTGACTCATAGCTTAACTCCTTTGTGAAATCTTTTATAACTAATTTATCATTAATACTTGCAGTATCACTATCTATACCACTCATTTGCCACCTACAATGTACCAGATTATACGTACTATAATATCCAATTTGATTATAAGCCTTTGAAGTCAGGGATCTTGTCCTATCTCCTTTAAACTCTTATATACAGTTAGTACTTTAAAAATATTAATAATTATGATGGTCTTGCTTAACAGAAAATAGCTTCCCAGTGACATAATCAAATATTTACACAATTTTAATTTAAAAAAATAGAATTCCTAGAATTCACCTAGCAATAAGCTAGTAATAATTTACTTAAATTCATCAGTGCTAAGACATAGGTAAGTTAGGATTTTCGCTTCACAAGGATATTATATGGTTTATTTATAGTTACTAGTAGATAATATGTGAAAGAGCTCAAGAACCAGGTCAAACAGAATATCCAAGGTAAACATTAAGTTATACTTTAACCTTATAAAAAATGGCTTCCAAGGACAACAGTAAAAGACAAACTATATATTTATATTATTTCTTTATGTATAACAGTATATTAAGAAGTTGAATGAAGTCTAAAAAAATTAAGTCATTATAAAAGCATCAAAGAAAATATCTAAAGAATTATAGCTATAAATCTATATGTGAAGTGAAAATAAATCAGTGATTTACTGTTTATATGTTTCAGATTCTCATATATTGGTTTTGTTAAAAATAAGGCACATAAATATTTAAATTTCAAGCTGGGTCTTTGTTGATAATAAAGACAGAGATTGCCAGGCTTCTGCAGCTCTCTGTTCTTGTATAACTTACGATGAAATTGTTTATAGGTGTAGGACTGCTGGACCATATGGCAATTTTATGTGAAACTCTAAAGAGACTGTGGCTTTGGTCCTCATACGTGCTGCCTCTTGGTCACAAGCTTCAGCTTCAGGTATCACTTCCCACACCAATGTCCAAAACAGAATTGACAGGGCAAAAGCAAAAGTTTTTCTCTTCGGGGGTGTGTGGGGATTTTTTTGTTGTGTTGATTTGTTTTGTTTTGTTGTTGTTGTTGGCCAAAGATGAAAATTCTTCTAAGAAACCCCTAGCAAATTTCCCATTATGTTGGGTTGACAACAGGTTTTGCACCAATATCTGACATTCCAACTGTAAACTACTAAAAGAATGAGATCAAAGCCTAACCTGATGTTTAGAACACAAGATAAATTTTAAGAGTAGTATCATACCCAGGGTAGGTATTCAGTAAACATTTGACAAAAATATTATCTTGTGTGCTCATGTGCACACATATATGTGTGTCTATAAAACTATTAAAAACTTACAAGACAATTACAAAAATACTGTAGGACAATGTGAGTACAAATAAAAGGCTTATAACTCATTTAGCTTAAACAAAACAAAGTACATACGAAGAACTACACTTTAATTAACCTATGAAATTATCAAAATTGATTTATTTCTGCCAAAATACATTTATTTGAGTACCACTGTTAAAGGGAAGAAAAATGTTTATAGATCCGGTACTACTATTATTTCTCTTTTCCACAAATTCCAATTATTAATGTCATCCATTCTCATTCCTCTCATTCCCCCAGTGCTTATCAATCTATTCCCACTGGACAATTTTCAATACTCACATTTTTCCACTTAGAAAAGAAATTGTATTACCATTTAAAAATATTATACACACTCTCAGCCATTTATTTTCTGGTTGTCGACAAATTCATTCTAAAAGTTATATGGCAAAAGACCCAGAATAGCCGACAAAGTCTTGAAAGAAAACAAAGTCAGAGAACTGACAGACTCAGCTTCAACACTTTATCAAGACAGTGTGGCATTGGCAAAAGAATAAACAAATGGATCACTGGAACAGAATAGAAAGCCCAGAAATAGAGTAACACAAATATACTCACACTGAGCTTTGACAAAGGAGCAAAGACAATTCAATGGAGTTCAAAGTCTTTTCAACAAATAGTGCTGGAACTGAACATACACGTGCCAAAAAAAAAAAAAAAGAATCTAGATACAGACCTTACACCGTTTTCATAAAAATTAAAAATTAACTCAAAATGGATCACGGACCTAAGTGTAACACAAAACTATAACTCCTACAAGATACTATAGAAGAAAATTTAATTGACTTTGGGTCGGCAATGACTTCTTAGATACACCACCAAAAGCAAAATCCATAAAAGAAAAAATTGGTAGTAAGTTGGACTTCATTAAAAAGCTTCTGCTCTGGGAAAGACACTGTTAAGAGAATGAAAACACAAGCCACAGACTAGGAGAAAATATTTACAAAACACATATCTGATACAGGACTGTTATCTAAAATACACAAAACTCTTAAAACTTAATCAGAAAACAAAGAACCCGATTAAAAATGAGCAGAGACAGTTCACCAAAGAAGATATACAGATGTCAAATAAGTATATGAAAAGATGCTCAATACCATATGTCACTAGGGAATTGCAAATTAAAACAAACAGATACCACTACACACCTATTTGAATAGTGAAAATCCAAAACACTGCCAACACCAAATTCTAGGGAGGATGTGGAGCAAGAAGAATTCTCATTCACTGATGGTGCCAAAACAAAATGGGACAGCCACTTCAAAAGAAAGTTTAGCAGTTTCTTACACAACTGAACATACTCTTACCTATGACCTAGCAATTGTACTTCTTGGTATTTACCCAAATGAAGTGAAAACAAGTCCACACAAAAAAACTCACATAAATGTTTATAGCACCTTTACTTGTAATTGTCAAAAAAAGGAGAAATAACCAAAATGTTCCTCAATAGGTTAATGGATAAACAAATTGTGGTACAGTCATGCAATGGAATATTATTCAGCAAGAAAAAGAAATTAGCTATTGAGCAACAAAAACACATGGGAGACCCTTAAATACATACTGTTAAGTGAATGAAGTCCATCTGAAAAAGCTAATACTATTATTAATAATATATTCTAATTACATGCCATTCTGGAAAAGGCAAAACTACGGAGACAGTAAAATGATCAATGGTTGCCAGGGATTTGGGGAAAGAGAAGGAGACAGAGATGAACAGGTGGAGCATAGGGATTTTTAGGGCAGTGAAACTATTCTGTATGATATTGTAATGGTAGATATGCATCATTGTATATTTGTCAAAATCCACTGAATATACACCATAAAGAATGAACCCTAATGAAAACTATGAAGTTTTGGGCCAGCCTGCCCAGGCAGGCATGTGTGTGTGCAAGCATGACCTGTGAAAAAGAAGCAAAAAAAAGGTACTTTAGTTAATAATAATTTATCAGTATGGGCTCATAAACTGTAACAAATGTACCACAGTCATGAAAGATGTTAATAATAGGGAAAAATGGCAGGGGGATGTTAAGGGGTATATGAAAACTCTGTACTTTTCCCTTAATTTTTCTGTAAACCTAGAATCTTTCCTAAAAAACTAAAAATGAAGTCTATTAATTAAAATAATAATAATTCTGTCTAAAACAGCATCAAGAAACTAAAAGTAGGCTGGGCGTGGTGGCTCACACCTGTAATCCTAGCACTCTGGGAGGCCGAGGCGGGTGGATCCTTTGAGCTCAGGAGTTCAAGACCAGCCTGAGCAAGAGTGAGACCTCGTCTCTAGTAAAAATAGAAAGAAATTATATGGACAGCTAAAAATAATATACATAGAAAAAATTAGCCAGGCATGGTGGCGCATGCCTGTAGTCCCAGCTACCCAGGAGGCTGAGGCAGTTGGATTGCTCGAGCCCAGGAGTTTAAGGTTGCTGTGAGCTAGGCTGACACCATGGCACTCTAGCCTGGGCAACAGAGTGAGACTCTGTCTCAAAAAAAAAAAAAAAAAAGAAACTAAAAGTACTTAGGAACCTATTTTACAAAACCTGTATAAAACCACTATGCTCAAAACTACAAAATACTGGCTGGACACAGTGGGTCATGCCTATAATCCAAGTGCTTTGGGAGGCTGGGGCAGGAGTTCAAGACCAGTCTGGGCAATCTACAAAAAAATTTAAAAATTAGCCAGGCATGGTGGCATGCACCTGTAGTCCTAGCTACTCAGGAGCTGAGGCAGATGAATGACTTAAGCCTGGAAGTTAGAGGTTGCAGTGAGCTATGATCACATCACTGCACTCCAGTCTGGATGAAAGAGCAAGACCCTGTCTCAAAACAAATTTTTAAATATAAAAAATAACAAAGTTGGAGGACACACCTACCTAGTTTCAGGACATTAAAGCCACAATTATTATAGACATATATGTTATTCTAATTATATGAAGTTCAAGAACCAGCAAAATTAAGGTATGGTGTAAGAAACCAGAATGTTTGATTACAGAAAGGTAGAGATTTAGTGGAAAGGGACACTAGGCTAAAGAATATAAACAGGTATACACATTTATCAAAATTCATCAAAGTATGCTTTTAAGATCTAGGTATTTCATTGTATATACCTCACATATAAAAATATATGGGTCCACAGAGTGGGGAAGGGATGGGGGGCCCCAGCACAGAGTGTCCAATCCTAAAAGGGGTAAGGAGGCCAGGATAGAGGTCAGAGTCCAAGCATGGAAAACACCCAGTAGGGTGTTGGACCATCAGCAAGGTTAGGATGGCATCCCTGTAGAAGAGGTAGTCTAGTGTGTGTGTGAGAATTCAAGTGGAGTGAGGAGTGAGTGGAGATAGCAATGGGAGATTAGTTATATACAGGCAGACTAATCAAATAGATAAATATATTGAGAACAATGATAGTCAAATTTCTATTATTAAGAAAAGATGGAAAGGGAAAAAACTAGAAAGAATCAAGAGGCATTGGACTGATATTAGAGTTATCAGTGTAAATTCATGGTTTTATATAAACATATGCATACATACATGTGTGGGTATATATATGTAGGCATATGACAAATAAATATAGCAATAAAGTAATTACTAGCTTTATTCACTAACAGGGTCTGAGAGGAACAATACCCAAAGCAATGAGCAAATCTGTCAAATACTATACGCAAGTAAAAGGAACCAGAGTTCCACAGAGAAATAGCTGATTCTAGAGCTGAGGCAGAGTATAAGATGAGCCTAGAAACATTAGAGTAAAGAAGTTCTCAATGAATGATGGGAACATGTCAAAATGACACAGGAACTAACTTACAGGAGGTACTGGCCAAATGTAAATATCAAAATAAATGATAGCAAAAGATTACAACCAATTGAATAAGATAGTAAACAAGGAATTTACACAGATGTAATTGAATAACTTGGAAGTCTGATTAGGAATGAGATATTTATTTACTCTTAAAGTACCTCTTCTTAAAATATTTAGCATGATTTTGAGGTGGATTATTTCACTACAATGTTACTGAGATAACTAGCAAAATGTAAATGGAATCTGAAAATTAGATATACCATGGTTATATAGGAAATACACATTAAAATACTAGAGCTTATGAGATATCTTGTCAGCAACTTACTCTCAAATAGGCAAAAAATGTTCTATGTAATTGTCAAAAAGTCATAAAAGGCCGGGCGCAGTGGCTCACGCCTGTAATCCTAGCACTCTGGGAGGCCGAGGCGGGTGGATCCTTTGAGCTCAGGAGTTCAAGACCAGCCTGAGCAAGAACAAGACCCCGTCTCTACTAAAAATAGAAAGAAATTATATGTACAGCTAAAAATACATATATAGAAAAATTAGCCAGGCATGGTGGCGCATGCCTGTAGTTCCAGCTACTCGGGAGGCTGAGGCAGAAGGACTGCTTAAGCCCAGGAGTTTGAGGTTGCTGTGAGCTAGGCTGACATCACAGCACTCTAGCCAGGGCAAAAGACCAAGACTCTGTCTCAAAAAAAAAAAAAAAAGTAATAAAAAACATGGTCTACTTAACCTGTAATACTTGTTTTTTATGTTATTTCTTTATAATGGTCATCTCTGCCAATCACTTGCTCCAACAACTGAAAGGTAAATTAAAATGAAATTAATGTCTTTGGGTTTACATCTTCAGTTTTCTTACCTTTTTTGTAAAAAGAGTTAATCTCATTCTCATCAATGAGTCTGTTCCACTAGTTATATATTTTTAGAAAAGCTGTCCATTCTTAAAGTAAAAATAAGAAGCTGAAGCAACAGCTTGTGACAGTTTAATTTTATTTGCCTTCTAGCTCTCTCACTCATTTACTCTATACTTGTTCTGTGATTTCATCAACCTCTGAGGGCCTTCAACTCTTTAGCAGCTTCTACCACCACCAGTCTTCCCACTGCCCTTAGGATAAAACATAAAGTCCTTTATATGGATCAAAGTCCTTCCAGATCTGGCACTTGCTTGCCTCTCCAGCTTCATCTCTATTAAATCCTCCCTTTACATTATATGTTAATGAAAACCAAACTTACTTCAGTTCCTCCAAAGGGACCTGGGCTGAGATCTCTCTGTATCTCTGCTCTTCATTGTGTTAATTTATGTTCATATTTAGCTTAAATGTCTTTTTCCCAAAACAAGCAATTACAGTGCCTCTCTTAGGTACTCCTTTAGCACCTCACCATAGCACTAATCACAGTGCATAGTAATTGTTTGTGTATTAGCTCTATGAAGGTAGAAACTGTTGTCACATTCACCATTGTATTTGGAGGGCCTAACATAATAGGTTTTCAAACATCTAGTGAATAAAGGAATACACAAATGAATAAATGTGTTCCCAATCTTGGTGTTCAACCAATGCACACTTTTAACAAGGCTGAAAAACCCGAAGTCCATAGATCACAGTTCCTGCCATCATTTAGAGGAGAAAGAAAAATATCATAACCACCAGTACCATAATAATTATATCTTCCCTTAATTACCTGCAACGTGTTATTATTGTATAAAAGGCACTGGCCATTAGAAAATTATGACCCAAATTTTTACCCATTTTACATGGCATAAGACAGCATCAAAACATGAAAACAAATAACTAATAAACTGGTTTTGTTTTAAACTCAACTCTAAGTGTTCTCATCTGGGAGTTTCTCTGGCATGATCAATATTTAGCTCCTGAATATTCTTCCAGGCCATGCAGAGACAGCCTATTTAACATAGGCACACAGCTGATGAGGTAGAAGACCGAGGCAAAACACCTACATTTTTATTCTCAGCCTCCACATCAATTTGCTGCCCTCCATTCAATTCACCTTCTCTAACAAGAAAAGGGATCCCCTTGAAATGTACCGTATCTTGCACTAGAAGTAAAAAACACTTACAGAATTTTGTTTTTAAAAAGATACATATGCTTTCATTTTTAAAATTATTTCTACATAAATGAACCTTGAAAAATAACAGCAATTACTGGAAGAGTCTGAATGAGTTCTAGGTGTCAAAAAGGAAATGTACAAGCACCCATATTTATTCAAAGTGCTTCTAGTTCAATCAATAAATATTGTGAATAAATAGTGAAGTTGGGTATGGCAGCATCTGCCTGTAGTCCGATATACACAGGAGGCTGAGGCAGGAGGATCACTTGAGCTCAGGAGTTTGAGGCTGCAGAGCACTGTGATGATGCCTGTGAACAGCCACTGCACTCTAACCTAGACAACATAGACCCTGTCTTTTCAAAAAATAAAAATAAAATTTTAAAAAATATTTAGTGATTACCTCCTATGTGCCTAAAACTGGGATAGCCACCGAGGATGTAACAGCAAACTCGACATACATTGCTCCTCTTCTCACAGAGCTTACAGTCAAGGGGTCACCACAAACACAGGAATAAAAGAACTACAAATTGGGGCAATGCTACATATTAAACAAAGATCTGCTAAACTAAAGATTATGGGGAAGTCAGAAGGAGAGTTTTAGGCAGAGTGTGGTACAGCTTTTATTAGAAGCCACATTTTTTAAATTTTCAAACTGTAAATTAGCAATTTATAATTACATCAGTTTGTGGGGTACAAAGTGATGTTAGTTTTTATGAATACAGTGTGGGATAATTAAATCAAGCTAGTTAACATATCCATTACCTCAAATGCTTAACTCTTTTTATGGTAAGAATATTTGAACTTTACTCTCTTAGCTATTTTGAAATGTACATTACTCTATTATTAACTATATTAACCACGTGTACAATAGAACTAAAAACAAAAAAAATTCTCCTGAGATTTTATACTCTTTTATGATCATCTTTCCATTGCTCCCACCCCCCAGCCTCTGTAACCACCATTCTCCTCTCTATTTCTGAGTTCAATTATTTTAAATTCCACATATATGTAAGAACACATGGTATTTGTTTTCCTGTGCCTGGCTTATTTCACTTGGCAAAATGTTCTCCAATTCCATCAATGTTGTCACAAGTGACAGAATTTCCTTCTTTTTTAAGGATAAATAGTATTCTATTGTGTATATATACCATATTTTCTTTATTCATTCATTGGCTGATAGAAACTTGGGTTGATTCCATTACGTGGCTATTGTGAACATGGGAGTGCAGACATCTCCTCAACAAACTGATATCAAATCTTTCAGGTAAATATCCAGAAGTGGGACTGCTGGATCATCTGGGTAACTCTACTTTTAGTGTTTTGAAGATTCTCCATATAGTTTTCCATAATGGCTATGTTAATTTACATTCCCACTCTGTCAGAATGGCTATTATCAAAAAGATAAAAGATAACAAGTGTTGGTGAGGATGTGGAGAAAAGGGAATCCTTGTACACTGGTAGTAGGAATATCAATTAGAAGCCACATTTGGGCCAAGTGTGGTGGCTCACGCCTGTAATTCTAGCACTTTGGGAGGCTGAGACAGCAGGATCACTTGAGGTCAGGAGTTCGAGATCAGCCTGAGCAAGAGCAAGACCCCATCTCTACCCCCACCCTACCCCACCCCCAAAAAAACCTTAGCTGGGTGTGGTGGTGCACGCCTATAGTCTCAGCTGCTTGGGAGGCTGAGACAGAAAGATCGCTGGAACCCAGGAGTTGGAGGTTGCAGTGAGCCATGATGACGCCACTGCACTCTTCCATGGGCAACAGGGCAAGACCCTTTCTCAGTGAGAAGGAGCCAACCTTGTCAAGAGCTAGGGACAGAGTCTTCAGACAGAAGGAATAATAGCCTATAAAGAAAGGCTTTTGGTGAAAGACCACCAAGGAAGGGGTAACAATGAGCAAAGTCAAGAGGCAGTAGGAATCCATTATTCAGGATTTTACAGGTTGCTGATACTGTAATGAAAAGCCATTTAAGCAGAGAAGTGACATTTGTACTTAAAGGGCTTTAGGTTTATAAAAAGCATTTACATTTTCTAAATGATTGACTCTGGGTGCTGTGTAACCTATTCAGTAGAGTCAAACTGGACTTACCTGCTTTAGTAAAAAGCACTTACTCCTTTTCAAAGAGGAAATTGAGGCTCAGAAAAGTATGTTCACTGACTGGGTCACATAGTCAAATTCAGCCAGCGGAGTTCAAAGCCTGAGCTCTCTCTCATTTCTGTCACACTAACCGAAGGACCCTGCTTGTCCACTCACTTACCCATTCATCCCCATTGAGTCAAAAGTGCATTGGCCTCACAACTGTCCTCCTGAAACAATTAAAAAACAAAGTGTGGTGATTTTTAAATATGTCCATAAAATTTTTCAAGGGAGCTTAATTCTCCCTCCCTTGAGCTACTTAAAATTTGTTTCCCACAATGAATATTCTTCATTTGGACACTATGTTTATGTTCCCTTTTTGTGGCAAAATTTCCCCATGGGGTCACATTTGTGTTTTTCAAAAACATCTTTATTGAGATATAATTCACATACTATACACTTTATCTATTTAAAGCACATCTCTGTTTTTCTTTTATGAGGTTAATACATATTGTCTATTATCATTATTGTTATTATTACTACTATTATTATGTCACAGCCTTTAGGGATACAGAACATTCTAAGATGCATAAGACACTTGCCCCTTAATTCTTTAGTGTCCAGTTGGGAAGCAGATAACACTGATACGTTATTAATAACATTGTACCAACATGTGATCTAAAGACTTCATATTAATATTAGCTCATTTATATTATCAATGACTATGTTAAATAGGTTTTATGAGTATTCCTACTGTACAGATAAGGAAATAGGTGATATGATAGGATAAAGGACTATTCAAAATTACATGGCTAGGTAGAGTTGAACCCCAGGTAGTCTGGATCCAGAGTCATTTTTTTCTTTTTTACTTTTCTACAACACATTTACATGTATACATTTCTAAAGACTACTTAAATCCTTGAACAAAAACAACACCTATGAAGAACTGAAATATTTCAGTCTATAAATACTCCTTTCCTGGCTAGGAAACCTCAAGTAACAAACACAATTCCATCTCATAAAGGAAGAAGGAATGGTTGTCCTCAACCACATTCAATTCTTTTCCTCCAGTTATGACTCAGGCACAAGAACACCTGCCTCTGTATGCAAAACCTCTCAAATTTCCAGTGTGGTAAGCAATTTCTTCACCATGTATAATTATTACAGCTTCCCTTGCCCAGGACAAGCAAAATTCTTCAGGGCATTCAGCTATGCCCTTTTCCAAAAACACTACTGCTCCTTCAGGCTCTGGCACAAATGAACCATGTTCTTCGCCCAAGTCATTTACTGAACATCTATTCTGGGTCCAGCATCAGAAGATAATGAGAGAAATTCAATGCTACCATCAATGCTTTCAGGGAGCTTACAACCTTTTTCTTCTCTTAGAATTTTTATTTTTGTTATTGATCATGTTTTTTGAGTATTATTTACACATAGATTCTTTTTTTTTTTTTTTTTTTTTTTTGAGACAGAGTCTCACTCTGTTGCCCAGGCTAGAGTGCTGTGGCATCAGCCTAGCTCACAGCAACCTCAAACTCCTGGGCTCAAGCAATCCAATTGCCTCAGCCTCCTAAGTAGCTGGGACTACAGGCATGTGCCACCATGCCTGGCTGATTTTTTCTACATGTATTTTTAGCTGTCTGTATAATTTCTTTCTATTTTTAGTAGAGATGGGGTCTCACTCTTGCTCAGGCTGGTCTCAAACTTCTGAGTACACATAGATTCTTACACCACTGTTGCACAAACATGACCTTCAGTGTAGTATTCAATAATTGTGTGGACAGCCAGCCTCCTTTTTCGTCCTGATCTCAGGGAGAAAGTTTTCATTACTTCACTACTATTATGAAAGTTTACTCTACAATTTTTATAAACAGCCTTTATCAGATTAAGTTCCTTTTTATTCCTATTGTGAAGGTTTTTCCTTACTATTACGAATTGTCAGTGAATACTATCATATACTTTTTCTGTATCCATTGAAATGATCAGATGGTTTCTCTATTTTTATTAATGTGAACCACATTTCATATCTGTTTCAAAAACAATTTTTGAATTGGGAAATTTCAAACTTGACCGATCTTTAGCCCACAACTAGTACAATTGATTTCTCTTGAGTTTGTTTACCTGGTATACTTATCTCATCAGCTTCTCTAGTTGGTTCATTCATTTCACTACCTGACATGGATGGGCAAGGAGCTAGAGCCTTAAGGAACTAGTACATTGCTAAGAAAAGAATTTTATGACATTGCTGCCCATTTTTCCTACCTTATGCCTTCACCTCGAAATCTTGTCCAAGTTCGATGGGAAATTCCTTCATGGAGAAGTGAGCCAATTATGATATTAAAAAATTTTATCAAAGAGGTGGGAAAATATATGTAAATATTTTTACAAATAAATCATATATAGTTTCTTTAATGGCCTTGCTATTGTGGCCTTAAGACACAATTGAACCACATACCTAACTTTCTTCTCCCTGTGACATATTAGTATGGGCTTTAAACATTATATAGCACTAACAAAACAGTGTATGGTCCTCTTGCAAATGATTGTTTTTCCATCTGGTCCAAATAATATTGTTCCTGGAAATTAAGGCTATTATCTGACTTTCGTCACTCTGATGAAGTTTTCTTTGTAACTTTTGCTTTAGTATTATTTTTATTTTTATTAATTCATTATACTATAATCTTTTGGGAAAGGGTAAGGTTGAAGAGCTGGTGGGTATTAACTTGTATTTATAACATCATCCTTTCTCACTACTCCACTTGACTAGTGTTAAACAAATACATAAAATATAACATCATCTTTACAGGAGAACTAAATAGTTCTCAAAGTGTAAATAATTTGCACAAATGTAGATGTATCCAGGTTCAAATTTACTATGAAGCTGGATAAAACCTGGTTTTATTCACATTCTCACCCATTAGACTTTGAGTTGACTTCTTGTTACTTCATGAAATTTATTACATTAGATTTCTTTGTCAAGTACATATATCTTTCAACTATTACTAAAATAAATCTACTCTCAAAGGATAAAAATCTAACATCCTGAGACTATATAAAAGAAATACATCACCGTTTTATTTTTCAAAAATATTTTGAGTAGCACCTTTAGAATAAGTGATCTCTTGAGGTGATTGCCTTAAAGAAGTCATACTTGTGTGGATTTTAAATTATTATACGCTTTGTTTCAAAATTAGTTGAATTTATCATGCGTATCCCCCGTATTTATGTAACAGACATAAAATAATACCTTTCCCTTACATAAATAAAAGCATAAAGAGAAACAGTGATGCTTGTAATCTCAGCTACTTGGGAGGCTGAGGCAGGAGGATTGCTTAAGCCCAGGACTTTGAGAGCAGCTTGTGCAACACAGTGAGATCTCATCTAAAAAGTAACAGCAAGGGCCAGGCATAGTGGCTCACATCTGTAATTCCAGCACTTTGGGAGGCTGAGGCAGGAGGACTGCTTAAGGCTAGGAGTTTGAGATCAGCAAGGACAACATAGGGATCCCTGTCTCTACAAAAAAATTTAAAAATTAGCTGAGCATGGGGGTGTAAACCTGTAGTCCCAGCTGCTCAAGAGGCTGAGGTAGGAAGATCGCTTGATTCTAGGAGTTCAAGGTTACAGTGAGCTTTGATCTTGCCACTGCACTCCAACCCAGGAAACAGAGCGAGACACTGTCTCAAAATAAAATTTAAAAAATAATAAAATTTTAAAAGTAAAAACATTTAAAAAAGGAAAATATGCTTGTCTGAAAGGCTTTAAAAAAAAAATGAGTGATGGCCTAAGTAGACCAGGGCTTTTACTTATTCTCCAGATAATTCGACTGAAACAGGTACACGTCAAGAGACAACTTCATTAATGCAAAGGTTGCAATGCTGAGGGCAACATATTGAATGTAATGAGTCATGACTACTGGGAAGGTATACAGTGGTCAAGTGAACAAACGGGTGTCCTATGCAAAAAGCAGAGCTCTCTCTCTGCTCCTGCTGAGTTTTGTCACCTAAGAATATGTTGCCAGCTCCAATTTTTCAAGAGTTGCTAAACAATGAAATATTAATAAAATTACCCAGTTTTTATATGTTGGCAATTTAAAAAAATTTTAAACACTGTCCAAGCCACCAATTTGTAACCTCTGGGCTAAAAACCTTAAAAGTGAAATATGGCTTTTAAATGTCTTTAGCATAATCTATGTTGCCAAAACAAGGAGAGGAACTCACAAAACAAGAAAAAAGACCTTATTCACCCTAGCAATAATAAGTCTTAATATGAAATTAAAGAGTGTGAGATAATTATAATGCTTTCTATAGAGAAGTTCAGAATAGTATGATTAGTATTGTTAACCAGATAAATATAATTCATTTCATTTTCTTTCTCAAGGGAAAATACCTATGTCTCAATTTGAAATCCAAAAAAGAACAATTTAATGTATCATTCTAAGGAAATGAGCAGCATTCAAAATAAAAGCTTATTCAGCTGGGCACAGTGGCTCATTCCTGTAATCCTAACACTTTGGGAGGCCAAGGTGAGAGGATTAAGGTCAGGACTTCGAGATCAGCCTGAGCAAGAGCGAGACCCCATCTCTTTCAAAAAATAGAAAAATTAGCCAGGTGGGGTGGTGTGCACCTGTAGTCCTAGCATAATTAGGAAGGCTGAGGGAGGAGGATCACTTGAGCCTAGGAGTTTGAGGTTGTAGTGAGCTATGATGATGCCACTGCATTCTGACCAGGGCAACAGAGCAATACTTGGTCTTAAATAAATAAATACATACATAAATGCTTATTCCACATTGAGATGATGGAAGCATTTATATGACAAAGAAATAGTTTTATAATTAAAGGCAAAAGGTTGTATCACATAAAATTACTAACAGTCCCTGGGCTACACGATGATGTGAATATAGCTGCTTCTGATATTGCACTAAAATAAGGCTATGTACAATGTAAACTTCAGCTAAAAGTGCCTAAAGACCTAACACAAATATTGGTAAAGTTTTCCAATTATGAAACAACCATATCGTTAAACTTTTCTTGAGCAAATAAGGCAGGCAGTGGAGGTGGTGAAGGAGGAGGGGGAGTTGGGGTCATTATGATTTTAGACATAAAGCCTGAATTCTTGTTCTATAGTTCCCATTAAGCTATTGATAAATCACAAAAGGCAGTAACAAATCTCACTAGAGTGCCTGGTAGGGTCTAATTAGATATTATGTAACATTTTACTATATTTTTATTCTTTTTTCTTAACTAAATTACCCTGTGTAGTGAAAGTAGTAAATTATCTCTTGCCTTCTGAAATCCTTATTCTATAATGTTTTTCTCATAGAGCATAAAATCTTATTATAACTTGAATCTTCCCATATTCATTTCTCTTTCCTAGTTTTATGCATGAATTAGCAACAAAGTCATTTGGTTCTTTCTCCCAAAGGTGCCCAATAGCTAAGCCTTTTTCCATTCAGGTACATATTATACTCTCACTTGGTACACGCAAAACAAGTTTTTTAAAGCCAGTTAGTTATTACAAAGCTTAAGATAGAACTCACTTTAATCATAGCACTGTAAAATGCATTACGCTTTTATGTTCCTCATGTTTTTGTCATGAATGAGTCTTCACTGTTCCACTGTCTGATATTTATTGGTAACTTGAAGAGCTGCTGTTGAAAATCTGCTATGCCATTGAATATAAGTACTATTCTATTTTTATTTAACTTTTGTCCAGTCTCAAAGAACTATTTATTCATCACTGACTACACTCAAAACATATTATGTCATTAAATATGAAATGCCCAATTTCTAATCAAAAGTTTAGTTTATTTTAGCTCAAACAAGAAGCAGTACAATTAACTGAGGTATGTGCCTAAACTATCAACACAGTATTGCCATCTTAACATTAGTTTATTTATGCCAGCAACGAAGAAGCCTGGAGAGTGAGTGGCGATGAAAAACGCATTTTCCACAGCCTGTTGAGAACTGAATATTTTTCCTTGCAAGAAGTAGTCCAAAGCCTCGAAGAGGTGATAGTCAGTTGGTACAAAGTCTGGTTGATATGGTGGATGACAGAGAGTTTCCAAGTCCAGCTACTGTAGTTTGAGCAGCATTGTTTGTGCAACATGTGGTTTAGCGTTGTCGTGCAAGAGGATTAGCCTATCTCTATGGACCAATCTCAGCTGCTTCATTGCAAGCATCCTCATCATTTCCTGCAATTGGCTGCAGTAGACATCTGCTGTAATCAACTGACCAAGTTTCATGAACCCATAGTAGATAATACCAGCGCTAGACCACCAAACAGACACCATTAGCTTTTTTTGATGAATATTCAGTTTGGGACTGTGTTTTGGCACTTCATCTTTAGCCAATTATCATGCTGAATGCCTGAAATTGTCCGAAAGAATCCATTTTTCATCACACATAACAATATGGTGTAGAAATGGTTTGCCTTTATGTCATGACAGCAAAGAAAGGCAAGTTTCAAGATGATTTCTCTTCTGATGATTGTTTAATTCATGTGGTACCCATCTATCCAGCTTGTTTACCTTGCCCATTTGTTTCAAATGGTCCAATTTGGAATAGTAATGTCAAACCTTGCTGCTAATTCACACATAGGTTGAGATGGATTCACTTCCACTTACATCATTATCTACCTTGGTCTCAAGTCACCCACATGGCTTATTTCCAAGATCAAAATCACCAAAATGGAACTTCTCAAACCATTGAATGTACTGTGCATTCATTAGCACATCCTTCCCAAACACTTTGTTGATATTTCGAGCTGTCTGTGCTGCAATGGTTCCACGATGGAACTCATATTCAAAAATAACATGAATTTTTGACTTATCCATGGTTTCACAAAATTGGTCTAAAAAAAAAGTTGAAAGATAATCACAAGCCAAAACATGTTTTTGAAAGAATAAGGATGTACCTTCATAAGAAAAAACAAAAAAAAAAGTAGGGTCAAAGTGAAATGTGAGAGATTGCAACTGTCAAACTTAGTACTTAAGGAAATCGGACATTCCATACTTAATAAGCTAAAACTTCAGGAAATCAGACATTTCATACTTAATATAAGCAATTTCACCTCCAATTGACAGTTGCAATCTCTCACATTTCACTTTGACCCTACTTTTTTTTTGTTTTTTCTTATGAAGGTACATCCTTATTCTTTCAAAAGCACGTTTTGGCTTGTGATTATCATAGGGAGGATTTCACCTCCCAGACTGAAATGTTTAAAGTTGTTTTTTAATAACTCATCCTGAATTATTTTTATTTATTTTTTATTATTTTTTGTAGAGACCAGGGGTGTGGGTGGGGGTGGTCCTCCCTATGATGCCCAGGCTGGTCTTGAACTCCTGACCTGAAGTGACCCACCCATCTCAGCCTCCAAGGTGCTGGGATTACAGGCATGAACCATCACGCCCAGAAAATGTTTAAAGTTATATTTACTCCCCTCTTTCCTTCAAAGGGCCATTATCTGCTTGTTCCCTCACTTTATAGCTTATGTGGCAATGCAAAAGGAATAGATTCCTTCCTGGTGTTTTTTGTTTTTTGTTTTTATGAGATAGAGCAAAACCCCATCTGTCACCCAGGTGGGAGTGCAGTGGCACTTCATTGCTGCCTTGAACTGCTAGGTTCAAGTGATCCTCCCACCTCAGCCTCCTGAGTAGCTGGAATTACAGGCACGAGCCACTGCACCCAGCAGATTTCTTCTAGTATTCTTAATAGAAAGCCATTCTTTTCCCAGAAGATTTATTATTTTCTTCATATACATCATAGGACATAAGGAAAAACTAAAAATAGTTTGCTTTAAGACATGTCACACTGTAAAACAATGACAACTATAACTTCTAAAATATATTGGGCCTTTATGACCTAGGTACTCTTCAGGTGCTTTAAATATACTAATCCATTAAATCCTTCCATAACCCTATGAGATAGTAGTATTTTTACTAAAAATCCTCATTTCACAGATGAGGAAACCAAGTAAGGGGCATAACATCACAAAACTAGAAAGCAGTAGAGCCAGGACACTTAGCAGCTGACTCAAAACCCCCTGACTTAACAATAATGTTATACTGATTACTCAAACTTATAACCAGAGGAGCATATAGTTGTCCTAAGACCGCATATTCTTGTGGTCTGAGATTACAAAGGAACCCCACGCAACTTATTCAGTGGTTCTTAAGATCCACTGCTAGCCAAGCGTGGTGGCTCATGCCTGTAATCCTAGCACTCTGGGAGGCCAAGGCAGGAGGATCGCTTGAGGTCAGTAGTTCAAGAACAGCCTGAGCAAGAGTGAGACCCCATCTCTACTAAAAAAAAAAAAAAAAAAATTAGCTGGCCAACTAAAAATAGAAACAAAAAATTAGCAAGGTGTGGTGGCGAGTGCCTGTAGTCCCAGCTACTTGGGAGGCTGAGGCAAGAGGATCCCTTGAACCCAGGAGTTTGAGGTTGCTGTGAGCTAGGCTGATGCCACAGCACTCTAGCCTGGCAACAAAGCCAGACTGTCTTAAAAAAAAAAAAAAATTGCTGACTGCGACTTCATCACAAGTAAATTTATGCTTTTAGGAAATATGAGTACATTTTCGTATATAAATACATTTCAACTTTTTGTCAATAGGATGCTGCTAAATGAACATGTACTGTACAGTGAAATTTATTACCATACAGTCCAATGCTCTGTAATGTGTGTTAGCAGGATAACTTCTGAACACATAAAAGCATTGAACCCTGAGAACTTGATTAATATGAGATTTACTACAGGACTCTTTGGGTCCTTCCAATTTTTGTAATATATGGATAGTGGACACTTTTCCTGTAATCATCCCCTACAGCTATATAGTAATAAAATAAAACAAAAGTATTTATTTTAAGGAGAATGGTGCAACATGAATTCAAGCAGTCCTCCACGAAATTTTACCTTCACTGGGCTATGGCTACAGTTACATTTTCTCACTCAGAAGTGGCATAGCGCAGACTTCTATTTGAATTCTACAAATGTATATGATCAGCTTTAAACTTCATCTTTCATTTTCAGTGAAGATAACTCCAAATTCTTTCACTTGGAGGAGGTGTAGGTGGGGAGCTAAAGCCTAAAAACCATCCACATATCCTGACAGCTGTTAGTACTGCATTACTCTCATATTATAATGGCTTACCTCATAGGAAGAAAAACTATAGCTCCACAATCATAAAAGATTATCTAATCATTTCTATAATAAATTTATTAAAAATTGCAAAGAACTAGATTTACAACTACTTTAAATTAAGTTTTGAAAGCTCCATAATTGTAACTACCTTTAACTACTATAACTTTAGGGTTTAACTCACATCTCTGAATTTTTATAGTAATAAAAGCAAGCATCTTTGAATGCCTATGGCATATCAGGTACCATACAAGACACTTCACCTGGGTTATCTATTTAACATCTATCCTATGATAGTTATTATCCTCACTTTACACAAAACAGAAATAAGGTTTAGAGAGATGAAGTAATTTGCCAAACATTACATATTTAATAAATGACAATGAGAGAATTCAAACTGATATATGTCCTGATTCCGAAGCTCCTACCCACATCATGTCATATCTCATTACATCATACCACATCTCATTCAAAGTAAATGAAAACCTTTGCACCCCAGTGTTCAATGAGTTTTACTGTTTTAAGACATGGGCTGCAAAAAGAAAATATTTTTAATATGATCATAAAAACAAAGATTTTGCTTTTATGCTTATTTTTAAAGTTACATAACAATTATCAACTTATAAATACATTAACTTACACACATTAAAGCCAACTGATCTGATAAACACAATTTATACTGATTTACAGGCCTTAAAAATTTCAGTATCATAGATATCATAGGAGTAGGAAATGTATCTTTATTTTCAGAGGTTATATACTCAGCTTTAAACATGAGCTAGTATTACTTGGGAAGGAGAGAATAAAGAAATCCTAATATGTTTATCTCAGGAATAAAACAAAAGAATACTATTTTCTGCTGGGCACAGTGGCTTGTGCCTGTAATTCCAGTTACTTGGGAGGCTGAGGTAGGAAGACTGCTTGAGGCCAGGAGTTTGAGACCAGCCTGGGCAACATAGTAAGACCCCCATCTCTCAAAAAAAGAGATTGAAAAAAAAAAAATTAGCTGGGCGTGGTAGTGTGCACCTGTAGTCTCAACTACTCAGGAGGCTAAGGCAGGAGGATCGCTTGAACCCAGGAGTTCAGTGCTGCAGTCAGCTATGATTGTGCCACTGCACTTCAGATTGGGCAACACAGTATGGACCCTGTCTCTAAAGAAACTTTTTTAAAAGTTTTTTTTAATTAAAAAAAAATACTACTTCTAAGAGTATTTTATCCAGAAGCTTGAAACAGGTACTTTTAATTTCAAACTAAGGCAATAAAACACACAAAACTTGAACTATTGAAATCTTTATCTACTTTAACAGATAACAGTAGTCAAACTTACTTCACTCCTATAATTAACTGGTTTTCTCTAACTTAGATAAGCCTAGAGACCACATATTATTTCCATCTTTGATTTCCCTAATGATACTTTCAGAAGAGTTAATACAAAAAGTCAGATTATTAGTTTATTTTAAAAGTATTGCTCACAATCTACAAAGAAAATGAAAATTTGTTTCAAATACTTCTACCTGCCATTTCAGAATACATCCTGTGTGAGAAGGGTAATGCAACATTAGGCTTACAGGAAAAATTTATTTCAATACCTAGTAAAGGGTTTTCTTTTTCTACCTCGCTAAGATTTTTTTCAAGCTAGGTTGTGCTAACCTAACAATGAAATCATAAGTTTCTCTGAACAGACAGCTTTTCCTCCATACTCAAGGAAAATAAATAATATAACAATCATGATAAAGCTGGTCTTGAGGAGTACAAACACCCCTCACTGGCATAAAGAGCCACAAGTCCTTAATCCTCATTTTTCTTTCAATTACTATTTTTAAAAAATTATTAAATAATGGCTTTGATAACTGCAGTTTGGTAACAGAGGTACAATCAACATGACTGGCTACAGAACACCTAAAGGCAGCCTTGATGACTGTCCCAAATAACTACTGGCTTGAGTTCTGCATTAACTGCCTTATCACTACCTACTTCCTAAAAGAACCAGTATGTTTCTTCTACAGATATTTACCTTGTGATTGAGGATTTTAACTTTTGAGCTTAATAATAAGCAATATTTCACCTAATTATTACCTTAAAAAAAAACCCTATTACAAGTTTAGTAGTATAAAATCTTTCCAATACTGATGGGAACAATTAGAATTTCAACCCTTTCTATTGATAGAGAGAATATCAGATTGTCACAAAAACTATAACCTGATTTGAGTTTCTCCAATATTAAGAGTCAACTTATTCCTACTGTTGTTCCTGTCTTGTCCTAAACTTGCTCAAAAACTTAAGGATAGGGAGAAAATAAAAATTACTTGCAACAGGCCTATAAGCTCTTTCAATGTAAGTGCAAATTTTTCCTGTTTGTCACTGTACCCCAGTGCTAATGCTAAGCCTAATACATAGAAGTTGCTCAATAAATTTATGATACATGAATGAATAACATTAACCTTAGTTCATACAACCATCTATCACTATACTAAATGCAGCTATTTTTACCTGTCTACCAAACTGGACTGTGGAACTCTATGAAACCAAGGACTGCTGTCTTACTTATTTATATACCTGTAGTGTCAAGCACTGTACCCAAAACAAAGTAAATAAATATGAAATTGAATTATTTTCAATTAACTGAAATTTACTTGACAAATGCTTTCAATTAACTAGATCCTATCCCCCTCATTTCATTATTTATTCTAATCACGAGAAAATTACAAAAAACCACAATATACCCCAAACCCATAACCCACACTCTACACACTTCCTTTCTTTCTTCCCTTCTTTGTTTAAGCCCAGCAAGTCTATGGGAGTCAGCATAAATGCTACCTGTGCTCGGTACTTACCTATGTCACTGAATATGTTCAACTGATACATTTTAAAAATAATTTTTAAGGTGAAAATGTAGATTAAAAAGAATTGATAGTTAACAAACTAGAAAACATCTATAACCAATGAAAACCTCACTTCTATTAAAGAGGAAGTTTACTTTTACTCACAAGTTAGTAACAGTTCTATGGAAAACTCAGTTTCAGTTATAGACCTATAGAAAAACCATCCAATCAAGTGATCCAAAAATTTTAACTAGTAAGATGATTTATATTACTAACAATCCTTAGAACTTGTGGACTTCTGGATAAAATGTTTATACATATATATTTTATTTATATGTATCTTTTTAATACATATTTGCAATTTTCTGATTATAGAAACACATGCTTCTTGTTTTAAAAAATAAGAACTCACAGAAACACATGATACAAAAAGCGAAAAGTGAAATCTCACCACCAAAGAAAACTTCTGACAAGTTTTGTCCAATCATATGCTAACATTTTTGTTTATTGTAGCAAAATAATATTTATAATTCAACCATCTATAAACATACAACTCAGTGACATTTAATATATTCACGATATTGTGTAACAGTCACCACTATCTATATCTAAAATCTTTTCATCATCCTCAACATTAACTCTGTGCTATTGAATAATAGCTCCCCATTTCTCTGCCCCTTCAGCCTCTGGTCACCTCTATTCTACTTTGGGTCTCTACGAATTTGCCTATTCTAGGTACTATGTATAAGTGAAACCATACAATATCTGTCCTTCTATTCATAAGTCTGACTTATTTTACTAAACATGTTTTCAAGATCCATTCATGTTACAGCATGTGTCAGAATTTCCTCCTTTCTAAGGCTGAATAACATTCCATTGAATGTATATACCACATTTTGTCTACCCACTCATCTATCAATGGATACTTAGGTTGTTTCTGCCTTTTGGCCTCTGTGAATAATGCTGCTGTGAAAGCGTTGTACAAATATCTGTTCAAAACCCTGTTTTCAATTCTTTTGTATATATGCCTAGGAGTGGAATTGCTGGGTCACATGATAGTTCTGTTTAACCTACTGAGAAACTGCCAAACTTTTCCACAGTGGCTGTACCATCTTACATTCCCACCAGCAATACACAAGCATTCCACTTTCTCCACATCCTCACCAACACTTGTTATTTTCTGTATGTGTGTGTGGTTTTTTTTTTAAATAATAGCCATCCTAATGGGTATGAAGTGGTACTTAGTATGATTAGGGCTCTTACAGATGTAAATGAAGTATTGGGGATATAAGCAAGCATTAAACAAGGGATATCTTACAACTTGGTGGTTAAAAATACTCACAAGAAGAGAAGAGATTTAAACTGGAGGGTACTGGGGGGTTCTGGGGAAAAAAGTTAAATATAAGAAGGGAGAGAAAGGAGTTTGAAGGAAAAGAACTAGCAGTTACAAAGGGATTCAATCAAGAGAATGTGGGCCGGGCGCGGTGGCTCACGCCTGTAATCCTAACACTCTGGGAGGCCGAGGCGGGTGGATCGCTCGAGGTCAGGAGTTCGAGACCAGCCTGAGCAAGAGTGAGACCCCATCTCTACTAAAAATAGAAATAAATTATCTGGCCAACTAAAAATAATATATAGAAAAAATTAGCCGGGCATGGTGGCACATGCCTGTAGTCCCAGCTACTCGGGAGGCTGAGGCAGTAGGATCGCTTAAGCCCAGGAGTTTGAGGTTGCTGTGAGCTAGGCTGATGCCACGGCACTCACTCTAGCCCAGGCAACAGAGCGAGACTTTGTCTTAAAAAAAAAAAAAATCAAGAGAATGTGGTGTCTAGTACAGTGGTTCTCAAAGCATGGTCCCTAGGTCAGCAGCATAAACATCACCTAGTAATTTGTTGAAAACGGCAATTTAAGGGCTCTATCCTAGATCGGTTGAATTAGAAACTCTAGGGGTGAGGCACAGCAATCTGTGTTTTAACAAACTCTCCAGATAATTCTCATACACACTAAAGATTTAGAACCATTGGTCTCCTCTGATCAAGGAACTGTAATTATGTCATTAAGATTAAAGCAAAGGAAGCAGAAAGAGCAGTAGTGTCCACTGACCACTGTCAGAAGTTAAACTGCACAGCGCTTTGTATGCTAATATTAAATCAGGAGGAGCCACTGACAGTTCTCAACTTCTGGGACTTTTTTGCACTCTTAATTACTACTGCCCTCAACAACTAGAGAATACATATTCTCTTCAAGTTCTCAAAGAATATTTGTGAAACTTAACTATGTACTATGCCCAAGAACCACTAAGTTGTATCCACAAATCTTGATGTTACATTTCATTATCGTTCACTTTTAAGTACTATTATACGACCATCATGATTTCTTTTATAACCTCAAGAGTTATTTAGAGGTATATTTTTAAATTTCCAAAAATTTTTAAAAGTCACCTTTTAAAAAATTCAGTCCTAATTTAGCTTGCATTATCATCAGAGAAAGTAAATCTGTATAATAAATATCCTTTGAAATTTGTTGAGATTTTCAAGGGTAATTTTTAAGGTTGTTAAACAATCATCTCTTGCATTATCAGAAATTTTTGATACCACAAAACACTAATATCCATATAGTAGCAACTGTATGATGCTGATTCTTCAAAACTTGAGTACAATGCTTTATGTTCACCCTGTAGCTCAAGCTTGTTATGCTGTTTTAATGTTTAAAACTCCTATAATGATGGTGAATGTGTAAATTTCTCCTTGTGTTTGTAATTTTTGGCTTATGTATATTGAACCTGTGTTAGCTGGTACAAATAACTTTAGAATTCTAATATCGTTCTAGTAAACTGAACCTTTTATTATTATATGATGGGGCAGAGACTGCTGGTGGCCTTCCCAATATCAAGTTTGTCCCCTCCCTCAGTAAGCAAAGTCTAATTTTATTCTGGGCAGCAATGTGCTACCATAAAATACATTTCCTAACTGCCTTGCAGCAAAGGGCCAATGAAGTCGCTAAGTAGGACTTCCATTAAATCACTTTAAAAGATGGACTGATGGCTTGTATTTGCTCCACCCATCCACTCCCATCTTTCCTCCTACAAGCAATCTGTGAGAGTTGGTGATCCATCTTGGACCAGAAGGCAAGCCACATGCTAAAGATGGTAGCATAGAAACAGAGAGGTATACTGGGACCTTGATGACAAAATGAAACTTCCATAATCAGCCCTATACTGACAATTTCTAGGCTCTTTTTTGAGAGAGAAAAATAAAAGTCTTTAATGCACTGTTATTTCCATCTCTATCCAGCAGCAAAAAGCAATTCCCACTGAAACACTGCAATTATTTATAGTAATATTCCCTAACCTGCATTCTATTTTATTATACTAATTATATCAATTTTTGGTTAATATTTTGCCAAGTGTGTCATTTTCCATCCTTATACTTTCAACTTGCCTCTGTCCGAATATTAATCCCCTAAAAACATATGAGTTGCCTTATGGTTTTAAATACAGTCTGAGAATCTTTGTCTCTTAACTAGAGCATCTAATCCATTTATATTCATTATGATCACTTATATATTTAACATTATTTCTACCATATCTTTGTCCTGCTCTTTTGCTTATTTCTCACTCCTTTTTTCTCCATTAGAAGTCTCCCCTCTCCCATTCCATTTGCTTTCTACTACAACTTTTATACTCTCAAGGCTTACTCTAAAAATTTTTAAATGCACATTTAATTAACATATTCACTAGCACACTACAAAAAAATTTTTTTTTCTTTGGGACCATGGTGTTTTATTACAAAAATAGAATAAAAAATTAGAAAACAAAATGATCTTTTCTAATTTGGTGAAAAATTTAATGAAAAATGAAATTCACTTCTATTCATTTAATCCACGTTTTTAGAATTAATTTCTCAATATTAATTATAACAATAAGAACATCAACAAGATTTTCATGAACCAACTGCAGGGATTTGCCCAGGTTTTGTTTCATGAGGCCCAGGGTCAAAACTAACGTGAGTTAAATAACAACTCACATGGCAGTTAATGTGTTAAAGTTTAAAGTTAATCGGCATCTCTTATCCTTCCCTCATTCATTAGTCTGTATGTGGAATTCTGATTAGATGTTGTATGCTGCTGCAACAAATTAAGGTGTTTAATAGTAGGAAGACTTTTTTTAAGTATAGTTTCCCATATTACAGGAAATAAAGTAAATTGTACCTATTTTTAACTTATAATAAATGTAAGATGATGTTATGCCAACAGTTCTGAAATTATACTCTACCTGTACATTTCATTTCCTTACTCTTCTCTTCCTTGACCCCTTCAAAGTTCCTCTCTAAGGAGTTTCCTTTACCAAGTAACTGTAAGTACTACTTTCTAGTCTTTGCCACCCATTCCCAATATCTCTAAACTTTCTCAATATCCCTCATTTTTAAGATATGGCTTTACAGACTATACAAATATATTTATGAATATTTTTGAGACAAGGTCTCACTGTCACACAAGCTAGAATGTAGTGGCCAGATCATAGATCACTGCAACCTTGAACTCCTAGGCTCAATTGATCCTTCCGCCTTGGCTCCTCAAGTAGCTAAGACTATAGGCACATGCCACCACACTCAGCTAATTTTAAAAAAACTTTTTAGTAGAGATAGGGATCTCACTATGTTGCCAGGCTGGTCTCAAACTCCTGGCCTCAAGCAATCCTGCAGCTACAGCCTCCTAAAGTACTGGGATTACAAGCATGAGCCACCATACCCAGCAGATATTACTACTAAATAACAAAAATTAGGTATACTAACAGACAAAAGTGAAAAATGGAAAATAAAAATGATCTGCATGTTAGGGTGGTGACATTTTCATTTTCCTTTAATTTTTTAATTATTTTCATCATATTACTTATGCAATAAAATAAATACCACCACAATTTTAAACTGGCTATCTTCCCTTTTCCACCCTTGGTTAAAAAGTTATTCATACAAATACACTACTTAACACTACCCTATCAGCCATTCTCTCCTGTAATGTTTCAGGATGTTGGTAAATTTCTATGGGCAGCCAAACAAGAAACAGTCACTGCCGGCCGGGCGCAGTGGCTCATGTCTGTAATCCTACCACTCTGGTTAGGGAGGATTGATTGAGCTCAGGAGTTCGAGACCAATCTGAGGAAGAGGGAGATCCTCGTCTCTACTAAAAATGGAAAAAATTAGCCAGGCGACTAAAATTAGAAAAAGTTAGCTGGGTGTGGTGGTACTTGCCTATGGTCCCAGCTACTTGGTAGGCTAAAGCAGGAGGATCACTTGAGCCCACGAGTTGGAAGTTGCTGTGAGTTAGGCTGACACCACTGCACTCTAGCCTAGGCAACAGAGATAGACTCTGTCGCAAAAAAAAAAAAAAAGTCACTGTAAAGTCTGTCATGCTGTAGTTTTTATTTCAAAGCTACAGAAAGACACCTCACAGTTTGTGGCTGTCAGAAATCACCCAGAAATATATTTTATGATCAAAACCAATGCAATCCCAATATTGCAATCTATCAATGAAGGCAATTGGGCTGAAATCACTAACAAGTATAATAAATGAGTAATATTTCAATGCACCTCCTCTATAAAAAAGGAAGTTGGAAGCTGGGCATAGTAGCTCACACCTGTAATCCTAGCATTCTGTGAGGCCAAGGCGGGAAGATTGCTTGAACTCAGGAGTTTGAGACCAGCCTAAGCAAGAGCAAGACCCTGTCTCTACAAAACAGAAAAATTAGCAGGGCCTAGTGGCACGCGTCTGTAGTCCCAGCTACTGGGCAGGCTGAAATAGGAGGATCGCTTGCTTGAGCCCAGGAGTTTGAGGTTGCAGAGAGCTATGATGACGGCCACTGTACTCTAGCCCAGGTGACAGAGAAAGACTGTGTCTCAAAAAAAAAAAAAAGTTTGAATAGTTTCACAAGCTCAAGAGTAGAGAAAACATACCAACTTATAGACGGGTTCAAACGGTAAAGCAATGGGCTAAGAATCCAGGGAAACAGTAACCTCTGGCCATATCTCAATTTGTTTATTGGTAAAATAAGAATGACCACCGCACAAAAAGAACAAATCTGATGAGATGTGGGGCTACCTAACAGAGTGCTCTTTCCCGTCATTACTGTTCTTTCTGTAAACAGCTCCAAAGCAGCATGTAGGAAGGGGGACTAAAGATATCCACAACCTGTAAAAGGATCTCTCCTCCTATCCACCCAGAAAGTCAAGAAGTTTCTACTGTTTTTCTTGTGCCTCCACACCAAACTAACAGAATCCTGAAAAGAACGTGAATTTACTTGGCAGTTCACCTTTATTTATTACTATTGCACACAGACCCAGAAATTTCTCCCTTCCTTTCTTGTTTATATTGTTTCATTTTTGTTTTTGTTTTTTCTTTTTGTTTTTTTTAGAGACAGGGTGTTGCTCTGTCACCCAGGCTGGAGTGCAGTGGGTACAGTGGCCCAATGGTAGCTCACTATAACCTCAAACTTCTGAGCTCACTTGATCCTCCTGCCTCAGCCTCCCAAGTAGCCAGGACTACAGGCACATGCCACCACATCTGGCTAATTTTTTAATTTTTTGTAGAGATGCAGGTCTCACTATGTTACCCAGGCTGGTCTCAAACTCCTGGCCTCAAGCAATCCTCCAGCCTTGGCATCCCAGTGTGCTGGGATTACACTCATAAGCCATTGTGCTTGGCTTCTTCTTTTCTTTCTGTGACTCCACACTAAATTCACAAGAACCCAGTAAGTCTTCTGTATCTATGAGGAGCAGTAGTAAATAAAGATAAATTGGCAAACAAACCAATAACCAAAAATGCCTGCTTTTAGCCTCCAATCTAGATGATCAGAATAATTAGATGAAAAGTCTCCGACTGGGAAACAGCCCCTCAATTGAAAACCCAGTGAAAAACTAAAAAGATAATGTTTGAGAGAAGTAGATGTAGAAATACTACTAGGGCCTCAATGGGGGAAAAGTGCCACTAACTCTGTATTCAATACCACTACACAAAAATAATAGACATAAGTATCAGTTTCACTTTTAAATTTTAAAAGCACTGAGTAAAAAGGGTGTTTTTTCTTTAAAGCCAAGAAAGACCCAATGTAAAAAGAAACAACTGATTGGTCCATCACAAAGAAGCCAACAAAACAAACAAAAAACCCACAAAAAACATATTTTAGCATTGCTTTGTGAAGCATTAAGCGAAACCAAACCTCCTCTAGTAGCTTGCTAAGGAAGTGAAACTGAGGGAAAAAACCTAACACACCCACAGGATTCCCATGACTCTGAGCCAAATTCAATTATCAAGACACTGTAGTGAAACTCACAATTTTGTATATCTGGATAAATAAAAGTCCATGTCTAAATCAATGCTTTATAATTCTAGAACAGGAAAAATGTTACTCAAAAGGTAACTGATAGCCGGGCACAGGAGCTCATGCCTGAGGGCACAGGAGCTCATGCCTATAATTCCGGCTATACAGGAGGCTGAGGTGGGAGGTTCACTTGAGGTCAAGAGTTTAGAGACCAGCCTGGGCAACACAGAGACCTTGTCTTTATTAATAAAACAAACAAACAAACAAACAAAAAACCTCTGAATTTTACTTGCCCCTTTTCCTTTTATTCCACTTGCTAACAATCATAACTCACTTAAATCATTAGCTACATAAAATCTCTACTCTTAAAGACCAAAGAACAGTGTCTCATATATATGCCTAGGGGAAATGGAACACAATTAAAATAGAAAATGTAATGCTCCCTTTTAATGAATAGTCCAATAAAAGCATTAGCATATTGATCTTCAGACTAATCTTGTTTTCTCTTCCCCAACATCACTATTACCTACCTAACCTTTCTACTTCTCCATAATTAATTTTCATCTTGTGCCACCTTATAAGCTACTCCTGACTTACCAACCACAATCCATCAATCCATCTAACCAAATAATTTTTTAAAAATACATATGCAGATATATATGCCAAATTTTATCTGTGCATAGCTATAAACATCTTTAAGTGTAATAACCCCTCATTAGCCTAATCATTAGGAAATTATGTCTTGAATAAACAAATTTGCTAGAAAATTGAAGTTAATTCTTTTAAACCCCAAAACTAAGTTTAAGATGTACTATACTTTATACTTAATCAGAAGCCACAATAAAAATAATTTAACAAATAGTCTAAGCCAATTCAATAAAATATGAAAAAGAAATGGGATATACAAATATTACAAAGGAAGACATAAAAATTTTAAAACATTTTTCTCAAGCATGGACTCTTAGGCAGCCAAACACAGGACATTATGTGAAATTTAACGTTATTGGATGATGGAGATCAATCACGGTGTTGTTCTAAAAAAAGATGATGTCCTCAAGCCCTAATAAAGCATATAAGGTGAAATGCTACTCTACTGAAACCCCTGGCTATACTTTTTTCCTTTCTATTGTACAAAAAGTTACTTTTTGCTGTTATTGGTATGCTCAGTTCTAGCACACCTTCCATCCTTGTTTTCTGATTTGGCTCCTTTAATTTATTGTGAGTTATAACCAAACCTGTTAATAAAGTTATGTAAAGTTCAAGTGTCTATTCTCCTGGAAGCTTCAGAAGTACACCCTTGAAAAAAGTGTGTGAGTTTTAGAGTTCAGATTTTTATAGAATAGGAACTTCCTAGTCTACACTCAAGTTCTCAGCCATTTATACACATAAGAGCTTTCTAGGGAAATAAAACTATAAGAGTTCCTACGTGTGAAAAATATGGTTAGATAAAGATGGACCACTTTATTTCATAATTGGGTCAAATAGAGCAGATCCAGGAGTAGTCAATAAAGACGTGTGATTTCTCTATCAAAAATGATCAGTGTGGCCACGTTTGATGGCTCACACCTGTAATCCCAGCACTTTGGGAGGACAAAGCAGAAGGATCACTTGAGACCAGGAGTTTGAGACCAGACTGGGTAATATAGTAAGAACCCATCTCTACAAAAAAATTTAAAAATTAGTTGGGGTCAGATGTGGTGGCTCATGCCTGCAATGCCAGCACTTTGGGAGGCTGAGGCAGGGGGATCACTTGAGGCCAGGAGTTTGAGGTTGCAGTGAGCTATAATCATGCCACTGCATTCTGGCGTGGGTAACAGAGCAAGACCTTCTCTCAAAAATAAAATAAAAATTTTAAAAATGATCATTGCTCTATAATTCATAAAGATTGCCTACAGTTTCAGAAAAGGCAGATTAGTCTGAAGATCAGACCAAATAATGCCCTTCCTAACTTATGAATTGTAACATTTAAAAACATTAAAGAAAAGGAAAAAAGAAACGCTATTTGATGTGTTCAAATACTGGCAATAAACCAAGATAATAAAACGATAATTTCTAATTAGGAGTCCTTTGGGTACATTTCTAATACAAATAAATAGAAACAGTTCATAATTAACAGGTCAAATATAAATGCCTCTAAAGCAATTGTTCTTTATTAGGTTAGTCATTGCTTCTATGATTCTGATTCTACCAATGATGTGCTTAGCAAACTATTTTTTCCATAGATGTTTTTCAGCCATGGGTGGAGATGATTCTTAGTTATAACCCACCAACCTTCAGGGCTAAATAATACTTGCAGCACATCAAACCTCAAGGTGGACTCATCAGCAGGCTCTACTAAATCTTACACAAATGATAAAGAAAACTGGAGAAAGCAGACTCTGCAATTTTCAATGTCAGAAACACTTCAGAAATAAAACAATATTGATGTGGTTCAAACTACATTTATTTTTTATTTATTTATTTTTTTTTCTGAGGCAGAGTCCCGCACTGTCACCCTGGCTAGAGTGCCGTGGCATCAGCCTAGCTCACAGCAATCTCAAAGTCCTGGGCTCAAGCAATCCTTCTGCCTCAGCCTCCCAAGTTGCTGGGACTACAGGCATGCGCCACCATGCCTGGCTAATCTTTTCTGTATATTTTTAGTTGTCCAGCTAATTTATTTCTATTTTTTAGTAGAGATGGGGTCTCGCTCTTGCTCAGGCTGGTCTCGAACTCCTGAGCTCAAACGATCCTCCCGCCTCGGCCTCCCAAAGTGCTAGGATTACAGGCGTGAGCTACCGTGCCTGGCCTAAACTACATTTATTTTTATATAAATTTTATTTAATTTTACTTTTTACTTTCCAGCTATTAACCAAGTGTTTATGATAGCCAAAGGCTATACAGCATTGTATTGTATTAAACATATGAAGTACACATTAAAGATGTAACACAAAAATATAACACTTTTCATCTATAAAATTGGCAAATATGAAAGAAAATTGTAACACCCAATGTTGCCAAAATCCAGAGAAATACATTCTCATGCCTTACTGAAGGGACCACATCTCTCTGGAAAACTATCTGGGAAAATGTTCATTTATTGAACTCTAAGGAATAAATAACAACATTCATCTATTAAACTCAAAGGAAATAACTTTTCTAAGGAAATAATTAAAAATTAACATTAAAAAGCTGGGCAAGGTGCCAAGTGCCTGTAGTCCCAGCTACTCAGGAGGCTGAGGCAGGAGGATCACTTGAGCCCAGGGACTTCAAGGACATCCTGGGCTATACAGTAAGACCCTATCTCTAAAAAATAAATTAAAAATAAAAAGAAATTAACATAAAAGATAATGTTAATCTCAGAAATTTTTAACAGCAAAAATCTGGAAATAACCTAAAAGCCAAAATTAGAGGTGTAGTTAAATCACTTATATGTGACACAGCCATTAAATACCTATCTGATGACATTGAATAATGTTTTCAATGTTATGTAAAACAAAAGGATACTAAACTCTATAATCCAAATTTAATTTAAAAGATTTATATATATATATATATATTATACATGGTTTTCTCTTGTTCTCTATAACTTTCTTATATTATTCAAATTTTTACAATGATCACATATAAAATAATCACATAAATTATTTGAAAAAAGAAATTAAACCAAACACCTTGCCCATATCCTCAAAACACTGAAAAAATACTGAGGTATTGCTAAGAAAACAGTTTTTGAACAAGAGAATAATAATTACTACATATTATATAAAGAAATAGAATTTAAAGGAATACACACCAAGTAAATTTCTTAATGGAGGTAAAACTACAAGCACACTGACACGAATTCGTAAAACAATGGAACTTTTTAAAATGAACATTTTACCTCTGTAAGCAGCTTACAATGATAGAAATCCTTACTAATACTAATGCTTAAATTAAAAACAACAATTGCAAGGAACCATTAGCCCAAGAGTTCAATGAAAACTGCTACCACAAAAACAAGTAGTAACCAGTTTGACATACACTCCATGTCAAAGTGAATACTGTTTCATATTTTATACCTTATTATATTACAATTAAATTACATTGGGTTCAGAATGTCATAAAACAATCATGTATGCTATAGTTGTATATGCTGTAGTTCTTAAAAAATGACTTTAAAGTTCCACAGTGACATGCTTCTAGGAGAAGCATTTTATTATTATTATTATTTTTTTTTTTTTTGGAGACAGAGTCTCTCTCTCTCTGTTGCCTGGGCTGGAGTGCCGTGGTGTCAGCCTAGCTTACAGCAACCTCAAACTCCTGAGCTCAAGCGATCCTCCTGCCTCAGCCTCCTGAGTAGCTGGGAATACAGGCACGTGCCACCACGCTCAGCTAATTTTTTCTATTTTTAGTTGCTCGGCTAAATTTTTTTTCTGTTTTCTAGTAGAGACAGGATCTTGCTCTTGCTCAGGCTGGTCTCAAACTCCTAAGCTCAAGAGATCCTCCCACCTCAGCCTCCCAGAGTGCTAGGATTACAGGCGTGAGCCACCAGGCCTGGCCCATTTTATTATTTTTAAACCAAAACTTTTGTGCACAATACGTGTTATTTCATTATTAGGAATACAAGAGAATATTCTCTACTCAAACAGAGGTCTGAACTATCCTGTGGTCATTCTAGTCAAAATCAAAATTAAATTCTCCCACATCTGTCATTGGTCATCTTGCACACAGGATTTTATAATAATATGGAGAATCAATACAATTTTAGGATTAAGAATCAAGTGGAGTCAATGTTTAGCTTTCCCCTGATAAAAAATACCTGATGAATAACTAACTCAACACCCTAATATAGTTTAGTACCAAAAGAAGATCAATGCAAAAAAATCCAAACATGAATACAGAAGAATACCCCATATAGAGGGGAGTGAATATAAGAACTACACTAAGGGCTAAAAATTCTGAGTTCTAATCATAGATAAGCCAGTGACCCAAGTCAATAATTCTTATCTCAAGTTTCTCAACCATAAATTTGTGAGAATATTCAAATATAAGTCATAAAATGTTTGAAAAATAAAAAAGAATACTTAAAAATTTTAGCCAGAGAAAAATAATTCATTGTCCTAACCTGGTTCAGACATAGATAAATCCCAACGGCCCAGAAATGAGTACTGGTAAGTATGGCAACTTAGAAAGATTTAAAGTATGCTTAGTAACTGGGAGGTGGTATATAAATAGCAAGGATGTAACCTTAGTTTAATCATAGCTGAGTGCATAAAGAGGTTTATGCTGTCAGTATTGTCCTAACAACAGGAAGTTAAATTTCAAGGAGGATACAGTACAGCCTTGCTCATGAAATGATTAAGTATACAGATCAAGATCCAAAGATAATGGTTAACTATATAAAAATACAGTACCAAAAAAAAGTGGATTTTCTTCATGAAATACAATTTCTGCTAATCATTCTCACATATTTCTATGGTAAATAGCTAGCTCCTACTTTAACCATATTAGTCTTTATTTCATTCACTCTGTACTCATTTTGGTTACATGCCAGTTTTATGGATCTTAGAATTTTGATTCTTTATTATTTTAACAAAGCAATATTACTGACACTCTTCATTTGTTAATTTAAAACTAAGTTGGCCGGGTGCAGTGGCTCACGCCTATAATCCTAGCACTCTGGGAGACTGAAGCCAGAGGATTGCTCGAGGTCAGGAGTTCGAGACCAGCCTGAGCAAGAGCAAGACCCTGTCTCTACTAAAAATAGAAAGAAATTAGCCAGACAACTAAAAATATACAGAAAAAAATAGCTGGGCATGGTGGCACATGTCTGTAGTCCCAGCTACTCGGGAGGCTGAGACAGAAGGATCTCCTGAGCCCAGGAGTTTGAGGTTGCAGTGAGCTATGATGACACCATTGCACTTCTAGCCTGGGCAATAGAGTAAGACTTTGTCTCAAAAAATAAAAATAAAAAACACTAAGTTGAGATTATGTTTCCAATTTTTTAAAATTACCACATTGGGTAAAGTTAATGATTTAAAAAACGATGAAATTGGTTAACAGCAAGATTTGGGACTTACTATACAAAAAAAGGTTGAAGGAAAAAAAAATGGAGCTACATTTCCATTTCTAGAAATATGGCAGATTATCCAAACAAGCTATCTACTAAAAAGTGAGAATGCTAAATTAAAACCAGCAATTTGGCCAGGTAAGGTAGCTCATGCCTGTAAATCCTAGCACTCTGAAAGGCCAAGGAGGGAGAATCACTTGAGGTTAGGAGTTCCAGACCAGCCTGAGCAAGAGCAAGACTCTGTCTCTACTAAAAATAGAAAAAATTAGCTGGGCGTAGTGGCGTGCATTGTAGTCCCAGCTACTCAGGAGGCTGAGGCAGGAGGATCACTTGAGCACAGGCATTCAAGACCAGCCTGGGCACCTCTTGTTACCCGCAGGGGGCCTGTGCCTCATTTGTGGGAAACATATCTTGCTCTTGTTCTATAAACCTATCTTGCTCTTCCTCAATAAACCTCATTTCTGTGCTTACGTTGCTTTTAGTGTGTCTGGTCATTCTTCAGTCAAGAGCACACCAAGAACTGAGAACTAGATTGCTGACCTGACAATATGACAACTAAAGGTAGGTTGGGCACGGTGGCTCGCACCTGTAATGCCAGCACTTTGGGAGGCTGAGGCAGGAGGATGGCTTGAGCCCAGAAGTTTGAGACCAGCCTGAGCAACACAGCAAGATCTTCATCTCTACAAAAAAGATAGGGGCACTGTGGTGTGCCAGTAGTTTTAGCTACTCGAGAAACTGAGCCAGGAGAATTGCCTGACCCCAGGAATTTGGGGCTACAGTGAGATATGATCGCAAGGCCACTGCCCTCCAGCTTAGGCAACAGAATGAAACCCTGTCTCAAAAAAAAAAAAAAAAAAGACCAGCCTGGATAATAGTGAGACTCCATCCCCCCTCAAAAAAAACCCAAAACACAGAAGCAAGAATTTGGGTATTTTTCAGTTCTAAAAGTTTTAATTGGTTCTTTCTTATATCATCTATTTCTGTCTTCGATATTTTCACATTTGTCTTTAAATCCTTAAACTTATTTATGATTGTTTTCAAGTCCTTGTGTACTAAATTCAATCACCTCAGTATTTCTAAGTCTGTTTGGTTTTGTTTTATTTATTTTTTCTTTGAGACAGAGTCTGACTCACCAGGCTAGAGTGCAATGGTGTCATCAGAGCTCACTGCAACCTCAAACTCCTGGGGTCAAGCAATTCTCCAGCCGCCCAGCTGATTTTTTTATGTTTTGTACAGATGGAGTCTTGCTGTTACTCAGGCTTGTCTCAAACTCCTGACCTCAAGTAATTTTCTCTCCTTCTCAGCTTCCCAAAATGCTAGGATTACCAGCATGAGCCTCTGTGCCTAGACAGATCTGTTTCTAATGACTGAGTTTTCTTCTAGTTATGGGTGACATTTTCCTACGCACTTGCATATCTAATTAACACAAAATCCAGGATAATGGTGATCAGTAGACCAGAAAAAGGAAGGGCCATACAGAGCCTACTAAGGCACTGGTAATGTTCTATTTCTTGAGTGGTGGATACACAGTCATTCACTTTTGGTCTTTAAATGATACATAACTCTTTATATGTATACTGTAGTTCTTAAAAATATTATAAAAATTAAGTTGAATGCTTTCAAAAGATTTAGTAAGAAAACTTAAAAGAAAAGGGAGGGGTCACCAAAAATGGCAAAGTAGGAAATTCCAGGGCTCCATTCCCTCTCCAAAAACAAATAAATAAGCTGGCAAAAAGGAAAAAAAAAGTCAGATTCAACTTCTGAAGAACTCTGGAATCTATGAAACACTCAGGACAACAAGTAGAAGGTTTACCAAAGAAATCTGCTGGTGCATTGCCTTAAGAGAGTACTGTGGGGTTGTTAATTGCCTGCCTATCATCCCCCACTCCCCAGTTCAACAGCAGCCACGAAGATGGCAGCTGCACTCCTAGTGCAGGATGACAGTGCCACACAGAGAGCAATACAAATCTTAGTCTCAAAGAACTGCAGTTGAATGTTATGGCTTGACTGGCAGCTTCCTCAAGGACTAGTGTAATGCTGCAGTCCCCAACAGGTCCATGGCCTATTAGGGACCAGCCACAGAGTTCCGTTACACCCCTACACCTACCCCTGTGTGTGGAAAAATTGTCTTCCATGAAACCAGTGCCAAAAAGGTTGGGGAGCGCTGGTGTAAGGACTCACCTTTCTTTCCCCGGACTTAGAGCAATACCAGGGCTGGCTTTTGCCAAAAGCATTTAAAGTTAAAAGTACTAGACACAGTAGCTTGAAGTAAAGGAGAAGAGCTGGGACAAAATAAGACAGATGTAAAAGTCTGAGAAGGAAGAGGTTGGAAAAGGAGATATTTGGAGGAAAATCAATTTTGTAAACCTCCCATGTAAGCCAAGGAATGAAAAAGGCCACATATATACCCAGGACCAGATTCGTGCTCAGGAAAGGCCTGAAAAGACTCTTAAGTTTTCACCTCTACCTGACCTTCATGCAGACAGGAAGTGAAGGCTAAGGCAGAGTTGTGAATAGCCTGGCTAGTCATTAAAGGAATGTTCAAGCACTGAATTTATCAGTCAAAACTGGGAGAGTATTTTCTTCTTCTTTTTTTTTTTCCATTTTTTCTTTTCTGGGCTCCAGGTGTTTAAGAAAAGTCTTGTAAAAACACTATCTGACTACTAAGCTGATGGAAGAAACTTCAGTGACCACACATGACAAAGAATACAGACTTTACAGAAATATTAATAGTTTTAAAAACACATTAAACAGGCTGGGCATGGTGGCTCACGCTTGTAATGCTAGCACTCTGGGAGGCTGAGGTGAGAGGACTGCTTGAGCTCAGGAGTTCAAGACTAGCCTGAGCAAGAGCGATACCCTGTCTCTACAAAAAATAGAAAACTTAGGGGCGCCTTGGTGCACACTTGCAGTCCCAGGTACTAGGGAGGCTGAGGCTGGAGGATCGCTTGAGCCCAGGAGTTTGAGGTTATAGTGAGCTATGATGATGCCACTGCACTCTCTCTACCCAGGGTGACAGAGCAAGACTATCCAAAAAAATTAAACAACAACAAAATAATAACCCAGGATAAGTAGCAACAGTAATCCCTGGAGAGGGAGAAATCTGATTTCTAGAGTTGCCACATTATAATATTCAAAATGTCCATTTTTTAACCAAAAATTATGAGGCATGTAAAGAAACAAATTATGACCCATGCACAGGAAAAAAAAGAAATTAATAGAAACTGTCTCTGAGAACACGCAGGCAAAGAACTTACTAAATACAGACTGTTTTTTTAAACACAACTATCTTAAATATGCTCAACTAGCTAACAGAAACCATGGACAAACAACTAAAGGAAATCAAGAAAACAATGTCTCACCAAGTAGAGAATATCAATAAAGAAACAGGAATTATAAAAAGGAACTGAATAGAACTTCTGGAGCTAAAAAGCATAACAACAAATAAAAAACTAGCTGAAGGGGTTCAACAGTGTATCTGAGCAGGAGGAAAAATAAATCAACAAATCTGAACACATCAACAAAGATTATAGACTCTGAAGATTAGAAATAGCAAAGAATAAAGAAAAATGAACATAGTCTAAGGAACCTGTGGGACATCATCAATTGTACCACCATACACATAATAGAAATGTCAGAGGGAGAAGAGAGAGTGAAAGGGGTAGAAAGAATATTTCAAGAAATAATGGCTGTACACTTCCCACATTTGATGAAAAAATATAAATTTACACATCAAAGCATCTCAGATAAATTTAACAGCGTGCACTGAAAGGGATCAACACCAAGACACATTATAGTCAAATTGATGAAACTCAAAGAGAAAGAATCTTGAAAGAAGCAAGAGAGAACAAGGAATCCACCATAAAATTAACAGTCAATTTCTCATCAGAAATCATACTGGCCAGAGGCAGTCGGATGACATATTTAAAATGCTGAAAGAGATGTTATGGGGAGGTGACTTCACCAAGATGTTAAGATAGAAGGTAACCGACTCATATCGTAACAAGAATTCCACACTAATCCACAGTTAAAAGTCTCTCTGCAAAAGCCTCAGGATTCAGATAGGAGTTTGTGAAAAACCACTGGAGCCCTAGACCTAGGAGGGTTTGTTTTGAGAGTGCAGACTGAAACCCAGGTGGCTGATCTGCCGGAAATGGCCCAGTCACCCAGGGGGCTCATCTATATCCCCATTTGGCCTGGAGCCTGCAACCAAAACTGTCTGCTAAGGGGTCCAGAAGGAACGGCAAACACTAGTGCCTTGGTGGAAAGGCTTGTCTCCTCAGAGAAACTGACAGTTGCCCTGTGGCTCTGTTCTAACCCCCCTCAGCTGAGGTCCCAGCTCAGAGCTGCTTTTACAAGGACCCAGAGGGAGATTACCCCATATTTCACAGCCCAGGAATCTGAGCCTTCCTGCTGGGCTCTCCAGCCTCCATCCTATAGCAGATCCCAAGAGGCTCAGTTTCAGCTCCAGCTCCACCCACAGCAGTTATGCAATTATCCTGTCTATGCTGAGACCTGCTAGAAGATACATACCTGTCTTGGCCAACAGGACATGCTCTCAAGCCTCTGTCCCACAGCAAGTTCCAAGGAGACCCAGGCCCAGCTCTCCAACTACAGTCAGGGAACTATCCCATCTGAGCAAGAACCTACTAGGAGGTGTGCATCCATCTAAGCTAAGGTGACAGAGATTCCAGCCTCCAGCCCACAGCAGAAATCAAGGAGCCCTGTCTCAACTCTAGGTTCTCTCGCTGCAGTTGGTGATCCACTTCTCCTATACAAAGACAGGCTTCTGGACTCAGGTCCCTAGCCAGCATTCCCTCATAGCCTCAGTACTCTCTTTCCAATGTCCATCTGGGCCAGAAAGCTGCATCAATCTCAGGGCAAGCTTGGGCACAGAGCATACTCTAGTGCTGGAATGGATGCAGTGATCACAACCTTGGGGAACATAACAGTCAGTCTGCTTAGAATCCCTGGAAGGCCCTCTGAAGAAAATCAGGCACAAAGGTAGACTGCAAAGATTAAAACAAATACCTAATCCCTCAATGGTCAAACATTATTGCATGCCTACAAGCATCAGGAACATGTAGGGGGCCAGGCACAGTGCCTCGTCTGTAATCCCAGAACTCTGGGAGGCTGAGGCAGGAGGATCACTTGAGAATAGGAGTTCAAGTCCAGCCTGAGCAAGAGCAAGACCCCATCTCTACAAAAAATTTAAAAATTAGCTGGGCATGGTGGTGTGTGTCTATAGTCCCAGTTACTCAGGAGGATCAGTTGAGCCCATGAGTTTGAGGCTGCAGTGAGCTATGATCATGCCACTGCATGCCAGCCTGGGCAAGAGTAAGACCTTATCTCAGAAAAAAAAGAAAAATGAAAAAAAAAAGACTGAAATCATATAAAGTATCTTTTACAATTACAGTGGAATGAAACTAGATTATCGTTCACAAACATGTAAAAGTTAAACAATACATTCTTAAACAACCAATACCTTAAAGAATAAATCACAAGGGAAATTAGAAAATTACCTTGAGACAAATGAAACTGAAAGCACAACATACCAAAACTAATGGGATGCAGCAAAAGCAGTGCTAATAGGAAAATTCATGGCTGTAAATGCCTGTTAAAAAATAAGAAAGATCCCAGATCAACTTAAATTGACATCTTAAGGAAGTAGAAAAAAAAAATAGCAAGCTAAATTCAAAGCTAACAAAAAGAAGGGAATAAAAATCAGAGCAGAGATAAACAAAACAAGAATAGAAAAATAGAAAAAAAATCAATAAAACCAAAAGTTGGTTCTTTGAAAAGATCAAAACAAAACTGATTGATCCTTTAGCTAGACTGACCAAGAAAAAAAGAAAGAAGACTCAAATTACTAAGTTCAGAAATGAAAATGGAGACAATTCTACAAACCTTAAAAGTAAAAACGATTATAGTAGAGTACTAGGAACAATTTGTATACCAACAAATTAGATAACCTAGATGATATGGACAAAGTCCACAAAGCACCAAAACCAATTCAAGAAGTGTTAAACAGCAAATCTCAACAACCTATAACAAGTAGAGGGATTGAATCAATAGACAAAAACATCCCCCAAAACGAGCTGGGCATGGTGGCACATGCCTTACATGTCTATTAACAACACCTAAGAAGATATAGGTAAAAGGCCAGGTGTGGTGGCTCACACCTGTGATCCTAGCACTTTGGGAGGCCAAGGTAGGGGGATCACTTAAGAATTCAACACCAAGCTAAACAACACAGCCAGACCCTGTCTCTATAAAAAATACAAAAATTAGCCAGGTGTGGTGGTGGTAGTTCCAGCTACTTGCAGGGGCTAAAGCAGGAGGATTGCTTGAGCCTGGGAGCCTGAGGTTACAGTGAGCTATGATGACATAGCTTTTGTCCAGGAAAGAGAGCAAGAACCTGTCTCAAAAAAAAAAAAAAAAAAAAAAATGGACCTACATAAAGAAAGAAAGAACATGAGAGAAGAAATCTTTTATTTTTCTGAATCTTAATTGATCTATTAGGTAACTACTGGTTCAAAATAATAACAACAATGTATTTGGTGGTTATAACTTACAGATAAGTGAAGTGAATCACAGAACCATAAGGGATGGGAAGAAGAAACTTAGTATCCTGTTATAAAGTACCTGTACAACCAGGAAAGAATACAATGTTACTTGAAAATATATTTACATTATTTGTAAATGAATACTTCAAACCATAGGACAACCATTATAAAATTTTTTAAAATTCATATGCAATTACAAGGAACATCAAATAGCCAAAACAATCTTGAAGAAAAATAAAATTGAAGGACTTTCTTATCTCAAAATCACTACAAAACTACAGTAATCAAAATAGTGTGGTACTGGCATAAAGACATATAGATCAATGGAACAGAGAGCCCAGAAGTAAACCTATACATCTGTGGTCAACTGATTTTCAGCAAGGGTGTCAAGACCATTCAGTAGGGTAGAGAAAGAATAATCTCTTCAACAAATGGTACTGGAACAACTGGAAACCTACATGCGAAAAATAAATAAGTTAAACCTTTACCTCATACTATATACAGAAATTAACTCAAAATGGATCAAGGACCTAAATGTAAGGAGTTAAAACTATAAAACCCACAGAAGATATAAAAATAACCAATAAGCACATGAAGAATATGCTCAACATCACTAGTGATCAGGGAAATAAAAATCAAAAATGCAGATACCACTTTACACCTACCAGGATGGCTATAATCAAAACACTGGAAAATAAGTATTGGCAAATATGTGGAGAAATTAGAACCCTCGTGCATTGTTGATGAGAATGTAAAATGTTACAGACACTGTGGAAAATGCTATGGTGATTCGTCAAAAAATTAAACATACATTTTCCATATGATCCAGGAATTCCATTTCTGGGTATGTACTCAAAAGGAGCGACAGCAGAGGCTCAAAAAGGTATTTGAACACTCATATTCAACAGAATTTCAGTTGAGGAAGATGAAAAAGTTCTAGAGATGAATGGTAGTGATGGCTGCACAACAATTTGACTGTACTTAATGCCACAGAACTCTACATTTAAAAAATGGCTAATATAGTAAATTTTATGTTATTTATAGTTTAACACAATTTTTTAAACAGGCAAGCAAAGGAAGAGAAGCAACTATTCTGTGAATCTGTGCAGTAAACACTTAGGAAATATGGTAGCTAAAGGTAGAGAACTACATTTACTAAATATCTACTTAAAATGTGAAATCTGGCCGGGCCTGGTGGCTCACGCCTGTAATCCTAGCACTCCGGGAGGCCAAGGCAGGAGGATCGCTCAAGCCCAGGAGTTCAAGACAAGCCTGAGCAAGAGTGAGACACCATCTCTATTAAAAATAGAAAGAATTAGCTGGACAACTAAAAATATATAGAAAAAACTAGCTGGGCATGGTGGCACGTGCCTGTAGTCCCAGCTAATCGGGAGGCTGAGGCAGGAAGATTGCTTGAGCCCAGGAGTTTGAGGTTGCTGTGAGCTAGCCTGACGCCACGGCACTCTAGCCCGGGCAACAGAGCAAGACTCTCTCAAAAAAAAAAAAAAAAAAAAGTGAAATCTGACCAATTAGAAACAAATAAACTGAAAACTCTCTAAAAAAAATGGACAAAGGACTTGAATAACTTGAACAGCCATTTCACCAAAGAAGATATAAAAATGGCCAATAAGCACAAGAAAAGATGTTAACATTTTTAGTCATTGGAAAAATGCAAATCAAAATCACAATGAAATATCACTTAACACCCACTAGGACGGCTATAATTTTTAAAAAAAGATAAAATAACAAATGTTGGTGAGGATATAGAGAAATTAGAACCCTCTGCATTGCTAGTGGGAATATAAAATGGCACAGGCACTGTAGAAAACAGTGTAGCACCTCCATAAAAATTAAAATGTAGATTAGCCATAAGATCTAGCAATTCCATTCCTAAGTGCACACTCAAAAGAAGTGAAAACATATTCAAACAAAAACTTACATATCAATGGTTATAGTAGCACTATTCACAATACCCAAACGGTAGAAACAACTGAAAGATCCAAGATTGGAAAAACAAATATGATATATCCACACCATGAAATATTATTCAGCCATAAAAAAATGAAGTACTGGTGCATGCTACAACACAGATGAACCTAGAAAAGATTAGGTTAAGCAAAAGAAACAGACACAAAAAGTCACATATGACTCCATTTATATGAAATATCTAGCATAGGTAAATCCATAGAAATAGAAGTCAGATTTAGTGTTTTCCACGGTTTTCATGGGGGAGAGGGAAGGAATAACTGCTTAATAAGTATGAAGTTTCCTTTTGGGATGATGAAAATGCTTTGGAACTAGAGAGGTTATGGTTGCACAACACTGTAAATGTATCAAATGCCACTGAATTGTGTACTTTAGAATGGTTAACTTTGTGTTATATGAATTTTACTTCATAAATAAGAATAAGACAACACTACAACAGAACTGATGACATATCATGAAAACAATTACCCAAACGTGAAGTATTTTATTGCTTATTGTCTCCCAATTAAAACAAAATAACACTGAAATATTTCTTAAACTGTCTTAAGATGCTCTTGACCTTTTTCTAAATCACAACATTTCTCTAGAGAGAGGGAAAAGTGGTATTACAGAAAGATTCTTGGGCACAATTTACAGACTATTTACTCTAAAATCTAAAAGGCATTTTTTAAAAACTGGATGAGGTAGCTCTTCTAATTTAGTCACCATGAGCAAGAAAGCCACACATAACCTAGAAACTCGGCTATTACAAATTACTTGGAAGTTTATACCTAAAAAGTACAATACAAAAATTTCGGCCGGGCACGGTGGCTCACGCCTGTAATCCTAGCACTCTGGGAGGCCAAGGCAGGAGGATCACTCGAGGTCAGGAGTTCGAGACCAGCCTGAGCGAGACCCCATCTCTACTAAAAAAATATATATATATATAGAAATAAATTATCTGGACAACTAAAAATATATATAGAAAAAATTAGCCGGGCATGGTGGCACATGCCTGTAGTCCCAGCTACTCGGGAGGCTGAGGCAGTAGGATCCTTTAAGCCTGGGAGTTTGAGGTTGCTGTGAGCAAGGCTGATGCCGCGGCACTCACTCTAGCCCGGGCAACAAAGTGAGACTCTGTCTCAAAAAATAAAAAATAAAAAAATAAAAAAAATTTCCATTGGTTATTCCTCACAGTCACTTCTATAAGATAGTTTCCAATTGGCTAAATAAATTGCTTGGTTACCTACTGCAAGCACTATTTCCCTTCTGACAGTGACATCCCCTTGCTCTCTGTTACCCAAGATTAACACTTCTTAGACTCAGTCTTTCCCTTTATCCCTTGGTCTCCAGATATTATTAGCTGTTTCTTCAAGAGGACTGAGAAGCAAAGACACTTGAGCTTGACATCCTGGCTCCACCACATACCAGCAATGTGAACTTCATAAGTAATCTTTCTTTCTTTGCCTCATTGCCTGATCTGTAAAACTGGAATAGCCACCCTTCGGTGGCTTGCTGTGAGAATAAAACAAAATGTGTCCAAAGCATTTAGCATACTGTTACATAAACTCAATAAATCGTCATCACTATTATGAACTATTCTGTGTTCTCTAAAACTTCCGTAGAACAAGCCTCACTGCTGCCAGATGACATACACTAGATTATGTCTGCACTTTCTCAACTGGCCTACTTCATTCTTATTTTTTAGTAGTCCAAAGGACTGTACAGATCACCACCAGATTTACCTTGCATAAATACAAATACATCCTGCTATTCTCCAGCTTAAAAACATTCAATGGATCCCCACTTATTATTATCACATCAAATCTAATTTCCTCTGCCCGACTTTCATTATCCTCTACTAACAGTGATTGTCAAACTTCAGTGTACTTCAGAATCACCTGGTGTGCTTGTTGAAACACAGGCTGCTAGACCCCAACCCCAGAGTTTCCAATTCAGTAGGTAAGGAGCAGAGCCTAAGAATCTGCATTTGTAACAAATTTCCAGGTGATGCTGATGCTGCTGGTCAAGGAACCACACTTTGAGAAGTGCTGCTCTAAAATATTGCTCCATTCTGCCTCCCTAGGCTTATTTCTCTCTGCTCTCTACCTAGCACACACTGCTTTGACTGGATTAGTCTTTTCACAGGCTGTATTCAATTCTCCCTCACTGCTTACCTTCGCTTCCCTAATATGCTTTCTTGCTTATCCACATCATACCCATCTTTTAAGCCTGTGGTTCCTAACACTACCTGCACATTACAAACACCTAGAAAAGCCTTTAAAAACTATGAATGTTCCACCCCTAAGATTCTGAGTCAACTGATCCCGGGATAAGTTTCCCCCAGTGATTCTAATGAGCAGAGTTGAGATCAACTACTTTAACTTTAATCTCCTTCCCATTAGAATTATGAATACTTGATGGATTTTCTCCCCTCTAAATGCCTAAAATGTTCACAGATTAAGTTTGCACTTCATTACATGTTAAATTGCATTACTCTCCACCTTTCATTTTAGTCTTCTTACTCTAATTTGATCAATGAAGATACAGACCATATCTTCAATCTCTATATCCCTATAGTACTAGTACGATGATGAATACACACAGCAGAAACTCTGTAATTATTTCTTCATTGATTTTGGATTCAAATTAGAATTCAGAGCCTTAAAATATTTCTAATCTATCCAATTCAGCAAACCACATTCGCTCTTTTTTTAAGTTCTGCAACAAACTCATTTTGTCATGGTAAATCATTTAACCCCTTACTTTTCCAATAAATATATTGGAAAGAAAAATACTAGTGTATAAAAATGCTGTGGATAATAACAAAATGAATAAATAGCATCATAAGTAGCTTCACAGTTGCTTCCTTACAACAAATGGCCTTTTCTAAATCCATTAAAGATTGTTTCAAAACAGTTAAAACAGAATCAAAGCACACATATTTAAAGATCCTGAAGCTCTGAATAGTTGTATGATTTGTTTCCTCAACAGATGTGCATCTTTCAAGCCCCGAATTCACCAGATGCATATTAAATTAATCTGTACTTTTAGTTTTTATGTAACACTCCACTCTAGTTATAAATACACCACCACATGAAAGCAGAACTCCATTGTTGGTTTATGGCATTAATTATTAACAGATTATCTCCACCGTGCAAAAAATACATTAAGATTCATTTTAATGCAGCCAAATGTGTGCTCACTAAATACATGCTATAATAACTTCAACACTATTTTTAAATTGGCCAATTTCTATCTAGAATGTAAAACAATAAATTTGCTCATAACTAAAAATCCAGTGACACCTGGTACCTGAAAGAAATACACACTAACTCATTCAACACTTCAGATATAAACTAGGAATTCAACCAAATATTTAAATTCTAAGAAAAACTGTAGTAGTTTAATAGTCCACTTAAATTTCCTGGGCAGGGTAGATCACACCTGTAATCCTAGCACTTTGGGAGGCCGAGACCGGAGGATTGCTTGAGGCTAGGAGTTTGAGACCAGCCTGAGGAAAGCAAGACCAGTCTCTACAAAAAAATAGAAAAATTAGCCAGGCATAGTATGCGCCTGTAGTCCCAGCTACCTGGAAGGCTGAGGCAGGAGGATTGCTTGAGCCCAGGAGTTTGAGGTTGCAGTGAGGTATGATGACACCATTGCACTCTAGCCCAAAGAATAAAACAAGGTCCTGTCTCAAAAAATAATAATAGATGATTAATTAATTAATTAAATTTCCTAGAAAATTTACTTCTTATAAAACCATAATTTCTTCACTAACTAAAAGGAAAGAATTAGTGTAGTTATATCAGAAATAAGACTGGGAGTTAGAAGACCTGGGTTCCAGTGTGACTCATTAATTAGCTATACAATCTTGAACAAATCACTTAGTCTCTGCACTTAAGTAGTCTCAGCTATAGAATGAAAGCATCTAACTAGACCATCTCCATGTTTTCTTTTAGCTTTATGAAACTCGAGAAACACAAGCATTAACCAGATGGATCCCATTAAAGACAAAGTGAGCTTGCATATTGATTGATTTGGAGAGCATCTATCCCTGGAGAATTTAAGTGCTTTCACACGGACAGTTCCTTGGGTCTATTATTATTTAAGTAGGTGAAAAATCAAACAAAACCCACCACATTGTTACTAAACAATTCTTGCTCCATACACTAGATGAACAGAGTATTTGGATGTCACAACACCAACTAAGGTTAAGATATTTTGGAAAATAGAAGGTGACCTAGAAAGACAGGACAGTTATAAAGACAAATGAAAGGAAATACTAACAATTAGTATTCAGACTATATGAGAAAGAACATATCAGGATAGCATACTATTACTTTTAGAAATGAGATTCCCAGCTTGAGTCAGGATTGGAAATATTCAGGCAACTACCACAGTACCCATAGTAGTTCTTCCTACTCATACTCAGTCTTTGCCAGCTCAAGCTTCTGGATAGTTTCAACATGTGTAATAGGAAGAAGCAAACACTAGAGAGAGTAGTCAAAAAATCTGTATAGCTGAAACCCTGCACAACAATAAAAGCAAGTGGTAAAAGCTCTTATCTTTAGTAACAGTTCAAAAATTCTGAATTTAGATCTCCCGTCAAGCCCCTTTACCACCTGCAACTGTCACAGGATGGCACCACATTTAGCTCACACTTCCTAATGCTCTAATACATATATCAAACAAAGAATTAAGCACTTGTCAATTAACACCTAATAACCTAATATCAACCTTTTTGAAAGGGAAAACCAGACTCTAAACAATACTTCTAATTATATCCGCAAATGTTAGGAAAACCTCATTTTTAAAAACCATTCCCACAAACTATTTCATTCGTTTTAATTTCTTTAAAAATATTCCTTATTAACATTTGCAAAAACAAAAATTTTTTACAAAACAATTGGTCATCCATGGGCAAAAATAGGAGTATAGACATAATGCTTATTTATACTTTTCACCAAAACTGACTTAAAATGGATCTTAGACCTAAATGTAAAATGCAAATCTCTAAAAATTCTCAAAGATAACACAGGAGAAAATCTAGGTGACCTTGGGTTTGGCAATGAGTTTTTAGATATAACACCAAAAGTATCATCCGTGAAAGAAAAAATTGGCAAGTTGTACTTTATTAAAATTTAAAACTTTTGGGCCCAGCGTGGTGGCTCACGCCTGTAATCATAGCACTTTGGGAGGCTGTGGAGGGAGGATCACTTGAGACAAGGAGTGTGAGGTTACAGTGAGCTATGATGAGGCTGCTGCACTCTAGCCAGGTTAAGAGCAAGACCCTGTCTCAAAAAACAAAAACAAAAACAAAAACTTTTGCACTATGAAAGACACTGTTAAGAAAATAAAGAGACAAGCAATAGACTGGAAGAAAATATCTGCAAAAAAAAAAATAAATAAAATATCTGAAAAAGGATTTGTGGCCAGCAGCAGTGACTTATGCTTGTAATACCAGCACTTTGGAAGGCTGAAGCGGGAGGATCACTTGAGGCCAGAAGTTTGAGACTAGCCTGGGTAACATAGTGAAACCCTATTTCTGCACAGAATAAAATAAAAATCAGCCAAGCGTGGTGGCATGCACCTGTAGTCTCAGCTACTCAGGAGGCTGAGGCAGTATGATCGCTTGAGACGAGGATTTCCAGGTTATAGTGAGCTATGATTGCACCAGCGCAGCCTGGGAAAAAGAATGAGACCCTGTCTCTAAAAAAAGAAGAATTTTAAAGAATTTGTATCCAAAATATACAGTGACCACTGAAAGCTCAACAATAAGAAAACAAACAACTCAATTTAAAAATGGGCAAAAAACCCTCACCAAACAGACACCTCACTGAAGAAGATACATACATGGCAAATAAGCATATAAAAAGATGCCCAAAACTATATATCATGAAAGAACTGCAAATTGAAACAACAATGACATACATACATATTAATGGCTAAAATATAAAAAAATGAAAAGAAATACAAAAAAATTACAATACCAAATGCTGGTGAGTATGTGGATCAAAAGGAACTCTCATTCATGCTGGTGGGAATGCAAAACGGTACAGACACTTCAGAAAACAGTTTGGCAGCTTCTTACCAAATTAAACAGTCTTACCACATTATCTAGCAATTATACTCCTAGGTATTTACCTAAAGGAGTTGAAAACTTAACATCCATAGAAAAGACTGCACATGTATTTTCATACTAGCTTTATTCATAATAGTCAACAACTGAAGCAACCAAGATGTCCTTCAAAAGGTGAAGGGATAAACACAACTGTGATAAATCCATACAATAGAAAATTATTCAACAATAAAAAGAAATAAGCTATCAAGCCACAAAAAGACATGGAAGGACCTTAAATGCATATTGTTAAGTAAAAGAAACCAGTCTTAAAATGCTATATATCATGATTCCAACTATATGACATTTTGGAAAAGGCAAAACTATAAAGACAGTAAAAAGGTCAGTGGCTACCAGTGATTTGGCAAGGACAGGAGAGATGAATACGAAAAGTACACAGGATTTTTAGGGTAGTAGAACTATTCTGTATGAAACTGTAATGGTAGATACATGTCATTATGCACTTGCCAAAACCCATAGAATGTACAACACAAACAGTGAACTCTAATGTAAACTATGGACTAGAGTTAATAATGTATCAATATTGGTTCATTAATTACAACAAATGTACCACACTGATGCAAGATGTTAGTAACAGAGAAAACTGTGGAAGGGAGGAGAGCATATGGAATTCTATATACTATCTTCTCAATTATTCTGTAAACCTAAAACTATTCTAAAAAAATAAATTTTTAAATTTTTTTTGTTTTTTTTGGATTTCTTGGGGTGTTTCATTTTGTCCTGCTTTTGCTTTTGAGACAGGGTCTCACTCTGTCACCCAGGTTAGAGTATAGTGGCGTGATCACAGCTCACTGCAACCTCAAAACTTCTGGGGGCTCAAGTGATCCTCCTGCCTTAGCCTCTAAAGTAGCTGGGACTACAGGTGCATACCACCATACCAGGCTAATTTTTTTTTTTTTTTAATTTTTGGAAAGATAGGGTCTCACTATGTTGCCTAGGCTGGTCTCAAAATCCTGGCCTTAAACAATCCTCCCACCCTACCTTCCCCAAATGCTGGGATTACAGCAGTGAACCACAACACCCAGTCAAAAAAAAAATTTTTTTTTTTTTTGGAGACAGATTCTTGCTCTGTTGCCAGGGCTAGAGTGCCATGGCATCAGCCTAGCTCACAGCAACATCAAATACCTCGGCTTAAGCAATCCTTCTGCCTTAACCTCCCAAGTAGCTGGTTGTCCAGCTAATTTCTTTCTATTTTTAATAGAGATGGGGGTCTCGCTCTTGCTCAGGCTAATCTCGAACTCCTGACCTTGAGCAATCCTCCCGCCTCAGCCTCCCAGAGTCCTAGGATTACAGGCGTGAGCCTCTGCACCCAGCCCAAAATTTTAATTAAAAAAAAAAAAAAACACACAATAGGGCATACACAATGTCAAAGAGTAGATATTGCCACTGTAGATTACAGATATTCTAGCAAAGCGAAAATAAAATGAAGAGATTTTAATCCCCTTGCCTTTTTCCCCCGGCACTGGTTATTTCTCTGCTCATTGGCACCGCCTTCAGAGAATGACCTCTAGGAAATGGAAAAGAACTCCAGCGGGGAAGCTGTTTGATTACACCTGTGGTTAGCAATTTATCCTAAAGAAGCTAAAGAGATCTGGTGATTATAATGAACACTCAACCACCCCACCCCCAAAATTTTTTTTCACATTATTCATTATGGCCAACAGACAAATTGAAGTGTGCTTTAAAACATGTCAAGAAAGATGTAAACATATGGTACTTTCATTCAGAGGCCCAAAAGTCCTCAATGCCTCAATGTCCCTTATTCACTAGGCTAAGGAGTTAGAATGCACAAGCAACAGAAATCAACGTGAGTCCAATGGTATTGTTCCCTGGAAAACTAATGTGGCATTTTGATGGAGATACCAAGCAGTAGCACTTCGCCAGGCTTCCTCAGCACCCAGGTTTACCCTCTTTGGTGGCAAGGGCAATGGCTACCTGTCCATCCACATTCTCTGTCGAAAGCAAAATCAAAGAGAATATCCTTTTTTCTAGTATGTCCATACCTCCATTATAATGAGTGAAAGATCATGAAAGAACAATTCTGATCAGGTACAGTGGCTCACACCTGTAATCCAAGCACTTTGGGAGGATGAAGTGGGAGGATCGCTTAAGGCCAGGAGTTTGAGACCAGCCTGGGCAACAGTGAGACCCCTATCTCTACAAAAAATTAAAAAATTAGCTGGCCATGGTGGCCTGAGCCTGTAGTCCCAGGTAGTGGGGAGGCTGAGGCAGGAGAATCACATGAGGCCCATGGTTTGAGGTTGCAGTGAGCTATGATCACACCACTGCACTGTAGCCTGGGCAACAAAATGAGACCCTGCCTACACACACACACACACACACACACACACACACACACACACACACAAGAACAATTTCCATCCCAGGCATCCCAGACCCTGCTATAACTAACTACACTGCCCACTTTGAGCTGGGGATAGTCCATCTGTCTTCCTACCCCACCAGAACATTCCTGCTGCAGACAAAACATGGCTCTCTTCTATCCAGATAGCTCTCTCTTTACGCCATTTCTGGGATACCACACTAGAGCTACTTGACAATTTCTCAAAGATGGCAGCGTCTTACTGGTCCATGCTAAGTTATAAGTTATGGTCTTTACAGTTCAGTATACCCAAAAGCCTGTTCTCAGGATTTATTAATATCCAAAATGAAAGTGCCAGGTATGTGCATACATTAAATAAAAACTAAGCAACAGGCATAGAGGTAAGGCAAAACTCATTACTGAAAGACTAAATTTAAGTGGGCTTACCACTAAATTAAAAATCCTCTGCAGAAGCTTCTCTTCTGGTTTTAAGACATCAAGTAGGCCAGGCTCGGTGGCTCACGCCTATAATCCTAGCACTCTGCGAGGCTGAAGCGAGCGTATTGTTTGCACTCAGGAGTTCGAGACCAGCCTGAGCAAGAGCGAGACCCCATCTCTACTAAAAATAGAAAGAAATTATATGGACAGCTAAAAATATATATAGAAAAATTAGCCCAGTGTGGTGGCACACTCCTGCAGTCCCAGCTACTTGGGAGGCTGACACAGGAGGATTGCTTGAGCCCAGGAGTTTGAGGCTGCTGTGAGCTAGGCTGACGCCATGGCACTCTAGCCCAGGTAACAGAGTAAGACTCTGTCTCAAAGAAAAAAAAAAAAAAAAGACATCAAGTAAATAAACATTTATCCTAACATCACCATATCCATTTTTTTAGCAACTTCCACCAGCAAGTATACTATGTTAAATAATGACAAAAACAGTTTATCAGGTGAATGGTGACAATTAAAGACCCATGAAGCTACCTAACATTCAGAGAGTTTGAAAAAACTTAACAATTACCTCTAACCAATTGTCTGTCATCGTCCTATGTAACTGAATATAAAAATGCAGGTTCTTTAGTTACATGTTCACTGATAGAGCTAACATTATATAACCTAAATCTACCAAGGATTTTTATTTTTGAAAATAATCTGATGAATACAAAGCCATAAAACATAAAACGGGTGGGGAAAGAAGAAATCTGAAACAGATGGCATCTAATTTTTTCTCCTGAGTCCATCTTGAACACAATCCCAATAATGTCAAAATCCAATTTAGCTCTCCAAATAAGTAATCTCCAAAACTCAAAATGGTAATTCTGAAGTAAATTCATTCTTTTTTTTCTCCCAGCTTCTCAAAGGTTCTATATTAGGCAGAAATGAGTAGAGACAAGTTAGATGTTAAAAAGAGAAAAACTATCATTACACAAATTCAAAACTTCTTTCAGGAAAATCTACTTTCACTTATCTAAACCCATTGAAGCACTTTCTATGAAGACTGGTAATATTAAAATCTGTCTGTGACATCAGCCTTTTCTTCCTGATATAATGATTATATATCCTTATTACAGACTAAATCACATCTCCATAAAAGAAATATGCTTTAAAATAAAAACAAGCTCTGGAAGAATACTCATTTGGTTTGAGTAAAAAGAAAGTATTGCCTTTTTGTGCCCTTCCTTTTGCTGTAACAATGGGTCCAATCATCAACTGTGGCGTACGTATCATGCTCTGTAAACTTATATGTTGCTCTTGCTCTCTAATCCTACCTTTCTCTCAATAAATCTCATTTTCATGCCTGCCTTAAAAAAAAAAAAAAAAAAAAAAACAGGCAAGCATTGCCTGGACATTTTTTAACATTTCCACAGTAACCCTTTCACTACTGATCTGACAGTACAAATAAAATCAACTGTACTTTGTTCATTATATGATTCTAGTGTGTGTGTGTGTGTGTGTGTGTGTGTGTGTGTGTGTGTGTGTAAACATTCCCAATCTTGCCTAAAACTTCCTGAGGTCATCCAAGTAATAGATATTAAAGAAAGGTTTAGTCATTTTTAGATTTCCTGACAAGCAAATTCCATAACTGACAACTGCAAAGATCCTTGGAATGGCCACATACTTTGAGTGGAAGAGGTCATCAAGAAAAGAATCATTACCAACAGTCTATTTGTTGCATATAATTTAGACAGAACTTTTAACTCCAGCAGCTAGTATCCTATCCCTTATATCATAATTAGTGGATTACTGAAGTTTTATGAGAAGATGGGGGAAAATGTGAGCTTCTGATAGCTTTACCAAAGCAAGATAATATGATTTCAACTTTAAGATTTAAAGATGATGAAAAATGATAAAAGAAAACATAGCAAAAAGCTTAGCTATTTAAAGATTTTATTCCAGTGGACTTAGATGGAGTAAAAAATAAAGAAAGAAAGAAAGAAAGAAAGAAAGATGTTACACTCTCAGAAGAGCTATTTAGAAAGCTGAATAACCTTAACAAAAAGCTACAATTGTAGCAAATATAATTTCAATTCTGTATAAAAGAGATATGGGAAAGAAATACGTTAGAAAATTTCTCTCAAATTTACATAAAACCTATAAACCTCCCTAAAAAGGTCATACTGAATTACAAACTTTGTATTCACACACACACACACACAAATTATTAAAGCAAGTTATTTGATTTTTGTCCTTTAAGTATAAAGTACATTTTAAAATTAAAATTACTACCTACAAGTTCCATCAAAAAAGTAAACTATATGGCCAGGCGTGGAGGCTCACACCTGTAATCCTAGCACCCTGGGAGGCTGAGGCGGGAGGATTGCTTGAGCTCAAGAGTTCAGGGACCAGCCTGAGCAAGACTGAGATCCCATCTCTACTAAAAATAGAAAAATTAGCTGGGCACTGTGGTACACGCCTGTCATCCCAGCTACCTGGAGCAGCAGAATGGGACTCTATCTCAAAAAAAGAAAAGAAAAGAAAAGAAAAAAGTAAACTATGTTAGCTAAATATCTGACATATAATAGGTTACATATAACTATATTATTTTAAATCCACAAAATAAATGAATATGAAGACTTCATGTTTCTTGCATTTATTTCTATATTCTGATGATGAGTGATTTAAAGGCAGAAATTTTATTTTCATTTACTTTACAGAATATTATATATATAAGAATTCTATAAGTTTTGTTAATAGTCTAAATCTAATTGAACTGAGTGATTCTACTGATGTTGATATTGTTTTGTTTTTTTGTTTTTTTTTAGATACAGAGTCCCACTCTGTCACCCAGGCTGGAGTGCAGTGGCCTGATCATAGTTCACTGAAACCTCAAACGCCTGGGCTCAAGCTATCGTCCTGCCTCAATCTTTCAAAGTGCCAGGACTATAGGCATGAGCCAAGGAGCCCAGCTTGATGTTGATTTTAATCTTAAGATTACAATTACTTTCTATTTTACACCTCATTTTAATTCTCTTTAAAGAGCTTTGTGATGTTAATTAAGATATGCATGTGTCACTTTTCAAATGTATTTCACACTCCATACCGTATACACCAGTATGGTGTATCTGAGAAAAACTTATGAAATATATTCTGGTCATTAAATTTCATACTACTTATGATCAATTTCTAGAAGTCACTGAAAGTCCTATTGTATACATAAGTTTTGTAACATTATCCAGTTCCCTTCCTATCTCAAACCTCATCCCACAAAACTGGGCTACCTTGACTATGCACAATTAATGATAACAATTCACTTTGCAATTCAAAGGTGCTTCCACTTAAAATGGACTGTTACTTAAGCACATCCACTCCCCTTTTAATACAGGTACGAATTTTACCTCATTTTACTTATGAAGAAACGGAAGCTCTGGTGGGTTCCATGACTCACCCAAGGTCAAAAACTAGCACTGGCACGCACACAGTCTGGGTTCAATCCCAGATTTATATACCACAAAGCCAATACCTCCACTTGACCACAATTATCTCCTTAAAAGATTAAGAGACAGGCTCAACAGTTGACAATCTTGTCTCTCTGAATGTTCACATATCTATTCGGAGACATCTATCATTACACAGTACCTACAATTCAGTCATTGAAACATAAATGAAGAGGATCCTTCTATTTCATTTAAACTAGGGCAGTTTTACTGGCAGATAAGAAAGCGGTTGGAAAAGGCTTGTCGCAACACGTCTTGCCTAGACCTCTATATCTATACGGTTTCCCTAGTCTACTTTTTTTTTTTTTTTACGAACATGCACATCTACTCTACAAGACTATGCCTGACTATCCTATAGTTAGGTGCTTTTCATAATTGAACTTTTTAAGATAATTTATACCAGATTTAATATCTGGCTGGTAGACTGAGTTGAATACGCCATTCAGGCACTTTCCAAACATCTGAAGTATCATTTAGAGACAACAAACCCAGTTACATCTTGGTTTTTTTTACGCAGTGATGCCTGCCCACTTGGGGTACACTGCTCTTAAAGGACGTGGGAGCGAGGGAGCAGTAAAGGAAGAAGTGGGGGAAGCGCACGGAAGTTGGGTGGAGGGAGGTCTTATTACCCACTCTTCTGCCCCAGCTTTGCCAAGGGCGGCTCCCCGCGGTGCCCAACCGACTCAGAGCCCCCCACAACCGCCGAAGCCCGGCTCTATCTCAGAGGAGGGGGTAGGGAAACGGAGCAACGGTAGCATGGGATTGCCCCAGCCACACTGCCGAATCCATGCCCTCATTTTGGCTCTAGAGGATGCTCTCCTTTCAGAATGAGCCCCCCAGGTGGCAAACTCCCAGTGCACACTAGCCGAAGTCTCCTGCCTCTGAAGAGGCGCCTCCTCCGCTTGCCTCTACTCCGCCACCCGAAACTCTCCGCCAGCGGTGTTTCCCCAGCCCCTCCATTCCGCCCCCGCAAACCTCCACAAACACACACGCCGGCCTGCGCCCCACCCGGGATCCCAGCGTCCCCCGCCTGAACCCAGGGAACCCCCCCCCTCGCCCAATTCCTCCTCAGACACACACACACACACACACACACACACAACCCTGACTCCAGCCTCCCGGATCCCGTCGAAGCCGTAACAAGTACCTGATCCAGCCGTGCTCCGGGGCTCAAATGGAGCGGGCGCGGTCCCCTCCTGGAGGCGCCGAGTGCTTCTCTACCCACCCACAGCGGTGGCTTCTCTCTTTCCCAAGAGCGGGAGGGAGGAGAGAAAGCAGAGGGGAGGGGTAAGGAAAGGAGCCGAGGGGCGGCAGCAGCCGAACCGGAATCACTAGTACTGGCCCCGCCCTCTCCCTGGAGCCGTAGCTGACCCTGGCGCTCTGATAGGACAAACCTAGAGGAGGCAGGGAGAAATTGATACCACCACTTCCGGGTTATCCCCTTTGCTGCCCCTCCTTAGCAACCGCGTGGGGTTGCTAAGCGGAAGTGCCTTCAAAGACACCCACCCCCACTTCTGGGACTACCAGGAGTATCTTGGGAGCGTTGTGCTCTCCTTTGGCAAAGCTGTCTTACTTTCTACTCTTGGTCGTAGACTCGGCACACGCTTCGCTTCCAAAGGCACGAAGCCCATCTGGCTTTTCCCTTCAGCTGTACTCCTCCACCAACCCCCACCACTGTATACACCTACTCCCTCTGGCCCCTTCAGTCCGTGGTAGACCCAGTGGTTCTCCCTAAGGCTCCTCTCTCCGGTCCCTCGCGGGAGTTATTTTCTGGCGGTTTAGCAAGCATCTCCCTCTTGTGGATTTTGAATTGTGTTTCAGCTAGATTTTTAAAATCTCTTTCAATGCCGTGAAAGCTTTTTCAAGTACTTCATTCTCCTGTGACAGCCCCTCATGCTCAATGGTGAGTTTTGTATTCACCTATCTACTGTAAGGATTGCACGTTTGTGTGTGGCCTGGAATTAACCTAGTTAAATGGAAGTGGCAAAAAAGATTCGATGTAAGTCAACTAGAGTTATTTTAATCCTTAAAACAGAAAGCAAAGAAAAAGGTCTTGGGAAGGAAAAATATCTAATCCTTCCCTCAAACTTTCAAACCTACACTGTCGACAAGAAAAATGTCAATAAAGAGACCTCATTTATTTTTGTGTCAGGGTGATTTGGGGTTTGAAAATATTGGGAAAACTATTGCTTGGGGTAAAAGCCAACAATACTCTTTTTAGAAGAATAACCTATATCATTATTCAGAGAAATGCTGTTGGGCATTCAGAGAAAAATGAGTAAAAATCTTCGCTGGGTTTTCCAGTCTTGAATAGGTCTGCTTAAAAGTACTCAAGCGTAAGAGTAGCTCCTGAGTTTGTTTTCTATTCCGTGGGAGTGAATATGCATGCAACTACAAGCTTCAGTTTTACTGGTCATGATAACCTCTTAGTCACCGATATTGGACTGCTGTCCACCTCAGCTGTGGCATAGAGGAAATGAGCTTTGGTAACTTAAAAGAAACACCAGGTCTATTGGTTTCCTGTGTGCATGAGACAGCATTAAATTGATTCACCATAGTCGGTCACTTCAGCAAAACCTTTAGGAAATCACTTCAGGCTCAACTGTGTCAATAGTAGGCTAGGTCTAAAATATTTCCTCCCCTGCCATTGACATTGGAGTATGAGAGAATATACACACACAATTCAAATGGAATCTGAGCACATCCACTAATTAATTGTTCTTTAAAAAAAACCTGGGAGAAAGTGACAAGTGATAAACCTGCTACCATGACAAAATAGAACGTGGTATTTCAATTGCCAACAGGTTTAAATACCAAAAATTTTTAAGTTAGAAAAATAAATAAAATTATGAGCCCAATGAGCAACAAGTTATCTAAAACTGTGACAGATTTGGGTGGCTCTAAAAAAATTAAAATGATTATGGTAAATAAATGTGTTGTATAGAAAGAAAAGTTTTATTGAGTAAAATTAAGAGTTACAGGCCGGGTGTGGTGGCTCTTGCCTGTAATCCTAGCACTCTGGGAGGCTGAGGAGGTAGGATCACTTGAGGCCAGGAGTTCCAGACCAGCTTGAGCAGACCCCATCTCAGTAAGACCCCGTCTCTACCAGAAACAGAAAAAATTAGCTGGGTGTGGTGGCGGCATGTGCGTGTAGTCCCAGCTACTTGGGAGGCTGAGGCAGGACTGCTTGAGCCCAGGAATTTGAGGCTGCAGTGAGCTATGATGATGCAACTGCAATCTACCTGGGGTGACAGAGGGAGATTCTAAAGTTACAATTAAACGGGACAGTTTAAGCCAATATAGAAATGCAGAATTTCTATGCATCATTCATTTTATCCACTGCCTGAAGAAAAATTATTATTATTATTTTTTTTTTTTGAGAGAGAGTCTCGCTGTGTTGCCCGGGCTAGAGTGCCGTGGCGTCAGCCTAGCTCACAGCAACCTCAAACTCCTGGGCTTAAGCGATCCTACTACCTCAGCCTCCCAAGTAGCTGGGACTACAGGCATGTGCCACCATGCCCGGCTAATTTTTTCTATATATATTTTTAGTTGTCCAGATAATTTATTTCTATTTTTAGTAGAGACGGGGTCTCGCTCAGGCTGGTCTCGAACTCCTGACCTCAAGCGATCCACCCGCCTCGGCCTCCCAGAGGCTAGAATTACAGGCGTGAGCCACCGCGCCCGGCCTAAGAAAAATTATTTTTAAGCAGCATTCCGTTATGTCCTCTCTTCCTACCTTTTTTTTTTTTTAATTTCAGAATATTACAGGGGGGTACCAACATTTAGGTTACATATATTGCCTTTGCACTGCCCAAGTGAGAGCTATAAGCATGCACATCCCCCGATAGTGCGTACTGCACCCATTAGGTGCCAATTTACCCATCCCCCTTACCTTTTTTTTTTTTTTAATTCTGTCATTTTTGTATAGATGTATGAATAACTGTCTTGACTCCTAAGTGGTCACATGTCCTCTATAATTCTACCACTTTTAACATACTCATTGCTTGGAGACCGCTAAAGATAGTACAATCCCCACCTAAAACTAGGTATGTGAGTTTAACTACACTTTTAGTATTTTGTGAGCAATACTAGAGAAATCTATATTCTTAATTTGAACTATAACTAAGACAATGCTCTCAGATCTAGGCTAGATCTCAAATAGCCTTCATAAGTCAGTACAGTACCTTTATCCTGTAGTTGAAGATGGGACCTCCAGCCATTTCTCCCAGGCTCATGAAAGCTTTTCAAATTTTTTAACTTGCCCCTTGCAATCAGTTTTTAAAGAATTAGCATATTTTTGGGAAATACAATACTGTTATTCATTAATTGATATATAAATATTATTAGAGTTCCATTGACATCTCCAAATATAAAAAGATTCCAAAATTAGAATCTAACAGTTAATGAATGAATTCTTGGGGTCAGTATGAAAAAATTTAGCCAAATTTACAATTTATGTGCCTAAACAATATACAATCCAAAAGACATAGCACCTTACACAAGGGACTCAGAGAAACTCACTTAGGATACACGTGACATAAACAATAGAATGTTAAGCCTTAGGAAGAAAACACTAAAGATAAAACAGCTATCTTTAAATAATTGAAGGTTGTCATGTGGAAGGAATAACTTGTTCTATCTATGTTATTTCAAGGATAGAACCAAGAATAGGAGGAGGGGAATTTAAAAAATCCAAAAAAAAATTAAATTTTTTAACTCATAACATTTTTCACAGTTAGAGTTGCCAACTAATAGAACAGTCTACCTAATAAAGTTGTAATTGACTTGGGTTGAACAAGATGACTAATAAGATTCCTCCCAGTTTTTATTGAATGAAGATCTCTCTCTCCCAACTCTATATGCTATTCTCAAAGGCAAAAGACACCATTATAACAATGTTAGCTGGACCAAGGTCAAGCTGAACCTGCAATTTTTCTGAAAGTGAGTTAGCCCTCAGGATTCTAAGCCCAGTGGAATTTGTAAATGGTATATATATGAGAAAGGTTTTGTTTAGGCTTTAATTTTATTTTATTTTTTTTATTTTTATTTTTTTTTTTTTTGAGACAGAGTCTCACTTTGTTGCCCGGGCTAGAGTGAGTGCCGTGGCATCAGCCTAGCTCACAGCAACCTCAGACTCCTGGGCTTAAGCGATCCTACTGCCTCAGCCTCCCGAGTAGCTGGGACTACAGGCATGAGCCACCATGCCCGGCTAATTTTTTTTTTGTATATATATATTTTTAGTTGGCCAGATAATTTCTTTCTATTTTAGTAGAGACGGGGGTCTCACTCTTGCTCAGGCTGGTCTCGAACTCCTGACCTCGAGCGATCCACCCGCCTCGGCCTCCCAGAGCTAGGATTACAGGCGTGAGCCACCGCGCCCGGCCTAGGCTTTAATTTTAATTTCTTTTTCTTTTTCTGTTTTTTTTTTTTTTTTTTTTTTTTTTTTCCTTTTTTGAGACAGAGTCTCCCTCTGTTTCCTGGGCTAGAGTACCCTGGTGTCAGCCTAGCTCACAGCAACCTTAATCTCCTGGGCTCAAGTGATCCTCCTGCCTCTCAGTCTCCCAAGTATCTGGGACTATAGGCATGTGCCACCGCACTCAGCTAATTTTTTCTATTTGTAGTTGTCTGGCTAATTTCTTTTTAAATTAGTAGGCAAGGGGTCTCGCTGTTGCTGAGGCTTGTCCAAACTCCTGAGCTCAAGAGATCCTCCCACCTCGGCCTCCCAGAGTGCTAGGATTACAGATGGGCATGAGCCACCACACCCAGCCAAGGCTTTAATTTCTTTAATTCCTTATTTTTTTTTAAATATGGAGAGGAATGAGGGAAAAATGATAAGTTTTTGTCAACTTTTACATAGCTCTTTGAGCACTCTTTATAATTTTCTCTATAGTATTTGCTCTTCCTTTGTAAAACTATGCAAACACAAAATACATATGATCCTCACAATTCTCTAGCATTCAAAAATTCCAGAGAAGTAGTTTTAATCATTATTTGGGCAGGAGTAACACTAGCATTAATGTGAATAATTCATTTAAAGAGGAAAACCAGACAAACTTTGTGAAGAAGGGTACAAAATTAAAAACTTAATTATTTTTAATGGGTAAATTTTACTTTTTAATTCAGTTTCAATGGAAACAAGAGGTCTATAATTCCCTTATGTTTAGAAAAGCTACGTTGCCATGCTACATTTTTTAAAGCTTTGAAAAGGAAACATTACATAGAACCTCTGCCTAATAAAAATGAGACATCAAATATTGTATACTTGAAAAGACTATAGGTCCTTTAAGATTCAAATGTTTTACAAACAATTATATATCAAAATTAGACCTCATTGGGCACACTACCATAAAGTTTCTCTGTCAGTGAAAAATAACAAATCAAGTTTCAAACCCATTAAAACTCAACTTTAATACATTTAGCTTAAGTTACTCCTTAAAAAGAAGGCTAATTAACAAAGAAGTACTTGGGATTAAAAAAAAAATTCTGCTCCCAATCCAGTAATATTCTGTTAAAAGCAAAGCAAAAAAATATAATCTACAATCATCAGAACTCAAAAAGTTTTGAAACTGATAAAATCAGGTCAATGCACTGATTTGTGTTTGGAAGGAATAAAATAGAAATAACTGGTAGGACATAATCTTAGAAAGCATACAAATAGTGTATTGTAAAAATAAGTATTCCTTTATTATAAACAAATTTCAGGAAAACATGCCTGTTAAAACATGGCTAATTTTGACAACAGGTTGTCAGCAAACAGTGTGATTAGGAAGCAAGAATATCAGTTAACAAGTAATATCATACCCACTTCTTCAGTCATACCACTGGTTGTCATGGAAAATGTAATGGTAGCTCTAAGGACTTTAGACATAGCTCTAGGTTTATGGTATGATTTGCCTTTCATGTTTTATTGATTTCCAACTTTAAAAGAATAGGCACAAAGGATAATATTTTATAATATTGAATCATATGCACATCCTAGGAAAATTCTTCTCTTTTAATGTAGTCTATGGAATCTTCCTTTCTGATTCTATGCTAGTATTTTATCTTTTTGTTATTGTAATTGTAAAAGTTTTTATTATCAACTGTTTATATAACCCCTCAAGACCAAATTATCATTAAATTTTTCTAAAGAAAAAATATCCATCCAAATTTTTTCAACATTGCATCTTTGGCCCCCTTTCTGAAAAAGGGTAGAGGTTAAGTTTAATTAATACTGAATTTTTTAATGTGCAAAAATCTAACTCTGCTTTTTAAAGCAAATAAAAGGAATAAAAATATGGCACCATTCCAATAATCAAATGCCAATAAAAATGGCAGCAGTAAAAAGAACTAAGCAAATCTTAAATACAGAAAATTTGTAATTAGAACACAATGTAATGATTTTATTTTAGCAAGAAAAAGAAGCTTAATTTGGTAAAAAAGAAACCAAATACTACATTATATGGAATACTAAAATAAGTAACCATAATTAATCTTACAAATTCTCAAGTTTCATAACTACTTTTGAACACCAAAATTTAAGCCTAATTTTTTAAATTAAATACCTCTTCAACAAAGCTAATTGGAACAAACACATTTATCCAAATTTACATTCTAGAATGCCAGAGTAAACAGGAGATGTTATTCAAAGACGAATAAGAAAGTTCTATTCTTTTTCGTCATCTGTGCGATCAGGTTGCAAAGGACATGCTCTGTGGAAAGAATAGAGAACTTCAATGATCACCCAAGTAGGAACTGTTTAAAAAAAAATAGTAGTTACAAACCTATATAAATCAGAAACATTAAATACCAGTGCAGTTACTAGAAATTACAGGAAAGTAAACTCCATTAATTGACAAACACCTACAAATTTCAAGTACTACTGCAATAAAAAAATTTTTTTTGAGACACAGTCCCGCTCTGTCACCCTGGCTAGAGTGCTGTGGCATCAGCCTAGCTCACAGCAACCTCAAACTCCTGGGCTCAATTGATCTTCCTGCCTCAGCCTCCCGAATAGCTGGAACTACAGGCTGTCACCATCATGCCTGGCTAATTTTTTCCAGTTTTAGTTGCCCAGCTAATTTTTTTTCTATTTTTAGTAGAGATGTGGTCTCCCTCTTGCTCAGGCTGGTCTCAAACTCCTGACCTCAAGCGATCTTCCCTCCTTGGCCTCCTAGAGTGCTGGGATTACAGGCATGAGCCACCAAGCCCGGCCAAAACAAAATTTTTAACAATTCATTTTGCCTGTTGATTTTCAGAATCAGAGTTTGTCCTCTTGGATATGCTGCCTTTTTTTTTTTTTTTTTTTTTTTTTTTTTTTTTTTTTGAGACAGGGTCTCACTCTGTTGCCCCAGCTAGAGTGCCATGGCGTCAGCCTAGCTCAAAGCAACCTCAAACTCCTGGGCTCAAGCAATCCTTCTGCCTCAGCCTCCCAAGTAGCTGGGACTACAGCCATACGCCACCATGCCCGGCTAATTTTTTCTATATATATATTTTTAGCTGTCCATATAGTTTCTTTCTATTTTTAGTAGAGATGGGGGTCTCGCTCTTACTCAGGCTGGTCTCGAACTCCTGAGCTCACACAATCCGCCCGCCTCAGCCTCCCAAGTGCTAGGATTACAGGCTTGAGCCACCGCGCCCAGCCTGTTGCCATTTTTATTAAAAAGAGAATCTCTACAGCATCTTCTTTCAACATGTTGAATGAATTTACAGAGTATAATCCTTTGGTAAGAACTTTGTGATGATAAAAAGCAAAAAATTTAACCAATCGACTTGAGCAGAGAAAACATAGCAAGTTGTCATATTTTACTGTATACCCTTTTGAACCAGATGAATGTATTACCTAATTAGAAACCCCCCCAAATTGTTTGTTAGCATATGGTAGTTGTAGCTTTTGAAAAACAATTTACATTATCCCAAAGCTATTTTGTATTCATTACACTTATCATAGAGAAAAAGTCAATTACAAACTTAATCATAAATCACATTTTTTTTAGAGCTCATGAAGATTTGTGAGATCTACTGTAAAATCCTTAGTTTTCAAATCAGATTCAGTAGGCCTGAATGATTATAGAGCTAGGTAGTGAAGGAAGGAAGCTAAAATGAAGATTATCATTGACTTACATAGTATTAAGTTACAGAGAGTTCTTCACTGTATTTTCCTGGAAATTAAACCAAATTAACAAATGAACACTATCATAACCCAAACTTCCTTTAGGACCTGATTTACTTTAGACATCATAGTTCTGTTCAAGGTTTAAGTAGATTCTTGTTTCTGGCTCTCCCCCCATGCAACTTCTGGGAGTTTACCCTACTTTGGGGAGAAAAGTAAATCCACAGGAGTAACCATGTTCCAGAATATGAATTAAGGAGGTTACAGCATAAATTCTTCCTATAAACTCATTTACTATTTCAATAAAGGGATAATTACAATTCTCCTAAACAAAGGCAAATTTAAAAAAGGGGCCTAAAGAAATAATGTAAACCTCTATTATCTAGTTTTATGTCACAGGTTTTATTATACCATGGATTAAAATTCTTTATGAGAATTTACATGTAATCTTTCTCCATATGATGGAAAGGCTATATAATATAGGTTTTATTCCCATAATGATCAATGTCATAGCCACATTTGGCTGTATTGCCAAATATTTTATTTCCTTAATGTAAGTCATAAATAATTCAAGACAACTGAAATATATTCTAGAGCTAATCTTGGCTATTAGCTTGTTCATATTAGAATGAGAAAGAACAAGGAACCAGACAATGAGAGAGAACTAGAAGAAACTTACAGGATCAGGAAAGCAAGCCTTTTAAAAAGCTCTATCCAAAAATGTATCCTGTTAGTTAATTTTTATTGAAACTAGAAATCATAATAGTGATGTAATGACAAAGGATAAGATTTAGTCACTGTTAAATATCTCACAGTATGGATAGTAGGCGCTCAATAACTGCTTACTAAATGGCCTTACCAAAGATATTGAATAATTGTTTAAATTTTATGCTTTCATATGTCAAATATGTTACCTTAATTACTCTTCCAGCCATTTATTTAGTGTTCAATGCAAATCATTTCCAAACACAATGTACAATCCAAAATAGATGTACAGTGTTCAATATAAAGGAAAAGTGTTCAGTCACACATACCACAGCTTGGGATCTGGTTGTTCCTGAGTAGGTTTCTAAAGATGGCAAATATTAGTTTAAGACTTATTAAAACACATGGCGAGGTGGCTTATGCCTGTAATCCTAGCACTTTGGGAGGCCGAGTCAGGAGGATTGCTTGAGGCCAGTAGTTTGAGATCAGCCTGAGCCAGACCTCCTCTCTACACAAAATAGAAAAATTAGCCAGGTGTGGTGCATATCTGTAGTCCCAGCTACTTGGGAGGCTGAGGCAGGAGGATTGCTTGAGCCCAGGAGTTTGAGGTTGCAGTGAGGTATGATTAGATCATTGCATTCTAACCCGGGCAACAGAGCAAGACCCTGTCAAAACAAACAAACAAACAAAAATAACAAAAAAACACAAAACACAACAGCTACTATGGCCATACCCGATACTAGAACATCTAAGCGTCAGTGTGTGACCATGTGAACCAAAGATTTCATGGAGTTAAAGGTTTCTGTACATCAAGGCAGTTATAAAAGTTTTACTTTCCAGAATGAAGTCCACTTAGGGTTAAGACCAGATTCCAACTATCTAAAAATATTGACTATATAGAAAGTGTTCCAAATGTAGCTATTCTGATTCATAAAGTTTTTTTTTTTTTTGAGTATTTACAGGAAGAGCACAAAAGACTTATGAATTTAATGCAGGCAAGTTTCCAGTCTTCACTTCCCAAACACAGTACTAGATTTATGTTATTTTTGCCTATTTCATATTTACCTCTTACTTTCAAAATTTACCAAGTATGCCTTCAAAATAAATCAGTTTTTAATTTGTAAAAATTATTCAACACATACAGAGATAAAAAGCATTATTTTAAGATTATTTTAAGTCAATGCACTTCTAATCTTTGGACTCAAGTATGGTAGCTAAATGAATTTAGCACTTCTCTTGGATGGGAATGCATCACTGGAAAAGCCTATCATTTCACTTGTAAGTGTGTATGCAAGAATTACTCATTCTTGGATTTGGAGTAGATTCTAATCCATCAATGCCCTGCCACATGTCAATTACTACATACAAAGTCAAATGCAATATCAAATCCAAAACCCCAGAGGAAACAGTTCAGTGCTCAAGAGTAAAAACTTAATGATGTAAAAACTACCTAGAGTACATCAGCATTAAATTAGGACTCCTGAAATAATACACATAGGATTTACAGTAACACCTGGTGGTTCTTTCCGATGTACATATAAATAGAATCATGGAAACTTTTTATATTACCTAATTACTTTACAGCCTTCTAGATTTAAGGAACCAAATGAAAACTGACTCTCCATTCCGCAGCTCATCCTTTTTCTCTAGATCAATGTGAAATTATTATTTTCAAGATAGAGTTGTAAATGTCCGTACTTTTAAGCCACTTTTAATGAAATCATTAACTAATTTTCCATGTTGTCTTTTCTCTCAGTCTTGCACATGAAGCTCCAGCAGACTTAATACTGGCATTTATCATCTAGTCAAATCCTTCAGATGCTCTTTAAACCAGTCCAGTTTGGGACTCTCAAGATTGTCTGTGTTAATGAAACAAGTAATGGAATTAGTAGATTTGATGAAGACCTTTGGTGAAGGGTTTTTTCTCTGCCACACTAGACTTCTAGGCACGATTTGGATTGAGTTTTAGAATATGAGTTAGAGAATGGCAGCTGTTTCTTGGCCTTCGTCTCTTAAAAGTAGAAATGTAGAAGGGCAAGCAAGACCACAAGGAGACTGGCTGTAGACTGCAGAGCGCTGTTGGCAGGCTTTGTGGTCTCAGAACCTTTAGATGTAGCTTCTGGCGTGCTGGTTAAGGGAGTAAATGAATAAACCTGCATGGGTAGGAGCAGCACCAGAAGGAGCAGCCCCAGACTGAGCCTGGCTACCATCCTCTTACCCATGTGGGTCAGTGTGCCGAGGGTCCAGCTTGCTGCCTGCTGGGCTGAAGGCTCTTGGGCTCCTGGCTGGTGCAGGGTAGTTAGCAAGCTGCACCTTATATTCAAAGAGCATCACAATGGCAGTGACATGGCACCACCCCACCCCACCCATACCCAGTCAAATACTTTGTTTTTGAAACAAAACATTTAAAAGTTGTTTAGAGAGCCTGAACCTCATTACTTCCAAATCTTTAAAAAAAAAAAAAAACAGTTTTCAAATCTTTTTTTCTAAGTGGCATTATTTTTTTCCTGATTATTAAAAGTGATATGTGTATGTTGTTAAAAGTTGTTAGCTAGCACAGAGTGTGAGAAGAGGTTTTTTATCCAGAGATAAGCATTATTGAAATTTGGTATATTTTCATACAGCACATATACATGGAGTTTTTTATTGTTGTTGTTGTTTGAGACAGAGTCTTCCTCTGTCACGGGGGCTAGAGTGCAGTGGCATGATCATAGCTCACTGCAACCTTAAACTCATGGGCTCAAGTGATCCTCCTACAGGCACACAGGACTACAGGTGCACAGCACGACCTGTGGCACATTTTTCTTTTCTTTTTTTTTTTTGGTAGAGATGGTGTCTTGCTCTTGCTCAGGCTGGTCTAGAACTCCTCAAGCAATCCTGCCTCGGACTCCTAAAGTGCTAGGATTACAGGCTTGAGCCACCACTTGGCCAAGGTGTTTTACACTGTAAAGATTGTACTTTTATATTCAGAATTTTTCCTTAACATTTATCATGAGCATGTTCTTATCATTAAAAGCTTACAAAGCATAATTTAATTTGCTTCTTAAAAAGCTGGCACACTGAACTATATGTATAGTTTTATCCCTACTTTGTTTTGTTTTGAAGTATTCTTATGTACTTATAGAGAAGCTGTAAAGAAAATACACCATGGTGTTAGTCTTGGTTGTTTCTAGATAATGGAGATTTCTGTAATTATCCAACTTTTCTACATTTGTTATATATTCCTTGTGGAAATTGAACTAGTAGTTTTTTGAGGGGCAGGATTAATGGAATTCAGGCTAGATTAGCCAACATGGAAATTGCCTTTTAAGAAAAGACTAAAGAAAAAAGACAGTAAAAATTAAAGAATAAACACAGTAAGTTCATGGTTAGTAACAGCACTTATATGAATGGGAAATGATCCTCTTTGAGTGAATGGAATGAGTGAAAATATTTTTTACTAATGTTTGAAGTTTGGGTGACTTATAGGAAATTAGTACAAATTTTAAAAACCTTTGGTTTGTATTTTCTTATCAGCTTGAAGAGAAACTTAAAAATTACTCACTATCCTATTTGTCCTTTATCTTCAAGAAGATAAATCTTTTCTTTGTATTCCAGAATATAAAAACTTACTTTCTCTTTGCTTTTCCTAAACCACTGCTTCCTGCCTCTTCGGGAATGCGATTCTCTTTCGCAGAATCTTTAGAAGACAGCCTGAAGAATTCTCCAATTCCTTTTTGCCACTTGGGAGTTGGGCGCACACAAACTGGATTCCCTCCTGCATACTTGTTTTCAGCTGTAAAATATAAACAGATAGAACCAAGAATACAATCACCATTCCTTAAACAACTTAATTCTTTAACATCAAATTGTCAAAGGTATTAAATAATCTTTAAGACTTCTTTAAGATTTAGCAAATGTGTCACAATGAAGCTATAGTCACTCAATAAATTCAGTTTGATAGTTAACCTAGAAAAACATTAATAGCAGCAACAGAATTTTTACAACTGGAAAATATCTTTCATATTTTGTCCACGAGTAGAGCTAGTCAAATAGTCTTAATATATACTGTCATACTAAAGTTTGGCACAGTTTTTCCTGACATAAGGTAGTACCACGTAGTAGTATAAACTGCCAAAATTTTACTTAATTAGGTCATTTACTGAAAGCACATATAAGAGGCAATGTGGGCTGGACATGGTGGCTCACACCTGTAATCCTAGCACTTCGGGAGACCGAGGTGGGAGGATTGCTTGAGGCCAGAAGATCAAGACCAGCCTGAGCAAGAGTGAGACCCCGTCTCTACAAAAAAAAAAAAAAAGAAAGAAAGATAGAAAAAAAAAGAAAAATGAGCTGGGCATGGTGGTATGGGCCTGTAGTCCCAGCTACTCAGGAGGCTAAGGTAGGAGGATCACTTAAGCCCAGGACAAAAAAAAAAAAAAAAAGAGGGAATGTGATAGTTTCCACAAAAGTAAGTTCCACTTCTTTCTCAAAGCACTTGACTCCTTTTCAGTTCATAAGGGAAATCTAATTCCTGATTATTTTAAAAAAGTAATATAAAAGAGAAATGGACGAAAAAGTCTTGCTTCTTTATAAAGTAATGATCGGAAGACCAACAGGAGCAAATTATTGTTACTACACACATCTTTTGTTTTAAGCTAAAACTCTAGCTATTAAAGAAAGTTTACAAAAGTTGTTTCCATGTAGACTGTCTAAAGTTATATTGTTTGTACTTTTTTAAAAGTAGAAATAACCTTTAAAAACAGTTATCCTTTGGTTCATAATTTTCCCAAAGAAACCTTATGGGAATGCTTTCACTACTAGAAAATATATAGCAACAACAGATTCAAACACAGCTCCACTGATTTAGTTGTGTGACCTTTACCAAGTTATATAACCTGAGTTTAAATTGTCTCATCTTTAAAATGAGGATATTACCAGTTTCATACAGTCGATTATTGGGATTAAAAATAGAGATCTGTAAAATGCCATAAAAGGTGCATTTGTTCAACACATATTCATGAAAGACCTATTCAGTTGGCTCTGGTGATTCAACAGTGGACCAGACAATGGGATGTGGCAGTAATGGAATTTAGTCTAGTGGTACAGGGTATAAGATATTCTCAATAAATTAATATGCTTTCAAAAATTTTGACTACCATTTCCTTTTATCTGAAAAAATTGAAATAATAAATATTTTATAATGAAATACTTAGAATAGGGGAAAATTTGAGTTAACTTAAAAACCCATAAAATCCTAAAGTGTTCCTCTTTATGTTCTTAACTAAACCTTGTGGAAGTAATATCCCTGCCTGCTCAACTTCCTACTGAAAGGAATGAGACACAGATGGCAGGGCATTTTCTCATCCTTTCCACAGGCAGAAGGAGCAGTGTGAAGCTATTTTCCTTGCTGGGTTCCACTTCTACTTTCCCAAAGGCAGTATCAGGAGCTGAAAAGTTAGAGAAAACATACAGACACCACACTCAAAAAGACAAAGAAAATAAAAAAGAAAGAAAGGAAAAACATGCGGTAACAAAAACAGGAAAACTGTTTAGAAGACGATGTGATTACCACTGTCAGCCGTCATTCTAATTCTTGATCTAGTGAGACAATGGTAAGAAAAATAAAAACACTAAACCGAAAAAGAAAACTAGGTTTGAAAATAAATTCTGTCTGTCCCTAACCCTAACCCCAAGGCTTGAGATTCTCTTTCATAAGACCCCACCTCTACCCTATACCGCCAAAAGGCAAAGGCCCCCTCATTATATCACAGGGCAAGGAAGAAATTCGGGCGTGAGGATCTCAAGAAAAATAAGTTTCAAGGCAGGTCAGAGGCTTGAAATTGCCAGGCCTGATCCCCTTTTAGGAAGGTGTCTCTTACTCCAGAATCTTGCAGAGGCTCTTCTTACCTTTCCTCGATGAAATCGACGCAGAATTAGTGGCAGAGGTGGAGGAACCAAGCACCTTCCTGGGGGCTCGAGAAGCCACCACTGCGAAGAGAGTCAAAGAGGGCGTTCAGAAGGAGGGAAGGTTCGGACACCCAGTCTCAGAGCCACATTCTACCACAGTCCCTGACCCAGCGGCTTAGAGAGGCGAGCCTGGCCACCCAGGACAGCAAGATAACCTTCCCCTGCCCTCGCCGCTTCGTCCTGAAGGTAAAGGGGCTGCTTTCTAGCCCTCTGGAGTTTGGCGCACAGGCCCCGGGGGAACCCTGGCATCTCTTGCGCGTGGCCGGGTTGCAAGGAGGACGTCCCCGCCCTCCACTACCGCGCTCAATCGCCTCACCTTTTCTGTAGGTGCCTGGGACGCTGTCTGCTTTAGTCCGCACCATGTTCCAAAGGGAGAAACGAACTGATTTCCCAGCCGAGAGTGATTCGCTGGACAAGGACTTGAAAACTAAACTCCCGCCACAGTTTATATTGGTCTCGTTCCCGCGCGCTCCACGGACTCTCCCGAGCCGCCACTCCCATTGGTTCCGCGCCGTTCCCTTCGAACCAATCGCCAGTGTCCAGCGGTGACAGCCGCGAGGCTTCACGGAGGGCACACCCGTCCATCAACCCACAGAGGTCTGAGATTCGTACCCGCCGCAGGTGGGCGGTGCCAGGACGCCTTCGCTGGGGAGCTCGTGTGTGGACGCTACGAGTCTCAGTTAGAGAAACGGGCTTGCTTAGAATAGAAAACACAGAAAACACAGCGGATTACAACTTTTCTTCAAAGTTTCCTCAGGGTCAAATCCACAATGATTGACTTCTGGAAGTGAAACCTGAAATTAAGCGAACTTTTTGATGCAAATCAAAATAAAGGAAATTTGAGAACTTCCCTTTAAATACCTCAGGCATGAACTCTCTACAGTATCTATAGTAAAACAATTCTATGGAAGGGGGAAAAGGAAGCTAATACCACTTATTTACAAGGCTTTTTAATGTTTTTAGGATGTATTCTGCTAAATGCTCATTTGAAAGGCAACCCTGGAAGTGTAAGCACAACATTGATTCTCTCCAACGAGTTATGCTTGAATTTTATAAAAATAGGCTACTCAGCACTCTAACTGGACAACAACTACAAGGTGTTATAGAATTAAAGGATCTAGGCAACAGGGTAAATTAACATTATAATAGTAGGAAATGTATTGGCAATTACCTGTAGTTTTGCCTTAAACCTGGAGTCTAAGATTACAACCAAATTAACGAGAAAAGTCAAGAAGCCCCAGGGTATTCCTTTGTTCTTTGTCCTCATGCCCTATCTCTATGCACAATGGGTCTCTCTCTCTCTCTCTTCCTTTCACTTTTTTTTTTAAGATAGGGTCTCCTTTAATTGATCCTTCTGCCTCAGCTTCCAAATAGCTGGGACTACAGACATGCACCACCACACCCAGTTGATTTGTGTGTGTGTGTGTGTGTGTGTGTGTGTGTGTGTGTGTATAGACAGGGCAGGGGTCTCTTTGTATTGGAAACCAGGCTGGTTTCCAACTTCTGGGCTTAAGCAATCTTACCTCGGCCTCCCAAATGCTGGGATTGCAGGTGTGAGCCACTGCACCCACACTGATTCTTAAATGTCATTATTTCCTTTTTGGTTAAAGTGGCTTCTACATAGGTCTGAATTACTTAATTTGAACTAACATCCCACATTCCTGCAGAGAGAGTCTGCTAGTCTTTTCTCTTAACCTGCCTGCCAAGTAAATTGCCAGAAAGAATTGCAAATATACATTTTCACACAGGGGCAGTCTACGTATTATAATACTATAGTTGTATGTGCTTGTTTTGGTTTGTATGTTTGTCTTTTTAATAACAGTGATGACAATGAAGACTGAATGTTAGAGAAAAAGGAAAAAAAGGAGTTATGCCTAGTACAATTTCTTTTCTTTTCCTCTAATCCAATATTACTAATATGACTGGTAGCCTAGTAAAAATTCTTAATTGAAATGTTTGCTTTGCAGAAGTGATTCTTCTTGACAATTAAATAAAACACAGAGAGTTGTGTGGTGTGAACCTGAAAATTTCTAAGGCCTGGGACATTAAGAAAAGTTGTATGGATGAAATTTCTGCCTAAATTGATACCAAAGAATATCTTTAATTCATGTTAAATGGGTGTGTTTGCAGTGCTCAGGCAGAAATACATATATCTTTTTTTCTGAGACAGGGTCTCACTGTGTCACCCCAGCTAGAGTACAGTGGTGTCATCATAGCTCACTGCAACCTGAAACTCTTCAGCTCAAGTGATCCTCCTGCCTCAGCCTCCTGAGTAGCTGAGACTACAGGTGCAAGCCACCATATCCAGCTAAATTTTCTATTTTTTGTGGAGACAGGGTCTTGCTTTTGTGCAGGCTGGTCTTGAACTCCTGACCTCAAGCAATCCCCCAACCTCAGACTCCCAAAGTGCTAGGATTACAAGCATGAGCCACCAAGCCTGGCCTTAGAAATGTATTTTAATAAATGATAATAATTGTAAATGGCATTATATCACATACATTACAAACTAGATATTATAATAATTAACATATGCTATATGAAAAAAGAACACCTATGTTATTCCCCCCCCCCCCCCGAGACAGGGTCTGTCTCTGTTGCCCAGGATGGAGTGCAGTGGTGTGATCACAGCTGACTTTAACCTTGCAATCCTGGGCTCAAGAAATCCTCCAGCCTCAAGCTCCCAAGTAGCTGAGACTATAGCCACATGCCACAAGGCCCAGCTACTTTTTAAATTTTTTGTAGATATGAGGTCTTGAATGTTGTCCAGGTTGGTCTTAAGCTCCTGGCCTCGAGTGATCCTGTCACCTTGGCCTCCCAAAGCACTGGGATTATAGGCGTGAGCCACCATACCTGGCCTGCCTATGTTATTCTTGAGCATGTACTTATTTCATCATAATTTGTATGAGGTACTAAGTTCTGTACAAAAAGACTTAAGCCATAGTCTGTGCTTCAAGAAGTTAATATTTTAGTTATGGGGACTCTTATGGTTAATTTTAGGTGACACCTTGACTGTATTAAGGAATCCCTAGAGAACTGGTAAAGCATTACTTGTGGGTGTGTCTACGAAGGAGTGTTCAAAAGAGAACGGCATGTGAGTCAGTGGACTGAGCAGGGCAGACTCACTCTCAATGTAAGCAGAGCACCATCCAGTCAGCTGGGAACCTGAAAAGACCAAAAAAGGAGAGGAAAAAAAAATTCCTCTCTCTCTCCTGAAGTTGAATACTTTCCTCCTCCAGCCCTTGGACATCAGAACTCCAGGCTCTAAGGCCTTGAGATGGATAATTACACCGAAGGCTTCCCCGATTCTGAGGCTTTCAGATTTGAACGGAGCATCCCAGCACTTTATTAAAGTTTTTTTTCCCCCCTACGAGCTTGCTGAGTTTTCTTCGTTCCCCCAGAAAAGACCTGGTTCAAATAATAAAATAGGGGTTTTAGCAGTGTGAATCTAGTATTCGACTGTGGGGGATATAAGTACTACCACCAGAGCAAAAACGTTTAGTGCTCACTATAGTTTACAAGTGTTGTTTTATTTTACATAAAACCATAATGATTTAAAAGCTGGCCTCTTAGAAAAAAAAATCTTTTTTTTCTTGTCACAGCACTTTATTTATGTGAGACAGCTTCTCCCTCTACCGCCCAGACTAGAGTGCAGTGGCGTGATCACAGCTCGCAGCAGCCTCCAACTCCCAGGCTCAAGTGATCCTCATCCTCCTGCCTCACCCTCTGGAGTAGCTGGGATTATAGGCGAGCGCCACCACGCCCAGCAGAAGCTGGCCTCCTGTTGGAACATGCTGAGAAAGCTGGGCAAAAAAATAAAAGCTGACTCCTCATGTCTCCGGATATTGTTTTTTCTCCCCCAAACTGTAGTTTTTATTTGCACTGTCTTCTCAGCAGAATTGCCAATGACCCTCCTTGATGTAGTGGACTCACGACGGATGGAGCTCGGATACAAATGTAAGCAGACAAGGAAGCGGGAAGAAGCAGGAGGCAGCACAGGTGGGCGGGATCTTCACTGGAGGCGGTGCGACCGCGCGGGGCGGTGCAGGCTGGCGGAACCCGCGTGAGCAAGGTCGGTGTTGCGATAGGAACTAGTCCGGCGCAGGACGTGGGATTTTTACAGCCCAGCTGGTTCCGGCTGGGGAAGATGGCGGTGGCTGGGGCGGTGTCCGGGGAGCTGCTGGTGCACTGGTGCACCCAGCAGTTGCGGAAAACTTTCGGTCTGGATGTCAGCGAGGAGATCATACAGTGAGACTGCTTGGGGTCTGGGGAGGGAAGGAGCTGGGGATGTGCAATGGCTGAGCGAACGGGGAAGCGGCCAGTACTGAAAAGTTGAGAGAAGAAATGTGATAAAAGGGCTGCAGTCGGTTTGTAGGCGCCGAATTTTCGCATCCACCTTTATGATTTAGCTTCTGTAATAGGGTGTCAGGCTCTGCAACCTACCGGTGGGGCCTTTTTTCCTACAAAAACGCCAAATCCGTATTAATTAAACCTGTAAAACTGTCCCGGGAGCCAGTTTCCTTATAGATTATGGAGAAAAGGGGCAAATCGAATTGTCTTTCTAGAAATTCCTTACTCAGAAATTTTAGTTGGCCCAGTCTGAGTTGTGTCAGATAGGACCTGAAATTTAAATGAGGACAGCGTGATACAGTGCAAATATTAATAGCTCCTGACTCGGGAGTCGCAGGTTTTGTTTTCTGTTATCATTTACCAGTTTTGGAACCTTGGATAACTTAATTTTACTCTATCTTGGTGCCCTCATCCATAAAATGAATAATTAGCAGAGCTTATCATTAATGTTTTATGATTCTTATGAAATGAACATGGTCTAATATCTGCTTTAAATTGATTAATGAACATTTGTTGCGCTACGACTACATGCTAGGTGCTGGGGCAGCAAAGACGATCAAGATAATTGGGTTCTGCTTCGTTGATAAGTGCTGAGGTGAGGGAAGTAGAGGGGATTGTTGTAGCATGCAATAAAAGATCCTCATTAAGATTAGAGAAACTGGGAAGGTGTACTGAAAAGGTTGTCTTTGACCTGAGAACTAAAGTAAAGGATAGAGGTGTAAATGCACAGCCTTCAGGCAGGGGAGAAAGCTGCAAAAGTGGGACTTGATCAAGGAACCTTAATTTGATTCCTTGTTCACTGATATTGAAACCAAAATTGTGATTCTAGGGCTTTTGTAGGAAGTAAGGTGAGTTTCTGAGTTTGAGGGAAGATAGACTTGTTGGCAAGGAGAGAGTTTAGACAGCTCTTTTAAAGGATTTTTTTTGAACACTGGAATAGACTACCAAAAAAACAGCCAAATCATATGGATTGGCTTTACCTTTCTTTGAGGGCAAAATTGAGCTAAGTAGTTTTCAAACATTTTATAAAGCAGTGGAATGCTAGCAAATGAAATAAAGAGAATTTGAAATATATAAAACAAAAAAAGTGGGTTTTACTAACATAAATATAGATTCAAATTTACCACATATTCATTATAAAGTCACTCAGTGTAAAACAATTGTGGCTATTTTTGATAAATGAGCAACTTGAAATGGAGTGGGAATGATAGATGCAGTCTTCCATCTCAGAATCCAGTTATATTTTGCTTGATTACACAGTATCAAGAAAATTCTGATTCTCATAGATAATAGAGGTCATTTTGCAGACTCAGGTTCTCCTCAGTTAAAATTATCACACTCATGAAAGTGAAGTGATAAGAAATTTCTCTTTTAAAGTTGAAGCACTAAGTATGGCTAAACACTTGCTTGCATTTTTTATCATAAATATAAGTTAGATAAGAAGTAAGTACTGAAGCTACCTCTCATATAATACCATTTGAACCACTTATTATGCATTCATACATTATTGCACAATAGGCTGTTATGCTATGATGAAAGCATTTGCTGTGCCTTGCCTGCCATTTGATTGAGAATTACCCAAGTGTACTACAATCGTGTACTAACTTGAACAATTTTATTAGTGGCCTGAATTTAAAAAATACCTCAAGCTGTTAACTTCCTAATCAATGACAAATTTATAAGACATGGAGATCTATACAGAGTTAGCAAAATAAATTTTATTCCATAATCTTCATATGCATGTTTTGGTTGACTCTGTTTTTGTTTTTTTTTTTTTTTTTTGAGACAGAATCTTACTCTGTTGCCTGGGCTAGAGTGCCGTGGCGTCAGCCTAGCTCACAGCAACCTCAGACTCCTGGGCTCGGGCAATCCTCCTGCCTCAGCCTCCCGAGTAGCTAGGACTACAGGCATGCGCCACCATACCCGGCTAATTTTTCTATATGTATTTTTAGCTGTCCGTATAATTTCTTTCTATGTTTAGTAGAGACGAGATCTCACTCTTGCTCAGGCTGGTCTCGAACTCCTGAGCTCAAATGATCCGCCAGCCTCGGCCTCCCAGAGTGCTAGGATTACAGGCGTGAGCCACCGCGCCCGGCCTGGTTGACTCTATTTTGATAAGATTTGTTATATATCACATTTGGATGAATGTTCTTTATTATACTTTGTTAAATAGTTAAAATAACATTTATTTAAATAGATCTGGAACTCTTTTTGCTTTCCTGGTGGTTTGAAAACTCCAGGGTTAAATGATGCCTTGAGCTTCCTTATAGATCTATGAGTCTTTGATAGCAATTAATCTTTAGTGGGGGCTAGTATGTTTGGGGATCAAGATGATTAAAATGTATAAGTCCTGAAAAACTGTCTTTTTTCTCCCCTACCTAATCTGTGGTGATTAGAAGATGCTCTTAATAGGGCCCAAAGGCACAGGTTTGTTTACATATAGATCATAACTCTGCAATTTCACCAACACACTAGGAAAAGAATCCAGTACATAGGCTACCAATCATAGGGTTATTTCATTATTTTTTTAAATTTAAAGGATATGGCATTATTAAAATTTTTCTTGGATCCCATACTAGTGTGTCTGAATTATAATTCAGATCTTATAAAGCTTTGAGGGTCTTCTATCTTAATTTATAAGTAATCTTTTTCTTTTATGCTATGGCAATTGACATAAATGATTTTGATCACTTCCTTCAGTGATGATAAGTCATTCACTGAAGAAAACTACAGAAATCAGAAAATGATAGGCCAGGCGTGGTGGCTCACGCTTGTAATCCTATCAGTCTGGGAGGCCAAGGCAGGAGGATCCCTTGAGCTCAGAAGTTTGAGACCAGCCTGAACTAGATTGAGACCCCATCTCTACTAAAAATAGAAAAAATTAGCCAGATGTGGTGGTACATGCCTGTCATCCCAGCTACTCAGGAGACTGAGGCAGCAGGATCACTTGAGCCTAGGAGTTTGAGGTTGCTGTGAGCTAGGCTGATGACCTGGCACTCTAGCCTGGGCAACAGAGCAAGACTCTGTCTTAAAAAAAAAAGAAAAGAAAATGATAAATGAGGAAACCAAAATTACCATACCACAAACCAGAAATAACCACTGTTTCTCTTAGTGTTTTTTTCATGTACATATTTTAATGTAATAAATTTTCCAAACATATTCATTGCAGGGAAAAAAGAATAAAAATTAAAACTATCTTTAATCCTACCAGTCAGTAGTAATCATTTTGGTGTATAACCTGGCCTTTTTTCTATATATAAGTATATATACGCGTTCCCTTTATAACAATTAGGATCATGTATGGTTTATTCTACTATTTTCCTTACCATTTTATGAGGGGAGCATTTTCTCAGGTCAATGATAATTATTCAAAAATTTCACTTTTAGTGGTGGCATTGTATTACAGTTTGTAAAACCCCAAAACTCCATTCCTTTACCCTTTTCCCTATCAATCAGTAGATGTTTTACATAGTTTCCAGTTTTTCACTAATTGAAATAATGATGCAGTTAACTTCTTTTTTTTTTTAATTTTAATTTTTTTTTTTTTTTTTTTTTTTAAGACAGAGTCTCACTCTGTTGCCTGGGCTAGAGTGAGTGCCCGTGGCGTCAGCCTAGCTCACAGCAACCTCAAACTCCTGGGCTTAAGCAATCCTGCCTCAGCCTCCCAAGTAGCTGGGACTACAGGCATGTGCCACCATGCCCGCCTGTTTTTTTTCTATACATATTTTCGGCTGTCCAAATCATTTCTTTCTATTTTTAGTAGAGATGGGGTCTTGCTCTTGCTCAGGCTGGTCTCGAACTCCTGACTTTGAGCGATCCTCCCGCTTCGGCTTCCCAGAGTGCTAGGATTACAGGCGTGAGCCACCACACCCAGCCTAGCAGTTAACTTCTTTTGCATACATTTTTCTATGTCTCTTATTTCACATTGAGTCCTATGAATAGAATTATTGAATCATTTTTAAAGAACTTGAAATACATTGGCTGATTAATCTCTAGAAAAGTTGTATTAACTTACACTCCTACCCCATTTCATTTTAAGAAACACTTTGAAACATTTCCTTAACATAGATCTGCTTATTCTGATTTGATGCTAATCTCGATTTATAATTTTTTTTTTTTTTTTTTGAGACAGGGTCTCGCTTTGTTCCCTGGGCGAGAGTGCAATGGTGTCATCATAGCTCACTACAACCTCAAACTCCTGGGCTCAAACAATCCTCCTGCGTCAGCCTCCCAAGTAGCTGGGACTACAGGCGTGTGCCACCATACCCAGCTAATTTTTCTATTTTTTTTTTTTTTTAGAGATGGGAGTCTCACTATGTTGCCTAGGATAGTCTAGAACTCCTTGCTTCAGGCAATCCTCCCACCTCGGTGCCTCACAGTGCTAGGATTTATAGGCATGAGCCACTGTGCCCAAGTTTTAAGGATGTTGACTCAGTAACTGGTTAGGTTGTAGTATATATTCATATTGTTAGCAAAAGTAAGAGAAATTTTAGATTTTGCAATATAAAGATTAAGTATTTGTATCGTTTCCAGGAAAATATGGTGACTGTATAGTCATAGGAGTTATTCCTTTGGTAAAGACAACCCTGTAACCTTTCACAACACTGATTTGATTCTAGAAATATGGAGAAATAGTAAATGGCCAAATACATATGAAGGTTAGATTATGAACTACTTGAGATCAAAGTCTTCGTCTTTTTTTTTTTTTGAGACAGAGCCTCGCTTTGTTGCCCAAGTAAGAGTGCCATGGCGTCAGCCTAACTCACAGCAACCTCAAACTCCTGGGCTCAAGCGATCCTTCTGCCTCAGCCTTCCGAGTAGCTGGAAGTACAGGCACGCGCCACCATGCCCAGCTAATTTTTTTCTATATATTTTTAGATGTCCAGCTAATTTCTTTCTATTTTTAGTAGAGACGGAGTCTCACTCTTGCTGGGGCCGGTCTCAAACTCCTGACCTCGAGCGATCCTCCCATCTTGGCCTCCCAAAGTGCTAGGATTACAGGGGTGAGCCTCCTCGGTCAGCCCAAAGTCTTTGTCTTAATCAAAATTATATTTCTAGCATCTAGCATAGTACTTGGCTCAAAGTAAACACTGATAAGTTCATGAATGTTTTTTTTACTACCTTGATCTCTATTATGATTATTAAAAAGCATAGTGTATGCTAGCCTTGTTTCAACAACTTATGTTTGCCTCCTGAGGTATGTTTTGTCAATTGAGAGTGCCGAAGAGATACGAGAGTATGTTACTGATCTCCTTCAGGGAAATGAAGGTAAAAAAGGTCAATTCATAGAAGAGCTTATAACTAAATGGCAAAAGAATGATGAAGAGTTGACTTCTGATCCTTTGCAACAGTGCTTAAAAAAAGATGGTAAGTTAATGTAATTAACTAAAGGTTGAAATATTGGTAAATGGGCAGGTTTAAAGAACTTGGTGTTTTTTACCATCTTTTATTTCTTCATTGCAAACGTAAGCTGAATCATATATGTACATATTTTTAGTGCTATTCAATCTATAATGAATATTCTAGTTCAGCCTTTTTTCAATTTAGAAAATATCACAGAAATACCTGTTTATAAATATAAATGTGGCTTCAGAATAATTCAAAAAATTTAAACATGGATTAAAGAAATGTTTTTCAGTTATGTTTAGACCTGGATGAAAGTAAAATGTTGACTGATTATAGTATGAACAGCATTTATAAGTAACCAAACAGTACAAATGATGAACACCAAACTAAATAATTTAAGTCATTATTATTATACAATCTAAAATATCCCAGCTAGCTGTTTGAGTTCTTTAGCATTGACTACAATCTTGAAAATGATTAAATTTAATTTAATTCTGATTTAAGAGAAAGCAATAATTAAAAATCTGCCTGACTTAGTATTTTGACTTTAAATATTAAGCATCACCTTCTATTTATTAGCTATAGAAAGAAGTTCACCATCCTGCTATTATTTGTGAATTTTTTTCCTTTAAAAAAATTTTAGATGGACAGAGATCAGGAGACCAGCTAAAGCGTGGTAGGCGGAAAGGGAGAAACAGACAGGAAGTTCCTGCATTTGCTGAACCTGACACAACTGCAGAGGTCAAAACACCTCTTGATTTGGCCAAGGTGAGTGCCTATGGAGTGAAGTTTTTTCTGACTATACAGAGAAGAAGTGCCTAATACATTTCAGGGAACAAAGTGTATAAAGTGGCCTCAAATGACAATTTTTCAACAAATGCACAAATTCTATGGAGAGAAAGTGATAATGGTGACAAACTGCCTTCTTTTGGAGTTAGCTTGATTAAGTATTACAAGGACATCTTTACTTAGAGATGAGATTACAACAGATAATTATAAGTTGAAAAATATTTAATGAAGTGCCCTGGGCTTCAGCATTTTTTGTGAGTTTATACTAAAGGAATGCACAATTCTAGCTGTTATTAAGGGTGTTCCTATTTTTAACCAGTCTCCTCTACCATCACCACCATCATCACCATATTCAAGTTTAGAGATACTTCATATTCTCTCTTTTGGCTCTTACAATAGCCCTTTGGGGTAAACATAATGTTTATACTTAGGACAATTTGATGACCTAAATTTCCCAAAAGAAAGGAATAGTTAATTAAGCTAAGATGGAAGAGTAGTGCCTAAAAAATTTTAGTGTGATCATTATGCAAAAAACAGAGGAAAGTGTTTAAAAAATAATGTTAAATTAAAGAAAAATATAAGAGAATTAAGCTTTTTATCAATAGGATTAAAATGAGCAAAGACTATCACAAGCAAAAGAAAAAACACAAATAAGCAATAAACATAAAAAGATGTTTAGTGAGGCACCGTGGTGTGCGCCTGTAGTCCCAGCTACTCAGGAGGCCAAGGCAGGAGGATCGCTTGAGCCCAGGAGTGGGAGGTTGCTGTGAGCTAGGCTGACACCAGGGCACTCTAGCTCAGGCAACAGAGTGAGACTCTGCCTAAAAAAAAAAAAAAAAAAAATTCTACAGTTGTCTGGTGGCGGTGGCTCATGACTGTAATCCCAGCACTTTGGGTGGCTGAGGCAGGAGGGTCGCTTGAGATCAGGAGTTTGAGATAAGCCCGGGCAATGTATTGAGACTCTGTGTCTAAAGAAAAATTTAAAAAGAGGCCGGGCGCGGTGGCTCACGCCTGTAATCCTAGCACTCTGGGAGGCCGAGGCGGGCGGATCGTTTGAGCTCAGGAGTTCAAGACCAGCCTGAGCAAGAACGAGACCCCGTCTCTACTAAACATAGAAAGAAATTATACAGACAGCTAAAAATATATATAGAAAAAAATTAGCCGGGCATGGTGGCGCATGCCTGTAGTCCCAGCTACTTGGGAGACTGAGGCAGGAGGATTGCCTGAGCCCAGGAGTCTGAGGTTGCTGTGAGCTAGGCTGACATCACGGCACTCACTCTAGCCCGGGCAACAGAGTGAGACTCTGTCTCAGAAAAAAAAAAAAAAAAAAGAAATTAGCTGGGTGTGGTGGCACACGTCTGTGGTCCCAGATACACAGGAGGCTGAGGCAAGAGGATCACTTGAGCTCAAGAATTTGAGGTTGCCGTGAGCTACGACCATGCCACTACACTTCAGCCTGGTGACAGAGTGAGACCTTGTCTCTTTAAAAAACAAAAAATCCTACAGTAGTCCTGCTTTAAAATGTTTTGAAGTTATTGATAAATATTTAAAAATGTATATATGCCAAGTATTGTTAAGTATTGTTTTGTAATTCTTCAACCTTTTAATTTAGTCTGTCCCATGTTGCTCTAATCTGTTTGGTCAACTCACTCATTTACCAATCCACATTAAAGAAGCCTGCATTGGCTATGTGGATTCACAGATCCAAATCCATAAGTAGTAAGGATCAACTATGTTTAGAGTTCTGTTTTTGGACATGTAGGTAAATCTGTCTTGAACTTCCACAGGCAATTTATATGGTTATTCAGAAATTTTTATTGCATGTCTACTGTATGTGAAGCACTGATTTAGGCATTGGAGATAAATCAGTAAGCAAGACATACTAGGTTTTTTTGTTCTCCTAGCATTTACATTTTTGTGGCTCAGAGGAAAGAGTAGAGAAAAAAAAATTTTAATAATTATAGAATGGAGCCAGGCGCGGTGGCTCACGCCTGTAATCCTAGCCCTCTGGGAGGCCGAGGCCGGTGGATCGCTCAAGGTCAGGAGTTCGAGACCAGCCTGAGCGAGACCCTGTCTCTACTAGAAATAGAAATAAATTATCTGAACAACTAAAAAAAAGTATATATAGAAAAAATTAGCCGGACATGGTGGCGCATGCCTGTAGTCCCAGCTACTAGGGAGGCTGAGGCAGTAGGATCGCTTAAGCCCAGGAGTTTGAGGTTGCTGTGAGCTAGGCTGATGCCACGGCACTCGCTCTAGCCCGGACAACGAAGTGAGACTCTGTCTCAAAAAAAAAAAAAAGAAAAAAAAATAATTATAGAATGGGAAAACTGACTTGAAAGAAATAAAAAGGACAGTGTGATAGGCAGCAATTGATGGACAGAGTTCGTTTAGGTAGATGTTCAGGGAAGTCTTCTCTGAGGGGGAGAAATTGTAACTAAGACCTGAGCACTAAAAAGGAGTCAGTATGTAAAGAGATTGGCTAGGAACACTGCAGACAGAGGAAATAACAAGTGCAAAGGGAAGATGGAGAAAAGTGTTAGAAAGTTAGGAAGTTTTAGAAAGCCTTTGTGATTGGAGCATAGTAAGCAAAGGAAGAATGGTATGTATTAATAGCTGACATTGGAGAGCACCTATAGTCAATATGTAGAGCTTTATAGGCCATTGGAAGTAGTTTGGATTTCCTTCTAAGTACAGTGATAAGCCAGTGAATCGTTTTAAACTATGGGACAACATAGGAAGTTTCCTGCTTGACCTATTCTTCCCTTCTCGCCTCCTCTAGTTTTCTCTCTCTCCGCCTTCTAAATAAATGCTTATTGCCCGTTATGTATAAGAGACTTCATCAAAGTACAGCCCTCAATCCCTCAAATACCTTATTTTAATGTAACTGGATGCTTAAATAGGAGTCAAAGGACAAATTTCTTTTTAGATATTTTAAATGTTCCCCTCTAACACCATCCCTGAAAACCAAAGCTAAAATTGATGAATTTTGAAAAATGGCAACCAGCTAGATTAGATAAAATCTTAAGCACTTGTCTTAGGTTTTCATTCATACCTAAATTGACTTATTTAATATTGTCTCTCAACTTTTTGCTTTAGACATTAGAGCAATATCACCTCTGTTTTTGCTTACCTAAGAATTGTTCTCTTCCTTGTAGTAACTTTTCCGTCCATTAGAACTCTTAAGATTTTTCTTCTCTGAATCTTCAGACTCTGGAAGTGAGTGAGAAACTCAGTGTAAAGGGACGGTAAGATCACAACATGGTTCTGAAGAGAGGAATCTATACACTCAGTTTCAGAGAGTGATAGACATAGTTCTCTTTTTTTTTAGAGATAGGGTCTCTCTTTGTCGCCTATACAGTGGCACAATCATAGCTCACTGTAACCTCAAACTCCTGGGCTCGAGTGATTCTCCACTTCAGCCTCCCGAATAGCTGGGATTACAGGTGCATACCATCACGCCTGGCTAATTTTATTTAAAGTTTTTTTTTTTTTTTTTAGAGATGGGGTCTTGCTATGTTGCCCAGGCTGGTTGTGAACTCCTGGCCTCAAGTGATTCTCACACCTTGGTCTTCCAAAGTGTTAGGATTACAAGCATGAGCCACTGCAGCTGGCCCATAGCTCTTTTTAAAACTTTTTTATTGGCCAGGCATGGTGGCTCACACCTGTAATCCTAGCACTCTGGGAGCCGAGGCGGGAGGATCCCTTGAGGTCAGGAGTTCAAGACCAGCGTGAGCAAGAGTGAGACCCCGTCTCTAAAATAAAAAACAAAAACCAAAAAACCTTTTTTATTTTATATCATACATAAAGAATTGAACACATAAAACTACAAGTAAAACATTACTAGTCCTCTAAAAGACCCCCTGTGTACAAAAATTACAGTCTTCCTAAAGGAAAAGACCTTCTTGACTTCTAACACCATAAATTAGTTTTGCCTGTTTTTCAACTTTGTATAAATGGAGCTAAATGGTAAATAGTATGTACTTTATTTTGTGTCTGGCTTCTTTCAGTGATTAATAACATTGTTTATGAGATTCATCTGTGTTGTTTTGGGTAGCTATACTTTTTCATTTTCATTGCTACATAAGAAAGATTTTATTAAGTGAATACCTCACAATTTATTCATTCTACGGCTGAACATTTGGGTAGTTTCCAATTCTAATTCTACAGTGAACATTCTGCCCCTCAATGTTATTAATATTAACTTTATTTATAGATGCTTTTTTTTGGGGGGGGGGAGGACAGAGTCTCGCTCTGTTGCGCGAGCTAGAGTGCCGTGGTGTCAGCCTAGCTCACAGCAACCTCAAACTCCTGGGCTCAAGCAATCCTTCTGCCTCAGTCTCCCGAGTAGCTGGGACTACAGGCATGTGCCACCATACCTAGCTAATTTTTTCTATATATATTTTTAGTTGTCCATATAATTTCTTTCTATTTTTAGTAGAGATGGGATCTCGCTCTTGCTCAGGCTGTTCTCGAACTCCTGAGCTCACACAATCCACCCGCCTCGGCCTCCCAGAGTGTAGATGCATATTTTTTAAATTTGAAAATATTAAGGGAGTACAAATGTTTTCGTTACATAGATGCCTCATATAAGGCTTCAGCTGGGGCTTTTAGTGTGCCCATCACTTGAATAATATTCATTGTACCCAATAGTTACATTTTTACCCCTCCCCCCCACTCTCTTCCCCTGTAGTGAACATTCTTGTACATGTTATTGTTGAACATATTTACACATTTCTGTTGAGTATATATCCAGGAGTTGAATTGCTGTGTCATATGCATATGTTCGGCTTTAGTAGATATGAGTTTTCCCTCCCACCAGCACTGTATGAGAGTTCTGATTGTTACGTATCCTTGACAACACTTGGTATGTTCTGTCTTTTTCAATTTAGCCATTGTGGTTGGTATGTAGTGGTATTGCATTGTGTTTTCATTTTGTATTATTTTGATGACTAATGAAGTTGAGCACTTGTTCATATGTCTGTTGGTCCTTTGGATATCTTTTATAAAGTTCTTGTTTAAGTCTTTTGCCTGTATTTTTAATTGTGTTATCTGACCTTTTCTTACTGATTTGATTGAGTCAATTTTTTATTGATTTTTCTTATTGCTTGCTTATATTTCCAAATTATTGAATATCATTTTCTTTTAGAGGCATTCTAATTTCTTTATGATCTTCAATTTAGCTGTGCTTAAAGATGTTATTAAATATATAAACAGCTTTGACTGCTGCATTTTCCTTTCACCAGCTATAGTAGTGGACTGAGAGCTACCAGCAGAAAAGGCAAGGTTATTATTGGCTAGTTTTTCTAGAGCATAACCTTTCCTGAGATCCTTGATTATAAGTAATTTGTCTTCTCCCACTCCCCTCCCTCTTCCATGGTTCTTGGATAGCATATAACTTGTTATTAAATAGAACTGAGGGTTTCCCCCTTTATTCTTGTCATTGTCATTAATAACTTGATGTTATTCTGATGTCTTTGTATAATTAGGCACAAGAGAACAGCAACTCTGTGAAGAAGAAGACAAAGTTTGTCAATTTATATGCAAGAGAGGGACAGGACAGGCTTGCAGTCCTGCTCCCCGGTCGCCACCCTTGTGACTGCCTGGGCCAGAAGCACAAACTCATCAATAACTGTCTGATCTGTGGGCGTATTGTCTGTGAACAAGAGGGTTCCGGCCCCTGCTTATTCTGTGGCACTCTGGTAAATTGTTTCTTTGCTATTTTATTTTACTGTGCTTTGTATTAAAAAACAGGGCCATTCAGATCCCTAGTAATTTCCATTTTTCATGGTAAATTTCTTCCCTGAGATGTCCAGTGAACCCCAGTAGTAGAGATTTGATTAGTCAGAAACCCAAGGTTATATCCTAGTTCTGAGGCCTGTTAGTGAGAAGAGTTTTGAGAACATGCATTGTTGAGGGAGCTAAGTTTTGAATCAGATTAACTTTAATTCAAGAAAACTTTAGGGCCTGCAGTGTCAAAATTTTTTTTCAAAGTCTTAGATGTGTGATGATGCCACTGCACTTTAGCCCAGGCGACAGAGCGAGAGCTTGTCTAAAAAAAAAAAAAAAAAAAAGTCTTAGATATGGCTCATATCCCTAGGAGAACAAAGCCACTGTGACATAAACCTCAGGTCATTATAGCTTCTGTTTTCAGGACACCACCTTGTTATAGCTCCACTTTGAGAGAATGACCTCAAGAATGTAGCAGTAATGACTCTCTCACAAAAACCCTAATGAGCTATCTAGAAAGCTTATCCTACCAGTTGAGCTAGCTGGCAGAAGCAATGACATTCGATGTTCATAAAGGCATCTACTTTATATTACTTTATTTTCTCCTCTTATGGGGCCCTTAATTTTCCAATATACTGAGAGTATATGCTCATAGACAAAGGAAGACCTGAAAAATGTAGTGTCTACCAATAAAAATGTTCATAAAATGGCAGTAAATCTCCTAGAGGGGCTTTCTCTTTAGAAACACTGTAGCTGCTGGCAGGAATTCTGTGTGTCATTGAGGCAACTGCTAGGAAGTACTGTGCAGTGTTTTCCCTTAGGTTCCTTGGATCCTTTCATTTCAGGAAACTGTAATGTAAAGCATATTGGCCTTGAACTTTTGTAATTTTATGAGCTCTGTATAACTCCTCAGCCTCTCTTCTTACAATTGCAGTGACTCTATAATAAACAGAGCTTTGTCTTTGCTTAATATATTCAATGTTTGAAGGCAAAGGAATAAAATATATACAGTATAAAAGCTAGACTAGTTCTCACTGATGACATTATAATTTGCCTCTTTTTCTGGTTTTCTGTAATATATCTGCTTATAAATTAATATCTCATGTCAGATTTGGGCTTCATAATTAGAACTGGAAGGCTTTTTTTTTTCTTTTCTTTTTTTTTTTTTTTTTTTGAGATGGGGGTCTTGCTATATTGCCCAGGCTGATCTCAGCTTCCTGAGTAGCTGGGACTGCAGGCATGAGCCACAGCCTCTGGCTTTTTTTTAAAGTCTCATATTTTTTTTTTTTTTCAGTATTCTCAGCAGTGACAACTATTTATCCTTTGAAAGTAAATTAGATTCTTTTTTTAAACCAGTAAGTTATTTGGGGATACTTCCAGTGACAAAAGTTTTTGTATAGGTCATAAAAATAGAAATGGAAAGAGACCGAGGGCAAAACTCATTCATATGTGTATATTTTGGTATATTTGTCTGGATGAAGAAACACCAAATCTCATTGTTTTACTGTCATACTGTAAATTGAAGTTACTTTAGGTATGTCAACCAAACAATATAATTTAACTGTTGGATCACGTCTTACTCTCATTACTTTATAGGTATGTACTCATGAAGAACAGGATATTTTACAACGTGACTCAAACAAGAGCCAGAAACTGCTAAAGAAGCTCATGTCAGGTAGACAGCAGTCTTCTAATTAGATCACTATAGCAATGAATACATTTTGTTGTTTCTGTGGTGGTTTCTCTTTTCTGTATCCTGGTGTGCAAGATGCAGTTTATTCACTCATTTATTCTACAAGCATTTCTTTTTTAAAAAAATTATTATTAAGACCATATAACATTAAGCAACAATATAAATAATAATACTATTGGATTATAACTGAGAGAATAAAATTAATATCCATGACACCATACTTGTATAAATAAGTAACCGAATGAGTTAATATAATAAATGGATGAGAAGGGACAATTCTTTCTTGTAGAAGAATTCAAGTTAATAAGACAGAAGAAATGAGGATACTAGAAAATCACCATTAGAACACCTCAGTAGTAACTACTGCAGGCAAGATCCACCAATGGATACAAAAATTGTTGGGGGAAAATTTAAGAACAAGAGATTTACAACGTCATGAAAGATAAGAAAAGACTGAAGAAATGTCACAGATTGGAGCAGACTAAGGAGATGTGATAACTAAATGTGGTATGGATTCTGAATTGGATCCTAGGTCAATAAAATGACATTAACGGAAAAATGATAAAATCTAAATAGAGTCTGTAAGTTAGTTAATAGTATTATACCAATGTTAATTTCTTAGTTTTGATAATTATATCATGGTTTTATAAGATAAGATATTATTCAAATTAGGGAAAGCTGGGTGAAGGTTATACAGGAACTGTATTTTGCAACTCTTGTAAGTCTTTTGTGCTTGAAACATCTGACAAAAACCAGTTAAAGATATTTTTAAAAGAAAAAACAATATACTCATTACTTTACATGTATGCAAATTTTTAATTTGTTCTTCCCTACTAAGGTCCATAGTTGTTTTTGTTTTATGTAGACAGATTGGTTAGCATTATAAAATAGACCGGGCGTGGTGGCTCACGCCTATAATCCTGGCACTCTAGGAGGCCGAGGCGGGAGGATCTCTCAAGGTCAGGAGTTTGAGACCAGCCTGAGCAAGAGTGAGACCCCGTCTCTACTAAAAATAGAAAGAAATTATCTGGACGACTAAAAATATATAGAAAAAATTAGCTGGGCATGGTGGCACATGCCCATAGCCCCGGCGACTCGGGAGGCTGAGGCAGAAGGATTGCTTAAGCCCAAGAGTTTGAGGTTGCTGTGAGCTAGGCTGATGCCACGGCACTCTAGCCAGAGCAAAAAGAGTGAGACTCTGTCTCAAAAAAAAAAAAAAAGCAATCACAGAAATGTAAAGAATTTTATGTTTTTCCATTTTTTAGTTTCTATCTTGCTATATATGCTTCACGTTTGTTTTTAGTGGATACAAAGAATCTATAAATTTATTATAATGTGATTATCTATTTCCCAGTTATTGGATATTTTGATTCTTCCCAAATTCTAAATAATACCACAAATATTCACCTTTGTTAACGTGTCTTTTGTTTAATTTGCTTGAGATAAATTCCTAAGAATAAGATTACTGAGTCAAAGAAAATTATTATTTTTGGCAGTGGAGATGTATTTGCCAATTACTTTACCAAAATATTATGTTAATTTATAGCAATATTAGCATTGTATCTAAAACCTATCCACTATTGAGTTTTTTTCTTTGTTCTTTTTTTAAAATCTTTTTGCAAAACTAAATGTGAACAATCACTATTGAGTTGTGACATTTCAATTTTTTTTTTTTTTTTTTTTTTGAGACAGAGTTTCACTCTGTCACCTGGGCTAGAGTGTCGTGGCATCAGCCTAGCTCACAGCAACCTCAAACTCCTAGGCTCAAGCAATCCTACTGCCTGATCCTCCTGCTTCAGCCTCCCCAGTAGTTGAGACTACAGGCATGGGCCACCACGCCCAGCTGATTTTTTCTATTTTTAGTAGAGATTGGGTCTTGCTCTTCTTCAGGCTGGTCTCAAACTCCTGACCTCAAGCCATGCCTGCCTCTGCCTCTGCCTCCCAGAGTGGGAGGATTACAGGCATGAGCCACCGTGCCCAACCTTCAATATTTTGTTTTTAGGGGTAAAAAGCTATAATTTTTTTTAAACTATTAATGAGGTTGAACATGTCTCCATGTTTTCAATTAAGATTCTTTAAAGTCATTATTCTGAGAAAAGATAGTTCTAAGTACTTTCTTTATAATCGGAAAACTAGAATCTTTCTTTTTTTAAGAGACAGGGTCTTTCAGTCTGAGTCTTGTTATTGATGGAAAAAAAACAAAACAAACAAAAAAAAGAGACAGGGTCTTGCCCACGCTGGAGTACAGTGGAACAATCATAGGTCACTGCAGCCTTGAACTCCTGGCCTCAAGCAATCCTCTTGCCTTGGCCTCCCAAAGTGTATTTTTACCTTATAATATCTGCGTGAACTCAGTAAATTTATTACCATCTCTGAACTTTAGTTTTCTTATCTGTAAAACAAAGATAATACAAACCGTTTTACAGGGTTATTGTGAGAAATAATGTTTATTAAGTGTCTTAGGTTCTTATTAACTATTCATTTCTGCCCCTTTGCTAAAAATTTTCTCTTTTTTTTGCCCGTTATTTAGTTTTTAGTTTTGACATATAAAAATACATTTAAAGGTGACATTCAGCCCTACTCAGTACAGTTTTTCATGAATAAGGCATTTTTAAATAGTTAAATAGTTTGGTACTCTTGATGATTGAAATTTCTGTAAGGGAAGAAGAGGACCCTAATGTTTATTGAGAACCTGTTATGTGTCAAGCACTGCTTTATGTCTTATAGGTAAGGCCTGACCTATCTATGTACTTGTTTTCCATTAAAACAAAGGCTCCAGGCCATGAGGCCAGAACCAGGTCTTTGATATTTTGTTCTTTGCTGTACAGTGATACAACTCATTTGTATTTGTAGCCTGACACTATTTGATTTCCTTATTGAATTTCAGGGATGGAGAATTCTGGGAAGGTGGACATCTCTACCAAGGACCTTCTTCCTCATCAAGAATTGCGAATTAAGTCTGGTCTGGAGAAGGCTATCAAGCATAAAGACAAACTATTAGAGTTTGACAGAACTAGGTATGATAGAGTTAGAATAATAAATGCTAACAAATAGACTAGTCCACAGATTCTGGCCATTAAAACATTATTTTGGTGCTTGATAAACTTTCTCAAGGTGGAATGTGAAAGGGTTTACAGCAAAGGAAGAGCTAGATGCTCTACACAGGAGGTCTACATCTTGTTTTTTTTAATCCATGTTTCAATAAGATAGGCTCCCACCAAAAGAATCCTGCCCTGTAGCATTTTTTGATTTTTGGCAAATGCTGGTGTACCCTCTGGACAGTTGATTTGGGTTAATAGAATCCCGCACTTGTTTCGCTTGCAGCCTTTCATTCAGTCGACATATTAGAGTCCCTACCATGGGCAAACTGCTCGGCTGGGCTCTAGAGAATCTGTAAGAAATTGCCTCTGGGAGAACATAGGTTATGCCATATCATAGGAAGGCATGATTTAACCTGGACGCTAAATTTTTTTTTTTTTAAGAGATAGGGTCTCACTATATCACCCAGGCTGGTCTCGAATTCCTGGGATCAGCCCCCACGTAAGCCTCCCAAGTAGCTGGGACTACAGGTGTGAGCCACTGAGCCTGGCTTAAATTGCTTTCTGGTTCAATAATCAATATATTGTAATAAACCTACATTGCCTTTACACACATGCATTATTAATATTTAGCCTTCTGACTTCTCTTTAGGAGACAGATTTATGATTTGTTAATTATTTTTTCTTTTAATTTTTTTTCCTTTCCTTTTTTTTTTTTAATTTTTGAGACAGGGTCTCACTCTGTTGCCCAGGCTGGTCTCAAACTCCTGGGTTCAAGCGATTCGCCTGCCTCAGCCTCTCAGGTAGCTGGGATTACAGGTGCACACCACCACACTCAGCTCTTGATTTGTTCTATTTTTTATTTCCTCCTTTCTTCTTTTTCTTCTTTTGGACAAAATATGTATTGAAAACCAGTTAATGGTAAAAAGTGTTTAGATAGAACTTATATGCTTCCTTCTCAAATGGCCATATAAAAATCTGTGAGGGTCTTTAGAGAGACCTTGAATCTCTTCCTTATTGTAACTGACCTGACAGTCTGTTCTTGGCATTATAGCCCTTTGTGGAGATGCACCTGCCACTTGCAAAACATTTACTGTGACTGTATGGTATATAATTTAGAAAGCTATTCCTGGCCAAGTGCAGTGGCTCATGCTTGTAATCCAAACACTCTGGGAGGCTGAGATGGGAAGATTGCTTGAGGCCAGGAGTTCAAGACCAGCCTGGGTAATATAGTGAGACCCCCTTGCTATAAAAAATAAAAATAAATTTTAAAAAAAGAAAGCTATTCTTTAAGTAAGCCCTTCACGAGGTGTGTAACTCATATTTACTCTTAATCTTTCAGGTATCACATTCCATTTTATCATTAGAAATAAAGTACATTTCTTTTCTTTTCTTTTTTTTTTCTTTTAGATAAAGGGTCTTATTCTCTCACACACAGGCTGGAGTGGTGCAGTGGCGTGATCATAGCTCACTGCAGCCTCTGATCCTCCTGCCTCTGAGTAGCTGAGACTACGGGCATGTGCCACCATCACCAGATTGCATTTCTTGATAAATAGAAAATGGAAAAAGATTTCTCCCTATTGTTGTTGTTGCTTTACCAGTGTGTTCATGTGCACCAGTTTTATTACCTAGGTTTTTGTATAAGACCAGTTTTCTCCTGAGGCCTCTTAAAATCTTCCCACTTTAAGTCTACTTTAAGATAAAAATTTTAGGCCAAGTGTGATGGCTCATGCCTATAATCCCAACACTTTGAGAGGCCGAGGCAGGAGAATCACTTGAGGCCAGGAGTTTGAGACCAGCCTGAGCAACATAGCAAGACCTCATCTCTTCAAAAAATTTTTAAAAGAAATTTAACTGGGTATGGTGGCATGTGCCTCTGTAGTCCCGGCTACTCTACTCAGGAGGCTGAGGGAGGAGGATCACTTGAGCATAGGAGTTTGCAGTTAGAGATTATACTGAGCTATGATTATGCCACTGTACTCTAGCCTGGGCAACAGAGTGAGATGCTGTCTTTAAACAAAAAAAAAGTTTTTGTAATTTCAGCTGAGTTTTGAAAAATTGAAATTCGTAATCAATATATGAATCTGATTTTGGTATTTCCCTTACACCTATGTATATCACTATTTGCAATTATGGAGAAGGCCAGTCTTAACTGGATTTGTGACCCCTTTGGAATAATCAGCTAACTTCTGTGAGCCCCAGATTTATTATCTGTAGAATGAGAAAGTTAGATCAGCAAGATTCCTTCTAGTTCTCAGTTTCTTTGTCATTATGGTCTTAGAAATAGGCCTGATTATCACATCTTGGAACTTGGACACCGGGTATTAGTGAGGGACTGGAAAGTTGGGAGTGGGGGTGGAAACTGACATATAGGAGTAGGGTAATAACATATCCGAAGAGTAAATTGTTATGCCATAGGACTGAGATTTCAGGATAGAACTCCAGTAACCAAATAGGCCTACCAGGAATAGACTGGATCCCAATTATAGAGGGCCTAGGATATCACATAACCTGCCAAACATGAACTCAATTTCAGCAAAACCAGGCTAAAGCCCGGTTATCAGAAGGTGAAGGCTGGTCTAGTAACAAAGGTAGAAGGACCGTGGATTATGATGCTATGTCTTTTCCTGCCTGAGGCTGAGATTAGCTCGAGGAGCTGAAGTGAACCTACAATGGAGATAAGATATATGCAGAGCTTGACCTGGTTTTAGAACATTCTTGGGCATCTATGTTTGAGATACTAACCTCTAGGGTAGCAGAAGAGTAAGCTACCTTGAAACAGTTTTGCAGGGTATCAGTCCTTATTTGTCAACAAGTGACCTAATTGCCATGTGTTCTTTTTTTTCTTAGCATTCGAAGGACCCAAGTCATTGATGATGAGTCAGATTACTTTGCCAGTGATTCTAACCAGTGGTTATCCAAACTTGAGCGGGAAACCCTGCAGAAGCGAGAGGAGGAGCTGAGAGAACTTCGACATGCCTCTCGACTTTCTAAGAAAGTCACCATTGACTTTGCAGGCAGGAAGATCCTGGAAGAAGAAAATCCACTAGCAGAGTATCATAGCAGGTAAGTTTAGCAGCCCCAGAAAGGGTCTGAAAGAAGGAATAGGTTGACTGTAAAGGATTTTCCTTCTGTAACAGATCTGTTATTTTTGTTGACTTTAAAAATATGTTCAGTTGAAATAGAAAACATGTAAGAATAGCTAAGAAAATTTCAAAAATGAACAGTGAAGGGAACTTTTCATACTAGATAATTACTGCTACTTTTTAAAAAACTGTTAAGCTGGGCACAGTGACTCACGCCTGTAATCCCAATTGGGAGGCTGAGGCGGGAGGATCCCTTGAGCCCAGGAGTTCAAGACCAGCCTGGGGGCCGGGCGCCGGTGGCTCACGCCTGTAATCCTAGCTCTGGGAGGCCGAGGCGGGTGGATCGCTCGAGGTCAGGAGTTCGAGACCAGCCTGAGCAAGAGTGAGACCCCGTCTCTACTAAAAATAGAAAGAAATTATCTGGCCAACTAAAAATATATATACAAAAAAAAATTAGCCGGGCATGGTGGCTCATGCCTGTAGTCCCAGCTACTCGGGAGGCTGAGGCAGTAGGATCGCTTAAGCCCAGGAGTCTGAGGTTGCTGTGAGCTAGGCTGATGCCACGGCACTCACTCTAGCCCGGGTAACAAAGTGAGACTCTGTCTCAAAAAAAAAAAAAAAAAAAAAAAAAAAAAAAAAAAAAAGACCAGCCTGGGTAACATAGTGAGTTCCTATCTCTACAAAAAAATTTTTTTTCATTAGCTGGGGTGGGGGAGGTGTCATGCACCTATAGTCCCAGCTGCTCAGGAGGCTAAGTTGGGAGGATCCCTTGCACTCAGAAATTCATGGCTACAGTGAGATATGATCATGCCACTACACTCCAGCCTGGGCAACAGAGCAAGACTCTATCTCTTAAATAAAAATAAATATATATAATAAAAAACTGTTTTTAAACAATGAGATACAGTTTGAACACAGGAATAGATAAATGAAACATAAAACCTGGAAAGAGGCTGGTATGTTTACATTGTGTACTTGTACATGGCTATATGTATATATAAGTGTGAGGTTAGTAATCAATAAATCTAACTTTTGTGAGCACTAAAGAAAGGATTAATTATCTGTTGTTGGGATGATTGACCACCAATTTGGAAAAAATCTAGGTTAGATCTCTACCTCAAATCATACTATGATACTGTAGTAAGTTTGATTAAAGAGTTAAATGTAGGCTGGGCACGGTGGCTCACACCTGTAATCCTAGCACTCTGGGAGGCCGAGGCGGGCAGATTGTTTGAGCTCAGAAGTTCGAGACCAGCCTGAGCAAGAGCGAGACCCCATCTCTACTGAAAATAGAAAGAAATTATATGGACAGCTAAAAATATATGTAGAAAAATTAGCTGGGCATGGTGGCGCATGCCTGTAGTCTCAGCTACTCAGGAGGCTGAGGCAGAAGGATTGCTTGAGCTCAGGAGTTTGAGGTTGCTGTGAGCTAGGCTGACGCCACAGCACTCTGGCCCAGAGTGAGACTCTGTCTCAAAAAAAAAAAAAAAAAAGTTAAATGTGAAAGAAATAAAAGAATCAGAAAGAAATACAAAAACATAGGAGATTGGTTGACAATGTTTGGCTAAAAAGAAAAAAAAAATAGAAGAATATACTTATAGTCTTGGTGTGATAAAGCTCTTTCTAAGCAAGATATAAAACCCTAAATCCATATAGACATTTCTTAAATATCAAACTCAGAGAAAATATTTTAAATGGTTCTAACAAAGGAGCAATATCCATACTTATAAAGAACTCTTGCCAAAAAAAAAATGTTTTTTTGAGACAAGGTCTTGCTCTGTTGCCCAGGCTGGAGTGCAGTGGCAACATCATAACTCACAGCAACCTCAAACTCCTGGGCTCAAGCAATTCTCCTGCTTCAGCCTCCTGAGTAGTTGGGACTACAGATGCATGCCACCACACCTGGCTAATTTTTTGATTTTTTCATTGAGATGGGGTCTCACTCTTGCTCAGGCTGGTCTTAAACTCCTGGCCTCAAGCAATCCTCCTACCTTGGCCTCCCAAAATGCTAGGATTACAGGCATCAGCCACCATGCCTGACCCCAAGAACTCCTGAAAATCAAAGAAAAAGACCAAAAAATCCTGTAGAAAAATGGACAAAGGCTAAGAATAGACAATTTACAAGTGGGGAAAAACAAATACCCAATGACATTTGAAAAGATACTCAACTGGTTATCAGGAAATACAGATTTTAAAACAGAATGTATCATTTTTTGGTTCATCAAATTTGGCTAAAATTACAAAAAGGATAATATTGCATAGCAGCGGTCTCCAACCTTTTTGGCACTAGGGACTGGTTTCATGGAAGTCAATTTTTCCATGAAGGCCAGCGGGGTGTGTGTGTGTGTGTGTGTGTAGCTCAGGTGGTGATGTGAGGCCCAATCCTACCGGGTCACAGCCTAAGGGTTGAGTGCCATAGGCATAGTATGTGCGTAGGAAGATGGGTCTATTATCTTAACTGTGGATAGGAGGATTAAAATGGTATCACCTGTATACTTTATGATTCCAACTATTTAGTAGTTTCCAAGGCTTAGAAGGGAGGGAGAAATAAATAGAGGGAGCACAGAGTATTTTTAAGGCAATGTAACTACTCTGTATGAAACTATAGTAATGGTGGATACATGTCATAAATTTGTCCAAACCCATAAAATGTACAACACCAAAAGTGAACCCTAATGTAAACTGTGGTCTTTGAGTGATGATGTGTCAATGTATGTTCATCATCTGTAACAAATGCACCACTCTGGTGGGGGATATTGATAATGGAGGAGGCTGTATGTGTGTCTGGGCTGGGCATATATGAGAAATCTCTATCTACTCAATTTTTCTCTAAACCTAAAACGGCTTCTATTTCTATTTCTCAGTCACTGTCAGGCTAATAAAAAAATAAAATAAGTTAAAGAAATAGTTTATTAACTTAAATAACAAAAACTGGGGCTGGGCGCAGTGGCTCACGCCTGTAATCCTAGCACTCTGAGAGGCCGAGGAGGGTGGATTGCTTGAGCTCAGGAGTTTGAGACCAGCCTGAGCAAGAGCGAGACCCTGCCTCTACTAAAAAAAATAGAAAGAAATTATGTGGCCAACTAAAAAATATATATAGAAAAAATTAGCCGGGCATGGTGGTGCATGCCTGTAGTCCCAGCTACTCGGGAGGCTGAGGCAGGAGGATCGCTTGAGCCCAGGAGTTTGAGGTTGCTGTGAGCTAGGCTGAGGCCATGGCACTCTAGCCTGGGCAACAGAGCGAGACTGTCTCCAAAAAAAAAAAAAAAAATGGTACAGTCTTTTAGAAGAGAAATTGGGCAGTACCTCAAAATTTAAATTATGTATACTTTTTGACTTATCAGTTATATACCAGATATCAGTATAAGTTTCCCCTTCCCCTTGTCAACAATTTCTAAAAAATATTTGCCATTCTGACATATGAAAATGGTATTTCAGTATAATTTTTATTCACATTGCTTTGGTTTGTAATACCTAGTGAGTTTGAGTGTTTTTAAAATATATTCATTAGCCATTTGTGTTATTTCTTTTATAGTTTCTGGAGTTCTGGATACACTTACCATTGCACTATGTCTCAAATCTATTTCCCTCCTTCAGATTCCACTGTCCCCACCCTATTTTAGACTCACCTCTTCCCACAAATTCTTGTCCTTTTTTTTTTTTTTTTTTTTTAACTTCATGCCTTTGTTTCTGCTTCCTTGGTTTGGAAATCTCTCTCCCAGTCTTTGCCTTTCAAATATCTATCTCTCCTTTGAACCTAGTTGGCACAACCTCTGGGATGATGGGATAAGTAACTACCAGATGAGTTGTGCCTATCTCAGTAATTATTACATCCTCTTGTGTATGATTCATCATCTGTATAGCTGTCTTAAACCTGCCACTTAGATTCAAAGCTTCTTGAAGGCAGAAACCATGTCTTCCACACCTTTTAATTGCCTTGCATATAAGAGGTTCCTAACAAATACATCTTGAGTTTAATTCAAGGTCAGGTTTAGCCTTTCCTGTTAGTTGAAGCTTTTCTTTCTAAGTACCTCAGAATTACCATCACCATCCACATACATTTGTCAGACATCCAGTGGGGGCATGAAATATAGTAGCAAGTACTGTAGAGCTATGGAATAAGGTAGTTTTCCTATAGGGTCTATGATCTCTTAATAACCAGTAGAATTCCACAGTCTTTAAATGAAAATCATCACGTTGTTTTATAGGTTTAGAGCCAGATGCCCACCATAGTTACACGATAACATGGGATGTAGCCCATTATTGTTTAGATAGTAGGTGCTATGGTGCTTTAGAGAAAGGAGTAAGCACTTTTGTGCTGAGCCAGTAGGGTGCCTCTTTAGAACTACTGAGCCTTGAAGCAAGGGTAGAATTTAGATCAACATGGAGGAGTGGAGAGAGACCACGGAGTAGACAGAGGAATAACTGCGTAAGGTGTGTTGAGTAGATAAGCTGCCATAGAATACTCTTTTGTGGGTCAGGCTATTTCTAGGCACCTTATCTAATCTTGGTGTATTTAATGATCTTACTAAATAGCTGAACGATTGTAGTGTGCCCTATTTTCTTGGTGTTCTAGAACATTTGCTTACTCATATTCCTTAGGGTTTTGGTGTGAAGAGAAGAAAGTCGTGGCGGGGAGCAGGGAAGGTCATCCATGGACTCCTCTTTGAATTCCAAATTTTATTATTATTGAAGGGGTTTATGTTGGTGTAAATAAGGACATTCTGAGGATAGAACATTACCAATTATTGCATCCTTTTGGTTTGTTATCACAGACTAGATGAGACAATACAGGCCATTGCCAATGGAACCTTGAACCAGCCACTGACCAAATTGGATAGATCTTCTGAAGATCCGTTGGGAGTTCTGGTAAATCCCAACCTGTACCAGTCCCCTCCCCAGGTTAGTGGACCTTTGCTCTGACTGATAATGAGGGAAGTTTTGCCCCAAATATTTTCCCTTTTAACTGTGTCTGTTTCATAGGCTTTAGATACCAATCCACTCTTTCAACACACCCACCAACCTTATTCTCTGACCCACTTTTTTCCAATTTTTATTGCAGCACTTCTGGCAAGTTGACCTGTACTGTCTCCTTAGGATTTCCCAAGAGAGGGTTTTGTTAAGTACTGTAGAAATTTAGAAAATAATCTCATGGTCTTTTTGTTAATGTTCTTTATCTTTTATAAAATATGGGTAGTCCCATAGAGTGGTGTTTTAAATTAATTTATTAATTCACTCATTCATTGTCATAATTCATTTTACTGTTCGGTACCTTAAGCATGTACTATGGACAGACACCGTAGTAAATGATTAGATACTCATTCTATCCTCAAAGAATTCACAAACTAGTAGGGGAAAGCAGCTCTAATACTAATAGAGTATAAATTTAAGTGCTGTAGAAATCCAGAGGAGGGAGAGACTTCAGTTGAGGGGAATCAAAAGGGTTTTATAGGGAAGCTGGCATTCATTAAAAGGAAATATTCAAGAAAATGGTTGTTTAGACATGGTGGGGAAAAAAAATTTCAAACAGGATGAACTGTAGGAGCAAAGATATGTGTACACTAAAACATATAAGTTATATATATGTGTGTGTATGTGTGTGTGTGTGTGTAATAGTAAATACAGGCTACCTAGATAGGACTCATAAAGTAGATTTTCATGAGAAATAGAGTAGAATTAGGTAGGACCAGATCACTGAAGAACTTAAATGTTAGCCAGGTGCAATGGCACATGCCTATAGACCCAGCTACTCAGGAGCTCTGGAGACTGAGGCAGGAGGATTGCTTGAGCCCAGGAGTTGGAGGCCAGCCTAGGCAACATAGTGAACCCCCCATTTCTTAAAAAAAAGAAAAAAAACTTTAATGTTTAGCCAGGAAGTGATAACATTTTTATTTTGTAAATAAATGTGAGCCATAAAAGGTTGTTAAACAAAGAGCTTATGCGATCAGGATAATGCTTTAGACAGCTTAATTGGAAATATTCATTCAGTATTGTATATGTGCCAGGTTCTATGCAATTCTTTAAGATAATTTCTGTCACAGATACATGCTGCGAGTATAGTAGGACTTTAGGAGAGTGTTCATAAATCTGCTAGAGGAGTCACAAAAGAAACAGTGTTTGAGAGGGGACTTAAGGGATAAATAGAAATTTCCAAAACAGACAAATCTAGGAAGGGAATTTCAGGCAGAAGGTACAACATTGAATAAACAAAGGCTCTGAAGCTTCAGAGCATTGCGGATTTGGGGAAGTCACAAGTAATTAACTATTGTTGTAGACTGGTAGGTGAATTAGTTTCTTAGGGCTACTGTAACAAGTACTACAAACTGGGTGACTTAAGACAGCAGAGGGCCAGGCACAGTGGCTAATGACTATAATCCTACTACCCTGGGAGGCCGAGGCAGGAGGATCGCTTGAGGTCAGGAATTCAAGACCAGCCTGAGCAAGAGTGAGATCCTGTCTCTACTAAAAATAGATAAAATCAGCCAGACGAGGTGGCACATGCTTATAGTCCCAGCTGCTTGGTAGGCTGAGGCAGGAGGATCACTTGAGCCCAGGAATTTGAGGTTGCTCTGAGTTAGGCTGACGCCTCAACACTCTAACCCAGGCGAGACTATGTCTCCAAAAAAAAGACAACATAAATTTATCCTTTTGTATCTGGAGGCTAAAAGTCCAAAATCAAGGTGTTGGCAGGGCCAAATTCACTGCATAGGCTCTATAGGAGAATGCTTCCTTACCTCTTTAAGCTTCTGGTGGCCCTAGGTGTTTCTTGGCTTGTAGCTGCGTTACTCTAATCTCTGCCTCTATCTTTACATGGCCTTTTCCCCGTGTGTCTCTGTCTGTGTGGCCTCTCCTCTTACAAGGACATCAGTCATTGGATTTAGGGCTCACCATAATCCAGTATGACCTGATCTTAAATTGATTATATATGTAAAGACTGTATTTCCAAATAAGGTCATACTCACAGATTCTAAGGGGACATAAATTTTGGGAGGATACTAGTCAATCCAGTACAGTAAACAACACCTGATCATCAAAGCCTTTAAGTCTCATGCGAAGGAGTTTGGGTTTTATCCTAAAGTAGGCAAGAAGGGCCCTTGAATTATAGCAGAAGATTGGCATGACAACCCATGTAGAGAATGGGTTGGAGGGAAGGGTAAAACTAGAAGCAGGGAAATTGCTAAGGAAGTTATTGCAGTAGCACAATGGGGAGATGATGAGAGCCCAAATTAGTATTGTAGCACCAGTAGGGCAGTAGAGAGTTATTTAAAGACTAAAAATGTAGATGAGGAGACCTGTTAGTAGGTTCTGTAATAGCATTATTAAAAGATAATGAGGGATTAATTTAGGAAAATGGCCGTATAATTAGAGACAAGAGCTGTAGTAGAGATAGAAAGGAGAATTCAGGCTTCAGGATTGTTCAAATACCAACATTTTTATGAAATTACTTAATGGATCAATTCTTCTTCCTCTATGTTCCCATATAAGAACTTCTATTCCGGCCGGGCGCGGTGGCTCACGCCTGTAATCCTAGCCCTCTGGGAGGCCGAGGCGGGTGGATCGCTCGAGGTCAGGAGTGAGACCAGCCTGAGCGAGACCCCGTCTCTACTAAAAAGTAGAAATAAACTATCTGGACAACTAAAAATATATATAGAAAAAATTAGCCGGGCATGGTGGCGCATGCCTGTAGTCCCAGCTACTCGGGAGGCTGAGGCAGTAGGATCGCTTAAGCCCAGGAGTTTGAGGTTGCTGTGAGCTAGGCTGACGCCACGGCACTCACTCTAGCCCGGGCAACACAGTGACACTCTGTCTCAAAAAAAAAAAAAAAAAAAAAGAACTTCTATTCCTATTTAGTATTTACTCAATTCTGCCTTATGTTTTGGATATTTATGTGTCTGTCTGCCAGTAGGATTATAAGTTCTTTGAAAGCAAAAACCACATATTTTTCATATTTTATTTGTCTCCCTAGTTCATGTGCTTTTCACATATTTAAGTATGCAATAAATGTGTTTCTTAAAATATGACATGATGAGAATAATAACATTTTATTCAGAAAGATTCTTAGAGATTCATTAAGTCTGTCTGGTCCTTGCCATTTGAGTAAAAATTAAAAAAAAGAGATCCATTTAGTCTGTCCTCATCCTTTTAGAGTTGAGAAAACTGAAACCTTTAGGAGTTAAATGATTGCCTGGGGTCTCCAGACTACCACTCCACCAGTTTTTTTCTATAAATTATTATTAGTATTATTTCGAGATGGGGTCTTGCTCTTGTTGCCTGGGCTAGAATACAGTAGTGTCATCATAGCTCACTCCAGCCTCCAATGCCTAGGCTCAAGTGATTCTCTTGCCTCAGCCTTTTGAGTAGCAAGGATTACAGGAGTGTGCCACCATGCCCAGTTAATTTTTTTAGTTTTTGTAGAGACGTCGTCTCACTATGTTTCTCACACTGGTCTCAAACTCCTGGCTCAAGTGATCTTCCTGCTTCAGCCTCCTGAGTAACTGGGACTACAGGCACACGCCACCACACTCAGCTATATAAATTATTAAATTTAAAATATTAAGACAACTAAAGCCAAACCTCACTGTCCTAATAGTCCTTTTTTTTTTTTTTTTTTTTTTTTAAGTTCTGGAGCTCTTAGTCTTCTTGCTCTGGAAGAAACATTAACTTTAGTCATTCTCTGACTGAACTATTGCCAAGACTCTTCAGTCTCCTATAATTACCTGTACCCTGTAATTCTCTATTCTCTTTACATGATGGGAACCTTGTTTCAATAGTTCTCCATCCTCTCTTTCAGGAGACAAAGTTGTTTATTTCAGGGTAAGAGATTACTTCATGCATCCAAAAGTTAGAACTGCTGCCTCTGCCCACATCTGTTTGGCTTTGTTATGGTGCCAGCACGTGAATCTGCCTTTAAGCACATGAAAAATTGTGAACCAAAATGTTGAACCTTCATTTGGCTGATAGAATTATGTTGGAAAATTATCCAAAATCCAATATGGATCATTAATAAATATAAAGTAGGAATAATTACAGCTCTTTTGGTCTGGTGGCTATGCTGTTGCTGGAATTCAGAAGCATTGTATGAAGATTTTAATGTTCTAGTTGTCCTTTAAGATGGGACCTTGTTATGATACCTGGGACTTCTACTAAATTTATACCATCTCTACCCTTTTTGGCCTTGTTTTAGACAAAGATGGGAAAAATTTTTCTAAGAAAATGTTCACAGTCTGATTTCCTCATTATTAACATTCATCTCATTTTGTCCACATCAGGTTCTTCCCTTGTCAGACAAAGCTGTATGTTTGTTTTTTCCTATGTAGTGGGTCGACTATACAGGTACAGCCTCACAGAAGAAGGGTTTCCATTCAGCAGGATTGCAACTAGAATTCAGTTCGTTTCAGCAGCAGTTGCGAATCCAGGATCAAGAATTTCAAGAAGGCTTTGATGGTGGCTGGTGCCTCTCTATACATCAGCCCTGGGCTTCTCTGCTTGTCAGAGGGATTAAAAGGTAAGAACAAAAATGAATCTTGGCAATGGAAGATCTTAGAGTGACATAAACTTGATTTAGAATTATGGATTGAAATTAGTTTTTCTGAACCTGGTAGTGATTTATAATACTCTGCAATCAATAGAACTTTGAACAATATATTAATGTTACTGAGTTGGTAGTAGATTTTTAAAAAATTATTTAAAATTTTTTTTAGTTGACAAAAATTGTACTAAATAGCTTAAAAAACAAACCAAACTTTAAAAGGCTAAGGATCAAAGTCATAACAGAGATAGAATACCAGTTATTTCATCTTTGGAAGGAAGTCTATTGAAAAAACTTCTCTTGGCTTTGTCTTTGTATTAATAATATGCTGCTCAGCAAACCTTAATGGTTTGATCCTATTTGAAATTTAAAGTTTTTATGCCATTTATTCATTTTAACTGTGATTCTATTTTCTATATATCTATTAATCTGGCTAACCATGTTGAGAAACTATTTTACCACAAATTCCTTTTCTAACAAAAAGTGGGGGAAATAGTGAGAGATAAGCAGAAGTATTATAGAGCTAAGTTGTACCTGTTAGTGATGGTAATAGCTTACTATTCCATGGTATCTTATGTTTTTTCTTAATTAAATTTTTAAAAATAGTTTTTTCTTTGCTTTTATACATACAAATAGAAAATTGTAAAGCACAGAAAAGTATTACCTGCAATCCCACACCTAGAAACATATATTATTACCATTTTGGAGTGTTTATTCTTTTTCGTGTGCAAATTGTTATATAGTGACATCATGATATATATTTATGTTTGTGTTTCACTTATCACTACAACATACTCATTTTTCCTTCTTATTTTTTTGGTTAGAATTTTATATTCCTGGCTATTTCCCAACTCATAACAGTAAAAATACCTTATATTTAAATAGAATTTTAGTTTTCAAAGTAGTAGCTCTATGAAATACACTCATGTGCTACATAACATCATTTTAGTTGATGGCCCAGGTATATAATGGTGGTCCCATAAGATTATAATACTATATTTTTACTGTACCTTTTCTGTGTTTAGATACACAAATACTTACCATTGTGTAATAACTGCCTGCAGTATTCCATACAATAACATGCTGTACAGGTTTGTAGCCTAGGAGCAATAGGCTATACTATATAGCCTAGGCTATACCATGTAGGTTTGTGTAAGTTCATTCTGTGATGCAGAACAATGAAATTGCTTAAGGACACATATCTGAGGATGTATCTCCATTGTTAAGCGACACTTCACTGTAGATTAGGCCAGTATTATTACAACCTTTGTCAAATGAGGACACTGAGGCAGGCAAAGATAAAGAAGATTGCTCTGAATTACAAAGCTAGTTAGTGGCAGAGGAGGAACTAGTGTTCAGGTTTTCAAAGTGCTCTTTCCACTCTACTGTGCAGGCTTCAGTCATTTCCCTACTTTCCTGAAAGAAAAAGTATCAACATTTAGGTACAGTCATTTCTACTTTGTGGTTTCACTATTAGCTGTCATTTCTCTTCTTTATTAAGGTGCACTACACCTTTTCTCCCCTCTTGAAGGTTAGGCCTTCTTGTTTGGCTACTAATGTTTCACGGTCCATGTGTGTAGTGCCGTTAGAACAAGTGCATGTGAACCTGCTTGAACCTGCTTCTGCTCCAGGACAACCAAGCCTTTAGATGTCTAGTTTTCTTATCCAGTTCTCTGCAATTTAGGGGTCTTCCTTTTCCAAAGTAGAAAACTAACCAATTGCCTTCTGCTAGGGGAATCAGAATGTTTACATTTCTCCTATCCTATTTTGGATCTCTGCTGTTCAGATTTTCTCACTGAAAAGAACAGAGTGAGTATCATCTAGCCCACAATCACTGTCCCACAGAAATGAAGTGGGTGGTTCTGCCACATCTGTGGAACCTTTTTCCAAGCTACTCTAAAGGTTATTTGGTCTAGAGGGAAGACATATATTGGTTCATTCCCCATATTGAGCACCTACTATGTGCCTTGATTGCTCTTCCAATTCATCTGTGTTGGAAAACCAAGGATATGAAAAATTCACAATCCTATTTCCTTGTAAGAATAGGATGTATTATCAAGGTTCTTTAATTTTGTGGGAGTTTAGTGAAAGAGAAGCATCTTTTTGTAACCCTTGGAAAGTATAGCACAGCAATTAAATTCTCTTCAGTGCATTCTGTTATTCCACTTAAAGGTTCTGAAGAACTAGTCAACAGGTTGGTTTTTTTTTTTCTTTTTCTTTTTTTTGAGACAAGGTCTTGCTTTGTTGCCCAAGCTAGAGTGCAGTGGCATTATCATAGCTCGCTATAGTTTCTAACTCCTGGGCTCAAGTGATCCTCCTGCCTCAACCTCCTTAGTTGCTAGGACTATAGGCATGGGCCACCATGCCCGGCTAGTTTTTTTAAATTTTATGTAGAGACGGGTCTTGCTATTGACCAGGCTGATCTCACTGTGTTCAAGTGATCCTCCCACCTTGGCCTTCCAAAGTGCTAAGATTATGGCATGAGCCATTGTGCCTGGCCAAGAAGTTGTTTAATTATCCACAGAGAACACAACCCTATATACCCATTACATTAGAAAATGTAAATGGGTATGGTTGTAATTTAAAGAGTAAGGATGGTAAGCATTTTTGTACACTTCTATTAAATAATAATTAAAAAGTACCATTTTGGGGAATTACATGTGAGTTAGGATTTTTCTGTCAGCTTGGAAAACAAATCTTCTAGGAAAAAGTGAGCTTTCACTCAGGGGCAAGGATTTCCATATCTGTGGGATAATTTGGATGCTTTGAAAATACAGCATTTAGATTACAGAAGTCCCAAGACTGGGGAGGCCTCCAGGTCTAAATTATAGGGATCAGGTGAAAAGTAGTCAGGAGTTGAGAGAGATGAGTTGTCTTTATTTTGATGATAGAAGAAATTAGTGGCTGGGTGCAGTGCTCATGCCTGTGATCCTAGCACTCTGAGAGACTGAGGTGGGAGGATTCGTTGCAGTCAGGAGTTTGAGTCTAGCCTCAGCAAGAGCAAGATCCCATCTCTATTAAAAATAGAAAGAAAAAAATGGGGGTGGGGAGGGGGGAAAATAGAAAGAAATTAGCTGGGCAATTAAAAATAGAAAAAAAATTAGCCCGGCGTGGTGGCACACACCTGTAGTCTCAGCTGCTTGGGAGGCTGAGGCAGGAGAATCGCTTGAGCCCAGGAGTCTGAGGTTGCTGTGAACTAGGCTGATGCCATGGCACTTTAGCCTAGGCAACAGAGTGAGACTCTGTCTCAAAAAAAAAAACCAAAAACAAAAAAACAGCTACAACAACAACAACAAAAGAAATTAGAGAACAGGGTTCATCCTCAAGTGAAAGGTATTGTGGGAGAAAAGTGTTTCTCACAAAAGATGTCCTTCTTGTTAAGGTATCATCTATAAATCTCTTGGTTCAACTGGATAATCTGCTATAGGATTTGTTGTATATTATGGGATCTTCCAGAAAACTAGAATGTAGATCCTGCCCACTAAATTTGTATTTGTTTAAGGGTGGAGGGCAGATCCTGGTATACCCCCCACAGAGGACGACTTTGGATAGCAGCCACAGCCAAAAAACCCTCCCCTCAAGAAGTCTCAGAACTCCAGGCTACATATCGTCTTCTTCGTGGGAAAGGTAACAGCCGTATGTTCTCCTTTCAGTCTTACTTTGTGGAGAGAAATCATTGACATTCATCTTCTTTCATTTACTTCTTCCTGTGGCGTTTTCTTGGCTAAAAGGGACTTTTAATGTTTGTGTGTGTGTGTTTGTTTAGTGGCAAATCATATACAGCTGTTCAAAGCTTTAATTTTTCAAACAGTACAAATATCAGTTTCTAACACCAGAAATCAAACAACTTGTTAATTTTATCTTAATTTTTTCCTAGAAAATCTTATCTTTTTTTTTCTTCTCCCTGCCTTTCCCAGCACCACTCCCCTCTCTATCTTTTTTACTATGCAGATAAAATGACTACTATAAACCGTGGGATCTTTAGATTGGGAAGAACAACCATAAATAAGAATTTTTATCGGGATTGACCCAAATAGACACCTGCTATTGGATTTAGACAGATCAAAGTTGATTGACTTAACGAGTGTATTTGGGGAATCGCCCCAAGCACCGCAACTTTGGATCCTAAAAAGGACTTCTGACCTTTAGGCATCCTGTTTTCCTTCCTCTTATCTGGTTCATATGGTTGTTTTGAAGATAGAATGAAGGGATAACTACAGAACCACCTTTAAAAGTTTTTAAGAAAGCAAGCTTACCAGCCTGAGCAAGAGCGAGACCCTGTCTCTACTAAAAATAGAAAAGAAATTATCTGGCCAACTAAAATATATATATAGAAAAAATTAGCTGGGCATGGTGGCGCATGCCTGTAGTCCCAGCTACTCGGGAGGCTGAGGCAGTAGGATCGCTTAAGCCCAGGAGTTTGAGGTTGCTGTGAGCTAGGCTGATGCCACCGCACTCACTCTAGCCCGGGCAACAAAGCGAGACCCTGTCTCAAAAAAAGAAAGAAAGCAAGCTTAAGGAATCACTGGGAATCCAAAGTGCATACTTCCTTAAAAATTTCTATTTTGACAGATATGACAGGCTTGTTTTAAATTTGTGTTCTGCCATTCATTCTTAGAGTTTTTACCACATTTTTATGGTTTTTCTTTTGTCATCTGTAGTTACCTTTCTTTTTTTCTAAAATCGGTCCCTACCAAATTCCAATCTGATCCAACCAAGTATAGTAATCAGTTTGTTCAGAATGAACTTGGGCGTCCTTGAGCTTTGATGGCATGAGGGCAATAGTTTTCTAAAGGAAAAGTTTTCTACCTTAGCATTTGGATAATGGACTAAGGCATCCATTCACTAGATTTTTTGCTAAAATATAAACAGTTGTGCCAAATAAAGAGCTCATTGTTTTCCTTATGTCTACAAAAAGATAATGGAAAAAGTTATTTGTTCAGAATTGAAAACAGATTCCTGAGTTTCAGGGTCACAAAGAAAGAAATTTATTCAATCCTTTTGTTATTCTTGATTCAGATGTGGAATTTCCCAACGACTATCCATCAGGTTGTCTTCTGGGCTGTGTGGACCTAACTGACTGCTTGTCTCAGAAGCAATTTAAGGAGCAGGTGAGTATGGAATACTTCTCTTGGACAGATACTTGGTTTGCTACCATAACTGCTCACAGATCTTTCAATATAGAATATCCTGAAGATAGTAAGGTACAGCAACTGAATTTAGACATGTGAGGTAATGGAGAGTCTTTTAATAATGAACTATTAGGGGGACAAAGGACCAGGGCAGAAACAGAAAAAACTTAGTGATGTTTCGGTTTCTAATATATAGGAGACTGTGCATGCATATTTCTGCGTAAACAGCTATTGCTGCAATCCAGCTAATAAGTACAGGTCTTTGTCCCTTACTAAAACCTTTAGCAAAGAAACCCTCGATTTTACCTTGAATCATTTTGATTGGGTGGTGGGGATGATAGAATCTGTTATTGATGATTCTGGAGTTTTTGGTCCAGGTCATTGAACTCATGATAGGCAAGTGTATTCAAACTGATTGCCTGGACTGTGCCAGATTTGGGGTGGGGGTGGGATGTGTGTATGTATGTATGTATGAATATACATATGTATGTATATTCATTTAATTTGGTCACTAAAGAGTGAACTGAGTTGACTGAAATACATTTTTGAACAGTAGAGGGAGCTGAAAAACTTTAGCTTAATTAGAAAACGCTTGAAATATAGAGCGTTTATGTTTAGGCTCAGACTGGCAGAAATCCAGATTTGGAAAGTCCATCCTTGAAGCATGAAGAATGTTACCTAACAGTGTGGTTTTCCTCTTCTTTGAACAGTTACTTTAGGTAATAATAGGGCTTCCACCACTGCACTTAAGAAAATGTACTTTAGCTTAATTTTTCTCAGTAAATTCTTTGTTTTTAAGACTTATTTCCCTTTCGTTACCATTATTACTGCCTATTTTTCTTTACTATTCCTCCCCATGTCACCTTCTCTATCCTTTCCTCACAGATTTTACCCAACAGTTGTTATCCCTTTAGATTTCTGCCTTTCATTTTCTTGTGGGTTGCCTTCTCTGATTACTTTATGTGTATGAGTACAATGCATGCATTTTGGTCTGAATTTTGACTCCTAGACTTTTGTTCTGCCCTTAGTATTTGAGTCAGACCTAGTCAAAACCATAGACATGTGGAGGCCCTTCATGCCCTACACCCTTTTGCCTGTACTATTCCTCTATGCCTATTTTTTTTCAATGTCTTATTTTTTCCCCTCTTCTCCTATTTTTTTCCCCAGTCTAGAAGTAATAATTATTGAAATGTCTTATATTAGTGTAGGCTTTACAGTTTTAGAGACTCACAGTCATTAACAGTTTAGTATAACTAACGTAATACATTATGTTTTCTTCTTGGGAAACATATTTGCATTCTAAAAGATAACCCAGGAGTATCTGGCACTGTGGATGATGGTTTTTGGCAAGGGGCCTTGCCTTATATTCTCATATACCAACTAAGCAAACCACCACCTGATAAAAGGTCAAATGATTTCAATCTCTAGACAGCTAGTCTTCTTTCTGCCACAGATATGTATAGGGAAGGTTAGGAAATTGTAATCCTAATCTATGGAGTTCTGTGAGGGTTATAGGAATTAGAAATCTAACAAAACAAATCTTTTTGGTTTCTCAAAGATACCTCTTTTTCAGGTCAGCATGATACTTTTCCTTGAGCTTATATTCTGTACTATGTCCTAAAGTTGTTGAGGATAGCATGGAGAAGTGCAGGAATCCTCCCATATGTTCCCAGCAGGAGGTCCTGGCAACTCTCCTTATGAGTGTCCCTGACATATGACATTAAAATATACCAAAATGCCAGAAGCAAGTAGGTGTCATCAAACATGGGAATCCCATACCTGTTTTCTCTATGGTCAGCTTTTCTGTGGCTTTTTTCCACTATTTCTTTTCTGTGTTTGAGGGTAACATATGAATATGTTCAGAATTGATATTAGCCCTATTTTGGTATTATTTATTTGGTAAGGAGCTTATACTTCTAAATGTTGTAGTTTTGCTATTTGACTGCCTCTTGGAAAATGCCTGGACCACCCTTGGTAATTCACCTGTCTGTGAGCTATAGTTCTATAATGTAAGAAATGAAGTTACCTAGTCTGTTATACCAGCCTCATTCTTGTTTCTGAAAGAATGAGTTGAGAGTGTAGGAACAACAGCCCTAGACTAGCATTTCCCAAACTATTCCATGGCATAAGTGTTCTTTGAAACATACATTTGTGAAATGTCTTTGGATTAAACAGATTTATTTGTTTACTACAGAACTTCTCAGAGCCCTTAATATGCCAGTGTGGATTATGACTGTCTAAGTGGTAGATACAGTGTGCAGTGTTTCCAAAACTTTGTGATCTTGAATCCCCCCACTACCTATTTACATACTAGAGAACTGGTATCATGGTATGCACAGTTTAGAAAGCATTAGTCTAGGTATATTTGGTTTTCTTTTATCCTCATAGGTTAGCTTACCGAGAGAGAACCATCTAGGAAATAGTTTCTTAACCTGTGTCTTCCTTCAGGGTCTCCATACTCAGTTCTTTTCACCCAGCTGAATTGCATTTTCTTTGAAAACTAGTATGGATCTAGTAATTTTTATTTCAACCGAAACTAACTTCGTAAGTGACTTGGACCACATTTTACTTCTTCATTCTGTTCCTGGCTTTTTGATTTCCCAAGGAAACTTGGTAATATACTTTTGACCTTATATTCTTTTTTTTTTTCTTTCTTTTTTTAATTGGAGACAGGGTCTCACTCTGTCGTCTGGGCTGGAGTGCAGTGGTGTCCTCATAGCTCATTGCAACCTCAAACTCCTGGGCTCAAGCGATCCTCCTGCCTCAGCCTTCCGAGCAGCTGAAACGACAGGTGCACGCCACCACATCCAGCTAATTTTTCCATTTTTTGTAGAGACAAGGTGTTGCTCTTAGGCCAGTCTTGAACTCCTGGCCTCAAGTGATCCTCCTGCCTCGGCCTCCCAAAGTGCTAGGGTTTGGGTTTCAGGTGTGAGCACTGTGCTCAGCCTGACCTCACGTACTTGGCCTTTCTTTGATAAGTTAAAGTACACTAAGCCCTCATTATTTTGGCATAGTGTGATCATTTAGTTCCTTAAAAAAATAACAGAAAAGGTTTTGTTAATGGTTGTTTAAAACCAAGTGCACTACACTGTAAGTGGCTTGTGAAGATAGGTGCTTAAAATGCTTTCCCCCGAGCTATGAACCTGTCTTTCTTTTATCTTATAAGACTAGTACAACCATGCTTAATTTGTGCCAGAAAAAATAATCCCACTAGACCCTCAGCCCTCCTTAGTAATGTCAGGGAATCAAGCTAGACAGGGTAGGAGTGACATAGAAAAGGCTGTGGGTTCAACTCAGGAGAGAAAGGTAGACAAGAGCCATCTCGTTAAAGCTTCTCTTGTTATTCCCCTGGAAGGATCCCATACCGTTTGCCAGCATTTTATCTGCCAGCAGCAGATGTAAGCTCTCAAAAACAGCAGGGAGGATGTTGACTGTAACAATGCATCAAGGCTGCGGTTTGTAACCTCAATAGTAAGGCAGTTAAAACTTTTTTTTTCTAACAAAGACATTTTGATTGCCAAATCCATAACCATTAGCAGCTGTGGTTGTGAACTGTTCTCTAGACCTGCGGTCTCCAACCCCTGGGCTGCAGCCTGGTCCTGGCCGGTGGCCTGTTAGGAACCAGGCTGCACATCATGCCTAAACTTCACCCTCCCATCCCCCATCCATGGGAAAAGCTTCTTCCATGAAACTGGTCCCTGGTGCCAAAAAGGCTGGGGACTGCTGCTCTAGACCTAACAAGTTTTCAAACAAAAAGTTGACTTGGTAGCTTTTGTTTCTAAGTGTCTGTGTTGTGTTTGTGCTATTTATATCCCTGTGCAGTCTATAGAAAATCTGATTTGTGTGAAATCTCCAAGGTCATTGATTATTCTATTGCTTCTGAACTTAATCCATTCCTTTCCTGCCAGCTTACTGACCCTTTAGTCCATTTGGTCTTCTGGCTTTTATAATAGCCAAGACCCTATCTTCAAGGAATTATGCTGAACCAAGTGTACTGCTGAGTGCCTGTATTCAGCAATTGACATCAAGCAATAGAATTGTGGTCTTCCAGTAGGGAAGAGAGTATTACTTTTTCCTTCTATAAGAATAGCCAAACAACATAGATTTTCAGGAAGATTGCAGATACCACTTCGTGTGTGGAAATCATCAGCTTCTATCACCAATGGATTGTCTGTGAGTCTAAGAGGTAAGAAATTAGAAAATGAAGGAAGTAATAGTCAATATTCAAACTAGGTATTGGCCTTGAAAATACAGTCCCCAAATTCTCTTTTAAAATATGTGAAAATGGGCCGGGTGCAGTGGCTCACGCCTGTAATCCTAGCACTCTGGGAGGCTGAGGGGAGTGGACCATTTGAGCTCAGGAGTTCGAGACCAGCCTGAGCAAGAGCAAGACCCCATCTCTACTAAAAATAGAAAGAAATTATATGGACAGCTAAAAATATATATAGAAAAATTAGCCGGGCATGGTGACGCATGCCTGTAGTCCCAGCTACTCGGGAGCCTAAGGCAGGAGGATTGCTTGAGCCCAGGAGTTTGAGGTTGCTGTGAGCTAGGGTGATGCCATGGCACTCTAGCCTGGGCAACAGAGCAAGACTCTGTCTCAAAATAAATAAATAAATAAATAAATAAAAATAAAATATGCGAAAAATAGCCTCGGCACGGTGGTTCACACCTGTAGTTCTAGCTACTTGGGAGGCTGAGGCAGGAAGATCGCATGAGCCCAGGAGTCAAGGCTGCAGTGAGCTATGAATCTTGCCACTGCACTCCAGCCTGGGTGACAGAGCAAGAATCCTGTCTCAAAAAAAAAAAAAAAGTGAAAATGTTTTCTCTGAGAAAATTGGCCAATTCATAGACCTTAAAATTTTCCTAAGGGATTGGGAGTGCTGTTATGTGAGACCCAACAAAGAGGGAAATTGTGTGACACTAACAACCAGCTTAACCCTAGGCAATTCTTAGTAGACAACAGCAGTCCTCCATTCTACCAACTGAGCAATGGAAGGACACATCCTAGGCAATTCTTTAAAATCATAGCTTACTTCAGTGAGATAGGGAATGTATTTTCAGAATTCTCATGAAGACTAGAACATTTACTAAAGTTTTCTAGGTTAGAACAGACTGTCTTTAGAATTATTTGCAGTCTAAATATCAAATATCCACTTGGAAATGGTTTAAGGAACAGCCGTATATCTTTTTAATCCGGGGGGCATTGTGCTTTCTGTTGTCCTTATCCCAAAGACAGATGGGGAGTATTACCACTTTTTCATGTTTTTTTTTTTTGTTTTTTTTTTTGAGACAGAGTCTCGCTTTGTTGCCCAGGCTAGAATGAGTGCCGTGGCATCAGCCTAGCTCACAGCAACCTCAGACTCCTTGGCTTAAGCGATCCTACTGCCTCAGCCTCCCAAGTAGCTGGGACTACAGGCATGCGTCACTATGCCTGGCTAATTTTTTCTATATAGATTTTTAGTTGGCCAGATAATTTCTTTCTATTTTTAGTAGAGACGGGGTCTTGCTCTTGCTCAGGCTGGTCTCGAACTCCTGACCTCGAGCAATCCACCCACCTCGGCCTCCCAGAGTGCTAGGATTACAGGCGTGAGCCACCACGCCTGGCCCACTTTTTCATGTATTATGTAAATTCTTTAATGTTTAGCTTTTCATGTGAAAATGAACATAAAATTCTTAAGATTTTCTTATGTATTATTCATCAGTGAATAGTGAGTGCCTGCTATAAGTCAGACACCATTCTAGACACTAAGGGAAACAAAAAGATGCATCAACCACGGGTTCTGTCCTCAGATGTCCACTAGGTAAATATGTATGTAAACAATGAAATATAAAATTAAAAGTGAAGGTAACTATCTTAAAGGAAATAAAGACTATCTGTGAGGACTTTAAAGGAGGGGAAGATTGCATATAGCTGGGTGAGATCCCAAAAGACTTTATTTAAAAGATGGCTTTGAATTAGCCTTGAAAGATAGTAATAAAAGCTATTACTGTTTTTTGTTTTTTTTTTTGAGAAGGGGGTCTCGCTATATACCCCACACTCAAGCTGGATTTGAATTCCTGTCCCCAACTGATCCTCCCACCCCAGTCCTCTGAGTAGCTGGGATTACAAGTGTGTGCTGCAGCACCCAGAGCTATCACATTCTGATCAGTGTATGCCGTGCTCATTATGTATGTTGTTTTCTTTTTGTTTTTTTTTTTTTTTTTTTGAGACCGAGTCTCACTCTGTCACCTCAGGTAGGGTGCAGTGGCATCATCATAGCTCACCGCAGCCTCAAACTCCTGGGCTCAAGTGATCCTCCTGCCTCAACCTCCCAAGTAGCTGGGACTACAGGTGAGCACCATGATGCCCAGCTAACTTTTCTATTTTTAGTAGAGACGGGGTCTCAGTCTTGCTCAGGCTATTCTTAAACTCCTGACTTCAAGCAATCCTCCTGCCTCAGCCTCCCAGAATGCTAGGATTACAGGCGTGAGCCACCTCGCCTGGTCTATTTTCTAATCCACACAATTCTAAGCAAGGTGTCATTACCCCCTGTTTTAGAGATGAGAGAACTTAAGGCTCAGAGTTAAAATAACTTGCATAGTATCAGTGAATAAATGGTAGAATTGGGATTTTGCTGTTCAAGTCTCCCTACATAGGTAGTAAAGAGGCATATTCCAAGGAGAGGGAGTAATGTGAGCAAAGTCACAGAGGTGGGAAGTGATGGCCCAGTATGGAGAATGATGGCAAACTGGTTTGTTTAAAGAAGAGTGTGAGTGAAGAGAAACAAGCAGCAAACAAGAATGGAAAGGCAGGTTTGGTCAGATGATAGATAAGTTTAAATGAAAGGCCACTGAAGTAAGACCTTTATCTATATTCAGTTGTGGGATGGGGGAAGGGTCTTTTGAAGGTTTTTATGAGGCATTAACATGATCAGCACCTTACTTGAGAAACACTAATTTGGCAGCAATGTGCCAGATGAAATAGATTCTGAAGGTGGGAAGACTAGTGAGAAGACAGTTGTAGTCAAGGGTAGAAATATTTAAAAAATCTGTTCTATGATAATGCCAGTAAAATTAGACAGGAGAGGAACAGATACAAGAGGTTTTGTGTAGATAGAATCAATTACTTGATATCATGCCTTCATTGTATTTATTTATTTATTTATTTTTAATGGAGACATGGTCTCACTCTGTTGTCCAGGCTAGAGTGCAGTGGCATGATCATAGCTCACTGCAGCCTTGAACTCCTGGACTCAAGCAATCCTATCTTAGCCTCCTGAGAAGCAGGGACTGCAGGTGTGCACCACCATGCCTGGCTAATTGTTTAGTTTTTTGTAGAAACAGGGTTTCACGGTTGCCCTGGTTGGTCTCAAACTCCTGGCCTCAAGTAATCCTCCCACTTCGGCCTCCCAAAGTGCAGAGATTACAGGCGTGAGCCAGGTGCCCGGCCCATTTTACTTTTAAACCAAGGCATAGAGAAAGTGCTCTACTTGATCTGGAAGGAATCTGCTGTAGCCTTACTGTCCTCTTGCAATTTGTTCAACACTTCTTGGTTTGTCATTCAGTTTACTATGTGAACCAAGTGGCAGATTATCTTCTAACTTTAGATTTTATTGCTCAGAATATTATATAGTCATACATTCAACAACTACTTATTGACTATCTGTCATGTGCCAGGCACTGTGCTAAAAACTAAAGATCTAGAGTTTTAACAAGATTATTCCATATGCTCTGGATTTTAAAAAATGATCTATATTAGAAGAGACTAAGACAAGAAAACCAAACTATAATAATTATCATATGAGTAGCAGAATGCACAAAGGAGGGCACCTAACTCCTTACTCAGCTTGGCTGGAAGGGGGTATGAGGGAGGGTTAAGGAAGCTTCTTAAAAAAAGAAAATTCCTAGGGGCCAGCACAGTGGCTGGTGCCTGTAATCCTAGCACTCTGGGAGGCCAAGGTGGGAGGATCACTTGAGATCAGGTGTTTGAGACCAGCCTGAACAAGAGCGAGACCCTGTCTCTACTAAAAATAGAAAAAATTAGCCGGGCAACTAAATTTAGAAACAAAAAATTAGCTGGGTATGGTGGCGCCCGCCTGTAGTCCCAGCTACTCGGGAGGCAATGGAATTTATGTCTTCCTCAATTTACCTTCCTACATCATATCACCATGCCCTTCTCTAGCAAGACTACTCCTATTTATCCTTTGCAACAGCTCACATGTCATTCTCTGTAGTCTCCCCTGATCATAGCTCATTTCCTCCCTGACAGGATTAATCATTTCCTTCTCTGAGATACTATTTTCATACTTCTATTATTATTTTGTTTTTTTCTTTGTTTTTGTTTTTATTTTGTAATTACATGTCCAAATGTAATTCCTTTAGTTCACCATCTATGTCTTATTCACCTTTATATCTCCAGTGTCCTAACATGTAGCCTGGCACATAGTAAGTGCTCAATGAATGGTCATGACAATAACTTGGGTTGGCAAGGGTTGATATATGAAAAACTTTAAATGCCACATAAAGGAATTTGAACTATATTCTGAAGGCAACCATGTAAACAGCATAGTAAAATGTGTGTTTTAGAAATACTGTTCTGGCTCAGCAGTAGGAAGGATGGACTGGATAGGGCAAGCCTAAAGACAGGGAGATGATCTAGGAAGTTATCATGGTTGTCCAGGTGAGGCGTGATGAAGGCCTGCAGCAATGCTCTGGCAGTTGAGTTGAAGAGAAAGGAAGTGGCGATTGAAATATTTAGGAGATTTAGGAAATAAATTCTGTAGGACTTGGTAATTTGGATATGAAGGGTGAGAGAAAGAAGTCTGGAATAAACTTGGGTTTCTGGCTGTGGTGAGTGGGTGAATGTATTGTACCATTAGTCCAGATGGCGTATGTATACAAAAGAAGAGAATTTTCTGTTAAGGTAAGTGACTATTTAAAATAAATGAACTGTGGCAGTGGAAACCTATAATATAGCAATAAAGGAGAGATGTTCTATAGTATGTGATCACCATACAAAAATCAATTTTTCCATAATTTTTCACTTTGATAGTTAAAATTTTTTAAATTTTTTGTTCTACAAGACAAATGTTATTTGATTAAAGGGGTATTGTTGACATTAATAATGCCAGATTGCTTGATAATGATTTTACCTTGATATGTTAAGTGAGATCAAAGTATTCTCTGAGCTCTATCTCAGAAAAGTTGTTCTCAGTTGAGTCAAACCAGCCGTTGTGAAAATGAAACCTAAAATTGACACAGCCTTTAACTCAGGAGAAATCTTCAGCATTCTGAGGAAATAGTCTCAGGGTAGACTTCAATGGTGTAGGACCTCACAATATATATTTAATTGAGCAATTTTCTTTTGGGTTTTACTAGTTTAAGTTGGAGTGAAAGTCTATTATATGAAATTATTTTTATTTTTATTTTTATTTTTTTTTTGAGACAGAGTCTCACTTTGTTGCCCAGGCTAGAGTGAGTGCCGTGGCATCAGCCTAGCTCACAGCAACCTTACACTCCTGGGCTTAAGCGATCCTACTGCCTCAGCCTCCCGAGTAGCTGGGACTACAGGCATGTGCCACCATGCCCGGCTAATTTTTTTTTTGCTGTATATATTTTTAGTTGGCCAGATAATTTCTTTCTATTTTTAGTAGAGACGGGGTCTCACTCAGGCTGGTCTCGAACTCCTGACCTCGAGCGATCCACCCGCCTCGGCCTCCCAGAGGGCTAGGATTACAGGCGTGAGCCACCGTGCCCGGCCTATTATTTTTATTTTTAGAGCTGGGGCCTTTCTATGTTGTCCAGGCTGGTCTATATGAAAATTAAGACCTAAAATAATTGTCATGAATGGGTGATTCCCAGTGAGGTCTTGAAAAGTTTAGCCAGAAAAGCTACGAGGTTCATTTTGGGAAAAATACAGTTGTTTGCATTCTTTTGTGCGTGGAGATTCCAGTATAAGATTCCAAAGGATACAGAAAATCACAGTGGCCAGGAGATCAGTGCTGTGTGGCTTCAACCACATTGTCTTCCACAAATGGCCATAAGATCCATAAGCTTGCCTAGCTCTGATCCCTTACTTATTCTTTTTTCCTGGTGCATATATGGATTGTCTCTGTAGCATTGAGCTGGAAGCCTCTGTCTGTAATACTGGGCACAGGACTTGAATTGGGTACTGGTACAAAGGGGTTCAGCTATTCCACTTCGGCCTGCTGGTGTGATCTTAACTCTAGTCAATAATGCAGTAGTCATCTGGTCAAAGTATTATGATCAGTATGTTACCCTGATGTGAGAATACTTTTATGTTCCAATATAGTGGGGCCTGAGGTGCTAGTTATACTGTGAACACCTTGAATTGTTTTGAAGAAAAATGTAAATGAGAACTATCAGAGAGCACAGTTGGTTTCAGGATATGGTTCTTTGGATCTGTTGTGTCTGTAGCCTCTTTATCAGATTCATTTCCTTCTCTCTTTCTATTATCACTTCAATCTTCTTGGAGTTGGTTTTCAGCTAACTAGATTTCAGAGCCTGATTTCATGTCCTATCTAGATCCCCAAAGTTCAAACCAAGAAAACCAACAGCAAATATATATTCTTTGTTAATGAGTTTCTTATTAATTGTTTGCTTTAGCTGTTAGTCATCTGGAGACAGATATAAGATATATAGGTCTTCTGGGGATTTGTTGTGAAGAGTGACGTAGTTTAGGAATTATTGATCACTTCAGTAGAGAACAAAGTGGAAGCTTAAAGATTTGGTGAAAATACCCCCTTGGCTCTGAGTCAGTGGTGGTTGCCAAAACCTGTTAACTTTTTTTTTCTCTTACGAAAATGGCAAAAGAATTGTTTTCTAGATGACTAGTGAACAATTTTCCTCTGGAGAGGAGAAGAAAATGGCTGTTTAGTAGTTAATTACCTGTTATGTTAGAGAGCTATGAAACTTACGAGGCATGAAAAAAAGAGTAGACCCACCTCCCCTGTTCCTCAAGCTGGAAACCAGGTGAATAGGAGTCCTTGTAGGCAAGAACAACAGCAACTTCCTGAAGAGTCTTTTAACCATATTTGGATAGTTGCTTGATTCTAGAACTCCCTAACCTGTCTATTGTGCTATGTCAGTGACTCTTAATCTAGCATCCTCTCTAAATTCGATGTGACATCCAGAGTTTATCCACATTCTTCACCTCCCTTCTCTTATTTTTTCTCTGGGTCAGCTGCATTTTAGTCTTTTGACTCTCAGACCAAAGATCCCTTACTTGTAAGCCCCTGACTTGTTAGTGTGTAATATGGTCTTTACTGTCCAGGCTCTAGTTGCTTTCTTAGAAGTTCCAAGGCTCTTCTTCTTAGCTGATTTTGCTTTAATGCATTTGACAATGAAAATAATTCTTCTCCCAATGCATAGGCCTTACTCTATTCCTTACAGGCTGTTTTGCTCTTCTTCACTGTTTTTTGTAAGCCCCTTGAAGTTCAGTGGTAGTAATGGAAAGAGGGATATTCCATATGGAACTTGAATTTGAGATTCAGTTGGGAAAGTTGATTTTAATGTTTATTGTGAGGCATGATGGGTCCAAGGAACCTTTTGTATCATTTCATTTGTCCATCATTTTTCCAGTTTTTCCCACTATTTAACACTTGCTTACTCTGTTAATATATGTCAGAGTAGTTTTACTTAAAGCCATGCTGGCCACTTGCCCAGACACAAAAGTTTTAATTTAGTTTGAGAGAACACATTCAGATTAGTACCTACTTTTACCCAGAATTACAGTCCTAAGAGTGTCCAATTCCCAGCATGTGTATATTCACCATGAATGAGATAACCTTAATGCACAAGTTGGTAGATTCATCGCTCTTTTATTCAGCAGATATTTATTGATTGCCTGCTATGTGCCAGGCATGGTTCTAGGTGCTGAGAAGTAAACAGAACAGACAAAAATCCCTGTCTTTGTGGGGCTTTCATCCTAGTAAGGGGAGACCAAATAAAAACTTTATATAGCATCAGATGAAGGTAAATGCCATGGAAAAAAGGTAGGAGAGGGAGGTTAAGAGTGCCAGGTTTGTGGCGAGATTGATGCTCTGATTTTAAATAGGGTGATCAGGGAACATTCACTACACAATTGACATTTGGGCTGGGTACAGTGACGTGTGTCTGTAATCCCATCTACTCGGGAGGCTGAGGCAGAAGGATTACTTGAGCCTAGGAGTTGAAAGGCAGCCTGAGCGACATAGGGAGACTCTGTATCAAAAAAAAAAAAAAAAAAATTAGAAAAACCAAAGTTGACATTGGAACAAAGTTCTGAAGGAAGAAAAGAAAGCCATGTAAATATCTAGGGTTAAAAGCATTCCAAGAAGAGGGAACAGGCAAGTGCAGAGAACCAGAGGCAAGAATAGTAAGGAAGCCAGCGTGGCTAGAGTGGAGTGAAAGTGAAGAAAAGTAGTAGGAGAAGGTGTCAGAGAGGAAATGGGCCAGATTATGTAGGGACTTAGAGGTCACCATAAGGACTTGGACTTTTACTCTGACTGAGAGAAAAAGCTCTTGGAGAGTTTTAGGAAGAAGAGTGACATGATCTGATACTTTTTAAAAAAAATACTTCTGGCTGCTTTGTTGAAAATAGACCAAGAAGGAGGTTAAGGGCAGAACCAGAGAGACCACTTAGGAGGTTATTGTAGAAATGCAGAGAGACATTATGATGGGTTGGAGCAGGGAAGTAGCCACTGAGGTTTTAAGAAGTGGTGAGATATTGGATATATTTTGAAAGTAGAGTTGACAGGATATCCCAGTGGATTGGTTATGGAGTTTTGGTGTAATAACTAGAAGGGTGGAATAGCCATTTATTGAAAGGGGTATGAATGAGAGAGGGGAAAGTTTGGAAAAGAAATTCAGAACCTTGATTTTTTTTTTAATTTTATTTTTATTGTGGTAAAATCAAAATAAGATAAAACTTGCCATTTGAACCATTTTTAAGTATACAATTCAGTGGCATTAAGTACACTCACAATGTGTGCAGCCATCATCACTATTCATCTCCAGAACTTTTTCATCATCTCAAACAGAAACTCTGTACCTTCTCCTTCATCTTTTTTCTGACTCTTAGTAACTTCATTCCACTATTTGTTTCTGTGAATTTGTCTATTGTAAGTATCTCATATAAATAGAATCATATATGTCCTTTTGTATCTTGTTTATTTTACTTAGCATGAATCAGAATTTCTTCCTTTTTAAGGCTGAATAATATTCCATTGTATGTATAACATATACCACATTTTGTTTTGTTTTGTTTGTTTCTTTGTGGAGACAGTCTCACTCTGTTGCCCGGGCTAGAGAGCCATGGCATCAGCCTAGCTCACAGCAACCTCAAACTCCTGGACTCAAGTGGTCTGCCTGCCTCAGTCTCCCAAGTAGCTGGGACCACAGCTACTGAGCCACCACACCCAGCTAATTTTTCTATTTTTTTAGTAGAGACAGGGTTGCACTCTTGCTTAGGCTGGTCTCGAACTCCTGACCTCAAGCGATCCTCCCGCTTCGGCCTCCCAGAGTGCTAGGGTTACAGGCGTGAGCCACTGCACCTGGCCACATTTTGTTAATCCATTCATCTGTTGATGGCCATTTGGGTTGTGGGAACTGTTGGCTATTATGAATAATGGCTGCTATGAACATTGGTGTATAAGTAACTGTTTGAGTCCCTGCTTTTAATTGTTTTGGGTATATACCTGGAAGTGGAATTGCTAGGCCATATGGTAATTCTGTGTTTAACCTTTTGAGGAACTATCAAACTGTTTTCCACAGCAGTTGTACCATTTTACATTCACACCAGCAATGCATAAGGATTCCAATTTCTTCACATCTTTGCCAACACATTATTTTTCCTTCCTGTTTTTTGTTTTGTTTTATAATAGCGATCCTAGTGAGTATAGAGTGGTATGTCATTGTGGTTTTGATTTGCATTTCTAGAACCTTGGAAAATTCATATAGATAGATTTTTTTTCACTCTGAGACAGAAGGAGATCAACAAAGTTGTAAATGTAGAGAGAGACAAAGTCTGAGGTCTGACCTCTATAGCACTCCAACATTTAAAGGCTGGGAGATGAGGAACAGCCAGTGATGTAGCAAAACCAAGAAGAGAATGGTATCCTGGAAGTCAAGTGAGGAATGTGTTCAAGAAAGAGGGGGAAGATTCTATCACGTTCTACAGACAGATTAATTAAGAAGAGGCTGGGCACAGTGGCTCATGCCTGTAATCCTAGCACTCTGGGAGGCTGAGGCGGGAGGATCGCTCAGGGTCAGGAGTTCAAGACCAGCCTGAGCAAGAGCGAGACCCTGTCTCTACTAAAAAAATAGAAATTATCTGGACAACTAAAAATATATAGAAAAAATTAGCTGGGCATAGTGGTGCATGCCTGTAGTCCCAGGTACTTGGGAGGCTGAGGCAGAAGGATTGCTTAAACCCAGGAGTTTGAGTTTGCTGTGAGCTAGGCTGATGCCACGGCACTCTAGCCAGGGCAATAGAGTGAGACTGTCTCCAAAAAAAAAAAAAAAAGATTAATTAAGAAGAGAACTGAAAATTGACAATTTGATATAGCAACATGGAAGTCAACAATGACCTTTAATTTTGGTGGAGTGAGGAGCATGAAAGCCTGTTTATAGTGATTTCAAGAAAAAAAAATAGAAGAAGAATTAAAGGCAGGCAGTACAGATAATCTTTTGATGAATTTTTTTGTAAAAGGGGTATGATAAACAGAGTAGTAGCTGGAGAAGGATATGGGATCTGGATAGGAGTTTTTGTTTCATGCTAGACATTATAGAATGTGTGTTAATGGGATTGATCCAGTGGAGATGGAAGAATTATTGATGCGGAAGAAAGAGGAGACAGTGGCTGAAATGGCTTTTTGGAAAAGCAGTGAATTCGTAACAGCATTGTCCTTTGCTTTGAGGCTTTCTCAGCCATAGAGAAGAAAAAGCAGGAAAATTGAAGAGATGGTCACTATGACTGCTGCTGCTTTGGCCTTTGTAGAATTAAGTTTTAAGATCTTGGTGGCAGCGTCTGGTCTTGTGCCAGCGCACCTCAGTATGGATCTTGTGTAGAGCTTACTTCTTTCTAATACCCAGCAATATCTGGGCCTTGCTTTTCTTGGAGTTCCAAAGATCTGGAGGATAAGGAAAGAAAAGGATTTACCTTCCCATCTTTAGTCTCTCGTTTCCATTATGAACATCTTACCCCTGCCTGTGAATATGATTGTGATTGATACTTGATTTAAGTATGTGTTTTATCAAAGTACATACCATACCTGTTCTGAAAGCCATGGTATATGGGCAGGACAAAAAGCTACCAAAAATCTCTTCTGTTTTCCCCACAGCATCACTTAATCACCTCAGACAGGAGTGGTCAATAAAGAATTTTAACTGTTCACACTTCCACTAGTTCAAGAGAAATTTGAATTTTCTTAATGTTTTTTTTTTTCATAGATTGGACTGTGTGGAAAGTTGATTCTTTTTTTTTTTTTACAGTTTTTATAACTGGCTTTATTAAAAAATAAATGCGCTTAGAGAGTACAGTAGTTTTGTACAAAGAACTCAGACTTTGGAACCAAAAGTATTAGGGGTTTGAAACCTGTTTTACTACTTACTTTTTTCATATCTGGGGAAGGTTATTTGAACTTTTCTTTTCTTTTTTTCCCCCAGCTTATTATGGGGTGTATTTTTGGTTGGTTTTTTTTTTTCTGAAACCAACATTTCTACTTTAGAACCTTAGATCTTTAGGAGACACATATTAGCAGATGAGTAAGAGTGGAAAATACAGGCAGTTTCATACTTTGGATGGTAGTTATTCAGAGAAAGTCTCCTTTAGTAATGAAGTCTGACCCAGAGGTCTATGAATCATATTTGTTGAACATACTAAACAAGACATCCCAAGATGAAATTCCAGATCAGTTGGGCATTGCTAGAGAGTATTTTCTGCCAACACCCAGTTGTTCCTTAAATTGTGTAGCTAGCATATTCTTACTCTAGATTCTGTATCTGTTTTTACAGAAGGAATAAAAATCCTAACTCTTCACATAGATTTGTTTTGTGATAAGAAATCCAAAGGAGCTTATAAATAATTTTCAGAATTGCTCTACCAGTTACCTTTTCACCCTAAGTAGGTCTGGAAAGCATCCAGCAAAACAGCTTTTGCATGTTCATACCTTTCTGAATGAATCATCTTCCTTCCCTTTAGTGAGAAAAAGGCTCTGTGTACTGTTTCTGGCAGAATTTCCACAAATGTTTTATTTTTCTTAAGTCTTTCAGTGCTTCACTTGAATTGAAATAGGAGATGCCTGAAGTTCCTGAAGGAGACCTCTGAATCTCCTGACTCACAGTTGCTTATATTAAAATAATGGTCCGTTCTGATTCTTCTAGGAGAATGTCGGGCATCCTTTTTTTTTTTTTCTTTTTTTTGTGAAACTGTTCTTACTATAAGAAGTCAGAGATAGCAGCCCAGACTGTATGATACTGTGGTAAGGCCTGCAGAAAGGTGAAGGTTTGTTCTTGCTTGTTGAGCATAATCCTCTTTACCTGTGACATGGAGAGTACTATCAGACTGTTGAGGTAAAATCTGGGACATCCTTTGATCTTGAAATTCAAAATTTGTCCCAACTAGCCTGAACTTTTTATTTTTATGTTTCACAGTTTCCAGACATCAGTCAAGAATCTGATTCTCCATTTGTTTTCATCTGCAAAAATCCCCAGGAAATGGTTGTGAAGTTTCCTATTAAAGGAAATCCAAAAATCTGTAAGTTACTGTTTTTTTTTTAAGATTAGTCCAGTAAGGTGCAGTAGTAAGAATGGGGGAAAGAGCAGTACAAAGAGTTCAATCTGTAACTGACTATGACTATGTAACTGAGATAACTTTTACTACCTTTCGGCCAGTCTGTAAGTCGATCTTTAATGGTCTAATTTTCTTTTATTTTTTTGTCTTGTATCTCAGTTGTCTGATATTTTAAAAATCTCTTTTTTAATCTGTTCTATGCATCCCTATTGTTGGAGGATTAATATAATTATATTTCAATAACTTTAATGTTAGGTTAACTACAGTATAGCCTTTCCAGAGGGTACCTTGATCCACAGTTTTTAATTCACAATGGTAGTGAATCACTCTAAATTTTTCTATTTCAGACCCCATTACATTAAAATGCTACTTGTCAGCCAAAAAAGTATGCTTTGCTTCACTGTAGTGCTCATTAAAGAAAGTAGTAAGCCAATGCAGTGGCAACATTGTCATTTATTCTTCAGTATTCAAGAATAAGACATTTTAAGTGTTTATTTTTGAGCATCTGTTTTGGAGGTACCATTTCCCACATTTCCCTTGATTATTGGTTCCTAGATTGCTGCCCTAGCCCTCTTGCTTTTTGTCCTCTTTTGGAAACCTCTTAATGATTTCTTTTTCTGTGACTTCTGCTCTTAGGTATTTGTGATATTCACTGCATATTCACTGCATATCACATATTGTGATATTCACTGCATATTCACTTCTCAGGAAGTGCTTATTAACTCGCAGCTCTTCTTCAACTCCCAACTTCTCTTCTTCTGTCTAGTGCTAGAGCAGCCTCTTCTATTTCAAAGCAATCTCAAAAAACATAGTGGTGTCCTCCCTGCCTAACTTCCTTGGAAAAACAACATCAACAACTTTGTTCATGTCAGTTACTGTTTTGTGCCTCTGTGTCATTGCTATCCCATTGTGTGAACTGGATGATTCTGGGGCATGCATTGTCTTTACTTGTGCACAGCTCTACCTCACCCTGTACCATATGGACCAACTACCCATTTTATGAATCTTTTCTACAAAGAAGTACTTCTCAAACTATAATGAAAATAAAAATCACCTAGTGAACTGTTAAAGCACAGGCTTCTGGGCCCTGCTCTCTGGTGATAGGAATACTGTTGGCCAGCTGACTACATTTTAAGTTAAATTGCTTTCAATCACAAAATGAAATGCCTGGAGTATGAATTTATATTAATATATATTCACTGCAAAATTTAGGCAACCATGATGATTAATGAAACATATGTTCCTGAGATTCCTACAAATCAGAAAATCTGAACCAAGTTGCCCTTAACTTACATAAATTACTTACTTCAGACTATACTCTACTTGGTGGCCAAATGGCCCTGGAAATTCTTTTTTTTCTTCTCCACTATTTAGGACTTAAATCTCCTATTACTCCCCATCTTTTTTGGTTGTGGCATTCTACCCCTTCGTCCTCCCTTCCATTCTTACCTTACTCTAGACACTGGTGACAACGCTGGTGGTAGGAGGAAAACGTGGTAGGTCTTCTTGGCTCAGGCCCACTATTTCTTTTTTCTTTTCTTTTTTTTTTTTTTGAGACAGAGTCTCGCTCTGTTGCCCCAGCTAGAGTGAGTGCTGTGGCATCAGCCTAGCTCACAGCAACCTCAAACTCCTGGGCTTAAGTGATCCTACTGCCTCAGCCTCCTGAGTAACTGGGTCTACAGGCATGCGCCACCATGCCTGGCTAATTTTTTCTCTATATAGTTTTAGTTGGCCAGATAATTTCTTTCTATTTTTAGTAGAGACAGGGTCTCACTCTTGCTCAGGCTGGTCTCGAACTCCTGACCTCGAGTGATCCACCCGCCTCGGTCTCCCAGAGTGCTAGGATTACAGGGGTGAGCTTGGGCCCACTATTTCTTGATCTTTAGTTCTACTTCCCTTTTCTTAGCCTCCTCCCCTATCTTGGTTTTCATCTGCTGCTTAAGCTCCTGTGAGAAAATGTTATGTGTAAACAGAGTTTATATATTTCTCTGAAATGTTTTACTTTGTACTTTTTCTACCCAAAGACCCACCCTTCATTAAACCTTATGGGGTGGGGTTGGGGGACTGATGTTCTTAGGAGAAAGCTTTAATAACTTCCTATCTTTTTCCTATTGTTTCTATTAGTTAATGGTAGACCAGATAAGGTTAAACATTGATCAGAAACAATAAGTAGGTAGTGAAAATTTTTTTAAAAGGAAGGAATAGGTTAGCTAATCCCTATATATCTCAGAAATTTTTTTTTTTTGCAGACAGGGTCTTGCTCTGTCACCCAGGCTGGAATGCAGTGGCCTGATCATAGCTCACGTAACCTCAAAATCCTGGGCTCAGTGACCCTCCTGCCTCAGGCTCCCAGGCAGCTGGGACTACAGGTGCATGCCACCATGCCTGACTAATTTTATAATTTTTTATAGAGATAAGCTCTTACTATGTTGCTCAGGCTGTAAGAAAAAATTTCTATTGAGTCAGCCTATCCAATGATTTAGTCTGGTATGAAGTTTCTAGTCCTTATAACTGCTTACTTTCTTATTCTTCATTCCTCATTACCATCTCTAAAAACCTTCCACTCTGCCAGAATGCTTTTCCCTTCACCATAGGGGATACCTCCAGTAGTTTAGAGCTGGAAAAGTCTTTGATCCTGATACAACACGGGAAAAGACATACTTGGCTTTTAATTTGAAATGCTTATCATATTTTCCCGTAGATATATTGTTACACCAAGTGACTAAGTTCCATAGTATTAATAATATCAACACTCTACTGATAGCACTCTGGCTGAAATGTTTTTATGTGGAATGGCTTAAAAACCTAGGTACCCTTTATAGATTAGTTCTATGAAAAATATGTTCCAAGTTCCAAACTTTTTTTTTTTGAGACGAGTTCTTGCTGTGTTGCCCAGCCTGACCTCAAACTCCTAGGCTCAAGAGATCCTCCCACCTTAACCTCACAAGTAGCTGGGACTACAGGCACGTGCCACTGTGCCTGGCTTCAAGTTCCAAACTTTTGACTTGCAAATAAACTTTTAGAATATGACCCATTTACATGGTGCATCACAAGTATATATGTATGCACCCGTGCCTTAAATTAAAGATATATATTTTGATTTGTTTGTCTTTGGATGTGTAAACTTCAGCTTGCTTGACCTTAGAGTAATTGTGTCTCTTGAAATTAAAATATTTCAGAAAAGAGCAGTGTACAATATGATATCACTTGGTTGTGTGTTCCAATTAGGAAATGCAAAAATGTTAACTATAGTAGAATGCATAGGTTGAGCACTTAAGGAGATAAAGGAAAATTTTTTTTTACTTTACATGCTCTATAAACTCATGCAAATATTGTGTTATATTTTATGTAAAGCATGTGAAAATTCCTATGAAAATTATATCAGTTGATGACAAATACTTTTGCCTCTTTTAACTTCTTGCTCATCTGCTACACATGCATTTTATTTTCTCTTGGCACTATGATTGAGGATGTGGTTTAACACTGATATGCTTTAGGCACTAAATATAAAAATATTGGGGCAAAACAGAAACTAAGCATTGTCACTCTACTATGAAGAGAATATATTGTATGTCACTGTAGTTCACTATCCAGATCCCAAGTCTTGAAAGCCTGGGCTGAACTAGAACTCAGAGCTCAGATTTCCTACAATCTGAGGACAGCCATGATGACTACTTCTTCCTGCAAGCCAAGTCCCTTGCCTTTATGGCCACAGCTGCTACTGTTAACGGTCACGCTGGTCGATATTAGGGCTACAAAAAACTCCTTTATTATAAGCTCACAGATTGCTGGCACATGTCTTGTTTTTTTAGCCAGCCCAGAGGATGAAAGAATTTCTGAATCCCTGGGAATGCCCTAGAAATCCTTGTTCCTCATATCTTCTTCTTCCTATTAGTTTTCCGTTTTATGACATCATCATTGAAGGCAGAGATTATTTTTGCCCTACCATTGAGTGCTTTGTGCTGATGGGTTGATCTTACATGAGCTGGTCTCACTTGAGGGCTTTCACAGTCAGACTGGAGTTTTCTGAAATTTAGACTTGGAATGTTCTTACACAATAAAGCTTTGAGAATGTGAAAACAGTTATGTCTTTTTTAATATGAGGAATCTGAAATAAATATAATTAAAAGACTTGCATGGGGTTTTTTGGTAATTTAAAGGTGAAACTGAGACCATAACTAAGAAACACAACTCTAAGCCTCAGCATAAATAACACAACCACTCTTACCTTTTCAGGAGACTTTGAATTTATGAAGCATTTTATCATATATTATTTCATTTACAGGTGGAGCATCCCAAATCTGAAAATCTGAAATCTGAAATGCTCCAAAATCCAAAACTCAGCTCCAACATGATGCTTAAAGGAAATGCTTATTGGAGCACTCCAGATTTGGGATTTGGGATTTGGGATGCTTAACTGGTGTATAACTGGCCACCTTCTTTGTCTAATTCATTTGATGAAAGCATTTATTGAGCATCTACCATTTGACAGTCACTGTGGTAGCGCTATGGAGATACAAAGACTTACTTGCCTTGTAATAGGGCTCTTTGCCAGATCACTGGCATGTTCAGGTTTGCAGCCAGGCAGCATAAAGTATGAAAGAACTCCTAAATCCCTGGCAACACCCTATTCTCTAAAGCCCAAATTAAAATCAACAGCATTGTATTATTGTGGAATGGCATTCAGAGTATCACTTAGTGGTGGTTTCTGAGGAAGCCCAGAAAAGGACTATACTGTTATTGCAGAAGCAAGTACAACCCTAAAGAGAGAGACAGGGGTGGGAGTTGGGAGGGACTTAAGAAAACAGGGGTGGGAGTTGGGAGGGAAACTTGTTAGGCTGAGGTTGCTTCACAATCTCCTTGTGCAGTGGTCGGGACATACATGTATTCTTAACTTAGTTGAACAAATGAGAATACTGAAGCCCAAAGAGATGGAATGACTTGCTGTAGGCCTTACTGCTAGTTAATATCTGAGAAAGGTAGACTAGAACATGGGTCTTCTTACTTCTATCCAATGGTCTTTCTGTTATACCTCATTGCTGCAACAAATGAAAATGACAACATATGGGAAGCAGTAGTTGTAGGTATGGGCCTGTAGTATACCTGGTTGCCCTTGAAGGGGGAGGCTCCTTGTTTTTTGTTTTATTTTTGAGTACTGAGACTGAACTGTTTCTATTTTCAGCATCACTATTAAATGAGAATTTTGTGAGAGAAAGCAAACTGCAAGCTTTGTTCTCAGAAGACAGGAATTCTGTTAAGATCCTTCTTGTGAGATGGATGATTCCTAAGGCTGTTACCCTAAGCCAAACTCTATCCCAGTAGATCTGAGGAGTCAGAAGTCAGAGACTACATCAGTAAAGTACCTCTCACAAGGGTCACCTGGAACAGGAAGTTTGCTTGTTTTCTAAGTTTAAGACTTAGAAGTGTCATACAGCCTATGACCCTTACCCTTCTTAGCTGGTGATAGGGGTCCTTTGTCAGTAAAGCATTCATGTGGATTCTACTCCACTGTTTCAGGTCACTCCCCCTATTAAGTGTGAGGCTGCTAAGGGGTGAGTTGAACTCCTTTTCTCATTGTGAAGGAGGTTCATGCATTATTACACTATGATGCTCAGCCAGTTAACTGGTCAGGGGAATGGGTTTCCCACTGTGTGAAATGCCTTCCTTTATTACATGTGTATATTCCTAAAAATTTGCCTTAGAATCAGACACCCTAAAAAACCATATTTCTTTTCTAGTAGCTATAAAATTAGAAATATTAACTTCTTAGATTTTTTGGACAATACTCATTTTGTATGTGTGTGTATTAGTGTTCCTACTGCCTCTGCATTCTTACAGAATGAAACTCTGAAGTTTGGAAGTGTTTGAGTCCTGAAGCAAGATAATTGAATGTGACAGGAACATAGTAACCAGAAGACCTGGGAGGCCACAAAAGATTTGCATTGCAAATATAAAAAATAAATAATGAGACTTCTTTTTCTCCCTTACAGGGAAGCTGGATTCCAAGATCCATCAAGGAGCAAAGAAGGGGTTAATGAAGCAGAATAAAGCTGTCTGACACAGGAGAAAAGGAACTATACAGCATAGTGAAGTTTTGTACACTAAAATTGCTATCCAGTGGTCCTCTGGAATTGAAACAGTAGAAATCTAAAGACTTGGTATCAGGCTTGAATCTCTCAGAACTTAAACTCTTACCAAAATCTGTATATTTTTCTTAAACAGTGGGATTCTTACTTTATGTAGTGGGTCAAAATCTTTGAATACGTTCTTTATAAAAACCTATTTTAAAAATTCTAGGTGTTTGATGTGTTTCTCAGAATGGTATCAGAAGAGAAAGGAACAAGTTGGAAATTGCTTTCCTCACTGAGACTTGTATTTGTGGTTAGGAAAATTTTTAACCTAGGTTAATGATTTTTTTGAGAGACCCCCTGGGTTTTAGTTTCTTTTCAAAGCGATAGTCTGGCAGAGTAATAGGATGTTTGAGTAGTCCCTTGTTTAATACAAACCTGTGATGGGACAAAAAGGTTTTTTAACAAGTTTTTGCTCCAGTCCAGTGTCTTTTAAAGTGAACAGTCTAAGTGAAAAGCTGAGTAACCTTCATTGGCAGATTTTTTTTTTTTTTTTTTGAAGGGATGATCTGAAGAAGTGTTTCCACTTTGTTCTTTGGTTTGAGAAGCCAGAACATGGAAGGTTCAGTCTGGGAGGAGACGGAGCCACCTGCTAAAGCAGCATGATGCTGCCCTATTTATTTTGTTGCAAAAGTATCACTTGGATGGGGCAATTAGAAACAAACTGAAGAATAAAATTGCTTCAGTAAATGCATCCAAATATCCCCAAATGCTGAAACCAAACCTTTACAACCATTCACATCCCAGGAAGCTATGAGCTTTGGAAAAACAAGAGATTCGTGTGCAATGAGATTTTTACTTGTCAGTCTGGCCCTACTTGGTGAAGTACTTTGTTTCTGAGGCTGTTCTGAAGAGCTGTCAGAATCTCAGTTGCTGGCATCCTGAGGAAATTCATGGTCTTAAATGTGTATGTTCTGCTTTTTATAAAGCAACACCACCACACTGGGGAAGTTGGACTCCCTCCAGCAGCTGTGTGCATGACTTAAAAAAGAGAGCGTAAGGGAGAGGAAAAAAGTGCCCTGTGTTATGAAAAAGATTAATTTCCCTTTTCTTTAATCCTTCATATTCAGCGTTATTTGCATTGAAATGCCTCCACTCATTACGCATTGATGTTCACTCAGCTGTGAGCCCTGCTTATTGCATAGGCATTGGTCCTGCAGGCCCTGATCACTCTGGATTCCCAGGGAAAACCCACCAGATTCTTGTTCTGGTCATGCAAACATGCAGTATTCTCTTTCTGTTTAGCCTCTGTGAAGAAAGTGGAAAGGACAGCTAATGGCACTTTTTTTTTTTAGGGGAAAAAAAAAAATAATTCTGGCCTCCTGCAGACCCTACTATTAATGAAGCCATACTGGGTTCCCTATGCAGTTAATAGTTTACCAAGCAGTAGCATCTTGAATTCTGTGCTGGAGTTGTCTGGCTCTCTTAACACCAAAATAAAACCAAAAGGCAGGAGGTGAAGTGCATAGAGAACAAACAACAACAAAAATTATTCCAACAACAGCCTGAGGACAGAGGTGTCTGGATTGATTTTTCCACCTGGATAGATTAAGTGTGTATGCCTAAAGAAAAACTCAGGAGCTGCAACAGATCAGGTTATGTAAGCATTTTGTGTGCAGTGATAAGAAAGTTTACAAGGACTGTACAAGTTTACCAGAACCCACCTTAGCATCCAAAATATGCAGCTGGAGCCACATGAGTAAATGGTAGAGTAACTTAGAAAGTTCTCCTTTTTATAGTTAGACTGTGAAAGCCTGTCTTTAGTTCATATGGTGGTGATGGTATAAGGTCTCTCTTTTATTTGCAGAGACATTTGGGAGGAAGTGTGGGAGAAACTTGGGGGTATAGCCCTCAGTTGCTCAGTGATGAATAGCCTAATTTAAAACCTCATGGAAATTCTTAGTAGCCTGAGTGCAAACTCGTCCAGGAATAGCCTTTCAGTACTTTATAACACTTTGCTCTGACCCTGTAATTCTGGGATAGCTTGGCCTGAGGGAAGTTTCACATTTCTGAGCCAGTTTTCTGTTGCAGTCTAAATATCTGTACCCTCTTTTGGATGGTTGGGTTCAATTGCTATCAATTTGTATAGTACCTAAAGGATTCAGCTTTTTGTTTTTGTTTTTCCAGGCAGGACTCAGTCTCATTTATATAAGGTCAGAGCAGGGGATATATGTAACTGGAGACTTTATCAGAGTTTAGGAAGCCTTGGCCTTATAGTTAGATGTTTGGAATAGAGTAAGGGTTTTCTTTCCTTGCTGTCACTAATCTGGATAAAGAAAACTAGGTGTTCGCTCTTTTCTTTTTAAGTCAGAAGTTTACAGGAATCCATTTTTACTTAGGAGGAAGATATGAAAAATTTGGACTTTAAAGATCATTTTTACAAATAATTATTAATACAAAGTTATGGCTTTTTTGAGCTATAACCCTAATCTCTTTCCATTTTAACTACTGTCTCTACTAAGCCCATTTATTTATGTGGATTTCATTTAATTTAGTAATTTTTTAAAATAATGCCTTTGCTATAGTTCCTAGTGAAGATCGAGACAGCATGGAGGTTGTTCTCTTGGCTAGCTAAAAAGGACCACTAAAAAGCAAGTTATCTATTAAACTAGAGAAACCAGCTAACTTCAGTTTGTTAGGCCTGGGGGAGAAAAGAAAGTCCAATGATAAAGGAATTTTTTTCCTTGAGATTCAAAGAGCTAGTATATATCTGCTGTTCTCAGCTTCTGTAAATGTGTTTGGAGGGAGGTGATCCGTATCACACTCTGTAGCAGCAACAAGCAATCCAGCATTCGGAGGGCATTTCTACTACTCTCATGCAAAGAAAGAACATAACCACACTGCTATCCTCTCACACAAAGAAACTTGTATAAATATCTGTACGTTTATGTGTGTGTGAATAATGTGGCTTAATTCATGGAGTGACACAGACTTCAGTTGTGACAGTGGAGATCCCAGAGAGACAACCTAGGAAATGTATCCTAGCTTGGAGTCAGAAAAATGGATGTGTATGTAGTAGATGGGGCTGGGGTGGGGGTGCCGCCCCGAGAAGCCATAGAGAGGTATGTCACAGGAATGGAGTGAAATTTTGGCATGAGGAACAAAAAATGTCAATATACAAAATTTGAGAAGAATCTAGAACTATACTAATATGGTAGCCACTAGCCACATGAGGTTATTTAAATTTCAACTAAATTAGGATTTAGTTCTTCAGTCACTGTTAACCATATTTCAGGTGCTCAGATAGCTATATATGGCTAGTGACTTCAGAATTGGACAGCACAGATATAGAACATTTCCGTCATTGCAAAAAGTTCTATCAGATAGTGCTTGTCTGGAGCAGGGATTGGCAAACGTTTTCTGAAAAGGGCCAGGTAGCAAATATTTTAGCTTTTACACAAACCATGCAGTCTTTTAAAACTATTCAACTCTGCTGTTGTAGTACAAATGTATCCATAGATAATGTAAATGAATGAGCTTGGCTAGAGCCTATAAAGCTATTTGTGGACACTGAAATGTGAATTTCATATAATTTTCACATCATGAAATATCCTTTTGATTATTTTTAATTGTTTAAAAATTTAAGAAATAATTTAAAAATCAGGCCTGGTGTGGTGGCTCATGTCTGTAATCCTAGCACTTTGGGAGGCCAAGGTGGGAGGATCACTTGAGGCCAGGAGTTCGAGACCAGCCTGGGCAACATAGTGAGACCCTGTCTCTACAAAAAGAAAAAGCAAAAATCACTGTTAGCCCATGGGACATTCTGAAACAGGCAGTAAGCCTAATGTGACCTGTGGGATGGAGTTTGCTAATCCTTGGTCTAGAGGAACAGGAAGTCAAAACTTAAGATTCTATTACTGTACAGGAGAACATCTGATCACTTCAAAATTTTTTAGTGGTTCTTCCAGGCTTGGGAACTTTCTCTGACTAAAAATTGGGGTTCACTGCAGGAATGTTTGCTTTTCTTCCCTATTTTTGCAGTATAGTCCTCTCCAATGGTAGAGTCATGTTCCTTCAGTAGGAGATGACTACTGGAATGTTCAGCCCTTAATTAAATAACATCTAAGTCTTAAACACTAAACCCTTCTCTTTCTCCACCTACTAACTAGCTGAATCCTCACTTGTGACGTCTTCTAGTATACATTAAAAGTTTGCTGTCACAGGATCATTTCTGTGTTTGGACTCTCCTAGAATAGTGAGAATATTGGTGGACCAAAGGGGGATTGTTTTTCCTAGACCAGACAGGTTTAGTATTCATCTTTAGCTGTCAAGACCCCTCTCTGCCCTCCTGTCCTCCTACTTTTTTTTTTTTTTGGTATGGAAATGGAGATGAGTAAAGGGATTTTATGACCTCACTTTATCTCCAAGTCACATGGTATCCTGAAGAGTACTGTTGGAGGATGCCTCAGGATAAGGGAAGAAAGGAAAGATAACTGCAAAGCTGAATAAAATGGTGAAGGACACAGGAAGGACATGATAGGGGGCGAGGCATGGGGAGCCTTGAGAATTGAGGTAAATTTTTGTTTGGTATGGAATGGGGTGGAAGTCTTAGGAGGTCATCAGGAAGAATATATGTTTCACAGTTGAGAGGTGGGTGGGGAGGGTTCACTTAAACATGGACTACTGTGTACTAGATAGTGTGCTTGGGCAATCTGAGATGAATGGCAGATAAAGAAAGATAAAAGTTACAATCAGTAGAAATAGGATGGTGGGGTTGGAGAAGGACAGAATAAAACTTCTGGATAATAAAAACCAACAAGATTTAGTGATATAGGATGGTGAAGTGTAAGATACAGAAAGATTAGAAATGGGTACTTTGGAGAGAAAAACAAATGGTAATCCTAAAAAAAGCTGTAGAACAAAGGATAAAAAATTAGGCTGGGGTACTTTGCTGAACTAAGGAGTAAAATGGATAAAACCATGAGGAGCTGTGGTTACTCTTCTGTTCTTTGTGGATGTTCATGTTCACATCCCCTAGGGTCCTTCCCTCCCCTCACTGTTGAAGGACATCTACAGAATGGGTGTCTTCTGTATTTAAGGTACAATACTTCCCCAGAGACCTCTCTGTGAGGAAGTCTGGTCCAGCAAGAGTTCTCCTGTCCACGAGGAGAGAGCGTTAGGCTCGAGCTCTCCAATTCGGGTTTCTTCGAGTTTATCTCTGTTTTAACCGGCTCGCCGGGTTTTCCAGCATTCCCAGCTTCCACTCTGTAATCCGGGCTCGGGTGACCGCGCATTCCAAGACCCAGGATTTCGCTCCTTCATCCAGGTTCCGGGTTTCCCGTGCGCTCACCCGCTCCAGACTCCACACCAGCACGAAATCCGGATCCGAAGGCCTGTTAGTCCAGTGTCCGGGTCTTCCAGGCGATCCTGGTTGTCCCGGATCGCGGCGGCGGCGGCGGCGGCGGCGGTGGCGGCGGCTGTGGGACCCGCGGCCCCGGACACAGCGGCACCGGCCGGGCGGGGCTGAGCGGCGCGGGGAGGGGGCGGAGAGCCAGAGCCGGAGCCGGGGTGGGGTGGGGGGAGGGGCCGCGGGAACGGATGGCGGCCTGGGCCCCGTAACAGCGGCTGCTCTACGGCCCGGGGCCCCGGGCGGGCGGAGGTGGCGGCTCCCGGGACCGGCCGCGCGGTGAGTCCGGAGCTTTGTGTGGAGCCGGGGCTGGGGGAGGAGGGAGGCGGCGGCGGCGCCGATGGGGCTGAGAGGAGCTGATGGGGGCCGGGGGCGGCGGCGCCTGACGGAGGAAGTGGGGGTTGGGGGACTGGGGCGGAGCGAGGGGAAGGTGTGTTTGGGGGGGGGGGTCGTTGCGTGGGTGGGGGAGGGGGCGTTGAGGGGCGCGGGGTGAAGTTCAAAGCGTGGCCCGGGCCGGTTCAGGCTGAGGGTAGGGGTGCCCAGGAGGGGATTAGGGTCTGCCCAGGTTGTAGGGACAGGCCAGAGAGTTTCTGAGGCGAGTCTGGGTATGGTGAGGGGCCCAGGGCGACTGGGGCTAGTCGGGGAGTTGGGGGGGGGTGTTCAGAGCGAAGGGTTGGAAGCAGGACGTGTGCGCGGCCCAGGAGGGGGGAGCAAGGTGGCTGGGAGCGTGCAGTAAGTAGGTTGTGGGGGTGTGCCCCTAACAGTCTTCAGGTCACATTTACTCCTATCCTTCAAGATGGAGGGATCCCTGGGCCTGGACCTTAACTGCTATCCTTGCACCCCCGGGAGGGTTTGTGACCCCGTCCTGTTTGGAAAACCCTTGCTGCCCTCTTTTCCCTTTATGTGTAATTACGGTTGGATCATCTCTGCTTTGCTCAGATTCTCCTTCCTCCCTCCGGGGTTGAGGAGGAGGAGACACATCTGACCAATTAATGTGTGTTTGTGAAACAGGCAGCAGCAAACAGTCATTTCAGCTTCTAGGAATTAGGCTCACACAGGGTGGAGAGATCAGAGCCCTTCAGGGGGAATATTTCTGAACAAATCACAGATGATTAAATTCTCTAAGAAACAGCTTCCTACCCAAATGAGAGTGGGAAAGATGGGGGAGAAAGCCTGTGTGTTTCCAGCCATGTGTCCAGGGCCCCAGGGGTTGAGGAGAGTCCCCAAGCCCCCACAGGCCTCTCTTTTCTGTATGAGGCTTTGCTCTGCAGCCTTGAGTTAATTTCACCCCTGCTGCTTTGTCTTGGGGGAGGGAGTGCTGGTTTAGGCTGTTGTGAAGAGATGACTGTTCTGCTGCCACACACAATAGTCATGTCATTTTATCAGGAGTGCTACCCCAGGGCTGAGAACTGCTGCAGCAGAGATAAACCGGTCCCTCTCACCCGTCTATTGTGTACACAGTGAAGGTCATAGGTTCAAGTCTTGTCTGAGAGCTTTGGATATGCTCCATCTCCCAGGCTCCTCAGTGCCATTTTCTTCCTTTTCCAGACTGGGGCTTGCCATTGGAGGAGGCCAGACAGAAAGGCTCTTCTTTTTGAGTGAGGAACAATGCAGAGCTCATTGGCACACATTTTTCAGAAGAATAGGGATGCCAGCCATGTTGTGCCTGCCTCTTTGGCTAGCCTGTACTAAGTTGTGGAAGAATAATGTCTGGGAGACTCAACCATGACATTTGTGTCAGACGCTTAAGAGAGAAGACTCCAAGGGGAGGTTTCTACTCTTACTTGAGCCATCATATTTAATTCTTTTTATATAGATGGGACCCTCATGCAATGATTTTTGTTTGTTTGTATAGTAATATACCACTAAAAACCGGTACAGGGTTAAGATAGGGAGTCAAGGACCAAGTACCTTTTTAATGGTGACTTCCTGGTCAATAATTGCACAATAAAAAAGCCACAGAATTTGCCTATCTGGGCAAGGGCTGTGGGAACAAAACTTTCCTTTTAATATTTATTTTAACTCTAATGGAAGGACTTGTTTATTGTGCAGAAAGTCCATATCTGCCTCTGTATTAGGGAAAATTTTGCCAAAGAGATGAACATTTTAAAAAATCATTTAGGTCTTAGGGATTATTAATGAGAGAAGGGTGAGAACAAACTGGAAGGAATCCTATTGTATGTATCTGATAGAAGTGCCCAAATAATATTTATGTCCTATTGTGTAAAAAATTATTTGGGGCTAGAAAAGAGGTTTCCATTTAGGACTTTAAAGAAAACTTTAAAGAGAGATTAGAAATAAAACTTAATGTGAGAGAAGTATTGTACTGTGTTGTGTACTGTACAATACACTACACAATAGCCAACCATTTCCCATAGGGTATTGTTGAATGGGAACTTTAGCCTTTGGTTTGGGTAAAGGTCTTTCTGAGGCAGTGAGTCTGACTATGGTACCTCTCTTATCCCTTATTTCAGTGACTTTTTAAAAATGATGGCCTGCCAGTTAGGTGTTGGGCTTTTGATGAGAAGGAACAGGTTATTCTGACCTTTGTATTTTTTGGTAACAGAACTGTCTTAAGGCCTTACTGGGGGTGTTGTCTGGCTTTAGACTATTTCTAACTCGAGTGAAGCCTCAGCTAAACTGAATCTAAAGCTTTTTGCTCTTGGGCTGTTGGCATTTATTTCTGCATGCTGTCAGGTGACGGTGAAGGCAGAAGCCTCAGATTAAATTTGCCCTGATTAGATTTAGTGGCTTCAGAATTGGGCCCTTGCCACAAGGAATCTTATCTGAGTCTTCTGATTGTGACTATCTTTCAGAGTGTTTTGGATTTTTCCTCCAGCTTCTTGGTAAAAAAATATTTTCTTGTGAGAGGTCTAGATAGCTGGACAGATTAGTGCTTATTTTGTGAGGATATGGAAGCATAATTTTGGCTCCTGGTAGCAATTATGTTGCAATTAGCATATAGCAACTAAATGACTGGAACAGGATAATTTGTTGAGGGGTTTACTGATTGCTCTGTCAAGTGGAAGTGCCACTCCTTATTTATTTGACTCAGAACACTGTTGCCTGAGCTTAGCTACAGATACTAAGTACAGCAATGATATGTGTTCTCCCTAAGTTCCCACTCTGTTTCCTTTTTCTAATTAGTTCTCTGCCAGGCACCTTAGTACTTCTACTGCCAGTAGAAAAGGTAGCTGAGCAATTGTTAAATCCCTTGTGGAAAACTGGCCATGGATGGGAATACTGCCAGGTAGATGGGGCCACTCTTAGATAAGGCAGCTTTATGTCGTGTGGCAAGTTTTCTTTTCAGTGGCTTGATTCTCACTTCTACTTGATTTTTAAAAATCAGTTTTCTTTAAAAACAAAGAACAAAAAGCCTTACAAAATACAAAATCACGTAGTGTACTAAATATGCCTTCATGATATCTCTCTGATAAAAGTTGGCTGTGACAGACAAAATGAAGATAGGTGATGCTGATAGGCAGGTTCTGGGGCCACTAAGTGTCAGTGACGGACTCTTTTCACTAGGGAACAGGTAATTCAGCAAAGCACCTGCCTAGCTGGGCATGTGGAATTGGCAGCAGCTGTGCAGCTGAAGAGGGATTATTGAGCAGGTGGTTGAAGAATCACATGCCACAGTGACAAGAAAATACTTGGTCTTCCGTGGTTTAGGTTCAGTTCATATGTGTGAAATTGTACTTTGTTTCATATTTCTTAATGCCTGTTTGTTGTTGATTTGTTAGTGAGATGATGATAGAATAGAGAAAAGAGATTATTCTGTGTCTGTTTCTTTTAGATTACTGAGTAGCATGCCCTAGACATGGTCCTACATGGCCCTATTGTATTTCTGGGAGATCTGGCTTTATGCCCTATGAATGGGAAGGAAATAGTGGTAATTCAGTGTTTCTAGTACTTGTTTATTAGAGGGAGATGGAAAGGAGAAAATTCTTTGCTTTCAATGTGATGAAAAAGATTAGCCCAGAGAGGATACCCAACAGGTTTTATGCAAAGGATGTAATTGACATTTTGTTAGGTCTACCTGACATGCCTTACTCAAGAAATCTGCTTGCATTTTTATGTTGTGAATATAATTTTCCATGTGAAGTTTGCATCTCCTCTGTTGGTTGTTTTACTCAATTTGTAGTTTCTCCTGGCACCTTGCTAACTCTTCCCCCGACATTGAAATTAATATCACTTGTTAGAACCAAATCATCACCACAGGGCCAAATGATGTTAAGGAAATAGCTGTATTATCAGTATTTATCTTAAAAACAAGTGTAACATTTCCTATAACTTGGAAAATGTTTTTCTATCTTGAGGTTTTCTGAAAATTCCCAGATTATTCTTATAGATTATCATCTTCTGTTAATATGATTTTATTTTTCTTTCACATGTACATGCCATTGTCATAGGGAGTGCCATAGAGGCTAAAAATTTATTTATTTATTTTAGAGACAGGATCTTGCTATGTTGCCCAGGCTGGAGTGCATGCAGTGGCATGATCATAGCTCCCTGTAACCTTGAACTCCTGGATTCAAGCAATCCTCCCACCTCAGCCTCTTGGATAGTTAGGACTACAGACACATACCACCACACCTGGCAAATTTTAAAATTTTTTGTAGAGACAGGGTCCTCACTGTGTTGCCCAGGCTGGTCTCGAACTCCTGGCCTCAAGCGATCTTCTTGCCTCATCCTCCCAAAGTGCTGGGATTACAGGTGTGAGCCGCTATGCCTGGCACTGAGGCTAAAATTTATAAGTAAGTAACTTGGTATTTATTTTCTGTCCTTTTTTATTGCCTTCCATTCATTTTCTGTATTAGGCCAATAGGCTGTGTACTCCTTCTATTGAAAAACACACACACACGTGATCTAATGGGATTCACAGGGTACTAATTAACAGTTAACTGAAGAGAAATAAGTCATATTAACTGTTTTAGAGTTCAGAAATCCCTTTCCCACCCAAGTGGACTGAAGGCTCTGACCTGTTTATCAGAGAGAGAGATTTGCGGGAAAGTAAGGTAAACTTTGACTCTGAGGTCAAGGCTCATGGACCAGTACATAGACAGGGACTTTACAAGGATCTGCTTAAACCTAGTTTGTAACCTAGCTTTAAGTGGGAGCCTAACAATGGCAGTTAATTGTTCAGTATTCACTTCTGGGAAAAAAATGTAATCTTCTTGATTTTCCTGTATGAAGCTATCATAGTTTTGTTTGTTTTATTAAAACTTCACAAACCACATATCCTTTCCTAGCATTCTTAGTAGTTTGCTTCCTCTTGATTCTCCCCCTCCCCCATCTCTCATCCCAGTTCTCTGCTCTGAAGACTTCTCTAGCAGCTTGGAAACACTCTAATTACTGTAGCTATTATAGTCACAACCCAGATCCTCCATCTCTTTCCCTCTCACCCCTTTCTATCTTCCTTCCCTCCTCCCCTTGCTCTAGCAGCAGGAGTTGAACTGCAGTCTCATGAGCACAGTCAGATCTATGAATGAGCTTTATATCTTGTCAAGGCAGAACTCCAGATCCAACAGGGCTAATTTTTCATGGTTCTCTTGCTGTTTGTTCTTGGATCAGAGTCCCAGAAATAAGAGATGGCAAATACCTATTAGGTCATATCTAGTCCATCACTCAGGGGCAAACCTAGGGCTTTTCTCTTGTCTCTGTGAGAATCTTTTCCTCCCTTTCTTTTGCAGGTGAGAGCTGTTTGATGCCAGGCAAGCTCTATAACTCCCTTCTTTTTATTGTGCTCTCTGGTCATTAGTGTCTGGCCAGCTTCTCTCAGATTTTTATTCTTATTCCATTTTCAGGATTACTTGCTCCCAGTAATGTCTTCACCCCTTCAACTTCAGACCTTTCTTGATTGTTGGCATCACATTCATGGGTTCTTTTTGTACCATCAGTGATCTATGCCAGAAGCATCACTTTCCTAACCTTTGCCACAAAAGTCACTGTGGCCTCCTCTTGAGGAGGTACATTTGTTGGAAGAATAGGACACACATTCTAGCAGGTGGTAATTAATACCTCAGAAAATGTGTGCCAGGATTCACCCTTAAGAACCCCCTATGCTCTGTGAACAAACGTTGCTTGTTTTAACAAGTGTTGATTTGGGGGTACTTCCTGTTCTAATACTTTGTTCTCTCTTTGTGGATGCAATTTTATTTTTGTGTGGCTTAATTATAATTAAGATATTTTCAGATCTAAGAGTTTTCTTTTTTTAAACTAGTATGGCTTTGCAAAGCATAGAGGAAAAAAAACCCCCATAGAGTTAGGAGTCATAAAACTCCGGTTCTGATCATTCCTATGCCTCTAACTAGTTGTGTGATCTTGTGCAAGTCATGCCTCTGTTTTCACTTCCCTCATCTGTAAAATGAGCACATTACACAAGATAATCTCTAAGGTTTCATTTATCTGTAGAATTTCCTATTACCAAGGTTGTGATGGAAAAATGGGACAAAAATGTTTGACATAAATGAGCAGTTTTTTATTGCTGGGTCAAAAATACAGTCAGTATTCAGGAGGGCTAATGAGTGCAGTCTTAGTTCCCTGGAGCTTGACTCTCACTCCTTTTTGATTTGTTTGGAAACCTGTACTTTTTATTAGGCCATCTTTTTTTTGGAGGGTTTTGTAGCCTCATTCTCTAGGCTCACTAAGTTGCCGCATTTATGTTTCTGCTGTGTTTAAGACATAGGAGTGGAAGTCAGAAAGCTGTAGAAAAGGAACTTTACTTAGCTTGTGATATGGAAATTGTGTCTGGAAGGATTTGCTAGGTATCAATCAGAAGTAACTTTGTGGATCTAATAGTCGCTTATATGTGAAATCTTGGAGCTAAATTGGACTGATTGTGGAGGTTGGTGAGGCATTTTTCCATTTTTGGCCAACCAGTGGAAACCCTGCTTTGAATTAATTTTTTGGGACTGAATATGAGTTGCCAACTATGTTTTGTTTGAAAAATAAAATTATTTTATTTTTAATGCTGAAAATGCAAATTGACATTTGCTGAAGTATGATTAACAAGGGAGGGGTCCTCTGAAATAACCCCCTAAAAAGGACTGAGAAATTAAAAGCTGGGGGTGACTGAAAGAACTTTGAAATTGAGAATAGTGTTAGAAAATCTTTGCTTTCAGCAATGCATAACCAAGTTGTTAATTCCCCAAGTTAGGATTTTTATCAGCATTTCCCAGTTAATTCTTTGATGTGGGACTTTCAGTAGCGGCTATTTATTGGTTAAGAGGATGACGGTCCTTAGTCTTTTGTTAATGTAGCAAAAATCACGTTTAATTTACCTTTGAATATTGGAAGTAGCATTCACTCTTTTTAAATTTGTACTTAAAACACCTATTGATCTAGAATAGAAAAATTTGGTGGGTGGAACTATTGTTTGTTTTGGACTCAAAAAAGTCCTGTGAGTGCTTTACTTTATTCCCAGCCATCTGTAGCACATTACTAATTTTCACGTAATCTAAAGGTTACATTGTGAAGTGTTCTACTTGAATGTGAGATTTTAGAAGGACTTATATTATAAATATAAGTAGTTTTTGTAGATAAGTTTAAGTGCCACGAAACCTTTGGAAATCAGACCACAGCATGAAATCAAGATCCTGGCAGTGAGGCCACATTGCATGCTGGCACCTATCATTTCTTAGACTGTAGTTCATTATTTGTAGAGGAAGACAGCAGTGTCTGCTCTATCTTGTGTACAAAGTAAGCCAGTGGTCTTTTGGTATGTTATCAGCAACTTTCTCAGCACCATTCCTAGGTAGAGGACTTTGAGCCTGGTTGGGATGAAACTTCCATTTATATGAGCAAAATTGGAAGTTCAAGATATACCTTGTAAACTTCAGTTATAAATTCTGAAGTTTGGTGTGAAACTGAACATTTATCTTTGTTCTGGAACTGATGGCTTCTAGAGCAGAGTCCTAAAGAATTGTATCAGAGGGGCCGGGCGCGGTGGCTCATGCCTGTAATCCTAGCACTCTGGGAGGCCGAGGCGGGGTGGATTGCTCGAGGTCAGGAGTTCGAGACCCGCCTGAGCAAGAGCGAGACCCCGTCTCTACTAAAAAAATAGAAAGAAATTATCTGGCCAACTAAAAATATATGTAGAAAAAATTAGCCGGGCATGGTGGCACATGCCTGCAGTCCCAGCTACTTGGGAGGCTGAGGCAGAAGGATTGCTTGAGCCCAGGAGTTTGAGGTTGCTGTGAGCTAGGCTGACACCATGGCACTCACTCTAGCCCAGGCAACAGAGCGAGACTCTGTCTCAAAAAAAAAAAAAAAAAGAATGGTTATCAGAAATAGAACTATAAGAAGTGAAATGGAATTTTGAAGCTTATGGGTATATGAATCTGAAAGGTATATAAGGAAGGGGGAAATTTTTTATTTGGTGTCTGCTTTTAAATGTCCTTCTAGTCCGTAATTTCTGAAAGCTGCCTGTGCTTTTCTCCCCTAAGCATTGCTGTTTTTCCAGTTGCTGTGGCTCAAAACTTCGGACTTATATTTCGTTCCTTTATTTTTCCCCTCATCACCTCATCGAATCATTCACTAAATTAAATATCTAGTCATTCACTAAATTGGATATCTTGCCATTTAGTCTCACTTTTTCATCTGACCTGGTTCAGGTCTTCATCTTCTATATATCATTGCAATAACCTCATGGTTAATCCCTCTTTCTATATTCCATACTAAATACTGCTGCTATATTATTATAATTTTTATGTATTCATTTAGGTAATATTCATTGAATACTTATGTGCCAAGGCCAGACATGATCCCTGTCCTGTCGGGACTTGTAGTCTAGTGGGGAGTCAATCAACTAATGAATGTATGATTATAAACTGAAATACTCTGAAAGAAAAATATTTGGTTCTAGAAGAGTGTGTAACAAAGAAATCCAGCATAGACTTTTAAAATTACAATTCTGATCATTTTAATTCTTGTTGAAAAAACTTTAGTGGTTCCCATTGCCTATATAGGCTAGCATTCAAGATTCTTTATGACTTGACCAAACCTGGCCTTCCTCAGCCTTGTTTCATATCTCTCATATCTATCCATACCTTATCCATCTTTTTTTTTTCCCTGGAAACAGGGTCTTGCTATGTTGCCTAGGTTAGCCTTGGATTCCTGGGCTCAAGTGATCCTGCTACCTCAACCTCCCAAGACTGTAGGTGGGCCCCACTGCACCTGGCTTATCCATATCTCTTTATACCCATTTCTCCAACTTAACTCAGCCTCCTTTTTTTTTTTTTTTTTTTTTTTTTTTTGAGACAGAGTCTTGCTCTGTTGCCTAGGCTAGAGTGCTGTGGCGTTAGCCTGGCTCACAGAAACCTAAAATTCCTGGGCTTGACCATTCATCCTGCCTCAGCCTCCCGATAAGCTGGGACTAAGGCACATGCCACCACACCTGGCTAATTTTTTCTATTTTTAGTTGCCCAGATAAGTTTTTCTATTTTTAGTAGAGACAGGGTCTCACTCTTGCTCAGGCTGGTCTCGAGCTCCTGACCTCAAGCGATCCTCCCGCCTTGGCCTCCCAGAGTGCTAGGATTACAGATGTGAGCCCCAGGACCTGGCCTTAACTCCCAAATTCACCCTTTCCTTCAGCCTAGCAAAAAAATTTCATTTCCTTACCGAAGCCTTTCTGACCCAATTTCTAACCACTCACCTATCTCTAGAATTGATTTCATCTTCCTCTGTATCCTCTGTTTAACTTTTTGCTTAGGATGTCTATTATAGCACTTTATCACATATTGTCTTTCATTATAATTATTTGTGAATATATTTTCTTCCTCGTTTTAAGATCTATAAGAGACCTGTGTTTTCTCTGTTCCCCAAAACTCTTAGCCCAGTGCTTTGAATTTAACTTTATGCTTAATTAATGCTTGCTGAATTGAATTAGAATTTGATTCTTGAAAAAAGGAACTTGTGATTTTTTTTCCCAGACCTCCTCTCATGCTATGTTAACTTACATTCAACATATTTTATTCCAAATTGAGTAAACTAGGAACAAGGCAGACTATGAAACCCTTGAGAAATCCTTCAGATTCAAGGACAAGGATTTGTCCTCTTTACTGCTTGTAGCAGTACTGTGGTTCCATACATCTTAGCTGATGGAAAACTTGGAGGAGGGGGATGGGAGTGGTGCATGGCAGGTGGAGACCCAGGTAGGTTAGTCACAGGAACCACACTGGTTCTGTTAGAGGAATATAGGCATTGTTGGGCCCTCTGGAGGTGGTTGACCTCTGGGTGGTCTCTTTAGTTCCTTATTTACTTCTTTTATTCTATAAGTATTTATTGGATGTCCCACTGTATGCAAGGCCCTATTCTAGCTGCTTAAGATCTATCAGTGAACAAAATAATCAAAAAGTCCCAACCTCATGGATTTTATCTTTTAGTAGAAGAAGATAGAAATAAAGATAATAAGTAATTATATTAGGAGGATGATAATGATATGGGGGAAAATAGAATAGGGTAAGGGGGATTGGAAGTGTGGAGGACAGTTAGGTGGGAGAGGTAGGAGGGCTACAGCTTTAAATAAGATGATCAAAGTTGGCATCTTTGAGAAATGTGATGCTAATGTGTTCCAGGGTTGTTAGGCACTTCCCTGAGGTTGGTGGGTGCTCTTCTGCCCAGCAAAGAGAAAGAAACAGTGTCTGCAGTTGTTCAGAGTCCAGCTGACATTGAGAGGAAATAGCTAGGCGTTATGTTCTTTTCTCCTGGCTGCTTCTCTGTTGGCATTCCTGGAAGTTAATCAGGGTGAAAATTGCAGTCAGTCATATCTGGAAGACACCAGAGGTAGAACTGGAGGCCTTATAACCAGTTTCCTGAGGGGTGGGATTTACCCTTCTGCTGACTGGGCCTTGGCTGCCTGTAATGGGTGAATTAGGCCTCTGAGTTTTCTCCTTCCTCAAAGGGAAAGCCCAGTATCATGACCTTCCCTCTTTCTAGCAAGGCTCCAGCAACTTTATTTGGGGTAGCTCTTTAAAAATAAGAATTCAAGAGTGTGCACTACATTCCCAGCTTCAAAGGTGAATTTTCAGGTTTGTGGTGCTTTGACTTTCTCTCAAGACATTAGCTGTATTTTAGAAGTCTCAGTACCTAATTCAGCAGCCTGAAGATGAAGATGTCTGTGTCCAGATACTCTCTTATTTGAATTGTGCATTGTAAGTTTTCGTGCAGTTTCCTTTCTAACCTTTTTTTAACCCTTCTTCTTCTTTACTTTTCCTGTTACCTCTTCCCTTTTTTCCAGATTTGAAGTTGATAGGAAATAGAAGTTCCTTAGGCCAAACTGCTGTTTCAGTAATTGGTTGGGTGCCAGAATTCATACCTAATATACAAGAGATGGAATGTCTTATTTCTGTTCTTGTGTCATGTGGGGTGCAGCTTATGGACATCAAGTTCTCAGCTTATTATTCTGTGTGCTATTTGAGGTAGCTGAGGGTATATTGGGACCTGTTACTCTGTTTTTAGTTATACCACTAACTTGTGCAGTTGCAGTACACAGGAAGACCCATTTGCTATTTTGTAAAAATGTGGTCTTTTTGATGTAATAGTAGAATAAAAGTTCTTTTTTTTTTTTTTTTTGAGACAAGGTCTCAATGCTGTTGCCTCGGCTAGAGTGTAGTGGTGTCCTCATAGCTCACTGAAGCCTTAGTCTCCTGGGCTCAAGTGATCCTCCTGCCTCAGCCTCTGCAGTAGCTGGGACCATACAGGCTTGTGCCACCATGACCAGTTAATTCTTTTTCTTTTTTTTGGTAGAGACAAGGTGTCACTATGTTGCTCAGGCTGCTGTACTGGACCTAAAGGTTCTTCTTCTTCTTTTGGGAGGTGGGGTCTTGCTATGCTACCCAGGGTGGAATGCACTGGCTATTTACAGGCATGACCATAGTACACTATAGCCTTGAGTGACTAGGCTCAAGTGATCCTCCTGCCTCAGCCCTCCCCTCCCTCCAGTAGCTGGGACTGCAGGCACATACCACCATGCCCAGCAGAATAAAGATTCTTAATGAATTCAGATCCATGCTAAGAAAAATCTGTTACTTTTATTTTTTTATTTATTTTATTTTATTTTTTTAAATTAGAAGACGAGGTCTTGCTCTTGATTAGGCTGGTCTAGAACTCCTAAGCTCAAGGAATCCTCCCATCTCGGCCTCCCAGAGTGCTAGGATTATAGGCGTGAACCACTGCTCCTGGCCCTTACTTTTAGGAAGATAGGGTTATAGTGTTGGGTGGTCTTCTAGGCAGATTTCATGTTGCCTATCTCTGGAAGGATTTGCTAAATATCAAACTTGAAGTCATACATTCTCACTACGTATGCTTACGTGGTACAATAACATATTACTAATATAGTGAACTTTAAAGCCAGCAGCTGTTGATTCAAATGGATGTTGTTTTGTTTTCTTTACTGGTTGAAAAGATATTAGTTTAATTAACCAAGTTGTATTGCTTTTTTTAGTAAAAGAAGTTTAACGTAGCTTAGTTTGCTACTATTTTGTTTGTAATAATGTTTCTGTGTTTTGTATTAGTAGGACCTTCCAATCCTAGAAATCTAGGCAATGTGGAGTTCAGATGAGTACCATAACACTGCCTGACAGAGTGGGAAGTGCAGGGCTATGTCTGGCAATATTCTTTGTCTTATGGAGCTTTTCTAGAAAAAAGAAATTCAGTATTAACAAGGTCATATTTGGGTAGGTAACATAATGGTGAAATGACATTTTCTTCCAACAACAAATCTATATGTTATACTTGACTCTGTGATCTTAAGCATTGGATTTATTTAAAAGTATTACTGGCATAAACATTATTAGTGTCATTTCTGCCATCCTTATGTAATTTTTTTTCTTTTTCCTCCTTTCTTGAAAGGCAAAATAATATTACAATGCTTTAATTCACAGATACTTGATGGAAGGAGACTGTTAAGATATAGTGCTGTTAGGCTTTACTTCATAGGAATGATAAAGGTAGCAAGGGACTACATTTTTTATAAGGGATAACACACCTTAGTAATATTAAATTTTTTCCTATAACAAAGGAAGGGGTATGGAATCTTGGACGGTTGAAATCCTTAAATAAAAATGTTAGGTCGAGTGTGGTGGTGTGTGCCTATAGTCCCAGCTATTTGGGAGGCTGAGGTAGGAAGGTCACTGGAGCCCAGGAGTTTGAAGCTGCAGTGAGCTATAATGATGCCACTGTACTCTAGCCTGGGCAACAGAATGAGATCCTATCTCAAAAAAGTAGATCAATGAAAATAAAAATGTCACAGTCTTAATCAAAATAATATGAGTGAGCTGGAAACGTTTAGAGGAGACTGAGAAGTTGCAAAATTAGGCCAGGTGGTAATGAGGGGTTTCTTTGTACATAAATTGATTAAATACTTCAGTGAAAGCAAATGTGAAGATGTAGTTTTTTGTTTTTGTTTTTTAGGGACAGGGTCTTGCTCTGTTGCCAAGCCAGAATGTAGGGGCCTGATCATAGCTTATTGCAGCTTCGAACTCCTGGACCCAAGTGATGCTCCTCCCTCAGCCTCCCGAGTAGCTGGGACCACCACACCTGGCTAATTTTTTAAAACATTTTTGTGGAGATGGGGTCTTGCTCTGTTGCCCAGGCTAGTCTCGAACTCTTGGCCTCAGGTGATCCTCCTGCTTTGGCCTCCCAAAGTGCTGAGATTATAGGCTTGAGCCACTAGGTCTGTCCAAAAATGTAGTTTTGACTAAGATAAACTACTCCCTACAATTCAGTTTTAGAGCCTACAAAGCAGAGAAATAAGTTTAATTTTACCTTGAGCAACAAACAAGAATTGATACAGTTTTCTGTAGGTCAAGCATTATTTAATAATAATCATACCATGATTAAGTTCAGCATTCTTCAGAGACAGGAAGAACAAAAACTATCATATAGGGATTCAGTTTTAGGAAATTGACCTCTATACATTAGGGAGAGCAAAAAGAATAATTTTAAAAAGTAAATAACCTACTGGAAGTTTAAAGACTTAAAAATCATCATATTTGAAGTCCATGTTAAAGCAAGGGATCAAAAGGACAGTAAAAAACAGGTGGTAATTTGGCGCAGTTTTAGAGGCTATGGCGAAGAGAAAGGCATCTTTAAAAGTATTGAAACATTTTCAATCAAGGCCAAGGAAGCCCACAAAGTGATCGGGCACAACCTGGAAATTAGGAGAAAGAAAAAAGATGCATTTGATAAGCCTCTGCACAACTAATGGTAAGAGTTTATGTTTGTTTTTGTTTTTTAAGAAGACATGTTAAAATGGAGAGGCAGCTAGAGAACTGGTAAGACCATGATTGTGGTATGAAACCATTCAAGGATGAAAACATTAGAGAATTTCTACTTTTTTTTTTTTTTATCAAGCCAGATTAAAGCTTCTAGTACAAATGATGATAGATGCTTAACTATTATTTTTTTAATTTTCTGATTAGAACATGAATAAATCCTTTAGAAAATACAGAAAAATATAAAGGAGTCTCGGGAATTATCCCAGAAATATTAACATTTATTATTTCCAACATATTTTTTTTCCTAGCTGCCTAGGCTTTTCTTGATTAAATCAAATAACTTCGTGAGATTAGATTTATCTACCCAAGAATTTAGGAAGAATTCAGGGATAAACTGGAATGCTTAGTGAAAGTATATCACTTCAAATTTTAAGTGGTACGGACAGTATACTAAAGGACTGGTGTAGATTTCAAATGTGATTCTGTCCATAATAAGGGTTCAGGATGGAGGGGCTAAAAACTATACCATATTTGAAAGTTGATAAAATGTAGATTAAAGATTGAGATGACTTGGTATCATTTATATAACTTACTGGAGTCAAAGCAGTGGGTTAGTTTACATAAGAAATCATGTATGACAAATCATTAATGATTGTATGTAGATGGAGCTATTACCAGTGTACATGGTTTAGTTTGAAAGGACTTTTATTAAGGTCAGACCAAAGGTTATTTAAAAACTTTAATCATGGAGTAGCAGAGAATTCTTTTCTTGTGAATTAGCAAACTGACTCTTTTTTTAAGACAGGGTCTTGCTCTGTTGCTTGGGTTAGAGCGTGGTGTCATCGTTATAGCTCACTGCAACCTCAAGCTCCTGGGGTCAGGTGATCCTCCTGCCTCAGCCTCCCAAATAGCTGGCACTACATGCACATGCCACCATGCCCAGCTAAATATTTTTTTTTTTGTAGAGACGGCGTTACACTATTGCCCAGGCTGGTCCCAAACTCAAATGATCCTTCTGCCTGAGCCTCCCTAAGTGCTGGGATTACAGGCATGAGCCATTGAGCCTGGCCTGACACTGACAGTAAACATTTCCATAGGGCTGTAGTCCCTCTGTCCCTTCTCTTCAGTTTTTTTTTTTTCCTTAAAGATGGGGTCTCATTATATTACTCAGGCTGGCCTCAAACTCCTGGGCTCAAGAGATCCTCCTGCTTCAGCCTTCTGAGGAGCTAGGATTACAGGCATATACCACTGCACCTGGCCCTTTGTCTTTAGTTCTAAATGTCAACAGTCTCTGAAAACTGAAAGTTTTTGTAAGATAGGCACAAATCTGACTTCAACTAAGAAGGTATTTGTAGTCTTTTTTGTTCTATTTCAAGTAAATATTCATTTTGTTGTAGGAATATTAATGAGTTTGATTTTAAGGTGCTGTTCCAGTTTCTACTGAGAGCATTACACTACACTTATTTATGGTATTATTATCTCAGCTTTTCTTCAAAAAAAAAGATAGGGTCTTGCTGTGTTGCCCAGGCTGGCCTCAAACTCCTGGTCTCCAGTGATCCTCCCATCTCAGCCTCCTGAGTAACTGGGACTAAAGGGGCACATCACTATACCTGGCTATCTCAGCTTTTTACAGATGAACTAACAGGCTCAAATAGAAGCAGTGACTTGCCCAAGGTTGTTACACATCTAGGGAGGATAAAGAGTAGAACTGAGTTTTTCTACCTCTTCACTTGTTTTTTGTTGTTTTTTTCCCATTGCACTGTGCTGCTTCCTCATGACATTATCTCCAAAGTCCATCTTGATAATAAGTTGTTCTACGTGGAAAAATTTAAGCAGTGACATTCATCTTATTTGACATTTTAATAAATGTTTTGCAAAAGTGAAAAATTCAGGTTTTTGAATGACATTAAGTTCTTCCAAGTAGTTAGGTTCCCAACTTGTTGAGAATATGCTTCAGGAGCATCTTGACTAAGTGAGTAAGACGAAAAGTAGATGAGGACCAGTGTGGTGGCTCACACCTGTAATCCCAGCACTTTGGGAGGTCAAGGTGGGAGAATCAGTTGAGACCAGGTGTCTGAGACCAGCTCTGAGCAAGAGCAAGACCCCATCTCTATTAAAAAAATAGAAAAATTAGCTGGGTATGGTGGCACGCACCCGTAGTCCCAGCTACTCAGGAGGCCGAGGCAGGAGGATCACTTTCAGCCCAGGAGTTCCAGGTTGCAGTGAACTATGATGAGGCCCCTGCACTCCAGCCTGGATGACAGAGCAAGACCCTGTCTCCAGAAAAAAAGAAAAGAAAAAAGAGAGGAGCTTCAGTATGTACAGAAATTGCACTTAAAAAGAGAAAGTCTATACTACTTTCTTAGAATGAGTAACTTCTAGCTAACAACTGCACCAGTCCCAGTTTCTAAAGGAAACTAGAAAGCTTGGTAAGCTATTCCTAGAAAAATTAGCTCAGTGTACTGCCAAGAAAATGCTGGGTATGATTGGGAAGAGAATCAGAACTAAATAAAAAAAGATAAAAATAAACTTTCACCAATGTAAAACCAAGGTTTGTCTATATTTATGATACCTTATAGTCTCTTGACCCCGCGCCCCCAAGAAATACATATCAGAGCTGGTGACTAAAGGAGATGAAAGCTTTGATGAAGATATGTCAAAAAAAAAAAAAAAACCCACTTTAGCTTTTGAAGACAAAGGGAATATTATCACACCCTGTCAAGTGATGAAAAGAGCATGTAGAGTTGATCATCAGTTCTTAGGATCCTGTATTAGATAAAGAACATCCTTTTCAAGTTAGAAGTGAGGTTGCGTTGAGATATGATAGCACCATTGCACTCCAGCCTAGGTGACAGAGTGAGACCCTATCTCTAAAAAATAAATAAATAAATACGTACATGCATAATTCAGGAGAATTGTTTATATTATTTACCTAGTTTCCTGCAGTGGTAACATCTTGCTAAAGTATAGTACAATATTATAATATTGACATTGATATAATCCATCTATCTTGTTTAGATTTCCCCAGTTTTACTAGTACTCATTTATGTGTGTATGTGTATATTTAGTTCTGTGCACTTTTATCACATGTGTAGGTTCATAGCATGTCCACTAACATAGTCAAGATACAGAACAGTTCCATCACCGCAAAGGTCCCTTGTATCCTTTTTTAGTCACACCCACATCCCTTCTGCTGTCCTTTTTTCCCATCTCCCACAAGAAGATTTTTGTTAAATTATTGGATTGATACATTTTATGGTAGCCTACTAAGGGTGTCCAGGAATATTTTGGGAAGTATTCTTAGCTTTTTATAAAATTATTTAAAATTTGTTTTATTTATCAAAGCAATACATAATTTTTGCTTTCCCATGAGCTTTGTATTAAAAGTCAAATAGTGCTGCAGCTTTTAATGAAAAACATTAATTTCCTACTTACCCCTTCCCACCAAGTCTCACTCCCCATTGGCAACTGCTTTCAAGTTTTCTTATATTTACTCCCATATTTCTACATAATCAATAATATACTCTTATTGCCCTCCCCTTCTTACTGAATCCTCATAATATAATTATGTCACAATTTCTGAGTAGATCAATATTTATTATTTATTGTGTTAAGCAAAATATTTATTATTGAGCTATTTAGTATATTACTATTATGTTTTTTGTGTAAATTTTTTCCCCAGGATTTAATATCATTAATTCCCCTCGTCTTTTTGGTTTGTTTTTTATCCCTATCCCTATCACTAAATAATCCTTTCAAACTTTCTAACGGATTTGTAAATCTCACAATATAGTCAAACATCAAGTAATCTATAAGTTAGTTTCTTTCTTTCTCCCTCTCTCCATCCCTTCCTCATCCTCTTCCTGTCATCCATCTAAATATCCGAAGCTGTGAAGATTGATGACATGATTCCCTTTATATAAAATGCTACTTTAGGACCAGGACTATGATATAGTAAGGCAGTTCTATTGTTCATAAGTATTTACTCTCTTATTTTTTTTTAAAGACTAATGTGCATATGGTAAAGTACAGTAAGTACGCAAATCTTAAGTGTACAACTCAGTTTTTACGTATGTATACAGCCATATAGCCACGATATAATTCAAGATATAGAATATTTCCAACACCCTGCAAGATTCCCTTGTGTTTCTTCCTGGTCCATATCCCTCTCCTCAGACATGATCACTTTTCATGACCACTTTTGATACCTTAGATTCACAGGTGTTTAAAGTATGACAAATAGGTGGTTTAAGTCTAATAGAACTTTTACATTTATTATACATTTAAGTATATACATGGGGGCTCCTAGGAGTTGGTTATATTTAGAATACCTAGCTTGTGCACTGGCCCTGTTTTGGGAAGCAACTTCATGGATGAGACTGAAAGCTAAGAGGATACTCAGGAGCGGTTGGGCTGCTTTGTTTTCTAACTTTCCTCTTATGACTCTTTTTTTTTTTTTTTAATTTACTTTTAAGTAGAGATGGGGTCTCACATGTTGCCCAAACTGATCTATAGCTGGTGACAAATCAAGATGAATTAAGAAGAGAGGAGTGTTAGGATTTTGCTTGTTGGAGAAACCAGTGTTATTTCATTCACTCATTTATTGACCAAAATATTTATTGAAGACAGACTGTGAACCAAACACTGATTCTTCAATAGTGAGCAAAAGAGACATAGCCCCTGCCTTCTGGGTGCTTGTAGTCTAGTGGAGGAAACAAATGTTAATCAAAAAATCACACACACATTGAGGGTGAGAGGGACTATACAGGACAGGCAGAGGGAATGTCTTTCAGGTGAAAGTCTTAAGGCAAAATGGTAGGAGATGTGGCCTTGAGACAAAACTGGAGAAGTAGACAAGGGTTAGATGTCTTTTAAGGATATGTTTATGGATTCCACCCTTTTTTATGGTTAGTCTAGCAGTGTAGGTATTATCCTTTTTTTCCCCAAGACAGAGTCTTACTCTGTCTCCCAGGCTAGAATGCAGTGGTGTCATCATAGCTCACTGCAGCCTCCAACTTCTGGCCTCAAGTGATCCTCCTGCCTCAGCCTCCCGAGTATCTGGGACTACAGGCATGTGCCACCATGCCTGGCTAATTTTTCTATTTTTTATGGAGAAGGGGCCTCACTCTTGCTCAGGCTGGTCTTGAACTCCTGGCCTCAAGCGATCTTCCCACCTCAGCCTCCCAAAATGCTGGGATTATAGGCATGACCCATGTGTCCAGCCAATACAATCTTTTGATAAGAGAAGTTTTCTTTGTGCCCTCAGATTTACTCAGTGGTTCTTATGTAAGAGATTTGGGAAGAGAGATGAAGTCTAAAATATAAAAGTGAAGGTGGCTGGTGGAGTAGCTCACCCTGTAATCCCAGCCTCCTCACTTCAGGCCAGGAGTTTGAGACCAGCCTGGGCAACATAGCAAGACCCCCATCTCTACAAAAAATAATTTTAAAAAATTAGCTGAGTGTCTTGGTGCACACCTATAGTCCTAGCTACTTGGGAGGCTGGAGTGGGAGAATCACTTGAACACACAGGAGTTTGAGATTACAGTGAGCTATGATCACACCATTGCATTCCAGCTTGGGCGATGGACTGAGGCCTTGTCTCAAAAAAAAAAAAAAAAAAAGTGAAGGTATTAATAATTCCCTGTACTTTCTGAAAAATGCTAAGTTTTTTTCCTTTCCCTCAAACTATGAGCTTAGCCATGTTTTAGATATGAGAAGATTGAAATAAAGAAAAGTTAATGCTTTGACACAACACATCTGTGTGCAGTGCAGGTTTCTTAGATCTCTTTATTGCTAATTATCTCCACTGTTCCCTTTTTTTTTTTTTTTTGGAGTCTCACTTGGTTGCCCTGGGTAGAGTGCAGTGGTGTCATAGCTCACTGCAACTTCAAACTCCAGGGCTCAAGCGATCCTCCTGCCTCAGCCTCCTGAGTAGCTGGGACTACAAATGCATGCCACCACACCTAGCTAATTTTTTCTGTTTTTAATAGAGATGGGGTCTAAGTCTTGCTCAGGCTGGTCTCGAACTCCTGAGTTCAAGGAATCCTCCTGCCTCGGCCTCCCAGAGTGCTAGGATTATAGATGTGAGCCACCACACTGTTTACTTTTTTCCTAAGCATTTGACATCACTTTCTCTTTAGCAAAGAAAATTTAGCTTTGGGGATAAGAACTAAATTATAAAAGGCTGTATAGCCCTCCAATTACAAGGGGGTGGAGGGGTGACAGAGCTTTTTTATTGTTTACTTTAGATAATCTTTGCCTTTGCTTTTTGGCCTACTTACACAAAGGCCTTGGGAAGGGTTTTCTGTGTGGATCAATTTCACCGAATGAATCGCTGTAGGATTGGGACTGAATTATTTACGTATTCAGTACTCTATTTAGCTTATTGTAGGATGTATGCTGGCACAGAACAGACCAACACTAAGGATCTAAACCTGAGCCCTGTTGAATTGCTGTATCCTCATGGAAGTGTCAGTTGCTTATGTGAAATGAAACAGGTCAAGTCTCATAATGTTTGAGAATAGCAGCCTGTGAGGACCATAAAACTATTCATGAGCTGCAGCATATAAAGACTCGGGGACTGAGAGATGCTACAGTTTACTCTTCTGTCCTTAGGTGACACATGGTCAGATGAGCCCTGTTGAATTGGATCTGTCTTCTCAAATTGGCACTGTTAGTCTGTTCCTTATCTAATCTCAATTGGAGGCATAGGCTGAGAGCTATGGTACTTGAGGAGATGACACAGTTTCTTTGTTACAGTAATTAATGTAATAAATTAAGGGAGAGGCCCAAAGGGAAGTGATTGTTTCTCGTTAGAGCCCTAGGTGGAAATTCAGTTGATTAGTGAGCTCCCATGAAGTGTGGCAGGTGGAGAGGGAGATGCCTGTTCTTATAGCTGGGTAAGCTGAGAGTCACTGAGGATGGTTTACATGTTGTACTAACCTCACCTGAGGCTGGCTAAGTATGAAGTGATTTCAGGGCAACATCTGGAATTCAGAGAAGATGGTATAATATGGTTCTCTTCTCAGCAACTTCGTTGTAGCCCACTGGTTTATTGACAGTTCCCTGGGGCATCAAACCCTGTGAACTTCAAACAATTTAGATTTGAAGGCCTGTCCTATCAATGGGGTCAGCAACTTAGTGGGTTGGAACAGTTGGCAAAATATATAGTCCAGATGTTAAAACCGTGAGCCTTGAGATTGATACCTTGGCCCAGAGAGATTTTTAAAGCAAGATGGAATCAGTCTGTCACTGTAGTGTAGGGCTTTATGAGCCACATCTGAAAGTAGGAGTAGCCTAAAAGGAAAACCCAGAGCACTGAGTTCATGAAGAAGGAAGATTACTATTTCCTTTCATAGAACTCAAATGAGTATCAGTACAACCTATAATTTAATTTATTAAAAAATTTTAAGTATGGTTTTCTTTATTTTTCTTAGTGTTTTAGATATCCCATAAAGATATAACTATAAACAGTCCTCTTTAAGTTCAGACACAAGAACCTTGTATTTGGGTTGGCCAGGCGCGGTGCTCACACCTGTAATCCTAGTGCTTTGGGAGGTAGAGGCAGGAGAATTGCCTGAGGCCAGGAGTTCGAGACCAGCAGGGGCAACATAGCACGACACCCCCCCCGCCCCCCCAAAAAAAACCTAAAAGCAAAGAATATTTGGGTCATCTTATATGTTTGAGTTGTCTTACATTTTTCTGATTTGTATCCTAATGGTATGCTTAAAACATGATGAATTCTCCCTCCATCTTAAAATGAGAAAACTAAAATTTAATGAAGCAACTTGGTTAGTCAATGGAAATTTGAATCCATAAATCACATCTCCTGATTCTAAGTTCAGTGTTCTTTTTACTACACAATTCTACCTGCCTAGAATTGAGTATGGCATGTCTTTTCTTTGGCATGCAGCTTTTGGAGGGAAATACCAGATAAATAGCCTGATATCCATGTTTTAGGTATGTGACCTGTGTGGTTCCAAGCAGATTATACACACTCATGTATAACTGTCACTTGCTCAGGCCAAACCACATAAGAAGATTGATCCAAAACCCATAAGAAAAGGGAAGGACAAATAAATTTACAGTAGAACAGCATTGGACAATTTACTGCTTAGACCGGATTGTGTGTGGGTAGTTACCAATTAAAGGAATCTCCTTTCTCTTTGAAGCGTTCTAGAATGGATACAGAGATCTCTCTGAGGGGAAAGAGAAATATAGTTTTTCATGTTATATTTGGACATAAGTAGGGTCCAGTTGCTGGTTTTGCCCTCTGAAACTTTTTTTCATTCTTAGCCTTCTTGAAGAGAGGCCCTGTTCATTCCTGAGGTAGAGTAGTGGTATGATCTATGACTGCCCTAAAAAAACAATGACCTCAACTGTGTGATTTACGAAGGTACAAATCTGGGCTGGGAGTCAGAGATATAGATTTGGGTTCCAGACAGGAAACTAGGATCTGAACTTCTGTTATGATGTGTTACTTTTAAGCATGAATGGTTTGGGTTGGGTACAAGCTGAGGAGAGTGATTGTCATGACCTATCTTTCCCTTAGCCATATCCATGCAGAGAGGAGTTTCTTGGTGATCAGGTATAGGAACCAAGCACAAAGTGAACCGCAGTCCTAAATAAGGAAGTAGAGTACAATGAGGCAGAAGGAAAAAAAGAGGAAAATATTCATAAAACCTCTTGCAAATTGTTAAATGCCTTGTGGTCTCTGTAAGATATTGGTTCTCCTGATTCTGCACTTTCTCTGCCATCGAAGTAAGAGGTCAGTGCTTTTCATTTCCAGCTAGCATATTAGTTACTCTACCTCCTGGGGTTAAACATCTCTGCAGTGACCTGTCAGAGAGTTGATTATAAGCTGTGTAAAAGCCAAGGAGCAGATGGAAAGTGGTTTGGCTGCTGCAGCCAGGCTGATTAAAGGATCCTTGGCAGTTTTACAGTGTATCTTTGGAAATGTACCACCAAAGTTACCATAAAGCCTGCTGGGTTTGGAAAGCTGGATTTCTGAAAAGTCACCTGCTTGAAAAGTAGTACTTATGAAAACTCTTACACTCTCAAAAATAGTAGTATAGATCACTGAAGATCAGTCCTCAAGATATGTTTTCTTTGCATCCTGATCATTCAGAAATTCTGGGTAGTTTTCAGAAAACTAGTAGAGAAAGCACTTTTTGATAGGTACATTGATAAAATTATATTTTGAGAAAGGCCCCAAGCAAGTCTAGACTAACCCTACAACACATAGGGGAAAATTTGTGTATTTGCTTGACAAGGTATTATGCTTTTCTGCTCAAATACTTTCAGTGATAAAGACATGATTTCATTAAACATTATGGTCATTGTTAGAAATCTCAGGTTATTAATTTTTTTCCTGAGTTGAACATCTGTCTTAGTGTAACTTCTACTTACTGATCCTATTTCTACCTGCAGCATCATAGAATAAATAACTTATCTCTTCCACGTTGCAACCATCGTATATTTGAAGCTAACCAATCTGTCTCCCTTCAGTGTTCTCCTTTTGAGACTAAAGAATCCCAGTTTTTGAGACTTTTTTTCCCAGACTTTTACTGTGCTTTCTAGGGCATCCTTTCATTTAATGACTATCTCACTTAAGATGTGGCATCTGGAGATTAGCACAGACCATCAAATGTTCTTTTCATCTCCTGCTACCTTTTTAGAAAAAGTACAATTAAAAGAAACGTAATGGCAATAGTACTTGCTTACTAGAAGAAAACCCAAAAAACAAAACAATTTTCCATGACATATGGAATTGGAACAAGAGGAATTTGAGTAAGTGTCAGCAAATTTATGCTACATGGAACTGATTTTAGTGCTTTAGGTAATTTTTAACCAAATGGATATGTGTGTGTTCTTACATAACTGAAAATACATTGTTTCTACACATGACAAACAACTTGGCTCAGTGTAAGATTCTTTTTTATTTTTTTGGAGACAGAGTCTCGCTCTGTTGCCCAGGCTAGAGTGCTGTGGCATCAGCCTTTTTCACAGCAACCTCAAACTCCTGGGCTTAAGCAATCCTTCTGCTTCACCCTCCCAAGTAGCTGGGCCTACAGGCATGTGCCACCATCCCCAGCTAATTTTTTCTACATATTTTTAGTTGTCCAGATAATTTCTTTCTATTTTTTAGTAGACATGGGGTCTTGCTCTTGATCAGGCGGGTCTTGAACTCCTGACCTTGAGCTATCCTCCCACCTTGGCCTCCCAGAGTGCTAGGATTACAGGTGTGAGCCACCTCGCCCGGCCTAAGATTCATGACTAACCTTTTCTCTTCAAAATTCTGTAGATTGTCCTTTCTTTTAACATTTAATATTACAGAGCAGTCTGAATTTGGCCCAATTTTTGTCCTTTGTAATTAAAAAATTTTTCTAGAATATGTGCGAATTTGACTTACTAAATTGATTTTACTGAAAATGTAACAAACCTTTTCAATCTGTGTGAAAGATCTTTGTTCAGCTCAAGACATTTATTATATCTTTGATAGGTTGCTTTTCTCCCATTTGTTCTAGTATCTTCTTCAGTTTTCCTTCAGTGGTGTTAAACACTTCCTCTTAGTTTCCGTCATTATTTTCTTTTCATTGTGTTTTCCTTTGCAACCTGGAAAAATATCTTAAGTTTTCTTATAATTCACTGATTTATTTTCCATAGTTTGAGTTCTGTGCTTTTCTGTTTTCTGTATGAATTTTAATTGATACTACATTTCTCATTTCCTTGCATCTTCCTTTTTTTTTTTTAATGTTATATCCTTTTGTCTTTTCAACTAAGTTATATCTTTTCATTTTAACCTGTTATCTTCTTAATGTTCTCTCTTCCTTACTGGCTTACTTTGTTTATCCTGCCTCATACAATGGGTCAGCTGGTACAGTAGAGTGAGAACTGTCAGAAGCTGTCAGTACTAACATTTTTATATGTGTTAATGCTTTCCTTACTTCTCCAGTGTCTGTCTTCCACTACTATCGTATTTTCTAGAGGAAGTGCTTTTGAATCTAAGGAAAGTTTTGTTTTCCAAGAATAAAACTACATGGGGGGCCAGGTGCGGTGGCTCATGTCTGTAATCCTAGCACTCTGGGAGGCCGAGGCAGGTGGATTATTTGAGCTCAGGAGTTAGAGACCAGCCTGAGCAAGAGCAAGACCCCGTCTTTACTAAAAATAGAAAGAAATTATATGGACAGCTAAAAATAATATATATAGAAAAATTAGCTGGGCATGGTGGCACATGCCTGTAGTCCCAGCTACCCGGGAGGCTGAGGCAGTTGGATTGCTTGAGCCCGGGAGTTTGAGGTTGCTGTGAGCTAGGCTGATGCCACAGCACTCTAGCCCGAGCAACAGAGTGAGACTGTCTCAAAAAAAAAAAAAAACAACAGCAACATGGGGTTGTTTTAATGGTTAAATTACAAAATGGGAGTAGTGGGTAAGCCTTAAATTAATGTGGATTACACTCTAAGCCTAGCCACAATGGCAAAGATTGCAGAGGTAATAAATTAAATTTTGAAAAGAACTGTGCTCTAATAATTCTCTATCATGGAGATTCAGTTGGTATTTCCTTTCCTAGAAATGCCCTCTGCCCTCACAATAGAAAAATTATTTTCAGTACCATGTTCCACTGTCTTATTTACTGTTTTATTTGTCTTAAATTAGGTGTTCCCAGCACCTAGTTTAGTGCCTGGCACATAGTAGGCAATAAATAAAAAAATTTCTAATGAATGAACAAAAGTCTACTACACTACAATTTCATGGAGACCAAGTCTTCTTGGTGTAGCATTGAGAATTACAAAGAGTTTACTAAAAATTTCTTTAGAATTCTAGATCTTTTCAGCAGTATCATTTCTCTGACTCTTCTGGGATTATATTTCCTTTACCTTGTGGGTGACATTTTTTTCATAGTTTCTATATCATATTCTCCCCCTCCCCTTTTTGTTCATCTTTTATGAAGTAAGATCTACCTAAACTTGATGTGTGCTAATAAACAGTGGTTGGTTACTGTTAACACTAAGCTCTCTACTTGGGTAAGGGATACATTTTCTTCTCAGACCTACAACTAAATGGCAGATTAATGTGCACACCTCTTAAATCCCAGTTGCTAGCAGGCATTCAACTGGTACAGCTTTGCTCTCCTAGTATGACATCTTTTCTTGCCCCTGCACTCTGGTTCCTTGACACTGTTGAGGGAGTAGGTGAAAAAGTACAATGTATCTTGTCTCTGTCCCATCTGTACCATTTACCTGTTAGAAATCCACTTTGCAAGATACATTGTGATACCACTGGCTTGCCCTTTCTACTCAGTTATCTTATAAAAGTTATTTTTTTCTTAATGGATAGAGAAAGATGGTAGACAGAGAAGTAAGCAAGAACAGAACTTTTTGGCTTTGTCATAAAGTAATATCTAGATGGTATATGTTGGCTGCCAAGTTTTCTAGATCTGTGATCCCCAACCCCCAGGCCACGGCCCAGTGTGGGTCATGAGCTCCACCGACCCATCCCAACCCATGTGTGGAAAAATTGTCTTCCATCAAACCAGTTCCTGGTGCCAAAAACAAAAAGGTTGGGGACTGCTGTTCTAGGTGGTATACATCCCAGGTCTCATGAGTCAGGAGACAGTGGAGAGATATAAATTGCCCTTTTAATAACACCTCTCCCTTTATAGCCCATCTGTCTTTCATGAAGTGTAAGGCTCTGGTGTTTGTTGATATAGTGCCATCAATCTTATATGAGAAAGTAAAGAGTTATCCAACATCCTGGTGTTAGGTTTTTTAGTAGTGTCTAGTTTTTGATAGGATTCACATTTTTCTCTTTTTCTATGTCTTCATAAGTATTTTAGTGGGAAAGGCCACATTGAATCCTACCCTTCAGACATAATTTGAAACCCAAACTGTGGTAAGGTTGATTTAACTTCTCTGAACTTAAGCTGATTGGTTGAGTCCTCTCTGAGAGGTTGCATTTTTCTCACTTCTGCTTGCTTTTCTCTTTAACCATAATAAGACTTTTTCCTCCAATAGTAGAATGACAAGGAATCTATACTATTTTTAGTAGGGACAGGCCTTGTTAGTAGAGGGCTTTTGAAGCTTTTGTCTAGATTATGTTCTGAGTCTCTGATAATTTACGAAACAGGAAGAAGAAAGAGGATTTGAACAAAGTTGTGCTAGTTGAATCTGTGATATGCCAAGGCCTGTACTGACTGAGGGAGGATTACCAGCTGGCAGTGGTAATACAAATAAGTTTTTCAGGAATGGGAAACTAATTCTCGAGGACTCCTAGTTAAGACTTACCACAGAATCTCTGGGCAATTGGAAATACTGTGCTCTCCCCTGGGGAGATGGAATGGGAATTAACTTTTCTCTAGGTCCAAATGTGACTTGGTTAGAAATACAATTGAACCTGTTTGTCTCGTCCATTGTGATGTGATAGCCCCATAGGAAGGGTCTGTTTTGTGTGGGATTTTATTTCAGGCTGTCTCCTTGCCTGTACTGTTTCCTTTAACAGCTTTTTAAATTTTCTTTTTCCAGCAATGATGTTGTCCACTGGGCATGTACTGACCAATGTGGCAGGTCTGAGAACATAGCTGAAGCTGACAATAGGAAAGCTGGGGGCAAGGAAGAGCCTTGAATCTTGAGGTGGGACGTTGACTCTAAGATGTCCTTGAGCAGTGGAGCCTCCGGAGGGAAAGGAGTGGATGCAAACCCGGTTGAGACATACGACAGTGGGGATGAATGGGACATTGGAGTAGGGAATCTCATCATTGACCTGGACGCCGATCTGGAAAAGGACCAGCAGAAACTGGAAATGTCAGGCTCAAAGGAGGTGGGGATACCGGCTCCCAATGCTGTGGCCACACTACCAGACAACATCAAGTTTGTGACCCCAGTGCCAGGTCCTCAAGGGAAGGAAGGCAAATCAAAATCCAAGAGGAATAAGAGTGGCAAAGACACTAGCAAACCCACTCCAGGGACTTCCCTGTTCACTCCAAGTGAGGGGGCAGCTAGCAAGAAAGAGGTGCAGGGACGCTCAGGAGATGGTGCCAGTGCAGGAGGCCTGGTTGCTGCTATTGCTCCCAAGGGCTCAGAGAAGGTGGCCAAGGCATCCCGCAGTGTAGCCGGCTCCAAAAAGGAAAAGGAGAACAGCTCATCTAAGAGCAAGAAGGAGAGAAGCGAAGGAGTGGGGACTTGTTCAGAAAAGGATCCTGGGGTCCTCCAGCCAGTCCCCTTGGGAGGACGGGGTGGTCAGTATGATGGAAGTGCAGGGGTGGATACAGGAGCTGTGGAGCCACTTGGGAGTATAGCTATTGAGCCTGGGGCAGCGCTCAATCCTTTGGGAGCTAAACCGGAGCCAGAGGAAGGGGAGAATGAATGTCGCCCGCTAAAGAAAGTCAAGTCCGAAAAGGTAAGAGGTGGCCAGATCTGGCTGCCCACTGCCAGTCAGAACTGCCCTGGACCAACTGCCAAATTCTATGTGTACTCTGTGGGAGGCTCATTAGTTTGTGGGTAATGACCAATTACAAGGTCAGAGCATCTGGTAATGATAATGTGGTTTTGTTCCAAATTAGAGGATTCCCTGCAGACTCATTTCCAGCAGGCGTGAACATTTTGGAACAGGATATCTGTTGTTGGGGGCAGCTACTTGGTAGAATGAATTTTCTGTAGTCTGGGTTGAGACCTTCCCACCTTGCCCTTGTCCCACCAGATACTTGTCGCAAGAGGCTGGCATCAAAACTTTATTTGGTTCCCCAGCGTGACTGGCATTTCATCATCAGAGTCATAATAGATAATAAACTTAATAAGTTTTTGGTTATATGTATAGTATGGTTCTTGCTGGGATAAATGGTGCTGCTGGGTCTCTAAAACAACAAAGGTTTAATTAAGTTTCATGACGTATCTACCAAGTGTTCTGTTGGTGGCTACCAAAGAGCAAAAGGGCAAAGTTTTGGGGCAGGAGGTCTTGACTGTACTATGAGATACTTAATCAGACCTTGTGAGTTAGTGTTGTGGCTATGAAAGTTTGGCTTAGAAAGAAATTCTTTGGCTACTAAAGGTATAGCTCTTTGCCAGGTGTCTCCTGCAACTATTGTAATTATTATGATTATCAAAGCCTCCTAGTGATTTAATAGCTGTCAAACAGTGTAATGATACCTTGCCTTCTGCTTGACTTGGAAGGACAGGTGCCTGCAGCCCCAGGAGGAGTTAGAACTGAGTCCGTTCTCTGGGAAGATGATCTTAGTTTGTATCTCAGGAAACGGAGCTTGCAGGCCTGGAGCAGAGTAGATGTGAGTCTAGGGTCAGCTCAGGCTGCTTTAAACTTCAGCAGCTTAGAATTTCCTACAAAGCGGCTAGCCTGGTGATGAGCTGTTTCTGCTCTGTGCTTTCTCACCCTGTGCTTTCAGCTGATCCCAACAGATGCAGTATAAATTGATTTCTCTGTAATTACATCAGCTGCAGCAGGGAATACCTATTTCCATATGTAAATGTTAATAAATAAAGACTGTATGTGTGTGTTTGGATGGTAGTGCACCCTTAGTGCCTGTATTCCAGTGGTAGCTTGTAATTTCTTTGCTATAGGTATTTTGGTCTTTGTCTTTGGCACATCTGTAGCTCTTAGGAACATCTGGGCATCTCTGGTAACAGGGCTGTGAGTTTCTTCCACTAATATAACACAATGCCTCATTCCCTTTTACCAGTGGCAGCTGCCAGAGAGGCTGCCTGTGTTTAGGTGGCAGATGCTATAGTCCACTTCTGCAGAGTCAAATTCCAGCTGGTTACTGGCATGGCTTATCCTGTACTGGCTGTGATTTACCATTTTCTCTGGGGTACAGATGGATAATACTGTTTTAAAGAGGCCTAGGAGTACCAGGAGTACTACTGTTGCCTACGTCTGGCTTTGAGAAACTCTTGTCATATATCCATGTTCATAATCATTGTTCTTCCTGTGCTAAAAAGCATTTCTGAAGGTGGCCTTTATTTTCCTGTCTTTTTTTTTAAAGGGTACTTGATTTATGTACAGTCTTCTGCACCTAGTAGTAGTCCGTGGGTGAAAGGATTAATGTTGCTTAGCTTCATATTGGATTTAAGTCTAAATGTCCATGATTGTCTTCAATGGAGAAGCAAATGGAACCCATTTTTTCTCATATAGGTGTAGAGACTGGTTGAGCGACTGCCCTTCATGTTACAATTGGGCTAAAAGATGCAATATATTCAGCTAAGAATAAACCCTGGGGCTGGGCACGGTGGCTCATGCCTGTAATCCTAGCACTCTGGGAGGCTGAGGCGGGTGGATCGTTTGAGCTCAGGAGTTTGAGACCAGCCTGAACAAGAGTGAGATCCCCTCTCTACTAAAAATAGAAAGAAATTAGCTGGACAACTAAAAATATATACATATATATAAAAAATTAGCCGGGCATGGTGGCGCATGCCTGTAGTCCCAGCCTCTTAGGAGGCTGAGGCAGGAGGATTGCCTGAGCGTAGGAGTTTGAGGTTGCTGTGAGCTAGGCTGACGCCGTGGTACTCTAGCCTGGGCAACAGAGTGAGACTCTGTCTCAAAAAAAGAAAAAAAAAAATAGATATTAGCCAGGCATGGTGGTGTGCACCTGTAATCCAAGCCACTCAGGAGGCTGTGGCAGGAGGATTGCTTGAGTCTAGGAGTTTGAGGCTATACTGAGCTATAATGACACCACTGCACTATGGCCTTGACAACAGAGCAAGACCCAATATCTTAAAAAAAAAAAAAAAGAAAAAAAAAAGAATACACCTGGTGCCACGGAATTTTGCCCCTTAATAATGTTGCTTTGCTCTAAGCCTTGCCTTCCATGGAGACTAAGAATGGGGCAATAGAATGAGATAGAAGAGAGAGACTGTGCTTCAGTTTTTGGAAGACAGATAAAATTGCTGGCAAATACTTTTAGAAGCAGAAAATTTACTGTGCAGTTTAATGTTATGATAAGCAAAAGCCTGCTTTGTCAATTCCTTCCCCTGTTTCCTCAACCCTTTTGGGCAATCAGGTTCTGGGGGTGCCTTTCCATATTGTCTTTGGCCATTGAAATAAATAATTATATAAATAAATGTTTGGAAGTTGCTAGGAGATGAAAACACTGTGCAGGGAGAGAACATTTCTGGAATGGGAGGAGGGGAAGAGACAAGTTAAAGGAAAGAAAGTTAGGAACCTTGCAGTGGAGCAGCTTTTGAGAAACAAGAACCCCAGGGTTTTGGGCATAATGGGTGTTCAGTTACTGTTTGATGATTAGTACTATAGTTTATAAGCAGTCCTTGAAAACCTCTTTAAGATTTTCTCTCTGAGAAATGGGCTTGCCTATGGCCTAACTGGTTTGGAATGTTCCCTCTATGTAGGGACAACCTACAGAACCAAAACAGTTAAAGAGATGTTTGGATATAATCTAGGAATTGTACATTCTAAACTGGGAACTGTCATGAAGAGGGAAAACTCGTAAAATTTGGAAAATGTCTTGACTGGAGTCTCCCTTTCCTTGGAAATAGGAGAGAAGATAATGTAGTCTGTGGTGCAGGGTCGAATGTTGACTGCTAGCTAATAAGGAATATTTGAATATTCAAATTATCTACCTCAAGGTCTTCTCTCTTACCAAGGTAGATATCTCACTGTGGCCTAGGGAATTTCCTGTCAGCCAAGGATGTGAATTTCCCTTCATGGGATCCCGCTCTGCCATACCTCTCTCTGGCAGTGCTCCCTGTGCTGTTTCCCAGAGTTCTAGGAGAGACCAGAGATGGCTCTTAGCAACTGCTGCTGCCCTGAATTGTTATTGAATGCTCCTGCCTCATACTTCCTGCCAGCTGAAGAGATGGGGGAGGGAATGTTGAGGAATAAACAAGACGGAGCCTTCCGGCTCCTGCCTGTTCCCTTGCCTTTGGTTTGATTGATGGGTTGTTAAGTTAGGGATGGAAGAGGAGGTAGGGAAGAGGGAGGGCCCCCGTCTGAGTGTCCTGAGCTTAGTGCTTGTGTCGCCACTCTGACAGGCAAGAAAAAAGGAATTTACAAACCACAGATGGCAGCGATCTATCTGTGCTGACTCTGTCAGGGCTTATGACTCAAAGTTTAAGGTGAGGCTCCTTTTTTTCCAAGTCGTATAAAGTAACCAGTAGGTTCTAGCCGTTAAAGGATTTAGAAATTTGCAACCACAAGCTCCCCTTCGCCTCTCTTTAGCTGCTGCTTTTGCTCTTACAAGATAGGAGCAATGCACTCTGCTTTCCCCATGCTTTTGTATCAGCTTCTGCTGCTTTCAGAATGCTGCATATATTTACCACTTTCCCCATGAGTTTAGGATACAAAGAAAATGTTCAAGTGTGCTCTTTGCTCTTTTGCCTTCTGATCATGCTTGTTATCATCCTGTGTTCTAAGAGCATCTTCATTTGCCCTTGGTTTTGTGTTCCTGCCCTAGTTTGTGCCGTCCAGCTCAGTTCTCTTGTGTTGCCATCCTTCATTGCCCAACCAAGGTCAGGTCTCTTTTATTCCTTCTAATTCAAAGCTTTCTCAAACACCTTCCTCCTTCACTAGCTATTCTTTCTTGGCTATTGATGACATAGCAGTCATCCTTGCTTCCTGAAGCCAAATGCCCTCAAGCATTTTCCTTCGTGGAAAAAAGAAAAAAGAAGTTGATATTTATGTGGAACAGAGTTGCATTCTCTAACTACAAGCTTAATTTATTTTTTCATTCAGCTGCTGTTTTCATTCTGGGTGTTATAATTCATAGAGGGCCCAGAGAAAGATTATCTTGTCCAATTTCCTCATTTTATAGAGGAAACTAAGACCAGGGAAGTCATGTGACTTGCCCAGGCTCTCACAGTTAGTGGCAAAGCCAGGCATGGAAGCCAGGTTTCTAGATACCAAATTCTTATGGCATGTTCTTTTTTTTTTTTTTTTTTTTGAGACAGAGTCTCACTTTGTTGCCTGGGCTAGAGTGAGTGCCGTGGCGTCAGCCTAGCTCACAGCAACCTCAAACTCCTGGGCTTAAGCGATCCTACTACCTCAGCCTCCCGAGTAGCTGGGACTACAGGCATGTGCCACCATGCCCGGCTAATTTTTTCTACATATATATATTTTAGTTGGCCAGATAATTTTTATTTCTATTTTTAGTAGAGACGGGGTCTCGCTCAGGCTGGTCTCGAACTCCTGACCTTGAGCGATCCACCCGCCTCGGCCTCCCAGAGGGCTAGGATTACAGGCATGAGCCACCGCGCCTGGCCTATGGCATGTTCTTACTTCGGAATTTTTAACAAATCTTAACTGTCAAGAAGGATTCTCCATTTTCCCAGTGTAAGACTACGTTAAAAGTTGGGTATAAATGCCCAGATACTCCAAGACTGCTTTCGCTTGTTTTTCATAGTGACTTTAACATTGTACACACTCAGTAAACAAACCATCTTTGAGTTTAGAGTTCTTAGGTAAGGTGATGAGTTTGTAGAGAATAACCATTTACGGGTGGTGCTGAACCTATCCTGTCATATATAAACAAGGAAAGTTACTTTTAAACTGCTACTTTGAGCTTGACTCCTTAAGGTATATGTGTGTATGTGTGTGTTTTGGAATATTTCATTCAGTCAAATTTTCACTGTAATCACTGAGGCATTGTTAGTTTGTTCTTTATTTGGCAATGGCAGGTAAGAAAAACCCCTGTTTCAGTGCTTCTTACTTGGCCACATCACTAGTAGCAGACCTTCAAATATATTGTGGATATTAAGTGTTTTGTAAAGAGAAGATAACTGTTGGATACTGTTATCACTTTTCATTCATTTAGTACATTAACTGAGTGCATTTTAGATTTTAGGTACTCTACTTGGTGCTGGGTATACACTGGTAAATAAAACAGAAATGGTCCCTGCTTTTTCAGGCACTTACAGTTTACCATCTAGGGCAGAGTTCCTGAAAGTGTGTCCCATAAAACCATGTGCATCACATCACTAGAGTGTCAAAAATGAGGTTCTTGGCCTGTAACCCAGGTCTGCTAAATAAGTTTTGGAGGCACAGTCCCAAAAATCTGCACTTTAGAAGTCTCTCCAGATAATTGCTATGTACATTAAAGTTTGTGAATCTTTGCAAATTTTCTTTATAAGGTAGGCATTGGGAACCACTTCACATTTAAAACACCAGCCATAAGGCTGGGCACGGTGGCTCTTGCCTGTAATCCCAGCACTTTGGGAGGCTAAGGTGAGACAACATAGTGAGACCCTGCCTGTACAAAAAAATACAAAAATTAGCCAGGCCTAGTGGTGCATGCCTATAGTCCTAGCTACTTGGGAGGCTGAAGTGGGAGGATCATTTGAGCCCAGGAATTAGAGGTTGCAGTGAGCTATAATCACGCCACGGCACCTGTCTCTACAGAAAAAGAAAATAAAAATAAAACACTAGCCTTCTAAACTTAAATTTCTCATCAACTGTTATGTATAATTTAGTGGTTAAGAGTGTAAGCACTAGAGCCTGACTACCTGGGTTTGTATCCCAGCTCTACCACTTATTAACCAAGCTACTTAATCACTCTTACTTAATTTTATAATCTGCAAAATGAGGAAAACAATAGTACCTACATAAGGTTGTTATGAGATTAAATGAGTTCATATTAAACAGAACAGTGCCCCGCATGTAGAAAGCATTCAGTAAATATTAGAAAAACAAAAGCGTGATTTGAGTTGAAATATGTATGTCTGCCCTAGGCTATAATGGACTAAAATATAACAACATTCCACTATACAGGAAGCCCAGTATGAATAGATAAACATGTTGGTGTAGACTTTCAGCACTATGCTCAGAAGTAGTTCCAAACCTAGGTTGGGAAATTTGCATACTGGTGATATGTTCTAAAGCCCCTGATATTTATAGTTGGAGGGGGAAAAAAAAGACCAAAAATGTACTTCAGAGAATATTGAAGTGGCCTGTTGAATTTCAGATTTCATATGAATTGAGTTTCCTTTCTGGCCATATTCCTGGTGTGGTGTTAGGTATGTGGATAGATGTTAACTGTGGGTTTGCCAGCATATAGATGCTGGAAGAGCAGTAAATGTTTTTGTTTCTACGCAAGAGTGCATGGAAAACCTAAGTCCTAGTCCTTAATCTTCCTCCCCCAGTGTGAACTTGTATTTTTGCCATTTGGGTATAACAGCTTATACCATCAGAGCTCATCCAGAGAGGCAGCAGGGCTTGGGCTTTCAGGCTGGAGGTGGCAGTAACATACACAGCTGAGATCCTGCCACTGCTGGCTGGCTGAGCCCTCCTCTCTGTGGTTTTCGCTCTTCAAGCCATGCTTGAGTAACCCGCCTCCAGAGCTGCTGACAGGGCCGTGTTCAGAGGCCTTGGAAATTACACTGTTCATTTCCTTATCATCCCCTGACCTGCAGTGCAGAGCCTTCTGGTGCGGGAACAAGGCAGAAAAAATCCAGACGGCTCCCAGCCAGCATGTGTCAAGAGCTACAAAGAAGGAAATTGGACTTGCTCACTTAAAAACCATGGGGTTAGGCTTTGATTTTTGGTTCCTGCAGAGAGTTATTTGTGTGTGTGAGCATGTTCTGTCTCTGTGTATATGTATAGAATGAGCCTGTGCGTGGCAAAGCTGTGAGGGAGGAGCATCTGAAAGCAGAGAGCAGAGGGAAGACTGCCTTTCTCTTCACTTAATTTCCCAGTTGTGCCATTGGGATGGGCCTGGGAGCATTAGCATCAGGAAGGTGCCAGACCATATTAATATTTTAAAATATATTTCTCTTGGTACAGTTTAGTCATGGTTGAGAGCACCCACACAAGAAGCTTCCCTGGCTGGCAGAGGAGACATTTTTAACAAATCCTATTCCCTAAAGTCACTCATCCTAGATGACATTGACTTAAGCAATATTTAAGCTGCCCAAGAAAGTGTAGACCTTGGGTCAGTCTTGGGTAAGAGAAATAGCTCCTTTGAGATGAAAGATAGTGTGACTGAAGAGAGACAGGAGGAATTTTGAGCATTTTGATATTTTCTGTTTATAGTGCAAAATTCTATTATGTTTTTAGAGCCTGTCTTTGTCTTGGGAATTGGTATTGCAAAACAATCAACTTCTTTTTTCTTTGGCATCTCTCTTGCCCAAGAAGGCCGAAAGGAAAGACTTTTTAGGCTGAAGAAGTAGAATGTGAATGGTAAGAGGTTCTTGAGCAGAGTTTACAAACATTCTGTCTTTTATTTTCCTTTTTCTGCCTTACTGTCACTGTTGCCATTGGAGCCTTTGTGAAGTGGAGGAAAAAAAAGGAAATCTTTTAGCTTTCAGACCTGGAGGTGTTTTTAAACCCTAACTGTCTTTCTTGTTGAAAGTACTCTTTAGAGAAGTGTTTTCACTTGAGGTGATAGCCAGAGTGCGAGAGGATTACTTATTTTCCCTTCATATAAAGCAGTGGGCCCCATATCAGCAGTATCTGAGAACTTGTTAAAAATTTGAATCTCAGACCTCATCCCAGGCCCCAAAGTCAGAAATTCTAGGCTTCAGACTTTCAGCCATTTGCGTTTTAACATTAGCTGTCCCTTAGCTGGGTGTGGTGGCACATGCCTATAGTCCCAGCTACTTGGGACACTGAGGCAGGAGGATCATTTGAGCCCAGGAATTTGAGGTTGCTGTGAGCTAGGCAGCACTCTAGTCCAGGCAACATATTAAGACTCTGTTTCCAAAAAAAAAAAAAAAAAAATTAGCTGTCCTGTTGATTGTGAAACACACTAAAGTTTGAGATCCATTATTGTAGAGCACCCTTCCCTCTCAATAGTGAAAATGAAATTTACCAAAAACTTTAAGGGGTAAAAAATAACCCTGTACAGTAGATATGATTGTTTTTCTTTGAATGATATCCAGAAATATTTTTTCTCTTTGTGAACAAACTGACAAAAACCTAAAATTGGAAGGAATATCTAAGGATTTAGGACTTTGAGAGTGAAGAGCAGAAAAGACAGTCAAAGAAGCATCACTTTTCTTATCTGTAATGTGGAAGTAAATAATAGACTGACCTCATAGGGTTATTATAAGGCTTAAATGAGATAAAGGAGGTTAAGCACTTGGCATAGTGCCCAATATATATTAAATACTCAATAAATGTTAGCTGTTGCTGATGTTATTTTTCTTAGCTGTGAGGTGCAAGGTCATTATGAAATTAAAGAGAAGGGTGTCCTTAGAGACTTTGAAGAGTTAAGCTCCTGAAGACCTTGAAAAATAATGAATTTATGATAGCTTATATTCCCACTCCTACTGATTTCCAGAAAGGCTTGAGAGAGAGAGAGAGGTTGATTCAGAGCATTTAGAGCCATTGAGATGTAAGTTTTATTGTTTGATTTGTTGGTTTAAAAGTGTTTGTTGGACTCCTTTGGTAGAGGGCCGATCTCAGGTTGAAGAACCATGGCTCTTGCTAAAACATTTTCCATTAAAGTAAGTTTCTTTGGTATATAACCAGCTTTTTCTGAATTATTTTCCTAAGGATTAAAATGAAGATAACATGATATGTTTTAGTTTAGAAAGTTTTTTATTTCTCTCTGCCAATCCTTGTATATTATAGTACAGAGTTTAGCCTTTTGAAGAGATTGTTAGCACAGGTATAGCCTGAGCAGTCAGGAGAAGAATGAGAATTGAGATACAGTAGTCTCACCCTTATCCTTGTTTTTGCTTTCTGAGACTTCAGTTATCCATGGTCAATCATGATATGAGAATATTAAATGGAAAATTCCAGAAATAAACAGTTTATAAGTTTTAAACACTAAATCATTCACTTCACTTCATCTTATCATGTAGGCATTTTACCATCTTACATCATCACAAGAAGGAAGGTGAGTACGGTACAATAAGATACTTAGAGAACCACATTAATATAACTTTGATTGTGGTATATTATTATAATTGTTTTACTTTATTATTTGTTATTGTTATTAATGCCTTACAGCACCTAATTTATAAATTATATAAATTGGACTTTATCACAGGTATGTATGTACAGGAAAAAAACAATATGTGTGTGTGTGTGTGTGTGTGTGTGTTTAGTATTCAGTACTATTTGTGGTTTCAGGCATCCACCGAGGGTCTTGGAATGTATGCCCTGAAGATAAGGGAGGACTACTATATTTCTTTTTTGTAAATTCGTCACTAGCTGCAGGAAAGAAAAATGCAGTTTTTAGAGTTTTGGAGGTGGTCAGTTTTCACCTTGAAATGTTTGATGTCCATTGGGAGAATATAATTTGTGTGCCTGAGAAATACTGTAATTGCTGTTTAAATTTAAGACTACTGGGTTACAGCCCTAGTGACAAATACTGGATTACGTTTTGATGGGCCAGACCCAGGCATTAAATCCTTTCTTGGGCTGTTTTTGTTTAGTAATGGGTTCTTTTCATTGTCAAGATTTTCATAAACTGGTACCCAACTCACCCAGCTCAGAATTGATAATCCCTGGTTTATATGTTTCTTTAGAAGTTAGGTACTTAGCTCTGCACTGAATCAAACCTTAGTGAAAGGTACAGAGAGTGTTGTAGTGTAGTGTTGTTTGTTTGCATGGGAGACATAGGATTCAAGTTGCCCTGAATATATGCTCCTTAATGTTCCTCTTGGTCAAAAATCAATTCTGTGTGGAATGAACTTTGGCTTTACTATACTGCCTCTAGGAACCCCCATGACTCTCTTAGCCAGTGAACTCTTGAAGTTGTCCTTGTTTTTTGCCATTTCCAAATGGGGCTATGTATTGCACTTTCGATGTCATGTGATTCTGAAGTGTCTTATAGCATACTCAAGGTTCCCCTCCAACATTTCTTTTCCATTGCTCAATCTGTAGGATGCTTATGTTGGGGTCATTCATTTAGGAATGAGAAGTCAGATTCAAATGTAATGGACCTTACTTCTCATTATCACCTTAATTAGGAGAATTAATTATTAAATTTCTGGCAGTTATAAGCCTTTAAGGTAGAACATCCATATCAGTGTTACTAATTCAATTTTAAATGATTGTTCCAGAATGTTTTTTGGCGAATGTGAGCAAAATTCTTATGACTAGATATATTTGCCATATATAGGCCATTTGTGATTTTTTTTTCCTGTGTAGATTAGAGGGGAGCAGAAGACAGATTTGGATAATGAAAATTTATTGCTAATCCATAGTTTCTTTTCTCATTGGTTTGTGTATGTATTTCTGTGCTTACATTGAACAATAGGTATTCCTAATTTTCTGGAAATTCATAACATTCCAAAATAAAATAGTGCAACTATGCAAAAAAGAACTTATTCCCGGGTCTGCTTCTGGATACATTAAAATTAAACATTCTGTTTTAGGAAGAGACAGCATCATATCTCACAGAAATGCTAGAAGTCCCTTGTTTCTTAGTTCTTTTTTTTTTTTTAATACAATTTCTTGAAAGTCAAAAAGAAAATTAAATGTTTTTGAGTATAAAGTATTTCCCCCCTGAGATTTTAAGTTTTATATCTAAGGAGGAGTAATGAGAATGCTGATTGTTATCAGAGATAAACACATTCTCAAATATGCAGCAAACTCACACTTAAAAACATTTTGTGAGCCAGGAGGTCAAGACCAGCCTGGGCAACATAGCAAGACCCCCATCTCAAAAAAAAAAAAAAAAAAGCCCACAATAAAACATTGTGGGCCGGGCACGGTGGCTCACACCTATAATCCTAGCACTCTGGGAGGCTGAGGTGGGAGAATCACTTGAGCTCAGGAATTTGGGGCCAGCCTGAGCAAGAGCAAGACTCTGTCTCTACTAAAAATAGAAAAAATTAGCTGGATGTGGTGACACGCGCCTGTAGTCCCAGCTACTCGGGAGGCTGAGGCAGGAGGATCACTTGAAGCCAGGAGTTTGAGGTTGCAGTGAGCCATGATGACACCCATTCTAGCTGGGGCCACAGAGTGAGACTATTATGGAATGTCATATTTTGGCTAAAATTGTAATTATATAAACTCAAATTCACATATAATAAAATTTAAAATATAGCACTGGTATGTGTATTAGCTATGCTCAGAATATATATTTTAGCACTGGTATGTGTATTAGCTATGCTCAGAATATATATTAATCTGTACTTTAGATGGATCTTTTTTTAGGTTTTGGAGTGTCTCGGATGTATAATATATACCACTGAGTAGGAGGGAAAAAAATTGGCTAATGTGGGGAAAAAGTCATCATACAAAGTGACTACACGTTTATATACACCATATTAGACTAGATCTGAATTCCATCACTGTGCTGACTCTTAAACATCTGGTAGAGTGGCAGAGTGTCTGTTTTAGATAAAATATGCCATAAGGCATTTTTCATTTTGCTTATGTATATATGCTTGGATTAAGGTTATAGGGGTTTGGAATCAAATATACTGGTTGCTTATTACAATTTCAGAAAGAGTCTGAGAAATTCTTTAATTTTTTTTTTTGCCTCTAGTATCTCTCCTGTCCTTGCCCATCTCTTACAAAGATCAGGTTTTACAGTCAAGGTATAAGGCACTCAGTTAGAAATTACCTTCAGAATTATGATGATGCCATATTGGAGATTGACATACTGGCTCCTTAAATGCAACACAACCAATTTTTTCTCCAGCATTGAGATAAACCATTATGCCTTCAGTTGAGGTCCCCATGTAAAAGCTAGCCTGTGTTTAAGGACTGCATTAATGAAAAATATATATTTGTAACTATAGAATTACCCTAAGTCTAGTGAAATACTTATACTATGTGAGGCACCTGGGAGTGGAAACCAGATTAAGTAAACAAGCCAGTTCAAGGCTCTTATCTCTGGCTCCCTCCAGAACATACATCCAATGAATAGACTAGGTGTAAGCCCGAAACCATTCAAATTGGTTTTTTCTGTTTTTCTTTTTCTCTTTCTTGCTTTCTTTTTTTGCCAGCTGTATATAGTTGATTTGATTATGCTAAATGTATATATCCAGTTATCTGTTTAGCGTACAAAGGTATTTTATGACAGTAGAGGAAATTTTGGAATTTTTCTCTGTAGTAGAAACTTAAAGGTCTATGGAAAGAATACAGCTTAATGACTATCCTTTCATAGTATTTATTTTTCAGTTCTCACTTTCATGTTCCTCCCAATGCCCACAAATTCATTCTCTTTATGGCCCCTTGGTCACAGAAGAAATAAGACAGTTTCTGTGTGGTAGCCTCAGGTCTTACCCTTGAGTTGAACAAGATCCATCCTGTAAGCAAACTGAACAACAGAGCTGTTCTCCTCTTACCAACATAAATATTCTTGAGCCTAGTTTCTCCTTCTTAGGCCCAGTACTTCTGGTAGCTCCTTTGAGGTACCTAATAGGGGTGGGGAACCTGCAGCCTTAAGGCCACATGTGGCCTTCTAGGTCCTTAAGTATGGCCTTTTGACTGAATCCAAATTTTACAGAACAAATCCTAGATTTGTTTTAAAAATAAAATAAAAATATGAAAGACCAACAAAAGTGTATCAGTAAAGGTAAAAGAATTGTATTAAAATAGAAGGCCACAGGTTCCCCACCCCTATGTCAGTTTCTCCATGTCTTTTTTTTTTTTAAATATGGAGTCTTGCTGTGTTGCCCAGGCTGGACTCGGAACTCCTGGGCTCAAGCAATCCTCCCGCCTCAGCTTCCCAAGTAACTGGGACTAGAGGCATGCGTCACTTCGCCCAGCTTAAGCCATGCTTTTTAAAAATCCTATTGTTAATTATTTTTTGTTACTTCTGAAACTCACTTTTACCTTTGTTGTTGGTCAGGTCTTAAGCAGATGAGATTATATTTAGTTATGCAGATTTAGGGAGGGCTTTTCCCTCCTCCTCAAATGAAAATAATTAACCAGGAAAAAGGAGTCATTTTTACATGTTCTACCTTGGGCATTCAGTATAGTCCGGGCACAGTATTATCTGTATCAAGAAAACTACTGTACTACTTTTGACAATGAGGTTTCTTACCAATAGTGCAAAATTGCGTTAGCTACTGCTTAGAGATGGCACTGCTGATGCCTTATTTGAAGGCTTGTTGCCAGCGCTATACTTTTAGCTGTGTATTAGTGGTAGCTCTTGGACAAAACATTGCAGTTGCCTCAGAGGAACTGAGAGACAGAGGTTTTCATGTTGAAGAGCTAAGTAAAAATGACTCTGGGTGTAGGCCAAGATAGCATCACTGAGGAAAAAGAAAAGTACATTTTGCCTCTCCCTGGGAAGCAGTTTGGCTAGGGCAAAGCTCCCAGAAATGGAAACTCTAAGCTTATTGATTTGGGAAGCTTTTGGTGTTTGCCCTTCAGCCTTTGTGAAATGGAGCTTCTTTTTAAAAGCAGGGGGAAAGTAGGATAGAGGAGACTTACAGGGCTTAAAATAATGTCACCTCCCAACCCTCTAATCACCCCCTTAGAACTAAGCAGGTGGATGACCTCATGTCACAGAGGAAAAAGATTGACTGTTGTTTAGAAGCCAATTTAGAATTTAGGTAGGGCTGTCTCTAATTTGTGCTGGATTAGTGATCTGAAGTAGGACTGAAGTGGCATTCAGGGCAGAAAAAAAGTCTGGGAAGATAGTTGAAAAATAATACCCCAGTGACATTTTCGTATTTGGCTAAAATTTTCAGATTTCTCATTTGTTTTTATTCCCTAGTCATAGTTCGCTCTCCTTCCTGGGTCCTGTGTGTGTGTGTGTGTATGTGTGTGTGTGTGTTTGCCTGACATGACAGCAGTTGGCATGATCATAGCTCACTGCAACCTCAAACTCCTGAGCTCAAGTGATCTTGCCTCACCCTCCCGAGTTGCTGGGACTACAGGCATGCGCCACCATGCCCGGCTTATTTTTTAAATTTTTTTAAAGATTAAATTTTTTTAGAGATTGATCTTGCAGTTTTGCTCAGGCTGGTTTTGAGCCCCTGACATGAAGCGATCCTCCCTCCTTGGCCTCCCAAATTGCTGAGATTACAGGCATGAACCACTGCCCTCAACCCCTCCTTCCTGTTTTATATCTAATAACCCAAAGCAGGAGAAAAGGGCCAGGCAAATCCCACTTGAATCTTTTCCATTCCCCTAACCTGCATAGAATTTTGATACTGGTGAAAGCTTGTTGAATTGCAGCTGAAAGCAGCCTGAGAGATATTTGGAAGGTAGTGATAGTGAAGAGGTATAAGGTTGGGTTTTGTGATGGTAGAGACTGAGTGCTTAAATATAAAGTTGATAGTTTATTTTATTTTATTTTTTTGGAGACAGTCTCGCTCTGTTGCCCGGACTAGAGTGCCTTGGTATCAGCCTACCTCACAGCAACCTCCAATTCCTGGGCTCAAGTGATCCTCCTGCCTCAGCCTCCCAAGTAGCCAGGCATGTACCACCACACCTGGCTACTGTTTTTTTTTGTTTTTTGTTTTTTGTTTTCTATTTTTAGTTGTCTAGCTAATTTCTTTCTATTTTTAGTAGAGATGGGGTCTCGCTGTTGCTGAGACTGGTTTCAAACTCCTGACCTCAAGCGATCCTCCCACCTCGGCCTCCCAGAGTGCTAGGATTACAGGTGTAAGCCACCGCACTCGGCCGATTTATTTATTTATTTTTTAACAACTAACAAATCTTAATTCTTTCCCTACCACCAATTTACTTGCCGTTGGCCAGAAAAATAACAAATGCCTGGTTTATCACCACTAGAGATGATTTTAGGTAGAAATTTGAGATTAGGGTAGTTTAGATGTTGATAGCAAGAGTTGATGTCCTTGGTCTAATGATACCTCCTAAGAAACAATGTTCTTTAAATTAAATTTAGATTTTAATGTGGTACCCAGTATTGGGCACTCAGTAAAAATAAATTGTCTTTTTCAAAATAATCTTATGTTGATCTTACCATAGGGATAGTTCCTTATAATTATATTTATGCTGTTTATGTGTTTCTATATCTTTCTGAACCATTTCCAGAATTAATCTTTGGCTACTGAATAATAAATTAAATTCTTAGCTTATCAGCTATCAGGAAGATCCTGATCAAAAATTCATACCAAGTTCTAGCAGTGTACTCTATCATTTTTCTTCTCCCCTTAACCTCCTACTTCTAGAAACCTTTTACTTAATGACATTTTTCTGGCTCTACTTGTTTCAACCTTATTTAATTGGGAGTTTTAAGTTTCATGCTTTAATAATAGTATTAGCTGATTTTAAAATTCCCTCTGATTCAACAAATCCCACTTAGGATGCTTTGTAACAAATTTATTGTTTTTCTAGACTTACAGATTGAAGAGCAATCCTAACCAAGCTATACAAATTTGTAGATACTCATTTATTTCATCCAACAAATACTTTTTTTTTTTTTTGAGACAGAGTCTCGCTCTGTTGCCTGGGCTAGAGCGAGGGCCATGGCATCAGCCTAGCTCACAGCAACCTCAAACTCCTGGGCTTAAGCGATACTACTGCCTCAGCCTCCCGAGTAGCTGGGACTACAGGCATGCGCCACCACGCCCAGCTAATTTTTTTCCTCTATATATTTTTAGTTGGCCAGATAATTTATTTCTATTTTTAGTAGAGATGGGGTCTCACTCTTGCTCAGACTGGTCTCGAACTCCTGACCTCGAGCGATCCACCCGCCTTGGCCTCCCTGAGTGCTAGGATTACAGTCGTGAGCCACCGCGCCCAGCCCAGCAAATACTTTTTAACTAATTATCATGTGCCACACACTGTGTTGGCACTTAGGATAAAGAATTGAAGTGGGCATGGTGGTATGCACCTGGAGTCCCAGCTACTTGAGAGGCTGAGGTAGGAGAATCTCATGAGCCTAGGATTTTGAATCAAGCGTGGATAACATAGCAAGATCCTGCTGTGTTAAAAAAAAAAAAAGTTGAATAAGATAGTCATGGTCCCTGCTCTGTGGAATTTATATTCTAATAGGGGAGACAGATAAATGGTTTATTATAATAAAGTTTGATAAGTTATGATAGCATAGGGTATTGTGGGTGTACATAGCAGAGGTGGCAAGAATATAGGGTAGGATCAGGGAAGATCTTGCCTCAAAAGAGGTTAGAAAGATCTCTAACTAGACTCTGCGGTGATTAGACAGAGACCCAAAGGGATAAGCAGGAGATAGACAGATGAAGGGAGAGGGGGCAGAAGGCTTGTACCAGGCAGAGAGAATAGCATCATCAAAGGCTTGGTAGTAAGATTAATCTTAGAGCATGGGAAGAACTGGAATAAGTTTGCTATGACTGCAGAACGAGTAATGGAATAGTAAGAGATGGCTGGAGTGCTAGGGGATCAGATAGTAGAGGGCCTGAAAAGCCTTGTTAAAGGTTTGGATTTCCTCCTAACATCTGCAGTAAACAATTGTTAGACTTTTTAGTGGATTAAAATGATTGATTTTGAGTTTTTAAAGAATAATTGTTGATGCCATCTGCAGAGTAGATTGGAGAGCAAGATTGGAGGCAATTAGGAAGCTGTTAGCATGGACCCATTGAGACTGATGGACAGCTGGACTAGAATAGTATAAATAGGAAAGGAGCAAAGTGGGTGGATTTGAGAGAATTGGAGTTCAAGTGATAGCATCATGTTGGATTATTGATTAAAGGAGAAAGAGAAGTCAAGAGTATGCTCAGGTTTTGGACAAGTTTTCTGGGAAAGATAATGAGTTTAATTTTGGACATGTTTGAGATGTCTGTGCTGCTTGTACTTGGGATCAGATAATCCCATATACATACATATTAATAATTATACACTACTAAAATTATAAGAAGCAAAAGTTATAGGGTGCTGAGAAGTGACCCATTCTGTGGGGGAGGGGTCAGGGAAAATATCCACAAAGAAGTTTGAGTAAATATCTAAAGAATGAATCGTACTTAATTTGGAGGAGAGATTTGAGTGAATGAACAACCAAACAGAAACATCCCTTGAGGTCTAGATGTTGTGAGAGAGAACTGGAAATCTAAAGATTTAAGGTGAACACATAAATGGTAATTGAGGCCATAGAAGTAGGTGAACTTAACCAGGAAGAATGTGTCTGTGTTGAATGAAGGGGGCTTAGAATGGATCACTGAGGTACACCAAGAAGGTAGCTAACTTATATGACATGTTTAGGATGTGCTTTTGTGTTTAATGGAGAGCATACAAAACCCACAACTGGAAACATATGCTTACACAAACATTATAAAATCCACTGAAAGAGGTTATAGAAATTGGTTAGTTCTGTAGTTAGATTTGGTTTTTCTGGATTGAGGCGTGTTTTAAGGAAAAGTTCCTTTAGTGTGCAATTTGTGAACAATGAAAGAGTGATCTTTGTTTTTTACTTCAATCACTTCCCATATTTTTCCTGCTTTTCCTTGCCTAGCCTCATCACTCTCAACTTCTTATAGTATTAAAATGAAAGCATAGATACTATAATCAGACCTGTGTTTGAATCCCAACACTGCCACTTAATAGATGGAGGACATGTTGCAAATTACGTCTCTCTCTGTATCTCATTTTCCTTAGATTTTGTATGGATTAAAATATCTAAAAGTACCCTATAAATGCACAGTATATGGTGGTCTGGTAGTTGTAGGCCAGTAACAAATGGTTGTTCTGTTTTACTCTCTCCTTGCAGCCTCTCCTTGTTTTTCTAGGCAGGTGAGTTGTTTCATCTGTGATCACTTATGCTCTATACCATCTCCTCATGGCAGCATGTAATGGCATCTTTTCTGTCAGAGGAAAATAGTCTTGCATTTTAATGGTAAAAGTCCTTTCTGGAGAGAAGTACAGGAGGGTTTCTGGATTATTGTAATCCAGAGTTTTTCAGCAGTGACTCTATTGGCATTTGGAGCTGGGTAATTCTTTGTTGTGGTGGTGGTCCTATTTATTGTTAGGATATTTTGCAGCATCCATGCCTTTACCCACTAGATGCCAGTAGCTTTCCCCCCAAGTTGAGATGACCAAAAATATCTTTGGATGTTGCCACATGTCCCCTGGAGGACAAAATCTCTGTTTGAGAACCATTTGCTAAAATAATCTGTTTCTGGATGTGGATGCTACTTACATGGCTGTGTTTGGTTTGTGAAAATGCAGAATTGTGCATATATGATATTTGCAGTTTTCTGTTGTGAATGTTATGTTTCCATAGAAAGTAGAAAATTAAAGGTAGTTAGAGAACCAGGGTCTGTAACTGATAACTATGTCTAAGTATGTCTGAGTTTCATTCTTCCTAAACTCTAAAAGTCGAGGTGGAATTAAGGGGGAGAAAAGGCTTCATGGTAGGATGGAAAGGCAGCAAAATTAGTCTGAAAATCTAACTTCCAAATGTCTCTTTTCAACTCCTAGCCAGTAGAGTATGGAATTCAACCTAGGAAAATTTCTATTCCAAGATTTCAGAAATAAGCTCTGGGTGCAGAATGGAGTTGAATCGTCAGCAAAACAGATCCTTCCTCCTTGCCTTCTCTGCTATACTGTGACAGCAAAGGAGAGGATCACCTGATTTTGGTCATTTCAGCTCTTATAACTCTCTTCCCAATGGCCACTGAAATTACTTCTGAAAGTGTTTGCTTTTACCCTTAATGTAAAATCTTCCAGTTTTTTTTTTACTTTGTGCAGGTGGGTAGAAAGTCCTTTCATATTAGATGATGTTGACTGCTCCCTGAAAATGTAGTCCCCAGAGAAGTCCTTGGATGGGGCCCAAGCTGGAAGCAAAAGGTTAAGTAACCTACCTCAGTGTCTTGAGGGAAGTCCAAGAAAAGATTCCGTTTTGAAGTTTGAAAGATCCTGTAAAGAGAGGGCAGGCCTTGGGCCAAGCAGCCTTTGAGGTAGTAACCAGCTCATAAACAAGAGCTGGCATGTGCCAACAAAGTCTCTCATCCTGGCTTCAGAGTTGGGCGAGGAGAGAAGTTTGTGGAAGCCTCTGTAAGTGAAAGGATTGTTTTTGGCTTTGGCTGGAAATGGAGTAGGGAGGGAGCTTGGACCTGGTCTCTGGGGTCTGGGCATTGCCCTGAGACGAAGATTTTTATTTCTCCTTTTCTTGTTTTATTTCTTCCTCCCTGTCCTCCTCCTTAATAGTAACATTTCAAGGTACAGGAAATGATTGGATATTGAGTGTTTTATAACTCTTCTAAGGCAGCCTATTAATATTCTGGTCTGCCAAGAAGACAGCCAGAAGAAATTTAACTAGGTAGGATCAAAGCTCATAACCTTTATGAAAATACTGTAAGCAAGGAACCCTCAGTTTATTTAGAAGTGTTTAAGTTTTACTAAAATCCCAACATTGCCAGTGTGGTGTCTTTTTGTTTTGTTTTTTTTCTGAGACAGAGTCTCGCTCTGTCTCCCAGGCTAGAGTGCAGTGGCATCATCATAGCTCACTGCAACCTCAAACTGCTGGGCTCAAGCAATTCTCCTGCCTCAGCCTCCCAAGTAGGTGGGACTACAGGCACATGCCACTGCACTGGCTAATTTTTCTGTTACATATTTAGTAGAGAGGGAGTCTCGCTCTTGCTCAGGCTGGTCTCGAACTCCTGACCTCAAGCAATCCTCCCGCCTCGGCCACTCAGAGTGCTAGGATTACAGGCGTGAGCCACTGTGCCTGGCTGCCAATATGGTTTTTAAAAGAGGTCAGACAGCTGTGGTTTTAAACACATTAACTGCCATGTGAGTTGTATTTTTCTCACACTAGTTTTGAGCCCAGCGTTTAGGAAGCGTACATAACTCACATGTCTCTTCACCTTGAGAACCCTGAGAATTTTTTCAAGTTGCATCTAACTCATGCACGGAAAACAATAAAAAATAACAATTTTTCCATTAAATTAGAAAGGATCATTTTGTTTTTGAAGTTTTTATTCTATTTTCGTAATACAACACTGTGGCCCCAAGGGAAAAAGTTTTTTTTTCTAGTGTGGCAGTCAATGTGTTAAAAGAGATCAGACAGCCGTGGTGGCTAAGGAGACCAGTAAGACCTGGAGTTGGCAGCAGGGTGAGCCATCGGAGGAAAAAGGGATGGAGAGCATTGGTGTGAGAAAGAGGTGCAACTGTGCTTCTGGACCCCTGTCCCCTCATTATTCTTTACTGGTCCTGGCAGCTGCCAAAGTTTACTCAATAGAGTTGTGGGCTGGAGATTGTTTCCTAATCCTCGTGTAGGAGTACCAAGCTCCAGCTGTGTTATCTAGGCTCTGGGCCCCTGGCACTTGGCTAACTAATGCTGAGGCATCTGGTAAATCTAGACAAAAGCCTATTTTGTCAGAGAGAAGATTGGGGCAAAGTACAAGCATTGTTATCTCTAATGCCCTCAGGGCAGACTGTCTACTTGATGTGTGGGTATGCCTTGACCTTGTAAGTTTACTGTCCACTTGGTTTTATGTTTCTTTGAGATTATTTTCTACTAATGAAGCCTCAGCATTTAGACATTGAAACCTACTAATTAATGCTTGAAAAAAAGTTTTATTATTATTATTTTACGTAAATAGTATATCTCTTTAATCTCATAGAAATGACACTGAAAAGATTCCGGTAACTTCCTGTTATAGCATTCAGAGTTTAAGCAAGAGAGATGGCAGCCTATGAGAGCTTGAAATTATTAGTGTGTCTCAACACACAAGTGTTTCTGTATCATAAAGATATTTTCAGATTTTTTTTTATGAATGATGTTCCCCTAAAAGGTATCCTTTATTTTTCTAAAATGTTTCAGACATTCATTACAAAAAAAAAAGTTTTAAATACCATGAAAGTATTAAGTGCTTTATTGTGAAGAATTAGAAAATGCTGTAAACTAAGGAAGAAAATAAAATGGTTAATTTTGCCATATTCTTTTTCTTACGAGAAGAATTTCTTTAATGTGGCTGAGATTATTGATGCAGGACTGGTTTGGGCATGATCTATACCTCATGAATCTCAACTCTGTTCCTTTAAGCATCTTTAATTTTCCCATTAGAGAACTGACCTGGTTTGACTCTGCTTGGCTAGATTTTATTACATTTGATGAGATCTCACCCTGGAGTATGAAACTCATCTTCTGTATTTACCTTTTTATAACTTGTCTCAAACTGAGTTTTTATCTTCATCTGTGATTGTCTTTAGAAGTCTGGGTGTTTGTTTTTTTAACTGATGGTAAGGAGTGAGTGTGTAGGGGGAATTTTTGTTATTTTTAAAGGCTTAATGTTGGCCTGCTTTCCCCTCTTAGAAAAGCAGTGTCTGTGATGTCAATTAACATAATAATTTGCTTTCATTGATGAATTTGGTCAAGAAACAGTCTTAGGAGATTTCTTATTGTCTAAAAAGAAAAGAGCTGTTTTTTCCTAGAATCTTAAGACAAACATTCACAGGTAATTTTTTCTTTTCCCTTATAGGAGTAACATTTTAGTTAAGGAAGCTGCATAAAAACAAGTCCACTTTTTTTGTGTGTATAATTTTCTATATGGATTTCTATGTTGACCAGTCTAGAGCATTTGCTTATTGGAGATCTATGTAGATGTTTAGATTTATTTTTAACCCTTAATGGGCTTGTGGTAAGAAAATAGAAATTTTGGCCCAGTAGGAAAATGTATTTGGGACTTATTTATTGTTCCTTTTTAATGTTAAAGTGAAGCAGGAGTACAATGCTTTTAGCCTGTTGTATAAAAGTACTGTGATATTTACAATACCAGGTATAGGCATATTTAAAAAAGATCTTCATTAACATACCCTTAATGATTTTTTGACAGAACAGAAATGGGGAGATGCTAGCTGGGTATATTTTAATTTATATTCTCTAAAAGTATACATTCTATACTGTGATGGGTTATATTGTAGATTTTCTTTTCATTTAACATGGATTCTGTCTGTATAACTGGGGAGGAAGCTTCCAATTAAAATATTAATAATTACACTAGCAGCTTTGAGACTCCTCTTTGGAACTGTTGTCAGCACTTGGTTTGAAGAAATCAAATCAGGATTGACTGCTTAATAGTAGGCTTTGACCAAGAGCCTGCTGTACAAATTTAAGCAAATCCAGGAAGATCTTTGAAAATCTTCTATGTATATGAATGGAAGGTTGAGAAATGATGTCTAGTGGATCAAGCTGTGGGAAGAATTTCAGTTCTATGCATGTTTATCAGGTGGCTTTAATAGTCCTGCCCTCCTTGATTATTATCAGAAAGCAGAAAATAAATAATCTGTTTCCAGAACCCATTAATGACTGATAGATAGCTGGAAAATTTGGGGGGATGTGGTTAGTTAGACAGGTTATGTGGGGGTTTTTTTTCCTCATACAATTTACATTTGCTTTATTTAAAGTATACAATTTGATGATTTATACTATATTCACAAAATTGTGTAACCATCACCATTATGTAATTCAAGGCTATTTTCATCATTCGAGGAAGAAACCCCGTACCCATTAGCAGTCACCCCTCTCCACTCCCATTCTTCCCTTTCCCTAGCTCCTGGCAGTCTTCTTTCTGTCTCTCTGGAAATTTCATATAAATGAAATCATATAATATGTAGCCTTTTGTGTCTGACTCTTTTCACTTGGCATGATCCATATCGGAGCATGTATCCGTAGTTCATTCCTTTTTATGGCTGAATAATATTCCATTATATGGATACACCACATTTGTTTATCCATTCATCAGTTGATGGACATTTGGGTTGTTTTCCATATTTTGCTATTATGAATAATGCTGCTGCAAACATTCACACACAAATTTCTGTGTGGACATAATGTCTTTAATTCCCTTGATTACATATGTAGGAGTAGAATTGCTGGGTCATGTGGTAACTCTTTGTTTAACTTTTTGAGGAGCTGACACTTTGCCAGAATGTAAATGGCTGCAGCACCATTTTACATTCCCACTAGCATTATACGAGGATTCCAGTTTCTCCACATTCTCAACAACGTTGTTACTGTTTGGGTTTTTTTTTTTTTTTTTTTTTTAATGATAGCCATCCTAGTGAGTGTGAAATGGTAATCTCATTGTGGTTTTGATTTGCATTTCTGTAATGACTAATGATTCTGAGTCTTTTCATATGCTTATCGGCCATTTGTTTATCTTCTTTGAAGATATATCTATCTGTTGGAGTCTTTGTTGCTATTTTTTTTAATAAAAAAATTTTTTATTAATTTTTAAAATTTGGGACATTGTCTTGCAAAGTTGCCCGGGCTGGTTGCCTTGGCCTCAAGTGATCCTCTTGCCTGCCTCAACCTCCAGAGTAACTGAGATTTTTAATTAGTTTTTTTTTGTTTTTGTTGGTATTTTAATTAGGTTATTTGGTTTTTTGATCATTGAGTTGTAAGAAGCTTTATGTTCTAGATACTAGGCTCTTACCAGCTATGTGATTGGCAAATGCCTTCTCCCATTTCTGTGGATTGTCTTTTCACTTTCTTTTTTTTTTTGAGACAGAGTCTCGCTCTGTTGCCCGGGCTAGAGTGAGTGCCATGGCGTCAGCCTAGCTCACAGCAACCTCAAACTCCTGGGCTTAAGCGATCCTACTGCCTCAGCCTCCCGAGTAGCTGGGACTACAGGCATGCGCCACCATGCCCAGCTAATTTTTTTTTTCTATATATATTTTTAGCTGTCCAAATCATTTCTTTCTACTTTTTTAGTAGAGACGGGGGTCTCACTCTTGCTCAGTCGGGTCTCGAACTCCTGACCTCGAGCCATCCACCCACCTCGGCCTCCCAGAGTGCTAGGATTACAGGCGTGAGCCACCGTGCCCGGCCCACTTTTCACTTTCTTGATAGTGTTCTTTGAAGCACAAAAGTTTTTAATTTTGATGCTTTCATGAAGTCCAATTTATTTTTTCTTTATTTGCTTGTGCTTTTGATGTCATTTCTAAGAAACCATTGCCTAATCCAAGGTCATGAAGATTTATGCCTATGCTTTCTTCTGAGATTTATTTATTTATTTTTGAGACAGTGTCTGGCTCTGTCACCTGGCTAGACTAGTGGCATCATCATAGCTCACTGCAACCTCAAACGCCTGGGCTCAAGTGATCGTCCTGCCTCAGCCTCCCAAGTAGCTGGGACTACAGGCATGTGCCACCATGCCAGCTAATTTTGTAAATTTCTTGTGGAGTCTATTTCTCATTATATTGCTGAGGCTGGTCTCAAACTTCTGTCCTCAAGTGATCCTCCCATCTCACCTCAGCTTCCCAAAGTGCTAGGGTCACAGGTGTGAGCCACTGTGCCCAGTTTTCTAAGATTTTTATGTTTTTAGCTCTCACATTTAGGTCTTTGGTCCATTTTGAGTTAATTTTTGTATATGATGTGAAGCAGCTTCATTCCTTTACATGTGGGATATGCAATTTCCCCAGCACCATTTGTTGAAAAGACTGTTCTTTCCCCATTGGATTGTCTTTACATTTTTGTTGAAAATCAGTTGACCATAAATGTATGGGTTTTTATTTGGACTCTTGGTTCTTTTCCATTGACCTACATATCTATCCCTATGGCAGTATTATCGTCTCGATTAGTTTATCTTTTTTTCTTTTTTTTAAGACAGAGTCTCACTCTGTTCCCTGAGCTAGAGTGCCATGGCATCAGTCTAGCTCATAGCAACCTCAAACTCCTGGGCTCAAGCAATCCTCCTGTCTCAGCCTCTCGAGTAGCTGGGACTGCAGGCGTGCACCGCCACAGGGCTAATTTTTTCTATTTTTAGCAGAAACGGGGTCTCGCTCTTGCTGAGGCTGGTCTCAAACTCCTGACCTCAAGTAATCCTCCCGCCTCAGCCTCCCAGAGTGTTAGGGTTGTTACAGGTGTGAGCCACCATGCCTGGCCGATTACTTTATCTTTCTGAAGTTAAAAATTGTGAGTTTTCCAACTTTGTCCTTCTTTTCAAGATTGTTTTGGCTATTCTGAGTCCCTTGCATTTCCATATGAATTTTAGGGTCAGTTTGTTAATTTCTACAAAGAAGCCAAGCCAGCTGGGATTTTGATAGAGATTATGTTGACTCTGTCACTTAGTTTGAAGAGTACCACAATCTTAATGTTAATAATACAGTCTTCTAATCCATGAACATGGGATATCTTTCCATTTATTTAGCACTTCTTTAATGTCCTTCAATGATGGGGTTTTTTTGTTTTTTTTTTTAAGAGATAGGTTCTTGTACTGTCACCCAGGCAGAGAGAGTACAGTGGCATGATAATAGCTCAGTGCAACCTCAAACTCATGTGCACAAGCAATCCTCCTGGCTCAGCCTCTCCAGTAGCTGGGACTATAGGTGCATACCACCATGCCCAGCTAATTATTTGTTTTCTTTTGATAAAGCAGGGTCTTGCTTTGTTGCCCAGGTCTTGAACTCCTGGCCTCAGGCAATCAAGTGCTAGGATTACAAACATGAGTTACCTCACCCAGCCTGCCTTAAATGATGTTTTACAGTTTCATTGTCCAAGTCTTGCACTTTTTTTGTTAAATTAAGATGCTATTATAAAGGAATTGTTTTCTCAATTTCATATTTGAATTATTTATTGCTAGTGTATAAAAATATAATTGTTTTGAATATATGGATCTTGTATCTTACAACATTGCAGGATTTGTTTCTTAGCTCTGATAGTTTTGTGTGCATTCCTTAGGACCTTCTATATACAAGATCGTGTCATCTGCAAATAGAGATAGTTTTTATTCTTCCTTTCCAATCTGGATGTCTTTTTTTCTTGCCTAATTGTCCGAGCTATAACCTCCAGTACAATGTTGAATAGAAGTGGCCAGAGCATACATCTTGACTTTTTCCCTATTTTAGGGGGAAAATTTTCAGTCTTTTATTATTAAGTATGATGTTAATTAACTGCGGACTTTTTCATAGTTAACTTTCATCAGTATGGAATTTTGAAGGGAACATTTGTATTCTTATTTGAGATTTAAGAGTATTTTAATGTTTTTCATAATAAGATAATCTTTGAGGGACAAGTGGGGAGCGGGGCTTGGAGAAACCTAAGGAAGATAAAGCATACAAGATTGAAAGCACCTGGATTCTCATGTCCATTCTATTACTTAAACTGAGAAACACTGAACATTCTATTTAATTTTTTGTGCTTCCTTCCTTCATTCATGCTTCCTGTTCGTGAAATACTTGTTGAACATACAGTTTGCCAGGTATTTTGAGGATATAAGCATTAAAGGACTGAGATTTTTGTCTTCAGATGCCAGTTTATACTCTATTCCAACACTTTCAATTTTTTTTTAATCTATGAAGATGGAGGTGTTAGGTATATGTTGATTTGTGGGTATGTGTTACAGCCCTGCATATTTTCGGAGTTCAGTATAGTCTCAGTGTTACGATTGGCCTTCTATGTAAGATGGCATGATTGCTACCTATGTGTCATTCTCTTATATGATTATCATTTCAAACTACTATAATTATAGCAGTGACTCCCAAGTATCTATCTCCTGCCCTGATATCTTTCCTAAATTTTTTTTCTCCTTTTGTTTTTGTTTTTCTTAGAGACAAGGTCTCACTCTGTTGTCCAGCAGGCTGGAGTGCAATGATGTGAACATAGCTCACTGCAACCTTGAACTTCTGGGCTAAACTGATCCTCTTGCCTCAGCCTCCCACATAACTGGGACTACAGTTGCATGCCACCACACCCAGCTAATTTTTAAATTTTTTTGTAGAGATGAAGTCTTGCTATGTTCCCCAGGCTAGTCTTGAACTCCTGGCATTAAGCAGTCCTCCGCCTCAGCCTTCCAAAGTGCTGGGATAATGAGCCACCATGACTGGCCCTCTTTCCTGAATTTGACTTTGATTTCCAGCTGCCTAACAGGTTTCCTTCCGTAGTTGTCCCAAATATAATTCAAATTCAGAAAGTCCAAAACAAAATCATTATTTGTCCCCAAACCCACCTCTCTCCATTCCTCTCTTCTTCCTAGTCACCCAAACTAGAAACTTGAGTCATCCTTGACTCCTTTTCCTCACTGCTCACATCTAGTATACCACAAAAACTCTTTGAGACTCTCTCCTGCATATCTATTTCCCCTCTATAATTATTGCCACTTCCTTTGTTTAGACCCTCATCATTTTTTACTTGGACCAAACTCTATTCTCACCCCCTTTATTTCCCACTTGGTGAATTGTCATTCAGAATCCAGCTTAAATGTCACTTCCTCTTTACTGCATTTTCTTGTTAGCTTACTCCTCAGACTTCCAAGTGAAATTAAACATCTTTCTATTAATGTTATAGAAATATTGAATATTGTGGCTGGGTGTGGTGACTCACGCCTATAATCCTAGCCCTCTGGAGGGCCGAGGTGGGAAGATCGCTTGAGCTCAGGAGTTTGAGACCAGCCTGGACAAGAGAGAAACCCTGTCTCTACTAAAAATAGAAAAAATTAGCTGGACGTGGTGGCATGCACCTGTAGTCCCAGCTACTGGGGAGGCTGAGGCGGAAGGATCGCTTGAGCCCAGGAGTTTGAGGTTGTTGTAAGCTAGGCTGCTGCCACGGCACTCTAGCCCCGGCAACAGAACGAGACTCCATCTCAAAAAAAAAAGAAAGAAATATTGAATATTGTATAGAGGTTAATAGCATAAATTGTAGAATCATACAGACTTGAGTTTGAATCCTGGCTATTAATAGCTTTATGACCTTGAGCATATTACTCAGTCTCTGAGCCTCAGTTTTCTTATCTGTAAAGTAAAGCTAATAACTACTTTATAGAGCAGAAGTAAAGATTAAATGCAATTACAAAAGTAATAATTATTATAGTCATGGCTACAATATGTTGAACATATATATTACTTGCTAAGCATTGGACTAAGTATAATACTTGATACATATTGCTCATAAAAAGCAGTTAACTCAATGCCTAATGTGTAGCAGGCATTCAGTAAACCAAAGCTAATATCTTCTGCGTGGTGTCTTCTGGATTTAGCATTTCAAGAGCAAGAAGGATGTCTTATCTTTGTGACTGACAATATGGTAGATTATCAATAAACAGTTGTTGAGTTTGGATTTATTTTGCATGATTTGAGGAAATGCTAGGAGGTCTTCTTCAAAATAATATTCCCTGCTAACTTGACTACAATTCCTTTGGGATTTGAAGTTTTTGAGTTTCCCATTTAAGTGCACATATCCCTGAGAGATAATACTTTGAGCTATTTTCAACAACCATCTTATGGGAATTAGTTGTTTATCAGCTGTTTTCTAATTTGAAAGGACCTTGCAGGATGAGACAAGAGTAGAAAAGAAAGGAGAGGGTCAGGGACCTGAGCACACAGTATTGTGGGGAGCAAAATCACCATTTGCCTCAGAATTACTGATTCTTTTTCCTAATTTGTAATGTATATCACTTCGCTTGACATACGTGTGCTACATTTAGAAGTCTTGGCTCTGCAGTGGAACCATAGGATTAGATCAGCAGAAATGAGTCATTTCCATTACTTGAAGGTCTGAATCACTCAGGTTATGTAGCACTTTGTGATATTATGGGCATAGTGGCAGACTCACTCCTTATATAGATACATAATAGCTTTATATTGAGTACTGACAGAATATTCTAGACCTGGTCCCTAATTTTTTGCAGCCCTTTTGTAAACAAAAGCTACACTATGAACTTCCCAGAGGATTGTTGAGCACAAGATGAAATGATAAACCTGAAAACACTGAAAGGTCACACAAATGCGATGTATATTATTCCAGACTTCAATGTGACTTTGGAAAACTCCCTGAACTTCCATTTCCTTATGTTTAAATGAAAGACTTGGAAAAAAATTATTTCCAAGACGCTTGTCAGCTCTAAAATTTTGAGTGATTCCATTTTCTTTTTTTTTTTTTTTTTTTGAGACAGAGTCTCACTTTATTGCCTGGGCTAGAGTGAGTGCCGTGGCGTCAGCCTAGCTCACAGCAACCTCACACTCCTGGGCTTAAGCGATCCTACTGCCTCAGCCTCCCGAGTAGCTGGGACTACAGACATGCGCCACCATGCCCGGCTAATTTTTTTTATGTATATATATTTTTAGTTGGCCAGATAATTTCTTTCTATTTTTTAGTAGAGACGGGGTCTCGCTCTTGCTCAGGCTGGTCTCGAACTCCTGAGCTCAAACGATCCGCCCGCCTCGGCCTCCCAGAGTGCTAGGATTACAGGCGTGAGCCACCGCGCCCGGCCAGAGTGATTCCATTTTCTATCTCATTCTAACCTGTGTCCCTTGCTTCCATGTAGTCAGTCTCTTCTTCGCACAGCAGCCATAGTGATTCTTTTAAGCTTACCCAATCAAGGGTCGCATGAGGTGAGTGCAAGACCAGCCTGGGCGATATAGGGAGGCCCCCATCTCTTAAAAAAAATAAATAAATAAAGTTTAAAAAAAAAGGAACTTTCCCTATCAGTGTCACTCCTCTGCTCACAACCCTTCATCTGCTCTTCATTTTGTTCACAGAAAAAGCCAGTGGCCTATAAGTGTCTACATGATCTGCACTTCTCTCTGCCATGCCACTGTGGCCTTATCTCCTGTTTCTGCCCTCCTGCCATACTGGATTCTGCTGTTCTTTGAACAGTAGTTCTCTTGCCTTAGGACTCTCACACTGAAGGCAGAACCTTCTGCTAGAATTTTCTTTTCACAGACAAGTAAGTGGTATGGCCAACTCCCTCATCTCTCTCAAGACTTTACTCAAATGTCACCCTATTTTAAGTTTGTAACTACCTCTGCACCTCCCCCCTTTTATCCTGCTTCATTATTTTTTTCAAAGCACTAGTCTCCTCCTAATCTACTATATGTGGAATTTATCATGTTTATTATTTGTTATCTGAGTCTATCTGCTAGAATGTAAGCTCTACCAGGGCAGAGATTTTTGTTTTGTTTTATTTTGCTTTGTGCACCTTTGTTTCTTGAGTACCTAGAATAGTAACTGGCCCAGTAAATATTTATTAAACATATGAGTAAACTGTGCAGTGTGGTGATTACTAATCTCATATTTAGCGGATATAAGCCCCAGTTGACTCATTTATGAAATGCTGGTTTTGATCTCTAAATTTTATGTTGGCAACTTTCCTCAGATATCTTGTAGTCCTTGGTTGTCTGCTCATGTTTTAAACATCTTGAGGATGGGGCACTGAAAGTTCTATTCGAAGCTCTGAATGCATCTGCAGGACATATTTATGGTGATCTTCACAGTGAGATGACTGTTAAGTTGGGGAACCCCAGATGTCAATATTTTTAGGTCTTTCCTCATGGGTTTACTGCATTTCTGTAAAAAGAAAAAATAAAGGCCTCTTCCAAACCTCCTGGAGGGTAAAGAATGACTATAAGTTTTCTTTGAGCCAAGTGAAAAACAGGACTGGGGCCTCAGCCTTCAGCATTCAGTGTGCTTAAATCCACATGTAATCTCTTTATTTAGGTGTGGTACTCCTGTCCTCCACTATGCCTAAAGCACCCTAATCCAGAGATCCTCTAACTGAGCCTCTTCAGAGAATAAACCTCTAGTCTTCTGAGTGGGGGATGGTATCTGAGTGAGAAAAGATATTAAGGCTATACCTGCTTCCTACACAGTTTTCAGTCAGTCTTATTCATTCTAAATCACCGGTTCCCCATCTTGAGTCATCTGGTGCTGCTGGTTCCTGAGCTTTTGGGGGAAGATTCTGTGGTGTTGATTGGAAGTTTTCCCTGTTACAGGCTTAGTATTCAATATAGCATTCTTATGTTGGTTTAGTCAGTTACCATTTCTTTATTTACTTTCCGGGTTCCAAAGTGTCACTCCTGTCTCCTCTTTAGTTTTTCCCTTTCTTATAGGCTTAAGTCTTTTTAAATCCTTTATTGTAGTTTAAGTGTGGTTTTAGCTAGTGCAGCTATTTTCTTGCCTGTCATTTTTCTCCTGTTTGTTTTTAATTGACAGTTTTATTGAGATAATTGTAGAGCCACACGCAGCTTTAAAACAGTAATACAGAGAGATCCCTTGTATACTTTATACAATTTCCTACTGTTAGAGCCAGTTCCCATCTGCCCCGGGAACAGAATCAGAAGACTCATCCAGAAGAATTTGCAGTTTTGAAGGTGCCGGGGCGGTGCATTGTCAAGCCTCTGCCTGGGGCTGAGGAATGTCTCTCAGAGGCCTTCCCCTGGGCAAGACACTGCACTCTGCACCTGGTCTCCAGGCACCGGTGGTCGCCACTTGCCCTATCTTAGGGCAGGATCTCGGTGGAACCTCCAAATGTTATGGTCTGAGATGCGAGAAATGACCACCTGAAGACCGAATTGAGCCAAATCAGGAGTCTTTATTAGCTGGCCAGCGACTGCCCTCTGCACCGCCCAAAGGCGGCACAGAGAGCAGCCGTGAGCCTTTGAAACAGAAAGTTTTTATAGTGTAAGTTTGTGGGTGGACAATTACTAAGACAGAGCAAGCACGTGTACAAAAAACCTTGAGTAAGCATGATATCATTTTCTTATCTTTGGTGTAACAGGATCTGGGCAGTTTGGGCTCTGGGCCATATCTTGTTCACGTAAAACATGAGTGTCATAATAGCTTTACGCAAAACATGGGGGCTGTCACCATTTTACGCAGAACATGGGTGTTGTAGTCACTTAGGAATTTCTGTGTTGGGGGTAGCAAGCAGGAGCAAGCAGGTTTACAGAAGCAGAATGGCAGATTAATGATCTTTCGGTGCAAAACTCAGACTGTAACACTACAATAGTAACATTTTCTAAAAGTATAACAATCAGGATATTGACATTGATACAATCCACCAATCTTATTCAGATTTGCCTATTTTATAACATGTGTAGGTGATCTATCTACCACCACTGACTGTCAAGGTTCTAAACAGTTCCATTACGACAATCCCCAATATTAACCTTTTATACCGTACCCACTTTCCCTGCACGAATGTACACATATGTATCCACATCCCCATCCCTAATCTCTGGCAACCACTAATCTGCTCTCCATTTCTAAAATCTTATCATATCAAAATGTTATAGAAATAGAATCATACAGTATAAACCTTTTGGGATTGGCTTTTTCAGTCAGCATAATTCTCTGGAGATTCATCCAGGTTTTTGCATGTATCAATACCTCATTCCTATTAGTGCTGAGCAGTATTCCTTGGTATGGATGTGCCACAGTTTGTTTTATTATTCACCTGTTGTTGAAGGACATCTGGGCTGTTTTCAGTGTTGGCTATTATAAAAAAAATGACCATAAACATTTATATACTAGTTTTTTTGTAAACATAAATTTTCATTTCTCTGGGACAAATACCCAAGAGCGTAATTGCTGGGTCACATGATCATTGTGTGTATAGTTTTTTCAGAAACCACCAAATTGGTTTTCAGAGTGGATGTAACATTTTTTATGTTAATACCAACAATGTGTGATAGATCTATTTTCTTTGCATACTTTCCAATATTTACAGTTATCAATATTTTTTATTTTAGCCATTCTGATAGGTGTGTAATGGTATCTCATTGTGGTTTTAATTTGTTTTTCCCTAATCATTAATTATATTGAACATCATTTCATGTGATTGTCACTAGCATATTCTCTTCAGTGCAATGTCTCTGAATGTTTTTTGCCCATTTTCTTATTGAGTGGGTTTTTTTACTATTGAGTTTTGCAAGTTCTTTATTCTAGAGCCAATCTGTTGTTAGATATATGGTTTGTATATATTTTCCTCCAGCCTATAGCTTATCTTTTCATCCTTTTCACATGGGCTTTCATAGAGCAAAGTTTTTAGTTTTAATGAGGTCCAGTATCAGTTTTTCCCTTTATAAATCATGTTTTTAAGTGTCAAGTCCAAGAACTTATTGTCTAGCCCTAAATCCTGACTATTTTTTATGATTTTTCTTTTTTTTTTTCTTTTCTTTCTTTCTTTTTTTTTTTTTTGAGACAGGGTCTCACTCTGTCATCTGGGCTAGAGTGCAGTGGTGTCATCACAGCTCACTGCAACCTCAAACTCTCTTGGGCTCAAGCCATCCTCCTGCCTCAGCCTCCCTCGTAGTTGGGACTACAGGCATATGCCACCACACCTGAGTAATTTTTCTCTTTTTTTGTAGAGACAGGGTCTCACTCTTGCTCAGGCTCGTCTGGAACTCTTGGCCTCAAGCAATCCTCCCACCTTGGCCTCCCAGAGTGCTAGGATTACAGGCATGAGCCACCTCACCCAGCCTCTGCTATGCTTTTTCTAAAAGTTTTGTAGTTCTATGTTTTACACGTAAGTCTGTGATCCATTATGAGTATATTTTTATAGAAAATGTGAGGCTTAGATTGCGATGCTTTTTGGATGTCCAGTTCAATTCTTTTGGATATCCAATTGCTTCAGCATCGTTTGTTGTAAAGGCCATTCCTCTTCCATTGAACTGCTTTTGCACCTTTGTCAAAAATTAGTTGAGCCAGGTGCAGTGGCTCATACCTGTAATCCTAACACTTAGGGAAGATGAGTCCAGAGGATCGCTTGAGACCAGGAGTTAGAGTCTGCAGTGAGTTGTGATTGTACCACTTTACTCCAGCCTGAGTGAGATCCTGTCTCTTAAAAAAAAAAAAAAAAAGTTTAGTATATTGGTATATGTATATTTCTGGGTTCTCTGCTCTGTTCCATTGATCTATATGTCTATTCTCTGCCAGTATCACAATGTCTTGATTACTGTAGCTATTTTAATTTGCATTAATTCGGAGTAGATTGATTCTACTCACTTTATTTTTCTTTGTCAAGATTGTGTTAGCCTTCCCATATAAATTTGGGAAGAATTGACATTTGTCTTTTAAATTTATTGTTGGTCTTAAAGTAGTCTATATTTAGTGTAGTCTGTCAGTCTTTTTTTTTTTTTTTGACTCCTGAATTTCATGGCTAATTAAAAAATGACTGCTCACCCGAAGAATATAAAAATATTAACTTGCGGTTTTTTCTTTAAATATTTTGGTTTTAAATATAGTTCTTTAAACCATCTGGTATTTATTTTGGTTTGCTATAGGAATCTAACCATCTCTTTTTATAAAACCTAATTAGGGAGTGCCCTCATTTACTAAATACTATTCATGCTTTGTTATTGATTTAAGATACTATCTTTACCATATTCTTAATTGTTATATGTTTCTGGGTGTGTTTCTAGGCTTTCTTGTCAGTTCGTTAACGTGTTGCCTCATTATATCACACTTTTTAATGATCTGTTATGGCCCTATGAGATGTTACAATGTCCAGGAGAAGGCATAGGATGATCGTTAAGAGCTTGACTGGGGGTCAGACTGCCTAGTTGAATGTGAGCTCCACCATTTACCTGCTAGTTGTTTTAGTGCAGGTTATTTAAATTCTCCTGACCTCAGTCTCATCTAAAATATGAAGATTATAGTATTACATACATTTTAGGGTTATTGTGAGGATTAAATTTATTAGTATATGTAATGCTTTTTAAATTATTTGTAACATAGTATCATGTAAGAGTTAGGCTATTATAATAGAGCATAGTCATCTTCATGTTTCTTCTGTTTAGCCTAGCTGTAAAAGTGTTTTGTGCTGGGCATGGTGTCTTATGCCACCTAGCACTTTGGGACACTGAGGGGGGAGGATCGCTTGAGGTCAGGAGTTCAAGAACAGTCTGGGCAACATAGCCAGACCCTGTCTCTACAAAAAAAAAAAAAAAACATCAATTTTTTTAAATTAGCCATGCATGGTGGCACATGCCTCTAATCCTAGCTACTCAGGAAACTGAGGCAAGAGGGTCGCTTGAGCCCAGAAGTTTGAGGTTGCAGTAAACTGTGATGCCACACACTCTAGCCCAGGCAACATAGCAAGACCCTGTCTCAAAAAAGAAAAAAAGAAATTGGGACCCATGTAACTTCACAAGTGTGGCATTATTGGCTTGCTTTTTCCCTACAAGAATAAGAACATAGAAAAACATGGTGCTATAGTCTATAGATGCTGATAGGTGTTTTGTACTATGTTGGTGGTTTAAGCAGGTCTTGTTGGTGTGTCTTTTTTTTTTTTTTTTTTTTGAGACAGAGTCTCACTTTGTTGCCCGGGCTAGAGTGAGTGCCATGGCATCAGCCTAGCTCACAGCAACCTCAGACTCCTGGGCTTAAGCGATCCTACTGCCTCAGCCTCCCGAGTAGCTGGGACTACAGGCATGAGCCACCATGCCCGGCTAATTTTTTTTGTATATATATTTTTAGTTGGCCAGATAATTTCTTTCTATTTTTAGTAGAGACGGGGTCTCACTCTTGCTCAGGCTGGTCTCGAACTCCTGACCTCGAGCGATCCACCCGCCTCGGCCTCCCAGAGCTAGGATTACAGGCGTGAGCCACCGCGCCCGGCCTGGTGTGTCTTAACATTTCTTCCCCCTATAGTGCACTAGTGTTTGAGAAAATAAAGAAGAAAAAGTCAAGAAATGATAAGCTTTGGAATGGTAAAAATAAAATTCAGAATATTGCCTGAGTGTGAATATATGCACATAAAATGTGCAAATGCAATTGGTTCTTTTGAATTTGGCCATTGTAGTTTTTTGTATTTTTTTCCTAAGATGCAAGTCTTGCTATGTTGCCCAGGCTAGCTTCAGACTCCTGGACTCAAGAGATCCTCCTGCCTCAGCCTCTTGAGTAGCTAGGATTATAGGTGCATGCCACTGTGCCCAGTTTGTCGTTGGGTTTTTACAAGGCAGTGCTTACCAGGAGATTCCTGCTCTAGGAGAGAATGCTAATTTTTCAAGGAGAGTATGCTTTGTTTTTCAGTCACTATCCTCTTTTGTTTTCTCAGTCTTTCTTACTGTCTGCCTGCAAATTCTAGCTAGATTTTTTTTTTGTATTTTAGTTTATTCATTTTAAAAGGAAAAACTAGTTTTGATTGTGCGTAAATGAGCTGCCTGAATCCCCAGTCCCCACCCTACATATATTAGTTAACTGCTTCTGGAAGACAGCAAGTAGGAGGGAAGATTCTTTTGAGTCCAGTGAAGGCTACAGGAGATGTCATATGCATGTGGACTTAAACCATGTTTGTTCCTGATTTCTGGATCCCCCCCCAATTGTTTTTGTTTCATAAGTGGGTATGTTTGTACTAGGAAGGGTTCTATTGGGGGAATGGAGACTATAAATTTGACTAAGAAATGTTGAGTTTAAAGATCAGTAGAGATACTAATCGAAATATACCAATATATATTCTATTTTTGAAAATTTTAATGACATTTTGGGGGTATAATAATACGGGAGTAATAATTGTCAATTATGTGGAATAATATATACTTTTCAGAATGTTTTGTTAGACATACAAAAAGTACACTAGTTACAAGCTTACAGCTCAATGAATCTTTCACAATTTGAACACACTCTTGTAACCACTTCGCAGGGCTAGAAACATTACTAGTCCCTGGAAACTTCCCTTGTGTCCTCTTCTAGTCAGAAACCTACTAAGAGTAACCATTATGCTGCCTTCATTAGTTTTACCTGTGTTTAATTGTTATATAAATGGAATTATACGTTATATACTTTTGACCCTGAGAGTCATACGTATAATTGCCTATAGTTGTAGTATGTTCACTTTCTTTTTCATTGCTCTATAGTAGTTCATTGTAAGAATATACCATAATTTATTTAACTGTTCTACCATTAATGAATTTTTGAACATTTATACTTTATAGAATGCCTCTCACCCACTTTTTAAAATATTGGAAGGGCTATGGACATTTTCAGAAATACATTGATGAAGAAATCTAAAATTTCTTATTTATCAGTTCTCTGATTTAGAAATTACATAATGGTGGCATTGTGACTGCTGTGCTCACAAAAGGGAAAATGGGGAGGTTTTTTTCCCCCCTTTCTTAGCTCACTGCAGAATGCAAGAAAGAAAGGGATACTTGGACCTGGAAAAAATAAAAAGAAATGACATAATGGTGATTATAACACCTCTGGTATAGAAACTTATCTGCATATTTTTTTAAACAGTCACCATTACCTCAATTATTTTTGCTGTATAATAAAGTACTCTACTTAATACCTTAAACAACCACCATTTATTTAGCTTTTGATTTTGAAGATCAGCAATTTAGGCTGGATTTAACTATAGTCAAGTTCCACATTATAACCTTTTAGTCAGTAATGGACCAGAGGGCGTATAACAAGGTGGTACCAACAGAGCTGAAAAATTCCTATCACCTGGTGACATAAGATCATAGCAAAATCCATTACTCTCATGTTTATGGTAGGTAATGCTGGTGTAAACAAACCTGTGCTGCCACTTACATAAAAGTAAGTTAACTATAACAGCCTCAGGCAGGTCCTTCAGGAGGTATTTCACAAGAAGGCATTGTTATCATAGATGACAGCTCCATGCATGTTATTGTGCCTGAAGACCTTCCAGTAGGACAAGATGGTGGAGGTGGAAGACTGTGATGTTGATGATCCTGACCTCCTATAGGCCTAGGCTAATGTGTGTGTGTCTTAGGTTTTTTTTTTTTTTGAGACAGAGTCTCACTCTGTTGCCCAGGCTAGAATGAGTGCCGTGGTGTCAGCCTAGCTCACAGCAACCTCAAACTCCTGGGCTCAAGCGATCCTTCTGCCTCAGCCTCCCGAGTAGCTGGGACTACCGGCATGCGCCACCATGCCTGGCTAATTTTTTCTATATATATTTTTAGCTGTCCATATAATTTCTTTCTATTTTTAGTAGAGATGGGGTCTCACTCTTGCTCAGGCTGGTCTCGAACTCCTGAGCTCCAATGATCCGCCCACCTCGGCCTCCCAGAGTGCTAGGATTACAGGCATGAGCCATCGCCCGGCCGTGTGTGTCTTAGTTTTTAACGAAAAAGTTTAAATAGTAAAATAAAAAAATTTTAAATAGAAAAAGTTTATAGAATAAGGATATAAAGAAAATATTTTTACACAGCTATACAATGTGTTTTAAGCTAAGTATTATTACAAAAGAATCAAAAAGTTTAAAAAATTTTAAATTTTACAAAGTAAAAAAGTTATAATAAGCTAAAGTTAATTTACCATTGAAGGAAAAATAGGCCAGGCATGGTGGCTCATGCCTGTAATCCCAGCACTCTGGGAGGCCAACGTGGGAGGATTGCTCAAGGTCAGGAGTTTGAGACCAGCCTGAGCAAGAGTGAGACCCCGTCTCTACTAAAAATAGAAGAAATTATCTGGCCAACTAAAATATATGGAAAAAATTAGCCTGGCATGATGGCGCATGCCTGTAGTCCCAGCTACTAGGGAGGCTGAGGCAGAAGGATCGCTTAAGCCCAGGAGTTTGAGGTTGCTGTGAGCTAGGCTGATGCCACAGCACTCTAGCCTGGGCAACGAAGCGAGACTCTGTCTCCAAAAAAAAAAAAAAAGAAAGAAAAAGGAATTTTTTTGTAAATTCAGTGTAGCCTAAGTATACAGTGTTTGTAGAGTTTGTAGTAGTGTACAGTAGTGTCCTATGCCTTCACATTCACTCTCCACTCACGGAGTCACCCAGAGCAACTTCCAGGCCTACAGGCTTTATCAATAAGTGCCCTATACAGGTTGCCATTTTTTATCTTTGATATTATATTTTACCTTGCCTTTTCTATGTTTAGATATGTTTAGATACACAAAGACATACCACTGTTTTGCAGTTGCCTACAGTATTCAGTACAGGTTTGTAGCCTGGGAGCAATAGGCTATACTATATAGCCTAAGTATGTAGTAGGCTATACCATCTAGGTTTGTGTAAGTACACTCTATGATGGATACATTTCCCAGAATGTATCCCATATCTTTAAGCGACACATGACTGTACTGGGTTCTGGTGATCCAGACCTAACTTGGCTTACCTTGGTTGACAACTGAGCCACCTTCTCCTGTGGTCTCTTTTTTTTTTTTTTTTTTTTTGAGACAGAGTCTCACTTTGTTGCCCAGGCTACAGTGAGTGCCGTGGCGTCAGCCTAGCTCACAGCAACCTCATACTCCTGGGCCTAAGCGATCCCACTGCCTCAGCCTCCCGAGTAGCTGGGACTACAGGCATGCACCACCATGCCCGGCTAATTTTTTTCTATATATATTTTTAGTTGTCCAGATAATTTTTATTTCTATTTTTAGTAGAGACGCGGTTTCGCTCAGGCTGGTCTCGAACTCCTGACCTCGAGCTATCCACCCTCCTCGGCCTCCCAGAGGGCTAGGATTACAGGCGTGAGGCACCTCGCCCGGCCTCCTGTGGTCTCTTATCTTCAAGCACTGTGGTCCCCAACCCCTGGGCTATAGACCAGTACCGGTCTGTGGCCTGTTAGGGACCAGGCCCTATTCCCATCCCTACCCCCAGTCTATGGAAAAATTGTCTTCCATGAAACTGGTTCCTGGTGCCAAAAAGGTTGGGGACTGCTGGTCACCACCATTACTGTGAACAATTTCCCACTGTCCCTTGGCATCAGGAATTAATTGAAAATATCAGAGATGATATATCTGATAGGTGAATCTTAGGTCAAGGTCCCAAACTCCTGTTGCTAAGAAAGCTGAGAAAGGAAGCATCTGGTATTTTCAGATTTTATAGTAAACATTGGACTTGTATAGAACTCCTCCCCTGAAGGGCAGAAGCTCAGGTAATTGGCAGAAAGAAAAAAAAAGACAAATGTTTATTATATGTATTGAGTTATTCCACCTTCCAAAGTATTAAAGGCACTTCAGTGGAAAATACTGCCTTCCAAATAAAAGTACAGTATCCTAGGACAAAACAAAAATTCTGTTTAATCAAGTAACAAGTAGGTCCAAAGAAGTTATAGCAGTTATTCACATAGAAGAATGGTGCTGACCTTTTTTCAGTAACTTAAGTGTAAATACTAACTACCATCTAGTCAAAGTAACAGCAGTTATATACAAATAGAAACATAGGGATAAACAATTCTGTACTAAAATGAAAAAGATTTGGTAAAGAAAAAACTCTAATAGCCCTCTCACAGTTCTATCCATCATTTTAAAAGATTTGTATGTCAGACAGTGGGGATACATAGAGAAGCTCAGAGTCTAATTATAGAAAACACAAACATGAAAACAACTGAATGTAATAAACCGTTATGGATACTAAATGCTGCCACAGGGGATTCAGAGGAAAAATGCCAGGGTGAGGTGGGGTGGGATGCCATGGTGGAATGACACACAGTTAGGAAAGGATTTTTTTTTTAAACTATGGAATATATCGAGTATTGAAGAAAAGGATTTTTTTGATGAGGTTTTTTTAAGCATCTTGAATGATAATATGACTAGCTAGTAAACAAAAAAAGCAAGGGGAAGAGGAAGAATAAATAAAATAGCACCTCAATACAAGATGGTCCTAGTTCCATTTATCACTCCAAACACTCTGTTTTAAAACAGAGGTGAAAATAAAAGCTTATGTAAGTGCATATCAAACACAAAAGAAGAGATACCAGGCAAGCTGGATCAATGAGATTTATTTTCCTAAAAGCAAGTACAAAATATAGGTGTGGTAGATTGCCTCCCTCTCCCCGCAAAAACGTGTCACAAATTCTACCTCTTCTGGAATTCACACGCTTGGAATTCTCTCTCCAAGACATGGAATTCTACTTATCTCTCCAGTCTGTGCTGACCATGTGACTTGGCTTTGGCTAGTAAAAGGCAATGGAGAAAAAGTTGTGTCAGTTCTCTGCTTGAGCTTCAGGAAGCCTTGAGCACATCCTAGCCTTGCTGGGGAGGGAGATAACCATTTGAATAACCCTGATATAGCCCACTAGAATAGCAGTCCTCAACCTTTTTGGCACCAGGGACCAGTTTTATGGAAGACAAATTTTCCACGGATGACGGTGGCCGGGCATGGCACCCTCATGGGGAGCAGTTGTAAATACAGATGAAACTTCGCTCACTCTCTCACTCGCCACCCTGTTCCTAACAGGCCACAGTCGGTTACAGATCCTTAGCCGCAGCTGGCAGGGTTGGGGACCACAACTCTAATCTCTTTCCTTTGTTGCATTAGGAGGTGAAAAATTTTTTCAGATGGGTTAGATTTCCCTTAGAAATATTTCTAGAGGTGAGATGTTCAAACAGTGTATTGGGATCTATTGCTAGATCGTTAAGTCAGTTGTTAAGAGACTTGATTGTCAGCACAAGCTATTACCATCTTGATATCATAAGCTTTTTGGAAATGAAAAATAATTGTTCTTTACCAAAATGTTTGAGACTTTTGCTTTAGTTCATAGACTGGTTTATTTGTAAATAATGGCTCGTCATAGAGTATATTAGTAAATTTGGCCGTAGGCAGAGGCCAAAGAGTTTTTAAAATTTTATCTGTAAAGTGAAGATTTTTATTACTAGCTGGTTTATAATGCTAGCTCCTTGCATATCTCCTGTACTTTATAATATGTTAGGGAGAAGATTCTTTTCTCTCATCCTCATCTTATCTTCTTCCCTAGAGCATGTGTTCTTAAAGAGAAAGGAGCAGGCAGGAGTTGGTGATGAAGGGGGTTGGGTAGAGGGAGGCTGGACAAAAGAGGAGGCTCCAGTTTAAAGCAATGGAACACTAATATTATTATAATTACCTCTTTTCTTTTTGTTAGTTGCTGATGACTTTGTGTTTAGTAATCCAGAATAGGCCATTAATCTTATGAAACAGATAGTTTTTTAACATGTAGTTGAAAATGTATGAGTCTAACAGCAAAACAAAATCCATTTTAGTTCCTTTCCTCTTCTCCACCAAATAGGATATATGGAAAAGCAGAAAAGAGTTGGATCTCCCTGAAAGGAGAATAATTGGCAGAATGGAACACTTGCAAATGAATTGCACTGGGACTATAACTGATTTTGTAGAAAGGGATTGTTATCCAGGTGGAATCCCTTCTTTTGTACTTGCCATCGCTCTTGCCTACTCTTTACTTAACTGAAGTTTTTTTCTCTTCAGTGGGTCCTTTTCTTCCCTTTAAGAAGTAGATCTTTCTGAGAAAGGTAAACCCAGGACATGCTCCCCAGTATGTATTTTCTATGCTGTCTGAGACTAGGGAAGCTAAGCCAATGATCTAAAACCATTTCTTCTCATACTTTAAACTTTGCGTACAATAATTTGGGCCTCTTGGGCAAAACTAAAACCATAATTTTGCCTGACTTTACTTGGATTATTTTTCAAGTAGTTAATGTGAGTGAGGGAGACAAATGATAACCTCTTCCAGGTTCAACTATGAGATTTAGGCCTCTTTGTTCTGGAACTTTCTTCCTGACTTAAGATTTCTCTGTGTTATTTTCTCCTTCATCAAATGGAACTTTAGCTCTGTAATACTGAAATAGCATTTAAATATTGTCACCTTTCAAACTTCTGTGCACTACAGTACAGTAGTCAGGAAATTTTAATCAGCACATCTAAAACATTTTTTATCTTTCTACCTAAACCTGATTGGTTTTTGATATTCCATATCTTGGTGATGCTTAATGCACTAACCACTCAATTGCTTAGGCTGAAACAGAGAATTATCTTAGATTCTCTCCTTTTCACTTATCTAGAAGTCATATGTCCTGTGGATGATTCCTCTAAAAAATAACCTTTCTTCTCTCCATCCACACTTCCTCTGCCTCAGTTGGACCACATCACATTTTTCCTTTTTCTTTTTTTTCTTTCTTTCTCTCTTTTCTTTTCTTTTCTTTTTTTTTTTGAGACAGAGTCCCACTCTTTCACCCAGGCTGGAGTGCGGGTGCCTTATCACAGCTTGCTGTAATCTTGCACTCCTGGGTTCAAGTGATCCTCCTGCCTCAGCCGCCCAAGTATCTGGGACTATATGCATGTGCCATCAGGCTTGGATAATTTTTCTGGTTTTTTGTAGAGATGGGGTCTTGCTCTTGCTCAGGCTGGTCTCAAACTCCTGGCCTGAAGGGATCCTCCCACCTCAGCCTCCCAGAGTGCTAGGATTACAGGCGTGAGCCATCATGCCCAGCCGACCTTATCACTTTTGACCTGCATCATTCCAGTTGCTTCCCACTTGTTCTCCTGGTTTCTGGTCTAGCATCTCTCCAGTCCATTCTCTACTTTGCTGCCAGATTATCTTTCTGAAATGACAGCATGATATCACACTCCTGCTTAAAATCTTAACTATTTTGCATATAACCTTCTGGACTAAATTCCAGTTCCTTAATTATAAGACACACGCCCTTCAGAATTCCATCCCAATCTTTTTTTTTGTTTTCTAACGTCATCTTCTACCATTCCTCCTTTATTTTAACCATATCAAAGTATGGCAGTTCCCTAGACATGCCCTGGGATTTCATACTTTTCATTGTTTCCTATCATTGTGCCTTTGTATATATTTTTTTCTCTTATAACACCCTTCCCTGCCTTTTTTGATCAAATAACTTCTAGTTCTACTTTGAGAATCAATTGGAGTTTTATTACACTGGGAGGTTCTTGTTTCCCAAGATCTTATATATGTTTGTATTATAGTATTTATCACACCATACTATGTGATCTAATTCTTTTCTACTTTAGATTGTGAGATCTTTCTGAGGACAAATATTGTGTCATCTTTGTCTTAGGCTCCACATTACTTAATATAGCATCTGGTACCTAGCAATTGTTTTCATAAATGCTCATTGACTGACTCTCATTCATGTTAAAAAGAAAAACTTGCCATGGAGCAGAAAGATTTTCAACTTGAGCACTGGACTCATTTATTCCAAGTAATATTCATTAAAACAAACATCTGGCAAAACCAAAGAATTTGAAAGGACTTCAGGGCCTGTTGTAATATAATTTGATGTGCTTTATACGTTTGCCAGTCTTTGGTAACCAGATTCGGGCAGAATGTGATTAAGGTAATTTTTTGGCTCACAGTGTCAACCAGACAAATGATGCTGAGGTTTGTTGTTAGGCTGGGTTTCCTTCCTTTGTGTTGAAACAGCAGGCAGTGTTCTTTTTAGCTCATGAAGAAGTCCTGGTTTCTCCTAGAGCCTCATCTGACCTTTCCAAGGTCAGGGGTTACTGTTAGACTTTGTCCAGAGTTCTCTTAACAGTAAAATCAGGACTAATCCCTTCTCTTAAATCCTCTAAACTGTCAGCAAACAACCCCCTTCTTACCAATCTAGCGTGAAAGCCATGAGCTAGGAATATAGGACAGGTACGTTGGTTGTTAAAGAGCATTTGGTTTTCAGTCTCTGGATTGCAAGCCAGTGCTTTCTCCTCTGCTGTCAGACCATCAAGTGTTAGGTGTTGTGCTGCATGTTTCAAGGTGGCCCATAGATGTTGGACAATTACAGAAAACAGTGGTTTCAGTGTTGTGAGAGAACTGGGTACCAGTGGTTTCTGCCATTCTGTTTAGCAGGTGTAAGAGATAAAGATTGGCTACTTAGTAAGATTAAGAGTAGAGACCCACTTCTTTCTTGAAGCCTTTGTGTCTCTCCTGTCTGTATTTTCAGCCCTTTCTTTTGCAACCCAATCTGCTTGATAAAATGTGTGCAATGAGGTTGGTATGATGAGAAGATGATCCAGATATATAGGATTTTTAATCCTTTTATTGCAGTGTAATATCCATATAATGAAAATCACTGATTTCAAGTGTACAGGTTGATAACCTTTTGAAGATGGATGTACCTGTGTAACTACCACCCAAACTAAGATGTAGAACATTTTAATTTCCACAGAAAGTTCATTTGTGTCTCTTTGCAGTTAGTCTCCTCCCCCCACTTCATTGCAGTCAACCACTAATCTGATTTCTAGCACTGTAGATTAGTTTTTCCTCTTCTAGATAATATATAAAAGGATCATACAGTGAGTACTCTTTTGTGTCCAGCTTCTTTCATCACTCAGTATAACATACTTGAAAATTCTCTATGTTGTTGCATGTGTTAGCAGTTTGTTTCTTTTTATTGCTCAGTACTATTTCATTATATAGATATATCACATTTGTTTACTCACCAGTTGAAGGAAAGTTGGATCATTTCTAGTTTGGGGCTTCTGTGAATAAAGCTGTGAACATCCATGTATACAAGGCTTTTTATGGACGTAGGGCTTCATTTTTCTTGGATAAATACGAGTAGAATTACTGGGTCATATGATAAATGTATATTTAACTTTATAAAAAACTGGCAAAATGTTTTGCTAAGTGGTCACACCATTTTACACTCTTAGCACCAATGTATGAGAGAGAGTTCTAGTTGCTGTAAATTCTTGCCAGCACTGATACTGTCTTTTTCATTTCAAGTGGCTATACATCCTAGTCAGTGTGCTGTAGAACATATCTCATTGTGATTATAATTTTTCATGGTTTTTGATGCCATTGTAAATGGTATTTTTTTAAATCTCATTTTCCATTTATTTGCTGCTAATATAGAGAAAAACAGTGGATTTTTGTATATGATCATATATCAACATCAATTAGTTCTTATTTCTAGTAGTTTTAGATTTCCTAGGGTTTTCTACATAGTCATGGTGTTGATACTGCACTTATCTTATTCAACTCTATTTTGTGGTGTTGTTGTTGTTGTTGTTTTGAGACAGAGCCTTGTTCTGTTGCCCTGAGTAGAGTGCTGTGGCGTCAGCCTAGCTCACAGCAACCTCAAAATCCCAGGTTCAAGCAATCCTCCTGCCTCAGTCTCCAGAGTAGCTGGGACTACAGGTGTGCCCCACCATGCCTGGCTAATTTTTTCTATTTTTAATCTAGAAAGGGTCTTGCTCTTGCTCAGGCTGGTCTTGAACTCCTGATCTCAAGTGATCCTCCCGCCTTGGCCTCCCAGAATGCTAGGATTACAGGTGTGAGCCACTGCACCAGCTTGTTTTGTTTTGTTTTATGGAGACAGGGTCTCCCTTTGTCACCTGGGCTGGAGTGCACTGGCACAATGATAGCTCATTGCAGCCTCAAACTCCTGGGCCCAACCGATCCTCCTGCCTCAGCCTTCCAAGTATGTCACTACAAGCACGGGCCACCACGCCTGACTCCTTATTCAACATTAGAGAGTGAGGGTAGGATCTGCATAATCTGGATTTTTGGCTTTTTTTGTTTTCTGGATATTTGAAAGCCTGATCTTCCTAGGCCTCTACATGCATGTTAGAATGACATAATCAAAGAGTAAATCATGAATATGAAGTGCAATAATAATTATATGTAGAATTGGCATGGAAGATGGTAAAGAAGACTGCTTTGCTCTCTGGACTTTTGAAAATTTAGAAAGTAGGCCCTGTGCTCTAAAAAATAATAAAATTTGGCTCTGACTCAAAGGAAGTTCTTCCTAAAACCAGGTTACTCAGGAAGATAATAGCATTACCTCTATCCATTTGTAAAGCCATTTACCAGTTCATTTATTGGACAAATATTTAAGGAGTGAATGCCTACCAGGTACCAGGCACTCTTTTGGTGCTTGGCCTACACAAGTGAACAAAACAGTTAAAAATCCCTGTTTTGATTATATTCTAGTGGGGGAAATACATAGTAAGTATTAAGCATGAAATACTATTTAGTTATTTAAGGGTGAGAAGTGCTCTGGAGAAAAATGAGCAAAGGAGGAAAATGGAGGTATAGAGAGAGTATGCTGTTTTTAACACTCTTGTAGACTACTTTTTTTTTTTTTTGACTACTTTTTGATTAAAGCTGAAAAGTCATCAGATTTTCCCCACAAACCAACTAGCAGGGGGAAAAAGTTAATTCATAATTATTTAGTCAATGATAACCCCCTGATGAGGATTATCTCAAGTGTAAGTATGTATTCCCCAATGATTCTCTTCCCCAGTATAATTGTCTTATGTGCAAGGAAGTATTTTCAGAAGAAATGGTTCCAAGCAAATTACACTGATTCCTCACCACAAAACATCCCATTTTCACAGAAAAAGATTTTAATTTTTTCAACATCTACAAACACAAAATAGGAATCAGAAGTCATAGCTTTACACAATTGCAGAACTGTTCACTTTACCATCACATTTAGAAATGGTCAATATTATGTTTGAGATCAGTGAAGCAAAGGAAATAGGTGCCACTTTCGAGTAATTCTACTGTGGACACTTTAATAAAACAAATCAGATGCCAAAGAAGCAACACTACACCAGATGGCTATTAAATCAGATGCTTTTCATTACAGATTGATGAATCAATAAACATAGTAAATGTGCTCAGTAGTACTACTTAGAATCCTTGAAGAGAAATTCTTAGAACATTATCTATTTGTTCTGTCTGGCAAAATAATCTACTTGAGAGGAAATGTTCAAAATTATAAATGAAATCTTTGAAAAAATAAGATAATGTGAAAATCTTTCCTCAGTTTGTATGGTGGTAGTGCTGCTGCAAAGACAGGGGTACAGATGGAAGGGCTTTATGTTATGTTAAGAGTTCACCTGAAGGCCGGGCGCGGTGGCTCACGCCTGTAATCCTAACACTCTGGGAGGCAGAGGCGGGTGGATTGCTCGAGGTCAGGAGTTTGAGACCAGCCTCAGCAAGAGCAAGACCCCGTCTCTACTAAAAAATAGAGAGAAATTATCTGGCCAACTAAAATATGTATACAGAAAAAAATTAGCTGGGCATGGTGGCGCCTGCCTGTAGTCCCAGCTACTGGGGAGGCTGAGACAGTAGGATCGCTTGAGCCCAGGAGTTTGAGGTTGTTGTGAGCTAGGCTGACGCCACGACGCTCACTCTAGCCCGGGCAACAGCTAGACTCTGTCTCAAAAAAAAGAGTTCACCTGAAAACTCTGAGATTTTTATTATATTTTCAAAATGGTGACTCTAATAATAATAAGTATATAACAAATATATTTACTAATTTAATCCACACAAGTTAATGATGTAAGTATATTACTATCATCCCCATCTATAGCTGAGGAAACTGAGGCACAGAGCAGTTAGGTTATTTGTCCAAGGTTACATAGCTAGAAAGTGGCAAAGCCAAAATGCAAAGCCAGGTAGTCTGGCTCCAGAGTCTACACTCTCCTTTTTTTAAATTGTAGTAAAACACATGTAACATAAAACTTATCATCTTAACCACTTTTTAAATGTACAGATCAGTAGTGTTTAGTACGTTCACAATGTTGTACAACCAATCTCCAGATCTACCATCATCTTGCAAACGGAAACTCTGTACCCATTAAACAATTCCTCATTCCCTTCTGCCAGTCCCTGGCAACCACCATTCTACTTTCTGTCTCTATGAATTTAACTACCGTAGGTACCTCATCTAAGTGGAATCATACAGTGTTTGTCTTTTTGTGACTGGCTTAGTTCACTTAACATAATGTCCTCAAGATTTATCCATATTATAGCATGTATCAGAGTTTCCTTCCTCTTGAAGGCTGAATATTTCATTGTTTGTGCCAGATTTTGTTTATTCATTCATCGGTTGATAAGACACTTCAGTTGCTTCTACCTCTTAGCTATTGAGAATAATGCAACTGTGATCATATGTGTGCAGGTAACTGTTTGGGTCTTTGCTTTCAATTCTTTTGAGTATATACCCAGCAGTAGAATTACTGGATCATATGGTTAATTCTGTGTTTAATTTTTTGAGGAACTGCCATACTCTTTTCCATAGTGGCTACATGATTTTACATTCCCACCAACAGTGTACAAGGGTTCCAGTTTCTCTGCTTTTTGATAATAGCTATCATAATGGGTATGAAGTGGTATCTCATTGTGGTTTTCAATTGCATTTCACTAATGACTAGTAATGTTGAGCAGCTTTTCATATGCTTATTGACCATTCATACATGTTCTCTCTCTTTTTTTTTTTTTTGAGACAGAGTCTCCCTGTCACCCCAGATAGAGTGCAGTGGTGTCTTCCTGCTTCAGCCTCCTGAGTAGCTGGGACTACTAGTGTGTACCACCATACCCGGCTAATTTTTTCTGTTTTTAGTAGAGATGGGGTCTCACTGTTGCTCAGGCTGGTCTCAAACTCCTGACCTCAAGCCATTCAGCTGCCTCAGCCTCCCAGAGTGCTAGTGCTAGGATTATTCTTTATTCTAAGTATATGTTCAAGTCTTTTGCCCATTTTTGAATTGGGTTGTTTGATTTTTGTTGAATTATAGGAGTTTTAAAAACATATTCTAGATATTAATCCCTAATTAGATATATGATTTGCAGAAGATATTTTCTTCCATTTTGTAAGTTGTCTTTTCATTCTTCTTGTGCACAAAAGTTTTTAATTTGGATGAAATTCAATTTATTTTATCTTTTATTACCTATATTTTTGGTGTCATAGTCAAGAAATCATTGCCAAATCCAGTGTCATGAAGCTTTCACCTATGTTTTCTTCTAAAAGTTTTATAGTTTTAGCTCCTACATTTAGGTCTTTGGGCTTTTTTTATTTTCCTTTTGAGATGGGAGAAGGTTGCCTTTGTTGCCCAGGCTGGCCTCAAACTCCTCTGCTCAAGGAATCCTCCTGCCTCTGCCTTCCAAGTAGCTGAGACTACAAGTGTGCACTACCATGCCCAGCTAATCCATTTTAGATTAATTTTTGTTATGGTGTAAGGTAAAGGTCCAACTTTTGTCCTGTCCTTTTGTCCTGTCCTTTAATCTAGCCCAGTATTTTTTACCTCCAAGGGTATTTATACCTCAATTTGAAGAGTTGGTGTAAAGGATTTAGGAAAAGTGGATGGTAAGAAAATGGCAGTAGCATTTTCAGTATTTAGCATTTACAAATTTCAGTATTTAGAAGGGAGAAGAAAAGAAAAAGATTACTGTTTTTAAAGTAGGGATTTTTAAAAAAATAATTTGGTCATTGAAAAAATTGGGAAAGTTAAGAAAGTATAAATAAAAAGAGCAGACAACTTGGAAAACAGTAATACGTAATATGTATGGGTACATAAATATATAGTAAATTATTAGAACCTACACATGACAGTGATAAACTCTGAATTTATAATAGTGGTTTCCCTTGGCTTTACCTAGCATTGCACTGTAGCCCAGGAGAAAAATAAAGGAATAAAACCAAAATAAAAGTATAAAATTGAATCAGGGATTAGATTAAGGGGTGGGGGTACAAAGATGGGAACAACATGAGAGAAGGGTACATAGGAGGCTTCAATTTGTAATGTTTAATTTTTAAAAATAGTAGGGATGTTTGAAATAATATGACATAATATTAAGATTCAGTAAAGCTGGTTTGTGGGTACACGGGTAATTCTTACCTGCTTGAAATATTTTATAATAAAAATAATCTAAAATTCAAATAGAACGTAAAAGAATAAAGCTTAGAAAGTTTAGGCATATCATGGAGAAGATTACATCTTTCTTTAAGATGATAGAAGGGGTAGAGAAAATGGGTGAAATTTTTCTAGGAGGGAATTTTGAGTTGAATAGAAATTTAAGGGAGCCTAGGGCAGATAAATCTTAGTCTCATTTTAGTAGCAAAGTCATTTGCTGAAGATGAAGTGTGGGGTATCAGGAATGGGTTTGGGAGTTCCAGGTTTGTTGGACAAGTTTGACAGTTTCAGAGTAGGGAGTCATATGGAAACAAAGAAGTTGCATGCTGAATAGCATTTAAAGGGTTACCTGTGGTATATCATTGTGCCACATTTTGTTTAGGAATTTGTTGGGCAAGACACCATAGTTATGTGGCTTTACCTAGCATTGTACTGTAGCCCAGGAGAAAAATAAAGGAATGAAAATAAAATAAAAGCATAAAATTGAATCATAGGGATTGGATTAAGGTTATGTGAGGAATAATTGGGTTACAAGGAAGAGAAATCACTCTAACATAAGTCAGTGGAAGAATTATTTCAAAGGCTTCAAGAGACAATCATAAGGGTGGCCAAAGACAATAAAAGTACAGCTAGACACTTCAATAGATTTCATCTGTATTTATTTTCTTCTTTGCTCCTGTTTCTTTACTAGCATACTCTGCACATGGCTCAGTATGACTGACATAGCATTTACTCTATATAAGTCCGCAACCTCCTTGTGAATTGCAGATTTTGACTCATTAGTGGGTTATGAAATCAATTTAATTTGGTTGCAACCAGTATTTTTTTTTTTTTTTGAGACAGAGTCTCGCTCTGTTGCCCGGGCTAGAGTGAGTGCCGTGGCGTCAGCCCAGCACATAGCAACCTCAAACTCCTGGGCTTAAGCAATCCTACTGCCCCAGCCTCCCGAGTAGCTGGGACTACAGGCATGCGCCACCATGCCCGGCTAATTTTTTCTATGTATATTTTTAGTTGGCCAGATAATTTATTTCTATTTTTAGTAGAGACGGGGTCTCACTCTTGCTCAGGCTGGTCTTGAACTCCTGACCTCGAGCGATCCACCCGCCTCGGCCTCCCAGAGGGCTAGGATTACAGGCGTGAGCCACCGCGCCCGGCGCAACCAGTATTTTTTAAGAAAGGAATTCAATACATTTAATAAGGTTGTTTTCAGTTGTGTGTGTGTTTGAATGTGTACTTAAAAGTAAATCATCCTGTTTATTGAGTGCCTACTATGTACCACACAGTTCTGGGTGCTTGGGATATATTAGTAAGCAAACTTTATGAACTCTCTATTTTGATTTAATTTGTCTATCTTAATGCCACTATTACACTGTCTTGATTACTATAACTTCATAATAAATTTTTCAGGTGGTATAAATTCTTCAGCTTTGCTCTTCTCTTTCAAAGTTGTTTGGCTGGTGTAGATCTTTTGATTTTCATATAAATTTTAGAATCAACTTGTCCAAGTCTTTGAAAAAAAAAGAAGCCTGCTGGGATTTTAATTGGGATTATATTGAATCTGTCAATAAATTTGGAGAGAATTGCCATCTTAACAATATTGTGTTCTAATCCATGAACATCTTTATTTTAGGTCTTCTTAATTTCTCTTAGCAGTGTTTTGTTTTGGATGTACATATTTTATACCTTTTTTGTCTGTTTTTTTTCCTAGTATTTTATATTTTGGTATTTCTTATTTTGAGGCTATTGTAATTGGTATTTTACAAATTTAATTTCTGGGTGTTGATAAATAATAGAAATAAAATTTATTTTTATAATATAAATCTTGCTAAATTGATATATCAGTCCTTAATAGCTTTTTAAAAGATTCCATAGAAATTGCCAACTAGACAATCATGTCATTTTCAAATGAAGAGAGTTTCACTTCTTCCTTTCCATTTTAGATTTATTTATTTTTGTTGAACCAAACAGAACCTTTAGTATGCTGCTCAGTAGCAGGGGTGAGAGTAGGCATCCTTACCTTATTCCTGATTTTAGGGGGAAAGAATTCAGTTTTGCCATTATTACAAATGGTGTTAGCTGTAGGTGTTTCATAGAAACCCTTTATGAGATTCAGAAAGGCCTCTTCTATTCCTGGCTTGGTGTGTGTTTTATCAGGAATGGATATTAGATTTTGCCAAATGTTCTTTCTGTATCTATTGAGATAATTATATACTTTAAAAATTTTTAGTCTCTTACTCTGGTGAATTATGTTGATCGAATTTCAGATGTTCATACAACTTTATATTCCTAGGATAAACCTCACTTGATCATGATGTATTAACCTTTTTATATATTCTTGAATTTGATTTGCTAATTTTTAAAGAATTTTTATATGTATAGTCATCAAGTATATTTATCTAAAGTTCTTGTGTAATGTTTTTGGTTTGGGTACCAGAATAATTCTGTCCTCTTAGAATATGTCAGAAAGTATTCTCTTCTCTTCAGTTTTCTGGAAGAGTTTGTACAGAATTGGTATTATTTCTTTCTTTAATGTTAAGAATTTACCAGAACATGAGGGGATTAATAAAATGTGGTATATGTATACCATGGAGTACTACTCAGCTATAAGAAACAATGGTAATATAGCACCTCTTGTATTTTCCTGGAAAGAGTTGGAACCCATTCTGCTAAGTGAAGCATCCCAAGAATGGAAAAATAAGCACCACATGTACTCACCATCAAATTGGTTTCACTGATCATCACCTAAGAGCACATTTAGGAATAACATTAATCAGGTGTCGGGCAGATGTGGGGGGGGACAGGATAGGTGTATACATACATAATGAGTGCGATGCGCACCGTCTAGGGGTTGGATACGTTTGAAGCTCTGACTGGGAGTGGGGGGCAAGGGCAATATACGTAACCTAAACTTTTGTACCCCCACAATATGCTGAAATAAGAATAAAAAATAAAAAATAATTTAAAAAAAAAGAATTTACCAGAGAAGACATCTGGGTCTGGAGTGTTTGTGGTGGGGGGATAGTAGGGAGATGGGGGTAAAGTTGCTTTTAACTACAACTTCAGTTTTTTCAATAGAGGGCTATCCAGGTTATCTCTTTCTTCTTGAGTGAACTTTGGTAGTTTGTGTCTTTCAAGGTTTGTATTGTTTTGACAAATCTGTGGTCACTCTTATGTCTGTTCCTCTATACGTAACAAGTCTGCTTTTAAATTTTAATATAATTTTGAGTGAATTTAGCAATTAACATTTTTTAAGTTTAGTTGCTTTTAAATTTTTCTTTTCTGCCGGGTGTAGTGGCTCAGCCTGTAATGGTAGCACTTTGGGAGGTCCAAGCAGGAGGATTGCTTGAGCTCAGGAGTTCAAGACCAGCCTGAGCAAGAGTGAGAACCCTGTCTCTACCAAAAATATGTAGAAAAATTAGCTGGGCATAGTGGCATATACCTGTAGTCCCAGCTACCCAGGAGGCTGAGGCAGGAGCATCGCTTGAGCCCAGAAGTTTGAGGTTGCAGTGAGCTATGATAACACCACTGCACTCTACATGGGGCTACAGAATGAGAACTCTGGTTTTAACAAAAAAATTCTTTGTAGCCTTCATGCTTCTTGTGCTTGGGGTAAGTTGAGATTTTTATTTCTGTGAATTTATAGTTTTCATCAACTTTGAAAAATTTTCAGCTATTATTCAAATTTTTTCTTCCCCCTTTTTAAGTCTTTTTTTCCTCTGTGTGCTTCAGTTTAGATAGTTTCTACTGCTGTGTTTTCAAGTTCAGCAGTCTTTCTTCTGCAGTGTCTAATCTGCCATTAATCTCTTCTAGTGTGTGTTTAGTCTCAGATGTTACAGTTTTCGTCATTGTAAGTTTTATTTAGGTCTTCTTTTGTATCTTCCAGATCTTTACTTAACATGTTCATTCTTTGGATACAAATTAAATTCAGGATAAAGTGGTTTTTTTTTTTTTTCTTTTGACACAGAGTCTCGCTGTGTTGCCAGGGCTAGAGTGCTGTGGCGTCAGCCTAGCTCACAGCAACCTCAAACTCCTGGGCTCAAGCAATCCTTCTGGGACACCGGGCATGTGCCACCATGCCTGGCTAATTTTTCTATATATTTTTAGTTGTCCATATAATTTCTTTCTATTTTTTTAGTAGAGACGGGGGTCTCGCTCTTGCTCAGGCTGGTCTCGAACTCCTGAGCTCAAACAATCTGCCCGCCTCCACCTTCGAGAGTGCTAGAATTAGAGGCGTGAGCCGGGATAAAGTATTATATTTTCTTTTCTCTCTGTTGTCATCCCATCCCTGCTACTGCTTGTTCTTCCTTAAAAAATGTTTTTATTGGAAGTGCTGCACGTGGTTTGGAAAACAGGTAAATATTGTCACTTCAGCTTACTGATAACCATAAAGTTGTAGGATATAGTTGATTTTGGTAGGAGGACAACTTTTTTTTTAATTAAAGATATTGTACCATGTAACTTTGTAGTAATAGTTTTAGTAAGAATTGTAATTGTTTCTCTAATTGTCTGCATAGTAGAACCCCAAGATTCTGTTTTCCCCCTAAAAATGTTCATTTATTTTTTATTATTAAACTGATTTGTGCTCATGTAGAAAACTTAGAAGATACAGTGAATTATAAAGAGCAAAAGTTACCCATAATCCAACACGTAGCAATAACTACTTTTAACATTAGGTTCCTTTCCCTTACTATATGCATTTTTCTTTGTACTATTGAGCTCTTACTGCTTTTTTAACTTATCTTTTTCTTTATTTCACATAAAATTCTCCATAAACATTTTTAGTTATCGCTAAATATTCCAGAGTTAGGATGTACTTTATCATAAATTACCGAGCCATTTTCTTTATTCTATAATGCTACACTTTAAAGTTTGTTTTTAGCTTTTTATGTATAAATAAAAATTTTCAGGTGCTTTTAATATGTTTTAATCTGCATTTCATTTACACCTTAGATTCTTAGATATAAGTAATGTTACAGTGTACATTATTATGCATACATCTTGGTTTGCATTTATTTTCTTTCTTGGGGGAGATTTTTAGAAGTAGAATAACTGGGTTGGATAATTTTTCAAATGTGTTATATTTCTTCTTTTGTAAATTCTCTTTTTTTAAATTGTTTTGTTTTGTTTTCATTTTCTATTTGGGACTTTGTGGATCTCTGTTTTGTTTTAATTACTTTTATGAGTCCTTTATTAAATTTACTAATCTGTCGATAATAATAATAGCACTTATTTTAAATGCTGAGCAATGTTCTGAATGTTTCATGTGTATTAACTTATTTAATCCTCATGACAACCACATATTATTTATTTCCATTTTATAGATGAAAAAACAAATGGAAGGTTAAATAAGTAATCCATTTCCCAAACCTAAAAATTCAACAGAAATCTTTGTCCTTCTCTCCTGGCCACTAGTACTTAACACTGCTTTACTAGTCTTTGGCATAATGCTAGTGTATTTATTTTGATTCTAATCTCTCTTAACACCATGTTGATTAGTTCTCAGTTGTTATACACAGTGTTTACCTACCTTTCTATATGCTTTTTAAAAGGATTTGATGAGATTCATAATAAGTGAGACATGCAGGAGGACTTCTAAACATTAAAGATTAAAAACCTTCATGAGGAAACAGGATAATTATACCCCAAACCTAGGCTTATTTAGTAATAACAATTTAATATTAATTTAGTTCTTCCTGACATATTGGTAAGAATGAGATTCTAGATTTTGTAGATAGCCCAGATTATTGACTTGGAGTTATGGGGTTTGGTATGTTAGATATTATTCTGAATGCTAATAAAATATCTACCATTGAACAAAGCTGAAATATAGTTCTATACATACCTTCCAGTAGTAGGTGGTCAAAAATTTTTATACATGAAATGGTTTTAAGAAGCACTGACAAATGTTAAGGAACTGGTTCTTTTTGCACAAATTCACTCTTTTTCTCTCTCCTCTGCACACCCCCTCAAAATTGTGACACTGCAAATGTGATAAATATATTGTTTGTAGGTTGAAATATGACACAGAGTGTGAAATTGAAATATTTCTTCCAAATTTTTATTCAACAATGAGTACTTGTTCCAAGGGCAAAAAATAATTTTGTCTAGAGCTGAAATCTGTAGTGGGGATTGGTGGAAGCAAAGATTGAGAAGAGATATAAAACCCATTTTATGAAGGCTTATAAATTTTGCATGAGTCTTATAGTCAGTGAAGAGCTATTAAAGACTTTTTGATCAGGTTAGTGCCATCATGAAAATGGTGTTTTAGGAAGCTGGATTCTGGTAGTGGTATATAGAAAGATTGTCTTAAAGGAAGCGACACCAGGAAATCACTTCATAGCCCATTGCTGTGTATATAATCCATGCACTATTGATTCTTTTTTTTTTTTTCTTGGAGACAGGGTGTCACTCTGTTGCCCAGGCTGGGGTGCAGTGGCATCATCATAGCTCACTGCAACCTCAAACTCCTGGGCTCAGGTGATCCTCTGGCCTCAGCCTCCAGAGTAGCTGGGACTACAGGAGCGTGCCACCATGCCTGGCTATTTTTTTTTTCTTTTTAAAGAGTTAGGGATGTTGCTGTGTTGCTCAGCAGGCTGGTCTCACTCAAACTCCTGACCTCAAGCGATCCTCCCCTTGATCTCCCCTCTCTGCCTCCTAAAGTGCTAGGATTACAAGCGTGAGCCACCACCGTTTGATATCACAGTTTGATATGCTTTAAGGTGTAAAGAGCCCGAACTTAATCTGGTTTCTCTTAAATGTCTAATCTTAACCTTTTCCAAGAGCCTACCATACTGAACATCCTTTAATTGTTTCTATAGCTTTTCTGTTCTCCAAGTTTCAGTGCATACCTTTCTCAGCCTGTCACTCTTCACTTTCCCTTCCCTTGCCATCTCCTTCCACCCCTCCCTGTCACCTCCTACCTTGATCTAGAGAGGCCTCTAGAGTGCCTGGGTTCCAATCCTGATTCTGCCCCTTCTTAGGTGTATGACTTCGGTCATTAATTTCTCAAAGGCTCAATTTCCTCATCTATATAATGTTGATAATAATAATAGTTCATGCTTCATAAGGTGTTTGGGAGAATTAGTGGGTAATTGTATGAAATACTCTTTAAAACACTTAATAAGCAGTATATAAATATTGTTATTGTTGTCTAGCTCGTTATTTTTCTGATATCAGTTTAGAGTTTACTTCCACCTTCTGGAAAATCTTTCTTACCCAAAGCTGAGTTAAATATTCCTTCTTTCTGTTCCCATAAATTCCTGTACCTTCCTTGCCATGTTGTATTATCATTGTCTGGTTGACTACTGCAAGTTCTTTCTTTGCTGCTATCACATCATCACATCCTTCTTAACTGGCACATAGTGCCTACTGAATAAATATTTGTTGTCTAGCACACACATACAGTTCAAATAGAAAACTAAAATTCCAGCCTGAGCAAGAGCGAGACCCCATCTCTACTAAAAAAATAGAAAGAAATTATATGAACAACTAAAAATATATATAGAAAAAATTAGCCGGGCATGGTGGCACATGGCTGTAGTCCCAGCTACTTGGGAGGCTGAGGCAGGAGGATCGCTTGAGCCCAGGAGTTTGAGGTTGCTGTGAGCTAGGCTGACGCCATGGCACTCTAGCCTGGGCAACAGAGTGAGACTCTGTCTCAAAAAAAAACTAAAATTGACTACAGTAGGAGGAAATCTTGAACCTCAATCTTTATTTGAACTAAAGATTGAGGTTTATTTTACAGATTCCTTTATACGGCTTTGAAACTCTAAAACTATTTCTGGTTTTTTTCCAGTCACCATTTCCTTTTAGACAGCGAGTCTTTCATCTGGACCTTGACCCAAGAAGTTAAGATTTTCCTGACTGTTTCTCTATTTCTATTCCCCAGTCTGAAATCAAACTATTACACTAAGTGACCATTTTAGTGTCTGAGGAACATCATGATTTGTAGTTAAATTCACTCCTTTAACTTTGGCTGGAATGTGAATCCCAAAGAGAATAGATAATTCCCAGGCTGGATTCTAACCTTGTGAACCATTTTAATGAGGAGCCTCAAAGATGTAAGTTTTTCATCTTCGACTCAGGAGGAGCTTGTTGTTCTGCCCTAATTGCAACTTCTGTTTAGAAAGAAAAAATCTCTTAGCTTTAAGATAGAAGCAAAAGCTGATGGTAGTGAGACTTAAGTCCTGGAGATTTTAAAAAGTGGAGGGCCAAAGCTAAGCTCTGTGGTACATGCCTATGGTCCCAGCTACTTGGGAGGCTGAAGTGAGAGGATCACTGGAGCTCAAGAATTTGTGACCAGTCTGGGCAACATAGCAAAACACTCATCTCTAAAAAAAATTTTTTTTTTCCTAAAGTGCAGGGCCAAAAGCAGACCTTATTGGTTAGTCAGCCAGGGATGGGGGTAGGGGAAAACCTCAAAGGTTATAGGTAGCTGATGGCAGCAACCAAGAGGAAAGGAAGATTGACTGAGACCCTGAAGTCTGTGGCAAGAAGGAAACCATTGGTAGCCACATTAGAACCTGAGAAGGGGCCCTGCAGTTGAGCACTAGAAAAGCCATGTGTGAAGCATTCATTCACTGCCATTCATTCACTCACTCATTCATTCATTCATTCATTCATTCATTCGAGACAGGGTCTTGCTCTGTTACCTTGGCTGGAGTGCAGTGGCACGATCATAGCTCACTGCTGCCTCAATCTCCTGGGCTCATGTGATCTTCCTGCCTCAGTCGCCCAAGTAGCTCAGACTACAGGTTTGCATCACCACACTTGGCTAATCTTTTATTTTTTTATGGAGACAAGGTCTCGCTGTGTTGCCCAGGCTGATCTTAAACTCCTGGCCTCAAGCAGTCCTCCTGCCTTAGCCTCTCAAAGTGCTAGGATTATAGGTGTGAGTCACTGCATCCAGCCTCTGACATTTATTTGTCATCTGCTGTGTAGGGTAATAAAAAAGTAACAAGGCCTCCTAGAGAAGTTCAGTATCTGACAGGAAAGATGGATGTATAATGAATAATTATATTAATAACTGCTAAGATACCCCACCACCTGCACTGATATAAACTCCATGAGAACATAGACCATGTCTGTTGTTTCTGCACAGAGTAGTTGTTCAGTAAATATTTATTGAATAAAAGAGTTTAACTTTTCCAGTTTACTATGCGCCTTCACAGATATCTTGTTTAATATTCCACCTTCCTTACCTATTCACCCCCTTTGTGTGATGTAAGCAAGATGAATAATAATATCCATAGGAAAAATAATATAAGACAGAATAAATTGAATTAAATAGAAGTTCAGATGATAAACAGAGTAGAGGAAAATAGGAGCTTTTGTAGCCACATCTTTTTTTTTTATTTCAGCATATTATGGGGGTACAAAAGTTTAGGTTACGTATATTGGCCTTGCCCCCCCCAATCAGAGCTTCAAGTGTGTCCATCCCCTAGACAGTGCACATCGCACTCATTATATATGTATACACCCATCCCCCCCAACATCTGCCCGACACCCGATTAATGTTATTCCTAAATGTGCTCTTAGGTGATGATCAGTGAAACCAATTTGATGGTGAGTACATGTGGTGCTTATTTTTCCATTCTTGGGATATTTCCCTTAGTAGAATGGGTTCCAGCTGTATCCAGGAAAATACAAGAGGTGCTATATCACCATTATTTCTTATAGCTGAGTAGTACTCCATGGTATACATATACCACGTTTTGTTAACCCACTCATGTATTGATGGGCACTTAGGTTGTTTCCATATCTTTGCAATTGTGAATTGTGCTTTGTAGCCACATCTTACCCAGATGAATTGCTATACCTCTGTCCAGGATCTAGCGTAACCATATAATTTTTTTCACCTTTTCTCTTGTCTCCCTAGTTTTTTTATTTTTATTTTTTTCCAACAGAGGGATCCTTTGGCTTTGTATAATACATCAGATGTTATTCCATCTACACTGAGTTTATTTCTTGTTCATATTCATCTCTTAACTAGGGAATTCCTTATTTCTGTTCCTGAAAATGGAATACTCTTTTATACTCATTATTTAGATTCTAACAGAAAACTCAGACTTCTTTTTCCAATAGGATTATCTCTTAAATTTTCTGCCCACCTGCGTGCATTCGTGCACATGAGCATGTATTTGGAGGAGGGGAGGAAAAGAACAGAGATGGAAAAAATTTTAAAGTGGGATGCTTGGCAAGAGGAATAAATAGATGATTATGAAGGAGAAATTGGCAGGACTGCTTAAGTGAGTGGTTTAGAGGAACAAGGATAGAGAAATAGGTCAAAGATAGCTGAAATCCATAGAATATGTATTTTAATGTAAGTTCTAAACTTCCTCCGTACATTTTTCATGAACTTTGAAAGATTTGCTGGCTTTATATGAACCTGTGAACTTAAATGGGAAAACAGCATCTTTAGATTTTGAACATAGTCTCAATGTCACTAATGCTTCTGCTTAAAAATCCTCTAATGACTTACCAAATTAGGATAAAATCTGAATTCTTCTACCAAGGCCAAAAAGGCAAAAAAAGGCCAAAGCATCCGACCATGACTGCCTATTTAACTGATCTTATCACTGTTCCCGTTCATGTTCCATCCACACAGGCCTTATATCTGGTCTTACCTCACGGTTTTTACACTTGCTGGTCCCTCAACCAGCTTGTTACTCCCTAGTTCCTGGCTTATTCAGCCATCAGCTCTTCCAGACTCCTTTATCTAAAATGGTACCTTCAGTGATTTGTAATCTAACCCATTACTTTGTTCTATAACAGCACTTACTGCTTTCTGAAGTTGTTTTGTCATCTTGTTTGTCTCTTTGTGAGGATGGGTTCTTGTCTCTTTACTGATTGCTCAAGTCCCATTGCCCAGCCTTCTTGTTATCAAATGGATTTTGTTTTTGTTTTTGTTTTTGTTTTTTTGAGACAGGGTCTCACTCTTGCTCAGGCTGGTCTTAAACTCCTGAGCTCAAGCAGTCCTCCTGCCTCAGCATCCCTGAGTGGTAGGATTACAGGCATGAGCCAATTATCATTTTTAATATAGCAACCTAAAATTGGATCTTAACTTAAAAAAAGTAATGTTGCTTAAGATTTGATTGTTTAAAACCTAAGGTTTCTATATTCTAACTCCTTTTTTAATGCACAATGGATTCTCTTATAATACTTTTCATCCCTAACTCTTCTACAGAGCTGACCTCTAGAAAGAAACATGTGCTTACCAAATCATTATTGCCAAAAATCTATCCTAAGGCAACAATCAATTGTTACTATTATTATGTTTCCTCTCGTCTGAAAACCAGGATCTGAACACTGTGGTATTTGAGTATTGTGAGGATGGAAGCCATTCAATTATTTTTCAGAGCAAGCTTAGTGCATGCCATTTTGTTACGCTACCTTGAGAACTGGAATTTGTGTTCACGTTTCAGTGAGGTAAGAGTAGACCTGATGCCTGTGAAAATTTTAGTATTATGTTTTGCCTGACATAATAATGTACGGCCTGACTGCAAATCATCTTTTTGAGTTTTGTAAATCTCCAAACTTCAGAACTAGCAGATTCTAGCATAAAACCTAATAACTTCAGTTCAGTCTTTCATTCTCTAAGGTCCACTTTTCATTCTCTTAAGTACAAGCCAATGTCTTAGTTTGGCATAGTACCAAGAATATTGATGAATCTTGGCCCCCAAATAAATGTCAAAATTCGATTCACTTGAAGTCATTATAATTAGTAATAATAGCTATCATTTATTTTGAGTGCCTTCAAAGTGGACTATGCTAGGCAACAATTTATCTTCATAATCTCACAACAACCTTGACAGGTAGGTGGTAACTATTTTCATTTTACATTTAAAGAAATTTTGGCTTAGAAACATTTATGTCCCCAAGATCACACAGCTAGCAAGGAGCAGAAGTTTATTTATCACCTAGGTATGGGTGACTTCAAAACTGGTCATCTAACCGCCATGCCTGGCTTCTTATATCATTTAATGTGATGGAGGCACTAATATGACGCCCACATTGAGCTCATATGTTACTAATAATGCCTCTATATCACAGGTACACACATGCTTGGAGTTCCTGGCTGAGATCAGTCTACATAATTATATTAAACTTCTCAGGTTTAACTAATGATAGCAGACAAATAGGAAGAGGGTTTTACAGTTTTAGTTTATTTGCAGTAATTTTATGATTGTCATAAACTATAACCTGAGTTTAAAAATCAGAAGCAGAAGCCAGCAAAAATTTTAATATTAGCAGCAGCTTCTGAAGAGAGAGAATATAACGTGAGAAGTAAGGTCTAATGTAGGGGGATGGTTAGTAACCTGTTTGTATAAAAAAGATTAAGAAGATAACTAACTATACAAAACAGTATACGAATGATACTCACAATACAGTAGTCCCCCCTTACCCACAGTTTCATTTTCTGTGGTTTTGTTTTCTACAGTTTCAGTCTGAAAATATTAAATGAAAAGTTTCAGAAATAAACAATTCACAAGTTTTAAATTATGCCCCATTCTGAGTAGGGTATGTGATGAAATCTTGAACCATCCCAACCTGTACCACCCAGGATATGAATCGTCCCTTTGTCCAGTATATCCACACTGTATACACTATCTGCTATAAGTTAGTCACTTAGTAGTTGTGTCAGTTGTCAGGTTGAAAAAATGTAGTATATATAAGGTTTAGTACTCTCTCTGGTTTCAGGTGCCCACTGGGGGTCTTGGAAGGTATCCCCAAGATTTAAGTGATGCGGGGACTACTGTAATTGCCCCAGTGGCTCAGAGAAGGGAGATATATTGTGGTCAGGCAAGCTGCTTGTTATGTAAGGCACTTCAGCAAACAATAATCATAAGAGCTCTAAGTATACTGGGTATTACTGTATCACTGCTTCTTTGGTCTTATTTAAGGTGGGGACAGTTATAAGGGAGAGAGGTTAACATTTAGAAGTTGAGAACAAACCGTGAGGGTTTATTTTGATTTTACTACAACACTTGAAGTAAAAAGCAATTTGTTTTGTTTTCAAGCATAACAATATCCATCCCTTAGTTAGAATTGATTCTCCATATTTTTTGGTCATATTCACAAGGGAAACGAGAGTCTGTATGCTTCTCTTGAAGAGCAGGTGAAGAGAAGTATAACCCATTTCATTGTGGCTCCAATCTGTATGATCTGGGTTTAATTAAACTGGATATATAAACTCAGCCACCTCTATTCATCCACTTAGATTACAGTGAATGACAGTAATGTCACTGATCCATTGGTATGCACATTGCTCACTACTATCTTTAATCCACTAATGAGTTCTTAATTTTGTTTTGCTTGTCTTCAAGTGCTTGCCCCATTACTAGGATAAAGTAAGTACTTTATTGATAATTTGCAAAACTGCTCCATATTTACCCTTCACATCTACTTAGGCTACTAGGAATGCCCAGCAAGTTACATAAGCATTTTAGTAGATGAATTTACTGCCCTTAATTTTAGAAACATTGAGAGCAGAATGGAACACCGCCAAAATCAGGTTTGGCAAAGGCATTTGAAGTCATCACTGTGGTGATTCTGATCATTTTTTAAGACTGTGGTCCCAACCTGGGCTGTTAGACCCTGGGCTGCATATTACCACCTGAGGTCTGCCTCCCCATCCACCCCACCGCCCCCACTCCCCACTCATGGAAAAGTTGTCTTCCGTGAAACCGGTCCCTGGTGCCAAAAAGGTTGGGGACCACTATTTTTAAAGAATCAAGATAGGAAGATTATTAGAATAAGCATCACTAATAATGAGCTATGATTCATTTTTGTATCCCTTAAAATTCACCATGAGTTTTGGTTAAAGTGAGGAGGACAGTCACTGCTTAGTTGACACTGACATTCATATTCAAAGGCATCCTTCAATTGAGATATTTTAAATGGACCTATTGACTAACCATGGAGAAATAAATAAGCATAACCAGTCAGTGACTAATATTTAAACTGTAAGAAAAATGGACTTGATTTTATGGGAAATTTAAACAAGACTCTATAAGTGGGTACTTCAAAATATGAATAAATGTAATATATATCAGTGTAGTTGACCATGATGTGATTTGAAGAAGCTGCCAACAGCCAGAAATTCTAGCCATTTCTTGAAAGGCCAGTTAGCTAAACACATTTAATTAGGATTAATTTATTTAATTGATTCACAGCTTAAAATTAAGTATGAGTAAAGAAAACAGATACAGAAGAGATGGGGAAATGTTTAGAGTTGGAGGGTCCTCAGCTGCCAGTGGGGTAAAGAGAATGTTACCTGCTTCCCCGGTTTACCTTGGATGACCCTAGTTACCACTCTGAGCTGCTTTTGAGAGCTTGTGGAGGAGAGATTGTATTACATCCTAGGAGTATGTTACTCGGTTCTGCTGGAGGCCACCCTCCTCTTCCAGGTCATGGGTGGTATCTCTTAGTGTCATCCAGAGGTGAGAACTATTTCATGACAGGCAGCCTTAAGCTGCTGACAGGACAGAGGCCTTTGTGGTAAGCTTTGGGAAATGTGACTCCCAGAAAGAGTGAAACATCAGAAACCCAGTGTTTGAGTTTCACTATTATGCAGTTAAAAGGAAATAAAGGGCTAAAAAGGAACTGGCTAAGTAGTGTTGAGAGAAAATATTTATAAACAGACTTCAAATAGTTTAAAAACTATTTTTAAAACTTTTATTTTTTACTCTTTCAGTGGGGATCGTGTGAACTGGCACCTCCTTTAAATAGTCTGTGTTCTACCTAAAAAAAAAATCAAGAAGATAGCTTTCCAAACATGATAGACTAATTACCTGTATATTATGGCAAGATATTTTCCCTCTCCCAACATTTTATTATGAATAATGTCAAACATACAGAAAAGTTAAAAGAAGCAAAATGATCACCTACCACCTAAATTCAATAATTATTGAAGTTTTGCCATATTTGCTTTATCTATATATGTGTATTTTATTTGTTTTGCTGAACAATTTGGAAGTTTGAGACATTATGACATTTCTATCCTAAATACTTTACCATGAATCTCCAAAAAATGAACATATCATATAACCATAATATCATTATTATACTACAGAATAAATAATTCCTTAATATCATCTATTATCCATGTGTAGCAAAATATTTTCTTTAGTCGCTTATTTAAATTTGTTTCTCCTGAAATGTATAAAGCCAAACTGTAACTAAACCACAGCAAGTCTACTTGCTCAAGGCTTCTTGGATGTGGCTCCAGGTCATGGTCCTCAAACTTTGCTCAAAATAAACCTCTTTAAGCTATTTTACAGAGTTTGGGTTATTCTCCATTGATATGACTTACAAATTATAACAAGAGGACACATATTTAGCCAGAGATATAAATTCCTCTGGAAAAAGAATGTTCACATCCCCTCATTGCAGTTTTTCTCCAGGTATCTTACTGATTTCAGATAGAATTTAAAATTTACCTTAAAAATAAAAACAAGCAAAAGTACTAGTTACACTGAAAAAAAAAAACTGAATTAAAAAAATAATAAAATAAATTTGTTTCTCCTCACTTGAATAACTCTACTCTCCCCAGGGCCTTATTGTTCCTTACCACCCTGATGACCTGATGCCCAACAGCAATTGATAAGGTTGCTTGAATGTTCATGTGGTTTTAAATTTGGGAACCTCTAGAGCAATGGTTTTCAAATTGAGCTACACATTAGAATAACTTGAGGAGCTTTTTAAAATCCCAATCTCCCTATATATATCTCAGACCACATAAATCAGAATTTCTGTGTGAGGGGGACCCAGTCATCAATTTTTTCAAGTTTTCCAAGTGATTCCAGTGTGCATCCGTGATTGACAATCACACAGTAGATCCAAGTAATCTTCAGTGAGAGAGTATTCATTGTTTGAGTAGGCAGCTGATGTTTTTCTGACCAGAACAGAGATGAAGAGTGGTAGGTCTAGGACAGGTGTTTAAGCTTTTTCCTTTTCTTTCAGTAAATACTTACTAAAAAAACATTTACTGAACATCTACAATATTGAAAGCACTGAGCTTAGGTTCCATTCATAATGATAAATAAGATATGTTAACTGTGATATTCTGGAAAGACCGTGGACTTTAAGGGTTAGACTTCTGTGAAATTAAATTCTAGATTCGCCTATAACAAGTTATGTGATTTTTTTTTTATTTTTTATTTTTTTAGATAGAGTCTTGCTCTGTTGCCAGGGCTAGAGTGCCGTGGCATCAGTCTAGCTCACAGCAACCTCAAACTCCTGGGGTCAAGCAATCCTTCTGCCTCAGCTTCCAGAGTAGCTGGGACTAGAGGCGCTCGCCACCACACCTGGCTAATTTTTCTGTTTTAAGTAGAGACGGGGTCTCACTCTTGCTCGGCTGGTCTTGAACTCCTGAGTTCAAGCGATCCTCCCACCTTGGCCTCCCAGAGTGACAGGGTTACAGGCATGATAGGATTACAGGCATGAGCCACTGTGCCTGGCCAACAAGTTGTGTGATTTTAACTAAGTCCCAAACCTCTCTGAGGCTTTAACATGACCTGGCTTAGCCATAATTCGTTATCTTAACCACTCTTACTACCTCTGTACTCTATTCACATTGGTTTTCTTTCTGTTTCTCAAACATACAAGGCTTTTTCTTACTCTAGGACCTTTTTTCTAGTTTCTTCCCCCACCTCCCTGAAACACTAACAAGACTGGCGCTTGTTAGTCGTTCAGGTTTTAGGTAAAATACCGTTTTCGCATTGAGGCTTCCCCCAACCATCTAATGTAAAGTAACCTCCCAGATAGTCCATATGATATCATTGTGTTTGATTTTCATTTTGGCACTTATCCGTTCTTGGTATTTTCTGGTGTATTATGGTCTCCCTTACTCCTCTACAATAAAACAGCACCGTGAGAGCTAGGACCTCATTGGTTTTGTTTCCCATATTCCCAGTAACTATAGAAAAATGCCTGACACACTGAGGTTGCCTAATAAATATTTGTTGAATTAATGAATAAGTAAAGTGGTAAAAGTAATTCTACCTTATGTTTGAGATAGTTTATGAAAAGCAACTGGAGACAATTTCCTGTCAATTGCCCACATGCTCTCTCCCCAAGGAGCATCCTTTCTTATAAATGCTAAAAGCCAAAGCCATGGTGTGTGCTTAGAAAATCCAAGCAGATAGAGGTTACTTCTGCTGAATATGTAAAAAGTGTGTTAACTCTTTCAGTTCAATACCTTCCTCTCCAGACTGAGGTTATAGGGTTCCATTTTGCTCTTACAGTGATTCTTCTTGTGAAAAGGAATCGATAGTTATCATGCTATCCTAGTACTTCTTTCTCTGAACAGGAATTTGTTATTTAACCTTTGGGTAATGCTAGAGAAAAAGAATGTATTGATAAGCCATTCTTTTTTGTGTATCACAGAGAGCCAAAAAGGAGGGAGCATTAGCCATCCAGTTAAGTTTCCTTCTGCTTTGTCTTTCTGAGCTAAAAAGCAAATAGAGTGAATATACCCAGAAGCTAGGTGCCATGGTTCACATCTGTAATTCCAGCACTTTGGGAGGTTGAGGTGGGAGGATCACTTGAGGCCAGGAGTTTGAGACCAGCCTGAGCAACATGGTGAGATCCCATCTCTACAAAAAATTTAAAAAATTAGCCAGGCATGGTGGTGCATGCCTGTAGTACCAACTGCTCAGGAGGCTGAGGCGGGAGGATTGCTTGAGCCCAGGAGTTTGAGATTGCAGTTAGCTATGATGATGCCACTGCACTCTAGCTCAGGCAACAGAGCGAGACCCTGTCTTCAAAAAAATAATAAATAAATAAATAAATACAGAATGTTCTTGACTTTTCTTTTTGCTGTTTTTTTTTTTGTTTGTTTGTTTGTTTGTTTTGAGACAGAGTCTCACTTTGTTGCCCGGGCTACAGTGAGTGTGGTGGCGTCAGCCTAGCTCACAGCAACCTCAAACTCCTGGGCTTAAGCGATCCTACTGCCTCAGCCTCCCGAGTAGCTGGGACTACAGGCATGCGCCACCATGCCCGGCTAATTTTTTCTATATATATTTTTAGTTGTCCAGATAATTTTTATTTCTATTTTTAGTAGAGACAGGGTCTCGCTTAGGCTGGTCTTGAACTCCTGACCTCGAGCGATCCACCCGCCTCAGCCTCCCAGATGGCTAGGATTACAGACGTGAGCCACCGCGCCCGACCATTTTTGCAGTATTTTTTAAGCTTTATTTCGTTGATCTTGTACAGAGTACCAGGCACTGAATGCCTAGATCACATCTCACAAAATCTGTATGAGAAAGGAACTATTTCTTATGCCCACTTTATACATGACCATAGTGAATCTTAGGACGTTGAAAGACTTGCCCTAGTTGATTAGTGGAGCCAGAATTAAAATCCAGATGATTTGACTTTTATGTTCCATAGTTATAACCATGTTAACTCTTATTACATCCTTTTCTTTCCTCATCTTTATCAGTTAAATATTTCTATGAAAGGCATTTGAGGTGGTTCAGTGTCAATTTATGTCTCAAAGCAATGGACACCAGGAAAACAGTTTCTGGTGGCCTTGCTCAGAAGCCATGTTCTTGTAATCAATCAAAATCTTTAAAAATAGTGGCATCATCATTTGTTGATGTGTGTTAGTGGATACGTGTAGAAAGTGGAACCAGGGTCTGGACTTTCATGTTTCTTTAAGCCTTCTAGCTATTTTTTGATGCCTATAGTGAAAGATCCAGAAGGAGCATTATATTTAATCCTAAAAGCTTTTGAGACACTAATATTATCAAAATAAGTTAATTCTGATTATTTGCATGTTACATTTTACCGGACTAGTAAAGTTAGCTCAGATTTGTATAAAATCATCAAACTTTGTTACTATGGTTGGTTTAAATATAACATGAGGAAAGTGTAGTGTGTGATAGTCCCTGAAGATGACTGCTTACCATATGTGATCCTATGACACGTGTGTGGTCTGCACTGGTATCACTCATTTTTATTTTGACAAATAAAAATTGTATATATTCAAGGTGTATGTGATGGTTTGATGTACGTGTATACTGCATAATGATTACCACAATCTAATTAACATATCCATCATCACCCATGGTTACCTTGTGTGGGGGAGTAGGGAGGTGAGGATACTTACAATCTACTCTCTTATGAAATTTCAAGTAAACAGTATAGTATCTCTTTTTAAAATGTAGTTGCATTCAAGAGAAAATAGGTATGTATGGTTTTGAAAAGGATAGTTTAACTAAAAGATTCCTGCTTATTGGAAAAGGTGAAATTTAAGAAGAAATGATCGTTATGCTGATGTCTAGTTCACCTTCGAATTAAATTTCCTGATCCTGGATGTTAAGGTCACTTATCACTTAATTTCCACAAACATTTGTTAGTGCCCGTTACTATCCTGTGTACTGCATGTCTCACTATACTCCAGCAGCTCAGATCTAATTGTAGGGCCCTACGTCAGAGGTTCTCAAACTTTCTTGGTAGTCTTATTGTGGTTGGGTATCACTTAGTACTTAATGTCCTTCATGTCTCACTAATTTTTTTCATAGCATTCCTAGGTCAAAAGACATAGGTCCCAATTATTAAGTATTAGGTCCAAACAACTTAATTATTTATGTTCTCCATAGTAATCATTTGTCAAAATAGTTCTGATAAATTGAAAGAAAAATAATTTTATTTCATTCTTAAATAACCACAATAACTTTCCAATGAGATGTCTGTACCTGTTGTGAACTACACAACTTCTTAGCTTTTGGAATCGGATTGGATACTGCCACCCTCGTTTCCCATCTTACATTGATTATTTATTTATTTATTTAGGAGACTGGGTCTTACTGTGTTGCCCAGACTGATCTTGAACTCCTGGCCTCAAGTGAGCCTCCTGCCTCAGCCTCCCAAAGTGCTGGGCGTAACAGGTGTGAACCACTGTGCCTGGCCCCGCCATCCCACATTGATTTTCACACAGTAGTTTGTTGGGGGGGGTTTTGTTTGTTTGTTTGTTTTATCACAACAGCTGTGGAAAACCCAGTTTTACAAAGATATGACATCATCAAAATTATTAGAGTGATCTAATGTTGAAACTGTGACTTACCTTGAGCTAAGAGTTTGTGTGGTGTCTGGCAGATATTGAGCATTATTGCATTTCCCTCAAGAATTGAAAATATTCTGCAGTGTGTTGGGCGGTCCCATGCCTCTGTCTCTTGCTTCAACAGTGTTTGGACGGAACAGACCCCAGGGCTCCCTTTAAAAAAAAAAAAATTAAATTAAATTTAAAAAAAAGAATTGAAAATATTCAACCAGCAGTGCCCTTCTGAGTTTGCTGCCCAAGGGCACCTCAGTGCACAATTGGTAACCACAGCCTTAAGAAGAAAAGAAAATAGCCCCTATGTAATTAATTTTATGTACCCTATGCCCCACTGAAACTTCCTAGCCCAGTCCCCCAAAACAAATAAGTATTTATGTACAACTCTCCTTTGTCTGTCTCTGGTATATGCCATTCTTTTTGCCTCATACTCTTCTTCCTCATCACCTCTCTCCTTCCTTTCTGTCAAACCACACTTTTTCCCTCCCAAACTCTACTTTAAGACATAAGTCTCTTTGGATTCTGTCTACCACTGTCTCTATTTTTTATGTTCTGTGGTAGGCTGAAATCCCCTAGAGATATCCATGTCCTAATCCCTAGAACCTGTGAATGCTACCTTATGTGGAAAAAAAATGAAGGATCTTGAAATGAGGAGATTATCCTCATTTATTCAGCTGGGCTCTAAATGTAATCACATGTATCCTTTAAAAAGGGAGGCAGAAGGAGATTTGAATACACACAGAAGAAAAGGTGATGAGAAGATGGAGCAGAGAAAGATTTGAAGATGCTGGCTTTGAAGATTAGAGTGATGTGGCCACAAGCCAAAGAATGTTGGCAGCCACCAGAAGCTGAAAGAATCAAGGAATAGATTCTCTCCTAGAACCTCCAAAGGGAGCTAGCCCTGCTGACACACTTGATTTTAGCCCAGTGAAACTGAAATTGCACTCTGGCCTCCATAGCTGTGAGAATAAATTTCCATTGTTTTAAGCCACCAAATCTGTGGTAATTTGTTACAGCAGCCACAGGAAACTAATACATCCACCTTCTAGATTAGTTAGCACTTTTGTGTACACTGTATCTGACCGATTTATTCTTTATAGGGCCAAACTCCAAGAGGTTCGCTTACATCCTGACAAAAGTTCTTTTGGCAGATTAAAAACTTTTATCTAATTGGTTAATTCATTCCTTCATTGATGTATTCATTCATTCAGTTAATTTTTGCAAACTTGCTATGTGTTAAGCACTGTGCCATGTTTTGTATCGTGCTTAAATAGCTACTGAAAAAGACACCCACTAAGTTAATTGTTGTACTTATTTATTGTAAACCATTAATATTAAGCCTTACTAGTTAACATTTCAAGCTGTTCCCTCCCCTCTTTTTTCTCTCTTATTTGAAACTAACAGCAAACTGATCTTGCTAGAGCTTGTTTAGAATGAAAATCATGTTGCTAATCCTAAAACGATACATATTTAGGATATATCATTCTGTTCTGTTGAGAAGGACCTTAGAAATAATTAGCCTAACCCTCCCATTTTCCATGTACAGGAACTGAGTTCTAAAGACGAAAAGTGATTTGCCTAATGTCATAAAAATAATGGCAAAACTACAATTCTATACTACTTTATCCTTCTTTCCACTATGGGCAAATCAAGTTTACTATAACACAGCCTAGAATTTATATTCAACACTTAGAATTTTGCACTGATGGATGTTTCCCCAAAAAGGGTAAGGTATTTCTGTACAGGTTTTGAATATCACACCTATACAAATATTTAACTCCTCTGGATTCAACACTGTTGCTTTCCAAGCTTGGTTCTAATGTTAAAAGCCTAAGCCTTCCAAAAGTTAAAAGTTTGTTTTGGACTGTATCTCTTTTCTGGTTTCATCCCTATTAAATTATAGTATTAGAACAGATTGAGGAGGGACCTCTATGATGAGCAAATTCAGTTTCCTTATTTTTTCAAATGACCACTCAGAACTGGTGGTCTATGAAGTTAAGGAGAAAAACCCTGGATTGGGAGAGAGGAGTTCTAGATTCTTGTCCATCTTTAATGAACTAACTAAAAGTTGAGTATCCTTTCTCTGAAATGCTTGGGACCAGAAGTGTTTCAGGTTTTAGATTTTTTTCGGGTTTTTGAATATTTGCATTATACAGATTAAGCATTCTTAATCTGAAAATCCTTTGAATGTCATGTTGGCACTCAAAAAGTTTCAGATTTTGGAGCATTTCATATTTTGGATTTTTGGATTAGGAATATTCAACCTATATAAGTAACTAGGCAAGTTGGCACCTAACTTCCTTTCTCTGAGCTTCATTTTCTTCAGATGTGAAATGAGAGATTAACCTGATTAACCTCTAACATGCTGTGAATCACTGAACCCAGGGATTTTGACTTCCAGTTCCACATACCCTTACTAACTTACCTGCCTTTCAGTGATTTTTAAAGCATATGATCCATAAGGGCAGTCATGACTTTTTCTTTTTTTAAAGTCTGTGCTAATGCTGGGAATGAAAGATGACTCTGCATGGAGTGAGTGGTAAGGTTGACACATAAATTCCTTCTGTAGAGTGTTCATCCTAGAGGAGAAAATAAAGAACTTTTGAGTATAGATCCGTCGTGGGAGCAGAAAGGCAGAGGGCTTTGGCATCTCATAAGAATAGTTAATAATGCTTTCACTGATGGTGGTGATAATGAGAATAACAGCAAACATTTATTTACTATGCTACATACAGTGCTGAGCACTTTAAATGTATTAAATGAATGGATTAATAAACGTAGAACACATAGAATAATGCCTGCTACATGGTGAGAACTATATATTAGGTCATTAAATATGAAATGTCTGATTTTGAATCAGAAGTTTAGTTTATTATATCTCAAACAAGAAGCAGTACAATTAATCAAAGTATGCATCTAAACTGTTGATGCAGTTTTGCCATCTTAATGGTAGCTTGTTTATTGCCAGCAGGGAAGAAGTCTGGAGAGTGAGTGGTGATGAAATCGCAAAAGGCATTTTCTACAGTTTGTTGAGAACTCAATATTTTTCCTTGCAAAGCTTGGAAGAAGTGGTAGTCAGTTGGTGCAAGGTCTGGTGAATACAGTAGTTGACAGAGAGTTTACAAGTCCAACCTCTATAGTTTGAGCAACGTTGTTGGTGTAACACATGGTCGAGCGTTGTCTCGCAAGAGGATCAGCCTGTCTCTATTGCCCAATCTCAGCTGCTTAAAAGCAAACATCCTCATCATGTCATCCAATTAGTTGCAGTAGACATCCGCTGTAATGGATTGACCAGGTATCATGAAGCTGTAGTGGGTAATACCAGTGGTGGACCACCAAACAGACACTATTAGCTGTTTTTGATAAATACTTGGTTTTGGACTACGTTTCCGCACTTCATCTTTATCCAACCTTTGTGCCAAACATTTGTGATTGTCAAAAAGAACCCATTTTTCATCACATGTAACAACATGGTATAGAAATGGTTCACCATTATGTCGTGACAGCCAAGAAAGGCAAGTTATGAGACGATTTCTCTTTTGACACTTGTTTAATTCATGTGGAACGCATCTGTCCAGCTACTTTACCTTGCTGATTTGTTTCAAATGGGCCGATATTGTTGGAGTAGTAATGTCAAACCTTGCTGCTAATTCATGCATTGGTGATGGGTTTGCTTCCACTACAACTTTTAGCTCGTCATTATCCACCTTGGTCTCAGGTTGCCGATGTGGCTCATTTTCAAGATTAAAATCACCAGAATCGAAATTCTCAAACCACCGACGTATGGTGCATTCATTAGCCACATCCTTCCCAAACACTTTGTTGGTATTTCAAGCTGTCTGCGCAGCATTGGTTCCACGATAGAACTCATATTAAAAAATAAGATGAATTTTTTATTTATCCATGGTTTCACAAAAATTGCTCTAAAATTTTTTTTGAAAGATAATCACAAGCCAAACCATGGGTTTGAAAGAATGACGATGTACCTTCACAATAAAGTAAAACAAGATGTGTCAAAGTGAAATGTCAGAGATATCAACTGTCAAACTTAAGAAAATCAGATATTTCATACTTAATACCCTAATGAAAAATAGCTGCTATTACCATTTTCATTATGTTATTGGGTTGGTTGTAATTAATTTCACAACAACCTTTTATGAGTTAGGTACGTTTATCCATTTACAGATGAGGAAGCTGAATGCCAGAGATTAAGCAAGGAAATAGTAGAACAGGATTCAAATGTTTAATTGTATGTAATTGAGTCTTCCTTTGATTAGGAGTACCTAGGGATATAGGTAGCTGGGATTTAGGTAGCTGTTGTGGTTAGAGTAGCTGGGAAGTTGCCTTAGGGCTGAGACTGAAAGGTAAAAAGCTAGCCTTGTAAAAATTTAGGAAGGGAGAGAGCAGTTTTAGGCAGAGTACAGCAAGTGCTAAGGTTTGAGGGGAAATGGGATTGTCATGGTTCTAAACACAGAAATGTCACTTCATTGAGTCCTTCCCTGAATACTCTTTAAAATTATAATGCATACCTACACAAACTTTCTATTCCTTCTTCTGTTTTATTTTCTCCATAATTTATCACTGCCTAATGTACTATATAATTTATTTTTATTTCATTTCTCTCTCCCACAATAGGATGTAAACTCCACAAGGACAGGGATTTTGGTCTGATTTGCTCATTGCTGTAGTTAGGGCCTCTTGTAGGCCATGGGGCTTTTTTCCAACAAATTAGAAAGAAAAAAGTCTCCTTGCCAAAAGGTTGCGGCTCCACACCAGGGCATGCAGTCTGAGTAGCAAAGCAAGGACTTGAATTTCAGCCTCCTCTTGCCTCCTCTGCCAATTATGCAAGACATAATTGAACAACCATTACATGGCAGTCCTGGGTGCATCCATAGTACTTAGAGCAGTGCCAGCATGTAGCAGGCATGAATCAATATTTGTAGAATGGCAGCATAGCTTAGAGTAAGAGGGAAGAGTAATTATGAGATGAGAAGGTAGACAGAAACCAGATCTGATAAGGACTTCTCAGGAGTTTGACCTTTTTTTAAAATAGCAGCAGTCAGCTTGGAAGTCTCATGAAGTACTTTTCATTGAATCATAATCTTCTATATTTTCAATAAGTGGTGCAAGTAATTCTGTAGTAGAATAAGTCATAGGACAAGTTGTCCAGCTTTCTTCAATAGTTGTGAACCTTGACTTCAGGTATCATCCTTGCCTACTTGGCATTTCATTTTGCCTGCATATATGGGTTTACCGTGTTCTATCAAGCTGTATGCTAGGGGCTTTGGGATGAACTGTATATAAAATGATCACTTTTTCTTGAAACCCCATGTCAACATGAAGTAGGATAGAATTTTTAATCAGGGTTATTGTAGGAAACCCAGGACCTCTGGTCCTTGTGATTGAATGACGAGCAAGGAGGTAAATGAGGTCACCTGAACACTTACTCTGTTTAGAAACTTCCTATATTAATTAGTCAAGACCATCATATTTTTCAGCCTCCTCTCAACTCCTAATCTCATTCTCCCCCCAAAACACCAGCCTTCACTAATATTGTGATTTAGGGTTCCCTGTTCACTGAGGGAATGACAACTGAAATCTTGGCATTAAATTACTGTTTGAGCTTTTGTTCTTTTTCATACTGATTTTTTTGGCACTCAAGGCCACATTTGAGAATTCATTTTCTTTCTGAGAAGTTTTTGTTGGTAGTTTTTATCTTATTGCCTTTCTCTTCTATGATAGGTTAAGGATACGGCTTGAAAAAGAAGGAACCTGCAGGGGTTTATTGATGGAGTTCCTGTCCCACCATGCCCTAGGCCTAGTACGTACATGCTTCTGATGAATCACTGCTATTAGTATTTAGTATTTCCTGATCCTCATATTCCATATTGTAGAAAGCACAGAATCTGCCCAAGGGACTTAATAGCTAAATCATCCACTTGATCTGTAGCTTTCTCCCTCCCTCACCTTTGTTGGTGGCTACAGGAAAGAATATGGGAGATATAAAACTGTAAGCAAGAGGAAATCTAGACTATGTAGCTTTATTGCTGCCTGGAAAATGGCCTGGGAGTTCAAATGCAAGAATTTGATGCTTTGTGCAGCTGCCATAAATAACCTGCTCTCATTGGGGTGAGGATGAAGTATTTCCACATGGTTGCTCAAGTCCCTTTTCTCTTTGCCCTGATGCTCCCTCCCTTTTCTCTTTCATTAATTGCTTAGCAGTTGCTGATGCAATTAAAACGAGATGTGTCTGCAGCCTCTGTGGTTTGCTGTCAGGGCCCTCTCTCTAAGGTCTTCATCTTGCTGCCAGGGATGGGTGAACATCTGATATTGAAGCAAGAGGAGGGAGGTACCTGTGGCTGCAGTTAAATGCGTTTTTCTAAAAGCAGCAGCTTGCAGAGTTGGATTTCTCCTGACACTCTAATCATTTTACCAAGCCAAGCCCTAGTCCCTTGTGCTGTTCATTAATGGCGCTTATATTTGGCAGCACAGTATATAGAAATGAATCCTGCTGAATTGCTTTTCTTGGTGATATAGAAAGTGCTTTTCATTTTTAACTAGGAGAGAACAAGAAGGAAACAGTCTCAAAGTGCAGAAGAGTCAAAACCAAATCCAGGAATTTCTGTGGAAAACAAAAATCTGGAGATATTAAAAGGGCTAGATTGCAACACTTCACAAGCCCTCAGGAAGTGCTGATGCTGCCAATCTGGGGACCACATTTTGAATAATTCTGGCCTAGGGATAATGCCTTATGCTTAGCTAAGACTCAATATTTGTTGATTTGATTTTTCTGGTAGTTAGTTCTCTCTTAGGATGTGATGGATTCCAAAGATTTTTATCAGCTTTAACTTTTAAACAAAGCCGGGCTATTGAAATTATCTGAGCTTTTATTTTAAGCCACCCTCTCCCACAATTTTCTTATCAGATCATTCATGTTTGTTGCTAGGTATATATCAGTTAAGGTGCTTGATTCTGATATGCAAAGGTATAGTTACTTTGAAACTTAAGTATCTTTGTATTTATGATTAGACAACTGATCTACTGTTAGTTATGTGCCTGGATGAGAGGTTCCAGATTTTACCGAAGGTAGCGGAAGTGTGCATGACATGTTTTTCTTTGTGAACTCTAATTTATTTTATTAAATTCTCTTGCCCACCCTGATTTGGTTAAATCCCATCTGACCTGGGGATGGGAATCATTACTATTTTTTAAAAGACAATTTTTTTTAGAGTTATAGAAAAATTGAGAAGATAGAGAGTTCCCATATACTCTGTACTCAGTTTTTCCTATTATTAACATCTCTCATTATTGGTATAATACAATTGTTATAATCAATGAACCAATATTGGTGTATTATTATTTATTTATTTATTTATTGAGACAGAGTCTTGCTCTGTTGCCTGGGTTGGAGTGAGTGCCGTGGCGTCAGCCTAGCTCACAACAACCTCAAACTCCTGGGCACAAGCAATCCTTCTGCCTCAGCCTCCCAAGTAGCTGGGACTACAGGCATGTGCCACCATGCCCGGCTAATTTTTTCTATATATACATACTTTAGTTGGCCAGACAATTTTTTTCTATTTTTAGTAGAGACGGGGTCTCGCTCAGGCTGGTCTCGAACTCCTGACCTCGAGCAATCCACCCGCCTCAGCCTCCCAGAGTGCTAGGATTACAGGCATGAGCCACCACACCCGGCCTGGTGTATTATTATTGACTAGAATCTAGGCCGGGCATGGTGGCTCATGCCCGTAATCCTAGCACTCTGGGAGGCTGAGACGGGAGGATTGCTTGAGGCCAGGAGTTGGAGAGCAGTATGAGCAAGAGTGAGATCCCCCCTCTGCTAAAAATAGAAAAAAAGCTAGCCTGGCACGGTGGTGTGGGCCGTAGTCCCAGCTACTACGGAGGCTGAGGCAGGAGAATTGCTTGAGTCCAGGAGTTGGAGGTTGCAGTAAGCTATGATGATGACACTGCACTCTAGCCCAGGTGACACAGCAAGACTGTCTCAAAAATAAAAATAAAATCCATGCCTTATTTACATTAACTTAGTTTCCTTTTTCTGCGTTTCTTTGACGTATTCTCATGGAGGGGTGTGTATGTTGTTGTTTTTTTTGAGCACTTCCATACTTTCTGGCACTAAAAGATGCTCTAGAATAATCTGGTATGTTTCCTGCTCTAGTCTTACAATCAGTCATTTCTCCAAGGTGCCCTGGTTCCTTTTATTTGAGAATAGTATTAGAAAATAAGATCTGAGTACTGGGCATGCTCCTTGCTACTGGGGTGGGGTCATTGTTTATTAAATATATTATTTCCATTGTTTTATATTTTTAATAGTATTAGTGAACAGATTTGTTGTTGATGTTAAATAAATATAGTTCTTACAGTGGTTGGGGGTACATTGTATATAGTCTATATTGATCCTGCAAATGCTTATTAATATTTTAGATATCCTGTAGTTATATGAAGTAAATACAAATTTCTCCTTGCCCTAGTGTAAATCTCTCTTTTAGTTTCTTTTCCTTCTACTAAGCCCTGACTATTCTGTTTGAGATTGCTGGATTTATCGTAGGCATTGATGAGTGACAAGACCTGAGGGAGCCAAAAAGGAGAGTTAGAATGTCCCCTATTTACACATGTCTCATTAAGAGAGATTTTCCTTTGAACACCAGTGTTTTGAGCATTGACACCTAGAGGTTGGGTGTGGGGCGTGGAAGAAAGAAGAAGGGAGAAACAGAGGTTCCTATAATCAATAGCATTTTTTTACACTTACAGAATTTCTGGCCAGGCGCAGTGGCTCACGCCTGTAATCCTAGCACTCTGGGTGGCTGAGGTGAGAGGATCACTTGAGCTCAGGAGTTCAAGGCCAGCGTGAGCGAGAGTGAGACCCTGTCTCTACTAAAAATAGAAAAAATTAGCCGGGCGTAGTGGCAAGCGCCTGTAGTCCCAGCTCTTCTAGAGGCTGAGGCAGGAGGATCAGGCAGGAGGATCACCTGAGCCCAGGAGTTTGAGGTTGCTGTGAGCTAGGCTGATGCCATGTCACTCTAGCCCTGGCAATAGAGCCAAGACTCTGTCTCAAAAAAAAAAAAAAAAAAGAATTTCTGGCAACAAGAATCTTTTGGACACAGAATGGGAATAACAACCATTGAGGAACTTTTGTTTTCTGAGGAAGGTCGACATCTTTATTTTCTCTTGATACTGAATTCTCTTTTCTTATTCAGGGTTTTTATATGGTAGTAATTGTATAAATTAATGGGATTGTGGGCAGCATAGTATGTAGGACTGTGTGTTTACAAAAAGAAGGTTATAAAGCCAAGCATCATGGCTTTGCCTTATAGTCCCAGCTATTTGGGAGGCTGAGGTGGGAGGATTGTTTGAGCCCAGGAGTTTGAGGCTGCTGTGAGCTATGATTTCACCACTGCACTCCAACCTGCATGGTGACAAAGTGAGAACCTGTCTTAAAAAAAATCGGAAGGTGAACTTAAGGACATAGTCATTTGAACTTTACCAAGATTTGGAGCTTTACATTGCAAACCAGCAAACTGGTTTTACCAACTAAGAAAATATAATGTAAATACAAATAAATGTAAAAAGAATTACTTGATATACTTGAGAAATTAATAAAAATGGGGACTAATCAAGATTAGGCACCTTGAGAAACCAAAACCTCTGGTTTGGCTTCTTTTAGGTCAGATTTATCTACTTCATTTATTAACATATTAGAACTTGCAAGTGTAAATATGATTTTTGTTATTAATATTATAATAACATTTATTGAGTGCCTACTTGGTGCCAATTTCATGAGCCTTTCTGTAAACATTAACACTGATTTTAGGCCAGCTTAAATATATTATAAATTCTGATATAAATTTCTCTAGTCATGTGCTTCTCAGTTACTTTATCAATTTGGAATTCATTGTGATATTTTTATTCTACAAGTTGAAAAGAAAGTTAACATACATCAATGCTAGAAATTATACAAAAGAAAGGGGGTTAGAATAAATTTGCAATATCTCAAAAAATTTACCTCCCAAGCACCATTTTAGAAAGCTACTGGAAGATGTTTTCTACAAAATGAGGGTATAAACCAGGAAAGAGGAGAAGTGATAGAGGAAACAGGAAATTCAATAAACAAGAAAGGCTAAGGAAATCCTCAAAACAGTGAATGGAGATTTCAGGGACACAACTATTTACCAGCACTGAGAGGGCAGCTAGTCCAGATTGAAGAAGGTCCGGAGTCTCCAGGATAGAGACTTTCTTTAGGAAGATGAAATAGAATACTTTATGGCTCTGAATATCTTAAGAGGAAATTGAGACAAAGACAGATTTTTCTGGGGTCAATTATTGATAAATATGTAGAAATCTAAGCAAATGTATAAAAAATATTTATAGGAAAAGCAAAAATTTGTGCAGAAGAGGAAAAGGAATCATAGTTTACTATATGGCTCAAGTGTGAATAGACTTACATAGTCATTATAATGTACACTGAATATGAACTATTCAAAATTGCAATGTTCTTAAAAAGCCTGATTGGGGAGACAGAAAGGATTCATGTATATGGCGGAAACAAAAGGAGAAAAGAGATCTAAATCATCATCTTCCAAAGCAGAAAATCAATAGATAATTCCCAGAACTGAAAAATCAAGAGGTAGTAACACAAGCATATCATTTAAAAACATGGAGATCAATTCCAAAGTAATCTGTTAAAAGATGGGCCAGTGATGTGCCACTGGGGAGTAGAAATGGGGCAGCAACTGTTTGTCTTAACAAGCTTTGTATAACTCTTTTAACTATGTGCATGTTTAACTTTTATCTTTAAAAAATAGTTGAGGGCCTAAGAGGAAAATATTAAAGAAAAAAACAATTTAAAACACAATTCCCAATATATAATTCATCCATGTAACAAAAAAACCACTTGTACCCCCTAAATCTATTGACATAAAAAAAATTTAAAAACCCAACAATCACCTGTAGTGCCAGCTACTTGGGGGAGGATAAGGCCGTAGGATCTCTTGAGCCCAGGAGTTCCAGTCCAGCCTGGGCAACACAGGTGATCCGCCTCTCAAAACAAACAAAAACACAAATCAGTTACTCTCTTAAACAGTAAATTATATTGTGATGAGAATCCTTATTCATTACATAGATCTTTATCCACATTTCTCATTTATCAGTTAATACGCTTTTGGCTACAAGTAACAGAAATCCTGTTTTATAAAGTGGCTTAATAAGAAAATTTCTTGTGTCATGTAACAGGAAGTTCAGAGGTAGGTCAGGGTTTTGGATTGTTTGTTTGTTTGTTTGTTTTGGATAATGCTATGACTACAGCATTGTGAGCATTTTATCCAAATACCACAACATGAAGTTAAGGAGGGAAATCTGTTTCTCTTTCTTAGGAGCAAGGAAGCCTTCCTTAGAAGCTTCCAGCAGACATGTAGTCTCATTCACTTTTAAATCTCATTGATCATAACTGGGTCATAAGCTCTTTTTTTTTTTTCAATTTTTCTTTTGTTTTTTTCCTTTTCTTCTATATTTCCTTTTTTAAACAGTCACCGACAAGGGGAATGGATTTTCAGTAATTGTCTTAGACTGATCATCTCAAGTGCAATGTTAGGAGTCAACTATAGTCTCTGCTACCTCAGTCATTACCTCTTAAATCTTTATTGAGAATTACTCTTGCTTGCAAGAAGTTTTGCTGTTGAGTTAGAGGAAAAAAGAAAATAGGTGAATGAAATATTGTCCATCAGTGTATACAGTGCCACATATTGTATAGATACTCAACAAATATTTAATAAATTAGGTAAATGTAAGTAAAACTTTTTGACATATAAATGTTTTAAAGAGTTGTAAAGTAGAGAAAAATACATGAAGTTTAGACTAGACCAGGAAGCTTCTTGAAGAAGTAAAGAAAGAAGACTTGAACTACTATGTGCTCATCAGCTAGTGTCAGTGCTGTCCTATTGAAATAAATACACTTTTGTCCAGTAGTGTGCTGGTAAATCTTTAACTGGCTTGAAAGAAGGGACAGGACTTCCTTGAATTTACCAGTTTCCATGGTATAAATAATCTTACCGTGGCCAATTTCACTCTTACCAACTTGGCCTCAACTGCCTTGTATATATATCTGTTTCTAACAGCATTGTTTTATTTATAATTAGCCTACTCAGGCCATATATTGATAAAAGCAACATTGAGCTTTTCTCAGCCTTATAAATGATCAGTAATAAAACCCAGATTACAAATGTAAGGTTTTTATGTTTGTTCAGTTTTGGTTTTTTGGATGGTGATGTGTTAGAGAAAATGTAACTTTAAGGTAATATTAAATACTGGTCTTTGAAAACAGCCTTGCTATTAGCTTTCAGTGCTAGATGAAAGGTTACTCACTCAGTTTTTTTTTTTTTTTTTTTTGAGACAGAGTCTCACTCTGTTGCCCGGTCTAGAGTGAGTGCCGTGGCGTCTGCCTAGCTCACAGCAACCTCAAACTCCTGGGCTTAAGCGATCCTACTGCCTCGGCCTCCCGAGTAGCTGGGACTACAGGCATGCGCCACCATGCCCGGCTAATTTTTTCTGTATATATTTTAGTTGGCCAGATAATTTCTTTCTATTTTTAGTAGAGACGGGATCTCGCTCTTGCTCAGGCTGGTCTCAAACTCCTGACCTTGAGTGAGCCACCCGCCTCGGCCTCCCAGAGGGCTAGGATTACAGGTGTGAGCCACCGCGCCCAGCCCTCACTCAGTTTTTATGAAGCACCCAACTATGTGTTCAGTGCTACAAAAATAAATAAGACTAGAGACTCAAGGGCTTCCCTGCCAAGCTTTCAGGAAGACAATTATTTAACAGGTAACTTCTAGGGGAAGAGTGCTAAGGGCTCTTGAGTTTTAAACAAGTGCTATGAGAACACAAAAGAGAGGGACAACTAAGTTTAGGGACATCATGCATGGGTATTTGAGTTATATCTTGAAAGGAAATAAAGCGTTTGCCTTGAGGAGATAAAGGGAAATGACCGTTTCAGACAGTAGAAACAGCATATCCCTTTGATTAAAAAAAAAACCTGACATTTTCCAGGCTTTTTCTTTGTTATGTATGGTAAAGCTCAGGATGTGTAAAGAAGAGAAAGGAAAGATAAGTCAAGGCTAGATTCTGAAAGGCCTTAAATCATATCAAGGAGTTTGCATTTCATTTTGGAGGCCAAAGGTAAGTAAGATTTTAATAGGCAATCTATTTCTCCATATTCTTACCAAAAGTGGGTATTTATCATTCTATATAATTATGCTAATTCCATGGGAGGGATGCCTTGTCATTTTAATTTGTGCCTTCCTAATTATTAGTGTGGTTGAATGTTATTTTAAAAATATAATGTATTAGTCATTTGTATTTCTGTGTGTTGCTTGTTCATAACCTTTACTCATTTTTCTATTGAGCTGATTGTTTTTCATGTAGGAACAATTTATACAAACTACAGATAGAAGGTTTTTTTTTTAGCACTATAATTCTGGTCTTTATGGTAGATGACTGGAATGAAGACTATTGTCAACTTAGCCAATTGGGAAAAATTGCAATAACTTACAGCTGTAGACCAGAGAGGATGTGGAACCAAACTGTGGCAGTGAGGGAAGAGAGGAGGCAGATTAGATGTCAAGCTGCCATCCAGTGACTTGGTAGCAGGACTTGGGTCAAATGTCAATACTGCTGCCTTTTAATTTAGTGCTCTTTCATCATTGCCTCCTTCTTTCCTTTCCTTGCTTTCTGATTCTTTTCATAGAATCTATGAAAAGAATCAGAAAGTAAGAAAAATAAGCGAGAGTTTTATACACGGAGTCTATAGTAAGGTTAAGAATGAACTGAGGGCCTAATATGAGAATCTTATATACTATATAAAAAGAAAACATACATGAATATTTTTATCTGCTCTTAAGGTATGAATGACATTGTAAGTATGAATGCAAAGGGAAAAAACATAAAGGAAAAGATTGATACATTTTTACTAAATAAAAATTTGAGCTGGGTGCAGTGGCTCATCCTGTAATCCCTGCAACTCTGGAGGCTAAGGCAGGAGGATTACTTGAGACCAAGAATTCTAGACCAGTTTGGGTAACATAGCGAGATCCCGTCTCCACAAAAAATGAAAACTAGCCAGGCATGGTGGCATTCAACTGTAGTCCTCAGGAGGCTAAGGCAGGAGGATCGCTTGAGCCCAGGAGTTCAAGACTGCCGTGAACTGTCATTGAGCTAGTGCCTTAGCGACAGAATAAGAAGTCTCTACAAAAAGAAAAAAAGTTTAACATTTCTTTTTATGAAAAAAGATCGTGAACATCCCTAAAGGATCTTGCTTCACTGCATTCCTCTCAAGTATATCTGTGCTCCCTCCCATGATCCTTTTAAGCCACTGGGCTTAAAAGTGGGCTAGATGTCCTCTCTTTTTCTCTCTTGCCACTTGCAGATTATTGTGTCTGCTTTTTCCCTAAAACCGCCTAGTTTTATAAGTCTTGCCATTAGTCTGTTTTAGTCATCTTATAGATTCTGGGGTTATTCCCGCTCATTCTTTAATTGGAATGATGAAGTTACATTTAATGTTATAGTACTAATAAGATCTATATCTGCGTTTTGCTGTTTATTTTTGTATGTCTTCTTTGTTCCTCTTTTCCTCCATCACAGCCCTCTTTTAAACAGATACATTCTAGCACCAGCGGTCCCCAACCTTTTTGGCACCAGGGGCTGGTTTCATGGAAGACAGTTTTTCCACGGATGGGGGCAGGGATGTGTGTGAGGAATGGCAAGTTATGAGGCATGGCTGTAAATAGAGGTGAAACTTCACTCACCTCCTGCTATGCAGCCAGTTCCTAACAGACAACGGACCAGTATAGGGCCACGGACCTGTCAGGGCTGTGGCCCAGGGATTGGGGACCACAGTTCTAGCGTACCATTTTAATTCCCTTGTTGCTTCTTTTACTATAATTTTTTGAGTTATTTTCTTAGTAGTTGCCCCAGGGATTATAATTAATATCTTAATTTATAATAATCTAGTTTAGATTAATACCAAATTAATTTTGATAGTATTCATAATCTTTATTCCCATATAGTTCTGTTCCCTCCTCTCTCCTTTGTGCATACAAATGATATCTTTAAACATTATGTGCCCATGAACACAGATTATAATTATTGCTTTATGTTGTTATCTTTTAAATTAGATAAGAAAAACAAAGAGTTAACAAACAAAAATATACATTTATACATTATACAGTCTTTTTTTATCTACTATGGTAGGCAATAGATAATGTCTCCCCCCAAAATCCATGTCTTAATCCCAGGAACCTGTGAACATGTTACCTTACATGGCAAAAGGGATTTTACAGATGTGATTATGTTAAAGATCTTGAAGTGGGAAGATTAGCTTGGATTATCCAAGTGGGCCCAATGTAATCACAAGGGTCCTTATAAGGGAAAGAAGGCAGGAGAGTCAGAGGGGACATCACTGTCTAATTTTAGAGCATTTTCATCACCCCAAAAAGAAACTCTGTGCCATTTAGCAGTCACTCCCTATTCTTCCCTTGCTTTGGCCCTTGGAAGCCATTACACTACTTTGTGACTTTATGGATTTGCCTATTCCGGACATTTTATATAAATGGAAGTATATAATATGTTACCTTTGTGTCTGGCTTCTTTCACTTAGCATAATATTGTTAAGGTTCATTCACAGTATAACGTGTATCAGTACTTTCTTCCATTTTACAGCCAAGTAATATTCTATTGTATGGATATATCACATTTTGTTTATCTGTTCATCAGTTGATAGACATTTAAATTGTTTCCACTTTTGGCTATTATAAATAATGCTGCTGTGAACATTCATGTACAAGTTGTTGCATAGACATATGTCTTCAATTCTTTGGGCATATACCTAGGAGTAGAATTGCTGGGTCATATGGTAACTCTGTGTTTAACTTTTTGAGGAGGTGCCAAACTATTGCCTAAAGCAGCTATGCCATTTTATATTCCCACCAGCAATGTACAAGGATTCCAGTTCCTCTACATCCTTAACAACATAGTTATTGTCCATATTTTAAATAATAACCATCCCACTGAGTTTGAAGTGGCATCTCATTGTGGTTTGATTTACATTTCCCTAATGACTAATGATTCTGAGCATTTTTTCATGTATGTATTATATCTTCTTTGCAAAAATACCTGTTGAGATCCTTTGCCCATTTTTAATTGGCTTTTTGTCCTTTTCCTTCCTGAGTTGCAAGTTTTCTTGTATATTCTGGATACAAGTTCTTTATCAGAGAAGTGATTTGTAAATACTTTCTCCCATTCTCTGGTTGTTTTTTCACTCTCTTGATGGTCTTCAGTTCTCAATCTTTATCTTACTTGACCTTTCAGCAGATTTGATTACTCTCCCCTTTATATATTTTCTTCGCTTAACTTCCAGAATACCACAGTCTTCTGATTTTTTTTCCTCACCTTACTATATTCTTCAACTCAGTCTCCTTTGCTGCTTATTTTTAATCTCTCCAACCTCTAAACATTGAAGTGCCCCAGGGCTCAGTTCTCAGACTACTTATTCTCTGTCATACTCACTCTCTATTATCTCCTCTGCTTTCATTTATATGCTGACAACTTCAAATTTACTGTAAGTCTTATATATTCATCTACCTAGTTGACATTTCCACGTAGATACCTGATAGGCATTTCAAACATAATATGTCTAAAACAAGAACCCTGATTTTTTTCTCCAAAACCTGATCTTCCTTCCCTCTATCCATTTTTCTAATTGCTTGGGCCATGGAGTCATCCTTGAATCCTCATTCTTCACCTCGCCACATTGAATTCACCAACAAATTCTACTGGCTCTATGTTTAATATATTTTGAATGTAACTTCTTCTCACTACCTCCACTGCTGCCAGCCTGGTCCAAAACCACTCTTTAACCTCTCCTGGATTATTGTAATAACCCCTAACTAGTTTCCTTGTCTTAAGTGCCCTATATATAGCATTTTCTCAACATAGGAGCCAGAGTAAACCTTTTAAAGCATGTCAGATTATTTCACTCCTCTATTTAAAACCCTATAGTGACTTCCTGTGTTATTCAGAAAAAACCCAAAGTCCTTATATCACTTAGCCCTTATTTCCATTCTGACCTCATTTACTCTCTCCTCTACTTCTCTCACTCTTTTTCTGTCTCATTGGCTTCCTTAATATTCCTCAAACACTCAAAACATTCCTACCTTATAGGCTTTATACATGCAGTTCCTTCTACCTGAAATGCCCACCCTTTAGTTATTCTATGGTTTCAATAACAGTGCGATGCAGAGCCGTATTGGAACCAGAAGCCAAAGGAAAAATCAATAATATTGACCCAGTCTTTATTTAAATTTTGATATCTTGGTTATTTTGGATTTTTGCATTGATTTTTTATTTTAAAATAATTGCATTATGATTTATTTATCTTGATTCCTGATTTTGGTGCCCCCTTAAATTTTTCACCCAGGTGAGTGTCTCACCTGTCTCATTTGCCTCAGCCTACTCAGAAAACTAGGAATAGAAGAGATATTCTTCCACATAAAGATTTATCTGCCATAAACATTGTACTTAATGGTAAAAAACTGAATGCTTGTGCCTTCAGTCCCTAGGTAAGGATATATCCTCTCTTCCTACTTCTTTTGTTTTTTTCCCCTCACTTAACCATGTCTATTCATTGCACTGGATGTCTTAGCTAGTCTGATAAGGCAACAAAAAGAAATAAGAGGCATTTAGATTAGAAAGGAAGAAACAAAACTATTTATAGATGATATAATCATCTACGTAGAAAATGCTATGGGGCCATGTGCAGTGGCTCGCTCCTGTAATCCTAGAACTTTGGGAGGCCAAGGCAGGAGGATTGCTTGATATCAGGAGTTCGAGACAAAAAACGTCCATCTTTACAAAAAAATGGAAAAATTAGCTGGGCATGATGGCATGTGCCTCCCAGCTACTTGAAGGCGGAAGCAGGAGGGTCACTTGAGCCCAGGAATTTGAGGTTGCAGTGGACTATGATGACGCCACTGCACTCCAGCCTGGGCAACAGAGTGAGACACTGTCTCAAAAAAAAAAAGAAAGAAAATGCTATGGAATCTACAAAAAAGTTATTAGCACTAATATGTGAGTTTAGCAACATTGCAGTATAGAAGTTTAATGTATGACAATTAATTGTATTTCTATATACTGATATTCAAATTGAAATTTTAAAAATACCATTTACAACAGCATTAAAAATATGAAATAGCCAAGGCAGGAGGACCACTTGAGGCCAGGAGTTTGAGACTAGACTGGGCATCTTGCTGGGCCTCCAAAAAGAGAAAAAAAAGAGACCAGCTTCAGCAACATAGTGAGACCCTGTCTCTATCAGCACACATACACACAAAATTAAAATTAGCCAGTGTGGTGGTGTATACCTGTAGTCCTAGCTCCTGGGGAGGCTGAGGCAGGAGGATGCTTGAGCCCAGGAGTTCAAGGTTACAGTGAGCTACGATCATGCCACTCACTGCACTCTGGGTGACAAAGTGAGACCCATCTCTTTAAAAAAAAAAAAAAAAAAAAGGTCTTTTAGAGAATATTTGGGGTCTTTTATTCCAAATGAATTTTAGGATTGTTTATTCTATTTCTGTGAAAAATGATGTTGGAATTCTGGTAGTGATTGCATTGAGTCTGTACATCACTGTGGGCAAGTAAGGGCAATATAGACATTTTAACAATATTAAATCTTCTAATCCATGAACAATAGGATATCTTTCCATTTATCTGTGTATTCTTCAATTTCTTTCATCAATGTTTTGTAGTTTTTGGTGTACAATCTTTTACCATTGGTTAAATTTATTCCTAAGAATTTTTGATGCCATTATAAATGGGATTGTTTTGTGGATTTCTTTTTTGCAAGTTCATTATTAGTGTATAGAAACACTACTGATTTTTGTATATTGATTTTGTATCCTGAAATTTTGCTGAATTCATTTATTAAGTTCTAACAGTTTTTGGTGGAGTCTTTAGGGGTATCTATATATAAGATCATGTCATCTGCAAAGAGACAGTTTAACTTCTTTCTGATTTGGATGCTGTTTTTTTCCCCTAAGAAAACAGAATTAAGAACAGAATAGCACAGTTCCAGAAATCAGCTCAGCAATATCCATTTTATCATGGCCTCATCAGGTAGTCATATGGATTTCATCTCAGGGGGTGAGGGGGGACCCATTAATCAAGTTTTAAACATCTAAACCCATAGGTATATTTATATAGGTCACTCAGATTAATCTGATTGGTGTTTTATTTGGGATCTCTTGATGTATGATTTTGAAGTGATTAATTTAAATGGCTTTTCAAAAGGTTTAGCTTATTAAGACTAAGGACTTTACATGCAGGTTATTTAATGAGATTGTATTTAGTTTGTCATAAAGTAGTATCTGTATATATAGTTTTAAAACTTAAAAGTCCAAATTGGGCCGGGCGTGGTGGCTCACGCCTGTAATCTTAGCACTCTGGGAGGCCGAGGCGGGTGGATCGCTCAGAGTTCAAGACTTCGAGACCAGCCTGAGCAAGAGCGAGACCCCGTCTCTACTAAAAATAGAAAGAAATTATCTGGCCAACTAAAATATATATAGAAAAAAAAAATTAGCCAGGCATGGTGGCGCATGCCTGTAGTCCCAGCTACTCGGGAGGCTGAGGCAGTAGGATAGCTTAAGCCCAGGAGTGTGAGGTTGCTGTGAGCTAGGCTGACGCCACAGCACTCACTCTAGCCAAGGCAACAAAGTGACACTTTGTCTCAAAAAAAAAAAAGAGTCCAAATACGCCACAGCACTCACTCTAGCCAAGGCAACAAAGTGACACTTTGTCTCAAAAAAAAAAAAAGAGTCCAAATTGATTTATAGTAGAACAGTCTCATGGCCTATGCCTCCTTGCTCTAGATTCTAGATTCTTGCTTTCCAGAGCAACTACTTTCAAATCTTTTAGTTGTTTCTTTTGGTCTTTACTTTTTTTTTTTTTTTTTTTTTTTGAGCTAGGGACTTGCTGTGTCACCCAGGCTGGAGTGCAGTATCATGGTCATAGCTCACTGCAACCTCAAACTCCTGGGCTCAAGCAATCCTCCTGCCTCAGCCTCCCAAGTAGCTAAGACTATAGGCATGTACCACTATACCTGGTTAATTTTTCTATTTTTTGTAGAGGTGGGATCTCGTTCTTACTCAGGCTGGTCTTGAACACCTGGCCTCAAGCAATCCTCCTGCCTCTGCCTCCCATAGTGCTAGGATTACAGGCGTGAGTCACCATGCCCGGCCCCTAGTGTTTACTTCTATAGTTCAAAAACATGCTTATTCTGCTACTTGAAAAAATATTTCAAATTTTAAAAATTATCTATTAATCTACTACCATGAAAGATGAGATTTAGCTCTCTTACCTCTCCCTACCCTGTCCCACACACATCACCTCTCCTGTGCTTCTTTTCTAGTACAGCCTTTAATTCTCCCTGGATTTTATTTGTTTGTTTGCTATATTTCATCTCCAAACTCTCCAGTAGAAGTGAAAATCTCTGGTAAAAAGGAATTTGAGGAGGGAAAAACAGGAAAAAAAAATTGGACTGGTAATCTCTTCTTGGTATGTTCTATATTTGATATTTTTTTACCTTTTCTTAGGGATCATTCCCTGAGCGCTTTGACTCTAAATGTGGACTGGTGGCTTTGTAGGCTAGCTGCGCAGCTTTTGTCCTAGGATTTATCATTAGAATTTCCTTGTGTGTTGGATCCTGTCCTTTCTGTATCCTAAAGCTTTCTCTTCCTCTGATGCTGCAGCACATCCTCTAGTACTGGCTTTCTGAGAAAGGGAGTATAGGAGGTAAATTTTTTGAGACCTTACAAGTCTGAAAAGTTTGTCTGGATATTAAGTTCAACATTCGAAATATTAGATTACACCATAAGAAATTTTTGATAGTGAACAAACCCAATTTGATATCTACAAAAATGGCTGTTTTATACATTTGACCTAATAATTGTGCCTCAGAATCATGAAGGGATTTTGTTGTTACTTTCTCGTCTGTCTTCCAATTAGTATTATCTTCTTTTTATTGTTAATATTCTGAAATTTTATTGTGATATGCCTTGATGTAGGTTTCTTTTCATCTACATTATTAGTAGCTAAGTCCTAGATGGTCCTTTTAATCTAGAAATTTCTGTCTGGACATTTTGTTTTATTTTTTTTTTCTTTTTTAAAAAACACATTTCCTTGTTCTCTTTTTTCTTTATTTTTTCTTTGTGCAACTTTATTAGTTGCGGGTCACTCCTGCTACACTGCTCTTCTAATTTCTTGCTTTTTCCCCATTTTGAGTCTTTTTTCTAGGAGATTTTCTCAACTTCCTGTTATAACTTAAATCTGATGTATAGTTCTGTTTACTGTTTGAAATTCTGTAGCAAATTATTAATGGTTTTTACTGGGTTGAGGTATTCATTTTGGGAATAAATATCCCTATGTATTCCCTTTGAATATAGTAATATTAATATATTAATTTTATTTCAAAGTTTCTCGACTAGTTCCCAGTGTCGCTACCTAGCACCTAATTCAGTGCTCAGTAACCTTAATTAATGCACACTTATTTTTGGCCTCATTGAACCCTGTGCCAACCATACTCAGTAGATTCAGGCATAACTTTATTATTTCAGCATTCTGAGTGCTAAATTCTTGTCCCATAGACCAGTGGTCCCCAACCTTTTTGGCACCAGAGACTGGTTCATGAGAAACAGTTTTTCCACGGACCCAGGCTGGGAGGAGAGGAGATGGTCTGGGGATGATTCAAATGCATTACATTTATTATGCACTTTATTTCTATTATTATTATATTGTAATATATAATGAAATAATTATACATCTCACCATAATGCAGAATATAATGCCACCACTGATCTGGCAGGAGGTGGAGCTCAGGTGGTAATGTGAGCGATATGGGGAATGGCTGTAAATACAGATGAAGCTTCTCTCTCTCTCTCTCTCTCTCTCTCTCTCTCTCTCTCTCTTCTCTCACCCTGACCTGCCGCTCATCTGCTGCTGTGAGGCCCCATTCCTAACAGGGTTAGAGACCACAGCCATAGACGATGGCTCACCGAAGAGACTGAATCTGAGGGATTCTGAAATACATATTTTAAATTGAGGCAAGGTACAAAAGGAAATGCCTTGTGAAGTCAAATCACCAATGACCTTGTTAAATTTTCATGGAGAAGTTAAAATTAGTTCCCTAAGAAAACAATAGATACAAAGTTCATGTTCAAGGGAGCTGGATCCTCTTCATGTCCTACCTAATTCTACTACTCATCTTTGATTTCTTAACTGTTAGGTTTGGCTTAAAGAAGACATAAGAAGGAAGAGAAGGGCAATAAAGAATACCCTGAGTTGATAATAGGTATCAGCAACATTTTCTACTATGGCCTTTAAAAGGAATACTGGGTAGAATGATGACTATTACAGTGTTGGAACAGAACTAAAAACAGCAAATATCTTGAGCTTAGTCAAATGAAATAGTTCTCAAGTTTATTAGACCCACCATTTATGCTTTTTCACTAGTTCTGTCTAATTTTAACCTTCTCCACATATTGCAGGCAGAGAGGCAGCTGTAATGTGGCAACCTGTGGCTCTGCTCTTTTATCTCCAGAATAGTGATGTTTGTCTTCAAGATAATAATTTCTTTCCTTTATAGCTTTTCTTCCTATGAGTTGTTATCTCTGCCTGTTGCTTTCTAGAAGACATTTCAGAAGGAAAATGCTTTGCTGTTTATTCAGTATTTTAGGAGAGGCTACCCTGCAGAACATAGAATGATATAATTTAACTCACAAGAAAAAAAATAATTTAATAAAAGGATGGCAAAGACTAAAATAATTATTTCATCCATTTAGAGCAGCTAAAGGAAATAGCAATCCATTGTTCTCTAAAATGGATCTTGCCACCCACCAGTTGTTGAAATCTCAGCCTTGTCTTTGTACATCTTGGTGTCTAAAGAGCTCAAAAGGAAAAATCCTATCTTACCACATCTTCCTTTATATGTGGAGTGGCTATTATACAGATAAATAAGACTATGTGTACCCTGTCAGTGCCATATTTTCAGCACCTAGCATAGTGCCTACTGATAGTAGGGCATTAGTGAAATTTTTTTGGATAAATGCTAAAATAACTACTAAATTCTAGAACAGTGGTTCGACGGGCCTATTTCTTTTTTTTTTTTTGAGACAGAGTCTGTTGCCTGGGCTAGAGTGCCATGGCGTCAACCTGGCTTACAGCAACCTCAAACTCCTGGGCTCAAGCAATCCTTCTGCCTCAGCCTCTCGAGTAGCTGAGACTACAGGCATGCGCCACCATGCCCGGCTAATTTTTTCTATATATATTTTTTTAGTTGTCCAGCTAATTTCTTTCTATTTTTAGTAGAGATGGGGTCTTGCTCTTGCTCAGGTTGGTCTCGAACCTTGAGTGATCCTCCCACCTCGTCCTCCTAGAGTGCTAGGATTACAGGTGTGAGCCGCTGTGCCTGGCCCAAGGGGCCTAATAACAGGGATGAAACAGTGTTTCTGGAAAATTGTGGTGTACTTCTTGAATTTGTGGAGAGACTAGTAAAAGTTATCCTAACTTAATTAGATTTTCAAAGGCATTCAATTATTATATTTATTCAAAAACATTTGAAACTTCCCATGATAAGGCACTGGGCTAGACCCTGGTATATGCAGTGTTGAAGGAGACATTTAGGAGACATGAAAGAGGAAATACCCTCCTTCATGAACCTTCCAGTTTATTGTGGGAGAAAAACATTACAAAAATAGCTATTTTGCATGAGGTAAGTGCTAAAAAGGAAGATTATGCCTTTGAGATCCTATGGATGTGGTCTCTTTGGCTTAATTTTTCTGGAAACTAATGTGGATAGTAGAATCTCTAAAGTTATCAGGAAAGCTTGACATGTTTCCTCATTATAGCCATGTATAGGCACTAGATAATAAAGAATATTTTGCCACTAGGTGTAATTTGTGTCTCTTAGTTTTAAACTGTGAAACATATGTTGTAAAGTTTAAAGAATAACAATAAAAATAAAAGCACACTGTACCCATCACCCACCTTAAGAAGTAAAGGATTAGCAACACTAGTGTTCCACTGTATGAATATATGTATTGTTCAATCTATTGATGGGCATTTAGATTCTTCCCAGCATTTTTGATATTGCAAACATTGCTTCTATGAACGTTGTTATTTATTTCTTCTGGTACACATGTATAAGTGTCTCTCTAGGATACAAATCTAGGAGTGTAGTTACTAGGTGGTAGAGTGTGAACATGTTTTCCTTACTAGGTGAAACCAGTTTATGAAAATGATTGTACCAGTTTATGCCTCTACCAGCTTTGCTTCATTAGCACTTAGTATTGTCAACTTTTAAAATTTTGCCAGTATTGTTAGGGTGGGAGCTTGTAACACAGGATGAGAAAGAATTCTCAACACAAAGATTAGAAGAGTTTTAAAGAAAGAAAGTTTATTTTACTTCCCAAAGGAAGGGTGCAGCAAGAAAGAAAGAAAGAAAGAAAGAAAGAAAGAAAGAAAGAAAGAAAGAAAGAAAGAAAGAAAGAAAGAAAGAAAGAAAGAAAGAGAGAGAGAGAGAGAGACAGAGACAGGAAGGATGGAAGGAAGGAAGGAAGGAAGGAAGGAAGGAGAAATACTGGCAGGGAGGATAAGGGGTTCAGAGTTTTTATGAGGAGCTGGGGGGAAAAAAGTGATTGCTGCTAATTGATAGCAGAAAATGGCTGTGAAATGGTTGCATCTGTTTCTCCTCTTTTTTTTTCCTTCTCTGTGAGGCTGGCTTATCAGATTCCTAGAGCTCTTACCCCTACTGTCTGCTCAGGGCTCTTCAAGGCTATTAAAACAAACTCTCAAATAAAACAATTTAAGCCAGAGGTGTTTAATCAAACAAAGAGGAAGTTGTGCTGTAATCTTTCCCTTCAAAGGGGCAATTATGTGCTGCGAATTTTCTCTTTTTTTTTTTTCTTGTTAGGTAGTTCATTTTTCTGTTAGATAATTTATTGGCAAGCCCATCCTTTCAAGTATGGTGGGTGTATAATATTGTCTTCAATATGGCCAGCAATATGATTATGAATAATGTGAGCACCTATTGTATATTGTATACCGAAGTCTGGTTTTTCTTTCTGTTACTCCCATCCTTTAAAAAAAAAAAAAAGAAAAAAATCCTGAAAGAAATATATGGGTATGAGAGTATAAAAGTTCTCAGGCCTTACCCTAAATTTTCTGATTTCTGTGAATAAAGGACAAAGTACTATGAGAACATCTCTCTAAATATATGTAAATATAGACTTTTCTTCTGAATGGAAAGTCTGGTCTTCTTAGGATGGTTATAAAATAACTTGGTACAGTCATGTCCCTTAGTGATGGGAATATATTCTGAGAAATGTGTCATTAGACGATTTTGTTGTCACGGGAACAGCATAGGGTGTACTTACACAAACCTAGGTGATATAGCCTATTGCACCTAAGATACAAACATGTATATCATGTTACTGTATTGTACACTATAGGCAATTGTTACACAATGGTAAATATTTGTATATATAAACATATCTAAACAGATACAGTAAAAATATAGTATAAAGGAATTTAAAAATCACATGTCTGTATAGGGGACTTAGCATGAATGGAGCTTGCAGGACTGGAAGTTTGCTTTGAGTGACTCAGTGAGTGAGTGGTAAGTGAATGTGAAGGCCTAGGACATTACCATACATTACTGTATACTCTATAAACACTGTAGACTTACGCTACACTAAATTTATTTAAAAATATTTTTCTTTCTTCAAGAATAAATTAACTTTAGCTTACTGTTACTTTTTTTTTTTTTTTTTTTAAGTTTTTAAGCTGTGTGGTCTTACTATGTTGCCTAGGCTAGACTCGAACTCCTGGGCTCAAGCGAGCCTCCTGTTTCAGCCTCCTAAGTAGCTGGGACTATAAGAACATGCCACTGTGCCAGGCTTAGCTTGTTGCTGTAACCTTTTTACTTTATAAACTTTTTGATTTTTTTAAAACCTTTGATTTTTTTTGTAATAAAACTTAAAACACAAATACATTGTACAGTTGTATAAAACATTTTCTTTATATTCTTTAAGCTTTTTTCTATTAAAAAAATTTTTAACTTGTTAAATATTTTTGTTAAAAACTAGGACATAAACATACACATTAGCCTAGGCCTACCCAGGATCAGGATCATCAATATTACTGCCTTCCACCTCCACATCTTGTCTCATGGGGTCTTCGGTGGCAGTAACAGGCATGGGGCTGTCATCTCCTATGATAAGGATGCCTTCTTCTGGAATACCTCCTGAAAGACCTGCCTAAGCCTATTTTACAGTTAACTTTTTTTTTAATAAGTAGAAGGAGTATACTCTATAAAACAATTAAAAGTATAGTATAGTAAATACATAAACCAGTAACAGTCATTTATTATCATTATCAATTATTATTGTATGTGCTATACTTTTATGTGACCGGTAGCACAGTAGATTTGTTTACACCAGCATCATCACAAACACATGAGTAATACATTTCACAATGACCTCATAACAGCTACAACATCACGAGGCAATAGGAATTTTTCAGCTCCATTATAATCTTATGGGACCACTGTCACATATTTGGTTTGTCACTGGTCACACATCGTTATGTGGTGCCTGACTGTACTTTGCTACATGACTTGCAATGCAGTAGATAAATGGATGCTCCTCGGCTTACAATGGGGTTACATCCTGATAAACCTATTGTAAATTGAAAATATTGTAAGTCAGAAATGCCTGGCTCATTCGGAGCTGTGGCTCACATCTGCTGTCCAGCATCACAAGAGAAGTACAGTATCATTTTTTGCACCATTGTAAAGTTAAAAAATTGTAAGTCAAACCATTATTAAGTTGGGCACCCTCTATAGAGTGATATGAGAACTTCTTGGAATATGACTTCATCCCCCCCCCCCCTTTTCTATAGGAGATTAGGAAAAAAATTCTTTCTTTGATTTACAGTTAGGCAAAATCTTAGTTTGAGGGAAAACTGATTATTTCTCCATGGGGTCCATTACTATGGTGAAATATTACTATGAGTTTCTCTTTAGACTGATGTCGTTTAAAACAGTGAAGTTTAAAAGCATGTGTTTCTGTCACATGTACTTGTTAGAAATGCAAAAATATTTCTCTTAAGTACTGGTCTCCCCTTCCATTCTTGTAGCAGTAGCGACTTGGTTTATTTAGTTTCTTGCTAGTTCTTGCTTGCTTTCTCACTCTAATCTTTCATCCACTCAGACCTATCCAGCTTTGTGGCTAGAAATCCACAGAATCTTTTCTAGTAACCTGAACAAAATCTATGAAGTGGGGGGAAATCCTTAGAACTAGGCTCTGGGACACTGGAGATATGAAAATCATGCCAAAATAGGCCATTTTAATATTTCATAGATTGAAAGAAGATAGATCTGAGGGACAAATGCATCTGAACTATTTCACCATTTATTATACACATATTTCTATGGAGCTCAAAAATTGTGATTCAGGCCGGCACGGTGGCTCACACCTGTAATCCTAGAACTCTGGAAGGCTGAGGCAGTAGGATCACTTGAGGTTAGGAGTTCAAGACTAGCCTGAGCAAGAGTGAGACCCCATCTCTACATAAAAATAGAAAAATTAGCTGGGTATGGTGGCGTGTACCTCCCAGCTACTTGGAGGCTGAGTCAGGAGGATTACTTGAGCCCAGGAGTTTAAGGTTGCTAGGATCTAGGATGACGCCATGGCTCTCTAGCCCGGGCGACAGAGAAAGACTCTGTCTCCAAAAAACAAAACAAAACAAAAATTGTGATTCTTCTAACATCAGTTATGTTTGGACCCTAAGCCTGATGTCAGTCTAGAGTCATTGGGTTTAAGTGCTCCCTTTATCTCATTCATATCATTTTGAAGAGGTTCCTGGGCAGCAGTGAAAAGGCTTGTATGAATGTAGAGGTTCTCATTGTGATGGATACACTTTGTAATAAAGCTCAAGTTAATAGTAGTACTGTTAAGGATAGCTGTACCCTGATAGTCATGCCAGTTTGGATTTAGACAAGATTAGAATTTAGAAGAGAAAATACAATCCTAAAATTTTATTAATCTCATAAGGAAACTAGGCCAACAGAGCTTAAGTGACCACAGATAATGTCTTGAAATCTCAAGGGTGTAATAGAAACTGTGTAATAGAAGCCAGGAAAACTTCCTTGGCAGAATTAAGTTCAGCTTGTTACAGAGGGAAAGTGAGGGGGGAATTGAGAGAGACCTCCCAGATCTTTTTAAAGACAGCTAAAGTATTGTGCTGTAGGCAGTTTTCCCCTGTTAGAAGCTGTCCCTTTATTTGTTTTTCCAAAGGTTCCTTCTCAGACAAGTGATTAGCCAAATCCCTCATTAAAGTGGAGATTAAGTGCTTTCTCTCCAACTCCTTAGAGAATTATGGGATTATTACCAACTTGTCACCTGCTAACCAGTTTTATCTTCTTGGGGTGACTGTGTAAGGGGAAGGTTGTAGAGACTACTGGAGATTACAGCAACCTCTTAGTCTTAAGAGTGCAACAAAGATAATGTTTCAACTACCCAAGTTAATGATACATCAGAATGTTATTTTGTGATTTTATTTCCTGGATTTGTTTCTGGCTTGCTCAGATGAACACTAGCAAGTTCCATTTTCGCTCTTCTGATGAAGCCCAGAGTAGAATAATACAAAAATTGTGGAAGGTGTTCCTGCCTTATTTCCAACCTAAAATAAGAATGATCTTGAAAAGCCAAAAAAAAGAGAGAAAGACCATTTGAGTTTTTTAATTGATAATCTAATAGCTAACTTTTGATGTTTTCTTAGCCTGAAAAGAGCTACTGATATCAGGCTAATCTGTATTCAGAGATAAAGGCCAGTGGATGAAACCCCTTTGAAGGGTCCCTAGGGCACATTTAATAACAACAGAAACTGCAGCAACAGCAGTATTTATCAGACTGTGTTCCAGGCAACAATACTAAATGCTTTTTATATGATATTTCATTTAATTCTTGTAATAGCTGTGTGAGATACATACTATAATTTTCATTTTACTAATGGAAAAATTGTGGCTTAAAGAAGTTAAATGACTTGCTTAAAGTTGCACAGCCAATAGTGGAGAGTCTATTTGAACCTAAGTTGGCTATCTTCAAAGTCCATTTCTCTTAATCATTATATCCTCCTACTTATCTTCACTTTTTTTTTTTTTTTTTTTTTTGAGACAGAGTCTTGCTCTGTTGCCCAGGCTAGAGTGCCGTGGCATCAGCCTAGCTCTCAGCAACCTCAAACTCCTGGGCTCAAGCAATCCTCCTGCCTCAGCCTCCTGAGTAGCTGGAACTACATGCATGTGCCACCATGCCCGGCTAATTTTTTCTGTTTTTAGTAGAGACGGGGTCTCACTCAGGCTTGTCTCTTTATCTTCACCTTTTACTTCTATTTGAAGAAGTCTTTCTTCTTTTATCTCATCCATTCTGAAACCAAAGCCCTCCTCTACTTCTTCCCACAATAGTCCACATCTATGGAGACTTTTGTAGATGTTCTTTTATGTGAAATTTTCCTTTCTACTAGGTTAAAATAAATGGTTAGAAATTTGTACATACTATAAACAGGCCCAGACACTTAAGAGATTTGTCCACTATAGAGATTTGACAGAAAACACTCTACCCTTTTAAAAAGCTCTTGATGGTATTCACAGATAAGCTACATTGAAAATTGAGACTAACAGATGCTAGTAAAAAGTTAGATGTGATATGGTTTGATCATACTGGTTGTGATTAAAGCTAAAACATTATTTAAGTTTGCTAGAAAGTTAAAGAGCTGAATTTGGGTTGATCTGTCAAGAGAACTTGGAGAAGGACAGAAAAAACACATGCTGCACATGGCCCACATTAAATTTATGAACTTGCTCTTGTTCAGGCTGATCTCAAACTCCTGAGCTCAAGCGATGCTCCTGCCTCAGCCTCCCAGAGTGTTAGGATTACAGGCATGAGCCACCGCACCCAGACTCTACTTACTTCATTTCTTAAAGTTGAAGTTTGGAGAAATAAAGTGACTTGCCTAAGGTTATACAGATAAATGGTAGAAACCTGGAACTAAAACCTGGCCTTGTCACCTCCTTTATAAGCTCATTACTCCAACATAAGTCAGTTTTAGTAGGTTTGGGGTAAAGTCTGTGATGGATTTAAGGATATCATTTAAGATAAACTAATGGAAGTCAGCCCTACTCTCATACAGAGTGTCTTTTGGGATGACAATGACTGCTAATGGCAGAAGACGGTACCCCACTACTGTAGCTCTTATTTTTCTAAGACATTCGATGAATGTCTTATTTTTCTAAGATACCACAGCCCATAGTAGCTTCACAACTAATGGCTTAACAATCATTTGTGAACTCAGTAGATAACATTTGACTAGCTTTTTTTCCCCCACCTGAGACAGAGTCTAGCTCTGTTGCCCAGGATAGAGTGCAGTGGCATCATCATAGCTCACTGCAGCATTAAGCTTCTGGGCTCAAGCAGTCCCCCTGCCTCAGCCTCCCAAGTAGCTGGGACTATAGGTGCAAGCTATCATGCCCTGCTAATTTTCCTATTTTTTGTAGAGATGGGGTCTTGTTGTTGCCCACGCTGGTCTCGAACTCTTGGTCTCAAGCCCTCCTCCCACTTTGGCCTCCCAAAGTGCTAGGATTATAGGCGGGAGCCACTGCACCCAGCCCATATTTGTTTCTTAATAGCAGTTTCTAATTTATATGTATTTACCTGTTTCTTTCATTTACCATCCCATACCCAGTGCATAGCACAGGAGCCACACATAAGGGGTACTCAATAATTATTTTTTAAATGATTGAGTTCTGTGTATCTAGGGCTTGAAAAACATTAAAAAACACTGTTTGAGCCGTTTCCTCACCCCTGTCTCAAGTACCTTAATTGTCCTCACATCTTCATTGACTGAACATATGGCACAAATCCTGAAGAGAAAGGAAACTAAAAACTGTACTTAACCACCATGCTGATGGTTGTCTCAGGCAGTTTTGAATTAATATTTTATTATCTCTATTCTTCAGCTTGTCATGCCTTGTTTTTTCTCTTCCCTGTGACTTCTCACCTACCCACTTGACTCTGACTCAGATTCCTCACACTAAAAGGGTGTATCAGAGAAGTGAGGTGGCCCTGAGCACAAAGGAGGAAGGATGGAATGACAAGGGCCACCAGAAATCTCTTTCAGGACTCTAATCGCTCTAAGGTCACAGTTTAGAGTCTAGAATGAGAGGGACTTTGAGTGCCTCTTTTTCTTGCTCAGTGCCCTCAGCTTGAGTGCTTAGCTGGCAGGCGGGCACCTTTTCCTCCTCAGTTACTGTCAGACAACATGAAGGTCAGGCAGAGAGAGACAAATGAGAGCAGCTCAGGGAAAGGAGGTTACCACGGTAACAAGCAGGCGGGCCTGCTATTTGGAAACAGGCCTAATCTTTCTCCTCCTTCTCCCTCCTTCTCAGTACAGGAAGATGGGTATTGTTTAGCTGACCTGCATCCTTGGGGTGGGAAGCATAATCCCTTTCTGACAGTTCCCAGTGACACTGGAGTGAGCTGCTTTGCATTTTAATTTGATAAGCAGCAGCCACAGTTTTCTCAGAAGTGCTGGAAACATGGCTTTTTCTGGCTCTGTTCCAGATAGGATTCTGGCTGCCACGGGGTGGGGGGAGTTGGTATTGTTGTTTTTTTCTCAACAAAGATTTTTCATATTTGCATATGTGTAGATGCTGCTGCTTGGTTCTAGACAATTAGAATCAAATGAATACAAGCTGTCTTTAGGTTATTAATATCTGCCTTAGGAAGGTCACAGAAATACTGCCCAGTTCCCAACTCTTAGGACCACCCAGCTGTTCTGGGCCAGTCCTGCTCCCAGTGATTTGTGCAATGGATGTTCTAACCTAATGTCCTTACCCTTCTGCCTCCCTGTTCTACTTACATGCCACCCTATTCTCACTCTCTTCCCCTACCTGCCCATTTCCTACTAACCTAGGTCTCTTATAATAAATCTTCACATACATAAACATTCTTCCCTTTTCCTTCAAAATAAAAAGTACATTTTAAACTAGAATAATAAATTTTCAATGTAATGAAAAATCAAATGCCAAAAAATATGAGAGAAATTAAAAATCATCTAGAATCTTCACACCTGGAGATGACTGCTGGGACATCTTTCCAGATCTGAACCTCTAATTCTATTGCTGATCTACACATTGTGTAAGAGTCATATACACTTATATATAGAGATCATTTTAACATTAATGGGCTAATACATGCTGCATTGTAACCTTTTTTTCCTTTTATTCACTAAAAAATATGTTGTGGATATCTGTCCTTGATAGTAGATAGAGATCTATGCTATGGTGGGCAGATAGATTGTTTCTGATTATTTTGTTTTGTTTTCGTTTGGCTATTAAAAACAACATTGAAGCAAACTGTACATCATACATCTTTGTGTACCTCTCTTGTTAGCTTCTTGAAAGAAATTCTAGGCCGGGCGCGGTGGCTCACGCCTGTAATCCTAGCACTCTGGGAGGCCGAGGCGGGTGGATTGCTCAAGGTCAGGAGTTCGAGACCAGCCTGAGCGAGACCCCGTCTCTACTAAAAATAGAAAGAAATTATCTGGCCAACTAAAAATATATATAGAAAAAAAAAATTAGCCGGGCATGGTGGCACATGCCTGTAGTCCCAGCTACTCGGGAGGCTGAGGCAGTAGGATCACTTAAGCCCAGGAGTTTGAGGTTGCTGTGAGCTAGGCTGACGCCACGGCACTCACTCTAGCCCGGGCAACAAAGTGAGACTCTGACTCAAAAAAAAAAAAAAAAAAAAGAAAGAAATTCTAGAAATGGAATTTGGGGACAAAAGAACATGTGCATTTTATTTTACATTTTTATACATATTGCCAAACTGCCCCCTCGAGAAGGTACCAACTACTACTGCGCCTAAGAGTGCCTGTTTTTTTACATACTCTTGCCAATTTGGGTATGTTCAACTCTTTCATCTTTGCCCGTCAAATAGGTAGAAAATGATATTTTGCGTTGGAGGACATTGTTTTTTGTTTGTAGATACAGGATCTCACTCTGTCACCCATGCACTGGTGCGATCACAGCCCACTGTAGCCTTGAACTCCTACGCTCAAGCGATCCTCCTGCCTCAGCCTCCAAAAGTGCTGGGATTACAGGCATGAGCTACCATGCCTGGCTATATTGTGTTTTAATTTGTATTTATATATATTGTTCTTGAGTTCTTAAAAATACTTCCATGACCCTTTCAGACTGTACACCAAAGACCTATCTACTTCTTTACCCATAATGCATTTCCAGGCGTCTGTTTCTTATACCACTGGCAACTGAGCAAAGTAAAAAAATTTTAAAAACACCTGATCACACTCTTTCTGCAACCTTCATCCAAACCAAAACTAAAACCTGTTTCTTTTTGTTCTTTTTCTTGGAGTGGATGGTAATAGAATACCATCCACTGTAATTCAAGCTCCAAAGTCTGGGTTTTTGTGTGTTTTGTTCATAGCTGTATCCTCAGTGCCTAGAGTAGTGCCTGACATGTATTAGGTACTTGGTAAATATTTGTGGAAAGAATCATCTCCCAGGTATCTGAATTAGAAATTGTAATCATACCTGACTCCTTTACTGATTACCTGCATGCCTGATGCCTGGCAAAGTCAAATTGCTTGTAAGTCCTGAATGTCTCTTGAGTCCTTTCCTGTTGTCCCCCAACTTCTGACCTTTATTACTTACTGTGTTTATTCCTGGGACCCCTCCTTTTCAATCTCTTTAGTTTACTCTTCTCCTTCCATTAATTTTACCTTTAAATATACAAATCTGATAAATCACCCCCTTGCTTTAAAATTCTTCAGTGGCTTCTTAATACCTGCAAAGTTAAGTCCAAATTCACTCTCGCTGTGCTCTTTAGCCAAAACTAAACAACATGTTGTTTGTTCTTTGAATGTAACTGTTCGTGCCTCTGCACCTTGGAACAGGCTGTTCCTTCTGCTTGGAATATGCTCTTTTCTTTTTTTCTTGGGAAATTGCTCCTTTAAGTCCATCCCAGTATGAAATCTTCCCCATTTCCTCTGGGAGTTATTCCCTGGGCATGATATTTGCAGTCCTATGTTCACTTCTGTGATTATTTGTTTGCTAATTCATCTCTAATCTAAAAATGATGTGAAATTTGTATTGACTCTACAAATACAGGTTGTCTGTTTTTCTGAGACTTACAGAGTTATATGATTCTCTATTTTATTGCTCTGTTGAATATACTGGTGAATATTAGAATAAGGACCATGGTTAGTAGTAAAAGCAGTAAAAATCTGTCAACTAGAATATAGTGACTCTTACATTGTTTGTTTGCCAAATGCTCAACCTTAGCTAAAAAGAGTTAAGGACAGAGTACTTTCCAATGTCAGAATGCTCTGATGTCTTTCCAAGTTACAGTATTCAAGAAACTTAAGTTTTCTGTCCCTTGAAAAATGAATTGCCTCTCATAATTTCTATTGGATTTTGTAGGCTTTAAATGTTAAATATGTTCTACAAAATTCTAAATTTTATATAGTCTTGTTATTTGGTATTTTTTTTTTATTGGTTTGTTTTAGAAGTGAGCTAAGGAGTAGTTATTGAAAATTGAAATAGAGTTTAGCAATATAGTTGAAAAGTGAAATATGACAGGTGTTTCAGTTCCACTTTGGAGGATATTTTTACTGAAAAATCAGAACCACCTTATGACACAACTTTAAGGAAAAATCAATATTTTTGTGTGCCCTTCCCATGCCACACTTTCTCACCACCCCTTTGGTCTGGCAAGTCCTGCTCAGCATGTAGTTCAGCCATCATGTCCTCCCATTTGTTCACCTCACTCTTTACCATGGTGTCCTCCACATTATGCCTCTTCCTTACCCAGCAGCTTGCCAGGTCCTGTGATTTGGCCCGCTTATTCCACCACCCTAGTTAAACATTCCCATTATTTTTTAAGTAAACCAATGGTTTTAATTTTTTTTTATTTTTTCCCATCCTTTAAAAGCTCTGTAAACCAATGGTTTTTAAACATATTGTTTGACAACAAAGTCCTTTCTTCCCATGAAACTCAGAGCATAAATTGGGAGGAGAGTAGTAATGGACAATGAGGTTGGGGAAGCAGATAAATCGTCATAGCATTTATTGAGCAGGAACTGAGCTGGACAGTTAGGTCTATAGGCCTCTTCTCTTCCATTTTCAACAGCTGTATGAAATAGTTAAATCCCCATCTTACAGATGAGGATGTATTCATGTAAAAAGTTTAAAGCAGCTGAGGAAGGTCTTAAAGGTAGTGAGAGGAGAGCCAGAGCTCACACTAAGGATTTACCAAAATTAATGTGCAAATTCACATTTAAAAATAGGTAACAATCAGTCTGGTTGCAGTAGCTCACGCCTGTAATCCTAGCACTCTGGAAGGCTGAGGTGGGTGGATCGTTTGAGCTCAGGAGTTCGAGACCAGCCTGAGCAAGAGTGAGACCCCATCTCTACTAAAAATAGAAAGAAATTAGCTGGACAACTAAAAATACATAGAAAAAATTAGCCGGGCATGGTGGCGCATGCCTGTAGTCCCAGCTACTTGGGAGGCTGAGGCAGTAGGATTGCTTGAGCCCAAGAGTTTGAGGTTGCTGTGAGCTCGGCTGACGCCACGGCACTCTAGCCCGGGCAACAGAGTGAGACTCTGTCTCAAAAAAAAAAGGTAAAAATCATTGAACAACCTTTGATTGTCCTGTTTACAGAAGATGAATTTGCTTCAGCAAAGGACTACTAAATAGCAAGTACCCTCTTTCTTGTTTGAGAAAGCACCTCAAGTTTTGATTGAGTTCAAGTGTCTAAGTCCAAATTAACATATTGGAGAATATTGAAAGAATTTGCACATGTATTCAGTGCTCCTGTTATCTAGCTTATCCTTCTAATGGAAGAGTACCAGAAGATTGCAGATAGGCAAAGGTCCAAATTTTCAAAATTATAGACTATAGAGCTTACAATGATCTTCAGCAAAATCTTAGAACAGAATATAAACAGATAGTTTGTGAACTACTTGCACTACTTTCTGGGCTTCTTAAGCTTCTTTGGAGTATTATGGTATAGTGAAGAAGAGCACATGCTTCAAAATCAGACATACCTTGGTTCAAATACTGGCCCTGCCACTTAATAACTGGGTAATTAATTACAAGCAAGTCAATTAACCTTCCTGTGGCTCTGTTTATTTTCTATCAAACAAAACTATCATCTACTTCAAAGGGGTGTTATGAGATTTAATAAGAACATATGTAGAACTTCTTGCACACAGTAGGCATACAACAGATTCTAATTATCTTCCTTTTGCCTCATCATGCTTTCCTTTACCCATTGCAGTTTTGCTTTTGTGCCCTACCCTTTTCTGCAACTAGAACTTCCTGCTAAGTTTATTTAACATTAGCCCATTTACTTCTTTAAACTCCATTTCTCCTTGACTTCTTGTGACACTATTCATTCAGTTTTGGTTCTCACTTCTTTATTACCTCATGGGTTCTGGAGCCAAATTGCCTGAGTTTGAATCCCAACCTAATCACTTGGTAGTAACCTTGGCCAAGTTACCCAGCCCCTCTACATTTAATATAGTCATCTTTAGAAGCATATACTAATAGTAATTACCCCAGAGAGGTTTTTTTAATAAATAAGTAAAATACACATAAAATGCTTTGAAAAGTGCATGGCACATACACAGTAAGCAATAAATTAAAGTTTGCTTTTATCATCATGATTATATCATCATTTTCAGACTTCTTTGTGGTCTTTTCTTTCTGGATTTGCTCCTTTAAATGTCTGTGTTCCCTAGGTTCTCTCCTCAGCTTTCTTCCCTTTTTTCTTTCTATCCAGTCTCCTTAGGCTATCTCACCGAAGCAAGCTTATGACTTTCATTAACTACTGCCCTGACTTCTCTCCTGAATTCCAGTCCTTTACATCCAGCTTACCTACTTAACACTCGTGTTTTCTGATTCAGTCCCACCAACAATTTGTCCTTGTTGCTGTTGTTGCTGCTGCTGCTGTTGTTTTCTTTTATCTCCTATCTGAGATAATGACACCAGAAACCTTGAAGTCAGCCCAGATTTTTCTTACCTCCTTGACTGAATCAGTCACTGAATCCTATTGATTCCACCTCTAACCCATTCTTTCTTTCCATTAAACTATTTCTGCCTCGTTTCAAGCCATTGTTATATCTCACTTGGACTGTTACAGTGGGCTTTTAACTGGTGTCCTTGCCTTCTGATTAATCTCCCTCAAAGCCAAAGTAAAAATTTTAAAAGCATATTGGATCATGTCACTTTCCCACTTATAACTCTATAGTGGCTTTCTTTACCCTGACATATAATCTGCCATTCCTTCCAACCCCTCAGTGCCAAACTATTGTGGCTCCCTCTCAGGACATACATTTGGAGTTGCATCTGACTAAAATAACCTAATTTTCCTTATCTTTCTCTTGAATTTACTCCTTAAAATTCAGCTGAAATGTCACCTGCCTCTCTCCCAGGTAGACACAGTGATTCTGCTCCCTTTGTACTTACCTCTTTTGCATCCTATATGACATTGCTTTAATTACTTGTTCACATTTGTTTACCGTACCCAAGCTAGAGACAGGAATCATATTATATTCACCACTTAGCATAGTATAATGCTTAAACCACAGTAGGTATTTAATGTTGCTGAATGAAGAAAGGAATCCAGAAAAAGAATGCTTGTTAGGAACCAAGTTAAGTTCTAAAACAAGACATGCTAAACTACTTTCTCTCTCTCTCCCTCCCTTTTTTTTTTTTTTTTTTTTTTTTTTTTTTTTGAGACAAAGTCTTGTTCTGTTGCCCAAGCTAGAGTACAGTGGCATCATGATAGCTTACTATAGCCTCAGACTCCTGGGTGCAAGTTATCCTCTGCCTCAGCCTCCCAAGTCACTGGCACGTGCCACCACACCTGGCTAAATTTTTTATTTTTTGTAGACTATTTGTAGAGCTATGTTTCTCAGGCTGGTCTCCAACTTCTGGCCTCAAGCCATCCTCCCGCCTTGGTCTCCCAAAGTGCTAGGATTACAGGCATGAGCCACTGCACCCAGCCTCTCTCTCTCTCTTTTATCCCCGATAGAGTTGTTAGGTGGGTAGATTAGAGTGTCTTGATTTCTTCAAGGTATTTGAAAAAGCCTTTTATGATATTCTTGGGACACGTCGATGAAATGTGTACTGGATGATGATACAGTTGAGTGATTTTATAGTTGACTGAAGAGCTGTATTTAAAGAGTAGAGATTACTACATGTTTGTCAGCCAGGATAGAGGTGGTGTACAAAACTCTGCCTTTGGTCCAGTAGTGTTCAACATTTCTCTTATAATTTCAGTGACTAAATAAAATGTATGTGTATAAATTTGTGAGTAAATAAATTGGGGGGTGATACAGTGGTCAGGGCTATTTCAGTTGTGATAGAAATCTGGTGCAAGCTAGTTTAAACAAACAAGGAGTGTGTAGGTTCTCAGGAATGGAGGTTATTAGTTTTAGGTAGGGGCTCTTAAGCAAGCCTTCTTCATATGTCAGGCAAAATGGCCTCTGACAACTCCAGATTTAATGAGTCCTTCTAGTGTAAGGTATCAAAGAAAGGAAGATTCTGTATAGCTTGTGGAGAGCCTATTTCATATAGTCTTGATAAATCTAGGCTCCTTGTAGTGGAGTGAGGTCAGAGGAATGGATTTCCCACAGGAAAAAGATGTCCTTTACCAGAAGAGGGGAGGGAAATCATGATGAAAAATCAAAACTGTACTACCATGAAACACAACAGATGGATAGCTCAAGCACTAAATGCCTAAATACAGATTAGCAATGTCACAAGACACTGGAAAGATGAAATTAAATTAATAAGATATTATTGCTATTATTATTGGCTAATATTTAATGAACTTTTACTGTGTATAGCTAAGTACTGTATACTAAGCACTTTACAATTAGTTAATCACTACGATGACCTTATGAAATGTAGGTAGGTATCTTTGATTGTTTTATTTTACAGAAGAGGAAATTGAGGCTCTGAAAGGTTGCATAATGTATTAGTAGTCACCCAGCTATTAAGTAATAGAGCTGAAATTTCTTTCTTTCTTTCTTTCTTTTTTTTTTTTGTCTTGACCAGGCTCTATGGTTACATGGAACTGAGATTTCAACCAGTCTGTCCTTTAGGAATATTAGCATTTAAAGTTTAAAACAGTTACTTACATTTTTGTTACATGAACAAACAAGGTGCAGAACAATGTATATAGTACACTATCATTTGTATAAAAAGGATAAAGGGAAGGTACATCACACTGGTTGCTTCTGGGAAAAGAAACTGAGTGTCAGGGATGGGAGAGAATCTTTTCACTCTATATCCTTTGTCTGTGGTATATATTTTTAAGTCAAAAATAATCAGGTATAAAAGTACAGACATTTAGGAAATCTGGTTGGTTAAAATTTGAGTAGAAAAAGATCTGGGGGACTTTAATGGATGTGAAACTCAATATGAGCTTTCAAGAATGACTTGACTCTTAGCAGAGATAATAATGGCTATCATGTGAGATTGCCAGAACACTGTAAGCACATGGCTAGGCACTTGATATATGTTATAGCACGTAATCTTTTCAGTCACACTAATAAAATAAGGGTTGTTTTCTCCACCCACCTGGGCAGGTGGAGGTAGAGTTCTAATAGAAGTTATATGACTATCTATTATAGAAAATATTCTTCCTTGAGAGGTTAGTTAGATGGTCTTTCAGTTTCTTCCATACTGTGGTGCTGTGATTTTGTTTATGCGTATTCTTTTAAGAACATATACATGATATAAAATATATAAACGTGCTCTCTAGGAACACCAGTCTGCTTTGCTGTTTAAGGTGCATTCTTTAGGTAGACTGACCTTTCATCAGAATCACCTATTATTTCCTGTCAAATCCATAAGTCTTATATGGAAGTTACACAAATCAATGAATATTCTGGGACCTTCTCCAACACAAAATTACCTAGAAAACACTTGGGCATGGGATCCTATCTAAACACATGCCCATTTCCTACTTGGTTCAGCAGTGCTATGGTTGCTAAGGTGTCCATAATCAGGAGTTAACCCATACTGTACAACACCCATCATACCATTTTGAAATTTTACCTCTATACCTTTAGCTTAAATGGCAAGGACAAGGAAGGCTTTTGTAGGAAGTGATAGCTCCTGGTTCATTAAGAACTGTTTTAAAATTTCTTTTAGATAATAGCATGTTTAATTTCTGAATTACTAAATTATAATTTCAGAGAAGTCTTATTTATCCTTGGCAATTCCAAAACAAATAGGCCCTGGAAAGAATGAGTCTCCCTCCCCCTGCCATGGGTAAGGGTCAATTTTATCAGTAATTGATGGACATTTCTCATTCTCCCAGTTTTTTTGAATATCTGCTTATCACTCAGTTGCTGAAATTTATTAACATCTAACTTGTAAGCATCCCTAACTTAGTCCTTAGTCTATAAATCTTAGGAGCACTCTTTCCTACCCTACTCTTATTAACAATTTTCTCTGCTTCCTTGTCTTTTTTCCTTCACCCTTCCTTTCAAATTGCCATGTTGTGGCAAAAACTATTGTTTGCCTACTGAATAGGCAATCTCCCTCTGCTTCCTTCCTACCAGAATCCAGGTTTTATTTAGGAATCAGGTGGGCATATGCTTCTGGGGAAGTTGATCTCTTCTCCAATCCCAGATCACAAATTTGATTGGTTCTCAAAATGTAACCCTCACACCCTTAGGTATTCCTAAGACTTTTTAGGGGTTCTATAAGGTCAAAACTATTTTCTTGATAATACTAATTTGCCTTTTTCACTCTGTTGACGTTTGCACTACTGGTGCAAAAGCAATGGTGGGTAGATGGCTGGCATCTTGGCACAGAATCAAGGCAGTGACACCAAATTGTATTAGTAGCCATCTTTAAAGAGACAAAAGTCTCACTCTGTCGGCCAGGCTGGAGCACAGTGACATGATCATTGCACACTGCCACCTTGAACTCCGGGGCTCAAGTGCTTCTCCTGCCCTAGTTTACCAAGTAGCTAAGACTACAGGTATTCACCACCATGCCCAGCTATTTTTTTCTTATTGATTGATTATAGAGATGGGGGAGGGGTCTCACTCTGTTGCCCAGGCTCCTCCAAGCTCCTGGCCTCAAGTGATCCCTCCTGCATCAGCCTCTCAAGTTGCTGGGATTACAGGACATTCTTTACCACTTTATGCTCGAAGTGAAAGATTTAAAAAATTAAAAGACAGTTTCGTTTTTAAATGTGCTTAAAAATGTAGTAAAAATTATTTTATTAAATCACAACCTTTGGATACATGTCATTTTACATTCTTTGTGACAAAATGGGAAGTATACATAAGGCACTTCCGCTACATGCCAAAGAACAATGTTTGTCTCTAGGAAAAGCACTTGTGCAATTGAATTGTGAGCCGAACTAGCCAGTTTTTTCATGGAATGCCATTTTTATTTAGAATAACTGACAAATTATAATTACTCAGACTTGGTTGTTTGGCAGACATTTTCCTGAAGATGAATGAAATGAGCCTGTTACTTCAAGGAAAACAACTGATAATATTTCTTAATGATAAAACTTGAGCTTTCAAGCAAAAATTACAAGTTGGAAAACTTGTATCTGTCCCTCTGTGAGCTGACAGTTTACCAGTGCCTAAAGTCTTTGCTGATGAGATCAGAGACAATATTATGAATATAACTTTTTGATATTAATGAAGTATTTCAATATTTGAAAGAGTTGTATAACTCAGTGAAGCAATATTTTCCTATTGACCAATATATGTTAAAAAATCACTCATGGATAAAAGAAACATTCAAAGTACAAGATGGACCAATGGATTTTACTGTATTATAACAACGTACAGGAAGTTGATTGATACAGTTTCAGATTCCACATTGCCACTAACCTTTGTAACCTTTAAGAACTATCACTTGCTGAGTTTTGGTATCATATCAAAGAAAAATATCCAATTATCTGAAAAGATTATTGAGTACAAACATTCTGTATATTATTTTGTCCGTAAAAAACATAAAAAATGCACACACACATATTATATGATATATATTTTATATATATATATGTCTGTACCATATATATTCTGTGTGATGCCAATTTTCTTTATATACTTCAACCAAAACATTTCACCAGCAGATTGAATGCAGAAACAGACATGAGAATCCAGCTGTCTTCTATTAATATTAAACCAGCCATTATGGAGATTTGTAAAAATGTTTTCAGAAAGCACTCTTCTCTTTTTTTCTTTCTTTTGGAAAATGATCTTTTTTATTTAAACTGTTACATATGTTAATATGTAATAGGTTTTTAATGTTATTTTAAATAAGTTAATACACTAAATTTTTCTGTTTTAATTCTAGTGGTACATATGAGTATATATCTCTCACATAAATAAAAGTTCTTTGGGGGTCCTCAATTTTTTTATTAATCTTTTTATTTGAGATAATTGTAATTGTAATAAATACTACAGAGAGATTTCATGTACCCTTTACCTAGTTTTCCTCAATGGTAATATCTTGCAAAACTATAGTACAGTATCAAACCAGAATGTTGACATTGATGCAATCACCCATCTTGTTCAGATTTTCCCCATTTTACTGGTACCGAGGGGTGTGTGTGTGTGGGTGGGTGGGGGTGGGGGTGTGGGTATGGGTGTGGGTGTGCGCGCACACATGCGCATTTTAGTTCCATGCAATTTTGTGATGTGTAGGTTTGTGTGTTCACCACCCAGTCAAGATACAGAACAGCTGCATCACCATGAGGCTCTCTGTGTTGCCCTTATATAACCACATTCAACTGACTCTTCCACTTCCCCTGTCCCCAGCCCTAATCCCTGGCAACTACTAATCAGTTCTCTGTCTCTAATTTTGCTATTTCAAAATTATTAATTTTATCTTTTAGTTTTAATTTCTAATATATTAAATATCAATAGAAACAGCCTACATAAACAAAAACTCTTTAAGGCTCTCAATTTTTAAGGATTTCCATGACCCAAAAGTTTGAGAACAGCTGGCTTAGAGCCGAGAGAATCATCCCATTTCTTTTTCCTAAGCTACAGCAGTGCAAGATGTGGTTTGTGATGTCTCAATTTAGAATTCTCATGTTGTCTCATAGGATTATCAACATGAATGAGATTCATTAGTTTTGTAGTACAGTTTGGTCCAGCCGTATTATAGGTTAATAGGCTTGTGCGAGCTGGCCTAGGAATCACTGTTTTAAGACTTCTTCTGACATCTGTGATTCTGAATGATTCGGGAAAAGGCTTTAAGCTTTCTGTTAACTTTGTTGGGATTGCGGGTTATTTTTTATTTATTTTGTTTGCTGGTTTGTTTTTATATCCTGAGGAATAAAAGAATGGAGATGTGACATACTCAAGACTTGACTTTTTACAAAATGCATTTGTGAAAGTAAATAAAAGAGGGATGTTCAGGAAAGGAAATAGTTGCAGAAGTTCCTTGTTTTGGGTAAACAAATTGTAGTGCTTCCCTTGGAATGATACAGGAATGGGAGGGATCATCAACCTTCTGTGACAAAAATAGTCAGCTTCAGAGGGAGTACTTAGGTCTCTATCATCACTCATCAGCTGCAAAGTTAATAGCTTTGCTGAAGGAAAATGTGAATTTCAAGCAGGAAGGAGATTGTAGGGTGAAAAGACTTAGGAAGGAGCAGTGGAGATGCTTCATTCAGTAATAGCCTTTGCCATGGTTGGGCTCAGTGATTTACATCTGTAATCCCAGAACTCTGGGAATTTGAGGCGGGAGGATTGCTTGAGGCCAGAAGTTTGAGACCAGCCTTAGCAACATGGCAAGACTCCCATCTCTGAAAAAAAAATAAATAAATAGATTTTTTTAAAAAAATGCTTTGCCACAGTAATGGACACTGCCATGTAATTTGTGTTGTGCACTGATTTTGCATATGAGATTTTTTTCTCATTGTTAAATTTCATGCATAATTTATCCATTCACACATGCAGGGAATTTAAACAGACTTGATCTGCTATTTTTTTTCTCTTTACCAGAAAAGGACTTTAGGGTCTGAGCCTGAGCCCATATAGGGATCACTACAGGAGAACACACTACAGACTGCAGTCTTCAAATTATAGGTTCACTGCACTTGCATTTTCTGGTGCACACTGGAACAGCTTTCACTGCTGACCTTGACCAGGTGCTGACTGGTTAAAATTAAGTGCTAAAGTAAGTCTTCTGTGAATAATAGAATATGTAGCTTCTAAGAACTATTTGAAGACTGGTTGTGTTGCCACCTGCTGTATCTTTCTTTTTCCTTGTTACCTTCTGCTACAAGATGTTTTGGAAATAGAGTTACAGTCAAATTCTTTTTCAAAGCAGCCTAAGTGAAATCTGGAAGCTCAGCAGACCAGGAGACTTTTTAAAAAAAAAAAAAAAAAAGGAGGTGGGGGAAGCAAGGTACAAGTGTATGTGCTTAGTGTTTGGAAAGGTGCTGGATTTTCTCCACTAATAGTTAAATCTTATGATTGGGGATTTACTCAGGATATTCTGTTGCATTCTGATAAGAATTTGTGGAAAGGAGGCATTCAGATTTCTCCCTCCATCCTCAATTTTCCATGATTTCTAACTATCAGTTTCTCATGACAAGGAATTGCTGATTTTTCAGAATAAGCAAAAATAACCCTTAATTAATTGGAAAACAATGATGTAAACTTACTTTGTCTCAAAATTCCAGTCATCAGAAACTGGTTCAAATAATTGAGGAATTTTTGGCCGGGCGCAGTGCCTCACACCTGTAATCCTAGCACTCAGGGAGGCCGAGACGGGAGGATCGATCGAGGTCAGTTCAGGAGTTCAAGATCAGCCTGAGCAAGAGCGAGACCCCGTCTTGTAAAAAAAAAAAAAAAATTGTGGAATTTTTTTCTCTGTATTTTAGTTTGAGTGACAAAAAACATAATAAATAATAGATAAATGGGATTTTTAAATTACCTGCTATTTTTAATAAGCCACAGTAAACACTTGGTGAGCAAATCAAGTTTTATATACCTTGGCAGGGGAGGGGGGTATTTATGTGTTTGTCCATGTATCAATAAGTAAGTCTTTTTAATCCCTCTGCCCTGTGCACCTATGTTACTATTAGAATTGCTGATGCTGAGTCACTGTAAAATCTCAAAGGACATTTGAGATTATTGAGAAAGATAACACCTTATTAATATAGTATTTAGTGTATTTAATGACATTCTACTTTCTATACAGTCTTATCTGATTATTCCAAATAAATCTGAATATTTATCTAACCATTATCCCCAATTATCTTTTCATTCTTGAGGGAAAGGGAGTTTCTTAGAACTATTGCAGTTATCAGTAGAACTAACTTCCTTTCTGCCTTTCAACTGTGAAGGTGAAGATATGAGACTCAGATTATGAAACTAAGGCAAAAGTCTGTCCTAAATATTTCTTTTTTTTGAGACAGAGTCTCACTTTGTTGCCTGGGCTAGAGTGCCGTGTCGTCAGCCTAGCTCACAGCAACCTCAAACTCCTGGGCTTAAGTGATCCTTCTGCCTCAGCCTCCCGAGTAGCTGGGACTACAGGCATGCGCCACCATGCCTGGCTAATTTTTTTCTATATATATTTTAGTTGGCCAGATAATTTATTTCTATTTTTAGTGGAGACGGGTCTCGCTCAGGCTGGTCTCGAACTCCTGACCTCGAGCGATCCACCCGCCTCGGCCTCCCAGAGTGCTAGGATTACAGGCGTGAGCCACCACGCCTGGCCTCAAATATTTCTTTAGTGTATCTTCTCTCCTAAAATTATGTTGCAGCCTTGAAGATTTTTCTCCATCCATGCCTCTCAGGTGTGGGAGACAGTTGAAGTCAGTGTATAATTACTTCTTGTGGGGAGATTAATGACTCTGGCCTTTCTTTATTCTTCTCTGCAATCCCCATTTCTGTGTCACCTGCCTATCAGCAGTCAGATCCTTAATAGGTGCTATTAAACTAATATCTGAAGGTGACTCTCTTTTAACTTTTGTGTTTGTTCTATTGTTTACTTCTCTAGTAAACTGAGCCCCAAGAGCCATGGTGGAACTTTTTAGTATATTAGAGACTGAGCATTGGCCTAATTTTAGTTGTTGTTGTGGTTATTAAGGCATTTAATGACCTGAACGTTTTTATATTCCTATTCCTTATTTTCCCTGATGGGACCAATCTTCTGACAATCCTTGCTCTTGTATCCTGAGCATATGAAAAAGATGGTAAAATGAGTCCTTTTCTGATTTTTATCTTCTCCTGGAGAG